>NC_064563.1:125543783-126793783 GCF_937001465.1 Orcinus orca
AGGAATAATTTGTAAATAGATCGTTGAAGATATTAAGAAACACCATTTTCTAATTGATGTGATCTAGAAGCATAACGTAATAAATAAGTTCATACCCAAGCAATTACATTGTCCTCTCTCTGAAGAAAGAACAATATAAAAGAAGGGGATATTCAATAAAATTTAGCAAGACAGGGATCAAAGAGCAAATTTTTGTCAGGAAATCCTCTGTAGCTTCAACGATAGAAGATATACTGACTAGCTAATTTAAACATATATTTAACATGTAATTGAGAAGCTGTCAGAAACACGCCGTACTAGAGAGTTATATTTTCATGGTAAACAAATTAAAACCTACTTAAACACAAATGCATTGTAAATATGATTAATATAAAATTGTAATAGTTTCTGCATACATTTAACAACTTCAAACTAGAAAGTAAGGGGTGGAACAAGGACACAGTGACTGTGTCATGATATATCTCATTAACTTAGTTATTTGGGCATTCAAGTACTTATGAAGCAGCTTCTTTATTAAGCAATGAAATAAGCATTTTAGCAATATTTCTCTGCTTTCCCTAACCATCTTCCCAGAAATTATCTCCATTATTACTTTGTCAACTTGCAACAAACACATAGTCATTATAATTACATCCAGTTCTTCTTTGCTCCTCCTTTATTTTATCCTCCTGTATAAGTTCATATCCAATCAGGAGACAGAAACTACAATTTAATTTGAACAGGAGAAGTTTAATATAAATAATTGTTAACAATAAGCAAAGACATGATCAAAATATAAACAGAATTTTAAAGTACATGAGGAAGAAAGGACAAATTTGGACAAGTGTGCCCCCGCCCCAAGGCTGGGCTCCAAGTCTCCTTGGCAGAAGTTGTGGGTGCAGCCCATTGGATAGTGGAAAAACACACTGGGCTGCCCCAGCCAGAGAGGATGGAAAGACTCCATCCACTGTGCAGGCGGGTCGAGAGGAGGGTGTGCAGATTTGTTTGGGACATCAGAAGACTAGGGTGCTCTTGGTAGGGTTGCATAAATTACCCTCTTATCCTCGAGGGTGCAGGCTGAGAGAAGCTAGTGTCAACTGAAAAAAAATGCACAACCTAAAAGTTGAGAGTTATGTTTTATTCGGCAGACAAAACTGAG
The DNA here is from genome assembly GCF_937001465.1 of Orcinus orca. Classification (NCBI taxonomy): domain Eukaryota; kingdom Metazoa; phylum Chordata; class Mammalia; order Artiodactyla; family Delphinidae; genus Orcinus; species Orcinus orca. The sequence goes on from NC_064563.1 coordinate 125,544,922, forward strand.
GACTTAACCCCGGGACACAGCATCTCAGATAGATCTGAGAGACTGCTCCGAAGAGACAAGGTGGGGAGCCAGGAGATACAGGAGTTTTTGCAACAAAGACCAGGTGGTTGGAATATCAAAATATTACTGTTAATTAAAGAAAACCAGGACTTTCCCGGTGGCACAGTGGTTAAGAATCTGCCTGCCAATGCAGGGGACAGGGTTTTGAGCCCTGGTCCGGGAAGATCCCACATGCCGCAGAGCAACTAAGTCCGTGCACCACAACTACTGAGCCTGCACTCTAGAGCCCACGAGCCACAACTACTGAGCCCATGCGCCTAGAGCCCGTGCTCCACAACAAGAGAAGCCACCACAATGAGAAGCCTGTGCACCACAATGAAGAGTAGCCCCTGCTTGCTGCAACTAGAGAAAGCCCACGTGCAGCAAAGATCCAACACAGTCAAAAATTAATTAATTAATTAAAAAAGTAAAATAATGTCCTGAAAATAAATAAACAAACAAATAAATAAAGTCACCCTTTAAAAATAAATAAATGAAGAAATAAAGAAAACCGGATATCTCAAGTTAAATAATTTAACGCTTTTCTATGTATGGGAAGATGCAACGTCTGGGCTCATTGAAATCATTCCTTTGCTATGCACCTCAGCCATCTGGGGCCAGTATCCTGTGCTTCTCATCCTGAGTCTACTCCGGGTGCACAGTCGGGGGTGCCTGAAGCAGCTGACTGCTAGTTGGGGGGTGGGGGCAGGCCATCCTGCCTCCCTCCTGAGTTCCCTCAGGGCTCACCATAAAGTGATGGCTTGGTGGCTGCAGCATCCTTTGTTTACTGATAGGGCAAGCAATAAATATTTTACATTCATACTAGCAAGCAACGGTAGAAAGGGAGTCGCAGCTTTGTGAACCTGTCCTGCCAGGGCAGCTTGAAGTCTTGAGTGTCTATTTCAGAAGGGCAGCAGAAAGGTGGTCACCAGACCTGGGCAGGGGCTGCAAGCTTGCTGAGAAACTACATGCTCTGGGCTCAAGCAGAATCCTTGTGCAGCTGCACAGTCTCAGCAATAAGAAAGAAAAATGGCGACAAAATAGACCTGGGAAGAGAAGCTCCTTACTACCGTAATGTCCCTCCAGTGCTCTCTACTGACAAAGCTTACTATTGTGCTTGCCAGAAATCTCCTTTATTGAAGAGCAGGTAAAGTTCATCTGGAGACAAGAGCAATCCATTGATAACCAGAGCATTCTTTGGTTGTCTAATTGAAATATTTCTACAACCACGATCTCACATATCCACGGGGCTAAACTTTGTCTCATTTTCCACTGCCACTGATATTTTGATGTATCCTTTATTCTGCAAACTAATGTGTCTTCAGAGCCACCATTTGGCCCAACTGTAGGGGGTATAACTTATATTGGAGCCTATGTGAATGACACACACCACTTTGGGCTGTGGAGTGCACATGCGCAGAGATCTTAAATATCTGTGTATCTTATATTTTAGGTCATATAATTTAATTCCTTAAGAATAAAGTTCAAACTCCTTAATATTTTATGTCAGGTCCTCTCTGATCAATATTCCAATGATATTTCAAGCTTCTACTTTCACTACCTACTTTATGTAACAGATATTCTAAATTCTTGTGCCATTTGGCCTTTGGGCTTTGATATATTCTCCCCAAACTAGATTGTTCTTACTATTTTGTGTTTCTGCTTATGGATATTCTTCTATATAGTCTCATGATTAGGCTCAAATGGAATTTCCTTCATCAATCTTCTGAAATAGAAACATTCAATCCTGATGAGAACAACAGCCGTGTGCATTTACTGTACCTTCTTTTGACACACTTTTGAGTAACTATGTGATATTAACATTAAGACATCTGTGTCCACATTTATTCTTCAAGATCAGGGACTATGTGCCTCAGTTACACAGTATTTTGGACAAAGAGGATGTCAGTTTATTTATTTTAATTTGATAATAAATTAATTTTTAATAAACCTGAAAAGCAAATTTTTAAAATATCACACAGTTTTTCATTTCTTTTTTAATGAAAAAGAAAGTGAGAAAATATATTAAGCATTTAAGCAAAAATCCTCAAATTTTAGATAGCTAGTTAGAGATAGAGATCTCATGTGACTATTTATTGACATAATCCACCCATTTAGTGTTGGGGTGGCAGAATGCCCCTCCCCTCCAAAACAAAAAAAAGCTTTTCAGCCACTTTTACTATAAAAAATAATTTCTGAGAAGACATCTCTTTTTCTTTTTTTGCGGTATGTGGGCCTCTCACTGTCGTGGCCTTTCCCATTGCAGAGCACAGGCTCCGGACGTGCAGGCTCAGCGGCCATGGCTCACGGGCCTAGCCGCTCTGCGGCATGTGGGATCTTCCCGGACCGGGACACGAACTCGTGTCCCCTGCATCAGCAGGCGGACTCTCAACCACTGCGCCACCAGGGAAGCCGAGAAGACATCTCTTTTTAAAGTGTAGGTTCAGAATTAGCCTACAAGCATTTCAATTCTGACTGTAGATCTTTCTAGCTACGTGACCTTGAAAAATTAATGTCATACTGGGCCTTGTTCTCTTTATCCATCAAATGTGGATGGTAAGATTGCATCAGTCTGAATATGTGTATCAAATTACAAATGCACATATGCAAAAAATATTCGTTGTTTATCTATAACTGGGATATAATTAAATTTCTCATTCCGCTGGCTGACAAATTCTCACTTAAATCATGTTCCTTGAGCCAGCATTTAAATTCTAAATCAGAGTAGTTGGAAAAATCAGACCCTTTCATGGCTACTGTGTGTGTTTATGTGCAGGGGGCACATTACCGCCGGTCCAGTTGTCACCCGCACAAGTTGCCATCTACTGAGTGCACCTTCCGCATTTCAGGGTGAGACTTTGACTTTGGAACCAAGCAGTTCGCTGCCATGACATTCTCTTCAGGCTTACTCTCCCTCAGTCCAAGCTTCCTGTGGCCCTTGACACAAGAGAAAATCTATTGCCTACTGAGTTCTCTTTGGCCTGTGGATTTAAGTACCTCAGTTAACTTGAGACTCTTGAGACCTGGTTGACTGAGGAGAACTCTGGAATCTGAACACTTGGATATCAGGGTTAGATGTTTCCTCAGCAGTTTGGACCCCGTGTCTATCAGGATCCTCTCCCTCACTAATGGCCACCCAGGACAGTGTGGGCTGCAGCATTGGGTACCTTCTCAAAGGTTCCTCCATGTATAAGTTTTATTTTTGTTTTTATTTCCCTCTTCATCATGCTATCATTCTCAAAATCAAATGAATCAAGTGTGTGTGTGTGTGTGTGTGTGTGTGTGTGTGTGTGTGTTGTAGTAGTAGTAGTAGTAGTGTGGGGAGGTATGAGGAAATGAGGGGGAGTGATAGAAAAACCTTTCTTTGATAACTAGCATCTGCAAAATTTAGTGATTGCACCCTGCTCTTAAGCTTTTAGCACAAAAGGTAAGGCTGTGACTCTTCTTTGGTTAGCACTTTGCTGAGTCAATGAATGAAGAAAGTCTAACTCCTCAAAATGAGGGTAAGAGAGGGATAAGAAATGTTGAAGTGGTTGGAAGTAGAGAGCGATGGTTAATTTATGAACATGTTTCCAACTCAATAAAAAATAAAATAGAAAGTATGTATAAAGCACTAAGAACAGTGCCCAAAGCATTGAAGTTGCTTAATAAGTATTAATTATTAGAATTGTGATCTAAGCCTCATAGAGCAAAGAATGGGCTTCAAATTGTAACAGAACAGGTTAGAAAAATAGACCTTTTTTCACACTGTTTTATCTTCATTTTTTAGAACCAAATTTCAAAATGTCATAAACACCTATATGCCCCAGCTTATCTAAAAGTTATATATTGCATAATTAAAATTCATTGTGGTAAAATTGAAACATCAAATAACATGCTATGAAACAATAAAATAATATAGAAAAAATAGATGCAGTTTAAAAAGAAACTGAAAAGAAATATATTTGCTAAAAAATTATTCAAAAAATGAGAAATTAATACATTGGATGAGATGTAAGGACATAAACCATAAGGTAAAAAAGCACAAAGTAAAACTGAAATTAAAAAACAGATAAAAATAAAGCCCATAGTAGGAATTAGGAAATTTTTTTGATTAAAGAGTTTCTCTGTTTATAAAATTAGAGGAGTAGAAAAAGAATCAAATTTATCAGATATTAAAATTGCAAAAATTCATAGTGTACTATTTCAGTATTTAGTTGGATATAGTTACCTGCTTTTTACTTTGCTAATAATAGATTTCACACATTATGTAACTTTATTTATTATAGCTATTGCAGATCAAAGCATTTTTGTTCATTTTCAGTAAAATAAGAGACAGAGTGTTTTTAACTGGAAGCAGTTAACTTTAATGTTTTTCTATCAGTTAACAATCCCTTTTTTCTTCCATTTTTTATTTTTGTTAATTAAATATTTCCCAGAACAATGAAAAAACTTTTTGCATGGGCACGGGTGTGTGTGAATTTGAACACAGGAGACTCAAACTCCTCAAGCTAAGCATTCATGCTTTTAAAAGGATTTGATTATATTATTACTTATCCTGCATTCTGCCTGATAGGACTACATTTTATCAGATTGAAAGAGTTCAGAAATTTATCTTATAGCTTAATCCAAATATTAAATAATATGTAAAATATTAGATACCAGTTAAATAGGTCAATTGTATAAAAATTGAGGTATAATAGATGATTTTAGCAAACAAATTATTTGCAGGTTTTACAAATGGAAAATAATAGCCAATCAAAATATCCAAATACTCCTGGAAAGATTTTAAAGGCAGTCATAAACTGGCAGATGTCTTAGTTATCGTTATAATGTCTCTTTCTTGGCAGTATAGGCAAGAACATTCACTTCTTCTGTTTTTACAACCCTAAAATGATGTTAACTGGCATTAACCAGTGAAAGAAACTCTAGAGGTGGGAGAATATATTCCCATCTCTTACAGAGGCAATGGATAGAAGGCTTTATCATTGCCCCACCCTTTTTTTTTTTCTGATTTCCTTTTTCTTTTCTTCTTTTCTTAGTAAATTTTATCTTTTAGAGCTGTTTTAGGTTCACAACAAAATTGAGTGGAATGTACACAGAATTCTCATATACCCCTGCCGCCACACATGTATAGCATCTACCATTACTAACATCTCCCACCAGTGGTACATTTGTTACAATTGGTAAACTTACATTGACACATCATCATCTAATATACTATTACTTTCCTTTGGTTATATATTTTTCAGTGTAGTTAGGATCATGGTGGCCATGTTATCATGCAACATTTCAATTTTTTCTTTCTCTTTAACAATATAGAATGACCATTCTCTCATATCACTAAGTGTGCTTTGTCAAATAATAGGGTCTCTGTTTTGTTCTACTGGCCTCTGCATGTATTATTGTGTCTCTGCTTCAGGATTTTAATTATTACATATTTAAAATCAGCCTTAATATATGGTTGGACAGGATCAAATTGTTCATCTTCCAACTAATTCAGGTGGTCTTTAAATTACTTCAGTAAAGCTTTATAATATTTTTTATTGAGTTTTTGAACATCCTTTTTAGATTTATTCGAAGATGCACTATATATTGTTGCTATTGCAGATGGTATCTACTAACTATGATTTCTTAATATTTGCCACTGAGAAAGAAGAATTCAGTTGATTTTTAAAAATATTACATATAGCAACATGGTTGCACACATTAATTCTAAAAATTTACTGTAGATACTATGTATGTAATAATATTTTTTGCTTAACCTCTTCTAATCCTTACACGTTTTTTAGAATTTACTTTCTTTACCTGGCTTTTTAACTTTATTTTGAATGTTGAAGTCATTAATTAATAGAGGCTTTCTTTTTTCCTAATAATGCTTTTTACAATAACATTAATTTTGTCTGATATATATCATTTTTATTTTATTTTATTTATTTATTATTTATTTTTTATTATTATTTTTTTTCGGTATGCAGGCCTCTCACTGTTGTGGCCTCCCCCGTTGCAGAGCACAGGCTCCGGACGCGCAGGCTCAGCGGCCATGTCTCACGGGCCCAGCCGCTCCGAGGCGGGTGGGATCTTCCCGGACTGGGGCACGAACCCGTGTTCCCTGCATCGGCAGGCGGACTGTCAACCACTGCGCCACCAGGGAAGCCCTGATATATATCATTGCTGGATTTCATTGACCAGTTCTATGTTTTGTCTGCATCATACTTTTTCTTCTCTTTTATGTATGTCCTTGGTAAATATCACTAGTTTTTTTTATATAATCTGATAATTTCTGTATTCTAACAAAAAATCTAATCCATTTATAATTACTGTGATTAGTAAAACACTTGTATATGTATGTGTATATATATACACACATATATACACATAAATTTAATCAATTTAATACATTTTTCATATCTAGATATCTAGATATATCTCCATTCTCAAATTATGTGCTCTATTTTTCCTGCCTTTTATTTATTCCTCTTATTATTTATTCTTCTCCTTTTATTGTATTGATTGCTTTTATTAAGCATATATTTCCTCTCTACTACTTGGAAAGATAGACAGTGAATTTCAATATTTTAATTCTAACATTGAAAATTTAACATCCGTACTTAAATTAATACAGTTTTATTTTTAGTTGTATATATGTCTTTATTTCCCAGTATAGGTCTGATTCTCATATTTTTGACTGCTGCTTAATCTCCTTCCTGGCAGTGGTCTTCCTCTCATGACTTGTGAGATTATGTATATATATATATATATATATATATATATATATATATAAAGATATAGATATATATCTTATTTTCTTTCAGGTTTTTAACATCTTTATGATTTCTACCAAAAATCCTGTTCATATGTCTCTAGTATTACTACTCTAAATTTTGTTGTATCCTACATATCCTGAAATTAATGGCTTCCATTGCAACTTTTTCTTGGCCAAAGGCAATGTATTTTCAGCCCCTCAGGAGAAGCCTCGGTATTTCTGATATATCAAAATACCATTTCTATTTTCTGAGCCTAGCCCTACAGTCCTTTAGCATATCATGTAGTTTCTTGCATGTCTTGCCTGGCATTGAATGTTGGATAGAGAGAGACTGCTTTTGCTTCCTTTTTGCTCTAATCTGTCTTTTGGGCTCTCCTCCAAACAATATGCTTTTTCATATATTAACTAGGTTGTTCATGTTATTCAATCCAATGGAAGCTTCTCTGGCTGTAATGGACACGTTTTCTCATTTCCTAAGCATTTTTTCCTTTCCTAAACATGTTTCTCTTTTGGTGCCAGTGATACAAAGCTTTGATAGCTTGTTTTCACCTCCTGTTAAGATGCTGCCATTTCTGAGGGCCAGCAATTCATTTGTCATGAAGGTTCTGAGCCATTCCCTCTGGCCATTTCAACAGAGTGGGTTGACCAGTGAAATCACGGAATTTCTGCCTTCTAGCTCACCTGATACATTTAGATGAAACACCATAGCACAAGCAGGGGGATCTGGGATCCCAGAAGGGATGCCCAGTCACTAGGTAGTGCATTTTAGAATGGATGTGAGGTATTTCCCTGCGGGATCAACACTGACCAATAGGAAACAGTAGGTAAAAAAGAAATTGGCACATAATTCCTTTCCTACTTTTCTTTGATTGACCACTCTGAGACCTGAGTTTACCTTGCAGCCTGTCCAGAGATGTTCTTCCTGTAGGCCAAGCAGCACAGTACTGATGCTGTATAGTCTACCTGGTACTATACTTGTGGAGCCACCTGCCAAAGGTACGCATCAGTAAACATTTGTTTGTGTCTTTCTTTACCTCACTTTGTATTGTTTCTCACCATGATGCCCTAGATCCTCACTCTCTAAATATGTCATCAGTATTTTGATTTGCTACAGTCTCTGTTTTCTAAAGGATGAGAGGTAAGAGCCTGTCTTTTTGTAGATCATAGTATAGCAAGATTCTAGATATGGTGTCTGACACATAACAAATACTGTATTAACTTTTGTTCAATGATCGAATATGTATTTAGGGGTCAGAGGAATAGTTTAAAAAGTAAAAAAGGGCATCTATCATGCCCAAGGAATATTTCTATGTACCAGCCCCTAGCACGTTAAAATATTGTTTTACTTAATCTTCATAACAACACTATAGATGTGATTTTTTAATCTCCATTTTACAGATGAAAGTTTGGTAGCTTAGAGAGGTTAACATGACCTATATAAGGTTACACAACTCATGATTGATAGAGCTGGGAATTGTGCATAAGAAATTTCATGTTCTTCTGCAATTCAGCGCTATTTTAGAGGCTTATCTTTATTCCTTATGACTCTGGGTTGAAAATACATGGCTGAATATTTTTCAAAGAGAGTGACACAAAATACTCCCACGGCTTAGAAGAAGTCATTTCTGCCCCTCTGCTGTTCTATAATAGTTAATGTGATATATGGAGAGTCTTTGGAGAAATGGAGATATTGTTTGCCATTTACTTACTGTGTGACCTTGGGCAAGTAACGGAGACATCCTGGGCTGCTGTTTTCTTAAATCTAACAAGAAACGTGTAAAAACTACCTCAGGAATTGCCAAAATTTTAATAACTATTATAAATCTTCAGTAAATGCTTCTACACTGCTCCTTTATAATGCATTTCTTGGCTCTTCTGAAATAAACTAAAATGTATTTTCTTCTCAATGTGAAATAGAGTTGGAGCAAGTTAGAGTGTAACTTAGAGCAGTGAATGTTGCAAAAGCTGACTATAAATGGCTTTGGGATTCACCACATGATATTTTAGCCCCAAAATGTATCTTCCTAGTGAGGTTTTAATTATTTAAAATTCTTTGATTCCCCTAAATGCATGCATTCATTAGCTACTCAAATTAGGAAATTTAAAAAACACAGTGCTAAGAACTGATGGTTCTAAGTTGTATAAAGTAATCCTTACTTTTTGAAAGGCTCAGAGACATGTGCTAAGTAGCTCTGCTGTAAAGTGAAGTGTATCAGATCAGATGTAAGTGGGAAGAGTTGGGGGAGCACAAAATGAATTTTAAATTAAGTGGTGAATCTAACCCTCTCAGGAACACCTTCCTAATTTTCTGTACCTTGCCTTATTCTATCTTTCTGTACTGGCTTAAAATCCACTGACTATGAAATGTCTCTGCCACTTGAGGCACAATATGCAATGCTTTTTACTCCTATGGATCTTCTGGAGTAATAATTATGTATTATTTTTCCCTCTGTCCTGTCTTATTTTGGATATATTTTTAATGTGTTGCTTTGCTCCTTCATTGTTAAGAATTGATGTCTTTTCTGATGTGTTCACCAAAAAAGATTGTAATTTAATTGTGCTTACAAAATATGTATCCCATTCTTTATATTATCTACATTTTAATCCACTTACGTGGGTCAAAAATGTATCTGATGAAGAAAAATTGAATTCACAATTTTCTAGTTGTATTATTTGTGTGTACACTTTTTGCTTTTTTGTTTCTTACATTGAAATAATACTGAAAAAAAATATTTGGCGATGTGTAGAACACACTGGGGTCAGGGATGGGGTCTTTCCAACAAAAATTGGGCACTGATAACCCCAAATACCTTGTTGACTTTTTGTGTAAGTGTTGCGGTAAACTTTGTAATGCATTAGGATTTGGGTTTAGGGTCTGACTGCTAACCAAGAGCATACACATAGTTCTTATCATGAAGTCTGGAAGCTGTGGCCTTTATAGCTGATACAGGTTGCTTCTGTGATGCTATACACATTTACTCCCATTCTCTGGTCCACCTGATCCAAAGTTTTTTCAGTTCTGTATGACCCAGTATTTATCAGTTTGACTTGAATTATAGTGTTACCACCAAGTGTGGTCTCTCTTGTCCTCTTCTCCTTCTCTCCAATCTTACAAATCATTTAAAGGCCAGTCCTATGAAGAGTCTTAAATTTTTAATGATTGTCCTGTCTCAAAAAAACTCTGTTTCTGCTGTACTCACGCTCTATTTATAACACTTCTGACACCAAATGTATGGGTTTTTCCCCCCCATTAAGCAGTTCTCTGCTATACCAGCTGGGTGTCCTACAACTCAATTCAATTCTGACATTATCACAGACTCCACAGGTTAAGAGCTTAGCCCTGCAAGACTGACCCCACACCTCAGAAGCCAGTTGAAAGTCTAGGTTGCCACCTGTGCTTTTGACCAAGTAGGTTTAAATCAGATATTCCCATGCCTCTCCTGCTTGGGTTCTATCATTTTTAAGAATAGCTCACACTCAGGGAAACACTTACTTGTGCTTACTACTTTCTTATATAATAAAATATATGATAAAATATATAAACAACCAGCCAGATGAAGAGATACATAGTGCAATTTCTGGAAGGGTTCCAAGCACAGAAGCTTCTGATCCCTTGGAGTTAGGGTTTGTCACCCTCCTGGCATGTGAATGTGTTCATCAACCCCAAAGCTCTCTGAACCCTATACTTTTAGAATTTTTATGGAGTCTTCATCCTGTAGGTATGATCAATCATTAACTCCATTTCTAGCCCTTCTCCCTTTCCCATAGAGTGAGGGGGTGGGGCTGAAAGTTCCAAGCTTCTAATAATGGCTTGGTCTTTCTACTGACCAGCCCCCCTTAAGGAGCCCACCAAGAGTCACCTCACTGGAACAAAAGATGCTGTTATTACCCAGGAAATTCCAATGGGTTTTAGGACCTCTGTCTGAGGAACCAGGATCAAAGACCAGATATTAGAAAAAGATGCTCCTAGAATTCTTATAACTTAAAAAGTTACAACAGTTTTAGGAGCTCTGAGCTGGGAACCAAGGGCAGAGACCAATATATATCAATATATTTTCTGTTATTTCACACATCAATATTAAATCTTTTCCCATAAATCCATTTATCCAATCATATACAATGCATTTACTATGTTCTAGATGCTGTGCATGGCCCTGGAGATACAGCAATCAACATACCAGTCAAAAATATTTGCCCTGAAGGAAATTACATTCTAGTGAGACAAAACAAGTTATAAAATATATAGTAGGTAAAATGGTAGTTTGTGCTATGAGCAAAAATACAGTCAGAAAGCGTCAACAGGGAGTTCCAAGTTTGGGGAGATATAATTTTAAATAGGATCAGGGAAACCTTCACAAAATCCATATTGTTTTCTTTCTGTACAATTCACTGTTGTGCTTAATTTTTTAAATATATTTTCTCTAGCTATTGCATGAGTTAACTTTAAACAAAGTTTGTTAATCTGGCAGACATGTATTTTCAAAAGCTAACCATAAGAAGGTGATTTGGAAATGTAATCCTTTTCTTGGGGTGGGGTGGATGTTGGTGATTTTTATTTTTAATAAACAGACTTCATTTCTGAGAGTGCATTTAGATTTATTGAAATATTAAACAGAAAGTACAAAGAGTTCCCAAATACTGCTTCCTTCCCTGTCTTTGGTTTTCCCTATTATTAACACCTTTCATTCTTGAGATACCTCTGTTACAACTGATGAACCAATACTGATATATCATTATTAACTAAATTCCATGGTTTACATTAAGGTTCACTTTTTCTGTTGTGCAGTTCTATGCATAATGTCATGTGTCCACAATCATAATGTCATACAGAATAGATTCACTGACCTAAAAATCACCTGTGCTGCACCTATTCATCCCTTTCCCCTCATCCCCAACCCCTGGGAACTGCTGATCATTTTACTTTCTCTATAGTTGGGTCTTTTGCAAAATGTCATATAGTTAGAATCAAACAGATTTTCAGACTGGTTTGCTTTACTTAACAGTATACATTTAAGGTCCCCCCATGTCTTTCTGTGGCTGGATAGCTCACTTTGATTTATCACTGAATAATATTCTATTGTATGGATGTAACACAGTGTTTATCCATTCACCTACGGGAAAACATCTTACTTCCAGTTTTTGGCAATTATGATAAAAATTGATTGTAAACATTTGTTTGCATATTTTTGCGTGGACTTAAGTTTTCAACTCATTTGAGCAAATACCTAGGAGTGGATTATATGCTAAAACTATATTTATCTTTGTAAGAAACTGTCTTCCAAAGTAGTCGTACCATTTTGCATTCCCCCTAGCAAAGAATGAGAGTTGCTTTTGATCAACACCCTCACTAGAATTTATTGTCAGTGTGTTTAATTTAGCCATCCTAGGGTGATAAGTGAGTAGTGGCATCTCATTGTTTTAATTTGCAGTTCTCTAATGAGGTATAATGTTGAACATCTTTTCATAGGCTTGTTTGCCATTGATATACCTTCTTTGGTTAGGTGTCTGTTCAGATTGTTGCTCACTTTTCAATCAGGTTGTTTGTTTTCTTACTATTGACTTTTAATAGGTTTTTAAAAATATGTATTTCAGATACAAACCCTTTATCATATATATGCTTTTCAAATACAGTCTCCCAATCTGTGACTTCTGTTTTCATTCTCTTAATTTTTTTTTTTTTTTTTACAGAGCAGAAGTGTCTATTTTAATGGAGTCTAACTTATCAATTCATTCTCTCGTGGGTCATGCTTTTGATCTTTTGGTGTTTTTATTGACAAACTCATTGCTAAACCCAGGGTCACCTAAATTTTCTCCTATGTTATCTTCCAGAAGTTTTATAGTTTTATGTTTTATGTATAGGTCTGTGAGTTAATTTTCAAGTTAATTTTTGTAAGACATGTAAGGTCGTCTCTAGATTTTTTTTTCTTCTTTTGCGTATAGCTTTCTAATTGTCCTAGTGTCATTTGTTACAATTTCTCCAATCAATGGCCTTTGCTCCTTTGTCAGTGATCAGTTGACTGTATTTGTGTAGTTCTATTTCTGGACTCTCTATTATATTCTATTGATCTATTTTACTACTCTTTCACCAATATTACACTGCCCTGATGGTTGCTTTCTAGTGAGACTTGAAGTTGGGTCATGTCAGTCCTCCAACTCTGTCCTTCAATATCATATTGACTATTTTGGCTTCTTTTCTTTCCTTTGAAACTTTAGAATCAGTTTGTTTATATCACAAAGTAACTTGTTGGGCCTTTGTTTGGGATTACATTGAATTTATAGATAAAATTGAGAAGAACTGATATGTTAACAATATCAATTCTTCCTACCCATGAACATGGAATATATCTACATTTGTTTAGATATTATTTGATTTCTTTCACAGTTTTATAGTATTTCTCATATATATCTTGCACATATTTTGTTATATTTATACCTAGGTATTTCACAATATTTTGGTGCTAATATAAAAGGCATTGTGTTTTTAATTTCAACTTCCAGTTGTTTATTGCTTAAACAATTGACTTTTGAATATTAACCTCATATTCTACAGCCTTGCTATAATCACTAGTTAGTTCCAGGAGATTTTTGTTTGATTCTTTGTGATTTTCTACATTTTGGTTCATGTCATTTTTAATTTTTTTTTTTTTTTTTTTTTTTTTTTTTGCGGTACACGGGCCTCTCACTGTCGTGGCCTCTCCCGTTGCGCAGCACAGGCTCCGGACACGCAGGCTCAGCGGCCATGGCTCACGGGCCCAGCCGCTCCGCGGCATATGGGATCTTCCCGGACCGGGGCACGACCTGCGTCCCCTGCATCGTCAGGCGGACTCTCAACCACTGCGCCACCAGGGAAGCCCCATGTCATTTTTAAATGAAGAGATATTTTTTTTTCCTTTCAATCTGCATACCTTTTAAATTCCTTTTCATTTCTTATTGCATTAGCTAGAACTTCCAGTACAATGTTGAATGGTATTGGTGGGAGGGAAAATCTTTGCCTGTTCCTGATCTTAGCAGGAAGCTTCTCATTTCTCATCACTAAGTATGATGTTGGCTATAGGATTTTGGTAGATGTTCTTTATCAGGCTGAGGAAGTTCCCCTCTATTTGTAGTTTTCTAACAGTTTTTATCCTGTATGAGAGTTGGATTGTGTCAAATGCCCTTTCTGCATCTGTCTATATGATAATATAATCTTTTTTCTTTAGCTGTTGTTGATGTTATAGATTACATTAATTGATGTTTGAATTAGAGCCAATCTTTCATTCTTGGAATAAGTTCAAGTTGGTCATGGTAATAATAGTTTTCATACACATTTTGATTTGATTATTCAATATTTTCTTAAGGATTTTTCAGCCATTTTCATGAGAGATATTGGTCTGTAGTTTTCCTTTCTTGTAATATCTTTGTCTGTTTTTGGTATTTGTGTATCACTGACCTCATAAAATGAGTTTAGAAAGTGTTCCCTCTGCTTCTATTTTCTCAAAGAGATTGCTGAGAATTGAAATGATTTGCTCTTCTGTTGTTTGGTAGAATTCACCAGTGAAACCATACGCGCCTGGTGCTTTCTATTTTTGATGTTATTTCATATATGCATGTGTGTGTGTGTGTGTGCTCGCATGTGCATATAATTATTTGTTTCTCCATATTTAATTAGTTTTGGTAGATTGGGGCTTTCAAGAAAAATTGGTCCATTTCATCTAAGTTATCAGATTTGTGGGCATAGAATTGTTTATATTTTTTTATTTTCCTTATAACATCCATGGGATTGATAGTGAGTGCCCTCCTTCATTTCTTTTGTTTTTTAATTTTTATTGAAGTATAGTTGATTTACAATGTTGTGCTAGTTTCAGGGGTACATCAAAGTGAATCAGTTATACATATACATATATCCACTCTTTTTCTGATTCTTTTCCTATATAGGTCATTACAGAGTACTGAGTAGAGTTCCCTGTGCTATACAGCCTCCATTATTTCTTATACTAGTATTTGTGTATTTTTACTTTTTTATCAGTTAGACTGGTTGGGAGTTTATCAATTTTGTCAGACTTTTCAAAGAACGAACTTTAGGTTTCTTTGTTTTTCTCTGTTGTTTTCCTGTTGTCAATTTCTTTGATACGTGCTCTGATTTTTATTACTTCTTTTCTTCTGCTTAATGTGGATTTAATTCTTTTTCTAATATCTTAAGGCTGATGCTGAAATTATTAATTTCAGATCTTTCTTCTTTTCTAACGCATGTATTATGTGCTAATTTTCTTCTAAACACTGCTTTTGCCGCATCCTACAAATATTGGTAGCTTATATTTTTATTTCCATTTAGTTCAAAATATTTTTAAATATCTTTTGAGGAGGGGGACCTTCAAGATGGCAGAGGAGTAAGATGTGGAGATCACCTTCCTCTCCACAAATACACCAAAAATACATCTACATGTGGAACAACCCCTACAGAACACCTATTGAACGCTGGCAAAAGACCTCAGACTTCCCAAAAGTCAAGAAAATCCCCACATACCTGGATAGGGCACAATAAAAATGAAAAAACAGAGACAAAAGAATAGGAACAGGACCTGCACCTCTGGGAGGGAGCTGTGAAGGAGGAAAAGTTTCCACACACTAGGAAGCCCCTTCACTGGTGGAGATGGGGCGTGGCCGGGGGGGAAGCTTCAGAGCCATGGAGGAGAGCACAGCAACAGGGGTGCAAGGAGAAAGTTAAGAGATTCCTGCACAGAGGATCAGTGCCGACCAGCACTCACCAGCCTGAGAAGCTTGTCTGCTCACCCAACAGGGCGAGTGGGACCTGGGAGCTGAGGCTTGGGCTTCGGAGATCAGATCCCAGGGAGAGGACTGGGGTTGGCGGCATGAACACAGCCTGAAGGGGGCTAGTGCACCACAGCTAACCTGGAGGGTGTCCAGGAAAATGTCTGGACCTGCCTAAGAGGTAAGTGACCATTGTTTCAGGGTGCGCAAGGAAAGGGGATTCAGAGCACCACCTAAACGAGCTCCAGAGATGGACGTGAGCCACAGCTATCAGCGTGGACCCCAGAGAAGGGCATGAAATGCTAAAGCTGCTGCTGCAGCCACCAAGAAGCCTGTGTGCATCAGAGGTCACAATCCACACCTCCCTCCTGGGAGCTTGTGCAGCCCGCCACTGTCAGGGTCCAGTGATCCAGGGATAACTTTCCCAGAGAACACACAGCATGCCTCAGGCTGGTGCAATGTCACACTGTCCTCTGCTGCTGCAGGCTCGCCCTGATTCTGTACCCCTCCCTCCTCCTGGCCTGAGTGAGCCAGGGCCCCCTAATCAGCCACTCTTTTAATCCCCTCGTCTGGGCAAATAACAGATGCCAGAGGTCAACCTACATGCAGAGGCAGGGCCAAATCCATAGGTGAACCCAAGGAGATGTGTGAAGAAAGAAGAGAAAGGGAAATTTCTCCATGCAGCCTCTGTAGCAGCAGATTAAATCTCCACAATCAACTTGATGTACCCTAAATCTGTGGAATACCCGAAGAGACAATGAATCATCCCAAAATTGAGGCAGTGGACTTTGGGAGGAATGTAGACTTGGGGTTTGCTTTCTGCATCTAATTTGTTTCTGGTTTTATGTTTATCTTAGTTTAGTATTTAGAGCTTATTATCATTGGTAGATTTGTTTATTGATTTGGTTGCTCTCTTCCTTTTTTCATATATATATTTTTTCTTTTTGCCTTTTTCTCTTTTTTGTGAGTGTGTATGTGTATGCTTCTTTGTGTGATTTTGTCTGTATACATTTGCTTTTACCATTTGTCCTAGGGTTCTGTCTGTCCAGTTTTCTTTATTTTTAATATTGTTTTTAGCACTTGTTATCATTGGTGGATTTGTTTATTGGTTTGGTTGCTCTATTCTTTCTTTTTTTTTGTTATTACATTTTAAGTTTTTTCATTTTAATAATAGTTTTTGATTTTTTATTTTAATAACTGTATTTATTTTATTTTATTTCAGTTTCTTCATTCTTTCTTTTTATTTTTTCTCCCTTTTCTTCTAAGCCCTGTAGCTGACAGGGTCTTGGTGCTCTGGCCAGGTGTCAGGCCTGAGCCTCTGAGGAGGGAGAGCCAAGTTCAGGACATTGGTCCACCAGAGAACTCCTGGCCCCATGTAATATCAATTGGCAAAAGCTCTCCCAGAAATCTCCATCTAAACACTAAGACCCAGCTCCACTCAATAACCAGCAAGCTCGAGTGCTGGGCACCCCATGCCAAACAACTAGCAAGACAGGAACACAACTCCACCT
Source organism: Orcinus orca (assembly GCF_937001465.1). Taxonomy (NCBI): domain Eukaryota; kingdom Metazoa; phylum Chordata; class Mammalia; order Artiodactyla; family Delphinidae; genus Orcinus; species Orcinus orca. Next base: position 125,561,965 of record NC_064563.1, read on the forward strand.
ATTAGCAAAGAGGCTGCCTAAAATCATAATAAGTTCACAGACACCCCAGAACATATCACCAGACATTGTCTTGTGCACCAGAAAGACAAGATCCACCCTCATCCACCAGAACACAGGCCACAGTCCACTCCACCAGGAAGCCTACAAAACCCACTGAACCAACCTCAGCCACTGGGGGCAGAAACTGAAAACAACAGGAACTATGAACCTGCAGCCTGTGAAAAGGAGACACCAAACACAGTAAGTTAAGCAAAATGAGAAGACAGAGAAATACACAGCAGATCATGGAGCAAGGAAAAACCCACCAGGCCAAAAAAATGAAGAGGAAATAAGCAGTCTACCTGAAAAAGAATTCAGAGTAATGATAGTAAAGATGATCCAAAATCTTGGAAATAGAATGGAGAAAATACAAGAAAGGTTTAATAAGGACCTAGAAAAACGAAAGAGCCAAGAAACAATGATGAACAACACAATAAATGAAACTAAAAATTCTCTAGAAGGAATCAATAGCAGAATAACTGAGGCAGAAGAACGTATAAGTGACCTGGAAGATAAAATAGTGGAAATAACTATCACAGAGCAGAACAAAGAGAAAAGAATGAAAACAATTGAGGGCAGTCTCAGAGACCTCTGGGACAACATTAAATGCACCAACATTTAAATTATAGGGGTCCCAGAAGAAGAAGAGAAAAAGAAAAGGACTGGGAAAATATTTGAAGAGATCATAGTTGACAACTTCCCTAACATGGGAAAGGAAATAGTCAATCAAGTCCAGGAAGCACAAAGTCCCATACAGGATAAATCCAAGGAGAAACACTTATTAATCAAATTATTAATACATACATATTAATCAAACTTTCAAAAATTAAATACAAAGAAAAAATATTAAAAGCACCAAGGGAAAAGGAACAAATAACATACAAGGGAATCCCCATAAGGTTAACAGCTGATTTTTCAGCAGAAACTCTGCAAGCCAGAAGGGGATGGCAGGACATATTTAAAGTAATGAAAGGGGAAAACCTACAACCAAGATTGCTCTACCCACCAAGGATCTCATTCAGATTTGATGGAGAAATTAAAACCTTTACAGACAAGCAAAAGCTAAGAGAACTCAGCACCACCAAACCAGCTTAGCTTTACAACAAATGCTAAAGGAACATCTCTAGGCAGGAAGCACAAGATAAGGAAAAGAACCTACAATAACAGACCCAAAACAATTAAGAAAATACTAATAGGAACAAACATATCAATAATTACCTTAAATGTAAATGGATTAAATGCTCCAACCAAAAGACATAGACTGGCAGAATGGATACAAAAAAAAGACATGTATATGTGCTGTCTACAAGAGACTGACTTCAGTGAATTATTCTATATAAAATAATTAACATATTATGTAGAGAAATAACTTACCGTATTCATGTGTTTCTGTGGCTGCCCATCATAGCTCAGGCTTATATATAGTGGTGAAGAACAAGGTCCTCAATCCCACAGAAAAATGATGGAAACAATGCAAAAGAACACACCTCAAAATTATCCTGTTTATCCTGTGGTAAATATAGCTAGAGTATGTTTATATGAAATATGAAACGTCATTGTTTCAGGGCTGCTCATAGTATTCATTCCTTGGCACTTCAGGCTGGCAGTTCATCTTTCAGCAGTTCCTTCAGGCATTTGGAAGTTGCACACTCAGATATCTATGAGTTACATATAGGACAAGGATAGCATCTGCCATCTGCCACGGAGTGAATCATCAACATGGTTGTTTGTGCTAAAGTGAGGCAGCTACCCAAACTCTAGTTAACTAACATACCAAATAGGAACTGGAATGATGAAGTGGTTTACAAGCTACATGAGGTTGTGATTACATTTTTTTTTTAACTAAAATATATGTAGGCTCCCCCTTTACCTACATATCCATGCACTTTCTTTCATAATGGTCCATTTCCTTTCCAGTTCCATTGTTTTATGTTTTCCTCTGTATATTCCCTTCTACACTTCAAATTTATGTTTAACAATGTTGATTTAATACTGGATAATTAAAACAAGAATAAATGAAACTCCTTCAAAAAACAAATGAATCTCCTTATTACATTTTGTTATACTTAAGTTTATTGCATCTCATTTTTGAGAATCATAGTTATATTTTAGTATGAAAAAGGAAAAATAATAAATGTTTTAATTTTTATTTTATAATTTTAATATAAAAGGCTCTACAATAAAATTATATATTTGCAAAAAATTTTTGAAATTCTCTTAATATTATATTGAAGCAATTTAAATTATTTAATTTTTTGGAACCAATATTGTATGTGGTGTTTAAACAGAAATATTTGGTAAAACATTTATTAAATATATTATCTTGTAATGAAATATTTTCAATTGCTACTTAAATATAATGAAAACTATTATGATTATCCCCCCTTATCTTCACTACTTTAAAAAATTTTTATTATTCTATAAGTGAATATTGCTATAAAATATTAAATACAGTTATTTTCATTTCAGAGTTTATTTCATACTTTTATACAATGATATTTTTATAATTTTAGATGAATTATTAAGATTTCTATAAAGCTCTGTAAGATTTGAGCATGTAAAAGTTTATTTAGCAAATATCTCACCAAGCAACTTATTTTGAAAGATGTTTTAAATGCATTATATATTTTTATCAGATATAGTTTAAGCTTTTGTAATATTCTTACACAATAAAATGTGTGAATCTTTAACCTTTTATTTATCAATTAAAAAGTCAGTGTTAGAAATACTTTGAAATAAGCAGTTATGCCAATTCAGTTCCTTTTGATTACAAATTTTTGGAAATTCTGTTATGACATTGCATTAAAAGTGTCTATTATATATATGTTTTCCACCCTGTTAAAATGAACTTTGGCCAATTTGATTGTTTTGCTAAATAACAAAATATTCTCAACATAATTATTATTACGATGTTCTTTCCAGAAGCTCTTCAAAATCTTAGGCAAAGCATATTTATGAATGTGGACTTTTAAGATGTCAGTATCTTTTATTTAACTAAAACTCTTCAATTATCAACACAGTGTGGGCACACAGTTTTACTAAAGAAATTTACTTTGATCTTTCAAGTGGCTTATAGTACCTGATTTAATCCATATATTCCTTTGGTCATAAACTTCTTATTTTTTAAATTAATTAATTAATTTTGGCTGCATTGGGTCTTTTTTGCTGAGTGTGGGTTTTCTCTAGCTGTGGCGAGCAGGGTCCACTCTTCCTTGCGGTGCACAGGCTTCTCTTGTTATGGAGCATGGGCTCTAGGCACGCGGGCTTCAGTAGTTGTAGCACACAGGCTCAGTAGTTGTGGGTTTGCAGGCTCTAGAGCGCAGGCTCAATAGTTGTGGTGCATGGGTTTAGTTGTTCCACATCATGTGTGATCTTCCCGGACCAGGGCTCGAACCCATGTCCCCTGCATTGACAGGGAGATTCTTAACTACTGTGTCACCAGGAAAGTCCAACATTCTTATTAAAATACAGACAGCTAGAGGATTCACAAAAAGTGCTGTGGAAAACAGAAAACCATCTTAGAAAAGAAGGGCTCCTTAATTTAAATATACTATACACTTGTAGTAAAATCTCTTGTCTCTGTGAGTCACGGTGAAAAATCAACCATAAAAATGAATTTTCCTTTTTGCTTAAGATGTGTTTATACAAAGTATTCTTTCAGTGGAGAAAAATAAATATTTTTATAGCTTTACTGATATACTCTGAAACATCATAAAATGCAAAAGAAAAAGCTAAGACTTTTAATCACAACTGTAAAATGAAAAATGCTTTAATAAAGCAAACTGAATTATTATTTACCAATGAATTTTGTCAGGTAAATTCATCAACCTCTCCACCTACATATGACAGAAAGACTGCCTTTTAAAAGTTGACAAAACTATTTTGAATAGTCTGACAGCATCTGTGTTAGTTCAAAAAAGAAAGATTAAATAATGTATTACCAGAGCTCCTATTGAGGATAATTAGTATTTTCATTAAAAAGCAGAAGTAACAAAAAAAGTGAAATTCCAAGATTTTTTCTATTACGTTCCCACGGGGAAATAAAAGTCCATTTTCAGCTGGTGATTTTGCTCATACATAAATGTATGCCATTGCTTTGTGTCCATCAACCATGAAAAAATGCAATGAAGGATTTTCTAGTGATTTTTTTTTTTTTTTTTTTGCGGTACGCGGGCCTCTCACTGTTGTGACCTCTCCCGCTGAGGAGCACAGGCTCCGGATGCGCAGGCTCAGCGGCCATTGCTCATGGGCCCCGCCGCTCTGCGGCATATGGGATCTTCCTGGCCCGGGGCACGAACCCGTGTCCCCTGCATTGGCAGGTGGACTCTCAACCACTGCGCCACCAGGGAAGCCCTCTAGTGATATTTTAAAGCAAATATCCAAGAGTCCTCCCTTCCTCAAATTGGAGATAATTTCACCAACAACCTACAACTGAAAATAATAAGAAATGAATTATTTTTCTTACCAATTTCTTTCCTAAAAACAGAAAGCTAGTGACTAGTGTTTCTTGTTTTTCTCCTAGCCAAACTGGAACTGAATGTTGATGATCTAAAATATTCTCCTTCGAAATATGTACAGACTCATTGCTATTACTTGCAAGACAGCTACTCTTTTCTTCCCTAATTTTCAAAATAATTAAGGAACATTTAGATTATTAGCACTTTTCAAGAATTTTAACAGTAAGTCCAACCTACATACTGTTTCAAGTTGTTCACTGCACAAAGGCACTCTTTGAGTGGCACATAGGAGCTGTAATTTAGTTTGTGGTCCTCACCAAATCAGGAGAATAAGAATGGGGATATTTGCACCCAGAGGAAGAGAAATATTTTTAAATTTACACAAGTTTGTATATGGGCTAATCATATCCCTGTACAATATCATATATGTTTTTAAAACTGAGGATGCAAGTCATTTTAAAATATCTTTTTTATACTTTATATTTATGTTGAAGTTTAAGAAATAGTACTATTTGAAATGTTTGTATCTTCATTTTGACTTTTGATCATAAGTTTCAATTTCTAGTTCATTCACTTGTAGAAAATATTTAAAATAAGGTCAACATTCAGCTGGTACTATACCAGCTTTAAAAGTTTGAAATACTCTGTGTGCCTTGGGAAAGAGCCACTGCCCTGAGCTTCCCAATTATCTTCCCTACTGATCTGGGCACCTGGCCTCTCTCTAAGACATCATGGACTTTTTAAGTAATCTGAATATTAAAGGGTTAATTCATGGCTCAGTGGGGAGCCTGGAGGATCTTACTCTAGAGCTAAGGCTGGTGTCCATTCTGATTATGTTATTCTGAATGACATCCTGGTTAAGAGATTGACAAAATACAGAGAAACGTGGATAAAATGATGAATGTTTTTAGAAATTTCCTCACCTTTATTTACCGTACACCATCCACACCAGCATTCTGCTTTGATCATGCTCAGTTTTCTCAGGCCTCATGGCTAAGTTCTAAGTTTTAACAAGCTCTCTCCTCACCCATCATCCAGCTCTGTCCAAAGGTAGCTTTCTGTAAGAAAGTCTTTATTTTTGGATGTTTGACTTCTGCCAGGTGCCTCACCCCTTGTGTTTCCTCTTTGGCTCCATATCTGGACAAGCTGATAAGAAAGCCCAGGAAAGCTCTTTGACACCTATAGTAGTTTCAAACTACTACAAGCCCCTTTCTGTGCTCTGGGACCCTTACTATGGACCCACTCATTACCCCAAGCATGTCTCCTTTCCTTACTTTCTCAAGCCATTTTTTGGATCAACTTAAGAGGCCTGCTCTGCTCTCAGGGAGCCTCACTGTGTTAGTGATTAAACGTTTCATACCCTTTCAGTGTGTGTAGCCTCATCAGTCTTGACATCTGAACAAAATTTTGAGTAAGAGTCCATCCTATTCCTAAAGAGTGGATACAGCACCTCTCCATTTTCTAGTCTCAGCCAAAATATCTTCTCTTCTGAAAAGTATTTTGTGAACAACGTATGGGGTATCTCTCACTATCAGACTACACAGTTCTAAAATTTATTCTCTATAAAATACCCTCCTTTTTTTCCTTCAAAACTTTTATACAAATCTGTAATTGCTGTGTTTATTTATGTGCTTATATCCTGTCAAAAAATCTGAAAGAAGATAGATATGGACTATATTTCTGTTATTCACCATTGTGTACTCATAGCCAAAAATAATCCCTGCCATAGAGTATTGAATCAATATTTGTTTATTGAATAGAATATTTAGTAAATGAAATTGCACCTCAAGGCAATATATAAAAATGATAACGCTTTGAACAAATAAAAATAGATTTACAATTTTCTCAAAACAATACAGTTTATGTAAGGCTATAGTTATGAACATTCACCACCCATGGGGAAGATGTCTAATGGAGTGATTAACTCATTGAACGAGACCACACTTTGTGGAGTAATTCATGTTTCATGGAGTAAGTCTCTCTCATCTCCTCCTCCTCTTCCACTTCCTTTTCCTCCTCCTTCCTCTTCGTCTTTCTCTCTCTCTTTTTCTCTCTTCCTTCTTATGTATATTCAGGAACTCAGTATTTTACTGCCTTCAATTCTGCTTCATAAATGTTCTTCAAATGGAGGTATTTTCTATACCCTCTTAAAGTAAGATCTAGATTACTTCTCTTCTGGATTACTTAAATAGTTACCTAATTGATCTGACTTACTACAGTCACAGCTCTCTGACCAACAGTTCATAGTATTGCTAAACTTCCTATTATAAATCCTATCATGCCTTCTATCTATCTAAAATTCTTTAATGATTCATCATATTTACACTTCATTCTACTTCACTTGCTCCATCTTTGACTATATCTTACTCTTATGTTATGAACAGCCAAATGAAATTACTTGTACCTCTCATAATAAAACACAAGATTACATTTTTCCTCAATAATGTCAAATTATCATGGAAAATTCCTTTTAGTGTTATTTCTTCTTAAAAGGCTCCCATTTTTCCCAAGCTGATTTAGATGGCTTCCCACTTTTTCCCCAGTAATTAACTCTGTCAAAATCCAAATCTTATCTAGTGAAAACATTGTTTTGCTATCCTTATTCTGAACTTTTAGACAGCACAGTATTTTATTTTATACACTTTTATAAGTAACATATAACAATAATAAATAAAACATTATTAAATAATCTGAAAACAATATATAACAAAGTGTAGTCACTATCATATAGCTGATAAATAATTGTGGAATGCATAAATAAGTGAGACTATGCCAATATTGATAGGTCAGAGCCAGTCAAAATACTTAACAAGAAATAGGGTGACACATAGGAAAAGAAAGAATAGACAATATAGATAATGTAATAAGACAAGTAGTGTGTTTGATAAGTAATGTGCAAGGACCAGAGAGTTAAAACACAATGCTACTAGGTCAAAAGAACAGAAAGAAAGAAAGAAAAAAATAACTCCAGAAAAATTCAAGTATTCTGATGATGAATAAAGGTACAACATTGTCTAATGTGCCCTGTTGTCTTCTGTAGCTTATTTGGTCCAGTTCTATTGCTTTCTGCTGGTGAGATATCTAGTAGAGCTGAACAAGTTCATTTTATTGCTTTAAGGTAACACTTTCATTATCTGAAAAGGCAGAAATAAGGAATTGGTATTTGCTATTTATATTAGGTAATATGATTTCCTAAGGGCCAAATTGGCTCTACCTAAACTTAACTTTGATTCTGAGATTACCTAAGCAATATTTACTTCTGAAAGATAGGAGAAATTAAAATGTGTGATCTAAAAGCTTATAAAATAAAATAAATATATTTTCTTCGGACAAAGTTTAGATATGTTGTTGAGAAAAAAAGAGAGTTAAGAACATGTGTATAAAATATTAGAAAAGAAAAGCAATAAGGTTTGCAACAAATAGAGAACAAGTATTATGGCAGTGCTAAAACAACAACAACAACAAATGTAAGGGTAAATGGAATTCTGAATTCTATAAAATATGAGTCTATAAAGTATGTTTCTGTGCATAACTTTATCACAGATACATGAAAAAACTTCAAATTCTCTTGGCCGCACCTCTTATCACAATCATTGCTGTGTCTACCAGTTCTGGCAGACTTGACAATCTGAGAGCACTTTGCTTCTGGTTCACTCAGTGTGCCTTTTGCTTCCTCTTCCTGGGATTCTTTGATGCTTGATATGTACACTAGAAAGGAACTAACAATCTTTCTAAAGCTAGAGAGAGTTAAAACAAGTTCAATGTGGCTGAGTTGTAAGAGGTAGAGGGATGTGATGTAACACAGAAAACAAAAAGGTAAAAGCCAGGTTATGGAAAACATGGACACTGCTGTTAAAATATTTAATTAAAACTTCTTTTAAGGGTTTTAGGAAGTCACTGGAAAGTTTAAGAAAACATGGTATGCTGAACTTTGCATTTATGAAAATCATTGTAGCTGCAGGACGATCCTACTAACGATAGAAGGGTCATTAGAAAGCTATTAACATAACTCAGATGGGTGAAGATAATGAAGTGGAGAATAGTGATAGCAGTAGAGATGAAATTATGTAGACAAGTTTAAAAGATATTTAGGAAAATCAAGGAATAGTGACTAGAGAATGATGGAAGCAAAATGACTTTCTAAAATTGGGGCTGAAAGGGATGTGTGAACTTTTTCAGCATTACTAAAATATTCCCTAATGATTTGGGCAGGAATATGGGGTAAAACCTGTGGTTCCAGTAATCATGTGGGATAAAAGATTTGATGATTGTTATTCAAGCATTAAAAATTGTTTTTTTAAGAATTAGAAATTGTAGGACATCTTTGATACTCCCTCAAACATGGACACATGAAATGTTTATTTTTACCCAAATAAGCAAGCAAACAAAACCAAATAGCTTTTTAGTATGCATTCTTTTCAGTGTTTTTTCTTTTCCATCTTTACACTTAGCAACATGACAAGAACAACTTTTTTTTTTTTTTTTTTTGTGATACGTGGGCCTCTCACTGTTGTGGCCTCCCCCGTTGCAGAGCACAGGCTCCAGACGCACAGGCCCAGCGGCCATGGCTCACGGGCCCAGATGCTCCGTGGCATGTGGGATCTTCCTGGCCTGGGGCACGAACCCGTGTCCCCTGCATTGGCAGGTGGACTCTCAACTACTGTGCCACCAGGGAAGGCCAGGAACAACTTTTTATATGAATAAGTGTATATCTTTAGCCTTATATGGTAATTAATCACTGGGTGGTGTTCCACTGGACAATTAGATTGTTGCTTATGCTAAATGTCTAATTATTTCCTAAGAATAAATTTCTAAGAGTAGCATTTTTAAGTAAAAATCCGTATCTACATTGAAACTTTTATGTATTTTTAAATTCACATTGACATTACATTCAACTCAAAAAAGAATAACTTATTTTGGCTAGCATAGTTTTGTTTTTTAGTTTTTTAGAAAAAAAGAAAATTAAAAGATAAATGAAGACCTAGGTGAGAATTCTACCTTTCACTTATTACATGTATGTCTTGACATTTCTAAGAAAAACCTTTTAGAACTTTGTGTTTCTCATTTGGTTGTTATAAAGATTAAATGATACAGGCATGAATTGTGCAAATCAGACACCATAATGTTCCTAATGATTCTCTGTAAACATTAATGTTATTGTGGACAGTATAAGTTTCCTACCTCCCCTGACCAAAAAATAGTAATAATAATAATAATAATAATAATAATAATATTTACCTTAAAAATCTGGCTGTGAAATCAGCAACACTTACCAGATAAGATTAAAAGAAATTTTCAACGGTCCAATTTTTTCCTCATTGTTACTATGGCATTTCAACTGAATTGTATATTAACAATAACTCATAAGTATAGCAGATACAGTAGTAGCAGTAGGTTGTTACTACAGTCTTTGCTATATATACCATAGGAATTTATGTACCCAGTTTCCTGCTTTTACATGAAATTCTTAAGATGATATATGTGAGTATTAATTTATATTCTCCACAGACTAACCTTACTTTTTTTAAACCTAAACTTTACTGTATTATTATTCTATTCTAATCTTTCTAGTGTCATTCCACATAGCTTGCCATAGAATGCATTCTATGATCTTTTCCATGGCTTTCAAGGCTTTAAATAATCAGGACCTTGACACTTTTGATATATGAGGAATTGGATATCACTCTCCCAAGCAGATGCTGAAAACATTGAAAATATAACAAGGTTCTTCCCAATTATGTAATTAGAGATTGAGAATAAATGAATAGAATTTTGGTTTTGATTCTATTATAATTTGTTGTAAATTTCAGATACTTCTGAAAAATGTATATAATATATAGGGGGCAGAGTCAAGATGGCATACTAGAAGGACACGGAATTAGTGTCTCCTCACAACTAGGGCACATAACAGGCACCGGTGGGGGATGACAGACACCTAAGGGGATGGGAGGAACCCCCAGAAACCAGGTAGGACGTGGGGCATGGGGGGAGTGAAGTGGGAGGAGAAGTGGAGGTGGGACAGGACTGGCACTCCTGAGGGACAGCTGAGGGAGGGGAAGGGATCCCACACCCGAAGGGGGAAATTGGGGAACCATTGGGAGGGCACAGGCTTAAAAGGGAGTGTGGCCAGGTTTCCCCTGCCCACTTGGGCCCTCAGAAACCTGCTGAGATCCCGAACCTGACCTCTGCCTACCAAGGCCCCTCCAGCCACGTGGGTCCTGAGAGAGTGAGAGGGAGGGAGGGGGGAGCAAAAGTAAAGGCCAGACCTATGGGACTGGCACCCCTGATGGGTGACTGGGGGAGGGGAGGAGCTCCTACACCCAGCGGGGCCCACCCACAGTTAGGGGTCCAGCAGCGACAAGGGATACCCTGGGGGAGATGGCTGGGGAAGGATGCAAAGGAACGGAAGGGACTGGAGCCAGCACTTTCCCTGTCCATTTAGGCACCAGGGAGCCTGTTGGGCTCCCGGGCCTAATCCTCTGTTCTCAGAGCCTCCCTCCTGCCGTGCAGAGCCCAAGCCCTGCCCCTATACCCCCACCCAGGGCCCTATTTCTACACTCAGAGACCCCCTCCAATGCACTGGGCCTAAACCCCACCCACACAACTTCACTCAGGGCCCTACCTCCGAACTCCAGATCTCCACACTCCAGAGGCCCTCCCTTCCATGTGCTGCCTCTCCCCTTCCATGCAGGTCCTAAGCAGAGCCACGCACCAAGCTTGAACACCGCCCTGCCTGGGCCCCACCCCCAGGGCCTTTTCTGGCTAAATAGGTCCTGCGCCTAGGCCCCGCCCCACCTTTAACCTCACCCCTGCCTAAGTTCCACCCCCACCTAAATTCCACCCCCATAGCCAAGGTTTTTTTTTTTCTTTTTTACTTTTTTAGATTGGGGTTCTGTTTTACCTTGTTGGTTCCTTGTTGTTGATTCTTTTATATTTTTATTTTTCCTAATAAATCTTTTATTTTTCTAATTTTATTTTATTCTTTACACTTTGTTATTGTGTAACTTTGTTGCTCTCTCCTTTTGGCTTGTTCCCCCAGCCCTTTTTTTTTCTTTTTCCTGTTGTGGTTTTATATTGCCTTATTGCAGTTGTTTCAATTATAGTTTTACTTTTCCTAATATATTTTTTATCCTTCTAATCTTATTTTGCTTTTTATTCTTTGATATCATACTGTTCCTGTTTTTCGTTCTATCTTTCTTTCTCTTTTTTTTTTAACCACACCATGAAACTTGTGAGATTTTGGTTCCCAGGCTGGAGGTCAGGCCAGAGCTCCTGTGGTGGGAGCTCCTAGTCCAAACTGCTGGACTAACAGAGAACCTCAGATACCAGGGTATATTAATTGGAGTGAGGCCTCCCAGGGGTCCTCATCTCAGCACCAAGACCCGGCTCTATCAAACTGCCTGCAAACTCCAGTGCTGGATGTCTCAGGCCAAACAACCAGTAAGACAGGAATACAGTACCACACATCAAAAAAAAAAAAAAAAAAAAATTAAAACAACACAAAAATGTTACAGATGAAGGAGCAAGGAAAAAACCTACAAAACCAAATAAATGAAGATGAAATAGGCAAACTACCTGTAAAATAATTCAGAGTAATGATAGTAAAGGTGATCCAAAATCTCAGAAACAAAATGGAAAAATACAAGAAACGTTTAACAAGGATCTAGAAGAACTAAGGAGCAAAGAAACAGTGATGAATAGCACAATTACTGAAATTAAAAATGCTCTAGAAGGAATCAATAGCAGAATAACTGAGACAGAAGAACAGAGAAGTGAGCTGGAAGATAAAATGGTGGAAATAACTGCCAGGGAGCATAATAAAGAAAAAAGAACAAAATGAATTGAAGACAGTCTCAGAGACCTCTGGGACAACATTAATGCACCAACATTCGAATTATCAGAGTCCCAGAAGAAGAAGAGAAAAAAAAAACGGGTCTGAGAAAATATTAGAAGAGATTATAGTCAAAAACTTCCCTAACATGGGAAAGGAAATCATCAATAAAGTCCATGAAGTGCAGAGAGTACCATACAGGATAAACTCAAAGAGAAACATGCCGAGACATATATTAATCAAACTATCAAAAATTAAATACAAAGAAAAAGTATTAAAAGCAGCAAGGGAAAAGCAACAAATAACATACAAGGGAATCCCCATAAGGTTAACAGCTGATTTTTCAGCAGAAATCCTGCAAGCCAGAAGGGAGTGGCAGGACATATTTAAAGTGATGAAAGGGAAAAACCTACAACCAAGATTGCTCTACCCACCAAGGATCTCATTCAGATTTGATGGAGAAATTAAAATATTTACAGATAAGTGAAAGTTAAGAGAATTCAGCACCACCATACCAGCTTTACACCAAATGCTAAAGGAACTTCTCTAGGCAAGAAACACAAGAGAAGGAAAAGGCCTACAAAAAAACTCCAAAATAATTAAGAAAATGGTAATAGGAACATACATATTGATAATTATCTTAAACGTAAATGGTTTAAATGCTCCAACCAAAAGACATAGACTGGTTGAATTGATACGAAAATAAGACCCATACATATGCTGTTTACAAGAAACCCACATCAGACCTAGGTACACATACAGACTGAAAGTGAGGGGATGGAAAAAGATACTCCATGCAAATGGAAATCAAAAGAAAACTGGAGTAGCAATTTTCATATCAGACAAAATAGACTTTAAAATAAAGACTATTACAAGAGACAAAGAAGGACACTACATAATGATCAAGGGATCAATCCAAGGAGAAGATTTAACAATTGTAAATATTTATGCAACCAACATAGGGACACCTCAATACAGTAGGCAAATGCTAACAGCCATAAAAGGGGAAGTCTATAGTAACACAATAATAGTATGGGACTTTAACACCCCACTTTGATCAATGGACTGATCATCCAAAATGAAAATAAATAAGGAAACACAAGCTTCAAATGACACATTATACAAGATGGACTTACTTGATATTTATAGGACATTCCATCCAAAAACAACAGAATACCTTTATTCTCAAGTGCTCATGAAACATTCTTCAGGATAGACCATATCTTGGGTCACAAATCAAACCTTGGTAAACTTAAGAAAATTGAAATCATATCAAGTATCTTTTCTGACCACAATGCTATGAGACTAGATATCAATTACAGGGAAAAAAAACTGTAAAAAAAAACAAACGCATGGAGGCTAAGCAATACAATACTAAATAACCAAGAGATCACTGAAGGAGTCAAAGAGAAAATCAGAAAATACCTAGAAGCAAATGACAATGAAAACACGATGACCCAAAACCTATGGGATGCAGCAAAAGCAGTCCCAAAAGGGAAGTTTATAGCAATACAATCCTACCTCAAGAAACAAGAAAAATCTCAAATAAAAAACCTAACCTTACACCTATAGCAATTAGAGAAAGAAGAACAAACCCCCCCCCCAAAGTTAGCAGAATGAAAGAAATCATAAAGATCAGATCAGAAATAAATGAGAAAGAAATGAAGGAAACAATAGCAAAGATCAATAAAATTAAAAGCTGGTTCTTTGAGAAGATAAAAAAGAATTGATAAACCATTAGTCAGACTCATCAACAAAAAAAGGGAGAAGACTCAAATCAACAGAAGAAGAAATGAAAAAGGAGAAGTAACAACTGATACTGCAGAAATACAAAGGATAATGAGAGATTACTACAAGCAACTATATGCCAGAAAAATGGACAACCTGGAAGAAATGGACAAATTCTTAGAAAAGCACAACCTTCCAAGACTGAACCAAGAAGAAATAGAAAATATAAACAGACCAATCACAAGCACTGAAATTGAAACTGTGATTAAAAATCTTCCAACAAACAAAAGCCCAGGACCAGATGGCTTCACAGGTGAATTCTATCAAACATTTAGAGAAGAGCTAACACCTATCCTTCTCAAACTCTTCCAAAATATAACAAAGGGAGGAAAACTCCCAATTCATTCTATGAGGCCACCATCACCCTGATACCAAAACCAGACAAAGATGTCACAAAAGTAGAAAACTACAGGCAAATATCTCTGGTGAACAAAGATGCAAAAATCCTCAACAAAATTCTAGCACACAGGATCCAACAGCACATTAAAAGGATCATACACCATGATCAAGTGGGGTTTATCCCAGGATTGCAAGGATTCTTCAATATACGCAAATCAATCAACGTGATACACCATATTAACAAATTTAAGGATAAAAACCATATGATAATCTCAATCGATGCAGAAAAAGTGTTTGACAAAATTCAACACACATTTATGATAAAAACTCTCCAGAAAGTAGGCATAGAGGGCACCTACTTCAGCATAGTTAAGGCCATCCTTATGTGACAAACCCACAGTTAATATCATTCTCAATGGTGAAAAACTGAAACCATTTCCTCTAAGATCAGGAACAACCCATACTGACTACTGTTATTCAACATAGTTTTGGAAGCTTTAGCCACAGCAATCAGAGAAGGAAAAGAAATAAAAGGAATGCAAATCAGATAAGAAGAATTAAAACTGTCACTGTTTGCAGATGACATGATACTATACATAAAGAATCCTAAAGGTGCTACCAGAAAACTAGTAGAGCTAATCAGTGAATTTGGTAGCGTAGCAGGATACAAAATTAATGCTCAGAATTCTCTTGCATTCCTATACACTAATGGTGGAAAATCTAAAACAGAAATTAAGGAAACACTCCCATTTACCATTGCAATGAAAAAGATAAAATACCTAGGAATAAACCTACCTAAGCAGACAAAAGACCACTATACAGAAAACTATAAGATGTTGATGAAAGAAATTAAAGATGATACAAACAGATGGAGAGATATACCACATTCTTGGATTGGAAGAATCAATATTGTGAAAATGACTATATTACCCAAAGCAATCTACAGATTCAGTGCAATCCCTATGAAACTACCAATGGCATTTTTCACAGAACCAGAACAAAAAATTTCATGGAAACACAAAAGTCCCTAAGCAATCTTGAGAAAGAACAACGGAGCTGGAGGAATCAGGCTCCCTGACATCTGAATGTTCTACAAAGCTGCAGTAATCAAGACAGTATGGTACAGGCACAAAAACTGAAATATAGATCAATGGAAAGGATAGAAAGACCAGAGATAAACCCATACAAATATGGTCACCTTAGTTTGATAAAGGAGGTAAGAATATATAATGGAGAAAAGACATCCTCTTCAATAAGTAGTGCTGGGAAATCTGGACAGCTACAAATAAAAGAATGAAATTAGAACACTTCCAGCACCATACACAAAAATAAATTCAAAATAGATTAAACACCTCAATGTAAGTCTAGACACTATAAAACTCTTAGAGGAAAACATAGGCAGAACACTCTACTACATAAATCACATCAAGATCCATTTTGACCCACCTCCTAGAGAAATGGAAATAAAAACAAAAATAAACAAATGGGACCTAATGAAACTTAAAAGCTTTTGCACAGCAAAGGAAACCATAAACAAGAAAAAAAGATAACCATCAGAATGTGAGAAAATATTTGCAAACAAAGCAACTGACAAAGTATTAATCTCCAAAATGTACAAGTAGCTCATGCAGCTCAATGTCAAAAAAACTAACAACCCAATCCAAAAATGGGCAGAAGACCTAAATAGACATTTCTCCAAAGAAGATATACAGACTTCCAACAAACACATGAAAGGATGCTCAACATCACTAATCATTAGAGAAATGCAAAGCAAAACTACAATGAGGTATCACCTCACACCACTCAGAATGGCCATCATCAAAAAATCTACAAACAATAAATGATGGAGAGGGTATGGAGAAAAGAGCACCCTGTTGCACTGCTGGTGGGAATGGAAATTGATACAGCCACTATGGAGAAAAGTATGGAGGTTCCTTTAAAAATTAAAAATAGAAATACCGTATGACCCAGCAATTGCACTACTGGGCGTATGCCCTGAGAAAACCGTAAGTCAAAAAGAGTCATGTACCACAATGTTCATTTGCAGTTCTGTTTACAATAGCCAGGACATGGAAGCAACCTAAGTGTCCATCAACAGATGAATGGATAAAGAAGATGTGGCACATATATACAATGGAATATTACTCAGTCATAAAAAGAAATGAAACTGAGTTTTTTGTAGTGAGGTGGATGGACCTAGAGACTGTCATTCAGAGTGAAGAAAGTCAGGAAGAGAACAACAAATACTGTATGCTAACACATATATATGGAATCTAAAAAGAAAAATGGCTCCGATGAACCTAGGGGCAGGACAGGAATAAAGACATAGATGTAGAGAATGGACCTGGGGACATGGGGGATGGGTGGGGTGGGCTGGGTCGAAGTGAGAGAGTAGCATTGACATATATACACTACAAAATGTAAGGTGGATGGCTGGTGAGAAGCAGCTGCATAGCGCAGGGAGATCAGCTTGGTGCTTTGCGACCACCTAGAGGGGTGGGATAAGGAAGGTGGGAGGGAGGCACAAGAGGGAGGGGATATGGGGATGTACGTATGCATATGGCTGATTCACTTTGTTATACAGAAGAAACTAACACAACATTGTAGAGCAATTATGCTCCAATAAATATGTTAAAAAATATAATGTATAATATATATTTTAAGTATTTCTTTCATTAAGAAAAATAGTCTACATTTGGAATTATGAGACTAGTGTGCCAATTCTTAGGTCAAAGCCACTAAATCATGGTCCTGTTCATAATGTAGGAAGCCCAATGATTAGGTAGCAAAGTATCCCCAAGGGATACATGACTATGAATTTCTGTGTTAGAAAAGAGAGTATTGTGATATTCTTGTTAATAGTTAGTTTTACCTTTAATTTATTATTATTGCCATCATATCACATAACTAAGAAAAGTGAAATGGAATAAAAGTTCCTTTGCTTTCTTGATGTTAGTTTATAAACCATTAGACCTCATTTTCTAATCAAATTTACAAATATGTACAAGCATCTTCATTAAAATCCTTTCATTTATTATACATGACCTTCAATTTATTGATGTGATAAATGGCGATCAAAATATTTAGGGCACCATTTTGGCTGCTGACAAATTGTCTCACTAAAAAGTGTCTTAAATAGCATGGAAGTTAATAAATGCTGGAGAGGTGTGGAGAAAAGGGAACACTCTTGCACTACTGGTGGAAATGTGAATTGGTACAGCCACTATGGAGAACAGTATGGAGGTTCCTTAAAAAACTGCAAATAGAACTACCATACAAGCCAGCAATCCCACTACTGGGCATATACCCTGAGAAAACCATAATTCAAAAAGAGGCATGTACCACAATGTTCATTGCAGCTCTATTTACAATAGCCTGGAGATGGAAACAACCTAAGTGTCCATCATCGGATGAATGGATAAAGAAGATGTGGCACATATATACAATGGAATATTACTCAGCCATAAAAAGAAATGAAATTAAGCTATTGTAATGAGGTGGATAGACCTAGAGTCTGTCATACAGAGTGAAGTAAGTCAGAAAGAGAAAGACAAATACCGTATGCTAACACATATATATGGAATTTAAGAAAAAAAATGTCATGAAGAACCTAGGGGTAAGACAGGAATAAAGACACAGACCTACTAGAGAATGGACTTGAGGATATGGGGAGGGGGAAGGGTAAGCTGTGACAAAGCAAGAGAGAGGCATGGACATATATACACTACCAAATGTATAATAGCTAGTGGGAAGCAGCCGCATAGAGCAGGGAGATCAGCTCGGTGCTTTGTGACCACCTAGAGGGGTGGGATAGGGAGGGTGGGAGGGAGGGAGACGCAAGAGGGAAGAGATATGGGAACATATGTATATGTATAACTGATTCACTTTGTTATAAAGCAGAAACTAACACACCATTGTAAAGCAATTATACTCTAATAAAGATGTAAAAAAAAAATAGCATGGAAGTTTATTTCTCTATTAGTTAACATTCCAAGCATTTGTAACTAAGATCTAGAATAATACCTCTATGGCATTAAGTATCCAGGGTCCTTCTTTTGCTTTTTGCTTATCTTTGGTATCCATACATAGATTTTATCTTTCTTTTTCATTATCCAAAAAGGCTCATCACCATATGTGTATTTCTGCTGGCAGGAATGGGATAGGAAAAGAAAAAAAATGATTTTTTTTTCTTTTAAGGGTAGAACAGTATAATTGCTTACAGTCTCTCCACTTCATCCCACTTGCCAGATCCTAGCCACATGATCTAGTTGCAAGACAATCTTTACTTGGATATTGTTGTGCCCAGCCCCAGCTAACATTTCTATTGCCATAGAAGAATAGGCAAAGAAATGTCATAGAATAACTTGCCATCTCTGCTAAGGTGACAAACACAATTCAAAAATCTAGGGTTGCTCTGAGTCTATCACTATCTGTTAGTGTTGGCAATTTTACTAGTCTCAGTAAAAATGGAATGTATGTATGTGTTTTTATAAATCCAAAATTGTTTCAGGCTTATGAGTTGAAGCAAAGATTAATTTTACAGTAAATTTCCTTTACTTAAGATGTTTTAACTCAAATAAGTATATGTGTGTATATGTGTTTATGTATGGCATTTGGTATATATGAAAGATGCATCTATGGCATGCATAATAAATGGACTAAATTTAAACAAATTGTACATGAGGTTGCCTAGTATCAGAAAAAGTAATACAAAATAAGCAGAATACTTGGAAAGATAAAACTGCTTAATCAGTATTCTCTATCACCAAATATTGTATCATGTTAAGTGATAGTAAAAACTAGCTCTTCTTGCATTGGTTTTCGGCCATTCCACAATTCTAATAGATTATATATTTTTAAAGTTTACGTTTTGTACTATTTCCTGACATTCCAATGCCTCTTTTCCAAAAGATGTATTGTTCTTATTATCAAATGTGTTGCCTTAGGAAGAATGCTCAAAAAAATATAAGGGAGAAAAAGGACCTCCCAGGGAGAACTGCTAAAATCTGTCAGGTAACCTTTGGATTAATGCATAGCTGTTAGATTCTCTAGTATCCCATAGACATGGGTTCAATAGCAAACAAATGATGAAGCATATCAAGTAGGAGAAACAAATGATACTAGGAGAATAATAAGTGATAAACTCTAGCTGCATTTTCACAGATCCTAATATTTACAAGTGAAACTATATGAGGAGACATTACTAAGAATTAAAATAGTGTACATTGAGGTAACTAGAATAAGTACAGATGTTTCATTGCATTTCATTCTTCTTAATTTTGCTTCTGACTGATTTGCATTAAATGCTAAATGATTAGCTACATGTTTAGATGGCTGGAAAAAACTATCCTTTAAAAGCGTTCTTCATAAGATTGCTGATAGTTTTAAATGGAGAAAATAGTAGCAAATGTAACACATATACTCATTCAATGGGTTTTCTTGTATGTTCATAGAGTATATGAGAGTAGGAGCACATTCTAAAGAAACAGTGAAGATGTTGCCAGACTTTCCACTTATATTACTCTCATCTAAGCTCTTATATAAATCAGGAAGCTTGGCTATAAAGAAACAAAATACCTCTCAGGCCGTCCTAAGTATAGGCAATTTTTTTGAGGATACTAATGAATCTTGGGAATCTTAATTGCTCAAATTATAGCTGGGCTACTTAACAATGAAACATCAGACAGCTGTTCTCTTTTTCTCTTTACTTTGAGGCCCCATGGTCTTTTTCCTTTTTGCTCTCTTTTCACTCTTATCTCCATATACCACATTCCTCTGCAAAATTCTTACTTTTTGCACTGGTTACTGTGTTGGCATGTGGCTTAGAGAAGTGACCTCATTGCCTTAAATGTCCCCTACTATCTCCCTATGTTTCTTAACTCCAAATCTCCATATTGTTTGGTTAGATACTATGAATTGGCTCATTCAGAATAAAGTATTAATTCTTTTTTCAATTTCCTTTCTCTACTGTAGAGACTGAAACGTCAAGAACATAATTTCTCATTTCCTTTTTTTTAACATGTATATACTGCAATTTTATTTCAATTGCACAAATGAAGTTAGTGTGTAGGAAATGTAAATGAAACAGTACAGTAAAAATAGCAGAGAATGAGAATTCAACATTCATGGGTGTTTCATGCTCAGTTTTGACTGACACTTGATGCTTGCAAAGTTTGAAACAAACTTTGAGATTACGATGACTATTCTGAGATTTCAGCACTAAGATTTGTACATTCAGTTGGTTTTAAGTGTCATCACGTAACATATTTCTGCCCAATGAAATACAGATTAAAGTTTAATAGGAATTTACTGAAAAAACTTTGCTTTTGGAAAGGCATCAGTACTTCCTCTTCTTGACTGAAATGCAAATATAATGCTAGAGGGAGAGCAGCTGCAGACATTTCTAAGGGATATTTCCTCTCAGTTTGAAACAAAAATTTATCCATAACTCAGTCATTTATGGCTGGAGAATTGGGCTCACATACTACATAGGGTTTCTTAATTCAGTCTCTGGGCAGAAAAGAAATGGACAGGAGTAGAAAACAAACGATAGCTATGACTAATAAAGTGCAAAGCCCATGATCATTTTTCCTTGATTCCTGCAGGTATTTTGATTGTTTACTGGTTTGTGAATAACAGAAAATGATATTCTACCAACCATATTAGATTGAAAATATTATTTTATTAGAAAAAAGATGTTTTTAAAGAGAAAGTTTGACAAAATACAAGTAAGAAAGATTGCTAGTGACAAAATTAAATATTTTAGTTTTTTTTATATTTCAGTGTAAACCTTGATTATTACAAAGCATTGATCCCATAGGTGCAAAAGAAAGTCACCACAATGATTAATATATTGGAAATTTTCTTGGAAAAATATAATTTATTAGATTCTAAAAAACATAATTAATTCATATATTTAATACTTACTGAGAACTGACAATAATCCATTCACTATGCATTTTAACTTGGTCCCTGTCTTAAAAGAGTTCAATTTATTAAAGGAAAGAAAACTATATTACTACTAATAATATAAATATTATTCTAATGATATGGCTGATCACTATAAAGTCATTCTATCTGCATCTCAAAATAATTTCTGCAGAAATGATATGTTTGAATTGATTTCCTAAGATGTTGACAATCATGGGATAAAGTGCTGGGGTCAGGGGGAGGGCCAGGAAAAACATTCTATGCAAAAGCCATAACGTAAACAAGGTTTAGTGACCTGAAGTTACTCTATGTGATAAATAACTCGTATTTCATTTATTTACCTCTACGTTAGACTGAAAGACAGGGAGTGGCAGAAGACCAGCCTGGACAATTAGACTGATGCTAGACTGCAAAGGTACTTGATGGTCTTGTTGAGTAGGGTTATTTAACTCCTTTACTGTAGGCAGTGGGGAACATTCAATACTTTAACAAATTGCAAGAGACATAAATAGATCCAAGCTTTTAGAAGACTGTGTTAGTGATTTGCTCTCAGTTCCATTTACTGCTTTGCCCCTCCTCTTCCTGGCATAACAGTCGGGGGCTATACGCTTTTCCCAGGATCCCTTGCCCACTGACTTCAGGCTAGGTTCAGTCAATGGGAGACACTAGAAAGAGATTTGGGGAAGGAAGGAAATTCAAAGGGCAGGTGTTTCTCACACTTTTTTTCCTTGGCTAGCATCTCTGGCAGAAGCATCTCTTCTACGTCTTCAGCTCCCACCACACTAGGGTCCCCATTCCTGACAAGCACATCTGCTTTGATCCCATCGTTGACTAGGAGCTCTAACTCCTTGAAGCTGGTACCACCACCACCTCCTTGTCTTTCTTCAGTCCTAAGAGTGGTAAGAACCTCCTGTAGTTAAGAAGGAGATGTCTTCATTCTCCCCTAGTTGCCCTTTTCCTCTTATAAAATGTTGGAATTAAGTTTTCATGTTAAATTCCTTCTGTTAAATTACCTGGTGTGAGTTTGTTTACCTGGATGTTCCCTGATAAATAAAAAATTCAGATAGCTCTGAAAAGAAATAGATTTAAAATCATTGCCATCCCTTTAAAATACTTTCAAATTAGTCATATAATAAGCAACTTCTTACTTGAAATTGCCATCATGGGAATGACCCCAAAGTCAAATTGGGGCATTTAATCATTGGAAGTTAAAACAATGATTTATCTATCTTTTTGCCAATTCCTCCATTAAAATCTCTAAACAGCCTAACTTATTATTTTAAGTTACTTGGAAAATGTCAATACAAACAACAAAATAAATTATCTTATTTTCCTGTTTTCTTCTTTGTATGTATTTCTTTTTCACATCAATGCACTTTTTACAGGAATCCAAAAAAAACTTGAGAAAGTTGTTTATAATTTAAAACTTTAAAGTCATTAAAAATTTAATGGTTCAGTGGTTGAAACAGACAAGTGCTTCAAGCTCAACTGGGTTTGTTTTCAAGACAAAATCGTTTGTCCCAGTTTCAATGCAGGTGTAATATAAACACATCAGTAGTGACAACATATTTTATTCTTATCTTTTAAGTCATTGTTGTCACACTGTATTTACAAAGTGGATTTAGAAACTTTCCTACAGAGAAGGCAGGTGAAGTTGATAGACAATAGGAAGAAAGTAATTTGTGTAAAGTTAGATAACACAGTCTATTTTAAAATAGAATTTGTATTAATCATTTTATTTCTATTAATGTTTACTAATTTGATTATGTACAAGCTCATTTATAAACATTTCAGGTATATAGAAGCATTTATATTGATCCTCATTTTTGAAAAAATTATATTTGACTTTTCTGAAATTCAGTTATTTTTTCTTAAAAATACCTGTAAGTTCTTTAGAAAATGATATGGCTCCCCTCTGATAATAACACGTCTTTCTTAATATTATGTAAATAAAGTGGTTTAAATGTGAGATCAACATAGAGTTTGAATAGAGTGATAAATAATTTCTTTTCATAAAACTTTATGCAATTGTTTATTGTGAAATATTTTATTTTTTAAAATTTTATTGAAGTATAGTTGATTTACAATGTTGTGTTAATTTCTGCTCTACAGCAAAGTGACTCAGTTATATATATATCCTTTTTCATATTCTTTTCCATTCTGGTTTATCACAGGATATTGAGTATAGCTCCCTATGCTATACCGTAGGACATTGTTGTTTATCTATCCTATATTTACTAGTTTGTATCTGCTAATTGCAAGCTCCCAATCTTTCCCTCCCCCACCTCCCCTCCCCACTGGCCACCACAAGTCTGTACTCTATGTCTGTGAGTCTGTTTCTGTTTCAAAGATAAGTCCATTCGTGTCGTATTTTAGATTCCACATATAAGTGATATCGTATGGTATCTGTTTTTCTCTTTCTGACTTACTTCACTTAGTATGATAATCTCTAGGTCCATCCATGTTGCTGCAAATGACATTATTTCATTCTTTTTTATAGCTGAGTAAGATTCCATTGTGTGTGTGTATACACACACACACACACACACACACACACACACCACATCTTCTTTCTTCATTCATCTGATGATGGACATTTAGGTTTTTTCCATGTCTTGGCTATTGTAAATAGTGCTGCTATGAACATAGGGATGCATGTATCTTTTCAAATTATAGTTTTGTCTGGATATATGCCCAGGAGTGGGATTGCTGGATCATATGCCAACTATATTTTTAGTTTTTTGAGGAACCTCCATACTGTTCTCCATAGTGGTTGTTCCAGTTTACATTCCAACCAACAGTGCAAGAGGGTTCCCTTTTCTCCACACCCTCTCCAACACTGAAATAAAAATTTAAAAATATCCCAGTGATTAATTTCATTTCCTAAAATAATATTAATCCCAGAACACACAATACAATATTATAAGTTTTTATCAGATGTCCTTTAGTTTTCTGGGTCTGTCAGTTAAACTTCAAGGCTGCCTTTGAAAAAAATGCTTAAATGTTCCAAATATTTGCAAATATTTCCTTGATACCCACCAAAAATGACTGTGATGCTTGGTTGAAAAATGTCTCAAGCATACAATTTCTCATTTGGACTCTGACATTTGTTTGTGATGATAATAGTATTGACAACACTCAGAGTATTTTCATTTTTAATTTTACGTTTTCAAAATCAATAGTGAAATAATGGTGATTTTCCACATATAATAATCGTATTCCAAGTTTCATGGCTTAGCAAAATATATGAACAGAGAAAGAAGTAAAGTTTTGGGCAAAGTTTAGGTCAGAGCTTGATTATAAAGTCAGATGGGTATTCCTGCCTTCAGGTAGTAATTCTGGTGAATTGTACACCAATAAAAAGAGTAAAGTTTAACTGACATACTACAGATCCCGAAAATATGCTCTATAAGCATAAAAACTCATCTTAAATTGTTATACACACTCATATATCTGTGTCTATTTTGTGTGTGTGCGGGGGGAGTGTGTATGTGTACAATTTATGGTCTGTTCAGCTTTTTTTTCCAGATCACTCTCTTTAAATTTTAAATCCAAAATATATGCAGTAAGTCCTTTTACCTTACATGCAGATTATAAAGACATGGTACACACCTTTTATGCTATCTATAGCAGTCAATCCTACTTAGAACTAAGACGTATCAGTATTAATTCAGTAATTAATATTTCACTAACAATGATGTTAACAGACTATTTCAATGATAGAAGACAGCTGCCTTGGAATTTCCTTTTCTCAACTGATTTAAAAATGACAGCCATGGTTTTTAAATCACAAAATATTTCAAGCCAGTGGATATTTCTGTTTAAATATAATGATTTTTTTAATAGTCATTAGAGGAATCTTAGCAGATCCATGCAGGTATGTACAAAACCCATCAGCTGTTTGAACACTGTAATTGATGAGGCACTGTAAGTTGTTACTCCCCAAAGACCATGGTTATTTTCTTCATTGCTACATACTTGCAATTAACATATAATTGCCTAATATAACATAGATGCTTAATCACTGTTTTTTGAATTGATGGATAACATACCTCCTCCAATTTCTGTCCCATAGTAGAACTTATGACTGACATGAGTCAACATAGGAGGAATCATGGAGCCATAACTCCACTCCATTTGCACATGCACAGAACAGTGAAAACTCTGAGTGGCCTGATGCTCACATTCCCGGCTGAGGTCAAACAAGGTGATTCTCTGCTCAGTTCTGACACTGTAAATATGTCCTTTTTGCATTATAAGTAGTGCCACATTTTTCTGTCTTTTGTTGGTAGTGGCAGTGGTGATTCTAGCTGTTTAAATGGCTCTTAAGCATAGTGCTGTAGTGCTCTGTAGTTTTCCTAAGTGCAGGAAGGTTATGATGTACCTTACAGAGAAAACAAGTGTGTTTAGGTAAGTTTAGTTCTGACATAACTTAACAGGTTGGTTGTGAGGTCAATGTTAATGAATCAGCAATATATATTAAATAAGGTGTCTTTGAAAAGAAACACACATAAACAAGGTTATGTATTGATGAGTTGATAAAGTGTTTTGACTAGAGGCTTCCAGGAATCCAACACTGTATATTCCTAGGAATAATGATTCAGTATTCACTAATTCAGCATTCATGGTGCCTTTATAGAACATAACTGCTGCAAATAATGAGAATCAGTTGTATACTTCTTTCTTCATCTTGTGACAAATAGCTTTGAGCTCTTGACTCGCTTGCATAAATTCACGCAGAAACATAAATGCATACACATACATTTACTCTAAGAACACAAGTTTATTCTGTATTTTTACTACAACTGTAAGATTAATAGTTACATCTGGGTAATTATAGCTCACTGCCTCTGCTAAGGTTGTTACCTGTCATAGTTATACTTCAGCATTTTATGGACCACATCTAGTCGATTCCAAATGATTAAAGTTAGGAATGAATTACTGCATTCTTATGTATTGAAGAGAACTATTGATGCTTCCAGTAAACTAAGCTACAGGAGATCTTAGAACAAGCCTAACAAGAGAGGAAAAAAAGAGGAAATTCCCAACGATGAAAGCAATTGTATAGTTATCCAGTGAATCAGGACTTTGCTTTCAATCACCATAGCTCATCAAGCATAATAATACCCCAAATTTAGAATCTATTTTATCCAAATGAATTGTTTTATAGATCTGCCTCATTCTGTTGTGCACTTAGTCAACTGCCTAATTACATATTTGCACAACTGTATTCTTTAAACGAAACTGATGAAAACAGCAAATTTAGTAACATAGATCTTTGATAGAAATTCCATGACTCATATGTATATAATTATTTTGAATTTTTTTACCTGACATAAATTAATATATAGAATAGTGTCCTGTAAACATAGCCTTTGAAATAATTCTAAGGCCACTTTAGATTTAATTCATATGCACACATTAACATTCTCAAATTCCATATTCTGTTACTAATCACTACTTAGCATTTTGCGTTCAGTACCTTTGGATTTAAGTTCATAAACCCTTTTGAATCTCTCCTGAAACTCATTGTTTTGATGTATTGATGTCAGCCCATTACCTAGTTCATCAAAGTAACATTACATTTTAATAGAGTACCAAAGTATTAATGCCTTTTTTCATGTAGAGATAAAAATCCAGATAGCATTCTAGTTAAGAAAAAAAAAAAAATTACAGCTTGAAGCTTCCTGTGTAAAGTTTCCATGTCTGTCAGTCTGTTATTTTCTAAAAGCACTTCATAGTTAATGAAATTCAATAAGGGCAGACAAAAATGTTATCAAAGCTATGCGACTCTATGTACTCAATTAAATATAGACAACAAAGGTATACAAATACTGATGAACCATTTACCCATTGCACTTGCCTTTTGTTTGAGAGGATTTTTTTTAAACAGTTTTTTTTTTGGCCACATTGCAACACAGGGATCTTAGTTCCCTTACCAGGGATCAAACCCATGCCCCCTGCAGTGGAAGCATGTAGTCTTAACCCCTGGACCACCAGGGAAGTCCCTGTTTGAGAGTTTTTAAAATCATATGTAAAATGATCTCCTCACTTATGAAATTTATTATTTAATTTTCAATATAGGAAGATTACCAAATATACCTAATTCTTACATCTGTACCAAAACATTTCTGAAAAGTATCAGTAGTTGGTAAATATTTCATTCTGCTTCTTAATAATAGAACTTTTGTCTGAATAATATTTGAGGAAATGAAATTACAAATTCCACTGTGAACCTGCTTTCCATATAAAATTTATGATCAACAACTCTTCTCTACCTGCGCGGTGAGTACCCTGGCTATAGCCATCTCCATCTCCTGGAAAATTGCAGAATTCTCTTGTTATCCAAGATTCCACTGTAGTTCACCATCAACTAGATGACAGAGACAAAAATGATCTATATAATATAAACCAAAGTGAATAACATCCTTGCTTAACATTCTAATGGTTTCTCATTGCCTTTAAATAAAACTCCAACCTCTTTACTAGATGGTATTCCTTGAGTTGTCTCTTGGTACAGCTCAAGTCTTGGTTTGTAGCACCTTCTCATTCCATTCTTACCTTAGTAGGATCTAGATACACTGACCTTTTTGTTAATTTAACAGCCAAGCACATCCAAGCCCTAGGTGTTTTTCCACCCTCATTTTTTTTTTTTTTTGGCATGCAGTTCTCTCCACACTACTCACCTTTGATCACCACCTCTCCACACATGTGTTGCTGCAACATCCTCAGTATACAACCATGCCATCCTCAGTCACTCACTTCACTCTGCTTATTGATGCTTAGATTCCTAAGAAACAAGGTGTGTTTATTTACTTAACTCTTTTTTTGCCTCCCTCCTCCTATTAAAATAGAGGCTTCATGAAGTCAGGAATCCTGCATTTTTTTTAACCCCTTGAAATATTTCAAGAAGACCACTTATAAGGAATGTACGTTTTCAATGAATGCACATATTCACTGTGTTAGGAAAGACAAAACTAGCTGCTCTAAAAAACAACCCCCTAAATTTTGATGGCTTAAAAATGTATTATTCCTGTGACTGTCTTATTTCACTTAGCATAATGTTCTCAAGGTTCTTCCATGTTGTTGCATTTGGCAGGAGTACCTTCTTTTATTAAAGCTGAATAATATCCCATTGTATTTATGACCACAAGTTCTTTATTCATACTGTACTAAACACTGAAAAAGTTAAGAGGGTAGACCATGTTAAGTGTTCTCACCATCGTTATGAAAAAAAAAATTTTTTTCCTCACTCACCTAATCATCCAGTGCTTGAATCAATAAATGGATTTCTTTCCACCTTCCATTTCTTCTACTGAAAGGACCCATTGTTCTTTCATCTTGTAGCTTAGCCAATAAGTAACTATGCTGCCCAATGGAAGCAAGAATTCAGTAGACAACATACAGTTTCTAATGTAAACTCTCACACCTCATTTAGCTTTCCTGTTTACATTAGCCATAATACGAATTTTATTTTTAAAGCAGTAATGTTTTACAAATCTTTGTCTAGCAAGAGACTTCAGCTTTGCCTCTCAGACGCCCCTTCAATAACAGGATCAGATTTAATGTTCCTATGATCTCACAGAGATTAATGGAAAGTTAATTCACTCTAATGTGTTGCCATGTGTTCTGTCTCCTCTTCAGTGCTTTCAGCCAACAAATAAAACCCTATTTTAGAGATTCATTATGTTGTAAAACCAACATAGGTCAATAATCAGAGGAAGATAAATACAGTTTTGTAAAAAGTAAAGGCAAATATATTTCTATTTTTTCAGGTTCTGCTTTTCAGAGATCCTACATAATCTCAGTATATATGTGTCAAATACAGATACAATGCCAAAGATTGTTCTAATGATTGGAAGAGTATCCAGTACATAGTAGGTGTTTAATCCTTTTGAGGTCCTATGCAAAGAGCATGAGGTACACTTGAATAGCCACCCCTAACTTTATATTAGACAAGGTATGTGAAACAGGCATTAGTAATTTTCACTGAGACTTGCTCAACTACTAGAGTAAAAACAGAAATTAAAAGAGAAACAAACAATTGTAAACGAAGAAAGTATCCTTCTCCTATATATTCCTATTGTGAAGGTGATATATCAGACACTTTAAGTATGAAGGTAACTTCATTTACTGTTTTTGTGCTAACTGAACTTGTGGTTTTAGTTCAGTTTTCTGTACTTCTTACTGGAAGTGAGAACAGTCATTTATTAGTGACCCTGAATAACCTCCAGTCCTCATAGCTATTGAAGTTCTCATTGTAGAAATACGTACTTCTGAATTATTAAATAGACATTGTTGTTTTAGGTTTATTTATTTACTTATTTATTTATCTATTTTGGTGTGTGTGTGTGTAAGACAGCACTCCAGGGATGCTCATCTCAGGAACAGTGGAAAGACTGAGGTTCTGAATGCACAAAAGAGAAGGTTAGATTCTGTTGATTTTCCCTTCTCTTTTTTTTCCTTTACCAACCATCACCTGTCCTCTTCAGGAAACACAAGACCCTGCTCTTTGCTATGTTTTTAACCTTTAGATTAAGGAAATGATAACACTCTTGTTTTTACAGAAAGGAAAAAAGACTACAATTTAATACCAGACTTTTAAGATATATTTGATCACATGGCTTCTTTTGTGTGATGGGTAGGGCAAGATGATCTGCTCAAAGATGGTATGGATTCAAAGATTCATGGAGAATAGTCAGTTTGAATACTTTCTGTGAAGAATGAGGAATAATTGCCAACAAGTAGAGCAAAACAAGAGAAAACTAGGGAGTTTGGCAGCAGGTTTTAGCAACCATTGAATTTGCTAACCATGAGAGCACAGTAGCTCATTTATGTATTCATTCTTTTTTTTTTCTTTCTTCTTATAACACACTTCAATCTTGAGAAAAGCCCAGTAATGGCTGATTGTTAGATGCAGTTAGAGTGAGGTTGTTTTGCAGAAGAGCATCTATGGTTGAGGAAGTATGGGGTTGAAACTACCAACAAGAAAGAGAAACACAGTGAAAGAGAAATATAAGAAAGAAAAGTATATAATACTTTCACCTTTTTATTACCATCATCTCACACAGAATATGATATATTTTAAGTACCTAATTAATGAACACTTAATCTATAAAAAATCTTTGACCCAATATTTTCATGTTAGAATTTTATAATATAGAAGTTCTTACACAAATATATAAACAGATAACTACATAGGTATATATAAAAGCATTATTTGTAATAGTAAAAAACCAAAAAAATAATTAAGTGTATAACACTATTTAGAATATTATGTAGCCATTAAATGAACATGCATCTACAAGTTACAGAAAATTATAGTTTTATGATCCCAATTTTAAAAAAATCATATTTTTATAACATGCTTAGTATCTAAGAAAGAATATACAACCAATTGTTAGTAATTTTCTCAGGGTGGATTACAGAGAATTTCCACTTTTTATTTTAAATAAATCATCATATATAAATTTATTTATTAAAACATATATGTTGCTTTTCTAAAAGAAGCAGCAAGAATTTAAAGGAATCTGGGACTTTGGATCATTTACTCCAATTAACCAACTCTCTTTAGACACTGGGCATGCATAGACAGATGTACCTAAAGGTGGTCAGAGGAAAGGTCATATATTTCTCAGCATCCATTACAATTTTAGAGTTTTTCAAAGAGAATTTCATATCAAACTATGCTTTGTATCATATGCACTTAGATGTTCAGACAATAATTTATACCTGATACCCAGGAGTCCTCACGCTTAAAGAGTAGACCATGAAACAGTAAGTTGCTCTGCCCATAAGGAACACTTTAAACCGGATGTGACTGGCTGGCTGGTTCAACCAGATCTCTCCTTTTGACAGTCTGGACATGGAACACTTGGAAAGTTAGTAGAGAGTAGAGTGGTCAAAATTGGAGAGGCATAGAAAACTGAGTGAGTAAGCAGAAGTGAAGTGTTACCAGTCAAGAGCCAAGGGATGTCAGAAAGTAGAGAGAACAGATACTTGGTATCACAGTAAGGTGGTAAGAGGAATAGAGAACAGGACAAATAGACAAAGTGGCCGCAAATAGGACTAGGGGAATAATTGTTTAGAGCCATCATTGCTGCAGTATGCTAGAACTGCATCACATCCTGGTGGCGATTATTCTATTGCAATTTCCTGTGAGATTTAGTTTTGTAGCAACTATTTTCTGTCCTTCTTACTTCATTATATACATAGGATGAATCTCTATTAATGAAGGTAATCAGAGTGGGTCCCTGTTATGGAAATTGTAAAAGGAATGTCTAACATAGTTGCAAACCTGACTGCTTAACAGAATGACACTTTCTGAAACCTAGGCTCTTTTTCTTCCCTACCGACTTTACTATTTCATCCTTCTCTTCCTTTTACCTATTTCACAGTTCTTTAATCTTAACTTTGTCTCGTATTTTGAACATCATTTTCTGAAAGATTTTCAGTCTTCAGTGACATTCTTCCCTAATCTGCAGTCTCTTCAGATAGGCCGGGCACAAAGTTAGATGAAAATATTCTAAAGCAAATGCAATTTTTATGCACCATAATTGGTTTCATTGAGACCAGATCTAGAGCTTGGCATTTCTTCTTTAAGGATATTTGGCTATTTCTGATATATACATTTAATCATTAAAATCTTATGCTGTATTTCCTCTTCACAAGCTGTGCTGACATAGTTCAAATTCACATATTGACTACATTGGTGCTAAAGCAAAAAGCAGAAGAAATAGATACTTAAGGGTGAGGGATATAAATTAAGAGAAGGTTTTTGTTGTTGTTTTTGGTTTTTGTTCCTTTTTAATGAAGGCAAAGTGTAAAATTTTCTAGGACTTCTAATCATATAAATAATTTCTCAAATTTTATGTAATGCCTGTGACCCATTTCAATATAAAAAACTGAACACCAGAAAAAGGCACCTTTCATTCTTAGGAATGTAGTATACACTTACTAAAAGTTTTCCATATAAGAAAAATAAAGTTATTCTTAAAATTTTACTAATATTACAGATAATACATTAGATTTAACTTTCTCACTTCAAAACATATGAAACTTAAGTTCTGAAAATATACAATTTAAAGTCAGTGGCAGCCTTGAAAATTTTAGTACCCTTAAGCCTCACATAGCTAATCCACCTTATTGATACACTGGTACCAGATTTTAAAATAAGATCTCTTACTGTTATCCAATATCAAGCTATTAGTCTTGATGTTGTGAAATGAATTTTGCCTTTTAATTTTCTTGTAGTAAATCTGTGTCAGTAAGACTTGGGATAAAGACAGTCATACTTTTAATCTTCTCACTGTGTTGCTCTATTCTACCATGCAAGTACTGATAGAGTACAATCATGGGATGCATTTACTGATCCTAGCTATTCCAGGGAAAAAGTCTTGGGCTTTTCAAAAGGGCAGGAATAGCAAACAGTAGCCATCATAAATGCACGTAGCCACTGGAGTTGTCCTGAGGGCCAGAATCATTGCCATCATTAGTTACACTTCAATTTGTTGAGAGACAAGAAATCAATCAGTAAAAGGAGGATATATATTTCTGTTTTCCAAAAGGCTGCTAGTGATAAGCATAATCACATTGCAAGCATGACATTGCAAAGATTCATTTTTATAGTTATACAAAACAACTAAGACAGAACTGGTCAGATGTGGAACTGATCATTTTCCATGCCCACTCATAAAAAACGTGTGAAAACAATAAACTTTCTTTACTACCCATTCTCCAAAAACTGGTGGAAAAAATTGTAAGAAGGGTAAATTTGTTCATTTTATTCTTAAAAATATTTTATTGCCAAACCTCAATAATAATTACTGAATGTTAAAAGGAAAACAGTACTTAAAATTTTATGAAATGGGAACAAATAGTACATATTCTTTCCTTAGCTCATTTTAAACAACTCTACATTAAATTAACTTTTTGATTACTGTGGAAAAGATAAAAATCTAGTTTAATTTTTTTTTAATTTATATAGCCTTTGTAACATATTTTTGAGTAAGTCTACTCTAAGCATGTTTCATTGATAATGAATATTATGTAATTATATATAGCTATCCTTAAATTCAGTAAGCAGTTTGTAACAAGTCAGAAAATCGCATTTTAATTTGCAGTTTCTTCTTGATCTACTACTAATGAAAGTTTTGCTGAATTATCTGCTTAAAGGTTAAAATGCTAATTAGGAGTTTCTTATCAGTGATAATTCAGATATGTGGAAAAATGATGACATTAGCTTTTTATCTTCTTGAGTTATCTTATTTTGTACTCCATTGTCTTCTCAAGATTCTGATTACAATGAAGCCAGTTTATAACGTTTAATACTTCCCATTTCAATGCAACACATCCATTCTTGCTTAATAGAACACATTATATGAGTTTCATCACAATTTTCTCTCTTCCAAATGTGACTCTGTAATACACACCTTTAATAAGCTAAATTTTACAGATCACATTTTAAAATATAACTAGAATATAACACTTTACATCTACAAAAGTTTTTTACATCTACAAAAATTTCTATTTTTAGAAAGTGTGTTACATTTGAAATTCTTGGTCTTACAATTTGAAATTTCTAGATCCAGGGAGAATTAATAATTTCACCTTACCTATTTGTAAGCAGCTCTTTTTCCCCTTTCCTGCTTGCCTATTTCTGTTCCTCTTAAACCTTAATTATAAAAATGAGATCACTAGGTAACATTTAACTTAACTCCTGACTTTAGCTCTACCGAATGCACGCAATGCCTTGCCTAACCTGTTGATTCTTTTCCTAGATTAAAAGAAGTAGGAATGAAGAATTAAGTAGTTAAATGACTAGCGCTCTACTCCCTGCAGCCCCCCTAGTAATTCTGCAGGCAGACTGCAGGCAAGGTAACATCTGAAGAAAGATCAGGAGGAGTCAGACAGTCTGCACACAATGGAAAATGACACAGAACCCAACCTCCTCCCTTGATGATTCACTGAGATTCTTTTCCCCTTTTCCCTTAAAAACTGTCATGGTCGAGCAGAATCTTCACAGTTGGTTCTGGGACATGAGTCCACCTTTTTCCCAAATTGCTGGTCTCCTGAATAAAGCAAACTTCCATTCCTACCAACATTTGTCTCTAGAGTATTGGCTTTTCAAGTGGTGAGCAGCTGAACCTGAATTCAGTAACATATTCTATTAGATGTGCTATACAATTTCAGAATTCATAGCATATAACATAATACTTTGTTTGTGAGAAAGCTTGTGGAACATGGAAATCTATTAATTCAAATGAACATCCTTCTCTATATAAAAACATAACTGTGCCCTGAAAAATGAAAGTATGCATTAAAGAATACTGGCCATCTGACTTAAGTCACAAATATGTAAGTGTATTTACCAATAGTAGAGACTCTGTGTGTATGTAATCAAATTCACATTGCTTTAAAATAACAGTATACCTGAAAACATATACACAATGATATGGTCATGGCATTGAAGTGATGGCACATTCCAAAGGCACAACTTAAGAAAATTTAATTGAGGGCCAATTTTAAAGGCTCTGGCAGACTTAAGAGGGTCCAATGAAGAATAGTGGATAATGTTGCCAGTTGTAAACCTGAAGGACAAAAACTCAGCAAAAGTAGTTGTGGAAGAAGGCTGCCCAATAGGAGCTGTGCCTTTGGTAAAGAAACTCACACTTCCTCATTTTCTGTTGTTTGATCTCTCATAGTTGCTATCTTTGGCCCAAGCCAATTGAAATCCAGAGGATAAGGAAGGCCTTGATACAGTCCATAGAGGTCAGTGTCCTGGATTACCAAGCAGGATAGAGAAGGGAAAAAAAAAATAGAACTGGAGGAGGAAATGGAAGGACACCTACTTTGTATTTTCAGCATATATATGTTCATGAAGCTGAAGACTCAACATGGTAAAGATGTCAGTTTTTCTCAATCTGTCTTCAGAATAAATGCAAACCAAGTGATATTCCCAGAAAAATGTTTGTAGAAAACTATGATCTGAATTCAAAAATTGATAAGAAAAGGCAAACTAAAATAGCATAAACAACTCTGAAAAAGAAAAAAAGTTGAAGCAGTCACACTATCTTATTTCAAGACTTACTATAAAGCCACATAAATCAAGGTAGTATCAATATTAGTTAAAAGATGATGGAATAGAACAAAGGACACAGAAATAGACCCACATATGTAACTCCATCTTGGTAAAAAGCTGAAGAATCCTTTGGGTGTTAAAAAATTGATGTGCAATAGCACAGAACTGATCAAAGCTAAATGAATATTTTTAATATTTATCTTTATTAAATATTAAAAGACAATATTTTATTGAAAGTATAGCTTTTAATGGTATGAGGAAAGCTTTAGTTTTACCAGTCAGCACACGTATCCATGGACACAAATTATTTATTATCAGAATGAGATATGATTCCAGTATTAATTCTACCCCCGACGCTTTTATTATTAACAAATAGAAGCACCACAAAGTTATGTCTCCATAAATACGTAGAATGGACTAGAACAAAATTTTTTATAGTGGTGTAACTTACTTCTTTAAGGTTTTTCTAAATTATATCCAAATCTTACTCTGATTTATCATAAAAATGTTTAAATATCTATAAGTGGATAACTAGATTAAGTTCTCCTTCAATTTTGCTAAAGTAATGATTCGAGAATAACCTAAATTGAAAAGTGCTTTGTTACTAGGCATTTGATTCATTTAATCCTTCCTTGTAAATATAATATTGACAAGAATGATCACATTCCAAGGATTTTGCACTGCAAGGCATAAAAATAAAATGACCTGAGTAAAATATGATATTCCTTGGAAAATCAGGAGAAAAGTCCCTTGTGAAGGACATTTGAGAAAGAGAATACTCTTGGGTCATAGATCTGTTCTGCAGATCAACTTTAGGAAATGACACTTTTAGGACACTTGGACCATAAAGATGTCACCTGTTGTTTCCTTTGAACATCTGAATGATAGAAATGTCCCAATGGGAAGACCATCATTCTGTGTAATACAGGAGGGGAAATGCTCTCTCCATGTAGTGTGTAATGCATTGACTCCTCCTATTTATAAAATATCTTCAGGAGAACCCATTCATTAGTCACATATCTGCTGAAGCTCCTGGATTTCTTTAGTGCTTAAGTACATTCACATTTATAATTGAAAACAAATTATGAAATCAAGATTATTACAAAACTATACCTTGAAAAACATATAATGAATACAGGGAAAAGAAAATCTATTTCAATTTTCCAAGAACCATTAAGTATTAAATGTAATAGTTCTTCTAATATTGTAATTTTAATTTGAGAATATTGGGGAAAAATAACATGAAAAAGTTATTACATTTTTCTGTTCCCTTCTTTACTTGCTCTTTTTTACCAAAAGGAAAAAATCAGTATGTGGGAATAAGTGTTTTGTGTAGATACACACAGACATACATACACACACAAGTACATATATACTTTTATAACTACAAAGACACACAGAAGCACACATAGACACAAATACACAGATGCATAAACTCAAGTTAAATTAGGCCAAAGCAGCATTAGTGTAGAAAAAAATGAGGCAGGAATAAACAAAAAGAACATATATACTGAGAAGATATTTTTGTCAGGGAGACTCATGGTCTTTCTCCACTTTCTTCACTCACTGCTATATACTGGAGGATCATAGAAATGAAAGTGTCAGATATTTTGCTTAGAGTTTTGTTACTGCTCTTGTTTTATGGCCTTTCCTCCTTTTGTTTAAACATTTGTTTATCTGTAAGTATCAGCTTGGAGTGCATCCTAATTTTTCTTGATTGTATCTTGGTTCCCTTCTACAATACCCAGGAGGATTCTATCAGTAGCAGACCTAAGCCATAGATTCAAGTGAAGGTGATAGATTAAGGAAGTACCCCCCTGCATACTCTCAAACCAGTGAGAGTATGCAGGAAGCAAGATAGAAGATAGTAAGAAGCCAAGCCATCATCAGATGGTCCCATTCTTATATAAAGGGATGAAAAACACTCATTGGAGTGGTTGCAAGTGAAATATTCTAGATAAGCCAATGTTCTGGTTAGTTATTAAATTTCAAAGGACTTGTAAAAATAAACTGATACGATAAAATATTAGAAAGTGTTACAGAGTTATGTTTACTATTGTTTTACTGTTTTTGCTAAAAAAGAAGTGCAAAAGAATACTTTTCTCATATTTAGAATAGCAGGGAATCAGATGAACCTTAAATATATCGGCATTTTTTTTTAAAGAGTTACTTCACTAGTATGATAATATATTATCAAAGAAATATTACTCTTGACACAGTGCAGTTTTGCAGGTTAAAAAGTAGAATGTAGTAACAAAATTTATAAGCTCAAGATGACAATGAACTCAAGATAAAAACAAAGCTTAAACAACGATCTCATCTGACCATCACATAAATAACATAGCAGTTAAAGTGTAGGCAATAGAACTAGATCTTAGTGTTTCAAACACTGCACTGCCCCTTATTAGTTAATTGTGTGACCATAGACAAGTTAATTAACCTCTATGTTTTAGTCCTATCATCCTTAATATTGAGATAACCTCTGGTTCTTAAATATTAGTTGTGCATATTAAATAATTTAATAAATGTATGGTGATTAGAACAGCATCTTCCCTATAGTACAGTTTTCAGTTATTATTTGTATTATTATTAATGAAAGTTACTAGGGAACAAACTAAAATTCAGACTTATTAGTTCAGTAAACTTTTACTGTAAAGGCCAAACAGTAAATAAATGTTGGCTTTTTAGGCCATTGGGCTTTATCACAATTATTTTGTTTGATCTTGTAGCCCCCAAACAGCCAAAGACAATATGCAAATGAAGGGTTGTGGCAGTGACTTAATAAAATGTTATATACAAAAACAGGCAGCAGGCCAGATTTGGCCCATGAGCTGTAGTTTGTTGAAAGAAATAGCTTGAAATTCCCTTTATTTCTACCAGAAACAAAATTAAAGGGATTCTGTCTCTTTTTATAAATATAATAAATATTTTATGAATATGCCCAAAACAATCTACTTGATAAATATCAATTCTATCAATTTACTCATCACAGTCAAGTCACATCAATTTGAGATTTGACTCCGGGGGAGAAATGAATTTCAAACCTCAAAGAGAAGATACTGACCCTGGTTCAGGATCAGCAAAGATATGAAATATCAGGGACACAAAACACTGAATATTTTTATTAATCTGGCGCATAGTCCATGGGCAATATGCCAAAAGCAGCCAACAATAAAACAATCTTTTCCCAATTACAATATTGAATTGACCTTACACTACTTGGCTTAATTGAAAGTCCAGTACGATGAGGAATATTACTTTCTTGGATGTTGTTATTAGAATAGATAAATGATCCAATCTCTAAGATTTTTTAAATAGCAGAGAAAGAAATTCAAATAGCCTAAAGATATTGGAAAGAAAGGACTAAGAAAATCGGCTACATTGGATGTTGTATATAATAATTTGATACATAGTGTATCATGTGAAAAACCAAACAAAATAAGGTTTTTTTAGAGACATTTTTCTGTAATTATTTCAAATCATCTAAAAAAAATGTATACTTAAAAAAAAAATGTATACTTACAGGAATTCCCGGCAGTCAGTGGTTAAGACTCCGCTCCCACTGTAGGGGGCACGGGTTGGATCCCTGGTGGGGGAACTAAGATCCCGCATGCCCGGCAGCGCAGCCAAAAAAAAAAAAGGATACTTACCACTGTCAGCCTAAATAAGGAGTTACACTGAGACAAGTTCAAATTACCAAAAATTGAGTTTATTCAGTAATAGCAGAGGGATTGCAATTCAGGAAATGCATGCTGGCACCAGCTATAGGCGAGTCCAGTGAGGGTTAAGAGTGGATTGGATTTATAGGCATGGAGTGCAAATAGGGGAAAGCCCAGCCAGAGTCCAAACAGTAAGTTCATTGGCTTGAGGATGGGGAAATATTCTTGGTGGGTGTTCAATAGTCAGGAGATAAGTCTTGGACTTTTATACATCAGGCATTTAATGGACATCAGTCTTTCAGTTCTTAAGTTCCATTCTTCTGAGAGCTCATGTGTGAATAAAAATGAGGTTCCATTTTAGATTGAAATCCTTTCACACAACTATACTTGTGTGGTCTATTTTTGTGACACTCTGTATTAAAGGTGCAAATGCACACACACAAATACACACACTTTGGACCACAAAGATTCAAAACTGTACACCTGAAAGTGAAATATATTCATTCTATATTCCATACCATATATGCAATAAAATCCAAAGGACATAAGGTTAGCTCTGAAAACAACGTCATTTTCTACTCACTGTAGAATAATTAAACCTCTTATTCAAAAGTGGCAAACCAAAATGCCTTCCTAAATGATATTTTTATCTTTCATTTTCATTTTCTGAACATACTTGACTCCTCAAAATGAGCTGTTAAAGAGTATGGGATTTGTACTGAAATTGTAGCAAATTCTTGGTTGCTGTCTCTCTAGAAGTTTTTAAAATTCAGTTTTTAAAATTATAGATGTTATTAACTTTATTTCTATAATCCTACCTACTGGTGTTTCAGAAAAAAAATAAAAGATTGGAAGAGATTTGGTCAAAGATAAGTCTTAGGAGATTTATTCTCCAACACACAAAACTGCAAAACAATTTTGTAACTGCCTCTTAACTCAGGAATGGTTCATCTTTTTCTTTCAGAACTGTGCTATGTCATATTTCTATGTTTCTGCTGTGATTGCTCTTGATCCAGTTTCTCTGCTCTGTTGAGTTTAGGGAGATCAATCTTTGTATACCCAGGCCTGAGCACAGTGCCTGGCATATACTAGGCACTTAATACATTTTTGCTGAATAAAGGAGTGTGTGTCAGTGTCAGTATGTCCACTGTTTTTCAATCTCATAGGAAAATTCACCACTATAGTTCTGTTCAGCTTCACCTTGACTGGTCATGAAGCAAGTTTTTACTGTCCATCAAGTCCCATCACCATATCTGGTGTTCAGCATGAGATTTAAGCTAAACAATGCTCAGAACTTGGGCAACCTAACAAATGGATAAAGAAGATGTGGTACATATATACAATGGAATATTATTCAGCCATAAAAAGGAACAAAATTGGGTCATTTGTAGAGATGTGGATGTATCTAGAGACTGTCATACAGAGTGAAGTAAGTCAGAAAGAGAAAAATAAATATCATATATTAATGCATATATGTGGAATCTAGAAAAATGGTACAGATGAACCAGTTTGCAAGGCAGAAATAGAAACACAGATATAGAGGAAAAGCATATGACACCAAGGGGGGAAGTGGGGGAGGTGGGTGGTGGTGGGGTGAATTGGGAGATGGGGAAGACATATATACACTAATAATGTATAAAATAGATAACTAATGAGAACCTGCTATATTTAAAAAAAAATAAAATGAAATTCAAAAAATAAATTTAAAAAGAAGAAGAAGAGAAAAAAAGAACTTAGGCAGACAGAGGTAGAGAGTAGAATGGAGGGGTGTCAAGATCCCACACTCAAGGACAGGTGGATGCTGAGTACCATACACAGTCTACTCAAGTCTAAAGAAAATAAGTCTCCTGTTAAACCCCTCATAACCTCTTTTACTTATATCTCTGGTGTTTTCTTTGAAGACTCAATGGTCTTTGGGAGCAGACAACTCGATCTATTAGCAGGCATTTGGATCTTTCATCTTTACAGTTTTGATGTTAATTCTTCATTACATGTCTGAAAGAATTATTGAGTGAAACATCTATTCCTGTTTATTTCTTTTTTGTGGCCGTTTTAAATGCAAGTTTAATTTCTTTAGTTGTTTTAAACTTTCAGATTATCTGTTTTATCATGGTTGAATTATAGTAGTTCATGGCCTTTGAGAAACTGGTT
This sequence comes from Orcinus orca, assembly GCF_937001465.1. NCBI lineage: Eukaryota > Metazoa > Chordata > Mammalia > Artiodactyla > Delphinidae > Orcinus > Orcinus orca. The sequence continues at coordinate 125,603,239 of NC_064563.1, forward strand.
CATTTCTTCCAGGTTGTTGAATTGAGCATAAAGGTGTTTGTAGTGTTATCTTATTATTCTTTTCAAGGCTGCAGGATGTGTAGCGAAATCCTTTTTCATTCCTGATAATGATAATGTGGGTCTTCTGTTATTTTACCTTTATTAGTTTTTGCTAGTAGTTTCTCAATTTCATTTATTTTTTTTTAAAAAAGACAGTTTTTTGTCTTGATTTTTTAATTGTTTCTCATAGTGTTTTGAGCCATTTTGTTTTTGACAGTGAGTAAGTCAGGTAAAATTATATGTCTATAGACCATTATCATTTGCATTGATATCAGTTATGTACAACTTATAGATATGTAAATTTGCATACAAAAAGTGAAAGGCAGAAACACTGATAATTGAGACCATTTCAAAGTCCTTTGGAAATTTTTGCTGCAGTTTCCTCCAGAAGCTCTATCTTCTGTTTGCTCCTCCTTTCTCTTTTTGCTCAGTACTTGTGATGGAGAGTTAATCCTCTTTGTCCACTCCATGTTGAGCACAACTAAATACAATGTGTCTTTAGTTTTGCCATTCTTAGAAGTGGTGGCATAAACTCTGCCTGTGGATCAGTAAGAGTTCAGTGGTCATGTCTAGCACCCTGATAAAGATGCAGAAGGAAGCTACACAATAGCTCATGATGGTCATGCTCTCCCAATATCAACAGAGAAAAGATTTAGCTTAACTAGTTAGGCCATCTTCAAATCTTTGCTGAAGAAAATGACCAGACACACTCTTATATGATCTTATTCTAAAGGGGAAAATCACATAATATCTTTTTCTGTTAGAATATTATAATTCCAGTAGACTCTGAAATTTCACTTGAACCCACATGCCTACCTGTTTCAACTTCTGCTTAACTGTAGAAAGTAGATGTATATGTTAGAGCTGGGAGCAGAGGAAAAACTACCCAAACAAACTTCCCGTGTGTTCTGCCTGGCAATAGTGATTGTAGCAGAGGTGATCTTGGATATAATGGGTTTTGTGCTCCCCATAAATCTTATTTTTGAGATCTTATTTGGATGCTAGTAGTTTTCAAAAAGACAAATCTAGTAGGTGAATTAGGCAGTGGAACAATCTTTGAAAAGATTCTTAGATATAATTTTAGAGTGTAACTCCATAAATGTTGTTGTATTTAGTTAACAAGTTCTTAAGTCATACATGAAGTTTATAATATGGTAGTTAGAATAATTTGCATAACATCGACTATTTTCTCTGACTTCTGTTAAAATCTAATAGATGAAGTAAGACTATTTTCATTACAAGTGGGAAAAGCAAACGTGCTTCATTGACATTTCATTAACATAATGATTGTTCTCACTCTTTCATTACTTTTCAATCCAAAGTATAATAAATAGCAAATACTATCCATGTGTATAGTGATGGTTGTCATCAAGCATGCATAAACAATATGGTTTTTATTTTATTTTCCCTAAGTTAAAAAGAATATTGGGCTTCCCTGGTGGCACAGTGGTTGAGAATCTGCCTGCTAATGCAGGGGACACGGGTTCGAGCCCTGGTCTGGTAAGATCTCACATGCTGCGGAGCAACTAGGCCCGTGAGCCACAACTACTAAGCTTGCGCGTCTGGAGCCTGTGCTCTGCAACAGGAGAGGTCACAACAGTGAGAGGCCCGCGAACCGCGATGAAGAATGGCTCCCGCTTGCCACAACTAGAGAAAGCGCTGGCACAGAAACAAAGACCCGACACATCCAAAAATAAATAAATAAACAAACGTGGGGTTAAAAAAAAGAATATTATTTATGCTTTTAAACATACAGTTCACAATATTTAACATTCTATAGACTTAGAGGGTACAAGACTCTCACATAGTTTTTAAAGAAATAAAATAACTCCAAGGAAAAAAAAAAACTTCCAACATTTTTTTCATTTTTTTCAAAAACATGCTTCAACTTTCCTTTAAAACTCCCATTTTGGAGTTGGACATTTGACAAATGTGTCCATCTGCCCACTGAATCATTGATTTGGGAGGTGATTTCTAACTCTGCAAGGGGCCTTCTCTTGAGTTTGACAGCTTGTGATGAAAATATGAAATTAGAGAAGAATACCCTGAGCTGAGAAGGATGATCAACTTTATCCCAGGCACTGAAGATAAGTACCCCCATCTTGTTCTCAGCTTGATGATTTACTTATCAAAATGCACTGGGTAAAGTGAAGACTATAACAAGTGATTGAGGAGTTGAGTATAAGGGATAAAAGGGTAATAAATAGAGTTTAACCTGAACACTGTACTCCCAAAATATCCACTGCTACTTGAAAGAGATGGAGAAGAAGGAAAATGTTAATACACACACATCCATACACACCTACAGCAACAATGCAATATGAGGCAAGTGATGAAGATAAAAGAGTATTTAATATTTGGTAAAATTGTAAAGTAGATAAGCCAAGTGACATGAAATTTGTTTAAAATAAAATAGTGGTATTCTGTCAGCAGCAAAATTGGGAGCATACACTGCAGCAGAAATTATCTAGGTCATGTTTCAGTTAACTTTAAGTTACAAAAGTTAAGCTCAAAATCTTTAGGAACTCACTAAAAGGTTGGCATACTTTTATTCTATATCTTAAATAAGAAAAACTGGATGATATTTCACAATTTATCTACGTGTGTTTCTGTTTCTCTGGACTATATAAGGGTATGGTGTTATGGAAAGAGGAAGGCTTAACAAGCATTATTTAGAATATCTCTTGCTTATTGTGCTTTTTCTTTAAAAGGAAGTGGTTGGGAAGGCAGTGATTATAAAGGGACTTCAGACTGGATAAGAAAAGGACTAAATTTGTGAAGCCTATGTTAATTGTTTGTTTTGATTTTTTTTTAGCTTGGTATTTCTTTGTAAAGAAAAATTCTCTTTATCTCAGAATGGCTTTTATTTTGTAGAAGAAACTGATACTTTACGTCAGTTTTTTATTCCACTTTACATGTAAGCTATAGTTTTTCCACTGGAAAATTGGGGAAATGAATTAAAATATTCAATACTTCAACATAGCTTATCATTTCAGATTTTAATTTATGGTTCATTTTGGACACAATTACAAGTATGCAAAATATCCCTTGAAGACAGCCAGAAAAATTGACATCTATATTATTGGAACTTTAAGCTGATTTGAGCGTGGTTCTTAGATTTTTATGGAACTTTGGTGGAATTCCAATATCATTTGTTCCAAAGTACAAGAAATTCTAGATCACCTCTCATCATATTAGACAAAGCAATACAAATCTAAAGATGCACAGTATTTTGAGTGACATAGCTAATAAAAACCAACTACCAGAATAAACTAATTGAAATAATAAAAAAGTCAAAAACAATTTTGTATAACAATGTATTCACTTAAGAAAAAAATTCTGTGGCCGTAATCAAAATTTTATTTTAAAGAGATTGAGATTCCAGGAAGTTAGTGAACTATATCAGTGAAGATAACTATAAATAGGTTCTGTAAATGTGTGAAGCAAAATAAATATCTACCAACAACAAACATCTTGTTTATTGTGAAAACCATTAAAATAAATTCCAGGCTAAAGCAGCAGAAGAAATGATAATGGTATAGATATATGCATAGGATAGATAGATAGATGCAAACATAGATGATAGATAGATAGATAGATAGATAGATAGAGAGATAGGTAGGTAGATAGATAGATAGATAGATAGATTTGGATTTGGGGGTGAGAGAGAGAAAGAAAGAGAGAGATAGAGAGAGGGAGATTATGCCAATGAACTAGGGTTATTGGTATGTGCAGATTGTTTTATGACTTTGAGGCATCTCATATTTTTATTAAATCCTATAAAGACACACTTGAAAGTTATATAATATATCAGGGTTCTCTAGAGAGACAGACTGATATGAAAGAGAGAGAGAGAGAGAGAGAGAGAGCTTTATTATAGGATTTGGCTCATCATGAGGTTGTGGACGTTGAGAAGCCCTACAGTATGCTGTCTATAAACTGGAGAACCAAGAAAGCTGGTGGTGTAATTCAGTCTGAGTCTGAGGGCCCGGAGAGCTCATGGTATAATTCCCAGTTCAAGTCTGGCAGCCTGAGAACCAGGGGGCTGCTGGTGTGACTCTCAGCATCCAAAGGCCCGAGAACCAGGAGGTCTGATGCCCAAAAGCAGGAAAAGATGGACTTCCTGGCTCAAGAAGAAACAGGAAATTCACCTTTTTTTACCTCTTTGTTTTATTTGGGTCCTCAGTGGATTGGCTGATGCCCACCCACATTGGTGGGGGTGGACCTTTACTCAGTTTACAGAATCAAATGCTAATCTCTTCCAAAAAATCTTCAGAGATGGACCCAGAAATAACATTTTACCAGCTATCTGGACATCCCTTAGCTTAGTCAGACTGACACATAAAATTAACTATGGCTTATAACCAGCTAACAGTCAAATAAGTGCAAGAATTCCCTTTCACAACCCTTGAACATCATTTAGAATAATGTTCTGTCTACATGAAAAACTCTTCTGATAGAACGTGACTATCTAAGAAGCATTTAAAAATTTTTAGTAACTACAAATGGAAAAACACTCCTGCACCAAAAAATTCAGGAAGCCTCTGAAGAAAATGGCAATTATTCTTGTTTTCTGAAATGTAAAGATGCTTTACAATCCTCTGTGGAGAGAATTCTAACAGTATTTATCAAAGGCCCTAAACTTACTCATATCTTTTGTCCCAGTGATTACATATCTTAAAGTACATACAAAAATGTATAATGTAGCATTTTAGAAACAATCAGAACCTAAATGTTCAACAATAGGCATTCATTGAATGAGACAATCACAAAATAAAGCATCCTGATAGAGCCATCATAATGATGTTATTTATATGTATTTGTTAATATGGGAAGTCATTCATAATTTGTGGTTAAGCCATAAAACAAAACAACCAACTAATAAAATAATATACACAACATTGTCCCATATTTTCATAAGGAAAATGACTAGACAAATTTCATTTTGCACAAATGTCTTATCTGATTTCTATTCTTGCCACTTTTTACATCTAATCTACTGAATCTAATCTACTGACTTCTTGCCCACAAATTTTCTATGTGCTGGGGGAATACAAAAGGAATTAGAATAAATGTGATGTCCCTGCTTTCATGATGCTTATCAACCAGTAACAATACAAGTGTTAAACAAACCAAAAAATAGAAATATGTGGACTGCTAGGAAGGCAAAAGACAGGATAGTCTCTGAATTTCTAACAGCAATCCTTGGAAGCTGAAACCCTAGGGTTAATTTTTACAGGAAAAATAATAAAATAAAAATAGGAAACACTTCTGTATACTGTCATGAACAATGAAAAAGGACTCAAAGACCTGCTTTCTAGACCCAACACTGCCATTCTGTATACATTGATGACCTTGGAAATGCCATTTAACTTTTTCAAATTTTTCTTTTTTTTTTTTTTTCTTAAATCAAAAGCTATTTGGGTCTAGTCTTCTTCATATTGATTGATACTTATTTCATTTTTTTGTTGTTGTTGTTTTAAACATCAATCTCAGAATTGCATAAAAAGTCTCCTATATGACAAGCCTACTCATATGTGATGATAATATGTCTAGTCCTGTCTTTCTTTTTTGGCTTTACCCTTTGATTGTTGTGTCTTTTTAAAACCTTTTTTTTTAAAAAAATGTTGAATATAACATATATAGATAACAGCACATAAAGAAAAGTTCTATAGCTTATATCAAGTTACAATAAAATAAAAAAGCATGTAGGCGCCACCTAGATCAAAAAATCAAAAATCGTCCACACCCAAACTACTATGTTGACATTTTAAAATAATAATTCCTAGTTTGTCCTTATAATTTTACCATCCTTCTGTTGTTTTGACTCTTTTATGCAAAAACAGTTTTTACTTCATATTTACTTGCTATCACCTTCAGTGTTGTTCACTGTTTTACTATTTAATGGTATGGTAAGTGGTTGTGACATACCTTTGTAAATATTACCACATCCTGATAGTAATTAGTAATTTTATTATCTTCCTGGATAATTCAAGGAACAAGTCAGTTCTTTTTATCTGTGTCCTATTATATATTTTAACTCTCCCTATATTTAAAATCCTACAAGAAATTATTTTTATTATTTTATAAAATAATGTTTATTTAGATTTATCATTTGCTGATGCTTTTCTTACTTTTTGTCCTTCATGCATCCCCAAACTTTCATTTATAATCTTTTATAATGAAAGATAAAATTTCTTTTGTTGTAGGTATGTAGATGACTAATCTCTCACTACAGTTTTTCTGGAATTGTCTTGATTTCACCTTCAATTTATCAAGCATTGTTTTCTGAAAGCTATGTTCTCTCAGCACTTTGATATTATCATTTCATATTGGTAACAATATTGGCTACTTTTAAGACATTTTTCTTTAGATTTGGTTTTCCAAGGTTTCAATCTGATGTATTTGAGTGTATATTTCTTGTATTGATCCACCTTACTGTTTATAAATTTATTCAATTTAAAGTTAGATTTCTTTCACAAGTTTTGCAAAGTTGTCAGTCATTATGTCTTCTTACACTCTCTCTTCTCTCCTCTGAGAACTCCAATAACCCATATGTTAGGTATTCTCACTCTGTATTCCCTGTCACTTCCTTTGTTTTCCATATATTTCTTTCTTTTTTTTTGTTTATATGCCTCACACTGTGTAAGTGCTTCTTGATATCACTTCCAGGTCAGAAATTTTCTCTCTAGCTGTTAACTCATTCACTGGTCACTTAATTTTAGTTTTAATGTTTTTCAGTATATTGGTTTTTATTTCTTCTCTGAAATTCTCACTTTTGTCTTTTTCTCCTTGAATATAATGCATCTTAATTATCAGTCCACTAATGAAAATTACTGTTAATTCTGAACACTTTTATTAACCCAAAGGTAGTTTTCATAAAATTAGTTCTATAGGCTTTTCAGTTGTTAGTGGATATGGTCCCTCACGGTTTGTTGTTTTTGCTGTTGGTAATCCATGTAAAGAGTTATAAAGCACCAGGTGAGTCCTTTAAAAAACTATGCATAGTCTTATAGATCTGTATTTATTAGTCTCATTAGTTTTAATTCATTCTTCTTCCTTATTGATACTTTTTAAAACTTTATTTTGTCATTCAAAATGTTTCTACCTTTATTGCTTTTAAGTATTTTTTTTCTTCTTAACTATGTGTATTCTATCATTTTAAATTTAAAACTAATTATTTTAGATAGAGAAGATAGGAACAAAATACAGTCAAGTAATCCTCTATATCTGTCCTTTATTAAAAATACAACTCACACCACAACAATATTATTTTAATGCTCTGAACTATGCCAAACTAACTGGGTTTTTTTTTTGTTTGTTTGTTTTTAATTTATTTATTTATTTATTTATGGCTGTGCCGGGCCCTCCCTGCTGCATGCAGGCTTTCTCTAGCTGTGGCGAGCAGAAGCCACTATTCGTTGCCAGGGCATGTAGGATCTTCCCAGGCCAGGGCTTAGAACCCGTGTCCCCTGCATTGGCAGGCAGACTCCCAACCACCACGCCACCAGGGAAGTCCCAAAACTAACTGTTTTTCCTTTCACTTTCCTCAAAGGTCTCAGTTAACTGAATATACTTACATTCTCTGTTTCTCCCTTGAATCCCTATATGTTCCTCTTAGTCAATCTTCAGTTTATAATATTATGTCCTTCATGGTTAGATCAGTTTAAGGATCCAAGTGAAACATGTAAAGTGTTAAATTAGAATACATAAAACAATAGAGGAGCAGCTAAAATTGCATGTACCATATAGAAACTATGAGCCTTAAAGAATCACCCCATTAGAAAAGACCAATTAAAAACCATGGCTCGGGTTTCCCTGGTGGCGCAGTGGTTAGGAGTCTGCCTGCCAATGCAGCAGACACAGGTTCGAGCCCTAACCCGGGGAAGATCCCACATGCTGCGGAGCAACTGAACACATGCACCACAACTACTGAGCCTGCGCTCTAGAGCCTGTGAGCCACAACTACTGAGCCTGCCTGCCACAACTACTGAAGCCCACACACCTAGAATCTGTGCTCTGCAGCAAGAGAAGCCACTGCAATGAGAAGCCCATGCACTGCAACAAAGAGTAACCCCCACTCGCCACAACTAGAGAAAGCCCGTGCGCAGAAACAAAGAACCAATGGAGTCAAAAATAAATAAATAAATAAAAGAAGATGTGGCACATATATATACAATGGAATATTACTCAGCCATAAAAAGGAACAAAATTGGGTCATTTGTAGAGACGTGGATGAATCTACAGACTGTCATACAGAGTGAAGTAAATCAGAAAGAGAAAAACAAATATTGTATACTAACACATATATGTGGAACCTAGAAAAATGGTACAGATGAACTGGTTTCCAGGGCAGAAATTGAGACACAGATGTAGAGAACAAACGTATGGACAACAAGGGGGGGAGAGCAGTGGGGGAGTGGTGGTGGGATGAATTGGGAGATTGGGATTGGCATGTATACACTAATATGTATTAAATGGGTAACTAATAAGAACCTGCTGCATAAAAAAATAAAATAAAATTCAAAAATAAATAAATAGAAAATAAATAAATAAATTTATATTAAAAAACAAAAACAAAAAAAGGGGCTCTTTCATTTTTCCTTGACAGTCATTAGACCAAATGTTTAACAGATTGAAAATTTGGTCTGAATTCCTTATACACTATTAACTGTTTTAAAAATAAACTTAATTTTTTCTCTGACACTACAGAGTTCCAAACTAATTTTTTTACATATCATTTAAATTTTTTTAATTATATAGTCAGATATTAAACAAAAATCAAAAAGAAAACATATTGCCCTATGAAAGCCTCCTTAAAATTAGCTTTGTAGTAGCTTCCCAGGCTGCTTGCTCTTGTCATTGACACAAAGCTCACCATCAGTTTTCCCAGATCCATAGATATCTTTTTCCCAGGTTAGGTCCCGTCAGACTGTTATGACTGCTTTCAGAAACAAGTCCACTTCTAGTTTTGGAAACATGCTCTGTGTGTTTGATGAAGGATGTTTATATTGCCTACATTAATGTATAGAGACTGAACAATTTTCACATAAGAATGGGAGAAAGAGTAACTCACTGAGGGCAGAATTGGAATCTATAAATAAAGATAGCTGCTCCTATTTAGGAGATAACAAGAAATTGTGGGTACAAAAGGAAAGGAATAAAGTAGGAGTTAAAATTCAACTTTTTTCTCCAAATACAATTCTTAGGGAGAATGAAAATAAAGATGACCGAAACATCAATTTTTTCCAAATCTCTCCACTATTGCCTATATCCCACTGCTTATCTAGATTCTAGAGTCTAGAGAATGGCATTGACTGTCAGCAGAGGTTCTCAGAATATGAATGCTTAACTGTAATCTTTTTAGAAACCCTGTATAATAAGTTGATGCAATAGATGCTTAGCATATATATCACATCACAACTCTCTCACAATGTCTTTGTAAATTGTTTTTACCATAACTGGTTCTGTCTTCCACTTTATAAAATCCCAGTGGTTGTTGCTTTCCTAGGTTTCCAGGAAAACCAAGATGAGCTGGCTTTAAGAATCTCAAGAAAATTATTTCACTTAGAATTTCCACCTAGAGTGAAAATCAAAAATGTTTATGCTACCAAGAGTCATATCGTTTAAACTCTAGTAAGGTTATGATTGTGTTTATCACCATTCCTGATTTAGTCCTATCAACTTACTTTAACAGCCCCCATCCTTTAAATAAACATTTGCTATATGAGCAGGTATGTCTAGGTCATGCTCCTCAGTAGCAAAGTCTGAGACATAAATACTCATATAAGTGATTTTTGAGAGTTTTTTCAATAGAAAACTGTAAAGAAGCAAGAGAAACATAAGTAGGGAAGAGGTAGAGACTAAGCTAAGATGTGATTCAGGTGAAGGCTAACCTCTTCTGATCCCATGAGAAGCTCTGGAACATAAGCCCTAGTCAAATATAATGGGATTGAGTTCAGCCATTGATCGGAAGTAGCCTAAAAGGGAGAGAGAGAGAGGGAGAGAGAAGGAGAGAGAGAGATCATAGCCTCCCAAGCAGTGCCCATTGTGGGCGATTCTGGGTGATGGATGCAAGTATGAGCCATTAGCTTTCAAGACCTACAGCAGCTAGTAATGGGGATACTAGCCTGGTAAAGAAAATCTGGGTGAGGCAACAACAATACCTGCTACAAGAAAGAACAGAAGCAGTGAGCAGTAAATAAAGTTGAAAAAGATTTCAGAGTTATTTTCCTTAAAAGTCATGATGAGTTTAGTGAGCAATTTGCATCTTTGGATATATAGCAGCAATCATTTGCCGCCATAAACATCTGCAGATAGATGAAGCCAGGCATTCCCAGAATCTTGTTTCAAATGACATCAGTTAGATTCATTCATCACTTCCTCTAAATGCCACATCACAATTGTGTACTTTCTCTATGAAACTAGGGGAAAGACGAAGGGCCCCAAACTTAGTTATCTAACTATACCTTAATCACAAAACAGGAAAAACATTGCTAGACAAAAGGCAGTGCCAATGGCCCACTGAGGAAAAGAAAAAAAGATGAAAGAGAAATGTAGTCAAGTTGAGTTTGAAATATCTTCTGATATCAGACATCAGCCCGTTAAGTTGGGGACAAAGTCATGTCAATGATATATTAAATATTCTTCTTTAATCTTACATGATAATCTGTATATCTTAAGTATGCATTAATTCAATCTTCCAAAGAAACCAATTATCCCATAATTGCCTCTGATCAAATTTTACTAATAACTTGGAAAAGATACCATATGTCTACCTTGCTCAATACAGTGAAAGTTACACAAAACCAATACTCAGTGCAAACAATATACTCAACTACTCAATTTAGTCAAAATATTCAAAAGAGACAATAAAGTATGAGAAGGAGCAATGGAATAACAATTCTTTGATGTTAAATATAAGTTCTTCTTGGGGAAAATTAGATTATTTTGAACATGAATCAACTATAAACTTCATATTTCACTTGAATATATATGTGTATGTAGAGAGTATATGCATACATATGCTTTTGAAAGCTGAATTTTCATCATGCCTCTTTTATTAAGGGAGTGGAATAAACAGATTATGTACAGAATGTGTTCATTGTATACTCTAGTGCTTTAAGGCTGGTTTATCTTACTATGTTACTATGACTTATTCTTTAATGGGCAATTTAATGAGATGTTTAAAAAAATTGAAGATAATAAAGGTTCTGCATATAGACTCTACCCAGTTTCTCAACACAGAGCTATTTAGCATAGGTGTTTCTGTAACTGTGATAACAGTGCCAGGTTTGATTTTGTTTATAGTGCCATAGGGATGCACTGCAGCTTGTGGCTTCAGACAAAGCAGCATCTGGCACCGTGTGATGGGAGGGAGGAATTCTACTTGTAGACTACTAAAATGTTTGCTAGCACAAACCTGCTCAGGCTTTCCTTTTCTCCCTCCCCCTCTGTACTATTGTCTCTCTCCATTTATTCACAATGTAAGTGAATCAAAAGACCCATTTATTGAAGAACCATAAACATCAAAGAGAGATATAATTTACAGCAATTAGTGCCTCCCTTACCAAAACAAGATGGTTTCCCTTAAAGTAATTTTATTTACTTTTATTCATTCAATTAAGCATTATTAAGCACTCAATGATCCTTTAATTATACTAAACATTTTAACAATCAAATAGTTCCATGATATTTTTCAGAAATCACATTTAAAAGCTATGTCTTTTTCACCTTTTTTAAAGAAGTAAATGACATCCCTTGAACCCTGTTCTTGCTAGTCTCCTTCAACCATCTACAAAAATATACAAAAGTAGTAATAAGATGCTCATAATAATAAACTCTACCACAAATTTTTACTGGAGTGAAATAGAAAATCAGATATCTTTGAGTCAGATTCCATTGAACAACATGGTTATTATATTTGTTCCTATTTCCATTCTGTTCCAGTTGGAGCTACCATTTATTTCTGCAATTTCACACACTCAGCACTTCCATCTATAAATTATTTATAATGACTTACATTTGATATTCTGAATATTTGTAAATAAACACCAATGCAGCCTCCTCTAAGCAAATGTTGTTTTCTAGTCACATAAGCATAAGTTGAATAAAAATAAAGTAGCAGCATTGCAGAGCCAGGCCAGTGCCACAGCCTCCTGAGTGGCTCAAGAGGCATTTTCTTTACTGTCACTTTGTGGCTTCAGTTTTTGGCGTTGACTCAATAAAAGAGATGCAACTGCCAGGATAAGGAACATATCTATTCTACAGATATGTTTGGTTTTTATAGTGTTTAAAAAAAGTTACAACTAACATTTACAAGTTGGGAGATTTCACATAAATGTACGAAAATATGACTCTTGAAAAACTGTAAATGCCGGTGGCAATGAGCGCTAACTTGAACCTGTCAGCACTTGGCTGCAGTTGAGTTATGACTGCTTTCCCTTAGTTGGTGGTGCCCACCATGGTATCTAGTTGCCTAGCAAATGCATCTGAACTTAAACCCAGCTTATTTTACCCATTTAAATATCCAACAAGATCCCTGTGGAGATTTGAGTTTGGGAATGCTTCCCTCACAGATTTTGTTATTGTTGCTATTTTTAATTTTTTTTTTTTTTTGCTTTTGCTTTTGCTTCTATGTTGTCTAAGATAACTATTCTGCAGTTCAAACAAGTGGCAACAGGTATCAGGAAGCACCACGGTCAAGCCTCTTGAAAAGGCGGGAGACAATTTTATTCAAAAATATCAAACTTAATTAAAATTAACTCTATTTTGCCTTTAATTTTATATAGTTTTTTTCTTGAACAATACTTTATTAATAAAAATAAAAGAGAACAAAGAAATTAAAAATTTAAAAATACATTGGCATCAACAAGAAACATTTTGATGTAGTATATTTCAGATCATTTTATATGATAAGAAGAGATTTAAAATGTATTTTAAAAGGTCATAATGCAATGTGCTGGTGACATCATATATGTACTATATATATATATATGCAATATATATAAATGTATATATGGAAACATATGCAACTTATGAAAATATAAACATATTAGGTGCCAAAATAATATATATCTACACCTATCGTTTTAATGGCTATTTAATATTCTATTTTATGGATATTAAAGACTGGTCTTTCTGGGACTTCCCTGGTGGCGTAGTGGTTAAGAATCAGCCTGCCAATGCAGGGAACACGGGTTCGAGCCCTGATCTGGGAATATCTCACATGCTGCGGAACAACTGAGCCTGTGTGCCACAACTACTGAAGCCCGGCACCTAGATTCTGTGCTCTGCAACAAGAGAAGCCACCACAATGAGAAGCCCGTGCACTGCAACAAAGAGTAGCCCTTGCTCACTGCAACTAGAGAAAGCCTACGTGCAGCAATGGAGACCCAATGCAGCCAAAATAAAAAAAAAAAAAGACTGGTCTTTCATTATTGGGTATTTAGATTTTTGTGAAGGTTTTGCTGTTCACTGGACACCAGTAAAGCAAAAGTTTCCCACCTATGCTTAATTATTACATGAAGATAAATTCTTAAAAATGATTAGTTGTAAAAAAGTATCCATATTTTTAAAACTGTAATGCTTATTATTACTCTCAGAAATATCATAATGATTCATACTCCTACCAACAGTATATGAGAAAACCTATTTCCCCTCACCATATAGAGATAATTGTTTTCCATTAAGAGAGGTTTATCCCTTTAATGAGTTTGTTGAAATACAGAAAACTAAATAGTGTCTATGTTATTTCTGTCCAGAGATGTGCCCATGAAAAGTCAATGGTCTCCAATTATTCACTTAATGTCACTATGACAGCAGGGTAATCAATGCCTAGTGGCTGAGGATGAGTTCTGGAGAAAGTCTACCCAGGTTTTAAGTTTAATGCTACTTAGCAATGCTATTTCAGACTACTTATTTTGTCACTCTATGCCTCATTTGGAAAATGGAGAATATTTTGGATTCAGTAGTAAATAAATTGGAGGAAAGTTTTATAATTTAATATAATATATTCATGACAGATGTTGCTAAACTTTCTATGAAGTAGGTATATGCAAAGACCAGTTTGCATATCTGAAGCAATGCGTTTCAGAGAGTTATACTTAGCATACAACAGAGTTGGATTCAAACCAAGGTCTCAATGCTTCTGAAGCCAGTTATATTTTCTGCCTCTATGTGTTGATATTTCTCCGTGAAATAGTTAGAACTCCACCTTTAGTTGCATACACAATTTCAACAAAACCTAAAGATAGTTTCAAAATGAGATTTATAACAGATATTAAAAGATCAGTCATATGCTGGTAACATCTCCTACTTAATCGTAACCAACAATTGGTGAATTATTTACAATTAGTTGATAACAAATGTAAAAATACTTTAGGTTTTGTAAAACAGTTGTTTTTTTTAAAAAAACTGTCCGACTAAGATCTATCTTTTTTTAGAAGAAACATAGGGGGTAAGTTCTTTGGCATTGGTTTTGGCAACAATTTTTTGAATCTGACACCAAAATCAAAGGCAAAAAAGCAAAATATAATGAGACTACATTAAACTAAAGCTTCTGCACAGCAAAGGAAACCATCAACAAAATTAAAAGGCAACTTATGGAACAAGAGAAATTATTTGCAAACCACATATCTGATAAGGGACTAATATCCAAAATATACAAAGAACTCATCCTCTGCTCAAATAATAGAAAAAATCCTTTAACTTAATCTTTATTTTGTCCAATTAAAGAATGGACAAAACAAACACATGAAAGGATGCTCAACATCACTAATCATTAGAGAAATGCAAATCAAAACTACAGTGAGGTATCACCTCATACCGGTCAGAATGGCCATCATCAAAACATCTACAAACAAAAATGCTGGAGAGGGTGTGGAGAAAAGGGAACCCTCTTGCACTGTTGGTGGGAATGTAAGTTGACACAGCCACTATGGAGAACAGTATGGATGTTCCTTAAAAAACTAAAAATAGAATTACAATACGACCCAGCAATCCCACTACTGGGCATATACCCTGAGAAAACCATAATTCAGAGAGACATGTACCACATGTACCACATGTACCACAATGTTCATTGCAGCACTATTTACAATAGCCAGGACATGGAAGCAAACTAAGTGTCCATCAACACATAAATGGATAAAGAAGATGTGGCACCTATATACAATGGAATATTACTCAGCCATAAAAAGAAACAAAATTGAGTTATTTGTATTGAAGTGGATGGACCTAGAGACTGTCATACAGAGTGAAGTAAGTCAGAAAGAGAAAAACGAATACTGTATGCTAACACACATATATGGAATCTAAAAAAAAAAAAAAAAAAGTTCTGATGAACCCAGTGGGAACCCAGCGTTCCTGTTGCTCTACATTCTTGCCTATACCTGATATTGTCAGTATTTGGAACTTTAGCCATTCTAATAGGTGTGCAATTGTGTCTTGTTTTAATTGTAGTTCCTTAATGACATATAATGTTGAACATCTTTTCATATGCTTATTTGATATCTGTATGTATTTTTGCACAGCCTCTTTTTTAATTAGTAAAAAAAAACAATTCATATTCTGAAAAGTAAGTAAATGTAATATTACGCACAGATTATTCACAGTTGCTTGTTAAAACCTAAATGAGGATTCTAAAATTATGGGATCCTAAACTGATGTCCCTGCAAATTTCTCTCAAATGAATTACAACTAGCTACTAAATTCTAACAACAATGACAACAAAAATAGTGACAGTAAAGGCAGGTAGAATGTGAAGAAAGATACAAATTTGGCTAGATTTAGAATGTGTTGAGTGACACACAAAAAATATTGATTTTTACCCTAGACATTATCTGGCAGTTCAGAGGCTGACACCTGGAGAGGACCAAACTCTACAGTAAGAGAAGAGATCTTGTCAGGAGAAGACATGTGGACCACATGGAGAAAGGTAGCAAAGCCTAGGTTGTTGCTAATGAGAAGCTCTCTGCTCTCCAAAGATCTGTGGGAGAGTAGAACAGATAGCTTGGCTCCTCTCTACTGAGGCTGCAGAGCGTTAGCTTTTGTACCAGAGCAGACCAGTGATATAGAAAGGTTTGTTGACTTATCACTTGCTACAGAGGTAGATACTAATGAGTTGATGCTGTTTAGGCATAGCTGTTCCTGAAAAGAATCCAAGAAATTGAAAAATAACAATCATCCAAAATACGCAGCCTACACTTAAAAGAAAGTGCAGTTTTTGTATGTGATTGAAGTTAAATTGGTATCAGCCTGAAATAGATTGTTATAAGATATTTTATATAAGCCCCATGGTAACCACAAAGAAAATAACTATAGAAAATGCACAAAAGAAAAGAAAAAGGCATCAAAGCATATCACTACAAAACCACCTAGAGAGGTGGGATAGGTAGGGTGGGAGGGAGGGAGATGCGAGAAGGAAGAGATATAGGGACATATGTACATGTATAACTGATTCACTTTGTTATAAAGCAGAAACTAACACACCATTGTAAAGCAGTTATATTCTAATAAAGATGTTAAAAAAATAAAGTAAAGCAGGACCTTAGAAAGTATCATTAAAAATAAAAGTTAGTAAAAAAGAAACAAAGATCTACAAAACAGACAGAAAAAAATTAACAAATGGCAATAAAAAGTTCTTCCCTCTCAATAATTACTTTAAGTGTAAATGGATTAAACCCTCAATCAAAAGACACAGAATGGCTAAAATGGATTAAACAAACAAACAAGATTCATCTGTATGCTGTCTACAAGAGATTGACTTTAGATTGAAAGGCATAAAATATATAGGCTAAAAATGAAGAAGAAAATAGGTATTCCATGAAAATAGTAACCAAACAAGAGCAGGGGTTGCTATACTTGTATTAGATGAAATAGAGTTTAAGTCAAAATCTGTAACAAGAGAAAGGTTATTCTATTATGATAAATGGGTCAACTCATCAGGAATATATCACAATTGCAAATATATATGCATTCAACATCAGAGCATCTAAATATGTAGAGAAAACATTGATAGATTTGAAGGAAAATAGACAGCAATACAATAATAGTAAGGGACTTGAATATACCACTTTCAATAATGGATAGATTGTCCAGAGAGAAAATCAATAAGGAAAAATCAGTCTTGAACAATACTATGAATTAAATGGATCTAACAGACATATCCAGAACCTTCCACATAACAGTAACAGAATACACATTCATTTCAAGTACACACAGAACATTGTCCAGGATATATCACATATTAGGTCACAAGTCTTAACAAATTTAAGAAAATTGAAATCACACCAAGTATCTTTCCTAACCACAATGGAATAAAACTAGAAATTTAAAGCTAAAGAAAATCTAGAAAATTCACAAATATGTGGAAATTAACACACTCTTGAATAACCAGTGGGTCAAAGAATAAATCAAAAGGGAAATCAGAAAATAATTTGAGACAAAAATAAAAACATACATATCAAAACTTATGGATTGCAGAAAAAGCAGTATTAAGAGAGAAGTTTATGGCAATAAACACCTACACTAAAAAAGAAGAAAGCTCTCAGATAAACAACCCACCTTTATATCTAAAGGAACAAAATAAACCTAAAGTTAGAAGAAGAAAGTAAATAATAAAGATTAGGATAGAAATAAATGAAATAAAGAATAGAAAAGCAATAGAAAAGATCAATGAAATTGAACTGGATTTTTGAAAAGATACAATAAATTGACAAACCTTTAGCTAGACTGAGAAAAAAGAGGGAAGACTCAAATAAATAAAATTATAAATGAAAGAGGAAACATAATTGATACCACAGAAATAATGAGTTATAAGACTACTATGAACAATTACACACCATCAAAGTGGATAATTAGGAGATTGATAAATTGCTATTAACACATAAGTTACTAAGTCTGAATTACGAAGGTATTGAAAATCTGATCAGACCAAGAAAGAAGAAAGATTAAATCAGCAACCCAAAACTTCCCAATAAAGAAAAGCCTAGGACCAAATGGCTTTCCTGGTGAATGTGTCTAACATTTAAAAAAGAATCATCACCAATCCTTCACACATTCTTCCAAAAAAAACTGAAGAGGAAGGAACATTTCCAAACTCAGTTTATGAGGTCAGGATTACCCTGGTACCATAGTCAAAGACCTTAAAAGAAATGAAAACTACAGGCCAATATCCCTGTTGAATGTAGACACAAAAAGTCCTTAATAAAATACTAAGAAATTTAATTCAACAACACATTTAAAGGATCATACATCATGATCGCCTAGGATTTATCCTTGGAATGGTTCACCATATGCAAATGAATTAATGTGATACACCCCATTAACAGAATGTTGGATAAAAATCATGTGATCATATCAATAGATGCAGAAAAAGCATTTGCCAAAATTCATCACTCTTTCATGAGAAAAACTATTCAATATAAACAAACTAGGTATAGAAAGAATTTATCTCAATATAATAAAGGTCAAGTATGAAAAGCTCACAAGCTAACATTCTCAATAGTGAAAAATTGAAAGTTTTTCCTGTAAGATCAGAAACAAGGCAAAGATGCCCACTTTTAACACTTCTACTCAATGTAGTACTGGAGGTTGTAGCCAGAGAAGTTAGGCAAGGAAAAGAAATAAAGTCATCCAAAATAAGATTCTTTCTGTTTGCAGATGACATGATCTTATACGTAGAAAACCTTAAAGACTCTATACACCAAAAAGCTGTTAGAACAAACAAAATCAGTACCTTTGCAGGATACAAAATCAACATACAAAAGTCAGTGCCATTTCTATACATTTAAAATCAACTATACAAAAAGGAAATTAAGAAAACAATTCCATATACAACAGCATCAGAATAAAATACTTAAAAATAAATTTAGATTTATTCCTAAGTAGTTGAAAATACTTGTACATCAAAAACTACAAATATAACAAAAGAAATTAAGAAAGACTAAAATAAATGTAAGATATCTTACATTTATGGATTAAAAGACTTAAAATGTTCATATTACCCAAAACAATTTACAGATTCAATATAATCCTTATTGCTATGGACTGAATGTCTGTGTTCCCCACAAAATTTGTATGATAAATCTTGACACCCAATGTGATGGTATTTAGAGGTGGAATCTTTGGAAGGTGATTCACTCATGAGGGTGGAGCCCTCATGAATGGGACTAGTATCCTTATAAAAGTGACCCCAGAGAGCTCCCTTGTCCTCCTGCCGTGAGATTACAGTGGAAAGACAGTTATGTATGAACCAGGAAGTAGGTTCTCAGCAGACAACAAATATACTGGCACCTTGATCTTGGATTTCCCAGTCTCCAAAACAGTGAGAAGTAAATTTGTTTTTATAAGCCACCCAGTTTGTGGAACACCAGTTCCACAAAGCCACCCAGTTTGTGGTATTCAGCTATAAGAGCCTAGACCAACCAAGGCAAGCCAATACTGAGAAGAGTATATTGGCAATATCTATTGAAGTTAAACAAGATATAAATCCTATTTCCACTGATGGTCTGATCTCCTGAGATATAAATCAAACAATAGTGCCAAGATACATGAACAGCATTGCAAGTATATACATATATGTGCATATCTTGTCACATGTATGAACCACTGACCATGGTGTATTTTGAAAAAAAAAATACAAGGAGCATGTGTGGTAAGAGCCTACATTTATTTAAAATTCACAAATGTGTATTTTTATTTGTTAACAAAGAGTATATATACTTATGTATACCAAGGTATGTATACTTATGTTTACTTCTAGATGGATACTGATATCAGCATACATCTTACTTTCTTTTGTATATATTTAATTGGGTGATTTTGAATTGCATATTCTATTTACAATCAGAAAAAGTAAAGATATATGCAAGGTAAAATTATGCTTGTTCAGTATACTCAGCATAGTACTAGAAGTAACTTACCAAAGGGAGGAAAACATATTCTTCCTTCACTTGAAATAATATTACAGCGATTTTAACTTGCCCTCTTCTGCTTTTAATACCCTCAGCTTCTGGACAATAAAAGTAAGTGAGTTATCCAAATATAGTCAGAGAACACTGAAAATCCATTTTGATAAACTGTGCTACCTTCTATTTAAAAACAGAACACATTTTAAATGGCTTTTCATTTTTAGACTCACAATTTTAAATATTCATGCTCTATTAGGTAGGAAAAGCAATCTTTAAGTAGTTATAAAAAGTAAACTTTTACACAATTGCTATATGATAGATCTCTTTATTTTTCAGAAGTAATCATATAATGAACACGAGGTAATCTTCACTCAAAGTTCTAAACTTAAAAGTTGGAAGATAGAGAAAAATAGACTCTGAGGCCCAAAAATTGAAGTTTGAAAAGTATAGAAAAAAAGTAGATCTAGATATCTTCTGTTACTTTTTTGCTAGTAATTTTTTTTATTATGTCTTTTATCCTATCATTAGGGAATTTTCTTATCTTTCCCATCTCAAATGGTATATACATCTCTCTTTTAGTCTAGACCCCACATGTCTAATCCCTTCATTGTTTACTCTGTACTCTTATTAACTTGAATGAAACTTTTACTATAAATTTGATATCACGTGGCACTTTCAAGCACTTCTCCACTGAAAAGCAGCCTTAGTGGAAAAAAAAAATTAGGTAATTCTTTCTTGTTTTTCATCTGTTTTTATTTGTTCATTAGTTTGTGTACTTTTTATAGGTAATACTTTCACCTGTTTCAAAGTCAACTCTAGAAAGAATATACAGTTAATATCTTCCTGCTTATATCTGTTCTCCAAACCACTCAGATTCCCCAGTTTTTCGGTCATCCAAATTATTTTATTTTAAGTAAACTTCCAGAGATATCCCATGCAAAACAAAGAAATAAGCATATATATATTTTCTCCTCTTTTTAAGAAAATAATATTATTCACACTGCTTTGTACTTTGATTTTTAACTTAATATTCCTGGAAATCATTTCATATCAGTAGCCAAAGATTTCCTTTTTTTTTGTTTTCCCCATAAATACACATTATTCTATGTGATTATGTAGGAAGTCTGTCTGACAGGATCTCTCAATGTGACACTTAGTCTGCTTCTTATTTTAGCCATTAAAAATGATGCTACAATAATTAGCCTTATAAATAGTTATTTCCTAAATATCTGATAATATTTGTAAGATGAACTCCAGGAAGTGAAGTTACTGGGTCAAGGGTAAATTCGTGTGGTTTTGAAGTCTGGATCATCTTAAAAGACAAATAGTAATAAACCTATTCTTTTAAATAAAAATGTAATAATATTTATTTACCAGCCTATCACTTTTATCAAATCATTGATTCAAGATAAATTGAGGCATGTGTATATCTCATTCTGAGTCTCAGTTTTACTCTTGTTTTGCCTATTTGCTTCTTTAAAAACTGACTCTTGAAGTGGATTTCGAAGCTCTTTTACACATGTACAAATAACAATATCTGATAATGGCTTAAATTTTAGAAAGCAGTCGAGAGAGGCATGTTTTAACAAGTCAAAATTTAAAATTAAATAAATAAATAAATTGGGTTTATAGAGTGTATAATATATTGCCAGATGATGAGAGACAGTTTGTTTTGGAGGGGAAAAAGGAGCCAAAGAGAAATCTTCCTGGAACACCTGAAGGCCCAAGGGGTACACTCAGTACTTTTCTGCTATACAAGGCTGTAGAAACCAATTCTCCTTTACAACAATCTCCTGTGAAATATGGAAACATGGGGTTTATAAAATTTAGGCAGGTTCTCATTTCCACTCTTTCAATTATATTTGTATAATATGTAAGTGAGGCATATACAATCTTTTTTAATCTTATTTTGCATTCATAAGAATTTTATAAAATATCTATTATTATTAGCACTTGGTTCCCAATGTTTTACTGATGAAAAGAATTCCATGTCCAGTTTTCATGAATATTCTGTTTGCTTAGCAATTTTATTTCTTCTCCAAAGTGCCTATGTTGTTTAAAACAAAGCCTCCTAGTAAATAATCATTCACTAGATGGAATTTTTGGTTATTTATATATTAACCAATCTCAGATTTTTATTGGTAAAATGATTTTCTTACAGAATGAACTGGTAATATAGTCAAGCTGTGGCTTAAATAACTTTCCTCACAGGGGTTCTATAGAACGGAGAAAGGTTTTTTAAAATTTACTTTGTGAAGTGCCTAATGTACATGCATTGCATATGTTGGTCTTTCCATGAAAACTAAAAGGTATGCCAATAAATTCCTAAATTCTTTATTAAACTGTTCCGTTTTTTTTCTAAAGCCGTATAACGAAAAATACCCGGTGAGTGTCCTTCATTCTAAACTCATCTTCTCACACATGGCACTGCTGACACACAGCAGCCCCAGGCTCTCACCAGACACTTCCCTGCAGATCCACAGAAGCAGTTCTGTACGAGAGAACAGCTTCCCATCGACGTCTGCGTGTGCATTTCCTTCTTGGTCCTACGTAAGAGGGCAGCGTGATTGCCAGGGCTGCAGATAATGAGGTCTAATTCCAACATCCCCTATTCCCATTACATTTATAATGACTCTGTTTTCCTGAGTGAACTCTAAACGATACTAAGATTAAGATTCTAAAGTAATTTAGGGGGTTAATGTTTGGCATGGTTAGAAATATAACTGTAATACCTTGAAATAGATCAGGATGTTGAAGTAAATTTCTAGACCCCAAATGGAGCCACTCCTGTCCAGGGTGCCATATCAGGGAAACAAAACTTAGATAACTTTTATGTCCCTGTAAATGCTCCACTTGACAAAGAAACACAGTCTATCCCGTCAGCCAATCCCCAAATGCCAAGCCAGCTCTGGACCTTCTCACTGCAGAGTTAACAAGTGTCCCCAGCCAGTTAGATATTTTCTATTTGTTTCTTCCTTGGTCTTTATTCTTTATCCTATTAAAGCTCCCTGCCTCTGCCCCATTTTGAAGTTCTCCAAAAGGAGACTGTTTGCTTCATGAAATGTTAAGTAAAGTTTAATTGTATTGCCTAAGTTTTCTTCTTTAATCATTTTTAACAGTTTTTGGCAACAAGGAATGGGATCCTAAGCTGCCTGCTAACAGCACGAAGGATGAGATGCGCAGATGAGGCTCCTGTTGAACTTTTCTGGATCAAGGTTCTCCTCATCATCACCGAGGCTGTGGGTAAGTCACTCTCGGATTTGAGATCCGTTCTCTTGCAGGCAGCTCTCCAATCTAAACTTTATTTTAAAAATATGAAATATATATATATATATATATATATATATATATATATATATATATATATATATATATATATAGCAGAAAGGTTCTGGGGTCTGGGAAATTTCCAGGGTGGTTATGCTGGGAGTCTAGGTGGTAGTCCTTAGGGAACTCAAAAAACCTTAAGTAAGTTCACAGCATAAATTCCTGGGGGATTTGGAGAAATAAGAGGAGAAATTCAGACTGTTTTGACCAATGGCACATCAAAACCTAAGTAGGCACACCTGGACTTTTAAAAGTCATTAGGGCACCTACCACCAAAAATAAATCTTCTCATGAAAGGAATAATAGATCTATTGCTAATCTTGGGAGCCAAAACCACAAAGTTGGTGGGCAGGGATCAAGCACTTACAAGCTGTTAGAGCACTAACCATCTAATGCTAAGTCTCCCCTGCTAGGATAAGTTGGTCACAGAACATGTTAGATTGACATTAGGTCACCTGCCAACCTCAAGAAAATTTCCATACAATGAGGTACACAGTAAAACAACACAAAATCCCCAAGGCGGTGGCACATCCCTCTTAGGTGTTAATTTGGCTCTGAGAGACCCATGGCTTAGCTAAAGAAATGGGATCCTTGAGTTTCAAGGAATTGAGTGCACCACCTTCCAGCCCACCTGTTTATTTTATGTCTAAAAACTGTGGTCCCAGAAGGTGAATGTTTACAAAAATGGCAAAATCTTACTAAGACAACGTAAAATTACAATGGCCATTATGGGTAGTGTTCCAATAAGACAAGAGTTTTTATTTAATAAGTGAACTGGAAAGCAAGGGTTCCCAAATCAACGTACAGAATGGGATACCTATTTGAACTAGCATGCAGAAGGCTCCAAAATGCTTCAAGATTCCCAGATAGCTTAACTGAAAGATTCATTGCAAAAAGCTAATGAAATTAAAGACACAATATGTACCTAAAACAAAGATTACGAGATTATAATTAAAACTACTAGAAATAATAAGGGAAACACGTGTATACAAGGAAGTAGAATACATTTGGGCTAAGAAAAAAGTATGAGGTATGGAAATGTCAACTGAAAAAAACTGCACAGACTAAAAGTTGAGAGTTATGTTTATTTGGTGAACAAATCTGAGGACTGCCTCTGCCCCATTTGAGGGCATAAGCCTGGGAGTCAGCATCTCAGATAACTCTGAGAAACTGTTCTGAAGAGTCAAGCAGGGAAGCCAGGATACATAATAGTTTTTGCAACAAAAGACCAGGTAATCAGAACATCAAAAAATTATGGTTAATTAAAGAAAACCAGATATCTCAAGTTGAGGAATTTAGCATTTTTCTAAGTATGGGAAGATGAGAGAGTCTGGGCTCACTGAAATCATTCCTTTGATATGCACTTCAGCTATCTGGGGCCAGTATCCTGTGTTTTCTCATCCTGAGTCTTGTCAGGGTTCACTGTCTGAGGGGATGTGGGTGCTGCAGCAATTGACTGCTAGATGGCAGGCATGCTTTGCTTCTATCCTGAGTTCCCTCAGGCATCACCATCAGGTCAGGTGTAATATGGTGTCTTGATGGCTGCAACATCCTTTGTTTACTGATATGGCAGGCAGCATTCTTAGTTCACAGAAATGTGCTTTTGGTAACAAGGAAGAAGGGAAGTAATTTTGTCCTAAATTAAAATGGCTGTTCCAGAATGAGAAAAAAGGGGAAGACATAGGACACAGTCTAAATTGATATAAAAGTTGTAAAAAGATTTGTGGAAAAGAAATCTTGGGAAAGGAATTTTATGTGTGGTCAACTGGCAAAGATTGGAATTGATTTTTTTCTTGTGAGTTTATATCAAAGGTATACTGGTACAAAATTAAAATTTGATTTCATTTCTGTTAAAAGGACAAAGTTTTCTTAGACTATTGTCCTCTTTTAATAAGAAATTGTGAGCAAAGGTTTTTCTTTACCTTTTAATTAATCAGCCTGGAAAGCAAAGATTTTGTGTCTTACCAAAATAATTTACTGTGCTTGATGTTGTCTTTATTAAATCTTCGAATATTTAAGAAAACCTTGTCTTCTCTATTAAAAGAACTATGGTGGTTTTACAATACGTAACTCTCTGTATTTGCCTTCAATGTCTTTGTCACTTTGGTTAAATGGATATTTTTTGACAAACTTTCCCAAAATCAAATTTTAAATGAAGTTACTTTTTTTAAATTCTGGATTTGCAAGAGGGTTCTTGGAACATCTGAAAAGATTTGTTCTCTCTACTTATAAAAGTAAAAGTGTTAAACTAAATAGGCTTGTTTGATATGCTAAATGACATAGGGAGCATTGTTAAATAAGTAGTGATGTTTAACCTTCCGAGGTTATATTTGTATGGATATATGTTATCAATATAAATGTTCCAGAAATTGTACAAAGTTCCTAAAAATCTGATATCTCCTGGTATAATGCTATCAGTCACAGTTTCAGTTATCATCTTAAAATGTTGTGGGTCACAGAAATAAGCAAAATTCCTTGTCAATTCCAGTAAAACAAACTCTCATTAGATCTTTAACAATGGGAATTTTAAAGTCTTTCATCATTTACAGACAATTAGCATTTTCCTCTGATGGTTTTGTAAAAGCAAGATTCATGGAAAGGACTCTTCTAAGACTTTGGCCCATTGACACCACTGACACATTATGAGGTGTCAAACCTTGTGTGTATATTTCACAACTGAAGAAAGTTCCACCTAACATCTGGTTCTGAGTAAATGCCATAGACCTCAAAATCAAACTGACTAGGAAGAGAAGTTGTCGACATTGAGGCAGACTGCTTCCTCTCAAGATGTCAGATCAAGAACTTTTCTTTCTATTCTTCCTTTCCTCTCTGGCCATTCTTTTCCTAATTCTTACACCATGGAAGTCTTTATGATTCTTTGTTCACCTTTTGCCTTACTCTAGCCTGGAAAGAAAATACCATTGTTCACATATATCAGGCTACTACAAAGGAGGATAATCCAACCTCTAACAGACTGTTGGATTTGTTATGATGCTAGTGATTCTGTAGCTATTTCTGTCACAAACTTCTCCCTGATTTCAAAGACTCAGTTTCTCTGAAATAAGCTCACTGAATAAAAACTTCTGGAGAATTGGAGACACCATTACACAAAATTCATAAGCAAAACAAGTTCCTTAAAGAAGTATCCCCCTCTTTAGCAACATTTTTTTTTTTATTTTATTGGAGTATAGTTGATTTACAACGTTGTGTTAGTTTCAGGTGTACAACAAAGTGATACAGTTATACATATACATATATCCATTCTTTTTCAGATTCTTTTCACATATAGGTTATCACAGAATATTGGGTAGAGTTCCCTGTGCTATACGATAGGTCCTTATTAGTTATCTATTTTATATATAGTAGTGTGTGTTTGTTCATCCCAAGCTCCTGATTTATCCCTCCCCTCCACTTTTCCCCTTTGGTAACCATAAGTTTGTTTTTGGTATCTATAAGTCTGCTTCTGTTATGTAAGTAAGTTCATTTTTATCTTTTTCCTTAATTATATTCCACATATGAGTGATATCATATGATATTTGTCTTTCTCTGTCTGACTTACTTCACTTAGCATGGTAATCTCTAGGTCCATCCATGTTGCTGCAAATGACATTATTTCATTCTTTTTTTATGGCTGAGTAATATTTCATCATATGTATGTGCCACATCTTCTTTACCCATTCAACTGTCGATGGAGATTTAGGTTTCTTCCATGTCTTGGCCATTGTAAATAGTGCTGCCATTAATATTGGGGTGCATGTATCCTTTTGGATTATGATTTTCTCTAGATATATGCCCAGGAGTAGGATTGCCAGATCATATGGTAGTTCCGTGTTAAGTTTTCTAAGGAACTCTCCATAGTGGTTGTACCAATTTACATTCCCACCAACAGTGTAAGAGGATTCCCTTTTCTCCACATCCTCTCTAGGGCTTATTGTTTGTAGACTTTTTGATGATGGCCATTCTGAATGGTGTGAGGTGATACCTCATTGTAGTTTTCATTTGCATTTATCTGACAATTGGTGATGTTGAGCATCTTTTCATGTGCTTTTTGTGCATCTGTATGTAGGATCATTTCTTGACTTATCTGATTTCAGCTAGTTTGAGTTATGGAGACCATGGATCAGGAGTGCTCTGCAAATCATGGGCATTGTTTTATTACTAATAATTTTTATTGTCTCCCTAATATGCTGTGTTCTCTCAAAAGTTTTAAATTCAGTACATTTGGGCAGCCATTTACCACTCAACAGATGTTCTCTCTTCAACTGAAATGAAAAGAAGAGAACCGGGTATCATAAGCAGTTCCAAGAATAAGAGCCTGAAATCACCTCTTGTGAATATTACACTAAGACCTTAAAGTCAGTGGTAAACTGAGAATCAAGCTAAGATATTTTTGATCAAACCTCTTGAATGGTTAAGAGGATGACCAAAAGGGGGGAATGTTGAAATAAATTTCTAGGCCCCAAAAGAGCCACTCCTGCCCAGGGTGCCACATCAGCAAACCAAAACCTAGATAACTTTCATATCTCTATAAATACTCTGCTTGACCAGAAACATAGTATATCCAGTCAGCTAATCTTCAAATGCCAAGCCAGCTCTGGACCTTCTCATCCAAACGAGGTTGACTGTGTGGCCCCAGCCAGTGAGATATTTTCTATTTGTCTCTTCCTTGTTCTTTATTCTTATCCTATAAAAGCTTCTTACCTTCTGTTCCATTTTACAGTTCTCCAAAAGTAATTGTCCACTTCATGAAGTGTTTGATAAAGTTAGTTTGTATCACCTAAATTGTATTCTTTAATAATTTTTTAACAAGTAGGATCCTGTGACAATATCAATTGACAGTCTGTAGTACTGATAAGACTCTAGAGAACAGGGGAATTGCAGCTATCTGTAAGCTATTTTCAAAGTCATATTTTAAAGCTCCAATTTCTATAATAATCATACTACAGAAGTGAGTGATCTTACTTTTCATCTGTTGTCTACCAACACAAATTTTACCTCACTAAACTGAATCATCATCAGTACACACACACACACACACACACACAAAGACACTTTCACACCTAAGGTAGGAACAATGTTGATTGCCTGTGTTAAGTCATTTGATGTTAGGCAATTTCCATTGGCAGAATTTATTTTAATGAGAAAAAAATCCCAGTTGATGGTGAAAACAAGAGTTCAATATCAATTGCCCCCTTTTCTGCCATTTTACTTCTATTTTAAGGAATATTTTATGATAAAGAGGAGTGTTTGTCAAAGAAAAAGAAGGGAAAAATATAAGGAGGAGGAAGAAGGCAGAGAAGAGGAAGGAAGAAGATGAAAGAATAGGTGATAATATAAACAAAAATGTTGAGATATGGGAAATTTTCTACAACCCCAGAAAGTAGGAAATAACTTTTTAGGTGTGAGAGGAATTGCATAATTTAAAAAAGCTTAATGTAAAAGAGAAAAAATGAACACTGGTGCTATAATTTTAGAAATAATTAAGAAAATATGGATTTTATAAAATAGTAAAAACTACAATAGTAATTATCCAGTATGCAGAAGACTAAAAGGAACATGGGGGAAATGTAGGCATTGAAAGTAAAGAAACTGTACAGAGATTACTTAAAAACATAGTACATATAAAATCCCTATATATTAGGGATTTTAATAGTGGTGTGGAGGGTACAACATATATAACAAACATTAAAATAGAAGAGAGGACATCTCTCAGAGAAGAAAAGATTAGAGATAAAATCATAGAGGAGAAAGTGATATGAGCTAAGACTGAGAATAAAATGCTTCTTGTTATTGAAAAAGATGTTGAACAAAGAGGAAAGTAAAATGTTTGTGATGAAGAAACACTTATTGTCATAAATGAGTGACTTATGTAAACTCAATCAAGATTAATATCAAGAGAAGCACTTCAGTTAATTTGGGTAAAATGAATACATTTAAATAATTCTGCCCAAATCCAAAAAAGCTTTCCAAGAAAGCTAATCAGTTTATGTTGAAAGAAGGAAAAATGTGTTGGGTTTATCTTCTGTCATATAAGATGTCAAGCAACATAAAGGAAATTGCTATATTATTTTGAGAGGAAAAGTTTATAAGAATTTAAAACACAGCTGCATTGTTATTCATGTGTGAAGTTAATCAAAAGATACACTTTAGACATGCAAAATCTCAGAAAATAAATCATCCACATAAACTTCATGAAAAAAAACATCTTTTCATTATATATTCCAGTCAACTGAGATTAAAAATAACATGAAGACATAGTATAAAAAGTCTGTCAGATAATATAGAAAACAGTTATATATATATATGTACATATATATATACACACATATATAGCATATAATGCATATAAATATATATGTTTACAAATGGAAGTCAAAAATACCTGATGTGAATAAAACTTTGAAGGTAATAAATAGGGAAATATGAAAAATATACTACCTTTTTGAACTTACATAAAGGATAGGAAATTATGGTTTTATTTTATCATGTAAATAATTAAAGAACCACAGATTTAAGTACACATTTTGGATTTCTTTATAGAACATTTTTATTTCCAAAAATAACACATGATCAAGCAACAATTCAAATATGCCCAGGTATATAATGACATGGTTATTAATCTTGTCCTCCATACTCATGTAATTTGAAAAACAAAATGTAATCAATGCACATCTGTCTTTATATTTTTTTCTCATAAATGTGTATAAAATAATAAAAGTGGAAATCTCAAGAATAATCTATTGGTACTTTATGTTCAAAGAAAATGGCAAAAGAAGTATTTTATCAACATTAGTGTATTGGTAAGAATTTCACCACAAAAGAGTAATGTCCAGGAATTTCTACTCAGTAAAGTGATATTGGATCAAGTTTGAAGAATTAAATATGGCCCTATTGATGCTTTCTCTTCATGAGAAAGCCAGATGTTCCGAGATACATTAAAAGATAGAGTAAATTAAATAAAAAGAAAAATGCAACTTATCAAAATTTGTGGGATGCAGCAAAGAGTGTTTAGAGAGATATTTATAGCACTGAATGAATACATTAGAAAAGAAGAAAGATGAAAATTCAATAATCTAAGCTTCTATCTTGGAAAATGTAGAAAGAAGATAAACTTAAGCTTAAAACATGCTGAAGAAATAAACAAACAAAAAAACCAACAGAAATAAGGACTTCCCTGGTGGCACAGTGGTTAAGAATCTGTCTACCAATGCAGGGGACATGGGTTCAAGCTCTGGTCCAGGAAGATCCCACATGCCACAGAGCAACTAAGCCCATGCACCACAACTACTAAGCCTGTGCTCTAGAACCTGTGAGCCACAACTACTGAAGCCAGTGAACCTAGAGCCCATGCTCCGCAACCAGAGAATCCACTACAATGGGAAGCCCATGCACCACAACAAAGAGTAGCCCCTGCTCACCACAACTAGAGAAAGCCCATGCACAGCAACAAAGACCCAATGCAGCCAAAAATAAATAAATAAATAAATAATAACAGTATTAGCAATAGATATTTAAAAAAACAGAAATAAATGAAATTGAAAACAAGAAAACCAAAAGCTGATTCTTAGAAAAGATAAGAAACAAAACAACAAAATAAAAACAAAAAACTATCCAGGCTAATCAAGAAAAAAGAGAGCAAAGACAAAAATGAGTGTTCCTGGGCTTCCCTGTGGCGCAGTGGTTGAGAGTCCACCTGCCGATGCAGGGGACACGGGTTCGTGCCCCGGTCTGGGAAGATCCCACACGCGGCAGAGTAGCTGGGCCCGTGAGCCATGGCCGCTGAGCCTGCGCGTCCAAAGCCTGTGCTCTGCAATGGGAGAGGCCACAACAGTGAGAGGCCCACGTACCACAAAAAAAAAAAAAAAAAAAAGAGTGTTCTTCATTTGACTCTTACCTAGTACAATAAGACAAGAAAATGAAATAAAAAGTATACAGATTTGAATCAAAGAAATAGAATTGCCTTTATTTGAAGGTAACATGACTATCTATGTAAAAAATCACAAAGAGATACAAAATATTCCTGGAATGAATAAATTAATATAGCAGGTCACTGTAAACAATATTAATATATCAAAGTCAATTACTTTCCTATATACTAGCAATGAACAATTAAAATTTGAAATTAAAAACAAAACAAAACAAAATACCATTAAGAATAGCCCTCCAAGAGACTCTTAAATTCACTGAAAGCAATATAAAAATAAATTGTTGGATGCATAACAAGCCTAAAATGAAGCAGAAACTGGAACTTCCTTCTCAGCTCAGGAGATTCATTTTAGAAAAATGGCTACTAGAAAGAACCACAGGAGCTATATAAATCTTCTAACTGCCTGATTAATATCCGACAAAAGGATGCTTAAACTAATCAGGCATAGATATTGGAAAACAAGGAAACTCTCTCCACCCTATCAGTCAGCAAATATTTGGTATCTACAGACCTTTCTTTGTTCAAGGGGAAATAATCACACAAAATAAATACCAACATAAGGTCTGGATAGAAGCCATCTTGTTGAATAACATTTCCCAAATTCTATGACTTAGAATTTATTCTGAAGCTACTAATAGGTAATGTAAGAGGCAAAGGCCTTATCATAAAATATATTTTTAAAAATCTGAAAGAAAGAATAATCCCCCCCTGAAAAGAAAACACTTAGGTGTAAATCAAACAAAATTTGTCCAGGACCTGTATGTGGAAAACTATAAAACTCTGGTGAAGAAAAATCAAAGATCTAACTATGTGGAGAAATTTTTCCTGTGTTAACATGAGGTATATGTTAACATTTCTAAAAGTAATATATATGTATATTTCCATACATATGGAAATGAACGTTTAAGTAAATAATGTCAGATGGTCCAAACCAGGATTCTCACTGTTGGTGTAGGAGGTTACAGATTAGCAAGTGGAGGGAGCTAGAATGATCTAATGATCCATGTGGTAATGGATTAGATTTGGAGAAATTATTGTGAACCTATGTTCAGCTTAATATAGACCCAGATGATTACATATATAAACATCTATAGATATGTGCCTATACATAGCTTAATAGACATATATATGTTTCCTTGCTCTGTCAGCTGAGAGGGCCTAGAAACAATGACATCCCAATAGCAATGAGCATACCTAGCACTCAGATCTTGGTTTGTAATACAACTCTTTAATAAATGGAACCAGGACTCCTTGGAGAAATGGCTGATTCCAGGACTCAGGAAAGAAACATGTATGATGAGCCTGAAGAATCTTGCAATGCCAGAATGTAAGAAAGTGTTCAAAACAAACAAATAAAAACATAAATTTTTGTGCCATTTGAAATACTACTATCAACATGGTTTTAGTTTGCATTTTTATTTATTATTTTAGCCTTCAATGGCCAAAGCTGGAAAAATTTGAGTGATAAGATAAAATAGAATATAGAATTATAACACAAAGTGTATGTGTGTGTGTGTGTGTGTGTGTGTGTGTGTGTAAATCCTTGTTGATATTTATAAGTGATTGAATTAATAAATAAATGGGGTAGAATAGACAGATAAATCTGTGCAGAAGAATTCCAAAGACTTTGTGTAGATACACTACCTTCAAGGAGGGCGAGCGTAACTCCCCACTTATGTGTAGGCCGTGCATAATGACTTCCTTCCAAAGAGTACATCATAAAAGGGAGGGGCGTTGTGAAACTTCATGGTGGACAAGTCTGAAAACCACTACATCAGCCAGATTCTCAAATTTAAATTCATTAGGGTTAAATCATGCTGATAATATGTGCCCTTGTTATGGTTAAAATAACACTTAACATCTGGAGTCTTCCACCCCAAATATATACAACTCCAGTCTAATCATGAGAGCATTAGACAAATCTCAGTTGAGAACGTCACTACCAAAAACCTAACCAGTATTCCCTAAAACTGTCAGTGGTTGTAGTAAGTTGAATAATGACCATGAAGATGTCCACATTCTTATTCCCAGGACATGAGAATATGTTACACTTCATGGTAAAAGGAACTGTATCAATGGATTGATTGAATTATTCTGGATTATTCAAGTGTCCCACGATAATAACACGGTCCTCAGAAGAGACAGGTAAGACAGTCAAAGTGAGAAATAGAAGATGGGGTGATGGAAGCCAGAAGTTGGAATGATGTGAGGAAGTCATTAGTTAAGGAAAGCAGGCAGCTTTTAGAAGCTGAAAAAACAAAGAAAGGGAACCTCTAAGAGGAAGCAGCCCCACTAAAACCTTGACTCTACACCAGAGATACTGATTTCCACAACTGTAAGATACTACATTTGCCACTAAGTTAGTGGTAGTTTGTTACAACAGCAGTAGGAACATAATACAGTCCTAATAAAACACGAGAAAATTCTGAAACACTGCTCATCCAGGAGAAAACCAAGGAGATAGGCCTACTAAATTTAATGTGGTATGTTGGATGCAATCCTGGAAAAGAAAAATAAAAAAAAAAGGACATTAGATAAAACTAAAGAAATCTAAAAAATTATGGGCTTTAATTATTAATAATAATCAATATTGATTTTTAAAAATTCTAATAAAATTATCATATACTTTAATATGTTAATGACAGTAAATTTGATGTGGAGTATATGGGAACTCTCAGTACTATCTTCATGGTTTTCTATGAATTTAAAATTATTTTAAAATAAAATGTTTATAAAAAATAAATGGAGTGACACTAAAACAATAGACTGATGAATAGGTCTAACATAAAGAACATAACATGATAAGCAGAATCAAAAACTGAACTAAAAATAAAAATTAAAAATCCAAGTTGGGTATTAGCAATGTCATTGTCAAAACTGAGAAACTGTCAACATGCAGAAAAACATGAGTTTTTAAAAATTATGGGACCAAAGTTACAATATGATGATTATAAAATGGAGAATTCTTTCAGTTAAAGAAAAAGAATAAAAATATCATTTGTGTTCACAAGCAAAGACATTAACTGAATGAAAGGAAATGTTCCAGGGCTTGGAACTTATTGGAGGGTAAAAAATTAAAATACAATAAAACATGTTTAGAAAACAAGAATAATCATAACATTAAATATCAGAAGTATACCTCACACATAATTTTGATTTTTATTGTTTTAATTTTTTTTTGACTTTTATATATATTTTTTATACAGTAGGTTCTCATTAGTTATCTATTTTATACATATTAGTGTATCTATGTTAATCCTAATCTCCCAATTCATCCCACCACTACCCCCCTCAAGTTTTATTTTTTTGTGGTAAGAACATTTGACAATGAGATCTATCCTTTAATAAATGTTTAATAAGTGTGCAATGTAGTATTGTTGACTATAGATACAATGTTGTATACCCAATATCCAGAACTTATTCATCTTATGAACTGAAGCTTTATGCCCATCTATTAGTTACTCCTCATTTCTACCTCCCCCAGACCCTGGAAACTACCATTCCATTCTTTGATTCTATAAATTTGACTATTTTAGGTACTTTGTATAAGTGAAATCATCCAGTATTTGTTTTTCTATAACTGGCTTATTTACTTTAGCCTTATGTCCTCAAGCTTCATCCATGTTGTGACATTGCAGAATTTTGTTTTTAAGGCTGAATAGTAATCCATTATATGTACATACCACATTTTCTTTATCCAAAACAATCTTATGTATATCTCTTAATTAAAAATGAAGATAAAATACATCATTTTACAAAATAGAGATGTCTAATATTTACTGAAAAATTAGACAAATACCCATAGATTGAATTTTTTTAATCTGGCAGAGAATAATCTCAAAAAAAGTTCTCAGCCTCAGATGCCTTTATGGGGAGAGTTATTTCAAACATTCATGGAATAGATACATTGTAGAAATTGTCCCAGAACAAAAATGGAAAATTTCTAAGTTCACCTTGAAGCCAGAAAAATGCTGACAATCAAACTTAAAAGAGATGAACTCTAAAAAATAAAAATCAACAGACTATTGAGCTATTTTTTTTATGAAGGTGGATACTATATTTATGATAGGTAGAATTTTAAGATGGCTCCCAAATATTCGGCCCACCTGATATACATACAATGCATAATCCCCAAGACTGTTATTATGATAAATTGTACTCTCATGATTATGTTCTGTTGTATGGCACAGCAGACTTTGAAAAGGAAAATAATCAGGTGTATCTGACCAAATCACAGGACCTTTTTCAAGCCGGTATTAGAAAAAGAAGTCAGAGATTTGAAGTATGAGAAGGATTTGACAGGTTGAAAGTGGCAGTGTGCACATGGTAATGAATTCAAGTGGCCTCTAGAAGCTAAGGGAAGCTACCAGCTTACAGTCAGCCAAGAAACAGGGATCTCAGTCTTACAACTGCGAGAAAATAAATTCAGCCAACAAAAAGAATAAACTTGGAAGAGAAATTTCCCCCAGACCCCCCAGATGATAGCTGAGTTCAGCCAACATCTTGATGTCATCCGTGGTACCCTGAACAGAGAAAACAGCTAGTTTGGGACTCCGATCTCCCAAACTGTGAGCTAACCTATGGATGTTCCTTTAAGCCAGGGGTCCCTAACCCCCTGTTAGGAACCGGGCTGCACAGATGTGGGTGGGGGGCGGTTCAGGCGGTAATGGGAGTGATAATTCAGGCGGTAATGGGAGCGATGGGAAGCCGCAGATGAAGCTTCCGCCTGAACCGCCCCCCACCCCCGTCTGTGCGGCCCGGTTCCTAACAGGGGGTTAGGGACCCCTGGCTTAAAGGAACATCCATAGGTTCCTAACAGAGGGTTAGGGACCCCTGGCCGCACAGCAGGAGGTGAGAGGCGGGGCGAACCAGCGAAGCTTCATCTGCGGCTTCCCATCACTCCCATTACCGCCTGAATCATCACTCCCATTACCGCCTGAACCGCCCCCCACCCCCGTCTGTGGAAAAATTGTCTTCCACGAAACCGTCGCTGGTGCCCAAAAGGTTGGGAACTGTTGCTTTAAGCCATTAAATTTGTGGTATTTTGGTACAATGTGATAGAAAGCTAATATTAAAATCGATGTATTCTTTCTGTTTACAAATCCATCTTCATAAAGGACATACTCTGTTCCTCAGTTATTTAGAGATTATACTGACAAAATTATCAAGAACAAAGCATTTAAGCACCATAATTAATAAGCTTTAAATAATGAACATTGATATAAAACATAGGATATTTGCAAAAATTAACCTTATGTTAGCCATACAGTAAATCATCAACAAATGTCACAGAATGTGTCTCATAGATCAAGTCCTTTGGTCGCAATGTAATTAAGTAAGAATGCAACAAAATATTGGTAAGTAAAATTTTCACACAAAGGCAAAATTGAAAAAGGATTCTAAATAACTCATGAGATTAAATAATGAAATATTAGGAGGAATTTTAGCTTGTAAAAGTTCAGATAAGAAGAAGCATTGAGTAATTAATTGTTGTAAGTGGAAATGAGGTAGGAAGAAAACTTGAGTGTCATGGAACCCAACTGAGAAAGTGTGACATTTCACTGTGTAATGTCACCAACAGTCTTACATACTTTTTTGGCACCTGAAAAAATAATTTACGTTGTGAGTGTTTTCATTCAAATAGATCCTTAATCATCTTGTTTTTTTCTTATATTAACACGTTTTTAATGGGAAATCTGGAGCCCTCAGTTGTAAATTGCTGTTACTGGCTTATGAGCTGACATATACGTACTGTACGTATGTATAGAATATATGATCTATTCTCTCTGAAGAACTATGCTCCTAGGAATCTTTAGGATCAATTCAGAAAGGTTATTTGGACCCAAGAAAATATATTATGATTCTAAGCAATCTCAGGTATTTACTTGCAGTCCCGTAATATCACATTCCCATGTCTAACTCATTGAATTTCATACTTTTTTGAACAAGAATTAACCTAATATTTACCATCATGAATGTTTCTTTAAGCTTGAATTCCATTTATGCCCAGAGCTTTGTTCACAGCTGTTTCTTTTGGGTCAGATGAGAGGCTTTGATATTCTGGGATACTTAATTTTCATTATATAAAATCGGTATGAAAAATTTGTTTTTCTTTTTTAATTACATCAAATAATTTTTTTTAAATCTACTACTCTTCCAAATCTTTAGTTCATTTGTTTTTGATTTCAAGGAAAATAATCAGAAGGTGACAATTTAAAGAGGTATACTTTTGCCTACAACAAGTTTACTAATAAGTGCCTATTTTTCTTAATTTCAGTTTCTTAAAAGTGCTTTTATGTCCTTCAAATGATTTTTAAAACTTGTCCCTAAACCATTCTTGGAATAACAGTTTCTGACAATTCACTAAAATGTGTCTTATACACCTTGTATCAGCAGGTTTCCCAAACAATCTCTGACCCTTAAAACCAGGTCAGTTGCTTCATATGCTGCCCAGAATGGCCCAATAAAGGGGCAAAAGATTGGGGATGGTTCTAGGTTAATGCCTCTAACTCCACTTTTCTCTCTCCTTTATTTTCTACTTGAAGAGTTTCTCTTTTCCTGGACTTAGTCTTCAAGCATTACCTCTGATCTCTATTTTCTTTGATTTTAGCCTTAATGAACACGCTCATCATTTTAAACCTCAGCAACTCTGCATAGTTTCAGTTTTGATTGCCACATTCAGTCATCCAAGTATTTACCAAGCACTACAATGTATTAGGAATTAAAAGCACGACGTCAATCTTATGTTTTGTGAAGAAAAGACTTGTATCACTATATCAACCCACAGTGCAAGTAGACACACACACACACACACACACACACACACACACATACACACACACATACTTTCTGTAGTGAAGGAAGAAGGAACCATAAAAACTTAAAGCACAGCTGTCCATCAGTATCTGCAGAGGAATGGTTCCATGACCCACAGCAGATACCAAAATTCATGGCAGATATCAAGTCCCATAGTTGGTCCTCCATACCCGTGGTCTGTGAATTCAACCAACTGCAGATAATGTAGTACATACTTATTGAAAAAAACTTGTGTATAAGTGACCCACACAGTTCAAACCCATGTTGTTCAAGGGTCAACTGTAATATGTAGTTTCTAAGCAATATTGCTGGCCAGAAGTTCTATGTGTCAATGGAAATAATTAATAAACAATCTATAATAAGAACAGAAAAGAGTTTTATTTGAGCCAAACTGAGGACAATAGCTCAAGAGACCCAGATTCAAGAAGCAATTAAACTGTGTTCTGCCAGAGTACAAAATGGGGGCTTATAAAGGTGAATCTGCAAAATTACATAAGTTGTGTGACAAGAATTCTAATTGGAGCTGGCAAGAAGTAAGGGTGCTTGTTAAGCAAGAATTCATTGGGGTCCAAAAGGGTTGCATAGTTACAAGGGGAGACCTTGAGACCATAAGGTTACAGCTGGTGACTGCTAGCAGATACTGTTTGGAGAACAGGTGGTGGTGTCCTTGAGTCTGATACAGTTCAGAAAATTTAAGTTCTCAGTATTACAGGAACATGTATGAAACCACATCCACAATGGCCACCCAGCTTCATTTTGGATACCTGAAACACAGTCGTTCCATTTTGATTTTTAAATGTATTATTTTTAAATGGTTAAAACCAATGTACAATCCATGTTTAATAGGCCACAAACAGGCTGTTTTATTTGGTTAGTCTAAGTTCAAGTTCAATCATGTATAAATCAGAATGACTTCCCCATATCTCAATATGTGAAAATTTCTTTCATCATATGCTGCAGAGAAATATACACTAAGATGTACAGAAATAGCTCAGGGAGCTCCTGGTCCAGTATTTTCCTTCCATTTCTTTGGAATCTATGATCCATATTAGAAAATCTTTGAGTTAAAATTAATGATTCTAACTAGTTGGCTGGTGGAAATTTGCTAAGACTTACTTTCAGAGCATTTTATTGACTTAGATCAACATTAAGTCAGGAATAGTCTAGTACGAATTTACTATCCTTGCACAATTTTAATTATAGAAATATATGAACTTCTCTAAGAAACTTATGAGAAAGCAGAGTAAAATGACACTACATAGCTCTTGCAATCCGCTAAGCTTACCTTATTGGAGCTAACTACTTTCAAACCAGGATTTCAAAAATTATTCTCCTTCTGGATAACTATACTTCATTCCCTGCATTCATTATGAAAGTCAAGGAGATAATTCGCCGGGGGTTGAAAATATCACCACATTGCT
Organism: Orcinus orca; assembly: GCF_937001465.1. Lineage (NCBI taxonomy): Eukaryota > Metazoa > Chordata > Mammalia > Artiodactyla > Delphinidae > Orcinus > Orcinus orca. Next base: position 125,642,682 of record NC_064563.1, read on the forward strand.
CTTTATACAAGCTATGGTCATATACTTTGAAATACATTTTAGTAAAACAATGAGGTAAAAATCTCTTCTGAAAATCAATGCCTTCCTAGAATTCCAGATATTTTCAAGAATAAGAAATACATGGTATAACCTAGCCAAGCTAAATTCCAACTGTAGACAAAATAGCCTGTTTATATAAGCTAATGGATAAAAAAACACTAAAATATGCCCTCTGAATAATAAAAAGATTCTAATGACAGATATTTTTGATCTATTTCAAAGTAAACTAAATAAAACATTGAAACATAAACATAGGTCTTTTCCTTTTCTAGGTCACATGTTTGTCACCTACACTTCCTAGTTTTTCTTTCTTGTTTATTTAGTAAGAGACATTGCTTCATCTGTGGATTCTGCAACAGGTGCAAACACCTGCAAATATAATTTTCCTATATTTCTCCCCTTGAAGTCCCAGTCTTTCAGTCTGATAGTTTGAAACTTAGTCATATATTATTATTTTTATCTTGGAACTTTGAGGTTTCTTCACAAAAAATGTTCAGTCCTCATTTCCAAGGACCATGACTTAGGCTAGTCCAACATCCACACTGTCAGTTTTCAAAAGATATGAATTCTTATTTTCAGTCACAAAAGAAAAAGCTCATTTTCTCTCATTCAGTGATTATTCTGGAACATGCATCACAATAGGGAGATGTTTTTCCTAGAATATTTCAGGATGATTTCATCCAATATCTTAACCTTTTTAGCCCTCTTGTCATTATCCATTTATAAATGAGGTAAATTTTAGAAACAACATATGCTAGTGTCATATTTTCAGGCTTTCAGCCAAGAAATTCAATAACAATAGTAGGAAAGAGTCATAGACTCTGAGCAAAAAACAATTCAATAATGACCATTTTTTTCTGATACCATTTCTAACTTCTGATAAGACAAATATGTACATATACACTAACATACACATATATATGCAGATATACACATAAGTATACATACACATATAAAATTAATATGTGAACAGACTCCTCAAATGCAGTGGAAAGATTCTCACCAGATACTGTTTTTTTAGTGACCACCTCTTCCATCAAGTAGGATTTGCACTGCTGTTTTTTCACACCTGAAAAGAGAAAATAGAAGTAGAATAAGTCACTCACAGCAATCAATGCAACAAAATTGCTGATAAAAAATAACTATTTTTTCTTTTATTCTCTTTTCCAAAGTTATAGAGGACATTTTAGACTAAACAGATTTATTCACTTTCCCCTTAAGCATATTCTACTGCCAAATGCCAATGCACCCATATTAATTCATACACAAAACAAGAAATATGAATTTATAGGGTAAATAATGGTAATATAAAACAAGGAACATTTATTCCCCAAATCAATACATATTCTGAGGCCTAAAATTTTAGAGTTGTTTACTAAAACTGTCCTTTCTATGAAGTATGGCTTCAATGAAAGCCAACAGAATGTTGAAAACAACATTGACTGCCAAATTTATTTTGGACAAACATGGGATTGAGCAGTCAGTTTCCTTGCTCCTTAAAAAATGTCAGGAAAGAAAACAATAATAGTAAGACACTAATACCTTAAATAAAACTCATATCTTCAAACACATAATTTTTTATGTTTTAATTTTTAATCTTGTTTTGAAGTTTAACATACCTATTGAAAAGTACACAGGTCATCAATTTTTAGCTCATTCTTTTTTATTAAAAAAAAAATTTTCCCCCCACGGGTTGTTTGAGCTATAAAACATCTGAAAAGTAATTTTATGCCCTTTATTTTATAAGTGAAGGAAGGTATAATTAGAAAGCACACAAGGTGTACCAACAGTCACTAGATATCTGATATATAAACTTATCAACATTTCAACAATTTTATAATTGTAATGATTGGAAATATTATATTAGTTTTCTGTTGTTGCTATGACAAATTATAAAGCAGACTCATCCATATAACGAGCACCCATATAAGGAAACAGAATATTATCAGCAACCCAGAAGACCTCTCAAACCCCTTCTCAATCCCTACAGCCCATGAAAAATACCTACTAACCTGTCTTCCAACATTTTAGGTTGGTTTTGCTTATTTTTAGACTATATACATGAATTAAAGTAGTTTTTCCTTTGTTTCTTGCTTCTTTCACTAAAGGTTAAGTTTTCAAATCTGTATGTTTCTGATCATGTAGCAGTGACTCATTCGTTGTTATTAATACATATTAATTTTTATGAATTAATATGTAAATTTGCCACAATTCACTTGATTATTCCATTAATGATGGATATTTAATATCTTTCAGTGAACATTCATACATAGAAGTAGAATTTCTGAGTCTTAGAGTATGATTTTGATGGAATTGACAGTTTTCTAAAGTTGTTTTAACAAATTCATTCTCCAATCAACAGTGTATGAAAGTTTCAGTAGCTCCATATCATCATTAGCTTTTAGTGTTTTCTGTCATTTTTATTTTAGTCTTTCTGTGGGGTGGCTAATGAATTTGGCTACCTTTTAACGTGTGTATTTGTCACTTTGATATCGTCTTCTTAAAATGGTTCATTAAGTTTTTTCTCTGTTTTTCTATTGGATTGCCTGTAATTCTCTCAATGATTATATGAGTTCTTTTTATAGTCTGGGTATTGGGGCTTTGTAAGTAGTAATGTGTTGTAAATATGTCCTCCCACTTGGTGGCTTTCCTTTCACTCAGTGGTATCCTTTAGTAATCAGTTCTTAATCTTAATGAAGCCCAATATATATATTTGTACTTTTATGGATAGCAGTTTTGTGTCTAGTTTTAAAAATTATTGCCTATCCCAAAGCCAGAAAAATATTATATTTGTCTTTAAAAGCTTGCTTTATTACCTTTTACCTTAGGATCAATAATCCACTTAGGACTGTTATTTCTTTTTTTTTTTATTTTTTAACATCTTTATTGGAGTATAACTGCTTTACAATGGTGTGTTAGTTGCTGCTTTACAACAAAATGACTCAGTTTTACATATACATATGTTCCCATATCTCTTCCCTCTTGCGTCTCCCTCCCTCCCACCCTCCCTATCCCACCCCTCTAGGTGGTCACAAAGAACCAAGCTATCTCCCTGTGCTATGCGACTGCTTCCCACTAGCTATCTATTTTACATTTGGTAGTGTATATATGTCCGTGTCACTCTCTCACTTTGTCACAGCTTACCCTTCCCCCTCCCCATATCCTCAAGCCCATTCTCTAATAGGTCTGTGTCTTTATTCCCCTCTTGCCCCAAGGTTCTTCATGACCTTTTTTTTTTTTTCTTAGATTCCATATATATATGTTAGCATACAGTATTTCTTTTTCCCTTTCTGACTTACTTCACTCTCTATGACAGACTCGAGGTCCATCTACCTTACTAACTCAATTTCGTTTCTTTTTATGGCTGAGCAATGTTCCATTGTATATATGTGCCAAATCTTCTTTATCCATTCATATGTTGATGGACACTTAGGTTGCTTCCATGTCCTGGCTATTGTAAATAGAGCTGCAATGTACATTTTGGTACATGACTCTTTTTGAATTCTGGTTTTCTCAGGGTATATGCCCAGTAGTGGGATTGCTGGGTCATATGGTAGTTCTATTTGTAGTTTTTTAAGGAACCTCCATACTATTCTCCATAGTGGCTGTATCAATTTACATTCCCACCAACAGTGCAAGAGTGTTCGCTTTTCTCCACACCCTCTCCAGCCTTTATTGTTTCTAGATTTTTTGATGATGACCAATCTGACCGGTATGAGATGTAGTTTTAATTAGCATATCTCTAATGATTAATGATGTTGAGCATTCTTTCATGTGTTTGTTGCAATCTGTATATCTTCTTTGGAGAAATGTCTATTTAGGTCTTTTGCCCATTTTTGGATTGGGTTATTTGCTTTTTTGATATTGAGCTGCATGAGCTGTTTGTAAATTTTGGAGATTAACCTTTGTCAGTTGCTTCATTTGTAAATATTTTCTCCCATTCTCAGGGTTGTCTTTTCGTTTTGTTTATGGTTTCCTTTGCTGTGCAAAAACTTTTAAGTTTCATTAGGTCCCATTTGTTTATCTTTGCTTTTATTTCCATTTCTCTAGGAGCTGGGTCAAAAAGGATGTTACTGTGATTTATGTCATAGAGTGTTCTGCCTATGTTTTCCTCTAAGAGTTTTATAGTGTCTGGCCTTACGTTTAGGTCTTTAATCCATTTTGAGTTTATTTTTGTGTATGGTGTCAGGGAGTGTTCTAATTTCATCCTTTTACATGTACCTGTCCAGTTTTCCCAGCACCACTTACTGAAGAGGCTATCTTTTCTCCACTGTATATTCTTGCCTCCCTTATCAAATATAAGGTGACCATATGTGCATGCGTTTATCTCTGGGCTTTCTATCCTGTTCCGTTGATCTATATTTCTTGTTTCGTGCCAGTACCATACTATCTTGATTACTATAGCTTTGTAGTATAGTCTGAAGTCAGGGAACCTGATTCTTCCAACTCCATTTTTCTTTCTCAAGATTGCTTTGGCTATTCGGGGTCTTTTGTGTTTCCATACAAATTGTGAATTTTTTTGTCTTAGTTCTGTGAAAAATGCCAGTGGTAGTTTGATAGGGATTGCATTGAATCTGTAGATTGCTTTTGGGTAGTATAGTCATTTTCACAATGTTGATTCTTCCAATCCAAGAACATGGTATATCTCTCCATCTATTTGTATCATCTTTAATGTCTTTCATCAGTGTCTTATAATTTTCTGCATACAGTTCTTTTGTCTCCTTAGGTAGGTTTATTCCTAGATATTTTATTTTTTGTTGCAGTGGTAAATGGGAGTGTTTTCTTAATTTCACTTTCAGATTTTTCATCATTAGTGCATAAGAATGCCAGAGATTTCTGTGCATTAATTTTGTATCCTGCTACTTTACCAAATTCATTGATTAGCTCTAGTAGTTCTCTGGTAGCATCTTAAGGATTCTCTATGTATAGTATCATGTCATCTGCAAACAGTGACAGCTTTAATTCTTCTTTTCCAATTTGGATTCCCTTTATTTCTTTTTCTTCTCTGATAACTGTGGCTAAAACTTCCAAAACTATGTTGAATAAGAGTGGTGAGAGTGGGCAACCTTGTCTTGTTCCTGATCTTAGTGGAAATGGTTTCAGTTTTTCACCTTTGAGGGTGATGTTTTTTGTGGGTTTGTTATGTATGGCCTTTATTCTGTTGAGGAAAGTTCCCTTTATGCCTACTTTCTGCAGGTTTTTTTTTTTTTAATCATAAATGAGTGTTGAATTTTGTCAAAAGCTTTCTCTGCATCTATTGAGATGATCATATGGATTTTCTCCTTCAATTTGTTAATGTGGTGTATCATGTTGATTGATTTGCATATATTGAAGAATCCTTGCATTCCTGGAATAAAACCCAATTGATCATGGTGTATGATCCTTTTAATGTGCTGTTGGATTCTGTTTGCTAGTATTTTGTTGAGGATTTTTGCATCTATGTTCATCAGTGATATTGGCCTGTCGTTTTTCTTTCTTTGTGGCATCTTTGTCTGGTTTTGGTATCAGGGTGATGGTGGCCTCATAGAATGAGTTTGGGAGTGTTCCTCCCTCTGTTATATTTTGGAAGAGTTTGAGAAGGATAAGTGTTAGCTCTTCTCTAAATGTTTGATAGAATTAACCTGTGAAGCCATCTGGTCCTGGGCTTTTGTTTGCTGGAAGATTTTTAATCACAGTTTCAATTTCAGTGCTTGTGATTGGTCTGTTCATATTTTCTATTTCTTACTGGTTCAGTCTCAGAAGGTTGTGCATTTCTAAGAATTTGTCTATTTCTTCCAGGTTGTCCATTTTATTGGCATAGAGTTGCTTGTAGTAATCTCTCATGATCTTTTGTATTTCTGCAGTGTCAGTTGTTACTCCTCCTTTTTCATTTCTAATTCTATTGATTTGAGTCTTCTCCCTTTTTTTCTTGATGAGTCTGGCTAATGGTTTATCAATTTTGTTTATCTTCTCAAAGAACCAGCTTTTACTTTTATTGATCTTTGCTCTCGTTTCCTTCATTTCTTTTTCATTTATTTCTGATCTGATCTTTATGATTTCTTTCCTTCTGCTAACTTTGGGGTTTTTTTTGTTCTTCTTTCTCTAATTGATTTAGTTGTAAGGTTGTTTATTTGAGATGTTTCCTGTTTCTTAAGGTAGGATTGTATTGCTATAAACTTCCCTCTTAGTACTGCTTTTGCTGCATCCCATAGGTTTTGGGTCATCATGTCTCCATTGTCATTTGTTTCTAGGTATTTTTTTATTTCCTCTTTGATTTCCTCTGTGATCACTTCGTTATTAAGTAGTGTAATATTTAGCCTCCATGTGTTTGTATTTTTTACAGGTCTTTTCCTGTAATTGATATCTAGTCTCATAGCCTTATTGTCGGAAAAGATACTTGATACAGTTTCAATTTTCTTAAATTTACCAAAGCTAGATTTGTGACTCAAGATATGATCTATCCTGGAGAATATTCCATGAGCACTTGAGAAAAATGTGTATTCTTTTGTTTTTGGATGGAATGTCCTATAAATATCAATTTAGTCCATCTTGTTTAATGTATCATTTAAAGCTTGTGTTTCCTTATTTATTTTCATTTTGGATGATCTGTCCATTGGTGAAAGTGGGGTGTTAAAGTCCCCTACTATGATTGTGTTACTGTCAATTTCCCCATTTATGGCTGTTATTTTTTTTTTTTTTTTTTTTTTTTTTTTGCGTTATGCGGGCCTCTCACTGTTGTGGCCTCTCCCGTTGCGGAGCACAGGCTCCAGATGCGCAAACTCAGCGGCCATGGCTCACCAGCCCAGCCGCTCCATGGCATGTGGGATATTCCCAGACCAGGTCTTGAAACTGTGTCCCCTGCATCAGCAGGCAGACTCTCAACCACTGTGCCACCAGGGAAGCCCTTATGGCTGTTAGTATTTGCCTTATGTATTGAGGTGCTCCTACGTTGGGTGCATAAATATTTACAATTGTTATATCTTCTTCTTGGATCGATCCCTTGATCATTATGTAGTGTCCTTCTTTGTCTCTTGCAATAGTCTTAATTTTAAAGTCTATTTTATCTGATATGAGAATTGCTACTCCAGCTTTCTTCTGATTTCCATTTGCATGGAATATCTTTTTCCATCCCGTCACTTTCAGTCTGTTTGTGTCCCTAGGTCTGAAGTGGGTCTCTTGTAGACAGCATATATATGGGTCTTGTTTTTATATCCATTCAGCCAGTCTGTGTCTTTTGGTAGGAGCATTTAATCCATTTACATTTAAGGTAATTATTTATATGTATATTCCTATTCCCAATTTCTTAATTGTTTTGGGTTTGTTATTTTAGGTCTTTTCCTTCTCTGTGTTTCTTGCCTAGAGAAGTTCTTTTAGCATTTGTTGTAAAGCTCGTTTGGTGGTGCTGAACTCTCTCAGCTTTTGCTTGTCTGTAAAGGTTTTAATTTCTCCATCAAATCTGAATGAGATCCTTGCTGGGTAGAGTAATCTTGGTTGTAGTTTTTTCTCCTTCATCACTTAAATATGTCCTGCCACACCCTTCTGGCTTGCAGAGTTTCTGCTGAAAGATCAGCTGTTAACCTTATGGGGATTCCCTTGTGTGTTATTTGTTGTTTTGCCCTTGCTGCTTTTAATATGTTTTCTTTGTATTTAATTTTTGATAGTTGGATTAATATGTGTCCTGACGTGTTTCTACTTGGATTTATCCTGTATGGGACTCTCTGTGCTTCTTAGACTTGATTAACTCTTTCCCATATTAGGGAAGTTTGCAACTATAATCTCTTCAAATATTTTCTCAGTCCCTTTCTTTTTCTCTTTTTCTTCTGGCACCCCTATAATTTGAATGTTTGTGTGTTTAATATTGTCCCAGAGGTCTGAGACTGTCCTCAGTTCTTTTCATTCTTTTTTCTTTATTCTGTTCTGCAGTAGTTATTTCCACTATTTTATCTTCCAGGTCACTTATCCGTTCTTCTGCTTCAGTTATTCTGCTATTGATCCCTTCTAGAGTACTTTTAATATCATTTGTTGTGTTGTTCATCATTGCTTTGTTCCTCTTTAGTTCTTCTAGGTCCTTGTTAAATGTTTCTCGCATCTTCTCTATTCTATTTCCAATATTTTGGATCAGTTTTACTATCATTATTCTGAATTCTTTTTCAGGTAGATTGTCTATTTCTTCTTCATTTGTTAGGTCTGGTGGGTATTTATCTTGCTCCTTCATCTGCTGTGTGTTTTTCTGTCTTTTCATTTTGCTTATCTTACTGTGTTTGGGGGTCTCCTTTTTGCAGGCTGCAGGTTTGTAGTTCCCGTTGATTTTGGTGTCTGTCCCCAGTGGCTAAGGTTGGTTTAATATGTTGTGTAGGTTTCCTGGTGGAGGGGACTAGTGCCTGTGTTCTGGTGGATGAGGCTGGATGTTGTCTTTCTGGTGGGCAGGTCCACGTCTGGTGGTGTGTTTTGGGGTGTCTGTGACCTTATTACGATTGTCTATTCAGGTATTCCACAGATGCAGGGTACATCAAATTGATTGTGGAGCTTTAATGCATTGCTCCTGAGGCTGCTGGGAGAGATTTCCCTTTCTCTTCTATGTTCGCACAGCTCCCAGGGTTCAGGTTTGGATCTGGCCCCACCTCTGCGTGTAGGTTGCCTGAGGACATCTGTTCTTCGCTTAGTCAGGTCAGGGTTAAAGGAGCAGCTAGTTCAGGGGCTCTGGCTCACTCAGGCCGGGGTGAGGGAGGGATACAGGTGAGGGACGAGCCTGCGGCAGCAGAGGCCAGCAGGATGTTGCACCAGCCTGAGGCGTGCCATGCGTTTTACCTGGGAAGTTGTCCCTGGATCATGGAACACTAGCAGTGGCGGGCTGCACAGGCTCCCGGGAGGGGAGGTGTGTATAATGACCTGTGCTTGCACACAGGCTTCTTGGTGGCGGCAGCAGCAGCCTTAACATCTCATGCCCATCTCTGTGGTCCCTGCTGATAGCCGCGGCTCGCACCCGTCTCTGGAGCTCCTTTAAGCGGCTCTCTCAAACCCCTCTCCTCGCACACCAGGAAACAAAGAGGGAAGAAAAAGTCTCTTGCCTCTTCGGCAGGTCCAGATTTTCTCCCGGACTCCCTCCCGGCTAGCCATGGCGCACTAGCCCCCTTCAGGCTGTGTTCACGCCGCCAACCCCAGTTGTCTCCCGGCATGAGACCGAAGCCCGAGCCTTACCTCCCAGCCCCTGACCACCCCGGCGGGTGAGTAGACAAGCCTCTCGGGTTGGTGAGTGCTGGTCAACACTGATCCTCTGTGTGGGAATCTCCCTGCTATGCCCTCCGCACCCCTGTTGCTGTGCTCTCCCCTGTGGCTCTGAAGCTTGCCCCCTCCGCCACCCACAGTCACCGCCCGTGAAGGGGCTTCCTAGTGTGTGGAAACCTTTCCTCCTTCACAGCTCCCTCCCACTGGTGCAGGTTCCGTCCCTATCCTTTTGTCTCTGTTTTTTCTTTTTCTCTTTTGCCCTACCCAGGTATGTGGGGACTTTCTTGCCTTTTGGGAGGTCTGAGGTCTTCTGCCTGAGTTCAGTAGGTGTTCTGTAGGAGTTGTTCCACGTGTAGATGTATTTCTGATGTATGTGTGGGGAGCAAGGTGATCTCCGCATCTTACTCTTCCTCCATCTTCTCAAATCTCTCCTATTTTATTTTATTTAGTGCACTTTTTAAGCTCCATCAATTTTTAGAAACTAATTAGAAGATTAAAATAACTTAAATATCTTAAAATATAGGTTCCCTTGCATATAGAAAGAAATAATAACACTATTTCATGTTTCCAAGATACTAATTAAAATGTGTATTTAATTTTTTTTTTCCATTTGAATCTGATGAGCCAATCTAGTTTTGCTTTGCAGGGAACTAATAATTTTTCCTTTTTGTATATTTAGTAGATCATTGTGGAAAACACATTTATACCATTTTGTAATGACATATCACAACTTATATAGTTTAATATTATTTCCATTTAATAAAAGAAATTACTATCCTGTATTCAGTATAGTGGAAATGTATACTATTCAAGTTATATTTTTTTCTACATTGCAGAATGTAAAATAATCACATTTGCCAAGACATAAAAAATGCTTCGATAACATTTCAACAGTTCAAAATTTCACATTATATTACCTGTATTGAAAGTTCTCTCAAATCACAAAGCAGAAATTACATAATTGACAGACTAACTTTTATTCCTCAAGTACATTTCAGATGGTGTCAGACAGTGGTGAAAAGCCTTTTTAAAACATTTTTATTGGAGTATTGTTGCTTTACAATATTGTGTTAATTTCTGTTGTACAGCAAAGTGAATCAGCTATACATATACATATATCCCCTCTTTTTTGGATTTCCTTCCCATTTAGGTCACCACAGAGCACTGAGTAGAGTCCCCTGTCCTATACAGCAGGTTGTCATTAGTTTTCTATTTTATACATAGTAGTGTATATATGTCAATCCCAATCTCCCAATTCATCTCACCCCTTCTTCCCACCTTGGTATCCATATGTTTGTTCTCTATGTCTGTGTCTCTATTACTGCTTTGCAGATAAGTTCATCTGTATCATTTTTCTAGATTCTACATATAAACAATATTATATGATATTTGTTTTTCTCTTTCTGGCTTACTTCACTCCAAATGACAGTCTCTAGGTTCATCCACGTTTCTGCAAATGGCACAGTTTCATTCCTTTTTATGGCTGAGTAATATTCCATTGTATATATGCACCACATCTTCTTTATCCATTCCTCTGTTGATGGACATTTAGGTTGCTTCCATGTCCTGGCTATTGTAAATAGTGCTGCAATGAACATTGGGGTACATGTATCTTTTGGAATTGTGGTTTTCTCCAGGTATATGCACAGTAGTGGGATTGCTGGGTCATATGGTTGTTCTATTTTTAGTTTTTTAAGGAACCTCCATACTGTTCTCCATAGTCACTGTATCAATTTACATTTCCACCAACAGTGAAGAAGGTTCCCTTTTCTCCATACCCTCTCCAGTATTTAATGTTTGTAGAGTTTTTGATGATGGCCATTCTGACTGGTGTGAGGTGATACCTCATTGTAGTTTTCATTTGCATTTCTCTAATAATTAGTTAAGTTCAGCATATTTTCATATGCTTTTTGGCCACCTGTATGTCTGTTTTGGAGAACTGTCTATTTAGGTCTTCCACCCATTTTTTATTGGGTTGTTTGTTTCATTGATATTGAGCTGCATGAGGTGTTTGTGTATTTTGAAGATTAATCCCTTGTCAGTTGTTTCATTTGCAAATATTTTCTCCCATTCTGATGGTTGTCTTTTCATCTTGTTTATGGTTTGCTTTGCTGTGCAAAAGCTTTTAAGTTTAATTAGGTCCCATTTGTTAATTTTTGTTTTTATTTTCATTAATCTAGGAGGTGGGTCAGAAAAGAGATGGCTGTGATTTATGTCAAAGATGTCAAAGAGTGTTCTGCCTATCTTTTGCTTTAAGAATTTTATGGTGTTCGGACTTACGTTTAGGTCTTAAATCCATTTTGAGTTTATTTCTGTGTATGGTGTTAGGGAGTGTTCTAATTACATTCTTTTACATGTAACTGTCCAGTTTCCCCAGCACTACTTATTGAAGAGACTGTCTTTTCTCCACTGTATATCCTTGCCTCCTTTGTCATAGATGAGGTGACCACAGGCGTGTGGGTTTATCTCTGAGCTTGAAAAGCCTTTTTTGAAAGAGGATAACCCATTCCATGATTCTTTTAACAAGCCCCTCTTGTGTCTCATACGTGGTGATAAAACAGGAATAAAGAAGGGAATAATATGAAAACTTCTGCTCTCAAAAGAAAACAAAAACAATAATCAAAAACTGGACCTCTCTCTAAGGTTATAATCAGCTGTTTTCCACAATTTCCTCTTTTTGGACTTCTTTTCTGAATATTTCCTACCAATGGATTAGCCTTTGGCCAGAAAATCATTGAGACTTAGTACCTAAATACTTCATATAGCCCAACTACACTATAATCAATTTTAGTAAATCATTTACATACTTTCACTGCTTATGTTTGAATTGAAATATGTCAGTGCTGGGCTTCCCAGGTGGTGCAGTGGTTGAGATTCCGCCTGCCGATGTAGGGGAAACGGGTTCGTGCCCCAGTCCGGGAGGATCCCACATGCCACGGAGCGGCTGGGCCCATGAGCCATGGCCACTGAGCCTGCGCTTCTGGAGCCTGTGCTCTGCAGCAGGAGAGGCCACAGCAGTGAGAGGCCCACATACCACAAAAAAATAAATAAATAAAAAATAAAAGAAATATGTCAGTGCTGTTAGTTTGCTACATTAGAAAAAAAAGTATGCATAAATACAAAAGAACTTGACTATATTATTAATTTAGTGGAATTTGATATAATGCAGATATGTCTCAGTCTATTCAAAAAGTGTTAGAACTGGCTTAATAAAGCTCTTTGTTATTACATATTATATTATCTACATATATATTAAAGTGTAATGTGAGATTCCCTTGGAAATGCAATTTTGTTTCAATTGTGCACATGTTTTAAACACATTTTGGAAAGTAACTGCACACGGTGATGCCATTTCAATCATTTTTATATGAAATTCTATTTATTTTTAAAATCAAGAATGTGTACTGAATCTTGAGTAGATAAATATTCACTGTCTGAGAAAATTAAATTAAAAATGATTAGATTATGGACCCAAATAAAGAAGCTTAATGTATAAGAGATTTTTTACCTCCATTTTGATAACACAAAATGAGGCAAAAACTCAATGCTATGGCAGAGCTCACTGTTTTGCTTTTTCCTTCACTGTAACAAGATGGAAAAAAAAAAAGTTGGAGTAACAAGAGCAAGAGTGGGAAAATCAACCTTTAGTCCAATAGGATTTGGTCAAGCATGTAAAATATTTTAGTTGTTAATGGCAGATAAAACTCAAATATTTGAACCTAGGGGTTTTAGGTAAAATCAACAAAGTTAGAGAGTATGAGAGAAAAATGCAAATCGAATTGAAAACCTCACTCATCTCCAGTCTAGAACTTTCCAAGCATTGTAATATTCAAAAGACATGACTCCAACAGTAATGTTGTGCTGTTGACCCCTTCAACTCTTACAGTGGTCAGTGGAGCTTGGGGCTCTCAGGATTCATAAGATTATTGTTATTTATGGTAATAAATGGAAGAGTTTGCATCTTCCATTTATCTAACACATTATTATTTTCTTAGTGTTCTGTGATACCAAAAACACTAGGGAGAAGTGTTCTCAGTTGCTAAAGAAGACAAAGAAAAATCCCAACCTTGCATTAAGACACCAAAAATAGTTGAGCTTCTAGAATATATTTTCATGTCTTAAAAGGTCCTGAAATATTCTACCTCTCTGCATACCAATTAAAGAAAAATCTCTCTTTATCTGCCCATCTTTATTTTGCACCATCTCCTTATTTTTATCTTCCATAGCCGATCAAAACCGGACACTTCTCTGTTTCTGTTCTTAAATAACGCTTAGTTCTACACTCTGCTGTACTGCAGTTAAAATTACAAGTATGATGTTCAATATTTGCATTATTTAAAGGGAGAAAAATATTCGGGCAGTGGAGACAAAGCAAGAATGTCTGACTCTAAAATAAAGACTTCTGAACTTGTAAGTAGAACCAAAATTACAAGAAATGAAATGCTCCTAACCTAAACACCATCAGATAGGGGCACATCCCTAATCATGAACAGGATTTTAGCTGCAGTTTCACATGTTCACAATTCTGTCCCCCTATGGCCTCTGCCCTTTATTCCCAACAAAAATTACAAAATAATAAAGCAGATATAGCATTAATACAGAATGTAGTAGATCAGAATATAATGTGGTTGTGGCCGTTGTTAGCCTAAGACTAGAGGAAGTAGAATCCTAGAACAAATATGTTTCGGGCACTTTGGGTACCGTAGGAGAGCCTGCTCCTTTAGCCTTCTGTTTCACTTTGATTTAATTACACTAGCCTTCTTGCTGTTCTTTGTGTACACCAGACAGGATCACAATTTAGAGGTCTTTGTTTTTGTTTTGTCTTTCCTGTTACACCCTAAACACCTAGGACAGAGACTTGTATATTAATAGATGATCAATAAGATTTAGCAATTGAAAAAGTAACAATTACATAATACATGAGAGTCTATTAGGTGCTGTACTCAACTTGGCATAAATATAGTTACAGTAAAATAGTCACAAATCTGACTTTGAAATTTTTTTAAAGTTTATTGACTTAAGTTCAAGGAAAAAGTGCAATGCAATTCACAAATCTAGTTTCAACTTTTTTTAAATATGTGAATGCATGAGCCATCTTTTTACCACTTATTTATTTTGCAGTTCTTTTAAAAAATTTCTCCCTAGTTTATCTCACTACAACATATTAATTCCATATCTGAGTCAACACTAGAGGGCTTTATCATGAACAGTAGTAAAAGGAATGCTTTCCTTTGAGACCTAATCATAGGTGCTGTTTTCAGAATCCAGGCTCTTCACTTCTGGGTTTATAAAACATATTGCCAAGTAGCATTTGAAATGCTGTTGTTTCACAACCTCCTAGGGAGATTCCTGGGTGTAATCTGAAACCAGCCCCGCTAAGCAGAGGGCAGGGAGAGACAGAAGATAAAACACAGAGCACTCCGGATTGGTAGGTAGCAGTTTTAAGAGGCAAGGGAATTCACTTCAGAGGCTTGTCTTGAGTGGCCACAAGATGAGTCAATTTTCACATCTGACTGCCAGAATCTTAAAAATGTATCTAGGGACCTTAACTGCGTTCAGTCACATGCCCAGTTTAGATAGTAGTCTCAATACCACATTTTTTTTTAACATCTTTATTGGGGTATAATTGCTTTACAATGGTGTGTTAGTTTCTGCTTTATAACAAAGTGAATCAGTTATACATATATTCTCATATCTCTTCCCTCTTGCATCTTCCTCCCTCCCACCCTCCCTATCCCACCCCTCCAGGCGGTCACAAAGCACCGAGCTGATCTCCCTGTGCTATGCGGCTGCTTCCCACTAGCTATCTACCTTACGTTTGGTAGTGTATATATGTCCATGCCTCTCTCTCGCTTTGTCACAGCTCACCCTTCCCTCTCCCCATATCCTCAAGTCCATTCTCCAGTAGGTCTGTGTCTTTATTCCTGTCTTACCCCTAGGTTCTTCATGACATTTTTTTTTCTTAAATTCCATATATATGTGTTAGCATATGGTATTTGTCTTTCTCTTTCTGACTTACTTCACTCTGTATGACAGACTCTAGGTCTATCCACCTCACTACAAATAACTAAATTTCGTTTCTTTTTATGGCTGAGTAATATTCCATTGTATATATGTGCCACATCTTCTTTATCCATTCATCCAATGATGGGCACTTAGGTTTTTTCCATCTCTGGGCTATTGTACATAGAGCTGCAATGAACATTTTGGTACATGACTCTTTTTGAATTATGGTTTTCTCAGGGTATATGCCCAGTAGTGGGATTGCTGGGTCATATGGTAGTTCTATTTGTAGTTTTTTAAGGAACCTCCATACTGTTCTCCATAGTGGCTGTACCAATTCACATTCCCACCAGCAGTGCAGGACAAGGGAGGGGGTGAAGAGCCTCCAATTGCCCAGGTGCAGTGGGAGGCTCAACTGGTGGTCACGTCATGTCACGTCTTCTTGATGACTTCCTCCTACAGATGCAGGCACTCACTCCTAGCATCTCTGCACCATGGATGTTGCTTACTTACTTCCTGCAACATTCCAATACTGTCCATGTTAATTTAAGAATAAAAATAAAATGGCTGGGCTTCCCTGGTGGCGCAGTGGTTGAGAGTCCGCCTGCCGATGCAGGGGACGCCCCGGTCTGGGAGGATCCCACGTGCCACAGAGCGGCTGGGCCGGTGAGCCATGGACGCTGAGCCAGCGCATCTGGAGCCTGTGCTCCGCAACGGGAGAGGCCACAACAGTGAGAGGCCCGCGTACCGCAAAAATAAAATAAAATAAAATAAAATAAAATGGCTTATGTCCTATATGGAAATGCATTGGCTTTTAAAGATTCCAACATTAATCACAAACATTGAATAGGGAAAAATGCAGAATGGAAAAACGAAACCAAAAAATGGAGTTATCCATTATAAAGTAAATATCCAAAGGACAAAAAGAAGCAGACTATGAAACAAAGTAAACTGATGGGAAAGGTTTGTGATAGCAACCAAAACAAATACCTGTAGTATACCTGAAATTTCCAACGAGAAATGCAAGATAAGTAACACTGGAATCTGCACTGTCTTTTCCACATATACTGGTTGATATTACAGTTCACCCCATCTTCTTCTGTGCATCCCTCTTTATAAGCCTCTACAACAGTAAAGCTCTAAATGCTTTCATGATATAAAGTAGTCTATGATATCTATGAAATCGAGTTGTAAGTGAGCTAACAATGTTTTGATGCCCTGGACTTTCAAAATATTAAACAAATAATCATTTTTCAACAGTATTTTTGAAGTTTTAAAAGAGTGCTAAAAAATAACTGTGCTTTTATTTACGTGTCGCTCTTGGATTTTTTTTCTTATTAGACAAAAGCCACTAATAGGAAGAACGTTTCCATAGTTCACATCATGTTTTCATGTATAGATAAAAGTCACTATATTTGCCAAAAATTATACATCTACCTTGCATTTTCATGATTTATAAAAGCCTCATGGATTTTTTGAGTAGAGCTATGTCACGGATATTAAAATTGGCAGTCTTATTGGGATTTCTTTTATTTCACAAAATATATTGTGTTCAAGGTTAATAATACATTTCAGCAACATACATAGTGCCCTTGGCAGATGCGTGCTCAGTTTCATCATTTTGATAGGCAGATCCTATTCTCTTCCTCTTCATACTAAGTAAAATCCTGCCAAAAGCCAACATTCTGAATTGCTTTAAAATTCTTTTTAAATGTAAATTTGGATAGCGTATTTTTTTTTTCTCTTGCTACAAGACTAGCTAATCAGTATCTGCAAGAAAACTGGCTGGCTGGAAAGGAAGTTGGTGATTTTAATAGAAAACTTATTACAAAAAAATGAATGGGATTAAAGAAAACAGTGAATGAGATACAGTTGTACTACATGTTTGGTGGGAAAAAAATGAAGGGTATTATTTTAGGGGAAGAGAGAAGGAGCTATTGAGACTGTCATGTCTAAAACAGAATTCCAAGCGATATTTTATCAGTAAAAACATACTATTAAATTTTTAGTCTTTCAAGGATATTTAACACTGACTCAGTCTTAGTACTGAAAGTCTAGAAGGACATTACAAAAAAGTCACAGGTTTTCAAAACTATATTTATTTCAATTGTTTTGAAAACTGATTGTATTTCAAAACAGTCATACTGTGCTTTGTTATTGAGATTGATCACACATATACTCTGTAAAAGCAATCTTTATATCAGTCCACAAATGAAACAATTAATGTTGAAACAACACTTTTCTCATAATTAAAGAAAAATCTCATATTATCCTACTTCACAAAGATTATAAGAGGCTCATTTTGTTTGAAAAAATACTGCAAAAATCACCTGCCATAAGTTAACAAATATTTACTGAGCTGTTGCCATTTTCCAGGTTCAAATATGTTTTCTGCTATTGAGTCTTATAGTCTATCTGGAGAATAAATAAATGAAACTGGAATAGTGTAATTTTTTCTATCATAGCTTTGCATAAGTTTTGGGGTATGGGCATAAAGGGAACTGTCTACATGGTACTGAAATTTTCAGAGTTGTTTTCCAGAGGCAGTGTCTCTGGAAGTGATTTCTAAACAATGAGTAGGGATCATCCATATTATATGAACGAGAGAAGAAGTTTTTTTGTTTGTTTGTTTGTTTAGAATAGACTTGAAACAGTATGTGCCCTTTGTGTTATTACAATTAGTTTCATAAACCTAGAGAAAATGCTACATATATGGGAGATATTGGAAATAAGGCTGGGGAGGTAAGCATTAATTAGATCATGAAATAACTTGTCTGCAAATCTGTTGTGCAAATTGTTATAAATGCTATAAAGAATCATTAAAGTATTATAAGCTCAATACACTGTGGTCCTTCTTGATGGACCAGTTTCTACAATGTGAGCATGGAGAGTAGACCAACTTAAATGGTCACACAGTAGAGAAGACACACCCGGATAGAGCCAACTGAAAATTTCCTTGGAATAGTTTTCAACTTCTTTCTCTCTCTCACACATACACATACATACACTAGTAACAGTTGCCTGAGCCATTTATTTTTAAAATAAAGAATACAAACACCTTATTATTTTCCTTTAATAAATATCAGAAATCGCAAAGATAATCAAGGACATTGTAAGAAATTAATTTTTAGCCTTAAGACTGACATGTTTTTAGTTTCACAATAACTACTGTTCCCTCCTATTTAACTAAAGATGTTATAAATTGATAAAATAATAAAACAATTATTAGATACTTGAAAAGGCAAGTATTTATACACACTCAAATACAGAACGCTGAGTAAGAACCAAGAGATCATGCAGAAACTGATCTGTTCTGGCCTTAAATCTACATATGTTCTTTTAGAAGGAGTTAAACTTTCTTTTGTAAATCCTGGACAAGATAACTCTACTTTCACAGTGATGTATTCAGATTAGAATATGCCACCAAGCCTTAAGTTATTGGGTCGCAACCTCTCAGGGAAATTGAGCCTGTCACTTTCAACTTGTCCAAACTATCTAGTGAAGTCTATGCAATAAGAAACCTCAGAATGGCTAACAGGACACCTCTGTGGCTGAATGAGTTAATGCAGCTTCGTAAAGTGCTTACACTCTGTCTCTCACTGGAAAACCTGGTTCACTGCACATCCAGAATGTGCAAAGCAATCTCAGTCTGCAGACAACAGGCAGATGGACTGCCTTAAAGACAGAAGTCCCTTGTTTACAGAGAAAACAAGTACAGAAATGCAGCCTAAGGCCAAATGCTCACAAACTGCCTGGGCAAGCTTTAAGGAGTTAAATCCCCAAACTAACCTGATGTCCCAAGAGGGCAGATTTTGGTCTTAGAATTTATTAAAGTGTTCATGGTAATTAACTGTGTTCAATTGAAACAACAATTTATTTAGCATGGATTACGAAGGCCTTTATAGGCATAAGCCATGAGGGAAAGAATTAACTTTGATATAACCAATAAGCATTAACATTGAACTGAAGATCATACTATATTGTAATGCTATACAGAAAATATTGGAAAGGCCCAAAGTAACTTGGTGCAAAGAGTAAACCTTAACAATACAAATGTTTCTGTTTATATTTTTCAATTATTTCCCCAAAATTATTTTCCATATTTTCCTAGAATAGGGATTTGTTTTTTATTTTAAAGGATGTGGGGATAAATATAACCCTCATTTGTATACATTTAAAATTATACACCTTATGTCATTGAAATGAAACAAAGTATACAACAAGTTATACTACCCTTGTTTCTTGGAATAGTATCTTACAAGCAGGGATAAAATAATAACTATCCTAGATGACTTGTATTTGAGAAAAATTCAAATTTTATCTTGTTTCCTATGTAAATCTTTGGGTATGTATATTGCTGCATATTATATTCTACAATGATTTCTTCTCTTTCCCTTTTAATGCATCTTTCCTAGAAAGTCAGGATCTCTTGAGTTTGGGGAAAGGCAATCAACTCGGAATCATTCAACAGTACAGAACATTGCAATGTTTATGGATTGAAAACACAGCCAACTGGGAAGAGTTGGATCTCTAAAAAAAGTGATTTAACTTAGAAAAATTTTAAACTTTAGTCATTGGAGATACAGACTTGTGTGTGTGTGTGTGTGTGTGTACTTATATGTGTGTATGCATATTTGCACATACACATATATGATTGTTAAAAATGGCCTGTTTATCCAAATCGTAAACTTGGCATAAATCCTTGCAGATTTATTTATTATGTAAATTGTAACCGGTAAAGTTTTTAAAATTCGAAGATACTGTTATTATAAGCTTTTCTCTTTTAGAAAAGAAATTTGTCTCTATCTGAATCAGGTCCATGAAATTTGAGCCATTGTTAAGCCAACTACTTGAAAGATACTTACTTTGAGTATCTTCTTTAAATTTCCACCCCTAGCTAGTAAAGAGTGAAGATAAGGATAATTCTGTCTTTAAAAAGAGGTAGAAATTATTCCAGTCTCATTGAGGAAAATAATCTTCTTGTATAGAGAAACTCTAACTGAACCAGCATTTATGAAGAACATACAAGTGCAAGCAAGCAATTTATTTCATTTTTACTTCCTTTTACTTTACTTTAGTATCTTTTGTGTACTACCAGTTTGTGTTCTTCATTCATTTTTCTATTAGGTTAATGTTCTTTTTCTCATTGATTATATGAATTTTTCATGTATTAAAGAAAGTAGTTTTTTCCTTTGGTTGCAAGTACTTTTTCCCCAGTGAAGTATTATTTTTATTTTGGTTGCATGTAGTTCTTCTACAGCTGGTCACTTTAAATTGCCCTTATGTTTGGTTGAAATAAAAGCAAAGAAAATTAAAAACATAAGTGCTACATTTCACAAGAAATCAGTTGCATATTACCAATTACATATTTTGATTTAAAATGAAAGAAATTTATATTAGACCACATGGTGTCTTAAGGGCATTGACAGGATTTTTCTACCTTTGAAGAATATAGTACAGTTATATTGTGATGAAAAACAAAAAGCCTTCACTGGAGAAAAACATGTATTATCAATAAGTTAGTTCACTGAACAGAACTAAATATGTTTGTTTTCCCATTAACCATCCAGTGGTAGCTTTTAAGATCAATATAAGGAATCAAAAAATTAAAAATATTAAATATTTTCTCATCAGAGTTATCAGATGATGAATTTTGAAAACTGACTCTACATTTTTATTATTATTGTTCCTTTCTCTACCACCCACAATGAAAAAATACTCTATGTGTTATTTAGGGTCCTTGTCTAATTCACTAATATATTGTCGGCACCTAGATAGTGTCTGGGATAAAATAGGTACAAACTTATCATTGTTAAATGAGGAATTGATATTTATTGAACATTTTTTTGCTCCTCTTGTGAATAACCTTTTTCTGAGAGTTTAATGTTATATTTGTACATTAAAATATTTTTCTCTTTACTGGAAAATTACACTTTCTTTAACATATGGACCTTAAAACTCAATGAGAAAAAGAAGACAATGTTTCCTATAAACACTGTCATATAAAACAAATGTCTTTACTTAACACAAAAATGGAATTCACTTAAGCACACATATGCTTCAAATTAGTTTCATTTTGACAAAATAAATACTAATTGAAATAAAAATCCACAGATAATTTCTGCATTTATTCTCCCTAGAACTACTATAGAATGAGGAAAATTTTAAGCACTGGGAAAACAGAAAAAAGAATAACACATGGTGTTTTTAATTTTTTTTTAATCTCAAACAGCTCAGAATCTGCACACTGAGCAATAGATATGAATAAACACTTGCAGTACAACAAAGATAATTATCAGTCACTGGTCACTTAACAAGTGCTATATACCACTCAAAACATTCATATGTATTTCCTTATTTAATCATTAATACACTGTGGTGTATTATACTCCCACTGTATAGATAGAAAAACTCAACAACTGAGAGCCAAGTAATTTGCTGATGCTACAGAGTTTTGAAGTTTTACACCTGGTACTCAGAAGCAGGCTCTCAGACTTCAGTGCCCCTCATCTTCAGTGCCCCAGAAAAGCAAAGAAAAAGCTTAAAATCTGCCAAGAGGTGGAGGGAGTATTAGATCCAGTGGAATATTGTTATATGGCTTTCTCCTAAGAATCAATAAAGATTAGATTAGAAGAAAATAAAATCACATGTTTAGAGTTCTGAAATTTAAAAATTTGTCAGTCCAAAATTATCCATCTAGTGGAAAAATTCTTTAAAATGAAGCTAAAACAAAAGCATTTTAAGAGAGAAATGCCTTAGAGAATTTGTGTCCAGCTGAAACAAACTATAAGAAATGGTCAACAAAGTTCTTCAGAATAAAAAGAAATCATACCAAGTAGAAATCCAGATCTGCAGGAAGAAAGAAGAGTACCTGGAAAGTTAAAATTGAGGAAAACTATAAATTACCTTTTAATCATCTTTTATAAGGGGGTGTATGTATGTGTGTTCACATATATTAAAATTCTTTAAAATATTATTGACTGAAGCAAAAATGATACAAATATATGCTGGGGGTATACCACATGGAGAAGCAAAACATATGAATACAAAAATACAAAGGACAGGCACAAATGGAATTACACTACTGTGAGGTTTGTATACTGTTGTTGAAATACTATAATAATATTTGATGTTCAATATGATAAATTAAATATTTGTCCTATAAGCTCAAGAATAACACTGTCCAATAGAACTTTCTGTGATGATGAAATATTCTATTAATCTATGCTTCCTAATCCTGTAACCACTAGGTACATTTGATTAGTAAGCATCTAAAGGTGGTTAGTGCAGCTACAGAACTGAGTTTTCAATGATATTTAATTTTAATTAATTTAAATTTTGATTTAAAGGACCACATGTGGGTTAGTGGCTAGCTATTGGACAGTCCAGCTCTGGAGCAGTCACTAAAGTAAAAAAGGAAAGAATTATAGTCCAAATGTTAATAGAGCAGATAAAAAGAAATAATAAAGGATACTTAATTATTCCAAAAAGATAGGGGAGGAATAAGGAGAAAAAAGAACAAAGAATTGCTATAACCAAACCTAACAATTATAAAGATTTTAGACTTAAACACATCAATAATATGATCATGTAAATAAATACTGCAATTAAAAGACAAACACTTTTAGACTAGAGAAGAAAGCAAGACTCCAAGGGTGGAAAAAAAGAAAAAAAGCATAGAAACACAAAATTTAAATATAAATACACAAAGAAATTGCAAAATAAATATCAGAAAAGTACATACCAAACATAAGAATGCTGGTACAGCTATATTTAATAAGAAAAAGTTCTCTTTAAAAACTCACCAGTAATAAAGTAGAGCATTTCCTCACGATAAATGTGTCAATTCATCAAGAAGACATAACAAAACTTAATGAGTGGGCTTCCCTGGTGGCACAGTGGTTGAGAGTCTGCCTGCCGATGCAGGGGACAGGGGTTCGTGCCCCGGTCTGGGAAGATCCCACATGCCGCGGAGCGGCTGGGCCCGTGAGCCATGGCCGCTGAGCCTGCGCGTCCGGAGCCTATGCTCCACAACGGGAGAGGCCACAACAGTGAGAGGCCCGCGTACTGCAAAAAAACTAAATTAGCATGTACCTAATGGCAAAGATTCAAATATATGAATCAAAAAATGACAAATCCACAGCCATAATAAGAGATTTAAAACTCTCCACTCTCAGTAACTGGTAGATAAGCAGACAAATAATTAGTAAGAAGAAAGGAGTTCATTGATCTAATTGACATTGATAGAATACTACATCCCAAAACTGCACACTCACTGTTCTTTCAGTAAGCATTGAATAACTCACCCACACGGATGACATGCTGAGCCATACACTGTCTCAATAAATTTCAAAAAGATTGTTGTTATTCAAAGTTTGTGTTCTGAATACAGTAGAATTAAAATAGAAGTCAATAACTATAAGACATGTATAAAATTGTCAAGTATTTGGCAATGTAGCCATGTATTTCTACAAAAATATAGGTCAAAAATTGACTACATGAGACTATGGAAAATGTTTCAAACCGAATATATGGAGGAAGAAGATAAAATATTATCATGAAAGATATCAGAAGAAAAAATAGTTAAATGTAAATTAAACCCCCCAAAGGGTGTAATTATTTCTATTATATAGTTTTTTAAGAATTATCAGGGCAGTGAAATATTACAATGAATTTAAAGAAAAATTAAAATAGAGCTAGGAAGTATAAACTAATTTTTCAAAGACCATTTTAAAATTGTGTTAATGGATAGAATAGACATAGTATAATAGCTCAAGGAAAAACTACGTTTGAAATACGTAACATTTTTAGAATTTAAGATCCCTGAGTGATTTTGTATGTAGATATAGGGATAAAAACCATTTGGAGAATGATTGATTGGATATATACAAATTTTGAAATGGTAAAGACTGTTTAAATGAATGATTCCAGAATGTGAGGTTGTTTAGAATGAAGAGCATGTGTAGAAGAGTTAGCTTACCTAGAGTTCAAATAATATTTGGCTTTATGATAGCAGAGGAGATAAAGACAGATAAGAATAAGCATACATTTGGAAGTAGAATAGAAGAAGTTGGAGAGGTTTGAACCTAGTTTCTTAAGAGAGATGTGCTCATCAGCTGAGATGTTTTGAGCAGTGGGTGAAGGAGAACAACTTAATGTAATAAGAGGGATTCAGATTTAACAGCACCACTGTGACATGGGAGCAGCAGCTGTTTAAAATCATACAATGGGGGTTATACAGACAGAGTGAATCCTCTGGCTGTAGGACAAAGCTAGATTATCCTATAGAAATTCTCCCCAAATTAAGGAAAAATGTACATAAAAGTATCATATAAACAATTATGTCAAAAATTTTGTTTTGGGGACTTCACTGGTAGCACAATGGTTAAGAATCCGCCTGTCAATGCAGGGGACACAGGTTCGAGCCCTGGGCCAGGAAGATCCCACATGCTGCAGAGCAGCTAAGGTCGTGTGTCACAGCTACTGAAGCCCGCGCACCTAGAGCCCGTGCTCCGCAACAAGAGAAGCCACCGCAATGAGAAGCCCATGCACCGCAATGGAGTAGCCCCTGCCCGCTGCAACCAGAGAAATCCTGTGGGCAGCAACAAAGACCCAACACAGCCAAAAATAAATAAATAAATAAATAAAAATTTGTTTTGATCTTGTAAAGAAGTATCAATCTTCCTTAGAAAGATTATAAAATGGACAGCCTTCACCACATATTTATTTCCTATCCCTTCATCACTGTATTTTACAAAGGTAACCAGTTTCAGGTCCTTAAGGATAATTTACTCTAAGATGGATTTTGTTTTAGTCCAAAGAACATTGGCATCAATGTGGGTCTTGGTGGTTTATTTATATATAAAAAAAATATACATATACATACATACACACACACACACATATATATATATATGTTTTTAGTTTTCAATGCTTAGTTATTGTGATATTTAACATAAAATTCCAATTTTCAGCTTTTCTCAACAAATTCTGAAGGCCTGCAAACATGATCTCTAAAATACTCTTAACTTTCATAGGGGCGATTGTTTGGACAAGAGCAGGAACTACTGCTTTTCGATGGAGCTTGTGTTCTACTGTTTAACACAATTCTCACTGCTCACTATTCTGCCTAAGTGTCAGTTACTTCTCACAGCTCTTGAAGTATTGCTTGTATCTTTATAGATTTAGGAAAGAGGAAAATATATATTGATTCATTGAGTTGTAAAGGACATGTGTAAGATAAGATTTAATTTTTATTAACAGGCAAAAAAGTAGATCTGTAAAAATGCTAATATACACACATATTTTATATATGTACATACATATATATGTGTATTCATGCATACATCATATGTATACACACACACACCACTTTGGTCAACAAGTCCCTTCATTCATTCATGTTACTTGCATGGCGCCGTTGTTACAATTTTTACTTTAAATCTATGTTTAGAAAAAACATATATAAGTTTATACAGAGATAAAAGTAAGTTTGCCAAAGACAACAATCAATAAGATGATGGATATTTATCTTTTCTGTCTTCTGTGGACACTGGAATGTTGCCTGCAATAGTCAGGCTACATTCTTCCCACATATCAGATTAATGCAAATATAGAAGAATTTGAATTTAGAACATTAAGATGGCAATAATCTGATTAAGAAGCCTTAAACCAAAGACTTTTACAGTTTGTACCCAAATCTAAGTATTGCTAATTAACACTCATTTCTCAGATGTAATATAATTGGAATTTGTGAGGGATGAAGCCCTAAGATTTTACATACTTCCAGTGTAAAAAAAGTCCCTAAGCATAAAATATCCTCAAATAAATAGTAGTAGTAGTACTAGTACTACTAGTACTACTACTACTAAATATCTAATATTCAGAAAATGTTTATGTGACTAGAGATGTTCAAAGGCTTTCTATAGAGTAAACCACTGAATATTCAAAAAATTCTTTGAAGCAATTATAATTGATCTGTATTTCAAGTAAAAGAAAATGGAGAATAAATAGGTTAAGAGGTGTACTCAAGTCAAACAGAAAGTAAGGAGTAAATTCCAGGTTTTGAATTGAGACACCCCATTGGGAGAACCAAATACAGGCTCTCTCTTTCAGTCATGAGTCTTTGCCCAGATTTTCTATGCAACCAGCCTATGGATGGAGGAGCCCTATCTACTAGAGTTTTGGACAAATAAAATTTCCCAGATTTATTCATGCCTCATTGAATATTTAACATCCCATTATATTCCAGGATCACCATCTTATTCACTCTGAAAAAGACCTAAAGAAATTTCCAAATTCTCCCCTTTTGGTGATATTGCCACAAATAGAAAATAATTCCAGATGTTTCTATAGCCCACACCCTTCTGCCCCCAAGTATGGCCCTCAAGGCAGAGGAAGGAACAAGGCCCCTGCGTTTGATCTTTTTAATTTGCCCTCCTCTTCTTCCCATGTTTACTTTTCCATATTCCTATATCCCATCTTCATATCCCCTCTTTTTCTTTGTTTAGGTGGTTTTCCTACTTTCCCCAAGAATATGATTACAGAGCATAACAGAGGAAAAAATGACCAACAAAAAATATTTTAAAATATCCATGTGTACATAGGCCGGTCAAATCATTGGTCATCAAGGTAAAAGATAATCTCCCCATAAGAGTCTGGAAACATATATGCCTCAATTCAATTCCTCATCATGACATGTTAGACCAAGTATAGTTAAAATCACAAATGCTAAAAATGTGTAAGGCAAAGATGTTCTGCACATTCTGTGACATGCTGCCTGCTTTTCACATTACTCTATGGATTACTCTATTTTGAGTCCTAGCTGTTCTTGCTAGCTGCCTTTTTAAAATCTGTTCTTGTAATTTTCTGCTGTATTATGGTAATAATGAAGGTTTTAAACTAGGGAAACTAATAGAATGATTGGGGACAAAACTATGACATTTTCTACATGGAGCATGAAAATAGAAGTCCTGGTTTCCTGTGCAATCCAGTTTAACACCTTTTCACCCAATACACATATGGACACCCCCGCAGCACATACAAATGAACACACTCCCCTTTTGGCTAAAGACAATCAGTGTTAATATCAATTCCACCAGTCAAATGTGGGCTACCAAAGCATTTTTGTGTGTCTTATAGTTACTCACTCAACTGTTTCTATTAGATTCTGTTTTGAGTATGAATGTTGCATAAATAAACACCAAAAAATGCAGTTGTAAAAAACAACAACCGTTTTCATGTGCTCAGAATTTTATGGGTCAGAATTTAGGCGTCACAACAGAGGACTCATCTCTGCTCCACAGAGATTGAGCTTTGGTAGGTCAAACAGTTGGAGATGGCTGTGATGGATAAAATGGGGCCACATGTCTAAGGTCTTATTTGTGGCTGTTGACTGATCCCAAATGTCTTATTCACTCACGTGTCTGACACCTGAGCTGTGGGCTGGACTGGCTGGACCAGCTGAGGTTACCTGAGCAGCACATCTCTCATCTCCCCTCTTTCTTCTCTCTTTCTCCACTATGACAGTCTCAAGGTTGTTGATTTTTTTTAGAGCGGATGGCTTCCCCTAGTGGTAGTATTCCAAGGAATCTGCATAGAAACAGCAAGACTTCTTGTGAAATAGCTTTGGAAATTCCAGAATATACAGTTCTACTCATTTAATTGATGAAGTAAACAATTAAGGCAAGCCCAGATTAAAGAAGAGTAGAATTAGACTCTACCTTTTAATGGGAGACACAGCAAGAATTTATGGTCACATTTTTTTTTTTTTTTTTTTACCATATAGCAAGCAGTGTTAACTGTAGTCATCATGTCATAATGTTGCATGTTACATCCCCTTTACTCATTTATCTGGGGGTGAAGATATCTCTTCAACATAGTGTTTTCATTTCCTGTGGATGTATTCCCAGAAGTAGAATTGCTGATCATGTATGATAGTTATATTTTTAATATTTTGAGAAACCTCCATACTTTTTTCCATAGTGACTGTATTGACTTACATTCCTACTAACAGTGAAGAAGGGTTCCCTTTTCTCCACATCCTCTACAACATTTACTGTGTCTTGTCTTTTTATGATAGCCATCCTAACGGATGTGAGATGATATCTCATTGTCGTTTTGATTTGAATTTTCCTGATGATTAGTAATACTGGGCAACTTTTCATGTACCTGTTGGTCTTTCATATATCTTCTTTGGAAAAAAATGTCTCTTCAGGTGTTTTGCCCATTTTTTAAGTGGATTTGTTTGTTTTTTTTTCTTGTTTTTGGTTTTGTTTTCTGTTGAGTAGTATGAGTTCTTTATATTTTGGATATTAACCCCTTATAAGATAAAGGATATGCAAATATTTTTTCCATTCCATAGGCTATCTTTTCAGATTGTTGGATGTGTCTTTTGCTGTGCAGAGCTTTTAGTTTTTTTATGTAGTCCTGCTAGTTTATTTTTATTTTGTTGCTTGTCCTTCAAGTGTTACATCCAAAATGTGGCCATCATTAGTACATGACAGACTTGGTGTGTGTAAGTAGCTCAGAACCCACACTGTTGAAGAAAAGTATAATAAAATGATTACACAGTTGTTGCAGTTTAATCCATGACAATTATACTGAAATACTTCCACAAGTTGACTGCTTGGCCTTTTTCTACTCCCTGCTTCTACTGTTGGTTTTGCCTTATTATCGTAAACACATGACCCCACAATTAAGGATTTCCTACCCTCCTCCGACACTCTACAATGAAACAAGCTTTATCTCTTTTGAAACTGTCAGTCAAATCTAGTCCATTTTACTGTAACTTTATACCCAGAGTTCTATAGACACCAGATCTTTGGAACTATTTAGCTGAAGTAGGTTATTCCACTAAATGTGCAAAAATGTTCTTCTTATACCATATTCTTTTTATATTAATAAAATGCCAGAGTCCCAGAAGGTCTCAATAATGATGACAAAATTTAGTGGGCCTTAGGAAAATAAAAGCAAAAGAAACAGCATGAGAAAAAGAGTGAAACAAAAAATATAGTAATGTTGGATGTTATTGCCTGCTATTACATGTCAACTTAGCTAAAATAACATTAGCTCAAAAAGGACTATTTTAATATCAACTAATTTAACACATTTTTTGCACATTTCTCAATTGTTTTCATTTTAGCAATACATGAAAGCAAAATTTTTGTAGGAAGAATATTTTAATAGATTTCAAAAAGCAGGCTCTTTCAAAGATTGTCATGCAATTTCTTACTTTTTAGAGTTATACAATTTCTTAGTTTAAATTCCTCTGGGGGGAATATTAATATCCAATTGATGGAAGGAGAATGAAATGGAGCAAAGGAAGTACAACATATTCCCAATTCAATTTAATAATATTTTTATTCACAGTTATTATCAAGATAACACTCCAGAGATTTGTTAAACTATTTTGGCAAAACATTTTAAGTAGGACAAGAACTGTATGCATGATACTGCAAAACAAATTATATGACTTTCCAATTGATAAAATATTAATAGAATTAGAGACTTTAAACTCTAGACCTATGGGGATAAAATGAGAAAAATAAATATTATTATAATAGTATTCATTCTCAAAGTCCTTATTATCTCATTTTTATAGAGTTAAAAATGGATAAATATAACCTAAACTTTAAATTATGGGTGTTCTTCACTTTACCAATGAATAACAGTCAAAATTACAGAATTCAATTATTAGCTGTTATGTTAACTGTTCTGGTAGTTTTTCTTAAGTGATTCAGTATTGTTGTGCCATTGGCCCATTTATTTTACCCAGAAAATGACATGCTCACCATGTGAGAGTGAAAAATTAGAGAATAGATGGAAAACAATAAGAATTGTTTAAATTGTCCTCACTAGTAGAGCAAAATGCATTTGATTCATAGACATGAAAAAGAATAGACACAGAGATGCAGGAACACACACACACGTATATATTTAACCCACAGTTAAATAACTTGACAAAATAGTTATATGTCTCACAATTGAGAGTCGATTAGAAAAATTCTATAATGATGTGTACATCAATTAAGAGATTCTTGTTTGGTTTTTCTACTATGAAATAAAAATCAGAAATATTTTTCAGCATAATACAACTCTTCCATTTCTTTGACAGTTTTAGGCTATTAGAAACAGATGGTGTTTTGGTGGTAAACATAATTAATTCCATTTTATAGAATTCACTTAATTAGAATTGGGCTCCATGTCTCACATGCATTGGATTGTTATACATATTGTTTTTAATTCTGCCAGCTGTCATAAATGCATACTTATTTTTTTAATTCTTAAAAATATCATTTCTAAAGAGAAGATAATCTATTCATTTTCCTGAATAAGTTGGAAATGAAATACATTATTGCAAAATTGAATTTTATAGAATGCTATAAGCAGACAAATTATTGTTTCAAAATGCATGGAGAATTCAAAGTATATAAAGTTCTAGAACACATTACCATTTTGCATCCCTTCAATTATGTTAATGTTTTTATTTTTCATTTGTAAAGTATTAGCTGAAATATTTTATACTTCTAAGATTTAAAATATACTAATCGTGACAAAACACATGCTTAATAGACCATTAAATCTTTCTCAATTTATTTTTTATTTTTAAAAATGTTGCCAAAGTAGATTGAATACAAGAACCAAATAAACTGATGAAAAGTGAAAACACTGCCCGTTTCCAATATATTGATTCTACATAAAGCTTCTCAATGAAATGATTAATATTTCAAACTTTATGTGTGTGTGCACTTGTGTGTGTGTGTGTCTACCTCCTGCTGATCACCTTCAGTATTCAAATAATATCTTGCTGAATTAAATATAATAACATAAGATGTATTAACTCAAATCTTTTATATTTTATAAACTGTACTTTTACCATTAGATATTTTATTCATATTCCAAAGAACAAAACTTTGTCATGGCTATAAGGTCTATTTTACCTGTTATGGATCATCAACAGAGGGCTGTTGAATACTTTGAGCATACTATTCTTTTACTCTGGAAAGTACAATTAATAGTTTTTCTTTCTTTTTATTTTTGTGTGTGGTATGCAGGCCTCTCACTGCTGTGGCCTCTCCCGTTGCAGAGCACAGGCTCCGGATGTGCAGGCTCAGCGGCCATGGCTCACGGACCCAGCTGCTCCGGGGCATGTGGGACCTTCTCGGACCGGGGCACGAACCCGTGTCTGCTGCATCGGCAGACAGACTCTTAACCACTGTGCCACCAGGGAAGCCCAATAGTTTTTCTTTAGTAATTCCCTATAGTAATGGTTTCTAATAAGTACAAAAGCTATGGTTAAAAGTTATGCATTTTGTATCCTAACTAGAATTAGAAAGACTAAAGAATATTTAAATTTTTTTAAATAGCTTAAGCTTAATATTTTCTTTCTTTTTTTGCTTTCTGTATGCTTTAAAAAAATTTTATTGAAGTATAGTTGATTTACAATGTTATGTTACTTTCAGATGTACAACAAAGTAATTGAGTTATACAGACATATATAACTATTTTTTCATATTCTTTTCCCTTATAGGTTATTACAAAATA
Organism: Orcinus orca; assembly: GCF_937001465.1. NCBI lineage: Eukaryota > Metazoa > Chordata > Mammalia > Artiodactyla > Delphinidae > Orcinus > Orcinus orca. The sequence goes on from NC_064563.1 coordinate 125,674,473, forward strand.
TTGAGTATAGTTCTCTGTGCTATACAGTAGGTACTTGTTGGTTATCTATTTTATATATAGTAGTGTGTATATGTTAATCCCAAACTCCTAATTTTGCTCTCTCCCCCCCCCCCACTATCACCTTTAGTAAGCATAACTTTGTTTTCTATGTCTGTGGGTCTATTTCTGTTTTTTATGTAAGTTCATTTGTATCATTCTTTTAGATCCCATATATAAGCAATATCATGATATTTGTTTTACTCAATCTGGCTTACTTCACTTTGTATGATAATCTCTAGGTCCATCCATGTTGCTGCAAGTGGTATTATTTCATTGTTTTTTATGGCTGAGTAATATTCCATTATACAAATATACCACATCTTTTATCCATTCATCTGTTGATGGACATTTAGGTTGCTTCCACGTCTTGACTATTTTAAATAGTGCTGCAATGAACATTGGGTAGCTCTATTTTTTAGTTTTTTAAGGAACCTCCATACTGTTCTCCATAGTGGCTGTACCAATTTACATTCCCACCAACATTGTGGGAGGGTTCTTTTTTCTCCACACCCTCTCCAGCATTTATTATTTGTAGACTTTTTGATGATGGTTATTCTGACCAGTGTGAGGTGACACCTCATTGTAGTTTGATTTGCATTTCTCTAATAATTAGCGATGCTGAGCATCTTTTCATGTGCATTTTGGCCATCTGTATGTTTTCTTTGGAAAAATGTTTATTTAGATCTTCTGCTCATTTTTTGATTGGGTTGTTTGTTTTTTTTTGATATTGAGCTGTATGAGTTGTGTATTTTGGAGATTAATCCCTTGTCGGTCACATCATTTGCAAATATTTTCTCCCGTTCTGTAGGTTGTCTTTTTGTTTTGTTTATGGTTTCTTTGCTGTGCAAAAGCTTTTACATTTAATTAAGTCCTATCTGTTTGTTTTTGTTTTCATTTCCATTACTCTAGGAGATGGATCTAAAAAGATCCTGCTGGGATTTATGTCAAAGAGTGTCCTGCCTATGATTTCTTGTAGGAATTTTATAGTATCTGGTCTTACATTTAGGTCTGTAATCTATTTTTAGTTTATTTTTGTGCATTATGTTCTAGAATGTTCTGATTTCATTCTTTTACATGTATCTGTCCAGTTTTCCCAGCACAACTTATTGAAGAGACTGTCTTTTCTCACTGTATATTCTTTCCTTCTTTGTCATAGATTAATTGACCATAGGTACATGGGTTTATTTCTGGGCTTTCTATCCTGTTCTATTGATCTATATTTTTGTTTTTGTACCAGTGCCATACTCTTGATTACTGTAGCTTTGTAGTATAGTCTGAAGTCAGGGAGCCTGATTCCTCCAGTTCTGTTTTTCTTTCTTTAGATCACTTTGGCTATTCAGGGTCTTTTGTATTTCCATACAAATTAAAATTTTTTTTCTTCTAGTTCTGTGAATAATGACACAGGTAATTTGATAGGGGGATTGCATTGAATCTGTGATTGCTTGGGTAATATGGTCATTTTTACAATATTGATTCTTCCATTCCAAGAACACAGTATATCTTTCCATCTGTTTGTGTCATCTTTGATTTCTTTCATCAATGTCTTATAGTTTTCAGAGTACAGGTCTTTTGCCTCCTTAGGTAGATTTATTCCTAGGTATTTTATTCTTAAGCTTAATATTTTCTTAGAAACAGCTCTTCAAAATTTGTGGGGATTAGATTTAGGTTATATTTCCACTTATCTTATGTACTGTCATAAAAAACCAAATTTAAGATAATCATTATTAAAAATAATGGCCAAATATTACAAATAAAAATTTAGGCCCCAAAGGTAATATTCAAATTGTTCTGAAAAATTCCCTTAATAATAATCCATTATAATCAATAGACTTATATTTTACATCCCTTTAGCCCATGATTTAATGAAACATCAAAAAAGCATCAGTAAAAGTTACATTATTCTTATTGGTGATTATTTACTTGACTCTGGTATATCAATATTTCAGGCATAAAATAAACTTTAAGTTTTTCACCTTCATTTAAAGTAAAGCATTTTTATCATCATAAAAGTTATGGCAGCTCATATTTCCACTGAATATTAATAAAGCTACCAAGAGAATATCTGTAAGGTAACAGTTAGCTATCAACTTGTAAAACAATCACATCATGAAGTATTTTTAGATGTATAGGAAAGAATGTTTTAACATTATTTCAATATTCAGCTTCAGCTCCCTCTTGCTCCAGCATTGATTATTTAAACAAACATTTTTCTTCTCAGATTTATTTATCTATTCCAAAATCACAAAACAGTCAAACTATATGACCATAAGTAATTTTGAAAAGCTCCACTACATTCCTATTGATCTAAAAGGCTGAAAGCATGTACCAGACTACACACAGCCCTGAAAGGCATAGATAAAGACAAATCACAAGTCACTGACTTCTGGTTGCAAAAATAAGGCTGTCTTGTAAACTGTCTGCAGTTCAAATGTGCACCTTCTTACACAGATCCTCTTGTTAAAAGGGTGGAAATCATACAGTCAAAGCATTTAAAGAAATGTGATCAGTCACTGTCTACCTACTAAATTATACTGGCAGACGTTAACCTTAGGAAGCAGGCTGAAAATAAAAACCAGTCCAAAAAAAAAAGAAAGAAAAGAAAAGAAAAAAAGCAGAGAACCCAATAACCACATGCTACAGGGAATAAAGTATCTACAAATTATTCCAGGAAAGTTGCTAAATGATACTCAGCAACAGGGACAGAAATAACCTTTGGGGTAGAAGAACCTGATACCAGAATTGTTACAATATATTATGTAAAATCTACAATGCAATTTTTAACAATAAATTACATGGTATGTAAAGAAATAGAAAAGTCTGTACAGAAAAAATGAAAGGAGATAGAAAGTTTCCCTGAGGAGGTCCAGATTTTGGACCTAGTAAACAAAGAATTTATGTTAGCATTATAACAGATTACATGATACTATATATAAAAAATCCAAAAGATGCCACTAAAAAACAATTAGAACTCATCAATGAATTTCATAAAGTTGCAGTTACAAAATTAATATACAGAAATTGGTTCCATTTCTACACACTAACAATGAACTATCAGAAAGAGAAATTAAGAAAACAATCCTGGGCTTCCCTGGTGGTGCAGTGGTTGGGAGTCCGCCTGCTGATGCAAGGGACGCAGGTTCGTGCCCCAGTCTGGAAAGATCCCACATGCCGCAGAGCAGCTGGGCCCATGAGCCTGCATGTCCGGAGCCTGTGCTCTGTAACGGGAGAGGCCACAACAGTGAGAGGCCTGCATACCACAAAAAAAAAAAGAAAAGAAAACAATCCTATTTACAATCACGTCAAAAGAATAAAATAACTAGGAATAAATCTAAGGAGATAAAACATAAACAGATGAAAAGATATACCATGCTCATGAAAGAATCAATATTGTCAAAATGACCATACTACCCAAGGCATTCTACATATTCAATGCAGTTCCTATCAAAATACTAATGATAGTTTTCACAGAACTAGAAAAAATAATTCTAAAATTTGTATGAAAACAATAAAGACCTCAAAAATCCAAAATAATCTTGAGAAAGAATAAAGCTGCAGATATTATGCTTACCTGACTTCAAACTATACTACAAAGCTACGGTGATCAAAAAAATTTTGTTCTGACACAAAAACAGACACATAAATCCATGAAACGGAGTAGACAGCCCAGGAATGAACACACATTTATAAGGGCAATTAATCAATAATAAAGGAGGCAAGAATATACAATGAGGAAAAGACAGTCTTTTCAATAAATTGTGTTGAGTAAACTGGACAGCTACATACAAAAGAATCAAACTGGACTACTTTTTCACACCATGTACAAAAATAAACTCACAATGGATGAAAGACTTAAATGTAAAACCTGAAACCATAAATTTCATAGAAGAAAACATGAGCAGTAAGCTGTTTGACGTCTGTCTTAGCAATATTTCTTGGCTATGTTTCCTCAGGCAAGGGAAACAAAAGCAAATATAAACAAATGAGACTTCATCAAACTAAAAAAAAAAAATTACACAGCAAAGAAAACTATCAAGAAATCAAAAAGGCCACCTCTGAATGGGAGAAGATACTTGCAAATAATATATTTGATAAGGGGCTAATATACAAAATGTACCAAGAACTCATACAGAGCAACATCAAAAAAATAAACAGATTAAAAAATGAACAGAGACTTTTTTTTCAAAGAAGACATACAGGCAGCCAAGGGACACATGGAAGGATGCTCACCATCACTAATCATCAGGGAAATGCAAATCAAATCTACTTCACACCTGTCAGAATGGCTATTATCAAAAAGACAACAAATAACAAGTATTGGCCAGGATGTGGAGAAAAGTGAATCCTTGTGCACTGTTGGGGGAAATGTAGATTGGTGCAGCTAATGTGGAAAACAGTATGGAACTTCCTCAAATTAAAAATATAACTACAGTATGATCCAGAAATTCCACTCCTTGGTATTTATCTGAAGAAAACGAAAACATTAATTTGAAAAGATATATATAGGGCATATATATGCCCTATGATATATAGGGCATATATATGCCCTATGTTCATCGCAACATTATTTACAATAGCCAAGATATGCAAGCAAAGTGCCCATCGATAAATGAATGGATAATGATATGGTATATATAAACAACGGAATATTAATCAGCCATAAAAAAGAATGAAATCTTGACATTTGCAGTATGGAGGGACCTAAAGGGTGAAATAAATCAGACAGAGAACAAAAAATACCGCATGATTTTACTTACATGTGGAATCTAGACACAAAATAAACACAACAAAATAGAAACAGAGTCATAGATACAGAGAACAAACAGGCAGTTGCCAGAAGGGAAGGGTTGGGAGATAAGAGAAATAGGTGAGGGAGATTAAGAGGTACAAACCTCCTGTTACAAAATAAATGAGTCCTGGGTATGAATGCATAGCACAGAGAGTATAGTCAATAATTATGTAATAACTTTGTATGGTGACAGATGGTTTCTAGACTTATCTTGGTGATCATTTTGAAATGTATAGAAATATCAAATGACTATGTAGTGTACCAGGAGCTAACATAGTGTTGTAGGTGAATTACACTTCAAAACAAAAAAAACAAATGAACTCACCGAAAAAGAGATCATATTTGTGGTTACCAGGAGTTGGGGGTGGGAGAAGGGGAAACTGAATAAAGGCAGTCCAAAGGAACAAACTTCTAGTTTTAAGATAAATAAATATTAGGGATATAATGTACAGTATGATTAATATAATTAACACTACAGTGTGTTGTATATGAAAATTGATAAGACAGTAAATCCTAAGAGTTCTCATCACAAGGAATAATATTTTTCTTTCTATTTATTTTGTAACTAGATGAGGTGATGAGGTGATATTTAACTAAACCTATTGTGATAATCATTTCATGATATATGTAAGTCAAATATTGATGCTCTACACCTTAAACTTATACAGGCCTGCATGTTGATTATATCTCAATAAATCTGGGAGAAATAAAAGTTAGCATTATAAATATCTTCAAAGAAGGAAACTGTGTATGAAGAATTAAAGAAAAATATGATGGTGATGTATGACATTGGTGTCTCACCAAATAGAGAATGCCAATAAATAGAAATTATGAAAAAAAGCCAAGTAAAAATTTGGGAGTTGAAAAGTACAATAATTGAATTTTTTAAAAAAGATCACTAATAACTAAAGGGCTCAATAAGAGCTAGAATCAGTAAACATGAATACAGGTCATCAGAGATTATCCAGGCTGAGGAATAGAAAGAAAGAAAATGAAGAAAAATGAGCAGAGTCTCACAGAATTGTAGAACACTATCAAGCGTACCAACATGTGCATAATAGAAGGCCCAAAATGAGAAGAGAAAGGAGCACAAAAATATTTGAAAAATTGTGGTGGGAAACTTTCTAAATTTGATGGAAAATATTAAATCTACATATTCAAGAAGCTCAATGAGGTACAAGTAGGATAAACACAAATAGGTCCACCAGACGACATCATATTGAAAAATGTTTAAAGACCAAGACAGAAAGACTTTGAAAGCAGCAAGGGTAAAATGACTCATCATATACACAGGAACCCCAGTTAGCTGACTTCTCATCAGAAATTACAGAGGCCGAAAGGCAGTGAGATGACATTTTTAAGGTGCTGAAAGAAAAATGTATGCCATCTCAAAATTCAGTATCTTAATGCTCCTTCAAAATTGAAGGAGAAATTTTTTAGTTAAAACAAAGACAGAGAGAATTCATTGCTAGAAGATCTACCCCATAAGGAATACTAAAGGAAGGTCAAAATGAAAGGAAACCAGACAGTAACTCAAGGTCATGCAAAGAAATATAGAGCACCAGTAAAGCTGACAACATAGTTATTTAAAAAGGTAGTATAACCATATTTTTGTGTCTAATTCTTTTCTTCTATCAGTTTTAAAAACAATTGCATAAATAATCATTATAAATCTCTGTTGATGGGCTTATAATGTTTAAGGATGTATTTTGTTTGAGAGTAGTAGTACAATAGAGGGAAAACAAGCCACAAAACCACAGCAGAATACACATTCTTCTCAAGTGCACATGGAATATTACATGGATAGACCATAAATTAGACTATTATTATATAATAAGCTATTATCATATTATATTACTATAAACTTTTTATTTTATAATATAAAATAAAATTTAAAAGATTGAAATCATACAAAGTATGTTCTCTGATTACACTGCAATTATATTAGAAAATAATGTAAGGAAATTTAGAAAATTCAAATTCAGAAATATGTAAAAAATTTAAAAGTAAACTTTTAAATAACCAATGGGTCAAACAAAAAAATCACAAGAAATATTGGAAAATATCCTGAGATGAATAAAAATACATACAGAGCATACAAAAATGAATAGAATTCAGCTAAAGCCATGCTTAGAGAGAAATTTATAGCAGTAAAAGCCAATATTAAAAAAGACAAAATATCTTAAATCAATAACCAAAATTTCCATCTTAAGAAATTAGAAAAAGATGTGCCAACACTTCTAGGATATTGGTTCTATCTAAAATGTTCATAAAATGTTTGCTACAAACCAGAAGGTCCTTGATATTTGGTTCTATCCAAAGTGTTCTTAAGATATTTGGTCAAAGCCAAAAGTTTCTTAATATTTGCAGGACCATTTGATCCTGTCCAAAACATCCATAAGACATTTGGTCCACGTTAAAAGGTCCTTGATATTTGGTCATATTTGTTCTTGTCCAAAACAATTTGGCATGAACCAAATATGCTTACGGATGTTTTGGATAGAGGGACCAAATTTCAAAGACATTTTGGTATGGGACAAATGTCTTTTGGATATTTTGGATAGGACCAAATGTCTGCTAACCATAAAGATACTCAAAAAGAAATAGAAAATCTGAAAAGACTTTAAAAAAGTAATTAAATTAATAATAATTTTAAAAAAACTTCCCACAAAGAAAAGCCCTGAAATAGGTGGATTCACTGGTTATTTCTAGTACACATTTAAACAGAATTAATAGCAAACATTCTCAAACTTTTCCAAATAAACTGAAAAAGAAGGAAAACTTCCCAACTCTATGAGACCAGTATTACTTTGATACCCAAAACAAATACATTGAAAAGTAGAAGAAAATTATAGACTGATATTCCTTATTGTTATATAAATAAGCCAAAGATGGTTTCTGTGTTTCTGTATTTTGGCCCTGTGTTGCTTACTTCTTCATAGCAAGCTAGGACTATTAGTTCAAAAGCCTGTTGTAACAAACTCTATTTTTTACATACCCAATTGTTTTAAATATACCTCAGATAAGCAGGTTTTTAGCCATTTAGAGCCTGCCTACTTTGCATACTCCACAATCTGCACCTCCAATCTTCTATCCATAGATAAGTAAAGCCCTGGGGATATGAAAGACCACAAGCCACTGCTGCCCTTAAGAGTTCTTTGACCCAGGGACACACATCATGCTCCCAAGACACACATCATGACCCAGGGACACACATCATGCTCCCAAGACATATAAGGACCCTCTCCAACTCTCCTTTTTCCCAGGAGATCCACTTCCCTCCTCTCCTTCTGGCTGGTAGCCCTTTACTGTCATCTCTAAAAGGTCTCATGCTGTTGGGGGCTTATTCTCATATGCAAACCTGTGCAAGTGCCACTAAAGTAAAACTCCTATGCTACTGCCACTGGAATGGTCTTTTTCTTTGATTAACCCTGAAATTCCCAAACTTACTATAAATATATAGATTTAACAATGCTCAACAAAATATTAGCAGACCAGCAACGTGTAAGAAGTAATATACACCAACACGTGGGATTTATTCCCAGAATGCAAAGGGGATTCAATATAAAAAAACCCCACAATTTATTTTATACACCACGTCAGTAGAATAAAGGACAGAAATCACATTATCATTTCAATAGAAGTAGAAATAGCATTTGGCAAAACTTAACACATTTTTATAATAACAACCCTCAAGACACTAGGAGTAGAATGGAACTTCCTTGATCTGGCAAAGGTCATATATAAAAATCCAACACCTAACATCATAATCAATGGTGAAAGGCTGAAAACTTTCCCCCTAAAATCAGGGACACTATCAGAATGGCCACTCTTGCCACTCTATTCAACATTGTACTTGTGGTTCTTGCCATGCAAGTTAGATAAGAAAAATAAATAAAATTCACCAATGTGTGAATGGAATATGTAAAACTATATTTGCAGATGACTTGATTTTGTATCTGGAAAAATTCTAAGGAATCCACAAAACAATTAGCATTCATAAACAAGTTTGCCAGGTAAACCATAGAATAAATATCATTATACAAAATCACTTGGACTTCATTCAAATTTAAAGCCATTATGTTTCAAAAGATACAATCAAGAAAGTGAAAACACACCCCAAATAATAGGAGAGCATTTTTGCAAATGGTATCCTGATAATGTTCTACTGATACTATCCAGATTACATTAAAAAAAACTCCTACAAGTTAACAATAGAAATGACAAATAACAGAAGTTTAAACAGCTCAAAAAATGTGAATGGACATTTCTCCAAAGAGTATATAATAATGGCTAACAAATACATGAAACATTTTCAACATCATTTATCCTTAGAAATATTCAAATCAAAATTCCAATAAGATACAACTTCCCACACATTAGGATCCCTATACTCAGAAAAAACAAAAAACAGAAAACAGTAATAAGTATTAAGCATATGGAGAAATTTGAACCCAAACATTGCTAGTAGAAATATAAAATGGTGCAGTCACCTTAGAAGTCAGTTCCTCAAAAAATTAAACGTAGAATCACCATACGATCCTGCAATTTTACTCCTAGGTAAATATTTAAGACAATTGAAAATATATGTTCACTCAAAAACTTGTACACAAATGCTCCTAGCAGCACTGTTCATAATAGCCCCAAAGTGAAAACAATCCAAATGTGTGTCGACAGATGAATGGTTAAACAAAATGTTGTATATCTATACATTAGAATATTTTCTGGCAATAAAAAATAATGAAGCATAAAAAACATATCATGACACTGGTGAACCTTGGAAATATTATTCTGAGTCAAAGAAGCATACCTAAAAAACTAAATTTTGTGTGAATCTCTTTAGGTGAAATGTTCTGAACTGGCAGATCCAAAGAGACAGAAAGTAGATTAGTGGACCTTGTGACTGGAGTTGGGGGAGATGGTAACAGGAATGGCCACTGCTTGCTAATGGCTATGCAACTTTTTTTCTGAGAGTTGAAAATATTTGAAAATTAGATTATAGTGATGGTTGTACAACATGTGAATATACTAAAATACATTGAATGGTATAATTTAAATTGGTGAATTGAATTGTATCTGAATTAAATTTTGACAGAAATGTAAAAATAAATCCCTTTGTTTAAAATAAAAAGATCCCCTCCAAAATTTAAGGTGTATGATTTTGAGCACTCCTTTCAAATAATTTAGTCTTCTTAAAGAACATACATAAAAATAAAAAGATAAAGAAGAAACCAAATAAATCACATATATATTTCCATGCTTAAAAGTTTACCTTTTTCATACTACTTCAATGATCTTTGTAGACAAATTGCTTAGAATTGTATCCTAGCTCATTATCTACCTGCTGTGTTTAACTTGGTTAATTTTGTTAACCTTCCTGTGCCTCACTTTCCATCTTTTCAATTCAGAAAGTTCTTATAAAGACTAAATAACTCAGTATACAAAGTGAAAATAACAATATCTGGCAAGAAATAAGGTCTGTGTAACTGTAGATGTTATATACTATTATCACACACAATTATATTTATACATATAATTGTTATGTAATTGCTATAAGCACTTTAATAGAAGCATAATCTAATTAAAATTTATAAAGTTGGTAGCTTTGAACTTTTTTCACTTGAATGTGTACCAAAACTAAGCTTATTTCAATTTATAGAACAAACAGTCATTGCTAGTTAAGGTTCTAGTAAATAAAATCATACAGGAAAAAATAGAAAGATATAAATGAAGAATTTGTGTAAGATTGAAAACCAAAAGTGTAGGCTAATAGATCAGTGGGAAAGACATGTATGTGAAATGTTCGATAACATTTTTAAAAAACATTTTTGTAAGAAATATTTTATTTAAAAAATGTTTGTATAAATAAATGTTTATGTTTAAATGAATAACCATTTGTAATCTTACTGATCTTATTTTCTATAAGCCTACATTTTCAGAGAAATAGAGAAAAAATATAAAACTAAGGCACTTTATTTAACAGGGTAGTGTCAGTTACACTTGGGTTGAATATATCTTTCTAAATCTTTAATACATTTAATATAAAAAGTATGAGAATACTGGCCCAAGAAAGAATGAACAAACTTCTGTAGCCATTTACACATTTTTCTTTTCTTTTTTAACATATGTCTGTGAAACTGAGGAGTGAGAGATAAGAAAGGAGAGTAAAAGGCTGAAACAGAAAAAGAAAAAATGGAAATTAAGCCACCATTAGAAGTTTGAATATATAGCAGTCAACTAACTAAAAGTGAAATTCCTATGGCTTTAGTCTAATTCACTGTTTTTATATGTATCAATAAAATACAGAGTTCTTTGCATGTATTGATATGTTTGGGGTGTGTGTGTGTGTGTGTGTGTGTGTGTGTGTGTGTGTGTGTGAACAAACAAGAAAAAAATCCTCTGAGTTATAGGTCATTATAACCATATGATTTTGTACTTGTGAAATATTTTCAGATTCTTATTGATTCTGTCACTGAAGAGGGCACTGAACCTATCACATGGGTAGAAACTGCTTCTGAGTGAAAAAGATTTATCTGAGCAATTATTACATTGACTAAGAAACAAGCAGGTGAGTCTCCTCTTAACACAATTGTTGTTTCATTGACTAGTGTTAAGTGAGAGACAGAGCCTAAGTACACAGGAACAATTATCCTCTCATGGGAGTGAAGTATGGTGCTCTGTAAAGACTTGAATTCTAGAATAAATCATTGGAATAGTGTTGGCAGCAGTATGGATCCACTGTTTGAAAATAAATTTATCCCTAGTGGTTCCCGCGTTGAATAAAATAAATGCCCAGCAATATACAGAGCCAACCATCATTCCTCAATGGAAATTATTTTAGTCACTGTTAGAGTATTTTCATTTAAACTACATCCAAGAGATTGTTAATTGATACCTGGGAATATATTAATGTCCCAGACAGCAAATAATTAATTTTATAGCTTTACATAATTTTTTTCTCTCTAGTAATAACTGATTTTAAATCTAATACCAAGGCCCACCAAAAAACATCTTACATAATTCTCAAATCTGAATTTTATAAGCCCAATTTATCAAAACAAATGATCATTATTAGAAGTTATAATATCTGCAGCAGCTAGTCTCAATGAGAAAAGTAACATATACTCTGGTGTTTATTTTTTCAGTGTCAGTATGCTGTTCATTTATTCTTATTACATGATGAATACTAAGAGAAACATAAACCTAGTAGAAGAAATCAAGGTCACTTATCCGTTCTTCTGACCCAGTTACTCTGATAAGTGGTGGTGGAAAAACAGTTACATGTAAAAGAATGAAATTAGAACACTCCCTAACATCATACACAAAAATAAACTCAAAATGGAGTAGAGATCTAAATGTAAGACCAGACACTATAAAACTCTTAGAGGAAAGTATATGAAGAACACTCTTTGACATAAATCACGGAAAGATCTTTTTTGATCCACCTCCTAGAGTAATGGAAATAAAAACAAAAATAAACAAATGGGACCTAATGAAACTTAAAAGCTTTTGCAAAGCAAAGGAAACTACAAACAAGACAAAAAGACAACCCTCAGAATGGGAGAAAATATTTGCAGACAAAAGATTAATCTCCAAAATATATAAACAGCACATGCAGCTCAATAATAAGAAAAACAAACAACCCAATCAAAAAATGGGCAGAAGACCTAAATAGACATTTCTCCAAAGAAGACATACAGATGGTCAAGAAACACATGAAAAGCTGCTCAACATCACTAATTATTAGAGAAATGTAAGTCAAAACTACAATGAGGTATCACCTCACACCAGTTAGAATGGGCTTCGTCAGAAAATCTACAAACAACAAATGCTGGAGAGGGTGTGGAGAAAAGGGAACCCTCTTGCCCTGTTGGTAGGAAAGTAAATTGATACAGCCACTATGGAGAACAGTATGGAGGTGCCTTAAGAAACTAAAAATAGAATTACCATATGACCCAGCAATCCCACTACTGGGCATATACCCAGAGAAAACCATAATTCAAAATGACACATGCACCTCAATATTTATTGCAACACTATTTACAATAACCAGGTCATGGCAGCAACCTAAATGGCCATCAACAGACGAATGGATAAAGAGTGACGTGGTACATATATTCCATTGTATATATGTAGTACATATATAAAATGGAATATTACTCAGCCATAAAAAGGAACGAAATTGGGTCATTTGTAGTGACGTGGTACATATATTCCATTGTATATATGTAGTACATATATAAAATGGAATATTACTCAGCCATAAAAAGGAACGAAATTGGGTCATTTGTAGAGACGTGGATGGATCTAGAGACTGTTATACAGAGTGAAGTAAGCCAGAAAGAGAAAAACAATATTGTATACTAACACATATATGTGGAACCTAGAATAATGGTACAGATGAACTGGTTTGCAGGGCAGAAATAGAGACACTGATGTAGAGAGCAAACATATGGACACCAAGGGGGGGAAGCGGCGGAGGTGGTGGTGGTGCTGTGATGATTTGGGAGATTGGGATTGACACATATACACTAATATGTATAAAATAGATAACTTATAAGAACCTGCTGTATAAAAAAATTAAATTAAATTAAAAAATTTTTTTAAAAAGTTATTACAGAAGTGTGTCAGGCAGTTACAGATTTTGTGATGTTGGTCAGCTGTTAAAATTTGTAACTTGTGATTTCTTTCCTTGGTTGAAATAAATATATTTTTTATACCTAAAAAACAAGAAATCAAGGTTTTCTATGAATTAAAATCTACAAAATTAGTTTTGTGTTCGCATATATTTCACCTTCCCAGACACAATGTTTATGACCTTCTCTTTTCTTTATTCCACAACCATGATTTTAACCCTTTGCCCCGAATCTTTAGACAGAACCATTCAGATTCCCAGTGTCCTCCACTATAGAATTGTCTCAAAATCTGGTCCCTAAAGTCACCCCTTTTATATAGTGGCTTAATGCTAAAACCATAGAAAATATAAAAGCTCAGTTTTCACTTATTTATTATTCTTTTCATCAAACAAGTGTTTATCATGCATCTATATGTGTTGAGAGGTGAACATACAGTGATGAGCGTATCTGCTCCAAAAAGAGGTTCAAAGTACGTGCATCAACCATTTCTTTGCCAAACATTCGTACTCTTATTTTAATTTGACTGCAGTGTAAACTAAAATGCATGTGTCTCCCTCTCTCTCTCTCTCTCTCTCTCTCTCTCGCTCTCGCTCTCTCTTGTACACGCATACACACACACAATAATTTTAAGAATGGTCAGTGTTTTAATCTGAAAATGTTATAATACTATTAACACATACAAACACACACAATTACATTTCTGCATGTAGTTGTCAACATGTGTGTAATGTTTGCTCTATGATAGGCATTGTCATAAGCACTTTAACTATGAGGTAATCTAATTCAGATTTATAAAGTTGATGGTTTTGAATTTTTTTCACTTAAATGTATAGCTTTAACATACACTAATAGTTTTAAAAGCAGGAATAGCTTAAAATGTTGACAATTGTCCTGGCAGCTGGTTTACTTGCAATTAAGGTGTAAATCTGACAATGCATTCAAAGTGAAATAATTATTTTAGCATGTGATCTCAAAGAAGTAAACAAACATGAACACAGAAAGGGAGAGGATATATTTTTCCTGATAAATCTTTACTTACTTGGTGTTTTAATCTATGAACAGATTTTGACTTAAAGTGCTAAAGTTCAAATATTAATATTTAGTATTTCTAGAATATAACAAAACATTCCTTGTGAAACATACAAGAAAATATATCAGATATATCTATACTTAAAGATATTGTCTTTATTTTAATTATATTCTCAATTTTTAACAAATATTTGGGAGCTTTTGATTCAGACTGTTTTGTTTCAAATTATAGCTCTGCCATGTATTTGTCTCAGAATCATGTGCAAATTAGTCAGATGTGTAAACCTCAGTTATATAATCTGTAAAATAGAGATAATAATATGAAACTGATAGAATTATTATGAAGCTTGAGATAATACAAAGTACTTAGCACAGTGTCTAGCACACAATAATACCTCACTAAGCTGTCATTTGAGAGCATATTAGAAATAGACCAATATTTCATCCTACAAGTGAAGTACATTCCAGTGAGAAAAGTATGGAAGTGTAATTCCCAATACCGCATTTCTGAGCCTTATGGAGCTTTGAGTCTATACTTTCATAAGACTAACAGCAAATTTGGAAAATTCTTGACCATAAGTTATATTTGAGAGTGGAGGGATATAAAATATCCTTAGAATTAGATATTTACTTGAATTCCCTTCATCACTGGTTCCCTTCAAGATTTTTCTCAACTATGAGATATTATTTATCTACTATTTTCTTAGAGTATGGAGTCTTGCTGTTCACTTCTTGACAGTAATACATTTTTGTTTCTATACTAATAAATATGACCTTTTATATTTAACACGGTTTTCACTATCCGAAATGTTTATATATTTTAGGTTTTTATATCCCCCCAAATATGTGATTAACTCCTATTTTCAGAAAAACATTGCTTTATCAATTATATAGATAGGTGTGATTTTTTTTTATCAAACTGTATGTTAGTCAAAGCTATAACTGGACTCACTTTTTGTATTAGAGTTTTTCCTGTCATTAAAATAAAATATTTGCTCAAAGATGGAATAGCCTGTGTACTGTTAGTGAAAATAAATTTGGAGGTGTAGGAAAGAAAAATGTTCCTTGGGTCTCTTAGAGTCCCTGGCTGGGTCTGAAAATTAAACTGACAAAGACAAATTAACAAAAGAAATGCATAACGTTTTTTAATATAAGTTTCAGGTGACATGGGAGCCTTCATAAGGTAATGAAACCCCAAGAAACAGTTAAATCTGAGTATTTTTATGCTAGTTCTAATGACGAGTGGACAGTTATGGAGAAATATTGTAAGTCAAGGAGTGTGAGGTAAACCGGGGAAACTTAGCAAGGCCTGTTTCTTAGTATTCTTCACACCCTGCTTTGTCTTGGGAGGTAAGGGTGCTCCTTCCCTTCAGTTACAGGGAAGGCACCTCTTACCTGAGGGTTTTATGACGTTTTTCAACGGAGAAAGGTCAGGGGAAAGTCAGCGTGACCTTCCTGCCTCTGCTGTGTTTTCAAGCTCCTTCAGCTTAAAATATTCAGTATGCCAGTAAAATATTTGGGCTACTGTGTCCTGAGCCTTGTCAGAGGAGTGTGAACTGTTCACAGTCAATTATTAGTTATTGAAAAAGAAGTTTCAGAAAAAGTGGCAATGTTAAGAGTAAATGTATCATGACAAATTTTTATTGTGATTAGGGATACATTAACCTAACAATTATAGCCCTGTTATTAAAACAATTAATATCAGATGCAAAGTTAATTTTAAATGAGTTTCAAAGAAAGGTTAAAGTGAGATGTTAATAGATGTTTAAGATGAAGGTATTTTGTAATAAGAATGATAATCAAACTTGTCAGTTGGAATTTACAAGTTGATTTATTGTAATCCTTCAAAGAATTCATCAAAATTATTTAATACACCATGGAAAATAACTGATAAATAACAAAATTATTTAATACACCATTCCTTTGAGAACAATTATACCCAGAAAGCAGAAGAAGAGCACATTTTAAGAAAAAGATATTAGGCAAGTAGGGAATGTCATGAAGACCATCTCTATTTTGTCAAAAATAAAATACCATCAGAATTGGGACTCCTTGGTGATATATGATGGAATTGTAATTGAACTAAATCTAGAGTACATCCAGAATTGATCACTGTGAATGAATTACAGTTCAATATGAGTGAACTATACTGGAGCATTGCTGTGAGCATGTACACATGTCATATCAATGAAAGGTACCATATGATAAATAATCAGGGTTATCTGTTCACTGAGGATTTGTTCTAAGCCATTCTCTCTAACGGTGAGTTGGAGAGAGTTTTGTGTGTAAAAAAGACCATTCATTAATTCTATGCTATATGAATAACATTATTCTTATATTATGAAATAACCACTAATCCTTGATAGTATGATTGATATTGCACAGCGATCATATTGACAGTCATAATCATTTTTCTAGAAAAAAAATCTGAAAAATTTGTCTTGCTCTCTTGCTTTTGACTTTGAAACAGAGTAGAAGGAATATTGTGTTATGACTGACAAGGTGAATTAACACTGGATTTCCCCTTAGGTAAAATCATTTATCTATTCACTTTCAGTAAGTAGGTGTAATGATATACTAGGAAATGTACATATAATACATGGTTGTAATTAAATATTTTATTTACTGACAAATTTATTTTCAAAGATTTACTTTCAAATATGTGTAGAACAAATGGCATCTATTTCTATACCTATAGACTTATTTATAAATTAATTATTATGTATGGTAGGTGGATTCCATGGGACCATGGGATATTTTTTATATGACATACGTTTGATTCCTTTTTATAAGACACATGTTGATAAGCCAAAAAGAAAAGAAATGCAAACATTTGAATGACCTGCAGGGGAAAGAGTCAAATTACCTCACCTTCCCTTTATAGTTAGAAGACTGTGGATATAAAATTGTCAGGTACATATAGAAATAAGTACAGGAAGATTTTTTTAATGCAATGGGGTCAATTAATTGGAACTGAATACTTATTGAACATTTATTGATCTTGTACTAGAACCATATGATATGAAAAATGACAGTCATATTCCTTAAAACACATAGTTATGTAAGGCAAACAGCAAAGTGAATAGGCAATTACAATGGAAAGGGATAAACGCTATGGCAGAGAAAGACCTATAGGAGCTTTAAGAAAATATTAACAATACAGCCTTTACAAAATTGGAAAAAGAAAAGAAATTTAAATTAATGCACACACACAAACACCTATAGTTTGATACTATGTTTCAAGATAAAAATTATAGCAGAACAGGAATCAGGAAACATTTGTATCATCATGATTCTGCTGTATTTGACAAATTCCTTTATTACTCCAGTTGTCCTCAGGTTTTAGAAGTTATTAGATTAGGAAAATACCATTTAAATATAAGTTTTTGAGTAAAGTGAAAAAGAAAAAGTTGATGTGAATGAAGGTTTTCCCCATGAATATAATACTCATTTTTACTGCACCAAAGCTGCTCTGCCATTAATATGGTCTTCTGTACTTATTAGCCAAAAGTAATGTTTTCAATTGTCATACCTAATGATAAATTTTAAAAGGTTACATTTGTTGAACACTTTTTTGTGTGCAAGGCAATTTTCTGAAATCATTACATATAAGAACTGACCAAACACTCACAAAAATGCTATGAGGTTGGATCTGCTATCATTCCCATTTTACAAGTAAGGAAACTGAGTACAAAGAGAAAAACTTCCCAAAGGTTCTGTTACAATTAATGGGAAAAACAAGATTCATGCTAAGTTTAGGAACAAGTTGTCCTAAACTACAAGCTAATAAGTACACTAAGATATTATATTTAAAATTTTTCATTAGGGCTCTTAGACCAGACAACATATATTCACACTGGTTCGATTAAATCAATGTTCCAAGCACAGGACCTTACTTATAGGTAGCCAGTATTACATTGTAGAATAAAATTATTTTAACTAAAGACCATTATAATGATTCTTCCAAAGAGATGTTGCAGGATTTTCAGGCTATAATGTGATTATACAGATGAACAAGCAAATAAGAAGAAAATAACTTTCATATAACCACACTAGTATTAGTGTGGTAGATGCAGTTATTAAAAGTATAATGAAATATGTGAAAACATATTAAAAACAGATTATTATCCTTTAAAAAATATCTAAAGCCACTATTCTTATTGGAGAAATAAAAAGTGTATTATTCAGCAAAGGAAACCATCAACAAAATAAAAAGACAACCTAAGAATGGGAGAAAATATTTGCAAATGATGTGACTGACAAGAGCTTAATATCCAAAATATAAAAACAGGTCATACAACTCAGTATCAAAAAAAACAAACAATCCAATCAAAAAATGGGCAAAAGATTTGAATAGACATTTTTTCAAAGAAGGCATACAGATGGCTAATAGGCACATGAAAAGATGCTCAACATCACTAATTATTAGAGAAATGAAAATCAAAACCACAATGAGGTATCACCTCACACCTGTCAGAATGGTTATCATCAAAAGGTCTACAAAAATAACAAATGTTGGATAAGATGTGGAGAAAAGGGAACCCTCAAATGTAAATTAATGCAGCCACTGTGGAAAACAGTATGCAGGTTCCTCAAAAAAACTAAAAATAAAACTACCATATGATCCAGCAATCCCACTCCTGGGTATACATCTGGAAAAAAGAAAACACTAATCCAAAAAGATAGATGCATCCCAATGTTTATAGCAGCACTATCTACAATAGCCGAGATATGGAAGCAACACAAATACCCATCAACAGACAATTGTCTTAAGAAGATGTGGTATATATATACAATAGAATATTATGCAGTCATAAAAAGAATGAGATTCTGCCATTTGCGACAATGTGGGTGTACCTAGAGAGTATTATGTGTAGTGACATAAGTCAGACAGAGAAAGACAAATACTGTACAATCTCACTTATCTAGAATCTAAAAAATAATACAAATGAATATATACAGGACAGAAACAGACTCACAGACATAGAAAACAAACTTGTGGTTACCAAGGGGAGAGGAGGGGGAGGATAGGGGTATGGGATTAACAGATGCAAACTACTATACATAAAGTAGAAAAGCAACAAGAATTTACTGTATAACACAGGGAATTATGTCCAGTATATTATAATAACCTATAATAGAATATAATCCTCAAAAATACCGAATCACTGTGCTGTACACTTGAAACTAACACAATATTGTAAATCACCTATACTTCAATAAAAATTAATTTATCTAATTAAAAATGTGCATTATTATTCAATGCCTCTATAAAAAGTCCATAGAAAACACCTGTAATTTCACATATGATGTTTCCTTAAGAAAAAAGAATGTTATTTTACCACTTAAAATTACGTACAACCTGGTTTCAGTACTGCTTCTGTTCTTAAAAAGCTGTGAGACCTAGGACATCATTTAACTTCTCTGAGACTTTGTGTGCTGATCTGTAATGGGAGCCTAAGAATCACAAATTGATCTCTGAGGTTCCCTCAGGCTATGATAAGCTATGATTATATGAAATTAGCAGAGTTTGAATAGAATGAAATCAGTAGAGACAAACATGACAATTAGTGCATTCTAATTCAATATTGAAGGTAAAGAAGAAAGGTGGAGTACTGATACTACTACCTGAATTCAACACTTACCATAAAGCTACAGTAATCAAGACAGAGTGGTATCCATGAAAGAACAGACACTTGACAAAGGATCAAAGACAATACAATGGAGTGAATATAGTCTTCAATTAAAGGTCCTGGGACAATGGACGTCTACATACAAAATAATGAATCTAAACACAGAACTTAAACCCTTCACAAAAATTAACTCAATATGGACCAAAGACCTAAGTGTAAAATGCAAATCTATAGAATATATTCCTATAAGATAACATTGAAGAAAACTTAAATAACATTGGGTATAGCCTTGACTTGTTTTTCCTTTCCATTTTTTTCAAAAAATTATTTGAGTGTAGTTCATTTACAATGTTGTGTTAATTTCAGGTGTACAGCAAAGTGATTCAGTTATACATATATTCATTCTTTTTCAGACTTTACCCATATAGGTTATTACAGAACATTGAGTAGAATTTGCTGTGCTATATGGTAGGTTTTAGTTTGTTATCTATTTTATATATAGTAGTGTGTGTATGTTAATCCCAAGCTTCTAATTTATCCCTCCACCGCCATGTTTCCCCATGTAACCATAGGTTTGTTTTCGACATCTGTGAGTCTGTTTCTGTTTTGTAAATAAGTTCATTTGTATCATTTTTTAAAAATTAGATTCCATATATGAGTGATATCATATGATATCTGTCTTTAGCTGACTTAATGTCATTTAGTATGATAATCTCTAGGCCCATCCATGTTGCTGTAAATAGGTCTTGACTTTTTATATACAACACGAAGGCATGATCCATAGAAGAAATCATTGATAAGCTGAACATCGTTAAAATTAAAAAACAACACAAAACTTCTGCTGTGTGAAAGATAGTGTCAAGAGAACGAAAGAAAACCCACCAACTAGGAGAAAATATTTTCAAAAGACACATCTGATGAAGCACTGTTATTCAAATTTTACAGTGAACTCAAAACTAAAAAATAAGGAAAAAAACACTCCAATTAAAAAAAAAAAAGGGCCAAATACCTTAACTGATACTTCACCAAAGAAAATATACAGATGCCAAATAAGCATGTGAAAAGTTGCACCACATCACATGTTATCAGGGAAATATAATTAAAGACAATGGGATACCACTGCACACCTATTAGAATAGCCAAAATTCAGAACACTAACAACCCCAAATGCTGGTAAGAATGTAGAACAACAGGAACTCTCATTCATTGCTGGTGGGAATGCAAAATAGTACAGACACTTTGCAAGACATTTTGGTGGTTTCTTACAAAACTAAACATACTCTTAGCATACAATCACCAATCATGTTTCTTGGTATTACTGAAAAGAGTTGAAAATTTATATTCACACAGAGCCTGAACACAGATGTTTATAGCAGCTCTACTCATAATTGTCAAAACTTGAAAGAAACCAAGATTCCTCAGTGAGTGAATGAAGAAATAAACTGCAGGACATCCAGACAATGGCATACTATTCAGTGCTGAAAACAAATGAGCCAGCAGACCATGAAAAGACATAGAGTAACCTTAAATGCATATTATTAAGTGAAAGAAACCAATCTGAAAAGGCTACACACTGTGTGCTTCCAACTATATGGATTCTAAAAAAGACATAATTATTGTGTATTTAGCAAGACTTCTACACTAAAACCTATGATCATCTCCATAGATGCAGAAAAAGCTTTTGACAAAATTCAACACCGATTTATTATAACAACTCTCCAGAAAGTGGGCACAGAGGCAATCTACCTCAACATAATATAGGCCATATATGACAAACCTACAGCAAACATCATTCTCAATGGTGAAAAACTGAAAGCATTTCCTCTAAGATCAAGAACAAGAAAAGGATGTCCACTCTTGCCACTATTATTCAGCATAGTTTTGGAAGTCGTAGCCACAGCAAGCAGAGAAGAAAAAGAAATAAAAGGAATACAAATTGGAAAAGAAGTGAAACTGTCACTGTTTGCAGATGACATGATATTATACATAGAAAATCCTAAAGATGCCACCGGAAAACTACTAGAGCTAATGAATGAATTTGGTAAAGTTGCAGGATACAAAACTAATGCACAGAAATCTCTTGCATTCCTATACACCAACAACAAAAGATGAGAGAGGGAAATTAAGGAAACGATCCCATTCACCATTGCAACAAAAAGAATAACATACCTAGGAAGAAACGCACCTGAGGTAAAAGACCTGTACTCAGAAAACTATAAGACACTGCTGAAAGAAGTCAAAGATGACACAAACAGTTGGAGAGGTATATTATGTTCTTGGATTGGAAGAATCAATGTTGTGGAAATGACTGTACTACCCAAAACAATCTACAGATTCAGTGAAATCCCTATCAAATTACCAGTGGCATTTTTCACAGAATTAGAACAAAAAAATTTACAATTTGTATGGAAAGACAAAGGATCCCAAATAGCTAAAGCAATCTTGAGAAGGAAAAACAGATCTGGAGGAATAAGGCTCCCTGACCTCAGACTATACTACAGAGTTACAGTAATAAAGACTAAAAATAGAACTACCATATGACCCAGCAATCCCAGTACCAGACATATACCCTGAGAAAACCAAAATTCAAAAAGACACATGCACCCCAGTGTTCATTGCAGCACTATTTACAATAATCAGGACATGGAAGTGACCTAAATGTCCATTGACAGATGAATGGATAAAGAAGATGTAGTACATACATATACAATGGAATATTGCTCAGCCATAAAAAGGAACAAAACTGTCATTTGTAGAGATGTGAATGGACCTAGGGTCTGTCATACAGAGTAAAGTAAGTCAGAAATAGAAAAACAAATATATGTTAACGCATATATGTGGAATCTAGAAAAATGGTACAGATGAACCTATTTGCAAGGCAGGAACAGAGATGCAGATGTAGAGAACAGGCATGTGGACATGGGGGTGGGGAGGAGAGGGTGGGACAAATTGGGAGATTGGGATTGACATATATACACTACCATGTGTATAACAGATAGCTAGTGGGAACCTGCTGTATAGCGCAGGGAGCTCAGCTCGGTGCTCTGGGGTGACCTAGATGGGTGGGATGGGTGGGATGGGGGTGGGGGGGAGGGAAGACCAAGAGGGACGGGATATAGGTATACATATAGCTGATTCACTTCATTGTACAGCAGAAACTAACCAACATTGTAAAGCAAATATACCCCAATTAAAAAAAAAAAGTCAAAGGACACAGGGCTGGGGGTTCTGTTGCTGGGAAGGCCCACAAAGTCCTGCTCTGTTTCAAAATGTGGAAACTGTACTCCTATATTGCTCATTTTCTCCTCCACTTTTAATGCTATTACTTGTACACATATTATGTCTATATTTGATATAAATTCATTGTTATAATTATTACTTTATATTATCTTATGTATTTTAAAGAAGCTGAGAGAAGAAAGGAAAGCATATATAAAATTTGTTTTAAAATAACATTTTTATTTACCTGTTTTTGCTCTGTTCATTTCTTGTGGATTCTTTTGCTAATGGGTGCCATTTGTTTATACCAAATACAACTTTTTCCCCACCCACCTGTTCTGTGTTATTTTGTTATTGTCAAATATATTACATTTCTATATGTTATGGGTCCAGCAGTACAATTACATAATAATAGTTTTAGACAACTGCTTTTTAAATTAGTCATGAGAAGAAAGGAGAAGCAATGTGCAATTATAGTCTTTTGTAGTTACCTATATAATTATCTTTAATGGAACTCATTATTTTGAATTACATTCTGATGTCACTTGCTTTCACCTTGAAGAACTTCCTTTAGAATTTCTTGTTACATGTGTCTTTAAGCAATGAATTCTCTCTACTCTCATTTACCTGGAAATGTCTTTAACATAATTTTGGTAAATTAGTTATAATTAGTATAAGATAGATATCAGAATCTTGACTGATAGTTTTTTGTTTTATTTTTTACTTTCATCACTTTGAATATTTTGTCCCACTACTTCCTGGAATCTCTTGTTTCTGATAATAAGTCAGCTCATTTCTTACTGGGACCCCCATATACATAATGAATTGTTTTTCTTTTGCTGCTTTCAAGATTTTCTCTTTGCCTTTGACTTTTTAATACATTAACAATAGTGTGTCTGAGGGTATATCTTTTTGCTTTCATCTTGTTTGGAGTTTGTTGAACTTCATAAGGGAGCAGATTAATCTTTTTATCAATCCGGAAAGATTTCAGTCATTATTTCCTCAAATATTTTTCTTCTTTTTATCTTTCTTTTTCTCTCTCTTCTCCAGCCCAGTTACACATAGCTTCTCTGGTTAATGGTCCAACGTTCCCTTCAAGCATTTTTAATTTTTCTTCAGTCTTTCTTCTATGGGTTCTGCAAATTACATAATCTCTATTGATCATTCTTCAGTTGTGCTTATTCTTTTTTCTTCCAGTTCAAAACTCTTGTTGAACTCTTCTTGTGAATGTCGTATTTTGGTTACTGTATTTTTCAACTGCAGAATTTTCATTTTGTCATTTGTAATAATGTTCGTGCCTTTGTTGATGCTCTATCTGATGATACATTGTATTCATATGTTTCTTTATTTTTGAAACATAGTTTTCTTTAGTTTTCAAACATATTTGTGAGATCTGCTTTAAAATTGTTTTATTCTGATTACACCTTCTGGTCCCCTTCATAGGCAATTTCTATTACCACTTTTTCCCCCCGTATTTGTGTCATGCTTTTATTTTGTTGTTTATTTGCATGACTTGTAGTTTTTAGGTGGAAAAAAAGTGGACATTTTAGAATGTAGTGTAGTGTCTCTGGATATTGATTCTCCCCTTCCAGAGGCTGATTTGTTGTTGTTTGCTTAGTCATTTTGTGTTGAGTAATTTTGCTGAACTAAATTTGTGAAATCACTTTTCCCTGCATTTTGAAGCTACTGATGTCCCTGTTCAGGTGATATTTCCCTTTCATCTTTAAGGCAGGCTACCTATGAGTCATCCCTGAATTGGTGTTAGCTGCATTTTACAAAAGTTTTATTTAAGCTTTCTTGGCCATTTTGATTTTACCATTTACTGTTAGATGTGTGGCTTATTTTGTCCCCGGTTTCAAAGACCATTAGCTTGGAGGTACTCTCTCAGATCATTCCTAAGAGGGTTTAGCCTTGTGTATGCACTCAGTCTTCCAAACTGCCAGGAATGAGAGTGATTTTGTTTTTAATTCTGAATTTTTGAATTCAGCTATAAGAGCAGTTTATAATTCAGTCAGTGTTTAGCCAGAAGTTTGCTTTAAACCCCTTGTGTCAGTGGCTCTTCCACTATGTGATGTTAAGTCTATTTGTGACTTGAAGATGCTTTCAAGTCTGCAAAACATCCTGCTCTGTTCCTGAGAGAGTTCAACCAAGTGCATGTACACAAGCTTCCCATTTTCCAGGGTTGACTGTGATCCCTGAAAGCCAGTTCTTAACTTTCTCTTCCCTTCATTCTCTATTAAACTTCTGGCTGTTCTACCACTTTGCTTGTGTCATAGACCTACCAGCTTCCTCTTATTTTCTCTCCAAGCTCTTTATTTTATTTTATTTTTTTGACAACACCCTTAGGCATAGAAGTCTCTATTCTCATATGCAAATAAAGTCAGCTCCCTCAGACAGATTTTTTTTTTCTGGAATGACACCCTCTCTCTGTGAGTTGACATTGGGTAGTTGTGGCAACCACTTTCTCAGCTTGCTTCCTCTCTCCCCAGCATGGAATTTCTGCTCTAAGAACGAGTGCGTGGTGTCCCAGCATTCTTGGTTTGACATGCCTAGGTAAGAATTTCCACCATATAAGTGGGGACTGGGTGGGGGGATGGAGACCTGGTTGTATCAGATATACACCTGCATGGATTAGAGCCTCCGCAACATGGTGCTGGGGCAGTAAGTGAGAAACTCAAGCAGGCTGCCCCTTCCAGGATGAAACCACAACCCCAGAATGACAACTGGGAGGAGCCCATCCTCTTGGTATTACCTGCCTGCAGTAGGGTGTTCTGTGTAGAGCTTCTGTAACTTGTTGCTAGAGAGTAGTGGTAAGGGATGAGGTCACAGTTCAAAGGCACAGACTCTTGCCATTCTTTGAAGGGATTTATTATATGACCTTGAATGAATGTTACTTTATTTACAATATTTCTTTAGAACAATTTCAGACTACTTTCTAATTATCACAGTTAGAGCAAATAAAATTTATTTTAAAAATATATAGTATTTTTAGTTTAAATTTTATTTCTCACAAATCTGATTTCTTTTAACTTTCACAACCTGCTGAGATTCTGTTATTATTTTAAGAGGGAGAAACTGAGGATCAAAGAGGCTGAACATTTTGAAATGACTGGACAGAATTAAGAGCCAGAGGTAAAAGCAGCATTATGCACAATGGCCAAGTTATGGAAACAACCTAAGTGTCCATCAATGGATGAATGGATGAAGAAGATATGGTATATATATATATATATATATATATATATATATATACACAATGGAATATTATTTAGCCATTAGAAAGAAAGTAATCTTGTCATTTGCAACAACATGGATGGATCCTGAGGGCATTACTCTAAGTGAAATGAGGCAGACAGAGGAAGACAAATACTGCACAGTATCACTTATATGTGGAAGTGGAATGTAAAAAAATAAAAAAGAAAAGTGCTTGCTGGGGCCTGGGGTTTCCAGAGAAATAGGGAGGGGGTAGTGAAAGGGCACAAACTTCCAGCAATAAGATAAATAAGGTCTGTATGACATAGTGACTATAGTTGATAACACTGTATTGTATAATTGAAATTTGCTAAGAGAGTAGAACTTAAATGTGCCCACCAAGAAAGGAAAAAAGATAAATATGTGGAGTGATGGATATGTAATTGACAGATGAGGGAAATCCTTTCACAACGTATATATATGTAAAATTACCATGATGTTCACTTTAAATATCTTACAATTTTATTTGTCAGGTATACCTCAATAAAGCTTGAAATTTAAAAAAAAAAAAAAGTAAATTTGAAACCAGCTTGTATGCTGTTTCCTTGCTCTCTACAGCTAGGCCACACGCTTATATTTTGTTCTGAATTATCTGCTTCACACCTCTATCAATAATCTTGAATTCTAGTCTTTTAAAATATTTCTGCCTTCACCCAACTCTCTTGAGTAGGAACTAGTGTGTAAATTGAAATGTCTCTTCCAAAGAAAGCCTGTAACAACTAAATTGTTTAGAAACTGGGGAAATGTCTACTCTCTTGCCTACAAGATCGTATTCCATTTATCAATTGCAATTGTTTAGATCAAAGTTGAGGGACACATGAAATTCACTGTGAAGTCTGCAAACTGCACAGCATGTGGCATTTATTTCTTCAGTTTGTTTCACACAAAACCTTGAAATTTTCCCTTGTGTTCTGAACAGATTTCTAACTGGCACTATGGTTTTCAATGTGGGTTTAATGTCAAAAAATAAACAGAGACAATTTCCTTGAATAAATATTCTGATTGTTTGGAAAACATCAAAAACATTAACAATTCTTGTAATGAGTAGAAAACTGTGCATTGTTCTTTTAAACACAGACATTTTCTGACATAGAACTATGCCAGATCTCTATTAGGAATACTGTGCCTATATTTTCTCGAAGTCAGTATTGTGCATATGAAGTCTTTATTACTGCACATGAATTATTTTATATCTAACTGAAAGTCCAAAAATTAGCCAATTATATCAAAGGATCAGAATAGAAAATATTTTTCCATTTCCTGGGAATTTTATTTTCCCTAAACCTCATCTTTGCAGAGTCTACAAATTCCTCTTCCCCAGATTAAATTTGTTTTCAGACATAAACTCCAAAATGATAATTGGAGAATCATTGGCCTAACTGGAACTCTAAAGTGGATATAAGTTATTTTTCTGTTGTGGTAAATTTCGTCCTGATCCACAGCAGGCGTCCGTCAAAAAAATGAAGGAGAACGAGTGGCATGATCTGACTTTCTTTGATGTTTTTTTTTTCCATTTAATGATCAGGAGCTCATTCTGGTTGCATGCTTCGTATAGTTCTAGAATAAAGCACATTCATCTCCCTAACTCTTTGTACTTTCAAATGCCATTTTATCCTCAAACGTCTTGACCATATCCACAAAAGTAAACTCTGTAAATTTAACGGTATTATTGAAAGTTGAGTGATCTAAAGAGCCCATGAACAGACTGACATTATATCCAAAAATAACCCTATTATTTATGGAACAGTTTTGGGGGGCTCTTTAACCTGACAACTAACTTAATAAAATATTTTACCACCGTAGCAGAATGTTAAATTGTTGAAACAAAAATGGTCAAAAACACTCCATGAATATATTGTCAAAAATTTATTCTGACAGAAAATTGTCATCTTTGACACATTAGATTTTGGAGAAAATTTACACATAATCCATAAATCCGTGTATCTGACTAGTAGTATAAATAGTCCTGTCAAAAATTAAAGGTAGTAAATAGATATATTAATAATTACAAATAATAGTTAATAATAAATACGTGTAAATTAAACATTATTATTTAAAGGTGAGGGCTTCCCTGGTGGCGCAGTGGTTGAGAGTCTGCCTGCCGACGCAGGGGACACGGATTCGTGCCCTGGTCCGGGAAGATCCCACATGCCGCAGAGCGGCTGGGCCCGTGAGCCATGGACGCTGAGCCTGCGCGTCCGGAGCCTGTGCTCCGCAACGGGAGAGACCACAACAGTGAGAGGTCCACGTACCGAAAAAAACAAACAAACAAACAAACAAAAAACACCTATATAGTGTTAACTAATAATATATGATTTAAAAATAAATCACAGAGAAAAAATGTGTAAGGGGCAGTATGGCAAAGCAAATGTGCTAAAGTGTTTTTACTATATTTCAAGTGGCTATTAGATGAATTACAGCAAACTCTCTTTTGAATTCACTCTTATACTGAAAATAATTTAGAGAACATCATTCAAGGATTAAAAAACCAATACATAAACAGCTGAAACTGAGCAGGGAGCTCTCAGGTTATGTAAACTCATCATTGATGGGGTTTGGGGAACAAATGCTAATGCTGTTGTGTAATGCAGGTCTTTGAGCCTGTGTAATACTCCAAAGTGTTGGAAGTAAACCTGAGAGGCCCTCATTAACTCAGGATTCGATAAGGGACAATACTCAACTGCTCAACCGTGGTAACTTTATTTTTCCCTCACTTAATAGTCCAGAGGTGAATGTTCCAACGTTGGCAGAGTTTCTCTGCTCCGTAAAATTATCCAGGAACATGACGTGTCAGATTAGCATTAAACCCAGCCGTAAGGCTGTGATTTCCTTCACTAGGGTCTATAATCTAACACGATGAGAGCCACTTTTTTTTTCTATGTGATTGGTAAGGGTTATAAACAGGTTATCAGTGGAAGTATACCTTTATACAAATCGAGTGCATTTAAATTGACAACATGTATCAATATTTGATATTGCAGAGAGTGCCTTGATAAAGTGATTCCACTTAAAAAATTTCACCTAGAGGAAAATCATACAGATGTATTCACCTGTGAACAATTACGTGGTATAGCAGTGGTTATAATAATAAATATATATTTAAATTTTTAGGTGTTGGTAGTGATTTAAAACAGCTTTATTTTTTACACTACTGCCAATAAACTTGAAAGAATACAGAAGAAGAGATTTCTGAAAAGTAATTGTAAGAAACAGACAATTTAGAACGTTTAAAAAATTCTAATGGAAATAAATGTTATTTTTATATCTTTTTTTTAGATGTTAAAAAGCCAAAACCCAAAAGTATTTTAAAATGCATATTTCATAGCATGCCTGTATGTATATTATTTATGTGTCTATATATATGTATATTTATAACAATCATATTTACTAGAAATCTGAGCAAATGAGAAGAATAATGAGTAGTGTTAGAGAAAGGGCATGAGCTTATAGAAACACTTATCTCAATTTGAATCCCACCCACCTCTGACCTCTACCATCTGTGTGATTTTCAGCATGTAATTGATTTCCCTCATTTTCAATTCAATCACAAGAAAAATCAACTTAGTGAAGACTACACTTGTGTAACCATGGGTATTAAATAAGGCAATAGTTCTGAAGTACTCAAGCCAATGTTAAAAATTAAGTGTTCAATGATGGTAGCTTTATTGTCTGTTTTCTATTGTTGTTAGTATAATTATTATTGTCATATGTTTATTAAAGGGATATTTGAAGTCTTTTAACCCAATGATTGTGCACACGTCCCTTTTACCGAGATTAACCAGGCTCTGCTAGAACAATTTTAGAGACAGAAAAACTACGTTTTAAAAAGTTGCCTTATCTATAAATGTTATAATTTTATATAATTGTTACTATGCTAATTATATACATAGGTATATATATTAAAAAACTATGTTTTTAACACTTATTCAGAATTCTTATGTTTGCCTAACAATTTATGAGCAGTAATTCATACATTTAAACTATTTTATTATTTAGAATAAATTCAAAGATAATTATAATACAATGTAATCAGTTTGATGGGAAAGTATACATTTATGGATTGATTTCCTTTGGAAACTGATTAAATAAGATACACATATTGGAAATGGGAGGCTTATGTGCTACAGAATAAGCCTGATATTTTGTGCCATTCTTGAAAAATAATGTTTAATAATTGAGAAAATGACAGGGCTGTGCCACACCATATTTCCATTAAATAACCCATTTTTAAAATGAGATTTTTGCTTATTAACAAGTTAAATCTCAATTTGGGGGGTGAGGGATTAATAAGCTTTGGCAGTATCTACCCAACTATCTTTAAGGAAAGCATCCATATAAAGGAAGCCTTGATTTTAGTTTTCTTAAATACAGATCTGCTAGATTGCTTCCTTTTTGCATATAGCTAGAATATAATTAAAATAGATAATTAGAGAAAGTAATTACTGAGTTCTTCTTTCAGCCCTTGCACATTCATTAAGGATTATATATAAATCTAAATTAGCCTAAAAAGTACAGTAGTTGACAGCTCAAAAGCTATCTTGAGTTAAAAAATTAAGAACAGTCATCTTTTCTCATAAATATCTGTGTTTAATTTGGGACCAGGCAAAGTTATATTAATTTGTATAATCAAGGTTTTTACATACTGCAGAGTAATAAACCATGAACTAGAGGAACAATCTGAATTTATATTTTATATTTACTTTAAATGGGGAAACAGAGACAGCTTTGTTTCCTTTTTTCCATATTACTTGTATTTTCAAATCTCAAATGTTCTGTTAAGCCATTATTTCTATAACAGAAACTATATGCAAAATGATACCTTTTCTACCTTGGTCTGTTCAAACTATGTAAGCTGTGGGCAGTTTCTCTTTATTAAATGGAGAGACAAACAGTGAAACAATGTGAAGTATTACTGCATTATAGCCACTGACTTTCTGTGGGTAAACTCAAAATAGGATAATTTCATAGGATTTCAACCCAGATCACAAATCATAAAAGTCTCTAGCATAGTAGATATTTACAGCCCTGAGCTTGATTACAGTGTAAACTGCATGGTTTTATTTTAATGATCATAGTCTTTCTAGTCTTCACCCTTTATTCTCATCATTGATGTCTGCTTAAGTATCTAATGCCCACCAATAAATGAATAGTTTTTAATTGAAAGATTATTTTGGTAGAAGAATGGAACATTGAAATGGAATAAGAAGTTATGTTAAAATTAGGATTTAGTTTTTTCAGTCATAGTTTATTATATTAGAAAATTCAGCTATTGGTTTCATATTGTAAGGAAAGCAGATATATGTCAAAATCTACAAATCTACAAATTAAGGTATACAGAAATGTTTGAAAATTTGCCCTATTGACTTAAATTTCAGGTTTCCATCTGTTTTACCAAATATTAATTCACAGTAACCTTTGGGTTAATAACTCAAGATGGAACAAACAAAAGTTTTGAAAGACACTTGCTATACATAATAACAAGGTATTGTACAGCCATGGTAACCAAGACAGTGTGCACAGGGATGAACAAAGAGACCGAACAAACAGAGAAGAAAGTGGTCAAAAAAGCTGCTATGTATGAATTTCTGATGTATGGTGAAAATAACATTTCATATCCCTGAAGAAATCAAATATAATTCATAAGTGGACTCAGAAAATAAGTTTAACTACCAGATTGGAAAAAAAAATAGTGTCATAATCTAATTGTTGATGACGTATGGAACAATGGACGTATGCACACGCTGCTGAGGACAAATTGGTACTGCCATTTAGAAAACAGTTTGTCATTTCATTACCTTATAAAGCGGGACTTGTACATACGTTCCTTATTATTCAGCAATTGTGTTTCCAGGATATAGTCTTGTATACCAGAAGCCATGCACAGTATGTACTGTTCATAATACAACAACAACAACAACACACACGTACAAACTGAATATCTGTAAAACAGATATTGACTTACGTGTAGTCATACAATGCAAAATTAAACAATATATTATTGGGCATGTTTACCTATGAGACAAATGAGTAATGTTAAGCAAGGCATTAAATAACACAAAATTAAGAACAGTAGATTCATTCTACTAAAAGGAAAACAGAGCACAAATGTGAATCAAGATTCACTTATTTCTTCCTTTCTTAAGGAATTTGGTCAGGACACAGGCATTTCTTTCTTCAGATTGTGCAGTTATATATTACATTAAGTTTTTGGCGTGCATGAAAGCAAATAGAAATTAAAATACCATGAAAACTGGAGCAGCAACTGTTTTTAAAGCTAAAAAATGAAAAGATCAAATAGAATTTTTTTTAAAATTTTTATTTATTTATTTATGGCTGTGTTGGGTCTTTGTTTCTGTGCGAGGGCTTTCTCTAGTTGTGGCAAGCGGGGGCCACTCTTCATCGCGGTGCGCAGGCCTCTCACTATCGCGGCCTCTCTTGTTGCGGAGCACAAGCTCCAGATGCGCAGGCTCAGTAGTTGTGGCTCACGGGCCCAGTTGCTCCGCGGCATGTGGGATCTTCCCAGACCAGGGCGCAAACCCATGTCCCCTGCATTGGCAGGCAGACTCCCAACAACTGTGCCACCAGGGAAGCCCCCAAATAGAATTTTTTAGTTTCAGATAATGGATAAAAGGAGGAAATCTAAATTATTTTATGTGGAAAATATTATTATTTTGATGACTTGATTCCAGTGAAGCAAATTTTAATTTCTGAAATGAATAGCACATAGTTGAAGTATATGTTCACAGTTTCACATGATTATTGTCCTAATTATGTCTAAGAACTAAAAAAAAATTCAGCATCTTACATTAATATACAAAAGAAAGAGACAAAATAGAAGCCCTAGTTACTGTGAATCATTCTTTTTTTTGCAACAAGTCAATAAAGAAGCACCCTCTCAATTAGGAGGACAATCTCTCAGTTTACCATCCTCATGGTGGGCCCCTCCCCTTGACTTCATTCCTAGATGGAAGAGAATACAGAGGCTCATTTGTGACAGACTGTCCTTTCTTAATCTACAAAAGTTATCAGTTAATTTATTTATTAGAAATAAATTATAAATACAGGCTTATCTAGAGTTTACTACCACATATCAGTGAAAATATTCTAACATCATATTTACCAAAAATATGATGATATGCACTAGATATAGTGGCAATTTTTCTACTGAAGTAAAATTAAAGGCAAATCTGGTATGACTGCTATGTATTAATAGATCACTATAACAACAAAAATTCTAAGATCAAGAAAGGATTTCTATTGGGGCATAATGCATTGATGCTTGTCCATCATTCTCTACTCACAAAATATATATGTAATTTTAGAGATGAAATGGGTTGAAGTAAATTATTGTTAATTGTATTTTCTTATATTTATATTTATTGGCATTGAAAAAGTAATAGCCTAATTTTCTTCAAGTACCACTAGTTAATATTTTTATATGATCATAATGGAAATATTGAGTTTTATTATTCATTTAATAATTCTAAGAGTACACGATAGTTCAGGCAGCAATAGGAAAAAAGAGAAATATTAAGCTCTAACACAGATAACATTGATTATACAAAAACTCATTTAAAAATTAATCAAATAAGAGTGTTAATAGAAATTTATCAAGTAGCCTATAATATAAGCCCAAACTAATTTATAAAGAAACAAGGAGATATATATTTTAAAAGTTTAATCAGAGAGATACTTTCTTCTTTACCTGAAGGAAGATTAGAACAGGTACTTAATGCCCCTTGAAGTTTAAGATTTTTTTCCTTTAATACTTGAATGTCATAAAAATGAACTGGATTTCATACTATTTTTCTTAGAATAGAGGCTTAAAAAGTGGCATTTCACCAGAAAACCTCTTTATAGAATCCAACGAGTAATGCATCATCGACAGAGAAAGATTTAGATAAGATTAGCATCTCTCTTCCTTTCTTTTCAGTGCACATTGTAATAACATCAACTCCTAGTCTATTCTTCCAACATCAGTGACTCCCTTCTCTGAACTCTCTTGCTGGTAATCTCTGTAACCTCATTTAGAATTCTTCTGCTCCTTCATTTTACAGGATTATAATTATTTCAGTTTTCTTAGATTACATTCTTTAGCTAGATTTCAAGCCCCTGGAGAAGCATCCTCTGAGTTAAAAGGATGATCTTCACCCAACTTTATGGTGAGCCCCACCTCTTGACTTCCTTTCTAGATGGAGGAGAGAGCGGTGGCTTATTTGTGACGGATTGTCTTATCTGAAGCTATAAATATCGACTGATTTATTTATTAAGAGTAATACTTGTTATCTGGAGGTTCCTTTCCACATTAGTTAATGTAGTGTTGCAGATATTTACCTTTGAATATGATGAAATGCACTTGAATATAGAAGCAATTTTCCCACTGAAGTAAAATTTAAAGAATAATTTGGTATTAGCAGAACACTGTGCAGGAAGAAGTTTAATTTTAAGGAACTGATTTATTTTGAAGCATAATCATTGCTTTCCTTTCAGTTTTCCCTAATTACAATAACATATATATTTGTAAGGGTGGAATGGGTTAAACTGTGCATTAGTCACTATTAAATTCAGAGGACAAAGAAAATAGGCTATGTCTGGTTAGACCTGAACTTGAAATCAGCCTTAAAAAATGAAGAGAATATTCAGTATTAGAAGAGAAGGAAGAGACTGCTGAAAATGAAATCAAAGATACAGGAGGCAGTAGTAAATTCAAGGGAGGGAAACAAGATAAAGGTGGCCACTTAAGTAAAATCCAGAGTTTATGTTATTCATTCAGACTAAAAATATTTTTAGAGCACCACCTTTTGGGAGACAATTTTCTACGGGTCCCTTATGTTTCTGAACATCTTGCAAGCAAAAGCACTGACAGCTTTTGTTCCAGACTGTATTTTCAAGGCAGCCTGTAGAGTGAACCACCCTAAAAGATAGAGATGGTGTCTTTCTCTAGAGCAGAGAGATTTGTCTGCTGGCCACAATAATAAAGTTAATGTCTCTCTCTGGGGCAAAGGTTGGGCAGGTTTGCATCACTGGTAAAGATTGGCATTTTCTGAAATTGGAGTTCTTTGGATGTGAGCAAAAACACTGCATGTGCTACACCCAGCTAGGCCCCTCTGAGTCACTGCTGTGAGACCTGGAAGGCACAGGGAACCAGAGCAAACATGGAGCTCACGATGTCTGTTTTGCTATGCATTAAAAAAACAACAAAAAACAAAAAAAAAACCTTTTTTCTTTAATGCAGCGGTCTTCTCTAACTTAAAAGGAGAATAAAATCTCAGTCCCTTCACAGTTCTTGACACCTACTATGTTCTTGACATTTTTTAGGCCTTGGGGAACATAAACAAATAAAATAGACCATAATTTCTGCTCTATTAGAGCTTGTATTCTAAGGATGAAAAATTTTTAATTCTAGGGATTCAAAATTTTAAAAAATAATAACTAAAATAAATAAGATATAGAGCATGTAAATAGAATTTCTCTAAAATAAAATTTTATTTAAAATTTTAAAGCAGTAAGGGTAAAATTTACATAAAGTAGTGCCCTGTGAAAATGTCATGATGGTTGTATACTGAAAGATATTTAACAGAGGACAGTGGTAAGTGTGGTGGGACTAGAGCCTAAAATTAATAGATTACCACATATTTTATAGGCAGCTAGGAACTCCTTAGTGACTTATATCTTAAAATTAGTAATCACAGTGAAGATATAGACAAAGTTATGTAATCACTTGTGTTTAATGGAAAGTGGTTTAACTACAGTTGTAAAAAGGGGTTAATATAAAATTAGATAAATAATTGTGACACTGAATTTGACAGAATCATGAAAAAGTGATGAAATAGCCTTGAATTTAAAACTGTGGTATTGAAAATTATTAATCTGAAAATTGATAACATAAATGAGAGAGGGCAAGATATCAAGAAGAGACTTAACTTTTGTTTTAGGACCCTTGAGTGTGGGATTATAGTAAGACTTCCAAGTGAAAAGGTTCATGAGACAGTGAAAAGTCTGGCCCTAGAATTTAGAAGAAATTTGAATGCCAGATAAGGTTTAGGATCATCCCTAGAGAATTGATTTCTAAAGCTGTGAGAATAGATAAGCTCTCAAGGATGGTTACAAAAATGAAAGAACAGATGGCCAAAAACCTAATGCTGAATCACCCGCATTTTCAGAGCATTGTCAAAAGTAATCCAAAACAGAAATAGAATTGGAGAAAGAGAAACAGAAGAAGGACGAGGGGATTCAAGGTAGCACAGGGCCCTAAATACCAACACAGACAAGAGTATCAACAAGGAGGGAGCAACTGAGTTGTACAGAGTGACCAAAGAATATCAAAACTAGAGAAGAAATTATAGGTGACCTTCAATTATGTAAGGGTAGAGGCCATAGACTTCATAGAGATAAAAACAAGATAGTTTTAAAACAATTTTTGTAATGTTATATATAATTGTTATTTTTATTGAAGTATAGT
Source organism: Orcinus orca (assembly GCF_937001465.1). Classification (NCBI taxonomy): domain Eukaryota; kingdom Metazoa; phylum Chordata; class Mammalia; order Artiodactyla; family Delphinidae; genus Orcinus; species Orcinus orca. The sequence goes on from NC_064563.1 coordinate 125,711,529, forward strand.
TGATGTACAATATTATATGTTACAGGTAAACAGTATAGTGGTTCACAATTTTTAAAGGTTATACTCCATTTATAGTTATTATAAAATAGTGGCTCTATTCCCTGTATTGTACACTATATCCTTGTAGCTTGTTTTGTACATAATAGTTCATGTCTCTTAACCTGCTATCCCTATATTGCCCCTCCCCCTCCCACTCCCTATTGGTAACCACTAGTTTGTTCTCTATATCTGTGAGTCTGCTTCTTTTTTGTTTATTCACTAGTTTGTTGTATTTTTTAGATTCCACATATAAGTGATATCATACAGCATTTGACTTTCTCTGTCTGACTTATTTCACTTAGCATAATACCCTCCAAGTCCATCCATGTTGTTGTAAATGGCAATTTTTTATTCTTTTTTATGACTGAGTGGTACTCCATTGTATATATATATACCATTTCTTCTTTATTCATTCATCTGTTGATGGACACTTAGGTTGCTTCCATATTTTGGCAATTGTAAATAATGCTGCTTGAACATTGGGATGCATGTATCTTAAGACCAGAAACCATAAAATTAGAGGAAAATGCAGGCAGAACTCTCTTTGACATAAATTGCAGCAATATTTTTTTGGATCTGTCTCTTAAAGCAAAGGAAATAAAAGCAAAAATAAACAAATGGGGCCTAATTAAACTTAAAAGCTTTTGCACAGCAAAGAAAACCATCTACAAAATGAAAAGACATCCTACTGAATGGAAGAAAATATTTGCAAATGGTATGACCAATAAGGGATTACTACCCAAAATATATAAACAGCTCATACAGCTCAATATAAAAAAAAACAACTTGAATAAAAAATAGGCAGAAGACCTGAATAGATATTTTTCCAACAAGGAAATGAAGATGGTCAACAAACACATGAAAAGATGCTCAACACCATTAATCATCAGGGAAATGCAAATCAAAACCACAATGAGATATCATCTCACACCTGTCAGAATGGCTATTATCAAAAAGACTACAAATAACAAATGTTGACGAGGATGTAGAAAAAAGAAACCCTTGTACACTAACTGTGGGAATGTAAGTTGGTGCAGCCACTGTGGAAAACTGTATGGAGGTTCTCAAAAAACTAAAAATAGGACTACCATATGACCTGACAATTCTAACCCTGGGTATATATTGGAAAAAAGCAAAAACACGAATTCAAAAAAATACATGTTATGCATAATTCTTAAATTAATTTGTAAAAAATATTGTGTTGACAAATTATCTCTAATTTTTTGACTAAAATAATTTCGTTACATATGAAATGCTTGATACATAAAATGACATTGAAGTAAATCTTACTCTTTTGTGTGTATAATGCATTTCAACATTAAAATTAATAATAATAATGCCTAACTATAATTTTATTTCTTTTCAGTAAGTCTTTTCTGTGCTGAGTCCTGAGGGATATTTATGAGTTTCTTTAATTCACTCAGTTATGTTAAGTGGTTAATACTATGAAATGATTCAGTATGAGCAAAAGGATAGAACTAGAGCAATAAAAATTCTCCAATATTTCTCCTTCATTATTTACGTTTCGTTAACTTGCTGTGTGTCTTTGGGAAATAAAAGGTATTTCCACCTCAATTTTTCAGTTTGTGATATAAGAATAATAATAATACCAACTTCAAACTTATCTAGAAGGGTACAGTTGATTTTGAAGTAAATGGAGAAAAAAAAAGAGTGAGGCAGAAAATGATTTGAAGTTTCATTTCAGGAGTGTTAAATAGTTTGGAGTATTTTTTATTGTATTACTTGGTTTAGCTTCATCATTTCATTACATTAAATGGCAATATGAAAAATACATATTTCTCTAAAACACATGTGGGATCTTAAGCCTTCCTCTGTCTACCCTAATTCTGTCTAGGTTTATGAATAACCACTGAGTTCATTAGACACTACTGATGTGTGCAAAATAATTCGATAGTTCACAACTTCATATATTTAACTTTGTGAAAAAAATCTTTTAAATGCTGTTAAGAGTTCATGTCACTTTTACATGCCTACTATCTTTTGCATCAACTCAAATAAAAATTAAAGTACAATGCTTTGTTTGAATACTGACTTCCTGGTAAGATTTCCGTGGATTATTATGCACTCAATGTTAAAGAAAGGAAAACAAAATAATGTTATAGATTATTTACTGTGATTTATGCCACCACTGTGGTATCATAAGCATGTTAAAAACTTAGCCATATCACTTTCATTTATTTATTTCATGTATTTGATTTCTAAATCAAAAAGTAATTAAAAGAGATAGTCATAAAATGAAGATTTTTTGGACAATGCAGTGAAAGTTGTGAGAAATTAAATATGTGGATTAATATTTTATAATTTTGAATCACAATATGAATGTGGAGAATCACTCTTTCCCATCAAGTTTGGAGTCAGTTGAGAAGCAGCAAAGAATTAGCAGACGTAGAACTATCATAGGCTTTTGTTTTGTTTAACTGATAAAGATCTAGCTTATATGAGATTTTTAAAAAATGGTTTTCATACTTATTATTCTTAAAATAGCCCATGCAAAGGAGTGTTTACAGTTGTAGAATAGACATTATTTACCCACGTTGCTACTCTCTACTACTTTAGAGTGTGTATATGTGTGTGTGTGTGCGTGTGGCGGGGTGGTGGAGTGGGAGTGTCCCTAACTTCAGCTAGTTGAGAAATCTGGATGAAGACTCTGACCCATACCGGTTAACATATCCTACTCCTAAAGAAATACTAAGAGTGGTGGGTGGTGGAAGCAGCCAGGAGGATATAGCAAAATCCTTTCTCATAGATAACAGAATACTTGAGAAACAGATCACCCAATTCACTTTTAGGTGTTTTTTTTTTTTTTTCCAAAATTCATTCCAAAATATACAACACCTAAAGTCTAACTTTCCTTTTGGAATGCCAAAGAGTGACAACTGTAAATCCTCCTGGTTAGCATATTTAGAAGGTGATATAAGTTTTTTCTTCCCATTTTGTCAATAATATACTCCATGTATAGAAGACCAGATTATATAACTGGCAAATATAAATTAGCTTCTACTTGAACTGAGACACCCCAAACTACAATAAACAATCTCATTTTCATTTCATTAAGATAATATTAACAATAATCAAAAAGATAAGCTTGGTCAGTTCTAAAATATTCCATCAGCCAGTTCACAGTGATTTCTCTAGCCTTTAAATCAAAACTCATCTTTTCTGCATGACTACTGCCACAAATACTCATATACTGAATAATGAAAGTTTTATACTATGAAATTATTACTTTATTATCTACTTGTTTCATATTCCCATATTTAAAAATTTGTATGACCCATATAATAGTACCTTGAGAATAATAGATAATTAATAAATATTTGGTAATTTGAGTTCTAAATATTTTTTGTTTTATAACTAACTAGTGGAATAGTCTAGCCTCTGCTTGAACTGAGGATAGCAAGAGTTGAATGATAGGGAATTTGAAATACCTCTAATTTTCTTCACTTTCTGTGTATAAATTGCTATTCCTTTTGCATTTCAACCTATTACATAATTTCTTTATGACACTGCCCCATCACCTTCCAAAGGGCTGATAATGACATTTGGCAATTATTGATATAACATCAATACTTATCTCTAAATAAGGTTAAATGAAACATATATTGTGTACAAAAGCACTGAGGTAAATATTTTTGTTGACACTGATTTATTTGCAAGATAGTTGCATTTTATTTTAGGTTCTGAGTCCAATTTTGATCCTGTTCTTGGACACAATCTAGTTTCCATTATATAAATAGTCAAACACTGTAAATTTAATAGTGAAAATACTATTAACACATCTCTTCCTTTTTTTCTCTCTCAGGCTAATTTCCAAAATATCTCAGGACTTCTATTCATAGGGTATAGGTATATTATTGTTACATAATGCAATCAATTGGTTTTTCTATTTGTACATTTCCTACTATATAATTGCAGTGACCAAATAATTCCTTATTTATTTCAGAGGACTACACATGTTAGTTTACTGACATACATCTCTTTTGGATTCCAGCTCTGTTTGAGTATGACTCACTAAGGAGCAAAGGGAACCTACAGAAAGAAAACTAAATAAAGGAGAATAAATGAAAATATTATGAAAAGTATACAAAACACAAAAGGTTCCCAAAGAAATCAGAAGAAGAAAGGAGAGAAAAGGAAGATACATGTGTAAGAAACAAGCAAAGAGGAAATCTTCACTAAGGGGAAGGAAGAAAGATGACATCAGAGAAATTATTATATATTTTTGTAAAACCTTTAAGGCCCTTGATGTTGCTGCTAATAAGTGATCTCTTTTACATATTCCTCCAAGTACAACTCCAAATTTACATCACTCCATTTTAAACCGATCTTTGATAATGAATGTTCATTTCAACCAGATTTTCTCAAAGTTCTTTTTTCAGAAGTTTGTGTGTATCCTCTGCTGATTGACAGTGAATCTGTACCAGGAGTGACTCGAGTCAGCTGACAACTACTTACAATCCAAGGTGCCATCAAAGTAAAGTTCTGTTTAGTAAAAAAAAAGTGGTCTAACTCCAGACAGCCTTCTCTTTCTTTCTTAGTAACAAGCAGTCGAGGGGCAGAATGCCAGCCTAATGTAAGCCAACTGTGAACTACTGGGAATGTGTCAGTATCTATCCTTAGCAATCACCATTTCAGATTTGAAAAAGGGAGGCTGTTTTAATATTTTAAGTACAGAAATTCACATGTGAAAAGGTGAGTTGAAAGAGGATATTCTTTTTCCACAATATTAAAGACAATATGGGGATTTACATTAATGATTTTTATGTAAAACCTGAATCTTTCAGCCTTTGAATTCAAAATGAGAGCTAAAGTTTGGCAGTTTGCATTTTTTATGATGCCATCAAAAATGTAATAGCATCTGAGTTGCAACACCTAATGCATTTAATTTCAATCAAACTCATTATAGATGGATCTAGAGATAGGAGGTAAATCTAAGTGCTTGTTTGAGTGGGCCTTAAAGAAACTACAGGAGAACATACACAGAAAGTACAAACTTAAGAATGCAAATGTGTACAAAAATACAACTCTAAATTTCTTCTCCTGAACTTAATGCTAACATGAGCGTCAACTGTAACCAGTATGGTAATCCAATGTAAGAATAATCTAATAAGAGTTTTCTCAGTTAACCTAGCTTTCCCTCTTCCCTTTCTTCACAGGGTAGATAAAAATTATGAAAAAGTGGACACACGGTCAGTGCATTGACAGAGGAGCTGCTGATATTTGATCAATATATTTCCTTACGTTCATCCAAAGAGACATATATGGTTGGGACATCATGTCATCTGGTTCTAACATTGTTTCCTCAGTGCATTGTATTAGCTGAGATGTCCTTGATCTGCTGTTATCTTATATATATGTATATATATATATATATATATATATGTTTATACATACATATATATATGTATATACATACATACATACATACATACATATATGCATTAATTTTTATTGAAGTATAATTGATTTACAATGTTGTGTTAGTTTCAGGTGTACAGCAAAATGAATCAATTATATACATAGATCCACTCTTTTTAAGATTCTTTTCCCATATAGGTCATTACAAAGTATTGAGTAGAGTTCCCTGTGCTATACATACTGTAGGATCTTTATTTGTTATCTATTTTATGTATAGTAGTGTGTATATATCAATCCCAATCTCCCAATTTATCTTTCCCCACCCCTTACCCCCTGGTAACCATAAGTTTGTCTTCTGTATCTGTAACTCTGTTTCTGTTTTTCTTCTATTTGCTACAACTTTCCTCCCTCAAACTATGAAGCCTCTCCAAGCCCCACTCTTTTCTCATCTTTATCCCTAGGTTAAAGGTCTTTCAGTGTCAGGTAACAGAATACCTGTTGAAAAGCAAGTTAAATAATAAGGTTCTGATTTTAAAATGTAATAAGATTTTCATTTCTCTAATGACTAACGATGTTGAGCATTTTTTCATGTGCCTCTTGGTCATCTGTATGTCTTCTTTGAAGAAATGTCTATGTAAAAAATAGAATAGAATAGAACAGAATAAAAAATAAAATAAGTGTAGGAGTAATTGGTCCTATAATTAATTCATCAGAATGAAAATGTCAGTACTGTGGATGACTTTAATTTACTGTTCTGGTCCTTGCTGTTTATACACGGGTCGGATGCTACAGTTCCAAATATTATCTAATCTTATAATGCCAGCAACCGAGGGACATGTACCATAAGGACATTGATGAGACACCAAAAGTTGTGCTTAATAACCATAACTTAGCCTGGCTTCATCTGTCACACATCACCAAACAAGTATCATTTAACTTATTGCTCTAAAATATTAAATTAGTTATCTGGGAACTGCAAATTATAATCACATTGAGAGAGCTCTTTTTAAAAAATTAATTTATTTATTTTATTCATTTTTTGCTGCATGGGGTCTTTGTTGTTGCACGTGGGCTTTCTCTAGTTGTGGCGAGCGGGTGTACTGTGTTGTGGTGCATGGGCTTCTCACTGCGGTGGCTTCTTTTGTTGTGGAGCATGGGCTCTAGGTGCACGGGCTTCAGTAGATGCAGCACCTGGGCTCATTAGTTATAGCACACAGGATCTAGAGCGCAGGTTCAGTAGTTGTGGCGTACAGGCCTAGTTGCTCCACAGCCTGTGGCATCTTCCTGGACCAGGGCTCGAACCTGTGTCCCCTGCACTGGCAGGCGGATTATTAACCACTGTGCCAACAGGGAAGTCCCGGGAGAGCTCTTAATCCCTATGAAAATGGTCTAAATTGGAAATAATGACATCCCCAAGAAAAATGAATATGTGTATAAAATAAATATAGTTTTATACAGAAAGATTTATAGAAAATAATATTTTTCATAATAGCCCAGGCTGGAAACAATCCAAATACGTAGCAAGGAGAAGGGATAAGCAATAAATGGATTGTGATATAACAATACCATGGAACCCTACTGAATCATCAAAAGGGGAAAAACAAAACCATATTTACAACAACATAGGTGATCCTAACAACATGCTGAGCAGAAGAAGCAGAGAGAAAAGAATACTCGCTGCATGATTTCATCTACATGAACTGCAGACAGGATGAAAGTTCAAATAATAGTTATTGAGGAATTGTGAAGATGAGGGCTGACTGGGAAGGGACATGATAGATTTTTTCATCTAAGATGATGTAAATTGCCTATATATTTGTACCAGTGTAAGTTATTCAGGTGTGTGCAAATATAAAAACTCATCACACTGTATGTCATATATAAATTTTACCTCAATTACCAAAAAAAATGTGACATATTGATACAAAACTATAGTTTCTGAAAGATTCTCTGGTTTTTCTTTACATTGGACATGCATTGGGTAACAGGACCCTGAACTTCCTAAAGTGAAAAACAAAGTTTTGATATGTCATAAAAGAATAATGATGATACAAAATTTTTCTTCTAAACTAAATGAAAAAAATGCTTCTTTGAACTTCAGTGATATTCCAGAGCCTATCAGGAGATGATATGAGAGCACCATCTCAGTTAATAAATAACACCTCATCAAAACTAACAAAAGCTGTCATAGATAAAATTCGCTAAAAAATATTTTGTTAATTCATTTTATTATTTGGATTTTATTGTCTATAAATAAAATCTGACTCATTGGACATTTTGCCTTATTGTATATTACAGGTCTGAATATGTAAATAGGATAGGAAAGCATTTGAGAGAGCCCTGTGATTAAATTCAAAGAAGTATAAGACTATAACTTGAAAATTATTTTATTTTGAGAAGCAGAATTTTCTATGTAGTATTAATCTGTATCTTTTTATAATTATTAAGTAATATTTTTTAAAAATGAGAATTAACTCCAAAAACATAATCAAATGCAAGATTATATTAGAAGTATTTACAGAAACATGTTTTTATACGTATGATATTTATGTATCTATCAACAAAAAAGTCTCGTGTTTGACTAAGACACAATATTTTGAAATGACTTTAGAAAACAGAAAAGGGATCCATTTACTATCATTGTTATTATTATTACTAAATTGAATTCTTATATTTTTCTACCTGTAAATTGTATACTCATTCTCATTATGACAGCTTGCCTTTTAATTTGATAACTATGCATACACTTATTGAAAAGTACATATTCTTCCCACATAAATAACACTTTTTTCTTTTTTTTTTTTTTTTTTTTGCGGTATGCGGTCCTCTCACTGCTGTGGCCTCTCCCTTTGCGGAGCACAGGCTCCGGACGCGCAGGCTCAGCGGCCATGGCTCACGGGCTCAGCTGCTCCGCAGCATGTGGGATCTTCCCAGACCGGGGCACGAACCCGTGTCCCCTGCATCAGCAGGCAGACTCTCAACCACTGCGCCACCAGGGAAGCCCTAAATAACACTTTTTAAAGTCTACATTTCCTCCACTGTCATCAAATTATCTTCCTCCCCTCACCTCAGTGTTTCCACATTTTTCTTTATTTTTCTTTCAGCTGCAAACAATAAGTCTGTATGAAGATTAAATGTAGAAACACGATGTAGGATTACAGAAGGGAACATAAAATAGATTTAACGATGGCAAATTCACAGTGTTTAATAATGCACTTTATTAAATACATGATATTTCAATTTTACCTTCTCATTTTAAGAGAGTAAAACTAAACATGTTCTCAGATTATCAAAATAATGTAATCCAGAAAAATTTGTTCTTGCTTTATTAATAATTTTCCTTTAAACAAGTATAACATTTAATTTACCCATATGTAGAAGTAAACTTAACCATTTTACCAACTGGTGTGATAAACAAATTGCTTATCTTCTTTACACTGTATTCAACTCAACGGTTTACTTGCATACTTTTCCTACTAAATCACAAATTTCCTAAATCCAGGACCTAAATTCAGGGAGTACTCTTAAATTACAAACTTTTATTATTCATTTATGTATCGCTATTACCTATTTTGGTACATGGGATATAGTTAATAGTCAATAAATATTTTTAATTAAGAAATATTTCTTACCCAAACTGTTTTCTAACCATCAAATTCTATGTTTTTTATGTTGTTTTATTATCTTAGCTCAAATATTGTCAATATTTTTGACTTAAGTTAACAAGATTTCCAATTAAAACAAAAATTTTATTGAATGAAAGATTCTTTAAATTCTATAGTGCTTTACAATTTTCAAAAGTTTCACACAGATGATTTCATATAATTCGATAATAACCCCCTTTGTTTTCTCCTAGCCCTATATTGCCCCTCCCCTCTTCCCTCTTCCCACTAGTAACCACTAGTTTTTTCTCTTCATCTCTGAGTCTGCTTCTTTTTTTTGTTTTATTCACTAGATGGTGTATTTTTTAGATTCCACATATAAGTGATATCATACAGTATTTGTCTTTTTCTGTCTGACTTATGTCACTTAACATAATGCTCTCCAAGTCCATCCATGTTGCTGCAAATGGCAAAATTTCATTATTTTTTTTATGTCTGAGTAGCATTCCATTGTATATATATGTACACCACATCTTCTTTATCCATTCCTCTGTTGATAGACACTTAGGTTGCTTCCATATCTTGGTAAATGTAAATAATGCTGCTATGAACATTGGGGTGCATGTATCTTTTCGAATTATTGTTTTTGTTTTGTTTTCTCAGATATATATATATATATCCAGGAGTGGAATTGCTGGGTCATACGGTAGTTCTAGTTTTAGTTTTTTGAGACACTTCCATATTGTTTTCCACAGTGGCTGCACCAATTTACATTCCCCCCAACAGTGTACAAAGGTTCCCTTTTCTCCACATCCTCGCCAACATTTGTTATTTGTGTTCTTTTTGATTATAGTCATTCCGACAGGTGTGAGGTGATATTTCATTGTGGTTTTGATTTGCGTTTCCCTGGTGATTAGTAATGTTGAGCATCTTTTCATGTGCCTGTTGGCCATCTGCATTTCCTCTTTGGAAAAATATCTATTCAATTCTTCCACATATGTTTTAATCGGGTTGTTTGTTTTTTTGATGCTGAGTTGTATGTCCAATCCATGTGCCCAATTTTTAACATAAATAATATGGGAATTTAAAGATCTGTCAGATTTTATACAGCTTAGTTTAGTTATCTGTTTTCCTTCTAACATCTTGAGCTAAATAGAAGAAAATGGGCATCTTAATAAAGTGTATGATAATGGAAAAAAAGAAAAGTGAATTTTTCAAGCATGTGTGAATTTGGGCAATGAGTCGATTTTTAAAATTATTTAATTAATTAACTTTTGTCTGCACTGGGTCTTTGTTGTTGTGTGTGGACTTTTCTCTAGTTGCGGTAAGCAGGGGCTACTCTTCATTGCAGTGCATGGGCTTCTCATTGTGGTGGCTTCTTTTGTTGAGGAGCACAGGTTCTAGTCATGTGGGCTTCAGTAGTTGCGACATGCGGGCTCAGGAGTTGTGGCACACAGGCTTAGTTGCTCCATGGCATGTGGGATCTCCCCAGATCAGGGATCGAACCAGTGTCCCCTGCATTGGCAGGCAGATTCTTAACCACTGCACCACCAAGGAAGTTCCAATGAGTGTAGTGCTATTTTATTAAGTCAAAAAGAAATTTGAAGACAGAAAGTAACTGGGCAAAATGTAAGTCTGTAAAGGAGACATAGGAGACCACAAAAAACAAGCATCCACTATTTGACACTTTTGCCTGGAATTATGTGGTTGTTCTCACTTCCCTCTGCCCCTTCTACCTCCTGACTCACCACTTACTACCACATGTAGATTTGTCTTCCTCCATCTGTTTTTCTTTTTTTCCAGTGAAGTGCAGCCCAAATTCTAGCCACAATACGTACTTCAGTGTTCTAAAGAAAATAAATAAATACAAATTTTCACAAAGGTTGTTAAAAGTATGTTTTTTTTCTATACCACATTTTCAAATATAGTGTTACATTTCTTCTAAGGTTTCCCTGAAGTAGTGTTTCTCAAATATGGCTGCTTATTTCAATAACTAAGGGAGATTTTAAAATGCAATGAGATCCACACATCAGTATATTTTTTAAAGCACTCCTGGTAATTCAAATGCACAGCTATTGCTGAGAGCTATTGCCAAAAATCAACTAAAACAGATGAGTCATTTAGTGGGCATTTCATACATAACTGATGTCATCTTCAAAATCAGGCAAGAAAATGATTTGTTAGAATGGTTTCCATATATGAACTGAGATAAAAGCATTTACCATGCTTACTTGAAAAGAAGAATAAAATATCAATTTCCAAAACAAATATCTCAGGAAAGCACCTTTGGAAATGCAGAGAATTTGCTGCTTATTAAAAAAAAGTCTACTTTTTAAAATCAAGTGTATTCCATTTGTCCTCTTCTCCTCCTGTTTCTCTTTGCCCCAAAATAGCACAGAAGGTACAAGGCAGCAACCTATTTTTACCTTACTATTTGTGGAATTCTTAAAAAGAAAACATGACTTATAAGATAAGTGGTACTTAATGTTGCAAAGCATTTTTGTAAAAATGTGATATTTGTATTTGAATAACTTTAATATGGAAAATAAATTTTATTTTTAAATGCCTTAAAAAGGAAATTAATTTGATTAATTAAAGTTATGAAAAACAGAAATTGATAAGAAAAGTGGTTATAAGAAGTGAATGCAATATAAAAACGCTTTTTAATACACTTTTTTTTCTTTTTCTTAACACAGATTTTCCAAGGGCTAAGGTTCTACTTTCCCCAGAGCTAAGATGATTTGATATCTCAATTTGGCCTAGAAAGCTAAAGTTTTTTATTCTATATTTTAGGAAACTTGCAGGTCAGAGAATCTTACTCCAGAAATAAGTACTGTATGTATCTTCTTAGTGAGATATCTAAGATGACCTCATTTTGTGCTGGTTCACAATGTGATACATGATTCCTTGTACTTTGCCACAAATTGTTTAGTTTCTCTTCTAAGACTCATTTAGTCCCAAGAGTTTGGTTTTATTTTGTATGAAGGAATCCTGGATGCCAGAGAAATTCAGGATTTAAAGATACTTCTTTTTTTCTATTCTTATATCAAGACCACATGCTTAACTCAGAGGCTATTGATATTTAAGACAAATAGTTTCACTTAATCTGCTAGTTGCTGTTTCCCTGACTTTGCATTTCCCTAAGGAGAGTCTTTACTCTCAGTTCCTTCTGATGTGTGGAAGTGAAGGAAAAGGCCTTATTTAATTGATTTGCTGAGACCTCCACATTTTGGTGAATTAGCCAGGCACCGTGAGAAATAGATAAGAAATAACTTTAGGGGAAGAGTGTTACATATTAAGATTAAGGATCCTTGTTTATCACAAGAGCTGGTTCTAAACGTGTACCAAATGAGTTTGAGCTTGGTGGTTTATGGTTAGTTTCTACTGACTACCTTTTTACATGAGTGCTTGACTAGTTTTAATTGCTGAGCAAACGATATCTAAGTGAGCAAGGACTGACTGTTTTGGCAAGAATTTGTGAATCTGATTTTGACAAGCCCTAGCCAGGTACTACTGAAATAGGGATTCAATTATAAGGAAGAGAGAATTTTTATATATCTAGGCCCCTTAGATATCTACAGACTTGGTTTCTTAGCCAAGAGTGCAAAAAGCCATGTTGAGTTTGGAGTTTTACAGTATTGGCCAGTGCTGTCAGACAAGCAGCCTCAAACTTACTTAATTGCTATGTTGTCTTTGACTGTTCACAGGGTCAAAGGAAGGAACTGTGAATAAGCTAACCTCTTGGATTCATGTGGCTTTTTTTAATAGGCAAAAATTTCCAGCACTCACATGGTCTCTAGTTAACTAGCTGCATAAACTCTGAATATGGCTTTAGGTAGTAGACATCAAAACTTTCATCACCCACAGAAAGGAAAAGTGGTACATTTTATAAACAGAAAAAACCAATTATAAACAGAATAAACAATGTTAAGCAGTGGGGTGCATATGTGATATGCACTATGTGATATGCATATGATATGCAATATGTGATATTCTTTAATGGAAATTGATAAACAACTTGTTGAAAATATTACAAATCAAATACTTAAAAGGAAAATTTTTTCAGATGCACAGGCTCAGCGGCCATGGCTCATGGGCCCGGCCACTCCGCGGCATGTGGGATCTTCCCAGACCGGGGCATGAACCTATGTCCCCTGCAATGGCAGGTGGACTCTCAACCACTGCGCCACCAGGGAAGCTTGGGAAATTTTAATACATATCTATAATAATCTTGAAATCATTTTGCTCCAGAAATCAAGAAAGAATGGGAGTGATTTGAATTTAAAATATCATTACTAGTATCAGAATGAAAATGAAGAGAGAATAAAATAAAAAATAAAATACTAAAAAACACAAACCTGTTTATACTTATTTACCTGTTTTAAATTTAAAAATCTGAGAATACAAGAGTGGGAGTGAATGTGAATAAAAGAGTTTTCTTGATGTTGAATGTACAAACTACTCTGAAAAAAAAAAAAAACTCTTGGATTTATATTGTTAAGTTGAACAGTTATATATACCTTATAATATTCTAATTTCATCCTTATATAATATACCCAAGAAAAGCTTTAATATCTGTGTACCTGGAGACATCTAAAATATAGGATCATTGAATAGCATTGTATTCGAGTGATGTACTGGAACGAATCCAGACTCTGATCCAGTGGGTAACCATATTATAGAAAATTCACACAGTTATATAATTACACAGCAGTGAAAATAAAGGGGTCACCTAAGTGAATATTAGTAATAAATATTGTGTTGAGAAAGCAAGTTCCCAAAGACTATTAATAGAAGACAATTTTATATAAAGCCCAAATATAAGTAAAATAGTATATTTTACATATATATTGATTAAAAAATAAAGCAGGCTATGATAAATCTCAAATTCAAAATAAGGATTACTTTTAGGAATGATAGAATAGAAGAGGGACTGGCAAATAGACAAGTACTGTTGACAGTAATTAATCCTCATCTTTGACAATGTGTCTATGGCTGTTCATCCTATCATAAAAATAAGTCATGTGGCAAATGATTCAAGGAAACAGCAGGGAATTCATTATAGTTGGGGTAGGAAGCTGAAGAGATTGGAAGTGACAGATTGGCTCTTCTTGGGTCTTGAGCCTGCCAGCTTTTGGAGTAGAACTTACACCATCCACTCTTCTGGTTCTCACAACCTTCAGACTTAAACTACAACTGTACCACCTGCTCTGCTGGGTCTCCATTCAGCTTGTTGACTGCAGACCTTGAGACTTCTCAGCCTCCATAATCATCCTTATTGAGATATAATTGACATAAAACATTGTGGAAAGAGCAGTTCCCAGCTCCCAGCCAGGTGGAAAACAGGATCTCGGAGTCGTAGCCAAAAGAAACTGGATTCTGCCAACGATCTGAATGAGTTTAGAAGCAGGTTCTTCTCAAGAGCTTCCAGTTCCCCAACCGGGGATCAAACCTGCACCCTCGGGACTGAAAGCTCAGAGTCTTAACCACTGGACTGTCAGGGAATTCCCCAGAATACCCCACTTCTTATCACCTCTGACACCCTCGTCCAAGCCACCATCATCTCAGGTTTATCCATTGAGAGGGACTGAGGGTGGAAACATCCCAAAGCAAGGAGCCCACTTAGCACCTGGATCTTAGATTCTGAGTGCCAAGAAATCTGGCAGAGACCATCTTCATCAAGTGATTCAAGCAAACAAAGTTAACATCACAAGGAATGAAACAAATTGAAATTGTGCACCCCCCTGATAGGATGCAGTAAGAAGAACACAGCATCACTTGTGTGATATTCCTGCCAAAGTGCATCACTTGGGCCTTATGCTAGTGGCACTTCCAGTGGAGTCCTGTAGGACATAATTCATTTTCCACATGGATAGGAATTATCAAAGCAAAAACTGCACTAGACAGAGTTATAGAGCCATGTGGCTGACAGGGTCTTGGTGCTCTGGCCGGGTGTCAGGCCTGAGCCTCTGAGGTGGGAGAGCCGAGTTCAGGACATTGGTCCAGCAGAGACCTCCCGGTACCACATAATATCAATCGGTGAGAGCTCTCCCAAAGATCTCTGTCTCAATGCTAAGACCTAGCTCCACTCAACAACCAGCAAGCTCCAGTGCTGGACACCCCATGCCAAACAACAAGCAACACAGGAACACAACCCCACCCATTAGCAGAGAGGCTGCCTAAAATCATAAGTTCACAGACATGCCAAAACACACCACTGGATGCAATCCTGCCCACAAGAAACACAAGATCCAGCCTCATTCACCAGAACAGAAGCACCAGTTCACTCCACCAGAAAGCCTACACAAACCACTGAATCAACCCTACCCACTAAGAGCAGACACCAAAAACAACAGGAACCACAAACCTGCAGCCTGAGAAAAGGAGACCCCAAACACAGTAAGTTAAGCAAAATGAGAAGACAGAGAAACACACAGCAGATGAAGGAGTAAGCTAAAAACCCACCAGAACAAAAAAAATAAATAGGAAATAGGTAGTCTACCTGAAAAAGAATTCAGAGTAGTGATAGTAAAAATGATACTAAATCTTGGAAATAGAATGGAGAAAATACAAGAAACAATTAACAAGGACCTAGAAGAACTAAAGACCAAACAACAATGATGAACAACACAATAAATGAAATTAAAAATTCTCTAGAAGTAATCAAGAGCAGAATAACTAAGGCAGAAGAACAGATAAGTGACTCTGAAGGTAAAATAGCGGAAATAACTACTGCAGAGCAGAATAAAGAAAAAAGAAGGAAAAGAATTGAAGAGAGTCTCAGAGAATTCTGGGACAACATTAAATCACCAACATTGGAATTATAGGGGTCACAGAAGAAAAGAGAAAAAGAAAGGGACTGAGAAAATATTTGAAGAGATTATAGTTGAAAACTTCCCTAATATGGGAAAGGAAATAGTCAATAAAGTCCAGGAAGTGCAGAGAATTGCATACAGGATAAATTCAAGAAGAAACACACCAAGATATATATTAATCAAAATATTAAAAATTAAATACAAAGAAAAAAATTAAAAGCAGCAAGGGAAAGCAACAGATACTATACAAGGGAATCCCCATAAGGTTAACAGCTGATCTTTCAGCAAAAACTCTGCAAGCCAGAAGGGAGTGGCAGGATATATTTAAAGTGATGAAAGGGAAAACCCTACAACCAAGATTATTCTACCCAGCAAGGACCTCATTCAGATTCAACAGAGAAATTAAAACCTTTACAGACAAGCAAAAGCTAAGAGAATTCAGCACCACCAAACCAGCTTTACAACAATGCTAAAGGAATTTCTCCAGGCAGGAAACACAAGAGAAGGAAACGACCTACAATAGCAAACCCAAAACAATTAAGAAAATGGTAATAGGAACATACATATTGATAATTACCTTAAATGTAAATGGATTAAATGCTCCAACCAAAAGACATAGACTGGTTGAATGGATAAAAAAACAAGACCAATATATATGCTGTCTATAAGAGACCCACTTCAGACCTAGGGAAACATACAGAATGAAAGTGAGGGGATGGAAAAAGATATTCAATACAAATGGAAATCAAAAGAAAGCTGGAGTAGCAATTCTCGTATCAGACAAAACAGACTTTAAAATACAGACTATTACAAGAGACAAAGAAGGACACTACATAATGATCAAAGGATCAATCCAAGAAGAATATATAATAATGGTAAAGATTTATACACCCAACAAAGGAGCACATCAATACATAAGGCAAATGCTAAAGCCATAAAAAGAGAAATTGACAGTAAAACAATGATAGTAGGGGACTTTAACACCCCACTTTCACCAATGGACAGATCATACAAAATGAAAATAAATAAGGAAACAAACGCTTTGAATAACGTATTGAATAAGATGGACTTGATATTTATAAGACATTGCAACCAGGACAACAGAACACACTTTCTTCTTAAGTGCTCATGGAACATTCTCCAGGATAGATCATATCTTGGGTCACAAATCAAGCCTTGATAAATTTAAGAAAATTGAAATGGTATGAAGTATCTTTTCTGACCACAATGCTATGAGACTAGATATCAATTACAAGAAAAAAATGTAAAAAATACAAACACATGGAGGCTAAACAATACACTACTAAATAACCAAGAGATAACTGAAGAAATCAAAAAGGAAATCAAAAATACTTAGAACAAATGACAGTGAAAACACAACAACCCAAAACCTATGGAATTCAGCAAAAGCAGTTCTAAAAGGGAAGTTTATAACAGTACATTCCTACCTCAAGAAACAAGAAAAATCTCAAATAAACAACCTAACCTTACATCTAAAGGAATTAGATAAAGAAGAAGAAGAACAACAACAACAACAAAAAAAACCCTAAAGCTAGAAGGAAAGAAATCATAAAGATCAGATCAGAAATGAAGGAAATGATAGCAAAGATCAATAAACATAAAAGCTGGTTCTTTGAAAAGATAAACAAAATTGATAAACCATTTGCCAGACTCATCAAATAAAAAAGGGAGAAAAAGCAAATCAATAGAATTAGAAATGAAAAAAGGAGAAGGAACAACTGACACTGCAGAAATGCAAAGGATCATGAGAGATTACTACAAGCAACTAGATGCCAATAAAATGGACAAATTCTTAGAAAAGCACCACCTTCCGAGAATGAACCAGGAAGAAATACAAAATATGAACAGAGCAATCACAAGCAATGAAATTGAAACTGTGATTAAAAATCTTCCAACAAACAGAAGTCCAGGACCAGATAGCTTCACAGGTGAATTCTATCAAACATTTAGAGAAGAGGTAACACATATTCCTGTCAAAGTCTTCCAATATATAGCAGAGGGAGGAACACTCCTAAACTCATTCTCCAAGGCCACCATCACCCTGATACCAAAACCAGACAAAACTGTCACAAAAAAGAAAACTACAGGCTAATATCACTGATGAACATAGATGCAAAAATCCTCAACAAAATACTAGCAAACAGAATCCAACAGCACATTAAAAGGATCATACACCATGGTCAAATTCAGTTTATCCCAGGAATGCAAGGATTCTTCAAGATACACAAATCAATCAATGTGATACACCATATTAACAAATTGAAGGATAAAAACCATATGATCATCTCAATAGATGCAGAAAAAGCTTTTGACAAAATTCAACACCTATTTATGATAAAAACCCACCAGAAAGTAGGCATAGAGGAACTTACCTCAACATAATAAGAGCCACATATGACAAACCCACAGCCAACATTTTCTCAATGGCAAAATCCTGAAACCATTTCCACTAAGATCAGGAACAAGACAAGGTTGCCCACTCTCACCACTGTTTTTCAACATAGTTTTGGAAGTTTTAGCCACAGTAATAAGAGAAGAAAAAGAAGTAAAATGAATCCAAAGCAGAAAAGAAGAAGTAAAACTGTCACTGTTTGCAGATGACATGATACTATACCTAGAGAATCCTAAAGATGCTACCAGAAAACTGCTAGAGCTAATCAATGAATTTGGTAAAGTAGCAGGATACAAAATTAATGCACAGAAATCTCTGGCATTCTTATACACTAATGATGAAAAATCTGAAAGTGAAATCAAGAAAACACTCCCATTTACCATTGCAACATAAAGAATAAAATATCTAGGAATAAACCTATCTAAGGAGACAAAAGACCTGTATGCAGAAAATTATAAGACACTAATGAAAGTAATTAAAGATGATACAAATAGATGGAGAGATATACCATGTTCTTGGATTGGAAGAATCAACATTGTGAAAATGACTCTACTACCCAAAGCAACCTACAGATTCAATGCAATCCCTATCAAACTACCAATGGCATTTTTCACAGAACTAGAACAAAAAATTTCACAATTTGTATGGAAACACAAAAGATCCCGAATAGCCAAAGCAATCTTGAGAACTAAAAATGGAGCTGGAGGAATCAGGCTCCCTGACTTCAGACTATACTACAAAGCCACAGTAATCAAGACAGTATGGTACTGGCAAAAAGCCCAGAAATATAGATCAATGGAACAGGATAGAAAGCCCAGAGATAAACCCACACACATATTGTCACCTTATTTTTGATAAAGGAGTCAGGAATATACAATGGAGCAAAGACAGCCTCTTCAATAACTGGTGCTGAGGAAACTGGATGGCTGCATGTAAAAGAACGAGATTAGAACACTCCCTAACACCATACACAAAAATAAACTCATAATGGATTAAAGACCTAAATGTAAGGCCAGACACTGTAAAACTCTTAGAGGAAAACAGGCAGAACCCTCTGTGACATAAATCACAGCAAGATCCTTTTTGACCCACCTCCTAGAGAAAGGGAAATAAAAACAAAAATAAACAAATGGAATCTAATGAAACTTAAAAGCTTTTGCACAGCAAAGGAAACCAGAAACAAAATGAAAGGACTATCCTCAGAATGGGAGAAAATATTTGCAAATAAAGCAACTGACAAAGGATTATTCTCCCAAATATACAAGCAGCTCATGCAGCTCAATATCAAAAAAACAAACAACCCAATCCAAAAATGGGCAGAGGACCTAAATAGATATTTCTCCAAAGAAGATACACAGATTGCCAACAAACACATGAAAGAATGCTCAACATCACTAATCATTAGAGAAATGCAATCAAAACTACAATGAGTTATCACCTCACACCTGTCAGAATGGTCATCATCAAAAAACCTACAAACAATAAATGCTGGAGAGGGTGTGGAGAAAAGGGAACCCTCTCGCACTGTTGGTGGGAATGTAAATTGATACAGCCACTATGGGGAACAATATGGAGGTTCCTTAAAAAACTAAAAATAGAATTACCATATGACCCAGCAATCCCACTACTGGGCATATACCCTTAGAAAACCATAATTCAAAAAGATTCATGTACCACAATATTCATTGCAGCACTATTTACAATAGCCAGGATATGGAATTAACCTAAGTGTCTATCTACAGATTGAATAGATGAAGAAGACATGGCACATATATACAATGGAATATTACTCAGCCATAAAAATAAATGAAATTGAGTTATTTGTAGTGAGGTGGATGGAGCTAGAGTCTGTCATTCAGAGTGAAGTAAGTCAGAAAGAGAAAAACAAATGCCATATGGTAAATGCCATATGATAATACATATATATGGAATCTAAAAAAAAAAAATGTTCTGAAGAACCTAGAGGCAGGGCAAGAATAAAGAAGCAGATGTAGAAAATGAGCTTGAGGATACGGGGAGGGGGAAGGGAGAAGCTGGGATGAAGTGAGATAGTGCCATGGACATATATATGCTACCAAATGTAAAATAGATAGCTAGCTGGAAGCAGCTGCATAGCACAGGGAGATCAGGTCTGTGTTTTGTGTCCACCTAGAAGGGTGGGTTAGGGAGGGTGGGAGGGAGATGCAAGAGGGAGGGGATATGAGGGTATATGTATACATATAGCTGATTCACTTTGTTATAGAGCAGAAACTAACACACCATTGTTAAGAAATTATACTCCAATAAAGATGTTAGCAAAAAAAACCCACCAATAACCTCCCATAACAAACAAAAAGTCATTTTTTAGAAAATAATTAATAGTAAAGGTCCACTGTCTGTAGCAATGAAGTTAATATGTAATAAAGATTTTGATCAGTCCAGTTTTATGCAAAAGACAAAAGGGGTTTGGCAAACATATAAATAAAAGAAACAAAAAAAGAAAGGAAAAAGTTCAAATTAACCAGACAGATGTTTGAAGATTAAATAATAAGTGAGCAGTGTTCTAGATA
Organism: Orcinus orca; assembly: GCF_937001465.1. Taxonomy (NCBI): domain Eukaryota; kingdom Metazoa; phylum Chordata; class Mammalia; order Artiodactyla; family Delphinidae; genus Orcinus; species Orcinus orca. Next base: position 125,732,326 of record NC_064563.1, read on the forward strand.
GAGGGAACAATATTTGATTACAAAATAAAGGGAAGGCTTCTCTGGTGGCGCAGTGGTTGAGAGTCCGCCTGCCGATGCAGGGGACACAGGTTCGTGCCCTGGTTCAGGAAGATCCCACATGCCACGGAGCAGCTGGGCCCGTGAGCCATGGCCACTGAGCCTGCGCGTCTGGAGCCTGTGCTCCACAATGGGAGAGGCCACAACAGTGAGAGGCCAGTGTACCGCAAAAAAAAAAAAAAAATATATGGAAACACAACACAGTTTCTGTGTATCAGATACTGTGCTACATGGTTACATGCATATTAACTTATATGCATTACAGCAACTCCACACCCCTATAACACCTATAACACCCCTACCCCCATTTTACTGAAGGAAGCATGGGCATAGAAAGTTCACACAACTAGGAGGTGGGAGAGTTTGTGCATTTCACCAGTCCATCATCACAAGACAACAATTGCTAGATTGCGTTATGAAAAAAAAAATCTTGTCAGAAAACAAAGATAAAGTAGAAGGAAAGAATACCAATGTCCAGTAAATTGTGCCAGTTTTCCATAGAGAGATAACTGAGAAGCAGTTAAGAATCTAAAATCTTAATCAAACCCTTCTAGAATGATTAGGAGAGTAAGAAGAGAATGGAGATAAGAGCATGTCCCTTAATTTCAGATAGACATTGCTGTCATAGGAGAATATATACTCAGTGATTCAAAAATCCAAAAAACCAGGAGTGACCAGGCTTTAGGAAAAGACCCATGCAAAGGTACTGAAGCTCCGCCTCCATGGAGCTAGGGTAACTGTGAGCCCTGAAGTCAGTTTAATTAATGTGGTCCTCTAGCTTTTTTAGGGCCTTTTTAGGGGAAGTACTAAGCTGCCCACAAGTGGGAGATTATCACATCCTGATGGATGGGTCATGGACTTGTTGGTTAAACCCAGTGTATTAAAAGAGGAAAATGTTGGAGATAAAAAGAGGGATCTCCATTTCCATGACTTCAGGTTTTCATGTGGAAGTATTCTTGTGACTATTATTCATGATTTCTCTCTTCCTTATTTACTTCTCTCCCTGAAGGATAATCTCCTTGGCTCTAGTTCCACTATTTCAGGAAGCTGAAAGTATTGTTACTCTAACCAAAGCAGTGCCTAACCTTTCTGTACCTAAAGCAGTAGCGTTGTAAATCATAATCACAGCGAATATTGTAGCTTTTAAGTTAATGTTTTAACATCAGGTTTTGAGCAACACAATATTTAAATTACATTTTGATCCAGCAATTCCACTTCTGGGTATGTACCCAACAGAACTGAAAGTGGGGACATGGGGAGATAAATAGATTATTTTACAACTGTGTTCATAGCAACATGATTCACACTAGCCAAAAGGTGGAAGCAACCTAAGTATCCATCAGTGGATAAATGGATAAACAAAATGTGATATATATACACACAACAGACTATTATTCAGCCTTTAAGAGGAAGGAGATTTTGATGTATGCTAAAGCATGGATGAGTCTTTAAGACATTATGCGAAGTGAAATAAGCAAGTCAAAAAAGGACAAACACTGTATGACTCTATTCATGTGAGATACATAGACTTGTCAAATTCATGGAGAAAGAAGTAAAACGGTGGTTGCCTGGAGCTGGGAGAAGTGAGGAATAAAGAGTTGTTATTTAAAGGGCACAAAGTTTCAGTCTGGGAAGATGAAAAAAAAAATTTCTGGAGGTTGATGGTGGTGATGGTAGCACAAAATGTGAATGTACTTAGATACTACTGAACTGTACACTTAATAATGGCTAAAATGGCAAATTTTATGTTATGCATATTTTACCACAAAAATTAATTAGTTAACTAATTTTAAAAATCTTATTAGATGAAGCAATAAATGGACTTTCTAACACATTAGTATTATGTGAAGGCTCTGAAATCATTAGTTTGTAGCTTTTGTTGCAAACATTGTAAGTTTATCCTCCTCAGAGCTTTTATCCAAAAAAACCCTTTTAAAAAGACCTTTGTGGGGCTGGAACTGCATTGTCTTTTTTTTTTTTTTTTTTTTTTTTTAACCACACTTGAAAAGGAAAAAAACGCAGCACTACCATCTAACTTGTTTGTTTATTTCTAAAAGTAAATAATTAGCATATTCAAATAATTCTGTAAAGTTAATTTTAAAGACTTTTCCAGTAAAAGTTTAGATGATTCACACCTAAGTGTAAAAGTAATAAACTAGCTCTTTGGAATTTTTCTCAAGTTCTACCACTCATACAAGTTTCACTTCAAAACGCTCATATGTTTCTCTGACCAGAATTAGATTTCAACCATGCAGTACAGCCAGACATAACTCCAAGTAAAATTATTCAAAGCACAGCCACAAGGCTTCCCTGGTGGCGCAGTGGTTGAGAGTCCGCCTGTACATGCAGCGGACATGGGTTCGTGCCCAGGTCCGGGGAGATCCCACATGCTGCGGAGCGGCTGGGCCCGTGAGCCATGGCCGCTGAGCCTGCGCGTCCAGAGCCTGTGCTCCGCAACGGGAGAGGCCACAACAGTGAGAAGCCCGCGTACCGCAAAAAATAAAATAAATAAATAAATAAATAACAGAGCCACAGGTTATGTATATACTAAAGGATTAATTTGATGTAAACAAAATTAAACTAAGAACTTATCAAATCAACGATAAATAAGAGTAGTAATTGATATTTAGTTTTGTTTTTTCTACCTCATGAAAGCATTGAATTAAACAGGGGAGATGTTTGACAATATATTAAATGTGACACACTCCAAAAGTACATTATAATTTATAAGCACTATTTTTTGTGTCTGTATGTATTTATGTGTGAGGTTATGCGTGTGTGTGTGTATTTCTCCAAAATTTAATCCAAAGTTATCTTTATCAAATAGCATGAAAGAGACATCTATTTTTTTACCTACTATTTTTTTTTTCTTTTCTTTTTTTTGGGGGGGGGGGTGGTACACGGGCCTCTCACTGTTGTGGCCTCTCCCGTTGCGGAGCACAGGCTCCAGACGCACAGGCTCAGCGGCCATGGCTCACAGGCCCAGGCGCTCCGCGGCACGTGGGATCTTCCCGGACTGGGGCACGAACCCGTGTCCCCTGCATCGGCAGGCGGACTCTCAACCACTGCGCCACCAGGGAAGCCCTACCTACTATTTATATATCTGAATAAAATGCAGTTAAAAGCTGAAGAGATCAATCTTTTTAAAAATGGAAAGTAATCCTTTCTGCCTCCAAATAAAATTGAATTACAACATTCTTCTTTTCTTTCTAGGTGTCCATGTTGCTTAAAGATTGTAAGTTAAATTTAAAAAGTAGGCAGAAGTTTTTATCTAGAAAATGACATTTTCACTGTAATAGTCATCATTATTGTAATGCTTGTAAAGTTCAATTAATGATAAATGTCAAAATCTTAAGTGGATATACTGTGTGCTGTAGGAGGGCTAAGATTCAGAGAGAAATCTACTTTGGAGAGGTAAAAAAAGGAAAATTATTATAGTTTTTTTTCTAGGGAATATTCTCTAAAGATATATGACAAAGGTGTGTATTAAAGGACCAAATTTAAAAAGAGTAGAATAAAGTGGGATATTTTAATCTATTTTCTACTTTTTCAACCAGTGTTTCCCTAAGATTAATAGTACCTTTTAAAATTACAGTAAGACTGTATATAAGGAGATGTGACAGTGGGAATACTTGAATTAGAAGAAAGTAAAATAAAATGAAATTGAATGTTAAGCAAAGGTAATCAAAGTGAGAGTCTACACATGTCAAAAAGTTTAAGTATAGTATCATACTTAATATTCACATTGTATTCTAGTACAGGTATTATTAACTCCCTTTTCAACTGAACAAGAGCAGCAAAAAATTAAAAGAGATAAATAATTTGCAAAAGATATATAACTTGTAATATAACTAACACCAAGTGCTTGCTTATTCACTGCAGCACCCCTCCTGGATAAATGAGGCAAAGCACGTTGTAGATTATGTATTTGATGAAGTAGCATTTTTTTTTTCTATGAAACTGAATTCAGTTTTCAGAGAAAAAAATGTGTAATATAAACTAAGAGATTTTAGAATGCCAGCCAAAGGTCTCTGGGTTTTTTGAATTTTTAGTCTTGGCTAAATTGTAGCTGAGTAAGCACCAGGGCATGGGAGCTCAGTTGAGGTTAAAAACGACAATATGGGGCACCATCAGGGGAGCTTAAAGGCTCAATTCCTCTGAGAACCTGTGTTACTAAGAACTTGGATTCATAGAGTTAATGGACAAGCAGAACTTTAAGTAATGTGTTGGGAAAGGTACTGTTAGGTCACTTTGGGATTGTGAAGTTACAGAAAGCAAAGACACTGTTCCAGGACCTGCCATCTGTAGGTCACGTTGACCTTCCTGCTTGGGGGCCCTCATTAAGTGTATGCGCTGTAAACACATCTTGAGCCTTCTGCTGGGGAAGGATTTGAGGAAAAGGAGAACCTCTTGATCTTTACTGAGTCATTATAGAGACTGAGTGGTTACAGAATATGATGGAAGAAATAACTCTAACAAAAGCTCAGATGTTTTAAATTTATAAGATTCCAAAGAAATAGAGAAGAATCAAGGTTATTGCCCAGGATACAAGATGATGTAGACACAGAGATGCAGGGCCCAGATGCCCCTTTAAGGAAGGACTTGCTGTCAACTCTAGGAAGTCAGTCACTAGACAGACTCCAGCTGTCAGCTCCTTTAGGACCTTATCTCCACCTCAGTTACATTTCCAAGGGCCACATCCTTCCAAGAAGCCTGCATTCAGTGGTTTTTAAGGCAGGCAGTATAAAGGATTGGAAATATCATCTCCATGTGGGCTTTCTGACCAGCAGTCTTCACCCCAGAGCTTCCTGTGGGATTGGCTCAGGCTTTTCAGGCCTGTGAATGCAACTTGATTCCTTCCCCTGCCAAATCCAGATTCTGACTCCTTCTTTTCACAAGTGTGGATCCTTGTTAAATATTAGGCAGTCTCCATCTCAAAATCGGCCTCTGGAAGGCCCAACTTGTAAAATCAAGGCTCATAGATCAAAGAATATGTTTCCTAAAAGTTAAAAAAAAAGAGAAGCATTTAACCATTAGTGTTATGCAATGTTTTCAGAAGAAGGTTGATCTTGGAAAAAATAGCAATCCAAGCTCTAGTTTATGAATCCAATCCAAGCTCTCAGGTTATGAAAATCTAAGAAAAATCTCTGGTCCTCTTCAGTGGTAGAAACATTGAGACCAGAAAGAGAAGACCAGAAGTCAGTTTCAAATCTATCATTTGTTTAATTGCTTGATCTTGGGCAAGTCATTTATCTCATTAAGCTCCAGTTTCTTTCTTGGTGAAATGTCAATTATATAGGTAATCAGAGTACATCTTTTTTTTTTTTTTTTTAACTTTGAAACATTTGGTATTTTACCTTCTCTGTTCTGGTAGCTTTTGTTAATTATACCAGAATGTTCCAGCAACTAGAGAAATGGATTGTTACTCAATAAATGATTGAGATGAATTGTGCACAAGATATGACATTAAACCAACTGATTATTAACACTTCTGCTATATTTCAGAAAATAAAGCTTCTCCCCAAATTCCCCAACTCTACCTGAAGTAATTTTGACATTTTTGTCAAAGAACTTAGTGTATAAATGAACTATTTTCTTCTGATTAAGTTTAGGTCATTGGAACAGAGTGGAATTTATTTATAAGAAAGCCACAGAAAATATTATTTCCCTCTATGCAAAACTGTTGAAAATCCCACAAGGCTTCTTCTTTTAGAGTATCTGGGAAGTGACCCCCACATTATGATGACTCTTTCAAGCTTCCTGAATAAATTGACAGTTTTTTTCCTTTGTCCATCCAGGGTACGTGTGTCTATTTCTTTTTTTTTTGCGGTACGCGGGCCTCTCACTGTCGCGGCCTCTCCCGTTGCGGAGCACAGACTCCCAATGCGCAGGCTCAGCGGCCATGGCTCACAGGCCCAGCCGCTCCACGGCATGTGGGATCTTCCCGGACCGGGACACGAACCCGTGTCCCCCGCATCGGCAGGCAGACTCTCAACCACTGCGCCACCAGGGAAGCCCCGTGTGTCTATTTCTTGCAGAACACCTGTGATGCATTGTATTTCATTGCTTTAATATCTATTTCACTCTGCTAGACTATAGGATCTTGAAAGCAATGGCTCCATGGGCTCTGTATCCCCAGCACATTCCAAGTGACTGACATATAATAGATGAAAAAGATGAGTAATGATAAATTGGTTATGAGTGAGTTAGGTATATCCTATAATCAAATATATGGCTTTCAAATTGCTCTCAGCTGAGTTCCTTAAAGGTCCTTATTTCATAGTTGGAGAGGGAGAAGATGGAGAATCACTCCCTTTCCTTACTCCAATCACAAAAGAATTATAGACATTTTAAACCAATAAGAGCATAGGGTCACTGCACGTTCGTGCACATATTCTGCCTCTACTGCTTCCCAACAGTGTGACCTCATGAAAACTTTCTGAATCTCAGGAAATTTATCTTTACAGTGGGTTTAGTAATCTCTGTCTCACAAAGTGGTTTTGAAGAGCAAGTGAAATTACACATGCAAGCCCTAACATGGTACCTAGCACACAGTATGCCCTGGCAATTACTTCTCTTCTCATCAAAGAAAAAAAAATAATAATAAAAAAACTGCATCTTGTGATGAGTTTCCTCCAAATCACTAGGAGGTGATATAGCTACCAAGATCATTATAGCAATAGAATCTTGGATTCGAGATAGTCTCTCCTATGTAAGTTTGTTCTGGCTCTCAGAATCTTAGGCAATTTATTGATGCTATAATGTTTGTCACATCATGTGATCTAGGACATGGACTTCTCCCACCCAGCTCAAACTGAGATTTTCTGATTAAAACTTATAAAATAAAAAGCACTTTTCTCAATGCACTATTTCACAACCTCTACTCATTTTTAACTGCCTCCCAACAAAATGATTAATAAGCCCGCCACTATACAGTTACACACTAATTCGGAAATGATTGTTTTAAAAATGTCTTATTTTCTCACTGTGCACTTTTTGTATTGCCTGTCAATAACGATGCATCTCTAAAATTATCATAATATGACTGACTTCATAGGAATTTGGGAAGTTAATGAGACAATGGGTTCAAGGATCTTAATAATGCAATACTTTAGTACATTTCATCTGTATACTTGAATACTATGGTACTGTTACTAGGAAACTTACTAATGACTTTATTTATCTACCCTTTCCAAATCCATGAAGTAAACAAATATTGAATTACAGATATTCTACATACTGGATTAGGGAAAACCAATTGTACAATAGGAACAGGGACTCTTATTTTAAAAAATCTAGATTTATGTTGCCTCCTTCTGTGAGACACTTCCATGTTATCTTCTTCTCTCTTTGTTCTCAACTATTTATTAGGATGAGTACAATGAAACGCATAATGATACAATATGGCTTTACCTCCTAATATATACAACTTAACCAAAAATCCAGAACATATCTCCCAGTAGTGATATAAATACTTTGTGAAACAAGGGCTTCTAGGAGTTTTATGGTTTCAGATCTCACATTTAGGTCTTTATCCATTTTGAGTTTAATTTTGTAAGTGATGTAAGGAAATGTTCTAATCTCATTCTTTTACAAGTAGCTGTCCAGTATTTCTAGCACCACTTATTGAAGAGGCTGTTTTTTCTCCACTGTAAATTTTTGACTCCTTTGTCATACATTAATTGGCCGTAGGTGTGTGTGTTTATTTCTGGGCTATCTATTCTTTTCCATTGATCTGCATCTGTATTAGTGCCAGTACCATATTTTTTGATACTGTAGCTTTGTAGTATAGTCTGAAGTCTGGGAGGGTGATACCTCCAGCCTTTTTCCTTTTTTTCTCTCATGACTGCTGTGGCAATTCAGAGTCTTTTGTGGTTACATATAAATTCTAGGATTATTTGTTCTAGTTCTGCAAAAAATATCATGGGTATTTTGATAGTGATTACATTAAATCTATAGATTGCTTTGGGTAGTATGGTCCTTTTAGCAATATTTATTCTTCCAATTCATGAACACAGGATAGTTTCCATTTCTTTGTATCATCTTCAATTTCCTTTATCAAAGTTTTATAGTTTTCAGAGTATAGGCCTTTGACCTTCTTGGTTAAGTTTATTCCTAGGTATTTTATTCTCTTTGATGCTATTTTGAATGGGATTGATATTTTGCTTTTTCTTTTTGATTGTTCATTATTATATAGAAAGGCAACAGATTTCTGTATATTAATCTGTATCCTGAAACTTTACAGAATTCATTTATTAGTTCTAATAGCTTTTTGGTGGAGACTTTACGGTTTTCTATATACAGTATTATGCCATCTTCAAATAGTGACAGTTTTACTTCTTCCCTTTCAGTTTGGATGTTCTTTTCTTTTTGTCTGATTGCTGTGGCTACAACATCAAATACTATGTTAAATTGAAGTGGTGAGAGTAGGCATCCTTGTCATACTCCTGAAATTAGAGGAAAAGCTGAAAGCTTTTTCACCGTTGAGTATGATGTTAGCTATGGGTTTAACATAAATGGCCTTTATTATGTTGAGATATGTTCCCTGTATGCCTACTTTGATGAGAGTTTTTTTCAAGGATGGATGTTGAATTTTGTCAAATGCCTTTTCTGTGTCTATTGAGATGATCATGTGATTTTTATCTTTCCTTCCATTAATATGGTTTATCACATTGACTGACTTACAAATATTGAACCATACTTGCATCCCTGGAATAAACCCCACTTGATCATGGTGTATGATCCTTTTTACGTATTGTTGGATTTGCTTTGCTAATATTTTGTTGAGGATTTTCACATCTATATTCATCAAAGGTATTGACCTCTAATTTTCTTTTTTTGTGGTGTCTCTGGTTTTAGTATCAGGGGAATAGTGGCCTCCTAGAATAAATTTGGGAGTTTTCCATCCTCTTCAATTTTCTGGAATAGTTTGAGAAGGATAGGTGTTATCTTTTCTTTATATATTTGGTAGAATTCCCCTGTGAGCCATCTGGTCCTGGAGTTCTGTTTACTGGGAGTTTATTTTATTACATTCAATTTTAGTACTAGTGATTTGTTTGTTCAGATTATCAGTTTTTTCCTGTTTCTAGAAATTTGTCCATTTCTTCTAGGATGTCCAATTTGTTGGCATGTAACTGCTCAGAGTATTCTTATGATTTTTGTGTCTCTGTGATATCAGTTGTTATTTCTTCCTTTTCATTTTTTATTTTGTGTATTTGGGTCCTCACTCTTATCTTCTGGATGAGCCTGGCTCAATTTTGTTTATCTTTTCAAAAGGCCAGCTCTTGGTTTCATTGATCTTTTCTATTGTCTTTTTGGTCTCTATTTTCATTATTTCCTCTCTGATCTTTATTATTTCTTCCCTCTGCTGACTTTGGGCTTTACTTGTTTTATTTTTCTAATTCCTTTAGATGGTAGGTTAGGTTGTTTCTTTGTTATTTTTCTTATTTCTTGAGCTAGACCTGTATTGCTATTCCCTCTTAGAACTGCTTTTGCTGATTCCCATAGATTTTGGAGAGTTGTGTATCCATTTTCATTTTTCTTGAGTCATTTTCTGATTTCTTCATTGACCCACTGTTTTTTCAGTAGCTCGTTTTTAATCTCCACATGTTTTTACTTTTCCCATTTTTCTTTCTGTAATTGATTTCTAGTTTCATACCATTGTGGTCAGAAAACATTCTTGATATAATTTCTATCCTCTTAATTTTGTTAAGACTTGTTTTGTGGCCTAGCATATGATCTATCCTGGAGAATGTTCCATGTGCACTTGAAAAGAATGTGTATTCTGCTATTTTGGGAAGAAATGTCCTAGAGATATATGTTAAATCCAACTGGTTTATTATGTCAGTTAAGCCCACTGTTGCCTCATTGACTTTCTGTCTGAATGATATGTCCATTGATGTAAGTGGGGTGTTAAAATCCCCTTGTATTATTGTATCGTCAGTTTCTCCTGTAAGTTCTGCTAATATTTCCTTTAATTATTTAGGTGCTCCTCTGTTGGGTGCATATATGTAAATGAGCTTATATATTCATTCCTTTATCATTATATATGTCCTTTTTGTCTTTCTATTATAGACTTTATTTTAAAGCCTATTTTGTCTGATGAGTGTTGCTACCCCCATTTTCTTGTCATTTCCATTTACATGAAATATCTTTTTCCATTTGCTCATTTTCAGTCTCTGTGAGTCTTTAGCTCTGAAGTGAGTCATTTGTAAGCAGGACATAGATGGGTCTTGTTTGTATTTTTGTTTGTTTTTTAATCCAATCAGCCACACTATGTCTTTTGATCTTTTGATAGGAGCATTTAGTCCATTGACATATAAAGTAATTATTGATAGTTATTCACTTACTGCCATTTTATTAATTGTTTCCTGGTTGTTTTTGTAATTCTTCCCTGTTCATTTCTTCTTCTCTTTGTTTCTTCACTGGTGGCTTGATGATTTTCCTTAGAAGTATGCTTGTGTTCCGTTCTTTCTAGTTTTTGTGTGTCTATTGTATGTTTTTGATTTGTGGTTACCATAGGGCTCATATGTTGACCTATAGCTATAACTGTTTTAAACTGGTAGTCATTTAAGTTAAAACACTTTCTAAAAGAAAGAAACACTTTTTTACTCCTCTCTTCTACATTTTGTCTTATTGATGTCACATCTTACATTTTCATGTTTATTCCTTCACTGCTTATTATGGTTATAGTTGCTTTTACAATTTTTTTTGTCTTTTGTTCTGAGTACTATCTTATTTAAGTTGATTGAGTGTCAGCTCTTACTGTATATTTGCCTTTCCTAGTGTGATTTTTTTTCCTTTCCTATAGATTCTTAATTCTTGTGATAGCCTTTTCTTTTCCACTTAGATAAGAATGTTTAACATTTAAGGTTAGTATTGATGAACCCTTAATTTTTGCTTGTAGGAGAAATTCTTTATCTCTCCTTCTATTCTAAATTATTATCTTGCTAGGTAGAATACCCTAGGTTGCAGGTTTTTCCCTTTTAGCACTTTGAATAGATCATTCCACTCCATCTGGCCTGCAAAATTTGTGCAGAAAAATCAACTTATAGTCTTATGGGGGTTCCCTTTTATATGCCTGTTTTTCTCTTGGAATCCTCTCTTTAACTTTTGCCATTTTAATTATGATATGATATTAGTTTTGGGGGGTTCATCTTGCTTAGGACCTTCTGAGCTTCCTGTACTTGAATATTTCTTTCTTTCTTTCTTCAGATTTAAGATGTTTTCAGCCATAATTTCATCAAATACATTTTTGACCCCATTCTCTTTCTCTTATCCTTCTTGTAGCCCTATAATACAAGTGTTGGTATGTTTGATGTCATCCCAGAGATCTCTTTAACTGTTCTCATTTTTTAAATTTGTTTTTCTTTTTACTGTTCTGATTAAGTGATTTCTATTATTCTGTCTTCCAAATCACTTATGTGTTCTTCCCTATCACATGGTCAGCTCTTCATTCCTTCTAGTGTGGTTTTTTTTTTCCAGTTATTGTATTCTTTAGTTCTGAATGGTTTTCTTTTTCTTTTTTTTTTTTTAATATTTTCTAGTTCCTTGTTAAAATTCTCATTGTTCATCTATTCTTCTCCCTAATTCAGTTAGCATTCTTACTACTAATGGTTTGAATTCTTTATCTGGTAAATTGTTTATTGCTGTTTTATTATTTTTTTTTCAGGGTTTTTCTCTTGATCTTTCAATTGAGACTAGCTTCTCTGTCTTTTCATTTTGCTTAACATTCTCTGTCTACATGAATTTAGGTGAAACAGTTACCTACTGCTGTCTTGAGGGGGTGTCCTTGTATGGGGTCATCCCTATATAGTCTGTGTGTGGTTAGTACCTTTGGTGGGAGACCTGGATTTGATGTGAGCAGAAGTCACATCTTTACTCAGCTTATGCTGGCAGCTATCACCTCTGTAGGAGGTGGGGCTGGAGATGGTAGGGCTAGGACAAGAACCAGGTGTGAGGCAGGGCTTCCCCTGTACTTAGTTACCATCACTGCCCTATGGAGTGCTGGTACAGATCCCAAGTTGATGGAGCAGAAGCCCTGAGTGTTAAGTTTGAACTGGCTCTTTTCCCTTCAAGTGTGTGCTTATCTTCTCTCAGCACCAGGAATCCCACCCCAGAGGGGAATGGCACTGGAACAAGTTGGTCTTGTGTAGGGTCTCAGCTCATGACATCACACAGGCTGTGGCGAGCTGGCTACAGACAGTTGTCCAGGCTGCCTCTGATATACCACCTGTGTGAGCACCAGCTATGGCAGCTCCCTTTGAGTACAAGTCTCCTAGTGCTTCATAGTCAATTGATGAGTCCTCCCACCCTCTGCTGACCTTGTCTTGTGGAGCCACACTGCAGGGTAGGCAAGGCACACATGGGTTTCTTGGGAGTTGTCAGGACTTGAGCCATAGGAGTCCAGCCATAACCACTTATTTTAATTTAAATAGAATAAATGACTCTTCAGAAGCACTCTATTATTTTATTGAATTATTCATTTAAATTAAATTATCAATTACAACAATATGGCAATGGAAATTGTTGATTAATCCTAATTACTTTAATGTAGCCTGGTTGAGAACCTTTGACAGCAAATAGATATTACCATGTATAACATCTACATTGGAAACATATTAATATAATATTTATCTCTACACAAGAAGTAGTTTCCTTTCCTTTTATATTTTAATGGATGTGAGTCACACAGCTTTATTTTTATATAATGAACTCTGAGTTCATGGTTGTGATGGTTCTCCCATAGTAAAATAAGGCTTCAGAGAGGAGACATTTTTCCATAGTAGTAAATAAAATGTTTTAAAAATAATGAAAAACTTGCCTGAAAGTTTTTTCTTCAAGAAGATATAGAACATTTATTTATACTTTCATTTAATATGCCACCTAGTAGCCATTATCTCTATAAATAGATGAGAAACTTGAAGGCTTATTTACTCAAAAAATCTCTGAAATAACTTGCAGAAAGATTATTCTTATAAAGTGAGTGCATATTTTGAGTAACTCTGTTGAAAATAATGAAATTAAATTTCCTTTTTAGGTCCTCTGCTCTTCAGATGTTCTTTCCCACATTCAATCCTCTCTACCCTTTATCTCTGAATGGCAAATGTCCTTATAATGTGCCATTTGTTGGCACCAACTCTCCTGAGCTTCCTTTAATCTCTGCAACATTAAAATTAGCTAATTTACATTTGCTAGGGTTAGATTAAAATTGTGCCTTTATTCATCCAATTCACACTGATTGTTTTCCAGAAATGATTAAGTCATTTTCAGGTATTATTTACATTTTTAATTTCCTCTAAATTGCATATTTAAGACATTTTATAAAGAAATTCAAATATAACTTCAAAAATAAAAAAAAATTGTTAATAAAATCTACTTTTATACAGTTTAATATGCATAAAAATAGATTTAAAAATACATTTTCAGAGTAAGAGAATAGATCACTTGAGTGTACAAGTGAACAGCCTTAAAAGATGGAGTAGTTTAGCAAGAAGAACATAAGATTGATTATGAAACTTTTTGGATTCTGTTCCTAGCTCTGCTGTTGCTTGACTTTGGCAAGATCTAAAATGTAGTCAGCTTTTCACTTGCTTCATGCATATGAACTAAATTAAATGATTCCCCTCCCACCCATATGGTGGACTTTCTGCACAGATGCAGTTAGTATTACATGCTGTGCAAAATCCCAGCTGTAAATGAAAACGGTGCTTTCATTTATTTTCTATTGTTTTTAGTTTTTTTGAAAATAAGCTTAAGAAACAAATGAAAAACAAAAAATTGAACCAGTATATTGGCTCATTCTACAATTGAGTGATGAAAGATAGAAAGGGCTGGAAAGAGAAAGGAAAAACAGATACATTTAAATGAAAAGAATGATGAAAATGGTAAAACTCACAATATTTGCAAGCTTCTTAAAATGTGTTCTTCAAAAGAAATGTCCTCCAAAAGCAATATTCAGAAGCCCCAGTTTCCTCCAAAATTCTATGGGAGATAATGTGTTCTGAGGGAAAATACTGTGCTCTGTTTACTTCCAAAGAGTATAAAAATCTGAAAGTAAGGTAGGAAATTTGTAGTACCTCAAATATATATGAATTAGTATTTGATTAAAGCCATGGGTAATTATCAGCTTTAATATTAATTTCTAAAAGAGGTGGGTTTAAAATAAAAGTAACTCTTTACAGTAACTTAAGTCATCAGGTATTTTTATGAGGAGTTTCTGGTCAGAATGTCTTCGGTTCCAAATTCCTATATGTTTCTCAGTAGAAAACCAGTTTTACAGATTCTTTAGGCTAAAAGCCAATCTGGAAGGATTCAGCATAGATATGTGTGTGTACAAAACAGCCAGAGACAGAGAGATGTGCCTGAATACAGATGTGAAGTTTAGAAAATAATGCACACAAAAACTCCATTGTTCACGATCATTTTTTAGATAAAGTCTTTTCTGTAGCTAGGAAATCAGTTCTATCACTGGCACAGCCTGTCTATATCTAGCTCTGTCTCTGTCTTTATGTTTATAACTCTAGCATTTCTATCCCTATCACTTAGTTGAAACCTCTTGAGTCGGTCTCCCAGAGTAATCTGTGTAGTTGCAAAGTGTCTGCTCTGTAGTCCTTTAGGAAATTTTATCTTCCTCAAGATATTTCAACAGCATATCATAATGAAACTTTGATGAAATGAATACATTTCATTTGAAAATAAATTTTTTTAAAGTTCATATTTCTCCCAAGTTCAGCCTCCTACCTTTACCATAAGAGTACATAATAAGGATTAGGCAAAATTAACAAAAAGTGGTATGAACTTTGTTGTCTGTTCTCTTGACTCTCCTACGTAATTCACTGTACCTAAAGTGGATATTTGATATCATGTGATATATATTGCCAATTCCTTCCTAGAGAAATCTTAACTATATTCAAATTGCCTACAGTGAAGAATCTTACATACCCCTGCAAATGTTCAGCATCCTTATATTAAATAATAGACAAACACTAAATGGACATACATTATATATTTAAAAATTTGTTTAAAAAATTCTGGGCTAGACCTCAGTCACAAGCAGAGACTGAAAAAAAATCTAAGGAATTAGATTAATTAATTAGTTAATGAAAGGAATGCTCTATGTCACTGAATTGCACTAATCATACATAAAATAATGTCAAATGTTGTAAACATTAGTGTTCTGGTTATCTATTGCTGTTTATACAACTACCTCAAAATTTAATGGCTTAAAACATCATTAGTTACTTTGATCACAGACCTGCAATTCTGGCAGTGCTGGGGTGGGCTGGCTCCTCTTTACGCCACAGAGTGTCACTGATGTGGCTAAACTGTGGCTGGAGAATCTATTTCCAGGATGATTTGGTCATATGGCTGTGAGCTGAGCCAGAGCTGCCAGCCATGGATCTTTTCTTCTTTCCTAATGGGCATCTCCTTGAAGCTATCTGGGGCTCTTCTTAGGATATAGCTGGGTTTTAAGAAAGATTATTGCAAAAGACAAGAAGTGGGAATTGCCACTTTTCTAAGGCCTGAGCCTAGAACCTGTCACAGCATTATTTCTGTACTGTCTGTCAAAGTAGTCATAGGGCTTCCCTGGTGGCGCAGTGGTTGAGAGTCCGCCTGCCGATGCAGGGGACACGGGTTCGTGCCCCGGTCCGGGAAGATCCGGGTTCGTGTCCCGGTCCGGGAAGATCCCACGTGCCGCGGAGCGGCTGGGCCCGTGAGCCATGGCCGCTGAGCCTGCACGTCCGGAGCCTGTGCTCTGCAATGGGAGAGGCCACGGCAGTGAGAGGCCCGCGTACCGCAAAAAAAAAAAAAAAAAAAAAGTAGTCATAGAAGTCTCCCATATTCAAGTAGAAAGCATATCAACTCCACCTCTGGGTGGAAAAATATCAAAGAATTTGTAGTCAGCTTTAATACTTTAATACATACTTAATATATCCCTTTTGCTTTAATCAAATCAGAAGAAAATCCAATTTAAAATACAATTACTATGTAGGTCTCATTCAGTCAGACTCAAAGCTAATCATGCCATAGCTTGTAAAATTTAAAATGTATGTTTCCTTTAGTTGTTTATAAAATTGAATGTAATAAATTTTCAAACTGATGTCTGACTATCAAAAATACTGTGGTAGGCCATAATCAAGGCCACATTAGTACCAAATGGACCAGAAGGAAACATTCCACTGAAGTATGAAAGCTAAGACTTGCTTTTTTAGTAGAGATAGAATCCCTATGTTAGCTGAAAGTAACAAAGGACAGCAAGCCCATTGTTTATTTTTTTCTAACCTGTTCAATTTATCATTCTACATGGGATTTATTCAACAATGAACTTTACCTCAGTCTCCTTCAGGAGGGCACTTATGAGCACCAGGAGCTATATGCCCCACGTGTATCCTCATCTTGTGCATCCTTTGCATTATATTCTTTATTTACCAGGACAGCGGTAAACTGAAGTGACAGAGAGTTTAGCTAACTCTGAGCTATCATTCTTGCAGTTTTTGAACCCTGATTAGGCTTTGTAGTCTAGCTCACAAACTGACAGAGCTGTCAAAGACAAATATTCCAGCCTCATGAAAGAATTTGATGCTGCAAAAAACAAGAGCCCTTTGGAGATCATATTTTAATAATCAAAGGACAAATATTATTTCCTCTAGTCTCAAGACCATCTCTGAAATATATTGCTCCAGTACATACAAAAAATAATATACTTATTTGAATTATAGACTCAAATCTTTAAAGCAGAAGAGATATTCAATATTAGTGACTATTAAACTTATACTTTGCAAATGAGGAAAATACTGAGCATTGTAGGAGTTTGTTTCAGCTACACAGCTCATTAGAAGCAGAGTAAGAGTTGAGACCTAGGCTTCTGGGTCTCCAGTTTAGAACTTTCTTTATGATTATTATACATCAGGGTTTTCTACTAAAATAAGCCATCAGTATAAATCATGTGGCAGACTATTTAAAATATTAAATATTAGCAATTGTATAAGCAATTGTATAAGGAAATCTCTTTTGTTGATTACCAGAATTACGCTGAAAAAAGCAATATACATTAATAAAGAAAGCATGGAGCAGATATCTGGCTAAGATGATACAATGTTATGTTTCTGCTACTGAGATATACAAATGCTGAATATAATATGTAAAAATATGTATAAAGTGTAAATATATATAAATATGTACTTATATAATTTGCAATATATATATGTGTGTGTGTGTGTATATATATATATATATATATATATATATATATATATATATATACAGTTTATAAGAGAGAGAGGGAGAGAATCAAGCTTGAAGTTAACAAAGGGAAATTTTCAGATGCCTTAGCAGCAGATGATGTGGAAGCTGTTTGGCTTGTGTCTAAGGTAACCTAGTTTGCCTGGGATATTCCAGTATATCCTTATTATCTGGATTAAATAATATCACCCCCTTATACTCTCAGATGTTTTCTGGTTTGGGTGCAAAGTTACATTGTCACTACACATATAGGGTTGTGGAATACAAACATGCTGGGTTTGTTTCAATACCCATAAAGTGATGATGGATACAAGGTCACAGACCATGACAAAACCAAAATGATCCTAACCATAAGTGGGCAAAGACACTGACAACTCTGACCAGGAAGCCAACTGAAGTGAAATATGGTGAGTTAAAAAGAGTGTCACCTGTGGCTAAACAGATGCCTAAGTCTGAACCCCAAAATTTCTGGTGATAAATCCTCTATTTAAAGAACTAACATAAAAATCATTCAGACATAAAGAGTTTCTAGAGCGACATTTCAGTCTTGATTCCATCATTGAAACAAAGTCATTTTAATGAAATAATTGGTTTAATAAATGCATTGAGATTAGATGATTGTGGGAGAGCTGGAGCAGCTACAGTTCAAGGAATTGTCACCAAATATAAAACAATTGCTCGTGGGAGGTAAGAGAAACAAACCTCAAAGTCTTCATCTTAAGCATTAGATTGGGTGGTTCTCATGGGCTGGACTGAATGATTGGAAGCTCCTATCAAATGCTTCAGTCAGCAGCAGGGAAATGGTTCTTTTCACTTGCTGGCTGAGAAGCTACAGTGATTCTTCAGTTTGACCACGAGTAAGGAAGAAAATACCTTTTAAATATTGCATGAGTTCTCTTACTGGTAAACTGTAGCCCAGAGTTTTAGAGGAAATGGGGTTCTGTAAAGGAAGTTCCCTGCTTCTCCTCTACCATGCAGAGAAAACCAGAAAAGGGGGATGAGGTGGATGCTAAATTGACATTGGACAATCCAGCATAGGCCCACAGAGATGAATGCACTCCCATCCCCCATGAAGACTTCTACAGCCCAGGGAACACCTGACACTCCTTCTGAAGACGATGTCTTTGGAGAAAGGCTCACACAGACAACTGAAAAGCATTTACATGAATCTTTTTCTTTGAAGTTGAATTTGCAGAATTAAAGTGAAAATTCAGATCCAGAATCTATAGATTTAAAATGATCTGAAAACTTATTTTACAATAAACATAGTTAAATTATTCAAAGAGATAAAAGAAGAAATAAAGTTCATAATGGGCCTAGAACATTTTTAATATATAAATCCCAGAAATAAATCATATCTGCATTTAAATTTAAAAGTGATAGAGAGTTAATTAGTTACTCATTATTGTTATTAGTTAATTATTTGGCCAACAGATCTTAGGAAAACACTAAGGGCACATCACAGTGAGTTTAAAGATGATGATTGAGAGAAAAAGAAGAAAAAGATGATGATTGAACTAAACAGACAAAATAAGAATGGATATATGTCTAAAGGAACACCAGAGGGTGAAGAAAAGTGATAGGGAAGCGAATCTATATTTAAGTAGAATGTGATTTCATTTTTATCTAGAAATATAGAAATTTTTATCTAGAAATATAGAAAATGTGTTCTCACATTAAAATAGTACAGTGAAATCTGAGTAGGAAAAGTAAAGCAATCTTCACTTTCAGAACATCAAGAGTAAAGACATACATTTTACACTCACACACACACACACACACACACACATATATCCATACATATATATATATATGTGTGTATGTGTGTGTCTGTGTGTGTGTATTATGGTAATAATTGAACAATTTTAAGATAAATGGTAACATCTAAATTCATTTACACCTTTACAACTTTAACAACTAGACATTTGACCTTAAAAAAATCACATAATCTTTTCAAACTTAATTTACTCATCTGAAAAGTGGGAATAACACCACTGATTCTACTCAATAAAAAGAAGCCATGCTATTGGGCCCGTGAGCCATGGCCACTGAGCCTGCACGTCCGGAGCCTGTGCTCCACAGCGGGAGAGGCCACAACAGTGAGAGCCCTGCATACCGAAAAAAAAAGAAAAAAAAAAAAAGAAGCCATACTATTTTGAAGTTACTTAAGAAACTGTAGAGGAATATGAGCTACTTGTTAGCTCCATCAGTGATTTGAAAACTTAAGGCTCCATTCTATATCTTTCATCCATTTAATCATTGTTTCAAATATTAAAATGACCATCAATATGAAAAAATAGAATAAGAAAATTATTGGAATGTGTTGGGAAGGAAGTTGTAAAAGTGGGTGAATGGCAGTTTTTTAAAAAGTCTCCTCATTTCCATTAAAGCATTCTAAATGTATTTAAATGATGCTATTATATGGAATAAAATTTAGTCATAGAGTACAAGTTCAAGATTAAATACTGCTTTCAAGTATAAGAATTACCTATGATGAAGACTGATGGTTTTAGGTTGTTCTGACCTTCTTAGAATTAGATCTAAACAAAGAAGTCTTTCAGCTTTGGAGACACCATATAAAATTGTCACTTTTCAAGATTTAACTGAGTTATATGGAGGTGGACATGCAGAATATTACCTGTATTAAGCTAAGCGTACACTAATGGTTTTATCTTAAGAAAGAATGATGATTTGGAAAATTAAGACTAAACACAAATCTTCCTGCTCTGTTAAAGAAAGTTGAATAAGTCACCTTAAATCTTCAGGACATGGAAGTTATCAGTAAATCAATAAATGAAATAAATAATTGCAAACTCGAAATTTTAGGATGGAAAAGGGAAAGAAAAAAATGTTTTTGGTTTTGTTTTGCTTTTTTACAATGCATATTCCAAAGTGAAACCTCAAGTATTTTATAAAATATAGTATATAGTATTTATAGAAAATGTTTCAGTCAGAAAAAAATCCATGTATAAAATACGATGAATCCTCAAAGAACAGATCCTTTTAAAACCAAAGTATTTTATTCAAGCATAGAAAGAAGCTTCATAATGAAAACAGCAATATGAGTAATTTTTTTATGGAGAGGCTCCAGAACCTTTTTCCCCAAAGAGGTTAAAATAAATTGTGACCATCTTAATCAAGGTTATAGCTTCCTTGAGGCTTTTCTTCTGACAGAATCATTTACTTTTCTGTTAGCAATTATTGTCTGGGGCTTTTCTACTTCCTCACAGTCCCCAGTCTATAAGTCAAAGAATGATCTGATATTCAATTATTTGCACTTTAAAAAAAATAGTCTAAACTCAATTAGAATTGAGTCACAATTAGGTATAAACTAATATAGCTTTAATATTTCTGGTTTATGGGTGGTTGTCTAATTAGAGAGTGAGCCTTTACAATGCTACCTTACTTCCATTGGAAAGCAGTGAGAATGGGGTATCAGAGAGGAGAGAGGAAACCAAGCCCTTGGGCTGGTATCTCAAAGGATGGAGATTT
This sequence comes from Orcinus orca, assembly GCF_937001465.1. Lineage (NCBI taxonomy): Eukaryota > Metazoa > Chordata > Mammalia > Artiodactyla > Delphinidae > Orcinus > Orcinus orca. Next base: position 125,753,119 of record NC_064563.1, read on the forward strand.
CCCAATGACCGGACATCTCACCCAGCAGCAGGGCTCACTTGACTATACTTTCAATGAAAATAGCAGAATGTATTCAATATTTCCTTGTTCCCCAAGATTTTGTTCAATCATGAGCAATACTGAATGTTGATTTGCTATGTATTACCAAAACAAGTTGATGAGATAAACCTGAATTCATTTCTTGCCATGGTAACAGAGAACACTACCTCAGCAGAGGGGAAAGAGATATTCATTGAGATTTTAAAGCCTGGTTTAAGGTGACTCCTTTAATGTGAAGCCTTGGTTAGGATTGGGTAAGAAACATAATAAAATTGTTTAGGATTGTGGACACAGTAAGGAGAGAATTTTGAGGCAAGTAGGACAAAGGGTCTTGACATGTACCTTTCAGTAAGTTACTGGAATGCAAAATAAAATTATTTGTAATTTTATCTTCTTGCTCAAGGGTTGTCTATGATACTAATGTGAAGTTGGGCAAGAGTTGTCAGTGGGGCTTCCCTGGTGGTGCAGTGGTTGAGAGTCCACCTGCCAATGCAGGGGAAACGGGTTCGTGCCTCAGTCTGGGAAGACCCCACATGCCGTGGAGCAGCTGGGCCCGTGAGCCATGGCCACTGAGCCTGCGCGTCTGGAGCCTGTGCTCCGCAACGGGAGAGGCCACAACAGTGAGAAGCCCGTGTACCACAAAAAAAAAAAAAAAAAAGAGTTGTCTGTGATACTAATGTGAATTTGATGACGTCAGTGGAGGAGTAAAGGCATGTTTATGTAGACAGTAAACTGTGCGATGGAGTCTCAGCTCTCAACAGGGAATTTCCACAAAACAATATGAAGACTGATGAAACAAGACAGGAAAGCAGACTCCAGAACAGGGAAATAGCAGGCTCAATGAAGAGAAACATTTAAGCACAAAGAAAAACAAAATGATATGATTGTATCTTAAAGGAAGTATGACTTTAAACATACACATACAAAAAGAGTAACACCAGAGAATAAAAATAGAGTTTTTTGGGGCTTCCCTGGTGGCGCAGTGGTTGAGAGTCCACCTGCTGATGCAGGGACACGGGTTCGTGCCCCGGTCCGGGAGGATCCCACATGCCGCGGAGCAAAATAGCGTTTTTTTGAAACTAAAAGAAACTTCAGTATGTAGGCTAAATAGCAAGATGGATATGGCTGAAAAGTAAACTAACAAGTAGATGTATTCAAGTGAGGATTACTTCCAAAGGGAAAAGGGATTGTGAAGTATGAAAAAAGCTGTAAGAGACTTGGGAAAATCATATTAAGTTCCAACATCCAAAAAGCTGGAATGCCAGAAAAAGAAAACCAAGAGAATACTGAGGAATCAATGATTCAAAAATCAGTTTCTAATGCTCAGTATGGTGAATATAGACAACGATATTGTATTAAAATCATCAAACTTGATAAGACTAGATCTTAATTATGCACTCCTCAAAAAAGAAATGAAGATTATGTGATGTGATAGGGATGCTAAGTATTGGTACAATGGCTATCATATTACAACATATAAGTGTGTCAAATCAAACTATTGTACACCTTAATTGTATACAATGCTATACGTCTAACATATTTCAAATAAAATACAAATAAAAATTTAAAAATGGGGTTCACCTGAGGATGTTTTAAAACCGACTTAATTATACATTTTTATCCTAACCAACTATTTTGTTTTAACCTCTAATAAAAAACATTTATGGGGGGGGACCTTCAAGATGGTGGAAGAGTAAGACATGGAGATCACCTTCTTCCCCATAAATACACCAAAAATACATCTACATGTGGAACAACTTCTACAGAACACCTACTGAATACTGGTGGAAGAACTCAAACTTCCCAAAAGGCAAGAAAGTCCCCACGTACCTGGGTAGGGCAAAAGAAAAAAAGAAAAAACAAGACAAAAGAGAAGGGACGGGACCTGCACCTCTGGGAGGAAGCCGTGAAGGAGGAAAGGTTTCAGGACACTAGGAAACTCCTTCGCGGGCGAAGACTGCAGGTGGCGGAGGGGGGAAGGAGGAAAAGTTTCCACATACTAGGAAGCCCCTTCACTGGTGGAGACTGGGGATGGGTGGGGGGAAGCTTCAGAGACATGGAGGAGAGCGCAGCAACAGGGGTGCAGAGGGCAAGGTAGAGAGATTCCCACACAGAGGATCCATGCTGACCAGGACTCACCAGTCTGAGATGCTTGTCTGCTCACCCACCAGGGCGGGTGGAGGCTTGGAGCTGAGGCTTGGGCTTCAGAGTCAGATCCCAGGGAGAGGACTGGGGTTGGCTGTGTGAAGACAGGCTGAGGGGGCTAGTGCACCACAGCTAGCCAGGAGGGAGTCTGGGAAAATGTCTGGACCTATCTAAGGGGCAGGAGACCATTGTTTCAGGGTGCGTGAGGAGAGGGGATTCCTTCCCCATCTGCCCACAGATGGCAGAGCACCGCCTAAGCCAGCTCCAGAGATGGGCGCAAGCCACTGCTATCAGCTCGAACCACAGAGACAGGAAAGAAATGCTAACGCTGCTGCTGCTGCCACCAAGAATCCTGTGTGCAAGCACAGGTCACTATCCACACCTTACCCGAGAGCCTGTGCAGCCCGCCACTGCCAGACTCCCAAGATCCAGGGACAACTTCCCCGGGAGAACACACTGCGTGCCTCAGCCTGTTGCAACATCACAGCGGCCTCTGCCAATGCAGGCTTGCCCCTATCCCAATTTTGACTACTGTACCCTTCCTTCACCCCGGCCTGAGTGAGCAAGAGCGCCCTAATCAGCTGCTGCTTTAACCCCCACCTCTCTGGGCAGGGAACAGACACCTGAAGGTGACCTACACACCGGGGTGGGACCAAAACCAAAGCTGAACACCAAGAGCTGTGTGAACAAAGAAGAGAAAGAGAAATTTCACCATGTAGCCTCAGGAGCAGTGGATTAAATCCTCACAATCAACTTGAAGTACCCTGCACCTGTAGAATACTTGAATAGACAACAAGTCATCCCAAAATTCAGGTGGTGGATTTTGGGAGCAACAGTAGGCTTGGGGTTCGCTGTCTGTGACTGATTTGTTTCTGATTTTTATGATTATCTTAATTTAGTTTTTAGCACTTGTTATCTTTGGTGGATTTGTTTATTGGTTTGGTTGCTCTCTTCCTTTTCTTAAATTAATTTTTATATTTTCATAATTTTATTTTATTAAAAAAAATTTTTCTCCCTTCTCTTCTGAGCTGTGTGGCTGACAGGGTCTTAGTGCTTCAGCCTGGTGTCAGGCCTGAGCCTCCCAGGTGGGAGAGCAAAGTTCAGGACATTGGACTACCAAAGACCTCCCGGCACCAGGTAATATCAATTGGCGAGAACTCTCCCAGAGATCTCTGGCTCAATGTTGAGACCCAGCTCCACCCAACGGCCAGCAAGCACCAGTGCTGGATGCCCCAAGCCAAACAACTAGCAAGACAAGAACACAACCCCACCCATTAACAGAGAGTCTGCCTAAAATCATAATAAGTTCACAGACATCCCAAAACACACCACCAGATGCGGCCCTGCCAACCAGAAAGACAAGATCCAGCCCCATCTACCAAAACACAGGCACCAGTCCCCTCCACCAGGAAGTCTACACAAGCTACTGAATCTACCTCAGACACTGGGGGCAGACACCAAAAACAACGGGAACTATGAACGTGTAGCCTGTGAAAAGGAGACCCGAAACACAGTAAGTTAAACAAAATGAGAAGACAGAGAAATATGCAGCAGATGAAGGAGCAAGGTAAAAGCCCACCAGACCAAACAAATGAAGAGGAGAGAGGCAGTCTACCTGAAAAATAATTTAGAGTAATGATAGTAAAAATGATCCAAAATCTTGGAAATAGAATGGAGAAAACACAAGAAACATTCAATAAGGACCAAGAAGACCTAAAGACCAAACAAACAATGATGAACAACACAATAAATAAAAAAAAAATTCTCTAGAAGTGATCAATAGCAGAAAAATTGAGGCAGAAGAATGGATACATGACCTGGAAGGTAAACTATTGGAAATAACTACTGAAGAGTAGATTAAAGAAAAAAAGAATAAAAAGGATTGAGATGGTCTCAGAGACCTCTGGGACAACATTAAATGCACCAATATTCAAATTATAGGGGTTCCAGAAGAAGAAGAGAAAAAGAAAGGGTCTGAGAAAATATTTGAAGAGATTATATTTGAAAAATCCCTAATGTGGGAAAGGAAACAAACAATAAAGTCCAGGAAGATCACAGAGTCCCATACAGGATAAATTCAAGGAGAAACACACCAAGACATATATTAATCAAACTATCAAAAATTAAATACAAAGAAAAAATATTAAAAGCAGCAAGGGAAAAGCAAAAAAATAACATACAAGGGAATCCCCATAAGGTTAACAGCTGAGCTTTCAGCAGAAACTCTGCAAGCCAGAAAGGACTGGCAGGACATATTCAAAGTGATGAATGGGAAAAACCTACAACGAAGATTACTCTACCCAGCAAGGATCTCATTCAAATTCGACAGAGAAATTAAAACCTTTACAGGCAAAAAGGCTTAGACAAAAGCTAAGAGAATTCAGCACCACCAAACCAGCTTTACAACAAATGCTAAAGGAACTTCTCTAGGCAGGAAACACAAGACAAGGAAAAGACCTCCAATAACAAACTCAAAATAATTAAGAAAATGATAATAGAACAAACATATCAATAATTACCTTAAATGTAAATGGATTAAATATTCCATCCAAAAGACATAGACTGGCTGAATGGATAAAAAACAAGACCCATACACATGTTATTTACAAGAGACCCACTTCAGACCTAGCGACACATACAGACTGAAAGTGAGGGGATGGAAAAAGATATTCCATGCAAATGAAAATCAAAAGAAAGCTGGAGTAGCAATTCTCATGTCAGACACAATAGTCTTTAAAATAAAGACTGTTACAAGAGACAATGAAGGACACTACATAATGATCAAAGGATCAATCCAAGAAGAAGATGTAACAATAGTAAAAATTTATGCACCCAACATAGCAACTCAATACATACAGCAAATGCTAACAGCCATAAAAGGGGAAATTGACAGTAACACAATCATAGTAGGGGACTTTAACACCTCACTTTCACCAATGGACAGATCATCCAAAATGAAAATAAATAAAGAAACACAAGCTTTAAATGATACATTAAACAAGATGGACTTAATTGATAATTATAGGACATTCCATCCAAAAACAGCAGAATAAACTTTCTTCTCAAGTGCTCATGTAACATTCTCCAGGATAGATTATATCTTGTGTCACAAATCAAGCCTTGGTAAATTTATTAAAATTGAAATCATATCAAGTAACTTTTCTGACCACAATGCTATGAGACTAGATATCAACTACAGGAAAAATACTGTAAAAAATACAAACACATGGAGGCTAAACAATAAACTCCTAAATAACCAAGAGATCGCTGAAGAAATCAAAGAGGAAATCAAAACATACCTAGAAAAAAATGGCAATGAAAACATGACAACCGAAAACCTATGGGATGCAGCAAAAGCAGTTCTAAGAGGGAAGTATTTAGCAATACAATCCTACCTCAAGAAACAAGAAACATCTCAAATAAACAACCTAACCTTGCACCTAAAGCAATTAAAGAAAGAAGAACAAAAAACCCCCAAAGTTAACAGAAGAAAAGAAATCATAAATATCAGATCAGAAATAAATGAAAACGAAATGAAGGAAACAATAGCAAACATCTGTAAAATCAAAACCTGGTTCTTTGAGAAGATAAACAAAAATGATAAACCATTAGCCAGAATCATCAAAAAAAAGGTAGAAAACTCAAATCAACAGAATTAGAAATGAAAAAAGAGAAGTAACAACTGAAACTTCAGAAATACAAAGGATCATGAGAGATTACTACAAGCAACTATGTGCCAATAAAATATACAACCTAGAAGAAAGGTACAAATTCTTAGAAAAGCACAACCTTCTGAGACTGAACCAGGAACAAATACAAAATATAAACAGACCAACCACAAGCACCGAAATTGAAACTGTGATTAAAAATCTTCCAACAAACAAAAGCCAGGACCAGATGGCTTCACAGGAGACATCTATCAAACATTTGGAGAAGAGCTAACACCTACACTTCTCAAAGTCTTCCAAAATATAGCATAGGGAGGAAACTCCCAAACTCATTCTACAAGGCCACCATCACCCTGATATGAAAACCAGACAAAGATGTCACAAAGAAAGAAAACTACAGGCCAATATCACTGATGAACATAGATGCAAAAATCCTCAACAAAATACTAGCAAACAAAATCCAACAGCACATTAAAAGGATCATACACCATGATCAAGTGGGATTTATTCCAGGAATGCAAGGATTCTTCAATATATGTAAATCAATCAATGTGATACACCATATTAACAAATAGAAGGATAAAAACCCTATGATAATCTCAGATGCAGAAAAAGCTTTGGACAAAATTTAACACCCATTTATGATAAAATCTCTCTAGAAAGTAGGCATAGAGGAAACCTACCTCGACATAATAAAGACCATATATGACAAACCCACAGCTACAGGTCTCAATGGTGAAAAACTGAAACCATTTCCTCTAAGATCAGGAATAAGACAAGCTTGCCCACTCTCACCACTATTATTCAACATAGTTTTGGAAGTTTTAGCCATAGCAATTAGAGAAGAAAAAGAAATAAAAGGAGTCTAAATCAGAAAAGAAGAAGTAAAACTGTCACTGTTTGCAGATGACATGATACTATACATAGAGAATCCTAAATATGCTACCAGAAAACTACTAGAGATAATCAATGAATTTGGTAAAGTAGCGGGATACAAAATTAATGCACAGAAATCTCTGGCATTCCTATACAACAACGATGAAAAATCTGAAAGAGAAATTAAGGAAACACTCCCATTTACCATTGCAAGAAAAAGAATAAAATACCCAGGAATAAACCTACCTAAGGAGACAAAAGACCTATATGCAGAAAACTATAGGAAACTGATGAAAGAAATTAAAGATGATACAAACAATTGGAGAGATATACCATTTTATTGGATTAGAGGAATCAACCTTGTGAAAATGACTCTACTACCCAAAGCAATCTACAGATTCAATGCAATACCTATCAAACTACCAATGGCATTTTTCACAGAAATAGAATAAAAAATTTCACAATTTGTATGGAAACACAAAAGACCCCAAATAGCCAAAGCAATCTTGGGGAAAAGAAAACGGAGCTGGAAAAATCAGGCTCCCTGACTTCAGACTATACTGCATAGTGAAGACACTATGGTACTGGCACAAAAACAGAAATATAGATCAATGGAACAGGATAGAAAGCCCAGAGATAAACCCATGCACATATGGTCACCTTATCTTTGATAAAGGAGGCAAGAATATACAATGGAGAAAAGACAGGCTCTTCAATAAGTGGTGCTGGGAAAACTGGACAGCTACATTTAAAAGAATGAAGTTAGAACACTTCCTAACACCATACACAAAAATAAATTCAAAATGGATTTAAAATGTAAATGTAAGGCCAGACACTATAAATCTCGTAGAGGAAAATGTAGACAGAACACTCTATGACATAAATCACAGCAAGATCCTTTTTGTCCCACCTCCTAGAGAAATTGAAATAAAAACAAAAATAAACAAATGTGACCTAGTGAAACTTAAAAGCTTTTGCACAGCAAAGGAAACCATAAACAATACAAAAGGACAATCCTCACAAATGGGAGAAAATATTTACAAACAAAGCAACTGACAAAGGATTAATCTCCAAAATATACAAGCAACACATTCAGCTAAATAGCAGCAAAACAAACAATCTAATCCAAAAATGGGCCAAAAAACTAAATAGACTTTTCTCCAAAGAAGATATACCGATTGCCAATAAACATAAGAAAGGATGCTCAACATCACTAATCATTAGAGAAATGCAAATCAAAACCACAGTGAGGTATCACCTCAAACCGGTCAGAATGGCCATCATCAAAATATCTACAAACAATAAATGCTGGAGAGAGTGTGAAGAAAAGGAATCCCTCTTGCAATATTGGTGGGAATGTAAATTGATACAGCCACTATGGAGAACAGTATGGAGGTTCCTTAAAATACTAAAAATAGAACTACCATACAACCCAGCAAACCCACTAGTGGACATATACCCTGAGAAAACCATAATTCAAAAAGGATCATGTACCACAATGTTCATTGCAGCACTATTTACAATAGCCAGGACATGGAAGCAACCTAAGTGTCCATTGACAGATCAATGGATAAAGAAAATGTGGCACATATATACAATGGAATATTACTCAGCCATAAAAAGAAATGAAACTGAGTTATTTGTAGTGAGGTGGATGGACCTAGAGTCTGTCATACAGAGTGAAGTAAGTCAGAAAGAGAAAAACAAATGCCATATGATAACACATATATATGGAATCTGAGAAAACAAAAAGGTTTTGATGAGCCTAGCAGCAGGATAGGAATAAAGATGCAGACTAGAGAATGGACTTGAGGACATGCAGACAGGGAAGGGTAAGCTGGGACGAAGTGAGAGAGTAGCATTGACATATATACACTACCAAATGTAAAATAGATAGTTCGTGGGAAGTAGCTGCATAGCACAGGGAGATCAGGTCAGTGGTTTGTGACCACCTAGAAGATGGGATAGGGAGTGTAGGAGGGAGATACAAGAGGGAGGGGATATGGGGATATATGTATACATATAGCCAATTCACTTTGTTATACAGCAGAAACCAGCACAACATTATAAATCAATTATACTCCAATAAAGGTGTTTAAAAAAAAAAACAAAACATTTATGCTTCACCAAGCAAAGTTTTGCTATTTGTAAAAGCAAAAAAAAAAAAAAATAGTTGAACTGCTGAGATGCCCCTGAAATCATAGTCTCTGACAATTCTAGAAAATGTCCCTTACTTATGCAAGGTGCAATATCTTGTGTCAAAGATGGTCCAATCCAGGACAGAAGTCTCTTCTTCAACATTTCCTTGAGGCCATGAGTATTGGGACGCTCTCCATGTCTGAGTGACCAGAAAATTTTGGGGTATAAAAGCCTATATATCCTGGCATGTATAAGTTCTTCCATTGTCTAGAATTCTGTCTCCTATGAGTGTACAAAGTAGACTGATGGCAGATCACTTGTCTGGAAACTTTATCTAAATTGTTTGATGGAATCCTTATCCAGTTAAAGATTTTTTTCTGAGTAGTTTGGTGAAGTGATCTCAGTTAATTTTAATAATGTTTTCCTAACAACATCCATGTTTCCTGTTACCACAAGATACATTGTTCCATACCTTTTATTTCTACATCTGGATGTAAAGTCCCTTGAAAAGGTGCTATCAAAACAAATCCATTTTACTAAGAAAGGTATGCATGTTTCTTCAAAGTGGTTATTTAGAAAAATAATTACCACCTGTCAACTGCTCATCACCAATGACACAAGCTAGTTATATTGCTATTGTGGGGCAGGAACCACAATTCTGTCTTTGAGCAGGTAAAGAAAATCTTACTAAAATGACCTTTTATTTCCAGCTTTGTCCTCTCTTCAGGTTTGTAAAGATTGTTAACTATATTCACAGAAGAAAGAAGCATCCTGCCTAGTTCTGGCACCCACCGTTACAGCCAGGCTTAGATAACATCTGCTAATTTTGATCTGAATAAAATCATCTCATTTTATTCATTTTCTTTTTTAGCACTAACATAATACCCCTCTTCATACACTTTATCATAGAGGTTACATACTAAATGGAAAGAAGGTGATGCATTTTCATTTCTTTCTTCATCATTGTCAAACCAAAACAAATCTGAATTTACTAAGGAGAAATTGTATTTGGAAGGATTATTGCAAGGGTGAAAAGGACTATTGTAATAGGGGACGGGAAGTATTATAATAGGGAGAACACTCTGATCATAAAGTTTTCGAGCATCTCAAGGGTTAGGCAAAAAGAGTTTTCTTTTATAGCGAGAAATGAACAAGGTTAAAAGGAAATGCCTGACAGGGAGTGAGATGAAAAGGTAGCCTGATCGGATAGATCAGAGAATGTTTTACTCTGAGGCCAGCCTATTCTCAGGAAGGGCTGTTAAAGAAAAGTTGCATGCTGCCCAAAGATAGGGACCTGGGGAAGGTGAGAAGCTTAACCAAAGTTGTTTTGTTTTGTTTTAACAAGCATTTCATTCTGATTGATCAGTGGGGACAAGCAGTTCGGCTTCTAATTTATGAAGCAAAGAATGAGAATTTGGAAGGTGTGTATCTGGTTTTGTTATAGGAAAACAAGGGGAACATCCATGATTCTTATCTAAGTCATGTTGGGAAGGGCAGGTGATCAGAGCAGACCTTTTCGTGGAACACAAAAGGGTGGGGGTTTCTTAACCTTTGTTGTTTTTCAGAATCACAGGGCTCAGGTAAAATTCAATATTATCATCATAAAGAACATTTTAGATAGGCACCAGAGATGCTCAAACTATGTCTTGAAATTTCAAAGCACAATTCTATAAAATCACTTACAGTCATCCTGTGAGGTTAGAAGTTAAATATTTAGAGGTTCTTCTTTGAATAAAAGCCTGAATCTGGCTGTTACATTTATTGTTTGTTCTAAGTGGCATATTTATACATACAACAAAATAAGAATGGCATCTGTTAGTATTTAAACACCTGAAAACTGTAATACTTCTATCTCTAAAACTGGTAGTGTTTTTATGGATTACATATGATATGAGTTTTGTCAACACAGAAAAACCTAGAATAAGCAGCCAGGGCTTCTATTTTCTCACTCAAAATGTAGCCAATGAGTAGATAATTACTCCAAAGTTACATATAGAATATAACTCTTAAAATAACTGTAGAATATAGAATATTATGTAGACTATAGAATATTATTCTATAAGAAAATTTCCAAAGCTCTAAACTATGTATTTTGAGAGTGGCCAGCCTTCCAATGCTGATTCTGCAGTTTGTTGCAGAATCAATAGTTTTGTCATTAGTTTTGTCACCTTGGTAAGTTGTTAAGTCCTTTGTGCCTTATTTTCTACATCTGTAAATTGATTACACCAATGTCCACTAAATTAAATGAGAATGGAAATGTAAAATCCATTCATTGCACGTGGATTAAAGTCCCAGTAAAACAAAACAGCAAAAAAAAAAAAAGGGGGAATTTTTGAATTAATAAATTCCTTTATGAATGAATTCTGATAATATGAATAATCAATACATGATACCTAAATAAGAACTGGCAGTTGATCAAGAAAAGATGCTACAATTCTTGAATCTACTTACCTACTCAACCCTGTTCCTTACTCTTATAATTTTTTTCCTAGAATAAAATCCAAAGGCATTCCATCCTCATATTTTTTAAACTTTATGAAATATTTGTTCTATTAGAACTAAAAAGTATGACAGATACATGCAGTTTTAAAAGCAAATCATTTTCTTGTCATGCCCCTAGAGTTTCTTCAACTAGCATAATAATGACTGGGCCATTATTCCTCTGAGAACTGAAAATGAATGTTCATAAATAATTGAGTTTTTAAAAGCCATAATAACAAGGACTTTAAATGTCATATTTACTTACTTTATTTCCTGCCATGTAATTTTAATATATCTTTATATGTACTATTCATGATCTCTTTCTGTAGCATTATCCAGAAAATGCTGATTTTTTCTGTAACTGAGCCTGGAAGAAAAATCTAGAGGAATCTTTGAAAGTAATAATTGTGTAAGAGGTGGTATGATTCAATGCTCGGGAATTTTTTGTCTTTGTGAGCATCCTTGATAATATTATTACACTGTTTAATAAGAGTGTCAGGGAGCAATGGGGCGAACATGTAATTCTTTAAGAGCAATTAACAAGAAAGTTTTGATGGCTTACTCCTTCCTTGTATGTATGTTTCTGTCAGGGAGATTTCACTACTAGAGTATAGCACATCTTTTTTGGCAGCAATGATATGAGTCTGTTAAAAAGTAAATTGGGCAATAACAGCAAGAGAAAATGGGACTATTCAAGAGCTGTGCGCAATTATCTGAGGGCTCTAAGAACAAAGTGAAGCAGCTGCTGCTAAGGAAAGAATCAGCAGTAGTTGCCAACACGCAGCGAAAATCATGTGGGCAAACATTTTAACACAGTATCCACTGTGGAACCTCAGCTCACCCTGTATTTAACCCTGGACAAAAGCCATAAAGTCCAACAGACGAAAATCTCTGTTAACATTGTATATGGCAAAGCAACAAACTTGTGATCTACAGCCCTTGATATCTGCTGTTTTGGCTATTGTGTTATTTTCTACCTGGTCTACCAATTAGGGGATGAGGGCATTAATAAAAAAAAAGTAAAAGAAAATGCATGAGAATTAGTTTCCCCAACGTCATTTTTCTCTACCCTGTGCCTAAAATGAACTAAAGAAACCTCAGCTGAAAGTGGAGTGGGAACAGGCCTGTAGGGGGAGCTCTCACACCCCACCATGCATCGTCAGTTGCTCCAAATAGGAAGAGACTTAAGCCTGCATCTCTGACAGGAATGTGCCTCTACTCTACTACCAAGCAGAGAGAAAGAAACTTCTTTCCACCCCATGACAGCCCAGTTAGATACTAGCAGCCCAACCAATGAGAAGTCTCCATATTTTTGGACTCCCACCTTCCTCGAATGAACTCTGTTTATCACAGCCCCTCTCAACTCCCCACTTTACCCTATAAAAGCAGGTTCCCCCTTCTTGTTCTCTGGATTTGCCTTTGGTCTGCCATAGCTTGCATCTCCCAAATTGCAATTCCTTTGGCTATGCCTGCATAAACTCACTTTTACTGGTAAAATAGTGGGCTATTATATTATTAAAGTTGACACTTGTATAGACAACGGATACCTACCCATCCGTCACCACTTAAAGTGTCCATAGGAGGTTTGTTTATAATCTGCTTTGTGGATTGGAACAATGAAAGAATGAAATCCAAACCCTTAGAGGTTAAGCCTAAATACATTTATCAGATCCATAGCATTAAATTATTGTTGTAGTTCATAAAGTCAATTTTAAGTGCTTAAAACTTGCAAATACACAAAGTGGATTTTTTTCCTCTTGAATAATGGCATTTCTATGTCCTCAACAATAACATTTCAACATTGTCATTTTTCAGATTAGTATACCAAGATTCGAAGAGGGTAAGTGAATTTCTAGAGTTGCAACAATTAAAAGTACCTACCTCAAAGGGTTGCAGTATGAATTAACTAAATAGGTATGACTTAGAAAGACTTTATAATGGTGTTTGGCACATAGAATGTGCTTAGAAGTGTTTGCTCTTATTATGACCTCTGTTTTCAAAAGGTTGATATTTTCACCTTGTATTGCAAAGCTTGAACCACCAACTATGACTAAAGTATCAACCGCTCTTTTAGAAGAAATGGAAACACTCCAGGACTCACTTTCAGCCAGGTGCTCTGCACTTCCTGGACTGACGCTGGCCACAAAAGCAATGCTCTTAGAAGATAATGCAGTACCACATGATTGCAAAGTCAAGGAGGTCTAACCCCAGAAACACTCAAAGGAACTTGATTTAGATTTGACCTGCGCTTGACAGCATTATTGGTATGAAGCAGGCAAAAGTCCAACCAATGTGCAGCCCAGACAATGGAGGGGAGATCCTGGGGATGTGAGGATGGTCCCACAGAACACCCTTACTCAGCTGTGTCATTCCTGACATCAGGACACAAGCTGGCTTCAGGACTTGAGTCCAAGATTACAAATGTCTTAAGTTAAAAGCGATGGAAGAGAGGCAACTGAAGCCATGCTACATTTTTATTCTTATAACAACTTGGTGTTGTCTTTTGATGTTTACAAAACATTTTTTTCCAAAATACTATCTCAGTAATTCCCTATAAAAAGAAGGGGAAACTGTCTTTATTAAATAATCATAATGTAAAAAATAGTATTAAGAGGAAGGTACAAAGTCACATATCTCCTCTGCAAAGTCATTTCCAAACCTACTCCTCTTAAAAAAATAGAGTAGCAATGCTAAAGCCACCAGTCTCAGGCTGGATAGCCAGGCAGTCTGATTATAGAGATATTTGTTAATATTATGGGCTTCATAGTTTGAAAATGCCGCTTCCAACAGGGGTCAAACAAGTATCACCAGCAGAAGCTTGTGCTGGGTTGAGTGAGTGAGGAGTTGAAGGGTGCTTGCCCTTCTAAAGGGGTCAGCTGCTCCCAAGATCAAATGCTGGGCTGATACCCTAATGGGATTTCAAGATCTGAAATTCTTCTAAAGCTAGAAATTCCAATTTCAATGTGAATTCTCCCTATTTTAAAATTAGATGATTAATTCAATTTTGTAAAAACACTACTTCAAACACAAAAATACACTAGTGAGATTCTGTTATGTCCAAACCCTTTATCCCAACAAGTGGGAACTTTAAATCAGAAAGCAGTCTTAGAAAGAGAAGTGGGTAAGTTTTATAGCAGCACTGGGTGGTAGTGGTGGGACAGTATAAATGCTGTTTAAGCACTGAGGGTACGGGGTTGCTACCAAGGGGTAGCTTAGTCATGTGTGGTGACATTAGTCTCCCACAGTCTTTAACTCTGCCAGTAAAACCACCTCTAATTTTAAATATATATATATATAAATACACATATATATATATATTTATATGCCAACTATTTCATAGGAACATTTTGAAAGATACTACATTTTCAAGACTGGTTTAAATTTTGGAAAGATTTTAGAGGCTATTAGAAACTAATACAATTAGATTTAAGTGAAAATACTGAAAAACTTGCCATTTTTATGGTTACATTCACCATAATTGAAAAAAAGAATTTCCTTGGCCTGAGAGGGAGGCAAGGAGAGAATTTGTGGAGAGGGGCAGTGGGGACCATATACAGTGATGCCAATTTTGTTGGGATGGTTGATTCAGATTTAACTTATACACTGCTTTTTTAATAACTAATTTTTTTAAAAAACTAAAAGCTAAAGTAGATAAAACATGGACAAGTGATTGAGAATGCTATGAAACTAAGTTACGATTAATTCAGTTCTGTGTAACTGAGGAAAAAAATATAAATGTCACAAAAGCATAAAGGCAGTGGGATAGTTACGCCAACACAATTTCAGCAGATATCCCTGACCTCTACTCCCAACTAGTCCCTAATTCCTTCCTCTATGAGACTCTGGTGCCAATAAAGAGACTAGGAAAGTGGAAATACATCCATAGTTCACGTTCTGTCTGCATTTTGTAGTTTGCAAGTACACATTTCTTGGAACACAAGGAAAGGACTATATTTCCCTCTTGGAATGAACAGATAAAAATTACTTTTATTTCCCCCTATGTTGAATCACATTAGTCTATCCCTAAACCAAAGCACATACCTCTCCTCCAAAACAGAGTTCTTAAGACCCAACTTACCTGTAAAAAAGTGCTTCTACTAATAAAAGTCAAGATAACCACCTGGGGATATGTAGAGCTTAGCCTTTGGATTGGATATAATTGTTTGAAATCCAGCTACAATTCATATTAGCCCTGGACTTTCAACAAGTCACTGTATCTTTCTGTGCTTCACTTACATTAAGGCAGGTAACAACAGTGCCCTGCTGGACTGTGTCCCTGATCAGGTTTTATTATACCTGGGTACATTTGAAATCCTGGTAGGGTAGCATGAAGGGAAGCTGATTTGCAAGTGGCTGTTTAATTTTGTTTTTAGCAGGTGAAGGGGCAGTACAGAGGCATGAAAATGGGGAAGATTTGATGAATCTACCCAACACCAAGCCCAAAGTGTGAGTGATAGACCCTACAGAGATATTAGTTTCAGCACAAACTGCCAAGACCCAGATTTGCAGGGCTTGAGCATTCATTCACCTCTTTCCAAAAAAAAATAGGATACGCTGGAATTCTGTAGCTTTATAAGTGATACGTCAGCAGACAGCAGCAGAGCAGTGGTGGAGACCATGCTGTTTAGTGGATAATACCAGATGCAGGTTGTTCACATGCTTGGCCTGTTGTCCAAAGAAGATGCCCAGTAAGAGATGGAAGATTCCCAATGAAAGAGGTACTGGAATAGCGTCTTTTAGCAAGGTCAGAATTCTAACGTGAATACATGTAAGGGTACCACTAGGAATGCTAAGAAGTGTGCATTTTGACACTGCTCTTTTAATTTGAGCAATTTAGACTGTATTTCTAACCATCTCAATTTTAAAGCAGTGTACTAATCATTGACAACTAAACATGATCAGCAAATCAAAAAGTTCTCTGTTATAAAACAATATTTTAAGGCCTTAGAAGATAATTCTTTATCTCCTGATATTGGTGCTGTCTTTTGATACAATCTATTCTTACGGCATAAACCTTCTAGACCAAGTGGCTGTTGACAACTTGATGTTTTTAAGAGTGGTAATGCAGGTGACATGTAGCAATGAAGCCATTTGGTACTTTTTATTATTGCTAAGAAATCTTGATTATTAACTTTGTCCCCTAATTACTTTCAGTAACCATTAGCTTTCAATCCAAGCACATTTTTCCTCAAAAATACCAACCATGACAGGAGCAAACCTCCTTCCTTAAAACATGTTACTCTTGCTTTCTTTAAATATGCCAAAGATGAAACTCAGATAATGAATGAAAATTTGGCTTAAAAACCTAGCTATTTTGTAAAATTAGCAAGAATGAAATCAGGTAGTGTCACAGAAATGTCAAGCATCCAGAAATCTACAATGAAATTTTCTGTGTCACTCTCAGAAATAGTTCTTCTGACTGGTGGAAACACATTCACAAACTGAAATCTTCCCCAAGCAAATGGAGCAAAATCAAATTCATTAATGTTTTATATAATTACAGAGAACAGTTATCAGGGATGTGCTACAGTGTGTGGCACACAGCTCATGCTCTTTAAAAATAATGGATATATGAATGGATAGATAAATAAATGAATGAATAAATGTTATAATCAGTCAAAATATTTTGCTGCAAGTAAGATTAATTGACTCCAGCTAACTTAAGTAGAAAACAAAATCATTGGAAAGATAATAGAAAGATCACAGAATGGATGGAAATCTTAGTGAAACTAAGAGGTGAAAGCTAATGGGGAGAGTGACTCAGCACTCAACAGGAAGAAGCAAATCTAAGGACACATCATGGAAACAACTGGCTGAGATGTTATATGATGTAGCTGTAGATCAACTGGTTTTACCATCAATGACCTCACGGTGCTCCCATCTCCGATATGAACATCCAATATATAGATTCTTGCCCACACTCCCAAGTCATCTGGGCATTGTCTGGCCCTTTGGAATTCTATAGTAGGAAGGCAAGACCCATACTCTCAAGGAGACTCACACAGTAGAAATACTGCTACAGTAGAAAGTGAGTTTAAAGGCAGTAAGAAAATAGCAAAATTCACTACAATATTGTAGAGTATGATATCATCTTTGTTTTTGATATCTTTATAGCTATACATATGGTAACTGATTAATTCTGATTAAAGGGACGTGAATGAGTTTATTTGCTTGTTTTCAGTTTGTCTGCATTTGTATTTATTAAAAACAAATAATTGGATTAAACTATCAAAGAAAAGATAGAGAATTTTCTGCTTTAGTTTATTAATTCACACATTCTTTTACTCATTGATTAATTCAATAAATGTTTATTGAATAACATATTTTAAGGGCTATATCAGAAACTAAATATTATATTGCAATGAACAATATTCCTAACCCTTACAAAGTATACAGTAAATTAGAAGAGAAAACATTACACAAATCCATAAAGAACTACACATTTGATATGGAAAGAGACCATAATTAGCTAGCAATATAAAGTCTAACTGAGGAAGTGACATAAAAGGTGATGCCTAAAGAATATAAGAGTTTGCTAAGAAAATTGGAGGTAAACCAATCTAGGCCAAGGGCACACTTTTCTGTAAAGAGCCATATAGTAAATATTTTCAGCTTTGCTGAATGCTGAAATATTTTCAGCCATATGGTCCCCCTTGCAATTGCTTAAGTCTGCCTTTGCAGAAGGAATGCAACCACAGACAATACACAATAACCAAATGAGCACACCTGCTTTCCGGTAAAATGGCGCACTCTTGGACCATGGGCAGTAGTTAGCTGACCCTCTAGCTGAGCAAAGAACACATTAGGCATGTATGAAACCCTGAAGGCACAAAACCTGAATAGATAGTTTATCAAAACACAGGACATTCACTGAGCACTCTGTCTGAAATAGGAAATGCATGTTAAATACTTGCAACTGTATTCATATATCAAATTGACTTAGAATTACAGTTTTAAATGAAGGTTTTTCAGACTGTGATTTTAAAAGTTTTGGGTTTTGTGAAATAAATGGGATTTTTTGCTATTTTATCCCATGGCATAAAAATACTATAAATGAACTTGAAATAATAGGTTATATGAAAAGTAGAAAAAATATGTCAACCTATCCTACTCTGTTGTTTTGATTTATTTATTCTAATTATCAAGATGTAAACTTTATAATTTATTAGAAAGCTTTCCATTTTTTATTGGTTTTCAAATCCATTGCAGCAGAGATGCATGTGCTATTTGGGATATGCAAGTATGTGCAATATTCCCTCTGTTTCTGATAATATCTCCTGTCTTATTTATTATCCTGTATATTTCCTATCCCCCCACCATACATGCACACACATGTTTTTCAGTAAACTTATGACCGACTTTTTGAATTTACTTTTTCCCCAGAACTAGATTTTATTTTTTATCTTTATTCAAAAATTTTTTCCATTTCATCAATTTCAGGTCTTATTTTTAATTCACTCTTACCTCAGTCTTAATTTCCAAGTGGTTAAGATAGTTTTGTGACCTTTTAAAATTTATTTTTAACTTTATTGGATTATATTCAAAGATTATTACCTATAAAACTTTTACCTTTCTGAATTTATGAAGCTTTTTGTGTGGTAAATAAAAAAGTTTCAAGGACATAGAGAGATTTTTGAAAGATGTACTTTTTATAGATATTCATTAAATCATCATTAAGATTAGTTAACTTCTTTTTTTAATGTTAGCATTGCCTAATTTTGAGAGTGGTTTATTAGAATCTCATAATCGAATTGATTTTGTCAAGTTCTTCTTGGATTTTTAATAATTACATTAAGTATTTAGCTGATTTCTTATTATTTTATGCATTTATGATGATCATATTTTTCCAAAGTGTGTCTTTTTTATATAAAATGTTTCATTTTATTTTGATTAGTAAGTTTTACTTTAAATTCCACTTTGACATATTAATACTGCCATTGTTTTTTCTTTTTAACTTGCATTAACCTAACATCTCTTTTACTATCTCTATTCTATCATTTTTTAGATATTTTAAGTGTATTTATTGAAAAAATGTAACATTTTTATTTTTAAACTTGTATATTAAACCTCTGTCTTTTAAAAATATAATTTATTCCATTTT
This sequence comes from Orcinus orca, assembly GCF_937001465.1. Taxonomy (NCBI): domain Eukaryota; kingdom Metazoa; phylum Chordata; class Mammalia; order Artiodactyla; family Delphinidae; genus Orcinus; species Orcinus orca. Next base: position 125,772,568 of record NC_064563.1, read on the forward strand.
CAATCATTTGTAATTAATATACCTGATTCTTGTCATAAGCTAGGAGTTATTTCACATTGCTTCTCTTCTTTTTTTGTTTAGCTCATGTGTTTTCTGGTTTAAGAAAAAAACACTTTGTTATTTCCCTTTGATCATTAAAAAAATGTGTTGAGTTTTTTTTATTAATAGTTACTATTTTTCCTTACCCTGCTCTCCTCTTCAGAGATCTCTTTTTTTAATATGAAAAGAAAATAAAAAAGTAAAATAAATAAGATAACCCAATAAATATTTTCCCAACCTAATTCCCCTAATGCCTCCTTACATAAACTTCAATCCAAAATTTAAAATGCATATTTTGCCTTATTCTTCCTTATATTTTCATTCCATTGCTCTTCCCTCATACCACTATGAGAACTTGAACAAGAATAAAGACGCAGATGTAGAGAATGGACTTGAGGACATGGGGAGGGGGAAGGGTAAGCTGGGACGAAGTGAGAGAGTGGCATGGACATATACACACTACCAAACGTAAAATAGATAGCTAGTGGGAAGCAGCCGCATGGCACAGGGAGATCAGCTCGGTGCTTTGTGTCTACCTAGAGGGGTGGGATAGGGAGGGTGGGAGGGAGGGAGACGCAAGAGGGAGGAGATATGGGGATATATGTATATGTATAACTGATTCACTTTGTTATAAAGCAGAAACTAACACACCACTGTAAAGCAATTATACTCCAATAAAGATGTAAAAAGAAAAAAAAAAGAGCTTTATTTACTCTCACTCCCCATCTCCAACCCAACCCTTATTTTCTGAGTTTTATTGAAGTCATTTAATGTTTTTATTTGTAATTATTATTAGAATTACCCAAAGAATGTCCTTTTGGTTTCAAGACTCTAGACATTTAACACTTAAGTTAATATTCATTTAGTGTACTTCTCACCACTGATTCTTCATTTTTCCTAATTTTGTGTGTTCTTGCTCTTTGGTGGAGTAGTTGAATAATTTTTCATGTGTTTTTTGACATAGATTACAGAAGCTATGCTGTTTAAATCCTTGCTTAACTTCAAATATCTTGACTTAACTCATGAGTTAGCTCTGATAGTTAACTGCTAGTTTGGTGGGCATACAGACCTTGGACTATAGGCCTTTTCACTTAGTACTCTTTAGAAGCTATTCCCACTGATTTCTAGCTTCCAATGAAGTAAATGTGAATTCTGTTCCCTGAACTTTTTTTCTCCTTTTTCATAAGTTTTTCCGTATAGGTAAGTTATTTTTCATCAAGTCATTTAATGTTGCAATTGAGTAACTGCTTTGCTATTTTGTTCATATCATGATCCACTTTTTCTAAGCAGCTCCATTTTGCTGTGTACATTATTTGTTTCTGCAGGGTGAACTGTCTCTAATACAAGGTCCTCTGAGACGAGTAGTCAACTTATATACATATATATGTATATGTATATATATGTGTATATATATATACACATATATATGTATATATATGTGTGTGTGTATATATATATATATATATATATATACACATATATATACATATATATGGCCACTAGGTTCATGTCTTGTCAATGGATTGCCTTCAACTTCACACACAGCTAGGTGGTGGTCATGTTTTCAACTCCATAACCATGGTAGAACAGGAAAACAGGTCATTCTGCTCCTTGAAGAGGAATATAAAAGAAGGAGCCTTACTCACTATGTTTCTATTTCCAGATCTTCCTGTGCAAGTAGAAAAGTCTTCAGCGACTTCTTACAGTAGAGGAAATAACACTGTGATAGTTAAGTTTATATCACTTTGACTGAGCAGTGAGTTGCCCAGACATCTGATTAAACATTATTCTGGCTGTGTCTGTGAGGATGTTTCTGAATGAGATTAACATTCAAATCAGCAAGCTGAGTAAAGCAAATAGCCCTCTCCAATTAGGGTGGACCTTATGCAATCACTTGACAGCTTGAGTAGAACAAAAGGTAGAATAAGGGAGAATTTCTTTTCTCTGCCTAATTATCTTTTAGCTGGGACACTTGTCTTCTGTGTTCAGGCTCAAACTGAACTTATGCCATTCTCCAGCTTTCAACAGCTGATCTCGGGATTTCTGAGCATACATAATCAATTATGTGAGTTAATTCCTTATAATAAGCATATCAAGTATAAGTATAATAAGTATACTTATGTGTACATGTTTGTTTGTTTGTTAATATATCCTTATATCCTATTGGTTCTGTTTCATTGGATTACTCTAATACAACTTCCCTACCTTCAAATGTCTCTTATGATCAAACTCTTTGCTGGCTGGACCTACTAATATCTAGGCCTTATCCTGGGGACTTCAATGTCACTATCCAGGCCTTTGTCTGGCCCTTAGACACTAAGGCTGCACACGTTTTCCTTCCATCCTCTTAGGATGATGAAATGAATACAGGTCATGCAGATGAATGCATGTCTCTGTATCTGTATTTGGGAAAAGAATATAACTCAAAGGTGGGAAGGAAGGACAATGGAAGTGAATTTAGGTATTTCTTGATACCTCCTCTAAGAAAGGCTGAATTGAACATCTAAAATAAGATTGTGGTACTTTAAATATTCATAATATTTTGATTAAGGTATGCCCCTAGCTCTTTGAGATATTCAGTCCTCAAAATATCTGAGACGGAGATTCTATAGTATATGTAATGATAACATCTAATAATAGTATGATGACTAACATTTATTGAGCCCTTTTATAATGATAGGTAATTTATATTTATTATTTATTTTAATATTCACAGCACCACCATGAGGTTGGCTCTACCATTTTTCCTCATTTTACAGCTGGAAGAAAAGCTGAGATTTAGAGAATTTAATAATATATCAGACAATAAATAAATGAGCAAGGACTTGAACTGATGCCTTATTCCAGTTTTCTCTGCTCATAATCACAATACTATATTCTAAGTAATGTAATTCAAAGAGAATGAGAAAGAAATACCCCTGTCTAAAACATTTCAGCTTTTATATTCATTACTCCTACTTTCTGACTCTTCTTACTTTGAAATTCCCTTATCAAGAATATTTGAGTAAAGTAACTATGCACTAAATTTCAAAAGACAATATTCTTATTTAATTATCAAAAACTTCTGTCACTTAACTAGCACAGGATACAATTAAATACAGGTAGCTAAAAGAACAAGTTGAACTTCAAAAGCCTTATATACCTTGCATATCTCGTAAGAAATTCTATCTGCTTATAGTTGCAATACGATGTGCTAAAGCAAGTTTATACTTCTTGAACAAAATTTTCTAATCATTGATTATAGAAAGCAATGCAATAATTTCTATGACAATTCAATCAGGCATATTACTGCAATATATTAAAATCAAGAGTTTTTTCTCCATAGGTACTTTAATTGAACATTGTTTGGATTTTATAGGAGGAACTTTTACATATTTGATGTAGTCAAGGTATAGAAGGCACCAGTTACTGAAATTTGACTATATAAATATAAACTATGTTGCTTAAACTTATTGGTGCACTTAGAAGCAATAAAGCAATGGTTCTTTAGAGCTTTTCTTTTTCTAAGAGAAATGTGTAACTAAATATGCTACACATTTTTTAGTATTTTAATGTCTTTAAATGGCAGGGTGATTTTTATATTCATATGAGCTTTCTATTCCATTTCTCTTGGAGAATCATAAACATGCAACATTTATGGTGACATGTAATTTTTAGCTTGCATTTTATTATCTTTCTTGTGATTAAAAACTATGTTTCCAGGAATATCCCATTTTTATGGTTCATTTCTAAAATTATATTAGATAATTTAATTACAAAATGGTATATGATTGCTTCTTTCAAGTGACTTCATAGAGATATTATTATGATTCTATTTTTGATTTTCTTAGAGGAAAGGAAGTAGTAAAGAAGAATATGTTAGGTGTCTGTCAATCAAATAAAAATCATCCAATGTTTTATGGCCAAATAATTGAAACCAAGTATACAACAGACTTATACTTTGAAGCATATAAAATAAAATTTGAGATATAATATTAATAATAATTACTTTAAAAACTGAGAGATATGTATAATCTGAAGAGATTAGTTGCTTTGGGAATAGAAAATAGACAGTTGCTCTCAACAGTAGTTCAGGTGCAGAATCACAGAAAATGTTATGGAGAACGACAGATAAAGAGTAGCAATGTCAACCTTAAGCTTTTTAGTTTCGATATTTGAGTGACTACACCAGTTGGAAATATAGGGACAGTAAAGTGATGAATAATTTCTGGATGAGAGAAAATAAGTTCAGTTTTATATTTTACCACTTTAGTGTGACTTTTGACCATTCATAGAGGGATATCAGGTAAATATTTCAAAATGTGAATGTGGAACTCAAAAATATTTTTTTTCAATATCAAATGTTCAAGCATTCAGATGGGATAGCATAAGAAATAAGTAACTGGTTTCAATGAGTTATATGTGGATTTTAACAAAAACAGCTAGAGACAAGAGGAGAATGCTTTTGGCTGAAGTTTGGTAGTGAAGGAAAGAAAAAGGCAATACCTAATTTTAAAGGTATAGATATAAAGATAGTAAAGACAGAACAATGTCCCCCAGAGCAGGAGAGGGGAAGAGTTGAGTCATAAGATGAAGAGGAAAAGCTAAGTTAATCCAAAAAAATAAAATAAAATAAACAAATGAACAAGAAGAAGGTCTTAGTATATTTAAGAATACGAGACTGTTGATTTCCAATTACTAGATTAGTAGATATTAAGTCATTTATAAACTACAAGGGGCATGTTAGTAGTATACTGTAAGAAGGTGAAAATAGTTTAAAAACTGCCTTGAAAAGAAAGCAAGCAAATTTTAAAAGAAACAGATAGATTGACCAACAGTATTAATGGCTCATCTAATAAATTCCCAGTGCATATAATCCTGCTGTGTAGCTTTATCCAGTACATTTCCAACTGGGAAGAGCTGTGCTCTTACATTAAAATCAATCCATGTGGAGGAAGGAGGTGGAGGATTTAACTCCACAAGAGAAAACCATAAAGCTCTTAGCGGATAATTTAATGGAAAATTTTCATGACCTTGGAATAAAGTATGGTTTCTTGAACAGGGTAAAAAGTTCTAACCATGAAGAAATTATATAATATTTAAATTAGGAAATCGTATTAATCAGTAGTTCACATTAACATGTGAAGTGCAGAACATAGAGTTAGGATACATTGTCTGCCTATTTAATCATCAAAGATCTAATCTCAGAATATATAGAATTATTCCATAAATAATAAAAATATACGAGTCAAACTTAAAAAGGGACAAAAGCATTTGACCAAAGAGGATATTCACATATCCCGTAAATGGATGAACAAGTCCAAAATCTTACTAGTTTCTTGAGAAAATCAAATTAAAACTATGAGATAGCACTACATACTTACCTGCATATCTGAAAATTTAAAAACCTGATTAATACTTAATGTTGCTGAAGATGAACAGCAATTGAAACTCTCATACCTGCTGGCAGGATCACACATCAGTACAAACACTTTGGAAACCTCCTTGACATTAACTGCAAAACCTGAACACAGATACACCAGATCATATAGTAATATTATTCCTAGGAGTATGCCCAACAGAAATGTGTACAAAATCATGAGCTTAAATACTAATAGCAGCATAACTCATAATAGCCAAATTGTGCAGATTCATTTCCATCAATAGCAAAATTTATAAGCAGTGGTATAAATAGTATCACACAATGGATTGCATTACAGCAATGAAATGAACAAACTATAGACAATGAAGGAGTCCCACAAACATAATGCGTGAAAAAGCCAGTAAGAAAAGGGACCTTAACGTGTGATTTTATTTACATAAACTAAACTATGGTCATAAACTGAAATTCTGGCAAAACTATGAAGACAGAGAAAAGATCAGTGGTTACCAGGGTTCAGAGGTGGGGGAAGGATGAAAAGGTGGAGCAGAGGGTATTTTTAGGGAAGTGAAATTATGTATGATACTGTTATGGTGAATACATGACATGCATTTGTTAAAAACCATAGAACTATATAAAACAGTGAACCCTTATATAAACTATGGGCTTTAGTTAATAATAATATATCAATATTGGTTCATCAGTTCTAACAAATGTACCACACCAATGAAAGATCTTAATAATGGAAGAAACTGTAGGCTTAGGGAGAGGGAGTACATGGGAGCCCTCTGATCTTGTTGTTCCATTTTTCTGTAAACTTAAATTACTTTAAGAAACAAAGTCCATTAATTAAAGGAAAAAAGAAAAAAACAGAAGGACAACTATGTTTCCAGGGCCCCATCAATCACTTCTTTAGCTGCCAGAATCCTTGATAGAGGAAAAAGATTCTCTCAAAACAAACACTAAACTAAGAAGGAGCCATGGATTTGAGCCCTTCTTCCACCAATCAGATAAGTGTGACTTTAAGACTTTCATCAAAAGTTCTTCAGCCTTCAATTTTTCAAACTATAAGACATGATAAGTTATATAAATAATCTGTTTCTTGATCTAGCTATGTTATTGTTTATTGAAATTTTATTTGACTAATGGAATGTTTTTAGCTTGGGAGAAGCAAGATTAGTTTACTGAAACATAAATAGTAAATTAATCTTTTCAAAGGAGTACAAAAACAGTGCTTTTGTTACTAGGGCTGGTTGTTTTGAAATGTGTGTGTGTGTGTGTGTGTGTGTGTGTGTGTGTGTGTGTGTGAAAGAAAGAGATAATTTTCCAATTTGAGCAGTGAATAAAGAAGTAATAGTTTTAACAATATGGGGCTTTGAAAAAATTTTAAATATGAAGAAATGTGTTATCAAAACTGTAATTACTAGAAATGTAAAGAAATAAAAGCCTATTTTTTGTTACTAGAAAACTACTTTGGTAGTGTGAACAGTTATATTTTTCTTTATTATTAATTGAATTGTATTATCTGCTTTTAAATCATTTATTTGTCCTAAAAGTAATAGTTGAGATTCAGTGTAAAAAGGAACAATACTCAATTATAAGACTGACTTATACATGTTTATAATTTGCATCAAGATCAATACATATGCAGATCACAAGTTAAGTATAAATGTCTCCCCTTTTAGTCCATTTCAGTGTGTGGTTAAAATTACTTTTTAAATTTCTGAATTAATGCATCTAAAATACTCAAAAAAGACACAGGGTACTTGTAAACATATTTTCAGATGCAAATTATATGCTACTTCCACTAAGAATAGATTTTTCTAACCTTTGAGGATCATTATAGATCATTCTTTAGACTTCCTTATAAGTAAATTTAAGGCTGCATCTTTAACTAAAAAAATTTAAGCACGTATTTCAATTACTATTGTGTCATTAGGTACATATGTTTTTCTTCCAGATTCAATCATTACATGGCTTCCTACTCATGCTGTTGTTAAGCTTATGAAAAGAGATTAATGAAATGACTTGTCTGTGCTTTCTCTTAAGTTAGAATGTGCCTCATTCTCCTCCTTGTGCTTGATTGAAAGTTAGCAAGATAACAATCTGGTGCAGTATTCATAAAAGAGCAGATTTGGAGCCACTTGCTCTGTGGATCAGGATCCATTCAAGAGGTTCAGGCTCGGCTGGTTTCAGATGGAGCCCAGGAATCTCCTTTTTGAAAACTCCTCATTGACTGTTATGCATACTAAAATCTGAGAGCTCTAATGCATAGGTGGAAAAAATATATTTATTTTTCTCTTTCCAAATTACATTTCAAAACAAGTACCTTATTGGAAAATCCAATTTCTAGTTATTCAAGACATATTTAATAGAACTTCCTATATATATAAAAAACTGCTGTATAAACATAAACAAGGATTGAATAAGTATTACAAGAATACTTATGGAAAGATCACAGACCAATAAATTCTACAGGAAAAGACCAATTAACAGAACTAATTCATGGCCAGATTTCCTTTGCAAAAAAAAAAAGTGATACTTTTTTGATGCAGATTTCAAGAGGTCCTGTAATTAACCCTTGGGGAGGATTTTTAGCAAGTAAACCAAAATTCTAAGAAGGATAATATTTACACTAATGTTAGCCACAGCAACAACTGCAACCATTTTAAGAATGTTTCATGTATTATGCATAACGTAGATCATCTCTTATTGAATTCAGTGAGGTATGTATTATTAGTTGTTCTTTCATTTTATAAGTGATATATTAGCGAGATTAAATAATCTACTCAACGTCATATAGTTTGTGAAGCCATTAATTGAGCAGTCATCAGATGTCCTTGTCTATGTGCTATTCTGTCTCCCACTAAATAGGCAGAAAATTTCTTCCAAACAGAAGAGAAAAACTTCTCAAAACTTCTAAATTTTTGCTATCTACTTCTAAGCGACATAATGGCTGGAATCTTTAGGATCTTCCTGGAATTGTGACAGAATATCAGAGAGAAGGTTGAAATACAAAACCATGCTCTGCTTAAAGAGAAATCTTGAGGTAAATATAGATATCTCAGTCTTAACACTGCCCCCTTCAATCCACCAAACCATTTCAAAAGAATGAGCTGTGTTTTGTGAGGCCCTTATTATGTGATACTTCCTTATACTATGGAATCTCACAAAGGTCTGATCAGAGAAGGTTGTCACACTTTGAAAGCAACTGAACACATTTTGAGGGAGTATAGAAAAGTCATTGTTAATGGATTTAGTCATTATTTAAATATATATATATGTATTTTTTCATTAATGAATTATATTTGGTGCCAGCAAGGTGAAAGGTATAGTGTAAACAGTGTTTTGAGTAAAATAGAGGCATTACCCTGAAGGAAATTGTCTAGTTAGTATAATAAACAAAATTAGATAAATAAACAAAATAAATAAAGACTCTGAAATAACCAACTAGATGATTCAATAAAGTCACATGGTCAAGGAAAACCTGTCTGGGAGATTAATTTACCATGATTAATACATTAAAAGACTTACTAGAAAAGGTAGATAACATATATAAGAGATTAATATTTAAGCAAAAAGGGAAATTTATAAGAAAGGATCAAATTGAAATTTTAGACATAAAATCTTGATAGCAGCAGTAAAGAATTTCTTCAGCCATCTCTAAAGTAGGCTGGAAAATATGTCAGTGGAAATTATCTAAACTGAAACACAAAGCAAAAAAAATATTGGAAAAATTATTTTAAAAATCTATGGGACAGTATCAAACAGTCTAGCATAATGTAATTAGAGTCCAAAAAGGAGAAGAGAATTATTGATAGAACAATTGGACAGAAAATTAGTAAAGACACAGAAGTTCTGACAGCACTGCTAAAAAGAAGAGAAAGGGAACAAATAAGACTATAAGTAAACAACGAAAATACAATAAATTTAAATACTATAGTATTAACAATCGCATTAAGTATAATGGTTTAACCTTCCATTTAAAAAGCAGTATTAGCCACACTGGATTAAAACGCATACCCCAAATATATGCCACGTATTAAAAAAACCCACATTAGAGTACAGGGGGCAGCATGCCCCGAAATAGAAAAATAAACTCAAAACTCCACCCCTCCATAAAAGCAATGAAAAACGGGACAAAAGGGATCAGAATCAATTTCTTTGAAGTACAGATATTAACTAAAGACTTTCAGCAAAGCAGAAAGTGCTTATTCAAGAAAAGCAGCTACATTGCCAGTAAACACAGTAAGCTGTTTGGTATTTTAACTTATACCAGTTTGATCCTCCTTCTCTAGTTTAGCCATAGTCCCTGAAAATAACAGCTTGCATTCCCAGTACTGAAGTGGACACTACAGACTGCATTTGCAAATTATTGTACTAATTACTTTTTAAAATCTACCCAGTCATTCCCTGGAAGACCAGCTCAAAAGTTTTACCTTTATTTCACCTGACTCAGTACTGACCCAGAGCTAAATCTGCTTCCACAGGTCGTTTGTCAAAAACATTTACAGGACAGTGTTTTAGACACAGCTGCCAGTGGTGATAGATAACAACTTGGGCAAACAAACGACTAGCTAAAAGAATGGGAGAACTGAATGGTCAATGAAATGTTCATAAGGGCTTTGAAAAGCTCCAACATATTCCTGGGAAGCCAGAAGTCCACACTCATGCCCAGAGCTGTGCATGTGCTCAGGAATGAACTGAACAGGTCCTCAGTGCTCAACCGTCTAACCTTAAGCCCATGTGGAAGCAGGAAGTGAAGGCCAAGGCAAAGTTTTAAACTGCCTGACTGAGGGCTGAAGGGGCACCCAAATATACACAGAGCCACTCAGAAAACACTGGAAGGGTTTTTTGGTTCCAGATATTTAAGGAAATTCTCTCCAATCATTAGCTGACTACTAAGCTAATGGAACAGAGATGCCAATAGCCAAACACAACAAAAAATACAGACTTTACAGAATTAGTTTACAAAAGTCATTAAATAAACCAAAAAAACCCCAAAAAACAAAAAAACCCAAAACTACATTGAAAGCAGCAACAAAACAACATGACAAAGAAGTGTATCCAGTTTCCAAAGCTGTCACAATATAATATGTAAAATGTCCAGTTTTCAACAAAAAAAAAAATGAGGAGTGCAAAGTAACAAAAATGTATGACCCATACACAAGAAAAATATGCCATTAATAAAAACTGTACTTGAAGAAGCACAAACATATGAATTTCTAGAGAGAGACTTTAAAGTCAGCTATTCTAAGTATTTTCAACAACGAATGAATACCATGTCTGAAAAACTAGAGTATGAGAATGATATTTCACCAAGTACAGAATATCAATAAAGATACAGAAATTATAAATGGAACCAAATTGAAATTTTGAAGTTGACAAGTATAATAATTGAAATGAAAAATTCAGTAAGGGTTTCAATAGCAGATTTGAGCAGAAAGAATCAGCAACTAGAGATACGAGATTATCCAGTCTTAGAAAATATAATGAAGAAAAATGAACAGAGCCTGAGACCTGTGAGACACTATGGAGCATATCAACATATGCATAATAAGAGTCCCAGAAGGAAAGGAGACAGAGAAAAAAGGGAATTCTGAAGGAATATTTGAAGAAATGGTCAAAAACTTCCTAAATTTGACTAATAATATTAATATTGCTCATTCATCTGGCAAACCAAAACAGGGAGCACACAGAGGGATTACATACTGTAGCCATATTGGATTTATGGCAGGAATGCAAGGTGTTTCAATATACGAAAATCAATCCATGTAATACAACATATTAATAGAATAAAGGGAAAAGAATCATTTTGATGTAGAAAAAGCATTTGACAAAATTCAACATGTATTCATGATAAAAACACTCAACAAGCAAGGATTAGAGGAAAACTTCTTCAGTCTGAAGAAGGGCATCTGCAAAAAACACATAGCTGACATTTTAGCTAATGGTGAAATATTGAAGGCTTTCCACTTAAGATCAGGAACAAGATAAAGATGTCTGCATTTGCCACTTCTGTTCAGTATTGTACTAGAGATTCTAGCCAGGGCAATTAGGTAAGAAAATGAAATTAAAAAGAGATTGGAATAGGAAGAAGCAAAACTATTTCTCTTTGCAGTTGACATGACACACACACACACACAGAACTATTAGAGCTAATAAATGATTTCAGAAAAACTGAAGAATACAGGGTCAACATACAGAATCAGTTATGTTTCTATACCCTAGCAATGAACAATGTGAAAATGAAATTAAGAGAACAATTCCATTTACAATACCATCAAAGAACATAAAATACTTAAGAGTAAATGTAATCAAAATTGTAAGACTTATACACTGAGAGCTATGGAATATATTTTAGTAAAGAAATATCCTGATGGCAAGTAAACACATGATTAAATGTACAATGTAATTAGTGAGATGCAAATTAAAGTCCCAATAGGATACCACTACAGAACTATTACAATTAATTTTAAAAGTACTGACAGCATCAAGTGCTGACAAGAATTCACAACAGCTAGAATGCTCATACATTACTGATAGGAATGCAAAATGGCACATCCAGTTTGGAAAACATTGGCAGTTTCTTAAATGGTTAAAACATATACTAACTATATGACCCAACAATCCCATTCTTAGGTATTCATTCAAGAGAACCAAATACACATATCCACACAAAAATCTATAGTTGAATGTTCACAGCAGTTGTATTCATGATCACCCAACACTGAAAACAGCACCAATGTCCGCCAAATTTTGAATGAGTAAACAAAATATTGTTCATCTACACAGTCTTACTCAGCACTAAGAAGGAGTGAATGATTGATACACAAATTAATGAATCAGTGCATTACACTGAGTAAAAGAAAGCACTCAATGTGTTTTTTTTTATATAGTCCATGATTCTATTTATTTAACATCTGTAAAAGATAAAATTCAAGAAACAGGAAAAAGTTTAGAGGTTGTCAGAGAATGGAGTTGTGGGGAGAAAACTGACCACAAAGAAACACAAAGAATCTTTCTGAAGTGATGGAAATCCTCTATACATTGACTACAGTGGTAGTTACACAACTATATACATTTTTCAAAATTAACAGAACTATATACCTAAACGGAGTAAATCTTATTGTATATAAATTGTGCCTCAATAAAGCTGACTAAAAATAAGTACTAAGGAATAATTAATATCACCTGCAAAAAACCATAGGTCTTTGTTTTGTGCTCATATGCTGTCCAGGTAAGATATGCTTTTTCAAATCTGCAGGCTTTCAAAATTTATCTCCAGGTCAGTTGGTATTTTTGAGACTCTCACCCATGTATCCAATTACATAATTGTTATTTTCACTGATATGTTCAAGTGATTCAAACTCATCATATTTAAAACAAATCATAATCTCTGTCACCTCTGCCTCAAACTTGCTTTACATTTTTTGTTTCTTATCTCAGGTAGTAGGGTCAATTATTCATGCCAGAATTCCTGATACTATGCTTGTTACCTTTTTCTCCCTTTTGCTACATTTGGTCAGAGGCAATCTGTATCTAGCAGGTAGTAGAAATGCAAAATATATTTTTGAATGAATGAATAAATTAAAGAATTCTGCTCCTGGGAATAAAATCAATATTTGAATGATACTAAGGAAGCCTGTGCCTCCAGACAAGTATCATGAAACATTAGCTCTGCTTTTAGAAGAAAAACAATGCAATTAAGGGCAGAGTATGGGAGAAGGGGTGAAAATTAATCTGCTGCTGAGATGCACAACTTAAATATCTTTAGAGAAATGAGAATAGATTGATTGAGGCAAAACTGTCATAAACTCTTCCATGTTTTTCTCCTTAAGTTTTATGTTCTACATCCTCCTAGATCTTATTTATATTTCTTATATCTGCCTCTACTTATAAATTCATAACTGCCTTGTTCTCTCATAGGCACTCCATTTCTCTATAGTTTATGCCTGGCTTTGCTAAATCAATTAGGTTCAATTGAATTTAGCTAAATAAGTTACAAAACTAAACCCAGAAGACCACATTAACAGAGACATACTGCTGCATTCACTCCTGATGAATATTTAGTAGTATCCATATTTCCTCAGTCTGTAAGATTATTTGATTTATTATGTAAGCCTGTAAATAGAATAAAATTGATTGGTCTTAAAACAATAGGCACTCTTATCTAATGGGAAGAAAAATGTAGTAAACTGAAAATAGTGGTGTTTGTGAGACTTATCTTGGTCATTCAACACTAAAATTTAAATAGGAGTCCTAGAGGGATGTGACAAGCCTTCCCTGCCTCTCCTTCCTCATCTCATTTCTATAGAGATCAGCCTGCACTTATAAATTGAACTGGAGCTGCGTATGACTTGTTCTCACAAACCCATGATGGATAATGGCTAATGGGTAGTACTGTGGCTTCAAAACACTGTCTTTGAACAAAATAGTTGTGGGACTTGAAGATACCTTCTGCTTCAAAAATACACCAAGTTTCCCAGAAGAACTGGGCAACAAAACTGAAAGATCAGGGAAGGTCAAGCACAAAAGAACTAATAGGATCTCAGGGGAAGAATGTTGCAGCTGGAGGTTATTACCACTCATGACTAGTCCAGGAGATATGTTAAAAAAAAAATCAAAACTTTTTCAGCAGGTAGAATAAATAAACTTACTCTAGACCATGTTGATCTTTCTTTTCCTTCAGATAATCAAGACTGCATCATTTTCTTCCTTCACATTGCTTTAGTCATACCTTTAATTTTTCCAAGTGCTCCCTCAGAGTAGAGCACTTGCAATTTGGGTCATTGACAGTTTTTTTAAAAACCCTAAAGTTGGGACTTCCCTGGCGGTTCAGTGGTTAAGACTCTGTGCTTCCATGGTAGAGGGCATGGGTTCGATCCCTGGTCAGGGACCTATGATCCCAAATGCTGCGTGACACAGCAAGAAATCCTAAACTTTCTTTAAGCCTAAGCACTGGATAAAACAAGGAATACTTTAGAATAATGTATAGCATCAGAATATTATGTATGGTCTATGTCCATAGTTTTCTATTGACACTAAATAACAACATACTTTAGGAAACTCTGTTAGGCCATTTTTCATGGATTAATTAATTTACTCTTTCTTGGGTATGTATTATTACTATTTTTCATGAAAAAATAAGATACTAAGAAAAAAAGAGAAAATGCTGATTCATCTGACACAATTCCTTCTTATCACTTAGAGCTGTTTAGACAAATTAGACACGGATCTTATTAATCATCCATTACCACTGCACATATGTACGTAAAAATATAAGTTAAATTAATTAGTTCAGGTATTCCTAAGATGTATTAATATTGAGAATCCAATTATTAATCACTTTTTCACCCAGATTTATCATTGATAATATTATCCTTTGTGTCAGTAAGAATTTGCAACATTTCTTTGAAAAATTTATATACTATCCAGAAGCCACTGTCAGTGTGCTGTTAAGCTAACTTTATAAAAACACCACCCTGAGATTATTGCTCTACATGTTTGATTCACCAACTCCCTGAAACCTGCCCCAGACTAAGTCAATCCTGGGGATATAAAGAACGTCCCAAGGGTGTCATTCAGATTATCATCCATGCCGCTGCCATCCATTCTACAAATTTTCAAGTTGGATATTTTTTACAGGCAGTGACAATTATACCATGACTATTCTCCAGCTATCATCAATTTTAAGACAATGTCAATTATAAGATGCATAGTGATAGCAAAGATGTTAAACTCACTGCAAACGCATATCATGCCCAAAGCTACACAGCTAGTAAATGGTCAAGCCAGGATTCAAATAAAGGCCTTTAAACACAAGAACCCACACTGTTAAAGACTTTTAATTAGACCTATTTCACATATGCATTTGCATATTAAATATTGTGGATGGAAAATGGAAATTTCAAATAAAATTGCTGTAATCTACTTAATTTCCCAGATTAATTTCTGATGTACTTCTCTAAAACTGCTATCCTATTACCTTTTTTTTTTTTTTTATTAGAGTATAATTGCTTTACAATGGTATGTTAGTTTCAGCTTCACAACAAAATGAATCAGTTATATATATACATATATTCCCATATCTCTTCCCGCTTGCGTCTCCCTCCCTCCCACCCTCCCTATCCCACCCCTCCAGGCAGTCACAAAGCACCGAGCTGATCTCCCTGTGCTATGCGGCTGCTTATCCTATTACCTTTAGCTATACAGTGTCTAACTATTCCAGCTGTGTCAAATTACTCATCTATTCTTCAGTCCACAAATTCTTTCTTTGTGCACAAATGTATTAGTTAGGGTATTGTTTGCTACTGTAACAAATAAGCCCCCAAAATAAAATTGTTTCAAAAAGAGTTGTATATACCAATTTTGGTTGAGAGTTTAGGTAAGTCTTCAGGGGTCACAAGTTGATGGAAGAAATCTTCAAGCCATGGTTTCCAAGATTATTTCATCCTATAAGCCAGAAAAAAAGAATTATACATTGTAGGTGCACAATACTTATGGAATGCATGAATAAGTGATTGGATTTTATGTTCACTTATCTTGAATAAAATATGAAATATTTATTCTAGACGGAACAACCCCTCCTGAGAAGTCATACTGAAAGCACATTGAAAACGTATGCTTTTCAATGAATAATTCCTGCTGATCCAGTTAAACCAGAGTAAAATTGGAAATCAATTGTCACTTTTATTTTTACTAAAGAATATTTTCTCATAGGACAGAAAGGGCTATCTCAGTTTTAGTAGATTGGTGAGGATGAAAATGATGGTGAAGTGTGAATGACTACCTAGTAGAAATGAGAGCAAAAAAAGATTTCTAAAGACATAAAAGAGTATGTCATTCAAGGATATTGTAGAGCATATAACAGATCATGTAGATGAACTACAGAAAAATGGTGATTCCCAATATATTGGTCTTACCCAAATCAATTAACCCTTCTAAAAGTTTTACCAAAAAAAAAAAAATAACACAAAAGTTTTTCTAGAGGTATTGTAAGACTGTACAATTATTTTTTTCAAGGTCTGACAACAGATAAAAATTCTGTCTAACAATAATTAAAACAAGAGAAATGTATGCTTTTCAGTGTACATTAACATATGTTATCCCACCATAGATTTTCACTTGATTCTTTAAGTTAGGACGAAAGTTATAATGGTATTACAAATAAGAAACCAGGACTCAAGTTAAACCATAACTGACAAGTTCAAGAATTCAACTTTAAGGTCTTCCTTTACATCATTTCCATTATTACCTTTAAGAAGAGCAAGTCATAAGTGAGGTCATTTACTTACTTCTGGTAGCCAGCTGTGGTGTAAGAAGGCTACATGTATCCCTATTAATCTGATTCCTCAAACCAAAGATGGCCAAAGCTGTTTCACACATTTCACTCACCCAGAGGTAAATAAACTGCATTATATGTTCCCTCTCTCATTGTGGTCCATTTGAAGTAATCTGCAGTGTGCAGCCATGGCTTGCCAGACTTGGTCAGAACTAAGCCCTTGCTATTTTTGTCTACTTTTAACAGCTTTTTGACTATTTATCTCTGACATTGTTTCACATTTGCTTCAATTCAAATATTTTGAATATTCAAAATATTCGCCCTAATCCTTCTGTTTGTTTATTGGATATCCATTGCCTCTGAGTTTTCAAACCATAGAATCAACATAAGAGCTTAAAATTTCATCTCGGTCCATAACTTCCCAAGGAAAGAGTCATGTCTTTAAAGGACCAGCTTACTCTAGTTGTTCTGAATAAACTTCCAAGGAAGGAGGCTATCCTATTGTGAATTTTTTCACTGAAAACTTTGGCTTTGTTTAAATGCCTCCTTCCAGTCATTTTGTGGTGATATGAATAGAATTGTCCAAAAATATCCATGGACGTTCACTCTGAATTTCCTGGTCAATGAACCAGTTGAGATAGTTGGGAGTTCCACCATCCCAGCCCCACCTTCTCTTGCCAGATGGGGTTATGCCCAATTTCAGCTCCCCATGGCACAAGTTGTTGCTATTCCTTGACAAGAGAGGATGTAACATCCCATGGGCACCAAGCTCTCCAGGTGCTGAGCAGCTGGTATTCCCAGACCACTTCTGTCAGTAGCTGGCATCAAAATTCCAGACTGCATGAGACCAAGCTCCCTTTGTTCTCCCAGTTCACAAGCTATTTTCTCACGCTTGCTCCAAATAATGAAGAATAAGGTAAGTCAGTGTCCCTGCACTAGAACATAAACACCCTGTATGCCCAAGCACCCAGGCCCTGATAAAATTCTCTCTGCGGAGGAACCTCAGCTTTCTCTTCGCTTGCTGACCTGTCCTTGCAAATAGGACTTTGTTGAATTCTGCAGAATCTCCATAGAGGAAAAGTTAGAGACCCAGAAGAAACCTACTTTGCACAGCACAATACTTTGCAAACTCTTCTGAGCCCTAACTAAATAATCAGATAAACATCCAGGCACAGAGTGAGTGACTCAGATGCAATTTGCACTAAGCATTATGTCTCTCACCTTCTAACCAGTATTATAAACACTAGCATAACTCCTCATTTCTCTTTAAGCTACCAATTTCTTTTGTTTCCCTAGATCCTCTATAACACAGGCTTAATTAACCTGAAATAATTATTTTAACTTAAGCAGAACTTCCAGCTGTTTTTGAAAAATTTCTACTTCAAATCTCAGAGCGTTCTCTTATTTTTCATTGGGTTATTTAAGGACTCATTGATAAATATATTTTACTAATTCTGTTTATAAAAATGTATGCCACCATTTCCACCCAAAAAGATGCTTCCTTTATTTAAAAATACAAATATAAATTCAAAGTTGTATCATTATTACCATTACTATAATAATAACTTGTTTATGTAAATGTATACATTTTACTGCCTTGGTGTTTTCTGTTATAGACATCATGTTTTCTATATTATATCCTAATTTCTGAAACAAAGAATATTACCCAAAGTAGAAAGAACAGAGAACTATAACTGAATATAAAGATAAAACTTTATCTTTATATAAATATATACAAATATATTAATGATACCATATTTTTGTATTCTTAAGTTCACCATAAAGTTTTCATTGTTATTTTAATTTTAATATGTAATTGATCTTTGTAAGCATTTTGTATTGTCTAATTACAAAAAAAAAGGAAAATATAACTGGTTATCTATGAGTAGAGGGATTACAGGTGACTTTCAATTTTATCGATGGTCTACAGTTTCTAATTATTTTAGATAACTATATATTATATTAGATATTATATATTATATAACTATAGTTATAACTATAGTTATATAGTTATATATATAGTTATATATATAACTATATAACTATTATATAACTATAACTATATATATAACTATTTTATATATTATATAACTATTTTATATATTATATAACTATATATTATTTAAGAACATTAAAAATGTCTTAGAAATTCAAAGGTGGCATCTGAATAGTTTTGAAAAGGCTTTTTCACTAGGTACTATTAACTATTTATAGGAAAAATATTGTCCAACTCAGAGTCTCTGGGAGAAGTATGTAGAATGTTTAAGAAGAAAGACAGGGCTGCTTCCCTGGTGGCGCAGTGGTTGAGAGTCCGCCTGCCAATGCAGGGAACACGGGTTCGTGCCCCGGTCCGGGAAAATCCCACGTGCCGCGGAGCGGCTGGGCCCGTGAGCCATGGCCGTTGAGCCTGCGCGTCCGGAGCCTGTGCTCCGCAACGGGAGAGGCCACAACAGTGAGAGGCCCGCATACCGCAAAAAAAAAAAAAAAAAAAAGAAGAAAGACATACCAGATTGCTTATACTTTTTAAAAAATCTTAATGGAGAGGAATCAGTCATCTTCCAGGGTCTCAATTTCCACATTTAGGTACTCACCAAGTACATTCACTAACTTTATCACTTTTTAATATCATAATTCTACTATTACCTTGGCCTTTTCACTTGGTAAGATTACCTTTTTAATACCCATCATGATAATTAGGCCTTTGTAAACTATCATATGTATGACTACGACTATGTTTTCTATGTTCTGGGAACAGTATTTCTATTGGTCAGAAGTACAACAAAAGTTAAATTTAATTAGCCTAGTTTTAAGGTAAAACAAATTAAGACAGGTGTCATTGCAAGAATTCCCAGGGTCACCTACAAGTAAACAACAGAATCAAAATTTAGATCCCATTCTTTCTCCAGGGTCACTGCCTTGCCCAGGTCCAGGGAGCACCTTGGTAGTCAAAAGGAAAGGCACTTACATTCCATCGTACACCACAGGTCTCTGCTCTGGCTGTAGAGCTGCTGTCAATTCCTTCTTTATATACCAGGCTGCCTCCCATTTCCCGACAGCCAAATGTGGTGAATGGTTTGGCCTTGGAGCATACAGCTAAGTCTACAAGTGATCACACTATGTCCTCCCTCTGAGAATTCATAAATGAACAGACAGCTGCTTTATCGCTGGTATGAGAGAGGAAGCTACTAATGTAAGATTGCACTGTCATTACTCAGAATTTCTAAGTCAGAAAAATAACATAAAAATGAGAAAGTTGACTTGTCTGTGGATTCATTTTTATACAATTTTATTTGAGAAGAGCCACAATCAATGAAAGTTCTAGCATTCATATTTTGCCAGCCACTGATGGATATTAAGGTTGCCTCACCTTTGCTGACTTTGTTATGTGAGAGGCTAACTTCCCTGACTGCAAATCATCACTGGTAATTCACTATGATGGTGGGGCTGTACATCCTGACCCAAGGGAAATTTGCTTTCTGTTTGATAAACTGAGATTTCTCAACACTCCTGTAACAGCTGAGTGACCTCTCTTGTTCTGGAGAGAAGCTGCCCTTGTTTAATCTCCTCAGGTTATTCTCCTATTGGCCTAAATGAGAGTCTAGTTGCTCCTTCAGACAACACCAAGAGATACGGTGGTGGTGAAAATGAGGGAGGAAAAGAAAAATAAATGGCATCAGTTGCTTTCAAATAAAGCCTCAGGTAAAAACACTAACTGCCTTGTGCTTATTTTTACAGAAAAAACAAACAAACAAACAATCATTTCAGGCAATTACACAAGATGAAACAGGGGGAAAAAAGCATATACAGCAGCTTAATACTACTCTTACTCTTTCCTGAACTACTGTGTTTCAGTCCAAGAATTTTACCTCCAAAGAAGATATTCTAAACATTGCTACCTTTTTATCCTCACGTGTCATACATAATAGAATCACATTGGACTAAGAATTCAATGACATTAATTAATTCTAAGGGATTTTAATAGCTCTTGTTTATTCCTTTTTTTATATTCAAAGTAATTTTTTTTTCATTTAAGGCATTGTAGAAGTAATACAAACAGCCAAATCAGTAAAATGAGAGTTAAACATTGTTTGAACAAATAAAACTTTTCTCACAACTAATTATTTTCATAGAACAGAATTTATTCATATTTACTGTGGTAATGGGTTTGTCTAGAATCAGGATAGAATATATTATCTGGAACAAAAATATTCGTGAGTATAAGGAAAAAAGTACCCACGTTGACCATGTTAGATTCCATGGGAAAAGCAAAAGGGATTAGACTAAATTTCAGTGCACTTAACATCTAGTAATTTTAAATATACTAGACAAATTTGGATGGGGAAAGGTACTGTTATTGAACAAAAGATCTTGCTTCACTGAAACCACTGATAACACCATTGGTGTCCCTCTGAGTCAGAAATCTCTGTCTCTCGTGTGTTCTTCTCATGCCTCTCCCTCCTGCCCAAAGGATCATCATAGACTTCAGTGTAATACACACACCAGACTATCTTGAGATTTCCCATAACAAAAGTTAACTATATACAAGCATTTTTTTTTTTTTTTTTTCTGTTGAGGTCCCCTCACTTTGACGACTAGTCTACTTGGAAAAGGTCAGAATATGTCTAGATTAGTTCTACCATGGCCACTTCACTCAGAAAAGTGCTCATTTTGGCTGAATCAAACTTTGGAAAGAAGGGTGGTTCTCACTGCAGCCTAGAAAAGAGATTTTACTATCATCACATACAGCTTCAAGCTGCCTCTCATCTTTAGATTTATCCAGGAGTCAGGCTCCGTTCCAAGTGTTCAAGTTGTCCACTCGCCAAATTCTTATTATGGTCTCCTCTTGTTCCATAGAAACACTAGACCTACACTTGTCAATGAATATCCGGCATCCTTTTCCCTGAGATACACTAATACTTCACAAGTCTCATAATTCAGTCCCACTATACACTTGTGGCTTGAAGTTACAGAAAGGATAAATGCACAGCAATGGCTAGTACTATCTTTAAAGAAATAGTCCCCCTCTCACAAATCTCTTTTCTGCTCGCATATATTGGCTAAATGTGGTTGCTGGATAAGAATCAGAGAACCCGTTGTTGATCATTGCTGAGCGAGTACTGCTAATATGCTTTTAGAACCTCCCTTTAGAATGTCACGGACACTCCCTTACTTTGGGGCTTCAGCCAATATTTTGCACTGTTATTAAAAGTTTGGCATTTTGTTTTGCTTTAGAGAAGAACTAAAACTCTTTAAAAAGGAATTAGTTTTAGAAAACATATTAGGAGGTTTGCAAATGAACCTATCCAGAAAGATTTATACCTCACAATTCAGGAAAAACAGAGAGGTTAGGTACAATCTTTTCCATCAAAGACATTATAAATTAAAACTAGCAGAGGAAAGCAGGCACCATAAGTCGAAGGAAACAAACCAATCTTTTCATTGATTTTTGTATAAAATTCTTAGTGAACCCCTAAAGTAAGGATTATGACTGAAGTGAGTACAGAGTCTACAGATAAGACTCATTTACCTCATATCGTTCATACATATGGGATGTTTTATATTATAAATATACCTATAATATACCTGTTAGGTATATATATATATATATATATATATAGAGAGAGAGAGAGAGAGAGAGAGAGAGAGAAAGAGAGAGAGAGAGAGAGAGAGAGAGAGGGTCATCAGTCCATCTGTGTGTGGGAAGGATTGGTTTTCCAGGACCAATACCAAAATCAACAGATGCTCAAGTCCCATAGTTGGCCTTTCATATGTACAGACTCTGCATCCACAGATTTAACCAACCACAGATCCTAAAAATAGTACATCATCCACAGTTGGTTGAATTTGTGGATGTGGAACTCATTGATATGGAAGGCCAACTGTGTATGTATTGAAAAAAAAATGTATAAGTGGACCTGTGCAGTTCAAACCCAGGTTGTTCAAGGGTCGAATATACATATAATGTTTTGGTATCAGTCATGAATAGTGTTTATATACATATATAAACACCCCAGATTTGGTTGTTATTTACTAGAAAGACTCAGCATATAGTCATACTCAAGGCTATAATTTATTATAGTGAAAGGATAAAGCAAAATTAGCAAAGGAAAAGTGTATGGGACGTGCTATAAACTGAATATTTGTATTCTTCCCAAATTCATATGTTGATGCCCTAACTCTCAATGTGATGGTGTCTGGAATTAGGGGTTTTGGGAGGTGATTAAGATTAGATGAGGTCATGAGAGTAGAATCCTCGTCTGATGGAATTCGTGCCCTTATAAGAAGAAATACCAGACAGCTCTCTATGTCTATATCTATCTGTATCTATATCTATCTATATCTATATATCTCTCTCCATCTCTATCTCTCTCTATATTTATATATCTCTCCCCCATGTGAGGGTATAATGAGAAGGTGGCCAACTACAAGTCAGGAAGAGAGTTCTCACCAGAACCCAACGATGCTGGCACCCATCCCTGAGACTTCCAACCTCCAGAACTGTAGTAATTTTCTGTTGTTTAAGCTACGCTGTCTATGGTACTTTGTCATGGCAGCACAAGCTAACCAATGAAATGCCTTTTCAGAGGAAACTAGGTACAAGCTTCAAAGAGTCCTCTTCCAATTGAGTCACATAGTATGTGCTTATTTCCTCCAGCAATGAGCTGTGACAACATGTGTAAAATGCTGCCTACTAGAGAAACTCATTAGGGTCTCAGTATCCAGGATTTTACGGAAGCTGGTCCTGTAGGCACCCTCTGCCTTGCATTTTCCAAAATTCCAGATTCCCAGAAGAAAAGCAGGTGTTCAGTATAAACCATATTGTCTGTACAAATAGTCTAGTCATACTAAGCCATTCTATTTAGTTTTGAGAATGGTAGGAACCCACCCTAAATCTCAGATGCCAGCCAAGGGCTGATATAGCAAATGGGCATTTTGAAGTATAGCAGTCGCAGGCCTGCTATGTTAACTCTTTTCTGCATGTAGCCCAATCTGGGTTGCACCAGGTAGAGAAAACTAAGGAATTCTACAGAGGAAGAAAAGTAAATTTTGAAAGATGAAGCTTTGAATGGGGCACTGAATATAAGAAAGAAACATTGCAGCATCAAATTTCTGAGAGCTTGAGAAACACTGACAGTTAATGTAGGCTTTTGGGGGCTACCCTTGAGAAGATGCCTGGGGTGAAAGCCAAGACTGAAACATTACTAGAACTTGACTGGTAACTGGCATTCGATGAAGAGTTTGACAGGAGAGAAATTGCCAATGAGACATATGTGGAGTGTGAGACCATCTGGCATAAGAAGTTGAAAAGAATTTTAGTTTTGTAATAATATGAAAATATTATTTTCAAAAGTCAGTGCAGAGGGAAGGAGACTCAGAAAGCCAGGCAATAAACAAGGACATGTAGTTGGGACTCACCTTACTTGGTGAATAAATCTGGGTTATTTTAGCCTCAACCCAGGGCTTTCAAGGAGCCTGACAGCTTCCCTCCAACCAAGATTCTCCATCATTGCTAGAATAATTCAGGTGGAAAAGGAGAAAGTCTTAACACATAAACACCTACCCTACCTACCTACCTACACACACACACACACACACACACACACACACACCTGTTTGTAGCATGAGTTTAGGGTGGTGTCACATTAAACTGGGTAAAACAGACAGCCACAGAGCAAAGCAGATTGTTATGTTGGTGGCCACATTAAAGCAAGTAGAAATTGGAACACTGCTAACTTCACCTTCTACAATCATCACAGATGCATGTGGAATATTGGCCCAGAACTCAGTGAGGAGGTTGAAAGTTGCAACATAAAAAAGACAGGCAAGAAAAATTCCATTCCTTATAAACTTTTATATTCTGATCACCCTGGTCTTGGAATGGCATAATTTTCATGAATTAATAGATTCATTAAATTAGTACAATGCCCTAAGGCAGGGAACTCTAGTCTCAGGGATATTTCATGATGAAGGCTGTGAATGAAGACTGTGGACAGTGGAGAAAAAAGATGTGTTCTAGTATTGGATTCTCTATTCTAATGCATTCCAAACAAAGGATTAATACTGAAATCTGATTTAGGGAACACATAAGCTGCAGAGGACATTTTAAAAAATGCAAATCTCAGGAGAGTTTTGCAGCCTTTCATACCTAGAGAATGTTCCTTCTAGGGCACCATGGTATAAAAACCTACGTACTTGGTCTTTCTCCTTGGTTCCTGATACAGAGCTCCAAAAACCCTCGGAATTCCCTGAGTGATAGGAGCATCTAATGTTACTGATAAAGAGCCCTTTACAACACCTGAGTTTATGCCGTATGGATTAACTCACCGTGGGACTCCTAGATAACTCCAGGAATTGGGCTGGTCACCAGGAAGACTGATCACATGATTGGAGGATTGAAACTTGCAGCCCCACCCTCTGACCTCTGGAAAGCATAGGGGGACTAGATACTGGATTATAAAAACTTTTGACCAATGAGATTTGGAGAGATTCTGAGTTGGTGAACACATCAATGTGCTGGGAAGGTCTATTACTAGGTGAAAGCTCTGCACCCCCCCATACTCCATACTTTGTCCTATGGAACTCTTCCATTTGGCTGTTCCTGAGTTGTATCCTTTATATTAAACCAATAATTGTAAATAGAGCACCTTCCTGAGTTCTGTAAATTGTTTTAGAGAATTGTCAAACCTGAGGAATAGGTCATGGAAAACCTCAAATCTATAGTTGGTCAGATAGTAGTATGAGTCTCCTGGGACACCCATTTACACCTGGTGGCTGAAGTGGGGGCAGTCTTTTAGGACTGAGCCCTTAGCCTGTGGGATCTGGGCTCCATACATATATCATAACTATGTGGAACATGTAAAACATATATGTTAGATAGATGATAGATAGATATATAGATGAATAGATAGATACAGATGATAATCATATTGCCATAAAGTTATCTAAAATATACTCCCTATTAGTATTGTATTTGAGCTCTTGTTACTCCACATCCTCACTGATACTTGATACTATCTATATTTTTCAATTTAGCCATTTAGTTGAATAGTAGTATCAACTTGTGACTTAAATGTATACTTCCCTGATGACTAATAAGTTTGAACCATATTTCTAATGTTCATTGGCCTTTTGAATCTTCTCTTTTGTAAAGGGTTTAAGTCTTTTGCCCATTAAAATAATTTGGTTATGTAGTCTTCTGTGATTTGCAGAAATTATTTATTTATTTTGGCAATGAGATCTTTACTAGCTCTATGAATATCATTTTCTACATTTTAGTTTAATTTTCACTCTTATTGGTGCCTTTTGATACACCAGAGTTCTTCATTTTAAAGTAGCTTGATTTGTCTTTTCTGCAAGTTTTACATCCTTTTTAAAAAATTATTGTCTGCTCCAAGATCAAAAAGTTGTCGACATGTATTGAGATCACAGTCATTTTCACACTTCACTGAAGTATCACCACTGTTATAAATTAGGAGACATCATATGTTTTGTTGTACTCCCAGAACCTATATCCTATCCATATTGGTTTTTCTTTTATTCTTTCATCTGAACACAATGTGTTAAGTATAGCTTTATAGCTTATTGTAGAGTTACATTTGCTACTATAATATCCCTAGGTTTTTTCTTCTACTAGAAGATTACTTTGCCTTTTTTGGCACTTTACATATCCATATGAATTTATAATCTGTTTACTAACTTCTGAGAGAAACCCTATGAATATTTTGATTGGTATTGCCAATATATAAATAAATTTGACATATTTACAATAGTGAGTCTTCATAAACAAACATGTTTATTTTAGGCATCAGTAATTTTTAAAATATTTTAGTATGAAGTCCTTACAAACTTTTGTTTGATTTATTCTTAGATTTGTGATTTTTTTGTTGCCTTGTAAGTGATATCACTTCTTAAATTTCCAATTGTGTTGTTCTTTTTCTGTAGAAATATGATTTTTTTATATTGATCTTGGATACAATAGCACATTCATTAATTTAGTGAAACAATTCATAGAATATTTTAGAGTTTTTAGTTGTCATGTTATCTTCAAGAAAAAAGTTTTATTTCTTTACTTTCAGTTTTTTTGTTTGTTTGTTTTTTTACATCTTTATTGGAGTATAATTGCTTTACAATAGTGTGTTAGTTTCTGCTTTATAACAAAGTGAATCAGTTATACATATACATATGTTCCCATATCTCTTCCCTCTTTCATCTCCCTCCCTCCCACCGTCCCTATCCCACCCCTCCAGGCGGTCACAAAGCACTGAGCTGATCTCCCTCTGCTATACTTTATACTTTCAATTTTATCATCGTATGCCTCTCTCTTTTTTCCTTGCTTATGTTCAGACTCTCTATTAAAATATAAAAGTAGAAATAGTGAGTGTTCTTTTCCTCTTCCCCCTCTACAAGTTTTCAACTTTTTAAAAGAGATCACTGAATATATATACCCTCTATGTTTTCTGTAGATATTTCTTGTCATTTAAAAAATTTCACTTTTTGTCCTAGTTTACGAAAAGATTTTTCATGAAAGAGTGTTGAATTTTAGTCAAATGCTTCTTTTTGACTTCTGTTGAGATATATATATATATATTTTTTCTTTCTCGACTGTTCTTGACAGGATATAGAATTCATGGTTTGGTCAGTCTCAGAAAAGTAGATAAGAAAGGTCACCTTCAATTTTTTTCTGTTTTTCAGAGATTTTGTGCAAGATTAGGGTTATTTATTTTTTAAATATTTGGAAAATTTTACTATTAAAGCCATCTGGTTCTAGAGTTTCCTGTGGGAACTTTTTAAAATAACAAATTTAATTTCTTTAACAGGTGCTTCACTACTAAGATTTTATATTTCACCTCTTAACTTCAGTAAATTGTAATTTATGGAGACATTTATTCATTTTAACTAAATAATAAATTCTTTTGCTAGAAGTTGTTTATAGTGTTCTTTTGTTATTTATACTATAGATCTATATTTATGCCATCTTTTCCATCTTTATTTTTGTTATTCTGGTTTATTTTTCTCTTTCTTGCCTTGATCAATCTTGTTAAGGATTAACAAATTGATTAATATGTTCAATCTTTTCAAAGTTCTAACTTTTCACTTTATTTTTTCTATTCTACAGTATTTTTCAAATTTCCTTCATTTCTGTTTTCATTTTTATTATTCCTTTCTTTTTTCCGTGCTCCTCCTTCTGGAGATACAAAGTTAAATTGTTGATTTTCACCCATTTTTCTTTCTCATATATGCATGTTAGGCTATAAGTTTTTCTTTAAATATTATTTTATGTCTCACAAGTTTTGATCTGTTACATTTTATTTTAATTCAATTCAATAATTTTCTGATTTCTATGCCGATTCATTCCTTGATCCATGAGTTGTTTAGGAATGTATTATTTAATTTTCAAGTAGTACACCTTTTTCTAGTATAGTTTTATTGCTGATTTCCATCTTAATCCCATAATTAGGGAATATACTTTGAATTATTTCAAATATTTTAAAATTTCAACATATTTCAGTATTTTGAATTTTGTTGAAGCTTTGTTATAGTTCACCATGTGGTTGATTTTGATGAACCTTACATATGCACTTGAGAAGAAAATAAATTCTATTGTTGTTGGGTGAGGGTTCTACATATGTCAGTTAGTTCATGTGTTAATTGTGATGTTCAGAAACTTTTTTGTCTTTCCTTATTTTTGAATGATTTTCTATCAATTGTGAAAAGATACTCTAGATAATGGAAGCCAAAATTTTCCAGATGGATTTCATTTAAATTAATTTTTAATGTTGTTTCACATTATTCTAAATTGTATCCATCTTTGGGAAGATTCAGTTGAGTGATCTATGTTTTGGTCATTGAAGTAATCCTTGAATGGATGACAGTAATCCATTTATAGC
Organism: Orcinus orca; assembly: GCF_937001465.1. Taxonomy (NCBI): domain Eukaryota; kingdom Metazoa; phylum Chordata; class Mammalia; order Artiodactyla; family Delphinidae; genus Orcinus; species Orcinus orca. Next base: position 125,801,138 of record NC_064563.1, read on the forward strand.
ATAAGTTTATACTAAACACACATATTGGGCAGCTTTCCAGAATACCCCATTAACTCTTTTTTTTTTTTTAATAATAAAATGTTTCCAATAAATGCAATCAAGTGAAAACACGTTTCTTTCATAGATAAATATTATTTTTTAATCTAACACTATAGCATTTTGTAGATGTATACGCTTAAGTGGTAAGGGAGTATGATATTTTGATAAGATCTATCTTTATATTTCAATATTTTGAAAAAACTCTTTAAATATTCTTTCTTGCTAGTTATCCTATGAATCACAGGATGATTTTCTTATTTTTAGTTATTTTCCTAACCAAATATTTTTAGATTATATTTGGGGTTAGCAACTCGTCAAAAAAAGAGAGAACAAATTTTTTTTAAAAAATGTAATCCTTAAATTAGACAGGGGAATCTGGTAGCCTAAGGGCAAAATTTAGCCCTTAGACATTTTTTGTTTGATCCATGGAATTTTTTAAAAAGTCAATATTTTTAAATTGAGAGATGTTATATAAAAATGGTAATGTTAATTCTTTTGAAATTTTAGAAATTTGATTAAATCAATGCCATAATTTTCTCAGCACCCTACAGCCTCCAGTTTTGGAACAAGCATCTTTATCCTAGTAGCCTCACCCGCTTAAGTTTCCTTCCTGGAAAATGTAGAGAGATATTTGTTAGTCCTGCCATAAATAAAGTTCTGTGATCTTAAGCATCCTAATAATCATCATTCAGTCCATATCTTGTCAACTGGAGTGTGTTTGGGGTGCTGACCGGGTGGAGAATATTGTAGGTCAATTTATGGGGTTGGCCAAAAAGTTCGTTCAGGTTTTCATAACATCTTATGGGGAAACCCGAATGAACATTTTGGCCAATCCAATATAATAGAAGTTGTGGGGAGCAACTGGCAAATAATATGCAAAGGAATATGCATCAGATGTGTAAAATCATATGCTTGGAGATTATTCTAACAAAGTTGTTTACTGAAATTTTAATTAGGCTAAAATTGTATCTGAGAGTTTTTAATTAAAAAAATATTAAATACAGATGAATAACACACACCTAGTAGTGGTGACATGGCATCAGAAATAGTAGTAGCGATGGACAACAAACCTAGACAGAGAGACTGGGATCTAATTATTGCCTTTAAGGAGTCTTCCTCTTGTCGCCAATCTCCAGATCTTTGAAGCAGAGGAACAAGAGAGAATTCCCCACAATGAGCAATATATGTACATGTTACGTGAGTTACCTGCAGTGACCAGGAAGTTCAGTGCTCAAAATTTGTATGTGTCTATGCCACATTACACCATTTAATGTTAACAGAACTTAATGGTAGTTTCTGGAATAATGACAATCATAAAATTAAGTGCCATTTTCTGGAATCAGAATATTAGTTTAGAGGGAACCTGAAGGAAAACTGACTCGACCATAAGTTTCTAAACCATGTGAAATCAGAGGTTATGACATCATTCTGCCTGGAAATATTGTTAATCCAACTGTTTAAGATAGGGATGTATTTTCAGAGAGGAAGGGGTTAAGCTTCCCAGCAGCTGTGGCAGATTAAATAGCTATTGACATCCATTTTTAAGGTGAGAAATAATTCACTGTGGAAGCTATTTGCTTCTTTAGGTACAGAGACACATCCAGGACAATTGAATTTGAATGTATACTAAAACTGAAAGAAAATTAGTTGCCTGATTTCTCTAAATCCATGTACATTCTGGGATATGCTTTGACTGAACAAAATCGAGTAGCAATATTTTAAATACCAGCAGCTCTCTCTTCCACTAAGAGACCAAGTCATGGTTTAAATATAAGACGGAAAGAAACAATGGAAAAGAGTGTAAAGTTTAGATAACTAAACAGAAAGCTGAAACACAGAAGAGGGTTTCTTTTTTTGGACCTTATGGGTAAATATCTTTCCTAAACCAATGTGATTAAATTTATCTGCCAGGAAAGAAAAGAATAAAAATTGCCTAGTACCACAACTTTTGAACAACACTATAGTGATCTTTGGATAACAGTACTGATGTAGCTTAAAAATTCACTGGAATACATAGTTTCTTCCATCTTGATTTCATATAATTCACCAATATATATATACATAGGAAAAGTTTTTATGATTTACCAGGACTGTATTTGCTCACCCAAAGATTCTCTGGATGAACTATTGAAGGTTTCCACAGATGACTGCATCTTATTCTTTACCTACCTTGAACTTCCAAATTATTCCCTGTGAAGAAATACTATGAAAACATACACAGATGGCCTGGAAACTTAAATATATAATTGGAATCCCCCCCATCTAGAAAAAGAAATAGTTCTGGTTGAAGCCTAGGATGGCTAGTTATCCAAGATCTACTTTATAGCTTTATTTAGAGCCCATTAAATTCAATATAGACAGAATTTTAAAACTAATGCCAAATAAAGGCAAATGACATAATTTTAAGCATTTAAGAGAACTCATCAAACAGTTTCTACTGTCATACTCAAGCACATTCTCATTCTAGGACAATTATTCTTTAGGTCTTCCTGTTTTTAGTTTTGTTATTGTTAAACAAAACTAAAAACAGGAAGACAAATACTGAAGGAATACAAATACTAAAGGCAATTGCAAAATGAGTAAGTATTCCTCTAACCTAACTCTAAGGAAAATAATTTATTGGGATACAGCTTCATTTTTATATGAGAAGTTTTCATTAATTTTTATGGGCCTTTGACATATGAACATTTTGGGAAAAGGATGTGGAGCCTGGGGGAATATGTATACAATAGTGCAAGGGTGCCTTATTTTAATATTTTTCTGGAGTTTCCCATAGCGTCTTCCCTTCTAGTCTTTAATCAACATTCTATTTGTATCATACTCACATTATTATCCCTTGGCATGATGAAATTTGATGGCTGCTCTTTTAATCAACATTTCAAGATTTTTTGGTACTTAATGCTTTATCATGTATAGCTTTGAAAATCTACACATGCCCACAGTTGACTTTTAAGACATTTTAGTAAGAATAAATGTATTCATTCAACCAACATTTATTGAGATCTTATAATGTGTCATGAACAATGGTAAAAAGAACTGGAAGAGCTAGAAAAGTAATGAAACAACAAATACAAAAATTAAATATACAGTTGGTATGATACAGGTAAGAAGTAATATTCATTCACCTCATTTTTTACAGTTGAGCAGAAATTAACATAGGAAAGAGGTGGAGGGACTGTTCCTGGAGATAAAGATACAGAGGCATTAGGAGGATGGAGCAACCTTAGATAATACCAAATCAACTGCTATGGCTGGAGCAAGGGTGTGGGTGGTGGATTGCTGAGATATGGGTTAACCAGGTCATCTGAAACCAGATCTCGAAACACCAGGTGAAAACTGTATACAGAAGCTATTGAATAATTTAAATGAGAGTAACCAAATAAGAGTGTTTAGTTTTTTTGTTTGTTTTTTGGCTGCAACACGTGGCATGCAGGATCTTAGTCCCTGACCAGGGATCGAACCCATTGCCCCCCATCAGTGCAAGCACAGAGCCTTAACCACTGGGCCACCAAGGAATTCCCAAGATTGTATTTTAGAAAAATTATTCCAGCAGCTGTCATAAGCATGGATGAATTGAGGAGGGAGATACAACAGGTAGAGAGAAATGAGGCAGTGCTAAAGGGGACCAGGAGGAAGTAAGAAGTATATTATAGGGATAACAAGTAGAATAGAAAGGATTTGGATGTGGAGAAGAAAGAGAAATATAAAAGATTTCTTGTGCAGATAAGCTCATTGGGTTTAAGCTGAATCTCTCTGAAACAGAATACAAAGGAGAACTACATTTTGGATGGAAGATAAGGATACTGGTTTTAGATAAATTAATTTAGATCTCAGTATGATTCCCTAAATTGATAATTAATCAGTTGTGATATTCAAAATATTTAATAACCAATACAGCAAAGGCTATGGTTAATCAGGGTAGATGTTGGCAAATTCCCTGGAGTAGGGTCCTAGAGGCTCCCTGACATGCTGGACACTGAGGAAGGGAAAAGGGGCTTAACTGTGGATGGTAAGATCTATTATACCAAGGTTGGAGCAAGGATCCCCAGTCCAAACAGATGATAATTAAGGGTATGGGACAGTGGCTTTAACTAGCTCATATAGTGTATTTCACATGTCTGCAGTGAACCAGGAGGAATATCAATCCCGGATATGGGGACTTTCAGATTAGGAGAACAATCTGTATTAGAGGCAGATGTTCGGGAGCCTTTTCCCTTTGCACTAGTGACCAAAGTCCTTTATATGAATAGAATTTCTACTCTTTCTATTGTATTATTCAATAATGCTTTTACTCAATTTCTCACAGGCTTATTTCCCAAAGAACAGGGGATATTCCTTTCTCCATGCCTTGCACTAAATTAATTAAATGGTTCTTTTATATAAAAGTGTCAAAGAAAGATTACTAACAAACCCCCCCCCCAAAGACAGACTTATTCATAGGGGGCTTTAAGCAAGTTTCTTTTAATTTTCTACTTGGGTTAATCATTAGACTAGATATCATCTATTTTGGCTTAATAATTTCTTTTTTTTTTCTTCCATTTTTAAGAATAAGAGCTGGGATATCTGTACTCACAGCATGTCTCAGAGTGTCAAGTACAGTGAGGAATCTTAGATTTTATCCTCCTTGCAAGCGAACATGTGAGCCTGCCGCTGTTTTATGGATGCTAGCAGAAGGCATGACAATCCTGGGTCAAATAATTTTATTAATCACAACAATTCCAGTGGCCAGAATATCAGCATTTTTCTTTTTATCTTTTCTTTTTTTTTTCTTTTTTTTTTTTGTGGTACACGGGCCTCTCACTGTTGTGGTCTCTCCCGTTGCGGAGCACAGGCTCCGGACGCGCAGGCTCAGCGGCCATGGCTCACGGGCCCAGCCGCTCCGCGGCATGTGGGATCTTCCCTGACCGGGGCACGAACCCGTGTCCCCTGCATCAGGAGGCGGACTCTCAACCGCTGCGCCACCAGGGAAGCCCATCAGCATTTTTCTTGAGCAAGTTCCTCAAGCTGCAGTTCCCACAGGGCATGGCAAAGATGGCCAGGTGAAGCCTGCACATGAGTGAATTTTTTTAATAGGAGAGAAACTCTGAGCTTAGGAAACCTAATCTTTTATCATAGATATTAAGCATGATTTCTCTTTGTTCTAGACATAGACACTATTTTACTGTATTGGACAATTAACAAATCTGCTGTTTGTGTTGAGGGAGATATTATTTCTATCTTTCAAGGCTCTTTGCTGTGTGAACATCATTGAAAGTAATCATACCCAAGATATACAGGAAAATAAGAGATCCATAGAGGATTGTCTCCCAAAAATACCTGCCCTTCATTTTTTACAATCTTGACTTCTGAGAAATTTTCTCATAAGAATACCTCTCCATTGACTAAATGGCTAACTTGACAATCAGTGGCTGGGACAAAATCTGTTCCATTTTTCTCCTTCTCCATTTAACTTAAGCTGTTATCAACATGACTCCAAGCAGCAGGACGAGGCCTGCCTGTGGATTTCAAAGATGCCCTGTCATCCTGGTCTCAACTGGCTGAACCATCTCAACCATGAGTGTCTACGTTAGAAAGCCATGTGCTATTCTTAGGTTTCTAAGTTTGCCATTCCACGTGTCCTGAGACATGGATCCAGTACCCCAGGATTTATTACCTATTACAGACTCCATGCAAAAAAGAATTCTAGGGCATATCTAAATTCAAAACAGACCAGTGAGTTGAGGATGACCTGAAAGTCTTCCAGGGCCAGAGGAGTATTTTCTTAAACACTTGAAGGTCACTTATAACCATATCTAATGAGCACGTCACAATGTTTTTGAAAAGGAGGCAGGTTAATACCTGGTTTCCACTCAAGAACTATAGTCAGAAGTCCCTAGTTGAGTCTGAATAATTGGGTTAGTACATGAAAGACAAGGACATTTTTATTGAACTTGCAAAAATCTACAGTGTTCCCCACTCTGGCCTGAGTGGTCCATGGTAGTATATTCAACCAAGTGGTCATTATCTTTTATGATCTAGGATTATGCTGATTTAACATGAAAATCCAAGTAATTTACCTGGAAATAAGTGTGAATTCCCTACGCTCCCTTTTGTCCAGGCTGTCCCTCAGAGTATATACCAGAGGCTGACCTGAGGTTGCCTTTAGAGGAAAGAATGAAGCATCATACACAAGAATGGTAAGGACAGGAAACTGAAAACGGGTGCATATATCCCCAACTTGTTCATCCTGATCATTACCCAGGAAGCAATTGAGAGTAGATTATCCCATTCTGTTTACAGTCTCATTCAGTGACAAAACTTCCTTACTAAGACATGTGAACAAAAAGGAGCTAAGGTGGTAGTCAGAAAACATTTTACATCAATTTTGGAAGAGACGTTTCTAATATGCAAGCATACCAGTTGTCTGTAAATGGTAAAGAGTATGGAAGATCCATTGAGTATCTTGAAAATCATTTATTGTTAAGTAGTTTTTTTGACAAAAGCTTACCATTATCAGATTTCAAATGGTCCAGAGACTGAAAACATGACACATATTATTTTCAAGGGCTGAGTTGGTATGGCAGAGTCAGCAGATTGGACTAGAGCTGCAGCCCTCTAACCTAAAAAAGTGTGAACAGCAGTAATGCATGATATTTCTAGCTCCTGGGGTCTCCTACACTATGTGAGTTGGGTCTTCTAAGTATAAAGGCAAATGGAGGCTGGCAGCTATTACATAAAGAACTCCCATGAACTTGACTTCTCTCATTCTAGTACATTCATAATTTCAGCCTCCATCATATTCTTTCCTATTTAGCATGCATATTAATTTGCTAGGGCCCTGTAACACAATACCACAGACTGGATGGCTTAAACAACAGAAATTTACTTTCCCACAGTTCTAAAGTCTAGAAATTCAAGATCAAGGTGCCTCCAGGTTTAATTTCTTCTGAGCCCTCTCTCCTTGGTTTGCAGATGGCTTCCCTCTTGCTGTCTCTTCAAATGTTAGTCCTCTGTGCACACGCCCCTTTGGCATGTCCTTCTGTGACCAAATTTCCTCTTCTTAGATGAACCCTAGTCAGATTGGATTAGGGCCCACCTACATGACTTCATTTCACCTTAATTACCTCTTTGAAGCCCTTATCTCCAAATACCGTCATATCCTGAGGTACTTAAGGATAGGGCTTTTGACTTTCCAAAGGATGTGATTCAGCCCATAACAGCATGTTTCCTTAAATATTAGTGTTCTAAAATGTCCATCTCATCAGGGTTGCTACCTCTCATGTGTTAGTTGTCAGCAAAATTTCCCTAACTTCCATGGAATGGACTCAGAAAAAGGAGAATTTTAGAAGCCAAGATTCAGCAAAGGAAGAAAAGGTATGCTTTGCTCAACTTATCATCCCTCAGAAGACATGTGAGGGAGAGTTTTGGGCACACAAGATGGGTTTGTCATCCAGTAAAGGGACCTTCTTAGAGTAAGCAATCTGATCCATGGGGAAACACACACAAGTTACAGATTTGTGTGCCAGGCTGCTTGGATTGGCTTCTGGCTGCTTTCAAGAGTTGTCTTAAAATAGAGACATCTTTGACATTGAATCTCTCTCAGTTCCACAGGAGAGTGAGAGATGCCCCTGAGGTAGTGTCTCATAAGACTCACGTCATCTCTTGTTCAGAGGGGATCACGAAAAAATCTTCTAAGACTCAAACAACAGTGTTTCAATCTTTGCCCCCATGGCCTATGGGATACATATAACGTTGTCAGGGCACCGTGGTAGCACCGTTCTCCTCCAGATGCCCTTGGATCATTGTCTATGTGGCCCATGGTAAAGATTCAGGGTCATTTTTAGAAAATCCTACTTTTTCTAACAGATATAGTACTTTGGGATAATCAACATCCATCTGATTCTTATGCAAGAGGAATGATTTCTGGGTAACGGTTTGATTGCAGGACGGAACTTGTATATTCTGTAGACGTAATTTGATCCCAGAGTAGTAAAATAACTCATTTTAAGAAAAAAAAGAAAAATTACGTTTAAGGTTGAAGACAGAGATGCATTAATGGGGATGGTCTGTTATTTCTGTCTTTGATCTTACTGACCTTAAACGTTCCTGAAAGGAATTTGGTCATTCTGTGAGAGGTTACCCGGGTCCTTTGTGAAAAACAAGTTCTAGCAGATGTTTTAAATTTCAAAACACCACAGTGCTTTTTAAGTCATTTTGCACTTAAATTATTCAATGTGGGCAGATAGTTGGAGCCATCTCACTAATGGCATATCTATGAGTTGTTTTCCCTCTTTCATGTAAATTATGGCCATTGTAATGATGGTTTAGGTCACTTTAGATGTCTGGAGGCCAGAAACTTTGAAAGAAACCCAGGATATTTTAAAAATGGAAAGCTATCTTCTCCATTTCACTCTAATATGAAAAAAATATGAGATTGGCACCATCATACTGAGATTAAAATAGACTCATTCAACAAAATGTCTTTTTTAGTTGTGACATGTATATTATCTGATTTTTCAAAATGTGAGAAGCATAATCTTATTTCCTGCCATAACAGCATGTGATTTTTTAAAAATATATATATTCACACAGATAAATGAATGTCATTAGCCAAATGATCATATAATTTTAGTTCATCACCTTTGCAAGCTGAGAAAGAAAATACATTGCATCATAATACCTTTTGCTGAAACATTGCAAAAATAGACAGTTTTAATAAGCAATAGTGCTCAAGAGACGTGAAAATAGAGTACTAAGAGTCAGCTTGGGAATACACAATGAAGATTAGTCACATTGCTTATTCAGTATCATACTCCATAGCATCTAACTAAATCTGTACTATATTTGGCATTAACAGCCCACAGTAGAAAAAGAAGAGAATCATTTAACAGTGGGAGGTGATCTGTCTTGTTTATCTAATACAGCAGTTTCTAATGTGGGGAGCAAGATAGGAAGGGGTCTACAATTTGGTCCAGTGAGGTGCTCAAGGAAGGTGTTTGACATTCCATTCACACTTATTCTAACTCTTTCACCTTATTTTCATTTTGGATCTTTTAATTATGTTTGTTTATTAGCACTACATGAATATAAGTTATATAGTCACACATGCATATATAATTTAAAGAAATATAAATATGTTAACAGTGTGTAATTATTTTTGCTCATGCAGATGAGAAAACAAATAAACTTAAGAACAAAAGGGATAATATATTCCTCTTTTACGCAAATCATTAGGTTATTCTACATTTTATGCTTAGAGTAAAAAAGGCAAAAAATATCACATGACTTATATTACTGACAATTGAATATTCAAAAATATTTCAATGACACAAGACATTGATAACAACCAACAAGCTCAAAAAACAATTGTTTAAAACAAACTCAATGATTCTGCAAAAATCATATTTCAGAATAATATGTGTTTGTATCTTATTTCCACTGTAACAAATTACCATAAATTTAGTGCTTTAAACAACACATATTCATTCTGGAAGTTACAAGTCTAAAAAGGGTCAGCAGGATTGTGTTCTCTGAAGTTCTAGGGGAGATTCCACTTCCTTGCCCTTTACAGCTTCCAGAGGCCACCTACAGTCTTTGGTTCATGGCCCTCTTCCCCCTATTTCAAAGCTGGAAGTATAGCATCTGCAAATCTCATTTTCTGCCCCTCTGCTTCAGTAGTTGTATTGCCTTCTATCAGACTCGAACTCCTCCCATGTCCCTTCTATATGGACCGTTGTGATTACAGTGGGACCACTTATATAATCCAGGATAATTTTCCCATCTCAGAATCTTCAACCTGATCACATCTGAAAAGTCTCTTTTCCTACTTAAGGTAACGGTGACAGATTCTGGGGGTTAGGACCTGGACATCTCAGGAAGCCATTATTCAACTTACCACACATAGAAAACATTTTTAGCTTCCTAAGCTCTTTCTAGTCAAAAAAAGTTTCACTTAGTACTGATACCCACTCAAAAATATGTCTTTACTCTCTTCATACTATTAATTTCTTGAAGAAGAAGGAGGAGAAACAGGAAGAGAAGGAGAAGAACAAGAAATTGTATGCAAAGTCAGGTAGGGCTTAGGTTTACCCCAGATGTGGAGTCCAGCTACCATACTTACAAGATTTCATCTAACCAGATTTACTAGACTGGGATTCAAATCAGGTAAGAGAAGTCTAGATAAGACATTTTTTTTATCATAATTCTCTCAATCTTGAATTACTAATGTTGATCATCTCTTTGCTCTTGTCTAAGATATATCTTCAAGTAATTTTTCAAAGTGTCTGTAATTTCCGTATTCTTATATATGAGAATGATTTTGTAGCCTTCACATATGAAAGATAATTTCACTAGTTATAAAATTATCAAGGGAGCAGATCATTTCCTTCTTAATTCTGAATACAGTACTTCATCATATTCTGAAAAATTATATGGTCAATATAATTTTTCTCCCATGTGTAAGCTTTCCTTTACTTTTTAATTTTCTTTTATCTTAAACTCTTTCAGAGCTACTTTACATGAGCATATTTAATCCTTGCAAAAATCCAGAAGTGTGTGAAATCATTAGCCATTTTTAAGATTAAAAAAAACTACGTCATAGCAGAATAACTTTCTTACATAATGTCACTCAGCATTTAAGTGCCTTATTATTCAAGATGGCTACATTATGTTGCAGTTAACAACTCCAGGAATCCACAAAAGACTATTTTTTAATAGAAGTCTTGTGCAGAATCAGGCAACTTTTCAAGGCAGCTGTGCTCCCTGCATTGGCTCAGAATTCAGCTGCTTGATCTGATGGCCCAACTTGTGCTTCTATACCCAAAACTGTTGAGGAAGAAAGCACAGAACAGTCTTCACTGGCAATTAAATGACTCAAAGTGACATACACTGGCCAGACTTATATGTCAGAACCAGTCACAAGGCCCTGTCTAACTGCAAATATGGTGATAGGAGATAATCCTGTCACGTGATCTGGAGGGGATGATAATTAATTATCATTAGTTGTAAGTTGTCTTCACAAGTGTCTTCCACAATGGCAGAACAGCATTTCAAGCCCAGACAGTCTAGCTCCAGAGTACTTTCAACCAATAAGTTAAACTGCTTGGCAGCATATGTAATTTTTCTTTATTTTTATAATTTAACCTGTATCAGGATTTATTCAATTAATTGAAAATTTTAATTTGTATCTACTAAGTGCCTGGCAATGTTCTTGGAGCTGTGAATACTGCAGTAAACAAAGTCACTGGCTTCATGGAGCTTAAATTCTAGGCCCTGGTCTTTTCTCACTGTGAAGATTCCTTTCAATCTGTCTCCAGATTAAAAATAGAGTCTTTTTGATTTTACTTCTTTCCTTTTTTTATATACTTTTTTCTTCACTTAACCAGTTTTATCAATTCGATATCCCCTTCAGGGGTGCAACATACCATTATTTTATATTTTACTATGAAAGTAAAAGTCCTGTCAATTAAGCTGTGAGATTTTCTGTAAGCATCTTCCTTATTTTAAAAACATTAACATGTAGAAATATAGGATATTAGAATTTAAGTACAGTATTTCTTGAATTATTACTTTGTTCTAATTTTTCTTTTTTCTAACTAAAATAGCTATAATTCTTACTATGGCTCTCTGGGCTTTTCTTTGACTTAATATTTATGAATGTCTATCTTTCCTTCATGTCTTTGACTTCCCTTAAGTTTGGTCAGAGTGCATCAGTGTGTCCTATAATTTAATGTTCTTGGCCAATTCTTTTTTTTTTTTTTTGCGGTACGCAAGCCTCTCACTGCTGTGGCCTCTCCCATTGTGGAGCACAGGCTCCGGACGTGCAGGCTCAGCAGCCACGGCCCACGGGCCCAGCCGCTCCGCAGCATGTGGGATCCTCCCGGACCGGGGCACGAACCTGCGTCCCCTGCATCGGCAGGCTGACTCTCAACCACTGCACCACCAGGGAAGCCCCCCAATTCTCTTTTTAAATTGATTTACTTAGAAAGTTTTTGCTATCCTATCTTATTTTACCCATCTTCCTTTTTATCTTGTCTGAATTTTGCTTTACTCCTGTTTCAAATACATTTTTAGGTACCTGCCCAATTTTCAAATACCTTCTTTCCTAAAATGATAAGCCTCTGTGGTAGACACCGATTAGATCATACTGCAAGAAAGACATACTGTTCACCTTCAGGGAAGAGAGTTATCATTCAGCATCCAGCTGTCAACACCAGGGTCAACCTCAACTGTCTTGTTTCAGGTCATGATTTTTCTGGGACAAGCCACCTCTGGTGACAGAGTGTAGCTGGAGTGTAAATGCCTGCCCAGATCAGCCCAAAGACAGGCAAATTTCATGAACAATATTTGCTCCAAAATTTGCCAAAGCTTTGGTGAAACTGCATTTCTGTTCAATTTATCCCTTTTCACAATTCTGCTTCATCTTTCCTTTCAAAAATACTGATCCCTAATGAATATCTTTCACTCTAAATTGTATATCAGTGTGTGTAATCCAGAAGAATCATCCTGCCACACAAACAATATACATTTAGAGTTTGGCTCCAGGGTTATATTAACTTTCACACCCCTGTCACCTCTGTCATAATGTTGTCTGAGGAAACCTAGACCATTTGAAAGTCTTGCAGAATATCACATTGATCCATTATATTGATAAGATCATGCTTATTGGGCTGAGTGAGCTAATACACTGGTGGGCTTGGTAGGACATATGTGAATATTCAGCGACCTACCATGTCAGTAAAACTTTTAAAAGTATAGTGGTCAAAGGCATCCCCTCTAGTGTAAAAGATAAACAATTACATCTTGTAATTCGTACCATCAAGAAGGAAGTATAATGTCTGTTAGTCCTTTTGGGTACTAGAGGCAACACATTCCACACCTGTGAATATTTTTATGGTTCATATACTTTTTTTTTTTTAAACATCTTTATTGTGGTATAATTGCTTTACAATGGTGTGTTAGTTTCTGCTTTATAACAAAGTGAATTAGTTATACATATACATATGTTCCCATATCTCTTCCCTCTGCGTCTCCCTCCCTCCCACCCCCCCATCCCACCCCTCCAGGCTGTCACAAAGCACCAAGCCAATATCCCTGTGCCATGCGGCTGCTTCCAACTAGCTATCTACCTTACTACGTTTGTTAGTGTGTATATGTCCATGACTGTCTCTCGCCCTGTCACAGCTCACCCTTCCCCCTCCCCATAACCTCAAGTCTGTTCTCTAGGAGGTCTGCGTCTTTATTCCTGCCTTACCCCTAGGTTCTTCATGACATTTTTTTTTCTTAAATTCCATATATATGTGTTAGCATACGGTATTTGTCTTTTTCTTTCTGACTTACTTCACTCTGTATGACAGACTCTAGGTCTATCCACCTCATTACAAATAGCTCAATTTCGTTTCTTTTTATGGCTGAGTAATATTCCATTGTATATATGTGCCACATCTTCTTTATCCATTCATCCGATGAAGTTCATATACTTTTGATGTGAAAGGTTGCCAACTTTAAGTGGGGTTCAGAGAGGGAAAAGAGTCTGCAGGTTATCTAGCTTCAGAGGAAGCAGCACTGCCATGTGGCCCGTATGATCCAACAGATCCTATAATTTAGGGGATATCCATGGAAATGTGGAGTTTGTGTTAAGACTCAGTGAGGAAATCATAATGCAGGTTCGAAGAATTCTGGAAGAAAAATAATGTTATCAGAAGCAGACATTATAAATCTTGTGAAAAACAAATCCTAGTCTTGTACTAGACTCAGGTAAAGAAAGAATACCATGGAATACCATGTTACCATGAGACCAGAGCAGCCCATTATTAAACAGGTCCTATAAGATTCACCAAGTCATAAAGCCAGGTGGATCCATACCCATCCTTTATTCTTTTTTTTTTCCTGGTACGCGGGCCTCTCACTGTCGCGGCCTCTCCCGTTGCGGAGCACAGGCTCCGGACGCGCAGGCTCAGCGGCCATGGCTCTCGGGCCCAGCTGCTCCGCGGCATGTGGGATCTTCCCAGACCAGGGCACGAACCCGTGTCCCCTAGCATCGGCAGGCAGACTCTCAACCACTGCGCCACCAGGGAAGCCCCCACTCCATCCATTTTTAAACAAGGAAATAGTACATTTGGAATTTAGCAGAAGCAAGATATAAGCAGGTAGACCACAATTCCATGGTTTCCAAAGTTGTTGCGCTAGTGTTCTTTCTTCAACTTCTGCCCAGAAATAGGTCATTCTCATTGAACCACTTTAAGAAAACAGAAAAGAAAAACAATGCCCATTTGGTTTATAGATGGCCTGGCTTGCTAGGTGAAAAATGGAGAGTGGCTGCATTATGCTTCTTTCAGGGGTGATCTTGAAAGATAGAGCTTAGTAAAAATGCTCTCAATGGTCAGAGTTTCAGGAAAATTATCTGCCTTATGTGGAACAAATGAAGCCCAGCGATATCAAATATATGGTCTTATAGGCAGTTACAAATGGCCTGGCCAGTTGGTCCTGGCCTAGAAAGAAAATTAGTGGAAGAATCAAGGAATTCAGAGGGAGAGGCAGGAGGATGGACATACTGCAGTGGCACAAAGGGAGGATCTTTCCATCACATGTTAGCAACCACCAAAGGACATTCCATCACAGATGCTGAATTACACAACCAAGAGAACAAAATTACTGGGTAGGATGACATCTACCAGCCTCTGCCATTGACCACCCCAGCACCAGTACAATAGGCACAGAAAAGTACTGTTCACTATGGAAATGGTAGAGACTATGCATGGACCCAAGAGAATGGACCTTCACAGCTACTGTTATTGTGAAATGTCCAGCCTCCTAGAAATAAAGAATAATGCTGAGGTCCCAGTATGGCACTATTCCTCTAGGAGACAATCCAGCCACTCACTGGCAAAATTTCTGCATTAATCTCTTTCCATATTGGAATGGTCAGCAGTTTGATCTCACAAAAACAGGTGCATATTCTGGATATGAGTTTGTCTTTCTTGACCTCAGACCCTCAACAAGCACCACTATTTGAATGTTTGAAGATTGTTTATTCCAATGGCCTGAATCCCACTGAATGTCACCTGGGACCAAGGGATCAAATTTCCAACATATAAGTAGGCCCATGACCATGGGATCCACTGGTCAGATCACACAGTATGTCACTCAGGATCTGATGACCTGATGTACCATTGAAGCAATGGCTAATGCATACCTGAGTCATCAGTCTGGATGTAACATTCCTTGAAAATGGAATGTCATCCCCCAGGAGGCAGTATACATATTGAATCAAAGACCTTTACATGGCTTCATGTCCCAATATAAAGAATACATGGCTCCATCGTACAGTAAGCTCTATCTGCTTACTCAGTTATGTTCTTTTTTCATAAAGGCTACTTTTGTCTATGAAAAAGATATTCATAATTTTCTTTGGGTTTCTGCAGTCGATAATTTTCAGACATTTGCTTTCCTCTTGCATTTTTGTGGTAATACTGCCTTTACTTCACTTTCTATAAAATTTCATAAGAAGTTTTGCTTTTTTCTTCAATTTTTTTATTACAGATTAAGCAAGAAAAATTTATTCAGACTCATTATTTTTCATTAATCAAAGTGTGGGAATGTCCCTTACCTGGGCACACATTTTGCATAAGCATTGGCTATATCTCCTCTTCATATCTAGACTTGAAAGTTGGTTTATAGAATGCAGTGTTCTGTCCTATTCCTATAAGCCAACTGCATTCATAGAACACAGGTTTCCTATACTGAGCTCCAAATAAGACCATTGCTTGGTTTTCTGATAATCTAAAATAAAGGACAACAGAATGCTGAGAATGCATTATTTCCAAGAATATTCTCATATTCACCCTGCTGAAAGTGCTTTATTTAGGATGAAAATTCTTCTAGGTTGCAATGCTGTGTGCTTCTATACCCCTTTCTGTATTTCTGACTCCCTGCTGCATTGATTTCCTAGAATTGCAATTCCCAAATGACTATAAAACTGTGGGTAAGAGTACAAAAACCACTTCAGAATGTATCAACTGTCAAACATAATGGTAACTATCCAGTTTTCCAGTTAGTAGAGACATGGGTCTCTGGGTCATATTTTAAAGTTAGAAATAAATGAAGTGTCTGTTTCTATTCATGAGTAAGCTCAATTTCTTGAGTAAAGTGTAAGTCAGTCCATAATCACCTTTCTCAATCAGGTTGAATTATCCCTGTAGTTAGTGGAAATACTTCCAAACCTTAGTACCAATTATCTCAGGGTTTCACTCTGCTGATTTTGTATTTTGTTTTATCTCATTTCATTCATTCATTCACTTGTTTACTTATTTATTTTCAGCTAGCTTCTGGTCTGAGTCTAACTATTTTGAAATCATAAATTACTCTGTATAGTTTAATCCATACTTGATTTTCTCTTCCATTCTCTCCATTCTTGATCATGCACTATCAATTAATACAGCAGCCTTCATAGTCACCTCTTTTCTTGTGCTATTAATTAAGCTACTGTGTCTCTGCTTCACACTTTGCTTTCTATATTCAGGCTTATTTTGCTAAGGCTGGTGCTCTACAAACCATCTTACTCAATCAGGTAACTGGCTGGCACCTATGACTTATGAAGCCACGTGGATGAATTTTAATTATGATATGTTGATTGAGAAAGAAGCCAGACAAAAAAGAACTACATGCATACTGTATCATCCCATTTATAGGAAATGCTAATGCCAGGCAAAATAAATTTAAAGTGACAGAAACCAGAGCAGCTTTTGTCTGTGGTGTGTGTGGACTGGAAGAGGGCACAAAAAATTTCCTTAGATGATTCTATCTCTATTGATTACACTTGTTAAAACTTATCAAATTGTACACTAAATATATGCACATTTGTACATTCAACTGTGTGTAGGTTTTAACTCAATTTAAAAAATATATTATCCAGGGCTAAGAAAAAAACCAAATCAAGGATAACAAAGAAACCCCAAAAAACCAAAATCAGCAAAACCAAAAATGCCGCAAAACACTAGCGTGAAAATGAAACCTATGCTTTTAAAGTTCAAAATAATGGTTACATTTCAAACAGGCAGATGGTGACCTAAATGGAACATGATAGAAACTTCTGGAATGCTGGGAATATTTGTAGTCTTGATACGGATTCTGGTTCTGTAGGTATGTTCAATTTATGGAAGTTAATTGAGCTGTGCATATTATATGTATAACATATCTATGTATAAATATATCAATAAAATATTAAAAATGGCCTGCAAGAATTTTTTTAAAAGTCAATGACTTAACATTGAAATATTTCTTGAGAGAATTATCATAACTAAGGCAGAACATAGTCATTCACAGATTTGATTATTATCAGCAAAGAAATAAAATAAATGAAAAAAGAAAAAGCACAGCAGAGAGGAAAGGAAAGGGGTGATGATGAACCAGATGAAACAAAGGCCACTTTGTAAGAGGCAAAGTTTTGAGTCTTACGGAGTAGTGGAGTTTGTTTCATGCGTCATGTGATGTGAGCAATAAATTTCAGCTCTGCCCTACTGGCTGACAGCTGTTCGCAGAATAAGAAAAGTGAGAAATTAGAATGATTTCTACTTGAAGAAAACAGATGGTTACTTAAGTGTGTTAATTTCTGCCATTTAAGATTAAAAGCAGAAAGAAACACACTTTGTACATAGTCTTTATTTTTAGACTTTTATTGAAACTGTTTGCCTATTAGCTACATTGTTCATTGCCATTTTCAGTTGTCACTAATGTTGCCAAGTTTAAGATGAGAAATAAATATTACGGTCACTAAAACTGTTGCTTGTTTGACGTGCATGTATGTACTGTCTGTTCAATATATGTATCTTTTGTTATATGTTTATTTTCCAATTTTACACATCTGTCTGTATGCATTTTCTTTCCATATGTATATTAATAGATGCACTATCAAACTATTATGGCATAAATATTAATAATTTCAAATCTCCTATAACACCACAGTAATCCAATTTTCTACATGAGAGAAATGCTTTTCCACCAGAGTAGTAACTGAGTTACACTGGTATAAAGCTATAAGCACTTAAGTTATTGCAAAGGTGTTTTAATGATTTAACAATATTTTTTGTGATCTTTACTGAAGAGAAACCAAAAATATTGCCTGTTATTCTATTATAAATCTGTCATCCTAACTTTCTAGATGTCTAGTCTAATCTCTTTCTCAGGAGCTTTCCTAAATTGTACACTGGTACAGAAGACTTCACCTGGTGTAGGTCCTTGTTGGACCAGGTTCTTTTCATCCCTAAAAAAAAAAAAGATTAAAAAAGCCATGGAAAACTTTCTCTCTGAGTATATCTAATAAGATGGGAAATATTTCAGAGAGGGGCCTATTTAAATGAACTACAGGAAGGGTCACACTGTACATTTCAATATCTGTGTCCCTACCACTCATATTACCTGGGTAGTGATGGCAATGCAAAGGCATTGAGAGAAGAGTTATATGTCAATCTTCTGGTTGAGCGAGAAAGATGAGAGCTTCTTCTGGGGAGGCTGGTAAGTCTGAGAGAAATTTAAAAATAATTTAATATCAAAGTAATGCCCTTCATTTGCATCCACAGGTAGAGATGATTCCCCAATCTGTACAGAATTATGGCTCCAACTCTTATCATTATTAAGCCTTACCTGTTGAGAGTTCTGTTTAGGCTGTTTATATTCTAGGAGATATGTCCAGCCATACTGCAAAGAATCAAAGAAATAAAGTCAACATAGAAAAGAATGCAATAAACTACATTGATGTCAACTTATCTATAAAATTTAGAATGTAACAAGAATAACACCGAAGCCATTGTTGCTTCATTGTTAAAACAAAACAACAAATAAACAAACAGATACTCTCATTTCAATTTCGGAACTTATAGATTATTTCTTGGTCTTAAAAATAAAAGATATTTTCAGCAATTTTCTGTTGTATTATCCCTGAATACTGAGGCATCGTTAGGATAGCGATCTATTGAATACATATAGAGTATATATACATATATAAAGTATATAGAGATACATACACTTACGTTTACAAATATATGTACTTAGCTTTATATATATAGTTAGTTTTATATGTATATATGTGTATATATACATATATATGTATATATAGAGAGAGAGAGACAGAGGGAATGTGCATGTACATGAGTACAGATATCTATGTGCCTAAATACTTATCTGGCTGGATATTTAATAGATATTTCTATTTTTTAAAACATAATTATTACTATAAATCTAGATAACCTCTAGCAAGAACGAAAACTAGAGGCAATATAAAGATCTCACATCCAGTGTAGACTTGAGGCTCTGTAAGCCAAGAAAATATGTCAACTCTTCATTTTGAATAGCAACATTAATCATTGTATGAAAGTTTGCATGAAAACAGTGTAGATTAATTTCTTTCTGAAACAGAATGTTTTCTATATTAGAGCATTAATACCTGTGCATACCCTAGTCACTTTTATAAGCTCTATTACATTTATATGCCATGGAAAATGATAGAAGAAATATAAAAAATGGGTTTGTCTCAAAATTACTTTTTATGAGAAAAAGATATTAATAGGTAATAGTTGAAAATACTTAACATTTATTCATTACTTAATATGTACTGTATAGTTTTCTAAGTGATTTATATTTAATAACTTATTAAATCTACATTACATTAATGAGAAGTAGCTGATTATATAAATGAGTAACCCAGGGCAGAGAGAGGTAAAATAACTTACTTGAGTTTATAGCTTACTCAGGGTCTGTGCTTGGAATACCAGGTATTTGAACCCTGACATCCCAGGTAAATTAATCATATGCTTTACCTTTATATACTTTACTTTTCTTATAACTGATCATGTATCCCTAGATTTATAGATTTAAATCTATATTAAACTAATTCACTGAATTTTCAGTTACTATGATATTAAATTACAAAAAGAGAAGTTTTTAAAATTGTGTGTAATTTTACGTTACTTCTAAATTAGAGTGTTAATAAATATGTAAAATGAATAGAAACAGACTTATAATTCAAGTGACCTCACTACTGTAGATATGGATAAAACTGTTTTTTAAATCTTCAAGATAAACACATTAAAGGAAAAAAAGGAAGTGAAAAATGCAAAAACAATGATAATACAGTGTGCAGAGAGTACCCAACTTTTCTTCTGCTTTCAATGACTGGTGATGTATAGACTGAGATAGAAAAGTTTACACATACTGGTCTCTGACACTATCCTGTGACTTTTGAGACATTCCCAGTATAGATCATGCTTTTAAGCAACTTTGTAAAATGTAAATATAATTTACATTTATAATGTAAATAATAAGTACAATGTAAATACTTGTATGATTTGCATGCTCCCAGAATAATAACTACAGAGAAAAATCAAGATGAATCGGGATCTTAGTTATCCTCCCTGGAAGCTTCCTAGAAAGGATACATAAGGTTGTTAGACCCTTAATCTCACCCTATCCCACTTTGTGCTTGAAGTCTCAATAAATTTCAAGTGATATATGAGACTAGAGGGGAGACACCGATAAAATGATGTTCAACTCTCAATTCCTAATGGGGATTTTGTTCTTTGGATCTCATAAATGGCATGTCCTTCTCTTCCCTCAATAATGGCTCTAAATCCTTTGAAAGACCCCCTACCAATCACTCTTGTCATACTTAGCACTGAAGAGCTGTGTGCTGCCAAGGAGGGAAGAAACCAAATGTTTTAGTGGCATCGACCTAGAGGCATATGTCAAAATAGTTATGTACAAAATCACAAGATTTATTTAAGTTATCGTCAAGTTTCTGCCCCTGAAAACATACTATTAGCCACATGCAAATATAGCTAAAGTCATTCTTCAAACCCCTTTGACTCATTACCCCATAATGCTCTCTCTTCTCTCTTCTCTCTCTCTCTCTCCCCTCTCTCTCTCCCTCACTCTCTCTCCTGCAGGAAAAAACATGTCAGAATTTAGACGCAATGCAACATTTGTCTTTGCATGGGAAGCAACTTATAATTCAACACTGACATTGCCCCAAGTGAAGTCTAAAATTTCTTCAAAAAAATACAAATTTCATGTAAGCACAGTATATCACCAGCCTTAATTCTTACTTCAAAGATCAAGAGTTCACAGAAAAATCAAGCATGAAATTCCTCCAGAAAATGGTGAAAAAAAACCCCACATTTTTCCTATTGAGGGGCATTAATTTTATGGTTATATATTTATTTTTAACTTGTCTAAAAATGAAAAAATCAACATTTTCAACAATGATATGAAAATAATCAACATTTTCAACAGTGAAGTGAGTTTCCTGCACACCTATATACCCAATTTCTTTATTCCTGATTTTTTTACCTCTTGAATATCTAATAATTAGGTCCGGTTAAAATACAGAGACCTTGCAGTGTTGTTTCAATCTTCCCTGCTGATTATGATTTACCCATTCAGCAAAATTTGTCTCCAAAACATTAATTTTTGCTTGTCCTCACCTTCATCACCATCAGTATCCTATAAAATTTCTCATCATCCTTCTCTTGGACCATCTCATAATTTTTCTTTCTCCATGTGACCCCCTTAAATAAATTTCCATAAGGTCTCAAGAATGATACACCTAAAAGAAAGTGTGGCTATGCCATAATAACCCTGAATTAAACTCTTCACTCTCAATGTGTGCCTGGCACACATTGTGGTGGTTCTCAAATGGAAAAGCTTAGCAAGAGAAAAATCTTAGCAATTGTCCTCTCAGTCTACCCCATTACTTTTCCCATTATTATATGGAATAGTATTAAAAATTATTTATTTCAAAATTCTCCTACGTGATTCTGCTTCAAACATCATCACTTACTTTGTACCTATCCTTCCTCACTCTGATTGATTGGCAAAAGTCCAAACTGCTTGAAGTAACACAACAATTAAAACTTATCCTGTTCTTCCTTCTCTGTGAAACTCAAGTCTCATTACTTCTTAAACTTCCACAATAATTACCATTAATAGCCAATTATTTTTAGATCCCTCTGCAAACCATATTTATCTATTCATATATACTAGTATCTTTGCCTAAAACAGGACTCAGAGTTTTATCCGTTTTTACAGTTTTATTGGAACATAGACAAACACATTCCCTATGTATCATCTATGTCTGCTTTTGCACTACTATGGCAGAGTTGAGTGGCTGCAATAGAGGCTGTGTGACCTTCAGATTCTAAGATATTTACTATCCGTCCCTTCCTTTATAGAAAATTTTGACCAATCCTTGACCTAAAATATCCTTTTACTTTTTCAACTGTATAATCCCTACTTATATTCAAGATTCAGATGTGTATTAGTTTTATAAGAAATATGAGAAATGTGCATGTTTTGTGTTGAAATTGGGTTATTGCCACTAGTCTGAGCAAAGCTTTCTTCTGAACAACCATATTCCTTAAGCACACGTCTATCTATGAAAGTTTTCTATACATTTGCTTGTCTTCTTCACTCTGCTTTGTAAGAGACACTTTCCCTTTTGACTTCTGTATCACCAAAAGCCTAGAACACAGTAAGCAGACAATATTATTTGGGGATTTGAATTGAATTAATATATGCCGGCAACTGTGCTGGGAGGTGGGGAGACCAAGATAACAAAGGTGCTGTAACTTCAGTCAAATAGATAACATTGTGAGAGCAAAAATTTTGTAATTAGTAATTATTAGACTACAATACGATAATGATGCAAGTTGTGATAATAAGCAAAGAGAAATGGAGGTTCATAAAGACAAAAAATTAATTGACAGAAAGGAAGTATGTCAAGAAAATCTGTACCAAAAAAGAGATTAAAAAAAAAGAATTTGGGGCTTCCCTGGTGGCGCAGTGGTTGAGAGTCCACCTGCCGATGCAGGGGACACGGGTTCGTGCCCTGGTCTGGGAGGATCCCACATGCTGCGGAGCGGCTGGACCCGTGAGCCATGGCCACTGAGCCTGTGCGTCCGGAGCCTGTGCTCCGCAACGGGAGAGGCCACAGTAGTGAGAGGCCCGCGTACCGCCAAAAAAAAAAAAAAAAAAAAAAAAAAAAAAAGAATTTGAGCACCAACCATGCGTCAAATGTGTCTAGCTAGTATAGAATTAATGATACAATTTTCTTACATAACTAAAACTCTAAGAAAGAAAATAATATGACTAAGTCACAGAATTAGGGAAGAGATAAGTATTGAGTTTTTTCACTTTCTGAAGCTCAGGCCCTTCACTAGATGAGACCAAGTTTCCCCCTTGTCCCTCTTCCCAAGGTGGTGATTAAAGCCTGGATGAAAATACCAATCTCAACCTTGACTCATATTCCATCTCCTGCCCTCCCCACAGGGCTATGCATGCTTGTACTTGGAGTGTGGAGTGGATAAGAAAATGTAGTCAGATTTTTACCAGGCGTGTAACTCCAAACTCTTTGAATGGGAGATAGGGGCAGGATTTGATTCTAGGAAAACCTCTCCTCTCTTAATTTCTAATATCCAGTTTTCTCTCTTTTTTAATAATAGCATTTTAAGTATTGTTAATTAGTCTCTATCCTAGATATCTGCTTCTTCATCCAGAGAAAAAGAATATATACAGATAATATATCCATCATAGGTATAAAACTCAAAAAATATATTATTCAATAAAAATTCAACAAGTATATTTAATAAATGCATTATTGGAATATAGGAATATATTTTGACTGTATTTGTTGACAATATACTTAGAATATATTAACCAAATAATTTTTAATAAGGTCAGGAAAAGATGTATGTGAAGAATACATTCACAAAAATACTTTGAAATATACTTGCATATTTTCTATAAGAAAATGTTTATGAATAACAATACATCCACAAGGAAAATATTCCTGAGTATTTTCTTAAATAAGAAAATTCACAGAGACTTCCCAAGATCCTCTACTCCTTCCTCTTATAGACTGTTAACAACTCAAAGTTTGATGATGATCCCTTCTCATACTGATGGTTTGGGCTGCTTAAACCAACATTTCATGCACGAATGTCTCCAGCAAAATGCAGGCACCAGGCTCTGTGGTCATAGTCACGTCCAAAACAGGTGATACATATCAAGCTCTCCTATGGACACTCTCTCCATACTCTCTCCAGCTTGGTTAAACTGCTTACTCCCCAGTTTATCAAACTTCTTGTCAGGGATCAAGGTTTTACTTGCCTGTTTGTAGACACCTCAGTATGAAGGGATGATTATCTCAAGATTTGGATGGGATGTGGGAAAGGAACTATCTCAGAAATCCTTACATAGCATGATTCTCCATTTCTTCTTTCCTGCAGTCTATGTAGACAAAGAAAGATGAGTGGGAAGCTGGGATGATTTTTGGAGTAACAGACCTAGTATGATCATCTTTCAATATCTTCTTAGAAATATTTATGACTAATTGTTATAATGATTTGATGGCCCTTTCCTTGGAAGATGGAGTATTTAATGTCTCTTTTTCTATCGTTGAATTCTAGTTGCCAAATCTAAGGCAACTGTAAAAGGTACCTTCAAGATTACATTTCATAATTATTAAAAGTTGAATTATCAGAGAGGAGAGGCCAACTGGAAATAGAGCATTCGAGTCACAGGAATCAGTATAGTAAAATATGCAGAGACATTAATGGACATTGCATGTTGAACAACACTAAATGCTCAGAATTTTGGAATGTAAGGAATAAAGAAAGACAGAAGAAGGTGAAGAGAGAAAGGAGACTGGGAAACAGATAAGGAAGTGTCTTACATGAATATTGAAAATTTTAAAGAATATCTATGTTTTAAATTTGCTTGATTAAAACATACACGGATGACATATAGAAATTTTCACAATAAATATCTTAAAATATTTTTATTTAAACAAATTCTACCAAAATCAAGTTCTTTGTCTTTATCCAGAGAATCCAATGAGCTTCATATGCATAAAGGGTATAAAATATGTAAAAATATTTTTTAGAAAATGTTACTTTACACAGAAAACATTCTTAATATTTTATATATATATATATATATATATATATATATATATATATATATATTTAAATGTTAGCACCAGAATCTGAATAAAGGTGTTGAGTGCAGTTTATTTTACAGCTTTGTGGGAAACTCTTGAAAACTAGACCAGTGAAACAAATACCTATTCAGGAATATATTAACAATGGCTTAACAACAGCAGCTGATGTTACACTGCTGGAAATCAGTTACACACACACACACACACACACACACACACACACATATGTAAGTGTACTGGGTGTTCCTGAAGCTGTAAACTACCCTGAGTTACTCACCTATCAAAAGAATATGATCTACATGGGTTTTTAAATGGATATTAAAGGAAGTCTCATTATGTAAAAAGCAGATTTTTATAGCTCTTGAAAGAATATGCCAAATAGTATAAAAATCTGGATGTATGGTTGAATAAAATTATCAGTTTCAAAGGTAAAATAGGAAATTCTAAGAATAAAAGTGTTGTACATTTTTATGCTGCAAACTCCAGTAAAAATAGCCAGTGTTTCAAGTAATGACAATAAGTAGAGGCTGGGAAGTCCAACTTTATTCCGTAAATAAACTATATTACATTTTCAAAACCAAGAATACATATTCAAAGAAAATGGAGAAATATGTATAAACATGAAATGGAATCTCCCTAATGACTCAAATTTTGAAATCTGAATAGACTAAGCATAAATGTGATTCATTTTAATAATACATGTTCTCAGATGAGAAAAGTCTATTGCCATTTGTGGACTTTTTAGAAAGCTGCTTTCATTCCTAATTAAATAAACATTATATAAGTATAACTATTTAAAATATTAAGCTAAAAAATATCTTGCGGGCTTCAATATTACTTCCAGAAAGGATGCTAAAAACAGTCTATTGGCAGGAAAATGATCAGGGCTCATTAGGGATTAGGTAAAAGATAAGAAATTTTAATTTGCAGATAAGTATTTCAAGAAAGGTGAATTAATCTAAATATGTATATTGATAAAATCTCCTACTATGATTAAATACATTTGAGTTTCAGATTTTAATATAAAAACCTTTTTTACTTAGGAGGAAGACATGTTGAGGCAAGGACTACAAAACATAAAAATCAATTCTCAAAAAGTTGACAGAAAGCTAGCCCTTACAGAAACGTTACCACTGAAGTATGATTTCCCAGTGTCTTATACTTCAGTTGAGATTAACATTGTTTCTTGGTAGAAATCAACAAAAGTGGATAGAGAAAGGTCAGTATTTTAAGTGAAAAAGAAAAGGCAAAGTCAAGTCTCATGGCCACTGCATCACTCAGAAATCATACTCTACGTATCACATAATCCCTAGTCATGACACATATCACTTTTTTAAAAGTTTTTTTAAACTTTTTTATTGGAGTATAATCACATATCACTTTTTATATCACAAACTTATATGTCTCTGCTTTGTGTCTGTGTTGTGTCAATATAAAACATTCCTATTGGGTTTTACACATCAAATGTCAACAATCTCTAATCATCAAAACTCGCAACTACTTGTGAGCCTCTGCTAATATTTAGGTCTTCATTAGCCCTAAACACTTATGGTAAGTCATATAAAACTACTTCATTAATAAGTTGCATAGGTAATAATGGGAAAAGTTTCCAAATATGGCAAAAATATCCGTAATTGCTCTAATTCGCCATTTTTATTTCCTGGTGGACTTCTGAATTCATAAATTGTCAGTTCAATGTGTGCTGTAAACCTAACATAGAGTGGTGACATTTTCAATGATTTATTCTCCACGGATACTCACTTTACTTAATTTTAGTTATGGTTCAATGTAACTATCTTTACTGAATCATCTAGAAGGTTGATGTAGAATTTGTTTATATAATTTATCATCTTTTGAGACTCATATAAGAGAGACATGTGCAAGACATGAAGATTCCAAAATTAACATAAAAACTAGAGTTACTATTCACAGTCTTCTGGGGAAGACAAACACTTATCAGATCCTTTGAATAACATGTGAAAAGTACAATAATAGAGATATTCACATATCATTGTGGGTTCACAGTGAAAATACTTTACTCAGACTTGGGAAATAAGAAGTGGTTTTCTAGGTAAGGTGCCCAACAAGCAGGGGTCTAAATGCAGAAACAAGGAGGATAATGTAGTGTTGAGCTGGGAAAATGGGGAAAGCCACATGAAAAAAAAGGAAAGCTAGCACAGTGTAGGGTGTTCAATGAATCAAAAGTAGAAGTAGAAGAATAAATTCTAGAGGCAGAAGATTAAGATAATAAAAGAGAAAAAGTCCAGGTCATGGAGATTCCTCTCAACTAAAGTTGTTTGGGAAACTGAAGGAAGGGCATGAACTGGGATCTAGGAATATAGGAACATGGGAGAGTGAAGTGGCAAACATTAACACAAGATTTGCCCGTTGGATCCCTTGGTGGCTCATAGAAGTACCAGAAGGTATAGCAATACAAGAGAAGGGTAAAACTGATGTAGTTTTCCAGTTAGAGACACAGCGCTATAAGCAACAGGAGGCAATCCTGGTTATCTTAAGCAGAAGGAAATGTATTGAAAGGTGTGGTAGATAGTGTCTAAGAGATGAGATGATCTCTCCCCATGAGATGATCTCTTTCCCCTGTGGTTAACACCTTTACATAATCTCCTCCCCTTGAGTGTGGGCCGGATTTGTTGATTCACTTGTAATAAATAGAATAAGGCAGAAATGGTGAAAGGTCATCTCAGCGATTAGGCTGTAAAGACTGTGGCTTCCACCCTAGATACTCTATCTTGCTCCCTCTTGGATGATGATCAGTTTCTCCCTGGTGAAAACTAATTGCCATGTTATGAGAAAACCCTGTGGAGACTCCTATGGAGCAAGCTTGGAAACAGATATTCTGAGGTCTATCAACTGCCACATACATGATCTGGATTTACCTGTCCTAGTTGAGCCTGGTGATGACTATGACCGCCCAATCCCCAAGAGTATTATTTGGAATAGGAGACATGCAAATTGGATAGAAACCGAGGAAAGAACTGGGGCTGAGAGAACTACTCAATCATGCAAGAAAGATGACACCATTTACATAAACAGACTCTGGGTTTTCAGTCCCAGTATCACAACTTTCAAAATCAAAGAGAGAGAATCCAGTTGTCTATTATTTTGGCCATGTGCTCACCCTTAGACCACACAGGATAGTAAAAGAAAGGATCTAGCAGACAGCCTTTTATATTCTCCAAAAATTCCTTTGACTTCTGTAGTGAGAGAGCAGAATCCCTGGACTGACAAGAACTCACTCAAATGAGAATGAGGTATTTCTCCAAAATAAAACTGTTATGCTGTCAAGAAGGGAAAATTGATGTTGGGTAGTCAAGATACAATGAATGTCCACCGTCTGAGAAAAGATAAGTTCAGTACTGAGCATAGTAAAATTTTTATGATATCCAAGTGAAGATGTACATGCAGTTTAATAAGTGAATCTGAAGCTTAAATGAGAGAAGTCAGAGACTTAGTTGAGAGGCATCAAAACTTAGTATTTGAGTTCAGGTAATTTTATTTGGTCACCCATGGAGAACAGGATGAACAGGAGCCTTTAACTGAGGGAAGAATGCTATGAAATACTAACATGGGAAAGAAATATTGCAACGAAATATCAACATTGCAAAGAAAAAGAAGAGCCCATAAAGGTGAATAAGAAATATTGGTAAGGGCTTCCCTGGTGGCGCAGTGGTTGAGAGTCCACCTTCCGATGCAGGGGACAAGGTTTCGTGCCCTGGTCCGGGAAGATCCCACATGCCGCAGAGCGGCTGGGCCCGTGAGCCATGGCCAGTAAGCCTGCGCGTCCGGAGCCTGTGCTCCGCAACGGGAGAAGCCACAACAGTGAGAGGCCCACGTACCACAGGAAAAAAAGAAATATTGGTGAAAAAATTTGAGGAGAAAGTAGAATCCTGGAGGAGAAAGTAGAACCCTACCAAAATTAAGAGATAAGAGCATTTCAAAGAGAAAATGACTGATAATATCAATTGTATTATAATATTTCAGTAAAATATGAAGGCAAAATTGTCCTCACATTTGGAAATCAATGTTTATAGATTCCTTTTTTTGAAAACACATCATTTCATTAGCCAAATCCTGTTCATAAGAGTTGGTGGCTCTCCTTTGCACTAAGAATCAAGTTCAAAATTCTAGGCCTAACTTTTGACATTCTTGCATAGTCTGTCTACCCAATTTACTACTTATAGATATGGCTTATGTCCCCAACAGGACTATATTTTCCTTGAAGGCAGAGACTATATGTTACTTTTATATTATATTATCTAGTATATATTATAGTAATATATAGTAATATATAATATATAATAATATAGTAGGTTATCAATAAATCTATTTTAGATAACAGGGGTTTTTATTGCTCACTCATTCTATCTATCTACACCTGTTTATCTGTGTATGTATCTACTTATCTATCTATCATCTATGTACCTATTTTTACAAAACCTAGACTGTTAATAAGCTAGCTTAAATATAGTTTAAATTATAAGGCTGACACAGTCTCTCTCTCTCTCTCTCCTGCATATCAGGTTTAGTCAATAGAACAGAATTTCCTATATCTTCACTCTTTTCCCCCTTTTTCTACTAATTAACAAAGGGAAAAGATGAGGTCTAAATACTGAGTTACAGTTTTATCCATATTTTCTTGACAATTTATCTTTTTTATTATAGAAAATAAACAAACAAAAATAAAAACAACTAATTTCCACTGTATGTTTTCTTCCCTAAACTAATATTTCTTAAACTATAGCTAGCACCTTCTTCAAAAACACAGCTACACTATCATAAATACAAGAGTTTTTGTGTAGGTCCCATTAATTAATATGTTTGAAAATAAGCTTTAATACTCAAAAAAAGAGAAAGGAAGAAGGAAGCCTGAAATAAAAGTTTATGTGTTATCTACACCATTCCATTTTTTAATTTAGGAGCACTTTCATGTCAACATTTGCCAGTCTCTGGTTAGAGGGAAGTAAACTATAGGAGAAGTTCCTGGAAAACACACAAGCTTCCTGCTTTTCTCTACTGTTTGAGTCACCTTCCTAATTATCATACAAACTTCAGGAAAATATTTCATAAATCTGGTTTTAAAACTAAAACTTTTTTCAGTTTTTATTTAGTTTGCATATATATTTGGAAGATCTTTTCCCAGGTTCACAGTAATCCTGATTTTTTTCAATGTCTCCCGGTGTTAGTATTTTACAAGGCTTACATGCGATTTGTGACATGACTTATTTAAAGTTAGCAGGAGAGCAGCAATCCTCCTTTGGCAATTCCAGTTCACATACTAAATTCAGGTTTTCTCATGCAGTACAACACCTGCATAAATTTGAAAAACTGAGAATCATGAAAATGGTATCTCAATAGCAATTCAGTTCAGCAAAGGGACAAAATTTACCATGCAATATAACACTGTGAGCAAGGTTAATGCCCTGTGGAAACTACATTTCCCTGAAGATTTGTTGTTGTTAATGATGATTTAAAAAAAATAATACATACATAATCCTCCTATTACACATACTTTTCTGTCAGATGGGTATCAAAATACTGTTAAGATTTGTCTATATCATGTGAAGAAAAGCCTTTAGCTACAGCAAAAATAATGCACAAGACACCCATAAACAAACAAACAAAAACACACAAACACAGCTGAGTGGGAGTGGATCAGCAACTCTTTTTAAATAATGTGCATCTGATTTAATTTTATTGTATTGAAGGAATAAATGCTTGTTAATTTTTAAATTTCCCTTATCCATTCCTAAATTCAAAGGTAATGACAATTCTGAAAAAACAGAAAATTGTAATATACTTACCTGAATTACACAGCAAATTATCATTTTTTTTTCTTTCATTGTAACCAAGGAAAATGGTCTCATTTTAGCCAACACACACAGAAAGTGAGAGAGAATACAAAAATCTGTCCCCTGCTATCAAGTTATGAGTTGTTATGATTATGAAGAATTTGATATAGTCAGAAGTTTCTGAAATGTGGAAGCCTAATTGAACTGAAAATGTGTAATAAATAAAAAAAGTATGTCCACTATAAATGAATCCTTGAACCGAGCCCAGGGTATCACACTCATTCTCTCAGTCTCTGTCTCTGTCTCTTGTCTCTCTCTCTCTCTCTCACACACACACACAAATACACACACACACACACACACACACACACACACACAGAATTTTTTTCCACAAGTAATCAAAGCTAATTACTGAAATTTCCAAGGCCTCATTGTTTTGTAGCACAGAAAGTAACAAATATTGACAGAAAATCTTATAGAGAAACCCTAGGACAACAGAATAACTTATTCAATAAAGATCTGTAAAGTTTCTATTTTTGTTTGTTTCATGAAGGTGTTCATGTGGTGTAGCTAGCCCGCAAGTTTAAATTCACATATATACAAAATTACAATCTAAAAAGTAATTAATGTGATATTCTTCAATTCTTATTTTTTAATAGATCTTTATTCGAATATAATTGCTTCACAATACTGTGTTAGTTTCTGTTGTACAACAAAGTGAAATCATCCATACGCATACATATATCCCCATATCCCCTCCCTCTTGAGCCTCCCTCCCACCCTCCCTATCCCACATCTCTAGGTCATTGTAAAGCACCCAGCTAATCTCCCTGTGCTATGCTGCTGCTTCCCACTAGCTATTTTACATTTGGTAGTGTATAATTAGTTTTCAAGACACGGATTAAAAGATCAGCTCAAAGCGTCAGTTTTCAAAAGAAAAGTCAATATGCTTTAGGAGGATATAACACTACAGTTTCCCAGTAACTGATGGTAACATCTCTCTCTTCAGCTCCAGAACTACCAGAAAGATGACTAAAGAAAAGTCCGGGCAGGCTTTCTGCCTCTCTTAGACTTAATTCGATTAGATAATTATTTGAATCTCCAGAAGTACCTTTGGAAATATTTTAGGAAATTATAGTTGACCTTCAAATCTCTTCACTGTTCAAATATTTATCCTTGATTTTATATATATATATATATATATATATATATATACACACATATGTATATATGTTTATAAGTTTCCTGTGGAATCTCGCTTAAGGAATTTGTGTCATAATTTTCAGATAATAAAATGGTGTTAGATTTTCTTTTAAAAAATTCTACTTGAATACTGTGGTCTCGATAGTAAGAGAAGATGGCAACACATTTCCCACATTCAACCAACTAATAAAGTCATGCCATCTGTGACATGCAAATAGTTAAGTGAATTATTGCTATAAAAGTGTCTTGTAGTTCTCTATATAACTTCTAATTCTAGTGATGTATAAATAATATAAAATAAAAACTTAAAATTATAAGTTGATAGGTGGTGGAGAGATAATATTTTGGCTTAACAGTACTAAGAGACGTGAAAGTCAACTGTAACCTTCTGAGAGAATCATTTCCTGTGTCAGATTCTGGGAATAGAAAAATCATCAACACATTTATTTTTTACCTCAAGAAATTCCATCTTATTTTCATGTTCCCTGTTTTCCTGTCCTTCCATTACAAACATATTTCCCCTACTTGCCAACACTTTTACTCCCTTTCCTGGTAATGTGTGCATACTTATCCAAGTGACATTGTAGGTTGCCTCTAGAGCAATGTTGATTGTACCAAGCATGTCAAAGTCAATACTTCCTTTAAATTCTAAGTTATCTAGGTAATTCATTTATAAGAATGAGGAAGTGATAACATACAATGAAAAAGAGTTAGAAAATCAGTATAAGAAATTAAAAGACAGAGAGGAGGGTACACCAATCCTTTCTGTAGTGTTTCAAGAAAGCTCTATGAGGTCAAAATTTGAGTTGATTATTTTAGGTTAAAGCTTATTTTACCAGATGGTACCTGGAATTGGGGATGGAAGAGGAGGAGC
Organism: Orcinus orca; assembly: GCF_937001465.1. Taxonomy (NCBI): domain Eukaryota; kingdom Metazoa; phylum Chordata; class Mammalia; order Artiodactyla; family Delphinidae; genus Orcinus; species Orcinus orca. The sequence continues at coordinate 125,834,031 of NC_064563.1, forward strand.
CACTTCTGCTAGAGAATATATCATATGACAAAGTGCAGAAGAGAGAGAGGAGTAAAGTTTTGTAGTTTTGAAGTATAAATGTAAAACGAGGTCAGGTAAGGAAAAGATGTGTGTTAACAGTAAGATATTTAAATCTTTGATAATCAGGAAGTACTGAAAAACTGAAGTAGAGAATTGTCATCCTTAATTTTAATTTCATATTTTAAATTTTAAGTACTTGAATGAACATTTTTAATTTCATGTCTGTAGTTTCATTCCTTATACCTTGAGGAACAACATTTAGACTCTAACAAGATCAGTGTTCCTACTGTGTGTCTGCATAATATACTGATTTAGATCTGCCTTATAATTTGTCACACTTAATTGTGGTTTAATGCTTATAATCCTATAACATTCATGCTTTGAGGATAAAGACCATATTTCTGATTCACCTAGGTGGCCCCTATTTAACACGTCAAATAAAATAAAATTGTAACACTTATTCAGTGAATAAAATAAGTGAATGGATGATTCACTCTTCTTCTATCCCTGCTCCTGGGAAATATTTGCTCCTTACCCATTATGTTCTATCTCAGTAAATGTCACCACAGTCCATCTAATTAGTCAGGACATTTGCCTGGAAATTTTCTTTACTCCACTCTCATACAACCAACATTAATCCATGAGAAAATCCTCTTAGTTCTTTAAATTATAACATGAATTTGACAACTTTTCACATACTCAACCATTCTTTGAACTATTGCAGTATCCTGCTGACTTATTTCTTCAGTTTCTGCTTGACAGTCTCCATAAAGAAACAAGAGTTATCTTTTAGCAAAGATAAATTAAAACCTGTCACTACTATGTTCAAAAAAATTTCTGGTTCAACATATGGACTTTTGGAAAGAGCACCACCCCCACTCACACAACAATAAAATCTAGATACGGTGTTAAGGAGTGTTCTAATTTCTTTATTTTACATGTAGTTGTCCAGTTTCCCCAGCACCGCTTATTGAAGTGGCTGTCTTTTCTCCATTGTATATTCTTGCCTCCTTTATGAAAGATAAGGTGACCATATGTGCGTCGGTTTATCTCTGGGCTTTCTATCCTGTTCCATTGATCTATATTTCTGTTTTTGCACCTTGTACCATACTGTCTTGATTACTGTAGCTTTGTAGTAGTGTCTGAGGTCAGGGAGCCTGATTCCTCCAGCTCCGTTTTTCTTTTTCCAGATTGCTTTGGGTATTAGTGGTCTTTTGTGTTTCCATACAAATTGTGCAACTTTTTGTTCTAGTTCTGTGAAAAATGCCATTGGTAGTTTGATAGGGATTGCATTGGATCTGTAGATTGCTTTGGGTAGTAGAGTCATTTTCACAATGTTGATTCTTCCAATCCAAGAACATGGTATACCTCTACATCTGTTTGTATCATCATTAATTTCTTTCATCATTGTCTTATAGTTTCCTGCATACAGGTCTTTTGTCTCCTTGGGTAGGTTTATTCCTAGGTATTTTATTCTTTTTGTTGCAATGGTAAATGGGATTGTTTCCTTAATTACTCTTTCAGACTTTTCGTCATTAGTGTATAGGAATGTAAGAGATTTCTATGCATTAATTTTGCATCCTGCTACTTTACCAATTTCGTTGATTAGCTCTAGTAGTTTTCTGGTAGCATCTTTAGAATTCTCTATGTATAGTATCATATCTCCCTCCATCCCTCCCTATCCCACCCCTCTAGGTGGTCACAAAGCACCAAGCTGACCTCCCTGTGCCATGCGGCTGCTTCACACTAGCTATCTATTTTACATTTGGTAGTGTATATATGTCAATGCCACTCTCTCACTTCAGCGACAACTTTACTTCTTTTCAGATTGGAATTCCTTTTATTTCTCTTTCTTCTCTGATTGCTGTGGCTAAAACTTCCAAAACTATGTTGAATAATAGTGGTGAAAGTGGGCACCTTCTCTTGTTCCTGATCTTAGTGGAAATGTTTTCAGTTTTTCACCATTGAGAACATTGTTGGCTGTGTGTTTGTCATATATGGCCTTTATCATGTTGAGGTAAGTTCCCTCTATGCCTACTTTCTAGAGAGTTTTTAACATAAATGGGTGTTGAATTTTATCGAAAGCTTTTTCTTCATCTATTGATATCATATGGTTTTTATCCTACAATTTGTTAATATGGTGTATCATGTTGATTGATTTGCGTGTGGATTAAAGACCTAAATATAAAGCCAGACACTATAAAACTCTTAGAGGAAAACATAGGCAGAACACTCTATGACATAAATCACAGCAAGATCCTTTTTCACAACCCTCAGAATGGGAGAAAATATTTGCAAATGAAGCAACTGACAAAGGATTAATCTCCAAAATATATAAGCAGCTCAGGCAGCTCAATATTAAAAAACAAACAACCCAATCCAAAAATGGGCAGAAGACCTAAATAGACATTTCTCCAAAGAAGACATACAGATGGCCAACAAACACATGAAAGGATGCTCAGCATCACTAATCATTAGAGAAATGCAAGTCAAAACTACGATGAGGTAACATTTCACACTGGTCAGAATGGCCATCATCAAAAAATCTACAAACAGTAAATGCTGGAGATGGTGTGGAGAAAAGATAACTCTCTTGCACTGTTGGTGGGAATGTAAATTGATACAGCCACTATGGAGAACAGTATGGAGGTTCCTTAAAAAACTAAAAATAGAACTACCATATGACCCAGCAATCCCACTACTGGACATACACCCTGAGAAAACCATAACTCAAAAAGAGTCATGTACCACAATATTCATTGCAGCACTATTTACAATAGCCAGGACATGGAAGCAACCTAAGTGTCCACTGACAGATGAATGGATAAAGAAGACGTGGCACATATATACAATGGAATATTACTTAGCCATAAAAAGAAAAGAAATTGAGTTATTTGTAGTGAAGTGGATGGACTTAGAGTCTGTCATACAGAGTGAAGTAAGTCAGAAAGAGAAAAACAAATACTGTATGTTAACACATATATATGAAATGTAAAAAAAAATAATAATGGTTTTGGAGAACCTAGGATCAGGACAGGAATAAAGACACAGATGTAGAGAATGGACTTGAGGACACGGGGAAGGGGAAGGGGAAGCTGAGATGAAGTGAGAGAGTGGCATATATACATATATATACATATATACACTACCAAATGTAAAATAGATAGCTAGTGTGAAGCAGCCACATAGCACAGGGAGGTCAGCTTGATGCTTTGTGACCACCTAGAGGGGTGGGATAGGGAGGGATGGAGGGAGATTTAAGAGGGATGGGATATGGGGATATAAGTATACGTATAGCTGATTCACTTTATTATACAGCAGAAACTAACACAACAATGTAAAGCAATTATACTCCATTTAAGATGTTAAAAAAAAAAATCCAGATAAACTACAAAATTAAAGCTGTCCTTGAACCTGATACTCAGCTTGACTGTTCAACATTCAAAGTTCAGAGATTCAATCACAAAATATAAAACTCTTGAAAGAAATAAGGGGAAAAATTGTATTACCAAAAGACAAAGCAATCAACAGGACCGTACTCAGAGATGACCCCTATGTAGGAATGCACAAAGAGCTAACTTGTAACAACAGTGATTAATATGGTAAACTGCCTAGTGGAGTGTGAAAAATAGATGGAGAATTTCAACAGAGGCAGAAAAGGTGAAATGGAAATGCTGCTGGGGCAGGGGGGCGGGGGAGCAGGAAGAAACACAACAACACTACTGAAGATAGCACTGAGGGACAAGAATACACAGTCTAACACATTTTATTATAGTAATTTAAAACTTTACCTATTTTTGTCTCATACTAAAATATAAAATTCATGATTGCAAAGTTAAATGTAGTCTATCTGTGCCTATTTTCTTCACCACATTTTTTTCTAGCCACTGGAACAATAACAGTCAAATAGCAGAGAAATGAAAAGTCTTTACTAACTGGAATCACCATATGAAGAATTTTTATTATCATTTTACTTTTCTTAAGAATATCAATAATCTAAGATTTCTTAGACTTCTGAAATTTTGCACTGGATGTTTACATTTATTTATTTATTATTTATTTATTTGTGGACTCTTCTGGCGGTTGTATGACACCTTTAGCTTCTTTCATAGGGCCTTTTAAAATCCTTAAAGTAAAATATTAGAAAAAAAGAAACACAAATATGTTGAAATAAAGTTATAAAATAATTTAAAAATTGTATGGTATAGTAATATGAGTGCATCATTATTAAATACATTAGTAGGTTTTAGCAGGAAAGAATATAATAATTATGATTACAAAGTGGTGATGAATGTAAAACCTATATACAGTACAGTATCTCTAACGGGATAGGAAAAGGAAAACATGTACGGTTTCTATGGGTAACAAAGTACCACAAATACTGCAGTGATTTATTATCCACATTTCTAATTGAAAAATAAATAAATAAATAAAGCCTAAATATCAGTAGGGGACAAATATGTACTGTTTTTTTCTATCTCAGTTCATGGATTTCTTATGCCCATGAAGCTCTGGAATGACTGAAGACACCAATTTAAAAACCTCTGCTTCACAGAAATATATATATTTTAAATGCTACTCATTTTTAACAGTAGAGAATGTTGTATTTAAAAGTTTAGTCATCAACAATGAATAGATAACCTGACTCTATGTCTCTGTCTCTGACTCTCTGTCTCTGTCTCTGTCTCTTTCTCTCTCTCTCTCTATATATATATATACACACACACGTATATCTCACCCCATAGAAATTTTGCAAAAGAATACAAATTAATAAAAATAAAACGTTATAGAAAGATTTCTTATTGTGAGTGAATCAAAGAGAGTTTCCTGCCTTTACAAAATGGTGCTTGCTTTTCAAATAGGTATCTTGGGATCCTTAGCTATTTCACAGAAGAAAAGATCTGAAACAATCTAGTGTTCAGGTTTGGAGAGTCGGCTGCAGAATAGTTCTCTTGAAAGCATCTGATAGAATCCAGAGATAAAGAGCAAAAGGTAACAAGGAGGTCTGCTAGAAGACTCTATAGAATTGAAAGTATTTGCACAGAAGTGCCCCTCAGGTAATTGATAAAAAGTAGAGGTATAGTCCACTGAGATAAGAAACTACCAAACATAAGAGAATAAAAATTTCTTCTGGGAAATACTGAGGTAATCCATCAACTTTATTATTTTAGTCCTTTTCTATTTCACTTTCCTTCAACAAAGTCTTTATTTTGACAATGTAGAAAGGTTTACACAAACAGTTTGTATTGGAAAAAGTATAATAATCCCTAAATTCACTTGCTAGGGCAAGTTTACTTGCAACAAAAGAAGGTAGAAGACTGGCAATTTTTAGCACATTTGGACTAAACATAAGCAAACAGGGCTTTACCAAAACACTGTGGAAATTTAGTTTGGTTAGTTGAATGCAACTCTGGCTTTTAGTGGAAGACAAAATAGAGGTTACATTAAGCAGCCAAAATTCATTTCTGCTTCTCACCCAAAAATATGGCTCTCTAAAATGTAAAAACTCCTGTTTTAATAAAAATTGATACTCTAAAACCATTTTCCTACTTTTCCTGAATGAGTTATAGAATTGTCAGGGAAGAGACCAATACTTGATGATAATGATATTTACCAGAGATTTTACTTGATGTAAACAAATGTGACCTAAAATGTATTAGCTGAAGGATCATAGGAAAGGAATTTTAGCAGTTTGTCTCCAATTTTTTGGATCACAAGACATCACCCACCAAAAATAAAAGCCTTAAGCTCTTATTCTGCTTGTGACTCTAGGAATCCCCAAAGTAGAAGTGTCTCACAAAAATCTAAATTACTGCCTGGTGGCCTATAGGTCTCTGACCTAGTTTTCCCTTACCATGTCTTTGCCTTTTGTCTGCATCCCTTGTATTCTGCATCAATCCACCTTCCATGGTCTGCTATGTGAACAGTGCTTTCCTTGAGCAGTGTTATTTGACCTCTGACAACCTTGGGGAAATTATTCCCTTTGTAGTCACTACTCTGAGTTCATCATCATCTCCGACTGCTTCTGTAGTTTTTACTTCTCTCTTAGGAAGATAGGAAAATATATTCCCTTTTGCATGCCCGACTCTTGTAAAAAAAATTACAAAGCAGAATTGTTTGAGCCCCCAGTGATTCAGTCCTGCTATTGTAGTCTTCTCCTTTCCAATATCCCCAAGATGAGAATGCTGAGAGGTTAATTAAGAGCCATACAAAATGGCTGGTCCACTGTACCATGTAGGTCCTGCTCAGTCTGAGCCCCCAGACCAGTGTCTTTTCTCATTAATACACATATTTTTCTCTAAAGTATCTTATTATCTTTTTCTGTAATCTATGTTTTATGGCATTCTATTCCCACCATCATTCTGTCAGATGGGTTTGAGTCCCTCTCTTCTATATCCCATGGGGATCTGTGACTGTAAATCTGGGGAAATAGTTAGATACAAGCTTAGAAAAATAGTAAGCATTTGATAATGATTAATATTATCAGAGTTATGTTTGCCCAGAAATCCATTTGGTAATCTTCGGGAGGCAGTCTAATCACAGAGGCCAGCCTAGCCAGCATGTCCCAAACTCAACTAAGGCTCAGAAAGGGCAACATATGACACAACCCCTCACACATGTATCATCTCCCCAATTCTCACTATAACTCAGTGATGTTGTTTAGAATTACTATTTTATAAACTGTAATAATAGAAATCAGGATAAATTGAAGTCAAATAAGAAGTGACAAAGCTGGAGAAAAACGAAGTGTATCTAAACCCCCAAATGGGTATATCATTATTCAAAATGTCATTAGAGTTATCATAACCATTGATTAACTACTAGGAATAATCCAGTGCAACAATCCTTTTTCCTTTGTAGCCCCAGTACCTGAACAAACACTATCAAATGAACTCAAGTCTGAGACTGTTCTTTCCTAGATGAAAGTCAACATAAGAGCTCTTAATTTTGGAATCTCAGGGAACAATATAACCTTCCTTATTCCTCCTGCTTCTTTGCCAAACTGTTCAGACTCTCTCCAATATGTTGTGGGAGGCAAGCTATGTAGTGGTTAGACTCATGTTCTCTGGAATCCACTATCAACCCCTCTACAAATCCCACATCTAATACTGACTGACTTGTAATTTGAGATAAAGTATTTAATATCTTTGCTTTCATTTTCTTATCTGAAAAAGGGAATAATTGTAGTACATTATAGCATTATTTTGAAAGTTAAATGAGATATCACTTGTAAAGAATGTAATGCATTGCTTAGCCCTCAGCAGACACTTAACGAATAATAGTTATTTTAAATTTGAAAAAAATACAATGCATAAATCAAATCAGAAAATAAAGGAAGAAACTGAGGAGTATGTGTTTTAACTTTCACATTTAGGTATCCCAAACATATTTATTAAGTCATTGTGGAAACAGTGATTGTGGACTATGGTTAATATCTACTTTCAAGGCACTAACACTATATTTTCTAGTACTGTGATAATTTATAAACTATAGTAGATGTTTGAGGACAGAGGAAAAGGTATATAATAGTTGCTTTCGAGTAGGAAGTTAAATGGACTAAGAAAATGTGGCAGGATTGCAGAGTAGCATTAAGGGGTCACATGTGGTTAGCAGGCCTGAGTTTAAAGTCAGGCCAGTTAGCAAAACAGATTATTCTTTTTCAGCCATATTCAGCTTCATGATTTTAGTTATAATAGATAATAAAATTTAACCAAGATAGGCCTTTTGCTATAAGAGTGCAAAGAATGGAGAGACCAGGTGTATCAGTTAAAATAACCTAGGTTTTGTTGCAGAAAATAAGATAAATAATACTCAGCAGCTTAAAACAATCCAAGTTTATGTCTTGCTCATGTTACAGCTCCATCACATCAGCAGCAGTGGAAGGTTGTTGGTTGTATCAGGCTCTGGAGAATCTCCATTTGACTAAATGCTTCAGCTTCAAGGGCCAATTAAATCACTTCTCAGAACTCATTGAGCTGGGCAAATGGCCACACCCAACAACAAGGGGACTAGAAAGTGCAGTCCTACCTGAACAGAAGACAATCAGAGTATTTGGTAACAGCACTGATGCCACACACAAGTGCAAGAATCATCTATATATACACTGATATCAAGAAAACGTGATAGGGTCAATGTAGGAGTAAGATTCAATGAGTGAAGAGGTAAAATCTTAAAGAAATGAAGGGTGGATGATCACGAACTCTTTAAATAAGTGAAAAAAAAATGAAGAACAGGTAGTAAAATCAGATAAGAAGTGTTTCAAAGCAGAAATGAGGGGGTGGGTTTAGCCTGAGGAAATGAGGAGCAAGACGGGTAATCGTCCTCCGTCAGGTTTGGTTTTATGAGAGCTGCACGTAAAACAGCGATTTCAGGTGAAAGCCAAGTATCATTTGAAGCAAAAAGGTAAAAAAAAATAAAATAAAAATAAATGATGAGAGGTGAGTTTGGGGTTATTTTTTTTCCTTTTTTACTTAGAATGAATCGTGATTTTAGAGGACACAATGGAAGGATTTCAGAAGTTGGGGACAATGGCAGATGGGGTCAGATTAAACAATATACAGGTCCATATAAAGATGTATTTTCAACGAGTGATGCATGACTTAGGCTTTCTGGGTATCTTATGATTACTGATGCACAAAGACAAAGGGCAAAATGAAATTTGTGTCCATGCTCTCCAAGGCTTATTGCAGTGGTGACATTGTGGAGAGAGAGAAGAAAGAGACTTGCCCAGAGCACAGAGAACTCATTGGCTCCATCTAATCTGTACCATTTTTTACCATTGTGAGTGTTTAAGTAAAAAGACTACATGGAGTTGTAAGATAGTATTGATAATTGTTTAAAAGATTTGCACTACAGTAGCAACACATTCAAATAATAAAATCTTGGAATGCATTTAGTGTCCCATGTAGAGTAGTCTTTCAGTTTACTCCAAAATCTGACCAGAGTTCATTTGCTGTATGGATGAAGAACTTAATAAAAGTCCTAATTAACTTGATACTCACTTCTGGGAAATAAGTAATGGTTATGTACATGATTAGATGTTGGACTACAGACATTGCTGGAATTTTGCATATGATTCCATTGCTAAAGATTTGTTATAGTGATGAGGTTTTTGCCTTTGTGTTTTATCTAGCTGAATTGTTGAGTAGGTAATTACTTTAAAAAATAGATCTAAAAAATTAAAATAAAAAATAAATAAAATATAGATCTATTCAACTAAGGTATTAGGATGAAAAGCTATTAAAGAAGATAGTGATACAATTGGTTTCTGACCGAGTAAATGGTAACTTGAGGAAATAAAATTTTTATATCACTTAATTTAGCACATATGTTTTTTAGTTTCCTGTAATTTAAAAGCATCATTGACCCCATCTTTACTTGTCATGAACTCCCTACCGATTAGATGACCTGAATGCTTTCTCTAAATTTGAATTAGAAGAGGTTTATACAATAAACATATCTATTGTACATTTCATATGACCACTAAAAAATGTCTAATTTAGAAATAAAAGGTTTTGAATTAAGCAACTTATTTAAAAAAAAACTCAACATTTTGTGGTAGCCTTGCAAAAGAAATAGTGCATTATCTTAAAATTAAAGTTTAAAACTTGCTCTATAAATAATATAAAAGGGATATATTTTATTAATATGCAGAAGTAAACCTCAAGGAAGCATTTCTAAAACTAACAGTAAAAGAACGAAACACTGAATAACAATCATCCTGGCTTTATAGATAACTTACTTTCAAGTTACTTTCTATTTACCTCTAAAAATCAACCCACAGTGAGGTTTCACTTGGCAATAAGGGATCACTGGGCAACCTCTTTTGTACTTCCAAGGCCAAGATGAGGTTATTTAACAGACATTCCTTAAAGAAATCTAATCTGTGTTATCCCTATGTTCTACTTGTTTCCTGTTTTTAAGAGGTGTGTTTTGCCTGATGAACTAGTTTTTCTTGTAAGGTAGGTCTTAACCACCTTCAAGTAAATAATATACAATTTGGGGCCTCCATTCATAAACAACTCATATAGTCAAAAGGGTCTGTGTACCAGCTTCCACTATATGCTATATTATGAAAGTCTGTGTTCTGTGTTTGTAAATCAGATTCACTACTAGACGTGTGGAAGGAATTTTAAAAGTGAGAGATATTTTGACATCCATGCTCTTAAAAATCATTTTAGGGAAAATTTAAAGATGATTATGGAAATTTTATTTATTTTAATATAGGTGTGGAAAATATAACTGAGGTGGTATTTCAGATGAATTTGTTAGTTAATAAATTACACTCTTCAGCTGTGGTTGACATGGTTGCAATTTCTTTCTTCTGGGACAAGAGCTATGAACCCAATGAACTTGTAACTGCAGAGGAAAAACTCCTTTGCTGAGCTTGTTTAAGAGATTAGCTGTCTTTAACCCTAGACTTGATTATGCTGTAGATAGGTTCAGACTGTACTAATTCTCCATGGCTAAAATGCCTTCAACTCAGTAAAATCATGGTTTCAAGCATTGCTGAGCAATTTGTTGATAATAATGTCACAATTTCAAAGTGAGTGGCTGATTTAGATGAGAAAAGCTCCTTGGGATATGTGTGAATTATGAAGTTTCTCTCTTATAAGTGTGCATCAGATTCAAGTTCAGCTGGTTAAAATTTTGTCTCATAACTGATGGCATATCCTTAAGGTTTGGGGGGCAAGTTTATGCATTCAAGAATTTATCTGGAAAATTTCGTAAACAACTGTAGTCAAATTTTGGGTCCTTTGGCTCTGATTGACCATTCATCATATAAATATGTCAGACATACTTTACTGACTTAAAATTCCTCAAATTTTTACATACTCAGATTCTTGAATAAAGATTACACAAATATCTTTATTCTCATTGGCTTAACAACAACAAAAAATTCTAACAATAATTAGGACCAGGCCTAAAACTATATCATCACATATCATCGCTAAAAGGATCTGCATTTTGAAGAATAAAGACTATATGTATTTAACACTGCTTCCCACGTGGTTAATTTTTAGTTCCAAAACACGGCATTCCAAGCCCATCACAGTCTACCTCTTTCCTTGTTTTCCAAACTTACTTATTTTATATGACACTTTATTCTTTATTTTCTAGTAATTAAAATTGCTTATAGTTCCCAGAGTCTATTATGATATTTTACACTCCTTTTCCTTTATGTTATAAAATTTCCTCTTCCTTGGAATACCTATTCTGTTTCTGCTACAGAACTTTTACTCATCTTTCAAAATACACCTTAGAAATAAATTCCTCAAGTAAATTTTCTCTTGTTGCCTCAGGCAGGTAACTTTAGGATAGATCTCCTGGGTCCTACATATTATTTGTAATACTTCAGTTCCACATTTAACAAACTATCTTAACATTTATATTTTGTGTTATAAAGCTCCTTTTCTAGATAATTAGACCATGAAAGGTAAGTACTCCTTTTATCCATATATGATCAAAATATTTCCTGCATAAATTATGTAAATAATAATTTATTGAATAAATAAGGAAATGTTTACTAATAATAACAAATCATGTGTGACAAATTCACATACATAGGAGTTGGAATATGATATGTCATTGAAAAAATCTGCAAAACTCCCCAAACTCTGAAACTTCAGAGCCCTAGAAGATTCCCAAGAGCAGTAGAACTGCTCAGAGAATCTTCTAGGACTCATAATCTCTCTAATAGACTTTTCCCCAGCTCAAGGCTTTTCTGTAATTCCTAACTAATGTTCTCTTGTAATAGAAATGCATACAGTTGACATCAAGGGTAAAATTTTCAGGGGGATACAGGAAATATTTTATGTTTTCTTTACCTGAATTGTCACAGATATTTTCCTTGCTATTTACATTTTTCAAGCAATTTACTGAATATAGTTTACATTCCTTAAAACAAAAATAGACTACTTTTAGTTGTAATTTTTCTTTTTAAAATATACATATAGGGCTTATGAAAAGGATGAATTAGCTTTTATTTAACCTCTATCCCTATGGAAATGATAAGTATACAAGTGATTGTAGTACAGTAAGAATCAAAACATTTGAGAAAGAGTTGTCTGCCCCACATATAAGTAGAAATCCTGCAGGGGGATTAAACTCATCCATAAACATGGATGGGCTGATATGGCCTCATAATCAATCAATCAATATCATATCCTCAGAAATATACTAAAAGTTGTGGAAGATAAAAAATTAGCATCAAATTGGTTATAATCTATTTGGAAAGTCAGTATTTACTAACCTGAAACAAAAGTTTATATTAAAAAAGAATATAAAATTTCAGGGTATAAAGAAATAAAATTAAAGGGATCAGTAACAGAATAGATTGTTGTCCAACTATTTATTCTCCCTCATAACCGCTTTATAGATCCCCATTCATTATCAGGAGTTACTCAGGAGCTCCGTTGATAGAAATTATGTCCTTACTTCATTTTGAACTTGACCATGAAGTACGCTTTGACCAATGGAATGTGAGTAAATGTGATATTTATTATGTCAAAACCAAAACTTTAATATGATTGCATGGTCTGACTCAGTCTCTCTTTTATTTCGGTGCTATTTGTTCCAGGAAAGAATACCATGCCCCAGACAGAGGTTGCTTTATTCAGTCCCAGACTGAGAAAACATGTGGAGGAGAGCAGAGCAGGGCAACTGCCAACTTGTCCTTATTGTAACATGAGCAAAACATAAATGTTGTAAAGAACTGATATTTTGACACTGTTGTTATTCCAGGACTTATAAAGAAATTAATACTAGAGTCAGAGTGCTGTTGTAGTATTTATAAAACTAAAATAGGGTGCTACGGACTTTGAGCCAAGTGTCAGGCAGTGTGGACATCATTAATAAAGTTTAGATAAATGACAATCCAATGTTATTTCTGCCAGATTGTTTGGTAAAACTACTGCCTATTTTAAAATTAGGTAGTATACTTAATGAATTTGTGCCCACTACACTGGCTATTAGCTGTGTTTTGCATGATACCACAGAAAAGAGATGAGTTTAAGAAAAAATTAGGCTGTTGGCAATCAGAGATGAAACAAAGAATTCCCAAAATTCAGGACTTGCAGGTTTGAAAGATGCACTCAACTACAGTAGTCAAATATAAACTTTAGAAAAGGCCTGAGCCACAAAAGCCAATGAAGACAAAGTCTTAAGGAAAACACCAAATCAAGACACAGAGGGAGAGGTGATCATCAAACTCTTTGTTAAGACCTCTCACTGACTTATGAGCAGAGAAAAGAGACCAAATGTGTGGTCCCCAAAAAGCCTGGTAAGATCAAAATAGCTATCAAGACATCTAGACAAGAGATACATCTCAAAAAGAATTGTGGGTGTGACTGCTGGCACAAGGGGCTGACTGAAGTCAAAGAGCTAAATGCCAACAAGTTTTTGAAAGTTGTATCTCCAAAAGTGCCACCAGCTTGGTTTGAGACTAAAATACAAAACAAGCCTTAGGCTCTCAATTTTCTAATGGCAGAAACAGGAAGTTACTCAGCTTCTGCGGTGCTCAGATTCTCCCATGTGCCTTTTCGATGTGACTGAGGAGAGTGATGAAGAAAGAAGAGCCTCTAGGAGAGCAAAGTCTAAGTTACAAGAAACAAGGATTGGTGATCAGTAACCAACACAGGAGTGGGTTAAATTGGGGATTAATCAGGGAATATTCCCTAAATTCTGTGATGGCAGACCTTTACTACTGTGACACAGGGATTAATTGCCATGCAGCAGTGACTCTGAGGGTCTCTTCTTTTTCTCTATCTGAATGAGTATGTTTATTTGGTTAGAGTATCCCTGTTTCACCATAAAATATTGGGTGTGGATGAGGAATATGCTTGTATTATTTGTTCATTTGTTTCCAGATCAAAAGGAACTGTATTTGGACTTGATTGAGATCATGGAATGTAGGACTTTGCATTTTGTGCCTTAATTAAATGCATTTGCTTTATTCCTAAGGGAAGTATTGAGTGCATTTTTTCACGCAGGAGGAAAGCCAGTTATATGCCATCAAGAGTGCAGACTGGAATAATTGATGTTATTGTTTGAATATCTGCTCTCTCCCTTCTAAGGGTATTATATAGTCCTATCTCCCAGAAAGTGGAGTATAATTTCCTCCTCCAATGTAAGGCATGTGTAAGTGATTTGTTTTAGACAACGAAATGAGAGTAGACATTACACAAGACAACAGTTCACACCGAATCTTTAGGTACATCTATGTAATTTATTTCAAACTCTTCCTTAAGAACAACATATCCCAGATGTTGGTTAATCCTTCACAGTGTGTTCTGGAACTAGATGATGCATGGAGCTAATCTGAGTCCAGTCAAGTCCAGCCAAACTCAGCAGAGCTCAATTAACCCAAAACTGACCTATAACCTACATTCTGCCAACCCATAGAGTCAATTTTTCTGTAGTAAAAATGAATGTTTCCTATTGCAATAAAGAAAAGTAATCAGGAAAATCTTTATATTTACAGGTGGGATTTTGCCATATTGTGGAGATTTGGCATCTGGATAACGAAAGGATGAAGCAAAATATTTTTGAAGTAAAGGTAAGTGCAATTGCAAAGGTGGGGAAACAAGAATAAAGTTGGCTTGTTTGAGAAAGAATAAAGAGGTAATTCTGATTACATAAAAACTGCATGATGAGGAATAGTAAGAAATGGACTAAAACTCTGAGCAAATTGTTAAGATTCACTATCTCTGGGGCTTTATGAATGGCATAGTGAATTAATACAGACAGCCTATGTTATGGTAACATGTTTCTAGCTTCTGTTGTCTTATGGCTTGTGTATATGTTTAGAATGTTTTCCTCTCAGAGTGCTCCTAATTGCACAAGATAGGATCTAGAAAAGCAAGTATATTTTCCAGGTTCTCAATATCATATTATGATTTGTTGGAAGATATTTAAATCTTAATTTGTTAACGTAAAATCTTTTAAGCTTTCATTGACTCTGATTTCAAATCCTTAGGAACTGATCACAATATTAATCTGAATGTAGAAAAAAGTAATAAAATGGCACAATGCATCATTTCAGTTATCTCTATTGTTTAACTGGATTTTTACTGCCAAACACATGTAATATATGTATAACAATAGTAGTAACAGTATCTTACTCAGTAAGAGAATAGCACTGTCAGTTACTGAGAAAGGTTATCTTTGAACTATGTGATCTAATGCCCTGTGGTTCAGAGGGGAGAGCCTTCAGTGACATTTCTTTCAATCTTAATGTCATCAGAGGCAACGTTTAGGAGACATGAGTTTATTTCAAAATGACAGGTAAGTCTTGTAGCAATTTTTCTTGTTCCCTTTCTGAAAAATGATGATTTTCAGTTTAATTCATTTTTTAAAAATCTTTGATGGATGGTAGGTGGTCTGCAATAGTGAAATATATGTCTGTTTTTATTTAACCTATGAACTCCCTGTGTTACTAGGTGATTGAACTCATCTTCCAAAAAAGTGGAATTTTATTTATTGTCATAAAGAAGAGTTTTAACATTAGCAGATACTAAAGGATTTGACAATGTGGTTCAATCCAGTAATCCAGTGACTTATTGATTCGATTTAGTTATTTTATATTTTAGTCCCGAGTGGCATCAGTTCCTTTAAGATGTTACTTTACAAAAAAATAAGCCATTCATATTTTATTTCTCTGTACACTGTAAATGAGATCAGCTTATTAGCAAGCCACATTTGAAAACCAATCTTACTACTTGAACATTAAATATCATATTTACATAATTATTCATTACAAGTAATTTTTAGAATGTTTATCTAGACATTGAAAGTTTAAAATATAACCTAATTGGTTTAATTGACTTAGTACTATAATTTAAGATTTGCATTCCATAATAGCCCAACAGACAAAATGACATTAAAGTTTTCAGAAGACCTCCTACAGATGCCTGCCCCTGGCTCAAAACAGATATGTTTCTGGAAAATTAGCCATGTGCCTAAGAGAATTCCTCTCTGCATCTCCCTAACACCTGTTTGCTCCTCTTCCCTTTGGCCTGGAAGGAAGTATATGGAACTCCAAGTATTATTATTTCTATTTAGTGTCTGGATGCTTGTAAATTTTTAAGTTATAACCTCATTAAAACATATGTCAGATACTTCCATACTTTTCAAGTGCTATTTTTAGACCCTTTAAAGTTTATCCTTGCTTGTAGGATATATTATAGGCTCCATATAACCTCAAAGTTCTTTTAAATGTTTTCTTGGATCACTCTCCAGATGAAATCCACACCACAAATCTACATCCAGTCCCTCTGATCTCATTTTGGTTCCTTGAACTTTTTACACATCACAGAGCTTCCAAGTGCTGGAACACTATTCCTCCACCCCTCTTTGCCCAGAAATGTCACCTGAATCTTAATTTCTCAAGACTTAAATCATTTTTTCTATGTAATTTCTCAAGACTTAAATCATTTTTTCTATGAGACCTTCTCTGAAGTCTCAGACAAGCTTAGATGCCCCTGTTACATACTAGCTCAAAAAGAGTGTATATTCCTTTCAAATATTTATATTTGAATCTTAATTTATGCATTTATCTTTAAGACTATAATATGGGATAGCATATTATGTTTACCAATTCCTTCTTATTTATTTAAATCTGGGAAGAATAGCATCCATAATTAATTCCTCTGAGAGTAGTTATCTAAGTTGGAGAAAAGGTGTCTATGGTTGAAAGGAAAAGAAAGCTAAATTCTGGAATTACAAAAACTGACATGACTCAGAAAAGAAAAGAAACACGTAGAAAAGAAATGTGATTAACTCTCCCAAGTGTTTTTAGAATTATGTAAATGTCTTACTCCACTTGAGGATGGTATTTTCATTGAATGCAAGCTCTTTATTAGCTCACTTTATTTGCCTATCTAGGCAGATATTTGGTAATTGCAATGTATAGGTCAAATAAAATCCTCAGTATGTTTTTCAGCATTTTCAGCAGGCTTCCTGTAAGTTAAATGAAAGTATCAAGTAAGAAACTGCAGTATCAGTTTTTTTCTCCCTAATTAGAACAGAACTTTTTTATTACCATTTTGAGTGTTGCTGTTTCATCTGTGATCCTGAAGTAGCTACTGCCTAATGACTCTGGTAGAGAAAAAAAGGTCATGGCTAACATTGTATTGGCATTTTGCCTTTGTCTAGTCACAGCAGGAGCCATTGCTCTATAGAATGTTTAAAGGAAATAAATCTGTGGCTTTTATGATGATTGAGAAACTGTACAATCCCTGGGTAGGGGGTTAATTAGAAATGAAAGGGCTTAAAATTTCTCTCAAAGTAGATCTCTTTGGGGAGGTCATTTTCAGAACGCATCTCATTTATGCATCTCTGAAGTGCTTTTTAAAAAGCATATTCTTTTAAAAAAAATGGAGAACCAGAGAAAAATCATGAGGATCAGAACTAGAAGGGATACGTCAATGAATAAGAAGTAATTGTAAAAATCCATTAGGAAACCTAGTAATTTCTGTCTGGTTAAATAGTGCTATTTGTATATATTTTACCATTGATATGATAAAATAATGCTAATTTTTTATAGCAGGCATTTTGTAATTGATTGTTTCAGTCATTTTTCTGTTTACGTTAGAGGACAGATGTTATTCTTACATTTGTATTTGTGCTAAAATTGTGTTCAGAGTAAGAGGGAATTATATAAATTGTCTGCAGGGAAGAACCAGTTAATTTTGTCCTACTTACATCACAAAACATGGACAAGATATTGTAGAGACCATGAAAGAAAATCTGCTCTTTCATTGAATATTCAAATGACTATAGGGCCTTATACTAGCCACAGAGAAAAGAAAAAGAAAATATTAACTTACATAGGAAATATTTTTTACTTTTTGGTAGCTTATAGTCTAGTAGAAGATATGTAGAAGATTCAAATATTAGTATAAGGGCTTCCCTGGTGGAGCAGTGGTTGAGAGTCCGCCTGCTGATGCAGGGGACACGGGTTCGTGCCCTGGTCCGGGAAGATCCCACATGCCGCGGAGTGGCTGGGCCCGAGAGCCATGGCCACTGAGCCTGCGCGTCCGGAGCACAGGCTCCGCAACGGGAGAGACCACGACAGTGAGAGCCCGCGTACCGCAAAAAAAAAAAAAATTAGTATAAGATAGTGGGTGTCACTTGCCAGGTCCCCGAAAATGCCATCACCATGCTAACTTGTGGATAAAGTAAAGCCAAGTTTATTACTTCAGTAGGGGGAGCCCCTGTGTTGAGTCTTAGTAGGGTCTCAGAAGGGAGACATCAATGGCAATATATTCAGAAAGATTTGGAGATATCAGTTTTCTCCTTTTTCTTTGAGCATTTACTTTAGAAAATTTGCAATTTTAAGTACTTTCTCCTCTCTTTGAAATGTATATAAATCCTTTGAAAGCTAGATTGGTATTTTATTAGTTTATGACCTAGGAATGTCTTTCTCAAGGACTTAGAGACTATTTCTTTGAAATGTAATCATCAAGAGAGATAGCACCCCTTACTCCCAGTCTCTGTGGGAGGGTAGGAGCCTATTTCTGTGGGCACTTTGCTCCAAGGTGCAAAACTACTTCCTATTATCATAAAGATACGTGAAGTTTGTTTTTCCTCTGGATAATGCCAATTAACTCACACAGACCGACAGCCCCATAATAAGGTAAAGTTAAGATGAACTATGTGTGATAAATGGTGCTGTTAAGTCCTCTGACTTGAGGACTAGTTATCACTTACCTCGAAAACATGTAACGGGTCGTATCTGCATGACTGTGTAAAAGAGTGAGATTTATTTTTGTTTTTGAAATATCTTAGCAGATTGCTTGTAATGCACGTCACACTCTGGTTTAATTAATGTTTATTCAATAATGAAAGTGTTCTCTTTCTCTCCTACCTTTGTGGAAAGAATTTCTGGGTTGGGAGACTTTGTTTTTGATTCTATTTCCCCAAATTTCCATCACAGGGGACCTGTTTGGGACTGGACAGAGTTTGTGTTGTAATAGTTTAGGACTGGTGGGCACAGTGAGAGAAGGGTTTGAAGTGAGTCTTGAAGAGTAAAGATTTGTTTGTTCAGCTAAATCGAGCTTTATTATTCTGAGAAGGAGCTATGGGTAAGTAGACTACTCTATTGTTCAGATAACCAGGTATTCGGTAAGTTCCTAAAACAATGAATGAAGTTATTATAACTTCATCTCCCTGGGTAAAAATTTTCTGGAGTATTAAATTCATGTTAATTGCAGGCTATAGAATATTAAATTTGTGTTAGTGTACACAACAAGCTGTGGGTCTGTAAGTGGTTTCAATTCTCATGTGGAAAATTGCCAATTTTCAAATGATATAAGCCAACAGTTGTTGGTGTTCAGGGTAAAGAGGCTTCATATTTCAGTTGTGATAAGAGAAAGCATGTTCATAACTCCATTGGAATTCATGACTGTTCTTGAAGACAAGAAAGAATTTCAGTAAAAAGGCATGAGTAGGAAAGATGTTCTAGCTAGGATTGATTCAACAGCATATGAGGCTGTAATCTTGAGGAAAGGAAGGGAATCTGAATATGTAGCTCCACTGATAAATAGCCAGAGATGAGACTGAAAGAAAAATAGAGGAGAGATTCTAAGGAATTTTGAGTGTTGACCCTTAGGACTTTGGTTTTTACTTGGTAGGAACTGGGGAAAGAAAATCAAATCGACAACTGATTTAATAAAGACATGTTGATTCAGTGATAGGGCTAGAGAAAATATATCAGCTAGAATGTTTTAGGAGCAGGATATATTATTATTGATTTTAATTATTCAGTATTAAAAGATGTCTGGAGCAAGTGGTTCAAGGGTTATATAACTCAGCTTCTCAACCATGCCTGGATTCTAGGTCATCTTCATACTGTTCTCTTATTCACAAGAAGGTGGTCCTATAGATCCAGCATCACATACTTATGTGACCAGGTCCAATCCGGGATATAAAAAGGTGGCTTTCTGTCTGCTCATCACTTTTTTTTTCTTTCTTTTTAATAAGGAAGGCATACCTTTCCAGAAATCCTCCAGAAGACTTTACTTTAGAGCAGAGAGTGGACAAGATTAGGACACAACCTCACACTCTTGTTGCAAGGGAGGGAATATGAAAGTAAGTGGAAAGGAAAAAATTATTCCCCTATAGTTATCAATTTATATTATATAAAGCTTCAAAAATGAAAAAAAAATCTATTTTGCCTCGACAACTGACAGATTGAATTGATAGACAACTTAATGGTACAGTCAAGATAAGATAGAAACAAATGATAATGATTACATAAAATGTCAGAGGGCTTGTGATAATAGGTTAACAACTTAGAAAACAATCAAAGTATACTCGAGTCTCACGTTATATTATAGCGTAAATACCAGAAGATTAAAGTAATTAATTGCAAAAAATGAAGCTATAAACTAGACATGAGTATATATTTTTGATTTTGAGATCAGATTATATCAAAGCATAAAAGTGATATCACAGAGGAAAAGAGAGATCACAAAGAAAAAAATATATAGTATAAGCTACACGACCAAAATAAAGCATCAGAAAAAAAATTGTAGAAGAAAATGCTTTTAAAATATTTGTCATTTACTTTATGAATGCTTATATATGACTACTAATTTAAAAAGCTTTTGCAGAATGATTTTTAAAACACATATAAATGACCCCTAAATGGATAAAAAGCAGAAAGAGAAAAAATATAAAGAAAAAATTATGAAAAGAAACTTACTACGAATCAAGAATTGCATATTTGAGCACAATAACATTTCATACCATAAGTCAAAGAAGAATAAAAATCAGTATATGAGATGTTAAGAATGTTGGAAAATTGGTCTTTCACATCTCAGTCGATGAAGCAAAGAATGATAACATGCCTCACTTCTAGAAGATGATTTAGTAATATATATCAAAATATTAAAATGTGTTTTTTACTTAGTATTATAGCCCATAGATATTGAGTAATACTATGGTGAAAGACCTATATATATTTTATATATATAACCTGCGTCACGCCTATGGAGTACGAATCATTTTTAATCTCTTTTACAGATAAGAAAACTGCAGCACTGTGGGGTGAGATAAACTCAGGGACACAGCTGATAAGTCTTGGGACCAGATTTCAAAACTACGGTGTCTGTCTCAACAGGTCACACACATAAATATCATGTTACCTTGCTTCTCTACTTTAAATAATCTTACTTAAAGAAATAGAGGAATTATAAAGATGTATGTTAAAGATATTTGCATAAAGAATTTTTAAAGTAGTTAAAACTTTCATATGAAGTAAGTATCCAAACAGGAGAATTTTGCTTAAAAAGTTTACATTTCTTAAAATTGGCACTGATTATTTTTTGCTTCTGCTTATTTTTTGCGATTAAACACACTCATATTCTTTACTTTAGAGATTTTAGGTAAATGACAAAATGCGTGCTCTGAAAATGTCTGATCTGTAGTCATTTTTTTTTGTTTTTAATTTGAACAACAGTTTGACAAATTCTTGACATCTATCTAGAGAATCTAGAGAAGCATGGATTTCTGGGGCAGAGGAAGTAAGCTTCAGGTAGCATTGAGTGTTCAAATTGTAGGATTGCTTGCTGAATGTCTTACTTTTCACCTTCCTCCTATCTCCCCTAGAGAGACAAAATATTCAACTGCAAACTTCTATTTCTGTGTTGTTTTCTATTCAGAAAGTATGTTGCCATTTAGTCATTTCAGATAGGGATCATGGACTGAGCCTGTTTTGCTGCCTAGTCTCTGCATTAACTTAACCTCCTCTTAGACAACAGATAGATGATAGATAGATAGATAGATAGATAGATGATAGATAGATAGATAGCCCAAGCAGCTGGAGATGGCTGTAGCAATGGAGGGCCCAGGCCCTTGAGGCGATAGAGGAGGCAAGATGGCTTTTATCCAGCACCAGATTTCTGAGACAGGGAAGCTGAGGACATAGCAGGAGTGTTTGAAATAGTCTGGACCAGCCAGAGGATACAGGCTCTGAGGATGAGCTGGAGGAGAGCAGCCGGTTAAATGAAAGCATGGACCCAGGGGGAGTTGGACCTTATGCCCTTGGCATGGAGCATTGTGAGAAAATTGAAATCTCAGAAACTACTGTGAACAGAGGGCCAGAAAAAGTCAGGCTAGAATGTTTCAAGCTACTTTGGGTACTTGGTAAAGGGGTCTGCGGAGAGATTTTACAAGTAAGAAAAGTAACAGGAGCAAAAACTCAGAAAATATTTGCCATGAAGGTGCTTAAAAAGACAATGATAGTAAAAAGTGCTAAAGACACAACTCATATAAAAAGTAGGATGGAATATTCTGGAGAAAGTAAAGTATCTTTCCTTGTGGATTTAATTTATGCTTTTCAGACCGATGGAAAATTCTACTTCATCCTTGAGTATCTCAGCAGAGGAGAATTACTTATGCAGTTAGAAAGAGAGGAAATATTTATGGAAGACACAACCTGCTTTTACTGGAAGAAATCTCCATGGCTTTGGGACATTTACATCAAAGGGGGATTATCTACATATACCTGATGTCGGAGAAAGTCATGCTTAATCACCAAGTTCATGGAAACTAACAGATTTTGGACTATTCAAAGAATCTATTCATGATGCAACAGTCACACACATATTTTGTAAAACAATAGAATACATGAACCCTGAAATCTTGATGAAAAGTGGCCACAGTAGTGCTGGGGATTAGTGTAGCTGGGGAGCTTTGATACAGGACATGTTGACTGGAGTACCCTCTTCATTGGGGAGAAGAGAAAGAAAACAATTGATGAAATCCTCAAGTGTAAACTCAATTTGCCTCCCTACCTCACAGAAGAAGCCAGCGATCTGCTTAAAAAGCTGCTGAAAAGAAATGCTGCTTCTCATCTTGGAGCTGGTCCTGGGGACATTGGAGAAGTTCCAGCTCATCCATTCTTCAGATATATTAACTTGGAAGAACTGCTAACTGGGAAGGGAGAGCCCCCTCTTTAAACCTCTTTTGCAACCTAAAGAGGATGTGAGTCTGTTTGATTTGAAGTTTACACATCAAACATCTATCTACCTGTTGACAGCTCAGATGACTCAGCTCTCAGCAAAATTGCCAACCAGGTCTTTTTGGGTTCTGCATATGTGACTCCATCTGTACTTGAAAACGTGAAAGAAAATTTTCCTTTGAACCAAAACTCTGGGCAACTTGAAGATGTATTGGCAGCCCATGAACACCTGTCAGCCAGGTCAAATTTTCTCCTGGACATTTCCGGGGAAGAGTTGCTTCAGCCAGCATGGCAAATCTTCAGACACCTGTGCCATATATGGTGGAAACAAGTGTCAGGAATAGACCAGGTGGATGTGACCATGACTGGGGAAACTTCAGCGCCATTTCCATTCTGAGCTCCAAACTCCTGGCCATACAAAATCAAGCTCTTCCCATGATCTCCAAACAACAAGAGCACCTGCGTATGAATCTGTGACAAAGCAATGCTTTTTAAGAATTTAAGGCAGAAAGGTGGGGAGGGAATGGGTGAGTATCCTTCAAGGTGAAAAAAGAAGACTCTACATAACAGTCTTGAAGAGTCAGTGTCATTCCATAAAACACTTTGGACAGAGGAAAAATAAACATGGATTTTCAAAAATCAATCAGTGGTGCAAGGAACTAAAGTGAAGTCGAATTTTGAAACTCTTAGGCACTAGGCACATCAATTAATTGATTCCTAGCGACATCTTCTCAAACTTACCAAGGATTTTCATGTTGATGGCTTGAAGCTGATGGTATTAAGGGTAAGGTATTGCTTCTGAATCACTGTTGAGTTCTGATTGTATTGAAAAAGAGTTATCCTTTCATTAGGCAAAGTATGAAGTTGTCTGTAATACTTGCAGCTAAGGATAAATTAGCATGAAACTTGGTCAACCTTTCTCCAGCAATATGGAATCAAAGACGAAAGAAACTTATCAATTGATGTTTTATGTGCAAACAACCTAAAAGTTGCAAGTTATGTTTTATTCAGGTAACTTACTGAGCCCAGGAGACAGCGTCTCAGTTTCTAGGTGGTGATGAAGACCCCTAATTTCTTCCTCATGAATATTTTAAATAAAAAATAAAAATCATATTTAATCATATAAAAAGAGAAAGTAAAAGAAAATTTATGGGCTTGTTTTTTAAAATGATGTTTTTAAGAGTATTTAATGCTATGAGAAACATTCGTGGTATTTAAGCTTTAAAAACAATGTAAAACCTGTGTATTTAATATTTCCCATTTAAAACAATTTAATGTATATATGCATATATAAACATTGTGTATTTGGAATTTTCTTACACTAAAATCTAATTTGTAGAAACAAATTTGTTAACTCATTTGGTTTTGTTAAGGAGCTGACCTGCCAGGTAACAGAAACACAGAAATACAGGAATGAATAAATGAATGAATGAATGAATAAATAAACAAAAAATAAATAAGAGAATGAATAATTAAATAAATCAAGAGATTTTAAGCATACCTGTTTTAAAACTAGGCTAGGGTAATAATTAAAAGCATAGGTAATTCTTATTATTTTTAAGTAAAAACAATTAGCCACTTGGATTTCTGTCGTTCTTTTCAGCACATCTATGTGATGGGTTTTGGGGTATGTGGGAGAGCCTGTATCACCTTAAATACTGGCAGTGAATTCTGACTCTTCATTTTCTAAGCAGTAGTATGCTGGTAAATGTTTAAAAATAAACTCCGTGAAAAATAAATGAATGAATGAATGCATGCCTGCACTGATTTGTGGCACTTGTCAATTTCCATGGTATAAATACTCCAATGACCGCTTTTCAAACTACCAATGTATCGGAAAGAGCTGTGAATAATTGGTCCTAGGAAGTGGTAGGAGCCTGTTTCATACTCCGTTTTTTCTGAGGCATGGTTCTGTGGACATGGTTCCTAGAGCGTCTATTCCTTGCATGCTGGTGTAACAAGTTCTGTTCTCTCTATGCTTGCTCAGGACCCATCTATTAGGTCTCACCTGTGTCTGTTTGAAGCTCTAGAACAGGGGTTGGCAAACTTTTTCTTAAAGGGACAGACAATAAATATTTTTAGACTTGTGGGCATTTGGTCTCTATTGCAACAAACTCAACTCATCTATTGAAGCTCAAAAACAGCCTTAGACGATATATAAAATGACGGACATGTCTGTGTTGCAATAAACCGTTCTCTTATAAAAACAGGCAGCAGGACTCTAGACCTTACTTTGCTGTTCCTGCCCATGAACTCCTGACTCTGCTGCACGTTGCATCCAGCTCTGCGCCTCAGGCTATGATACTGAGCCTCCCTGCAGGACTGCCGTGAATAGTATCACATCCATGTACACAGTTGTACCATATAGCCACAGTCCCTGTGCTTTCATCCCCAGCTCAACTTACTAACACCAAATCAAGAGATGGAAGGACAGAAATAACAATTTTGGTCACTTACTTTCCTTCTATTTTCTTCAATTTTTTCTTCTTTTAATTCACACTAAAAGGGAAAGGCATTATTTTTGCCATGTCGCCTACTCCGTTACTGAAGAACATACATCACTTAGCCAAATGGGCTGGTGTAGGCTTCACTCCACGTTGGAATTCTCTGCTCTGAGTCCTTCAGACTGGCTCCTTAGGAATGTGAAATATCTCTTTTTTTCATCTAAACCTGGATTTCAAACCTACTGCCTTGCTAAAGCAATCAACTACCCTACATGTTCTGGATAATATCCTCGTGATTCAGAATATGATGTAAAAGGGAAATTAAGGTGCATTTCAATCATTTCTATTATATGGATGTATTAATAGTGGACAAAAATCAAGATAACAACAATAATTTGTGAGTATTAAGTAACTTTTTAAAATTACACAAAATTATTTTAAATCAGAATAAAAATCTTAAAATATTTCAAAATGAGGACACTGTGGAGAGCTTATAGAAATATTCTACAAGTTGCAAAATATTATTTTCATAAGGATTAAGTGGAAATTTAGACAATAGACTATTTGGCAAATGAGGAAGGGAACAGTCTGGTACAGCAAATGTAATAGACTCCCATGCCAAAGTTTGCCTAAGCGTTTCAGCTGCAGACAACGGGGAATAGCTGTGTAATAGGAATGTCATACCAGATGTTCCAATTTCCCTGAACCTAAACTAATCACTGCTGTTGCTTTGGTCTATGAGAAAAAAAAAAATTTCATTTGAAAGCATTAGGATTTGTGTTACATAAAATACCAGTTCTTTCTAATTCTTATTCTTAGTCCTATCACCAAAAGTCAGAAGAGATTAGAAATATGCCATTTGAATTTTTACAGTTAAATTTTATTTTATACAATTAGACCAATGCATTTCTCCATTTTATGGGACTTGATATCCACATTTGAAATGGACTCCAAGGGGTATTGAAGAGGATAAAGATGTGGAAGAAAATCTCCCAGGGCTTTCCTGGTGGCACAGTGGTTGAGTCCGCCTGCCAATGCAGGGGACACGGGTTTGTGCCCAGGTCCGGGAAGATCCCACGTGCCGCGGAGCGGCTGGGCCCGTGAGCCATGGCCGCTGAGCCTGTGTGTCCGGAGCCTGTGCTCTGCAACGGGAGAGACCACAACAGTGAGAGGCCCGCGTACCGCAAAACAAAAAAAAAAAAAAAAAGAAAATCTCCCAAATAGACTTCTGCAGCTTAATTTTATATTGAAGGACTTCCAGAATCTAGTTTTATTTGCCTGTGTTTTAGTTGCAAAGTGACATTATATTTTGTCCGTGTGGAACACATTTTAAAACAATATTCTTCTTTAATACTGTAAGAGATACATAGTATTGCATGCCTCATTGATATATGAACGTGATTAAGGAAATGAAATTGCCCATGCCTAAATAATTCTTTAAAAGTGTGCCGTTAGAAAAATCAGAGCATGACAAGTTGTAATTATTAACTTTTATAAAATATCACTATATTTAGAAAAATAAATATACTGTGGTGCAATAGCCATTAGTTTCACAGACAAGAAAGTAAAGCTAATGCTAATAAAATATATGCTTACAGATTTTTTAACTAGATATTTTCTTAATTACCTTTATTAATGACAAGTTTGGACTAGTACAACTAATCTTTTTACTTCAAATGATTTTTTTTTGATTCATGTTTTTTTTAAGGCTGAAGTGGCTTCCTTTGAAATATCAAAGTCAATAAATAATGTCACCACTTATTAACAACAAACTAAATGAAAGAAGAAATAGATAAATGCAACATTAAAAATTCAAAGATGTCACACAGCTCATCTATGCACATTTTCTCGACTTATAGTTAAGAAAACTCAGACATTTATCTGCTCTCAACTGACAAAAACTAACAAAAATAGATACAGTTCATGAGTTTAGAATACACAGATGAGGGAGCTGAGGCGTAGAAGAAAGAAAACGTTGAATGTCAGGGGTAATATAAAGCCGGGAATACTTATCAACTCACTTTAGTCAAACAGAAGTTAGAATGGTGGTTGCCAGGGCTGAGGGGCGGTAGAAACAGGGGGATGATGGTTAAAGAATACAAACTTTCAGTTATGAGGTGAATAAGATATAGCACGGTGGCTATAGTTAATAATACTGTATTCTATGCTCAAAAGTTGCTGTGACAGTAGACCTTTAATGTTCCATTGTAACAACAACAACAACGAAATGGTAATTATGTGTGGTGAAGAACCTGTTAATTAACCTCATTGTAGTAAACATTTTGCAATATATAAGTGTATCAAATCATCACCTTGTATGCCTTACTTATACAATGTTATATGTCAATTATATCTTAATAAAGCTGACAGGGTTGTGAGAGCAAGCTAACGGGATAGAGGTTTCAAGTTTATCTCAGTAAGTTCTTGGTGGCAAAATCAAAAGAGAAAATATGTTTTATATTGAGATTCTTAATAGTTTAAGCTAAAAAGAAACCACTTGTATAGGGGGAGTAAAATTCATTTATTTGCATGCTTGTTTGTTTCTTTGATACTAATATCTGAATGTAATGCCTCTAAGGAGTTTCTTATGATGTAGAGACATAGGTCCTCAAAATACCCTAGTGACATCTAATTACCTCTTTTTATTACTTTCCTCAATGAAAGACAGATTTCCAAGGGACCAAATCACTTATCAGCACTCTAATTGTCTGATTTGATTTGAGTAAAATTAAGACTACCTGGAGAAGTGGTTATTTGATAAAAACCACACAGTTATTTCAGGACTAACCCAGATCCCTGGAGTTATAAGTAATAATATCTCCAATATTAAATTTTATATATAATTGGTAATCTCCTGGACAACTGAGTGTATTCAATCTGGTTTCTCTCTCATTTTTCTTTATACATTTATTTTTCAACATAGTCTTTGATAGATTTTTCACTTTCAAATGTTTATTGTTTGTTATTCTCCAAAAACTGCTTATAGATTTCCCAAACTACAGGTGAGGAAATAAGATGCTATCTGAAAAATAATTTGACTGACTATTCAATTCCGTCAAATAACTGCATATAGACAAAGCTTGAAAATAATCCATTTGCAGAAAATAAGTGTACAAGTTCTTTGCAAGTTCACACATGGCTCAAACACACCTTGGTTGTAATTTTACAACCTCACTTAATCATGCTTTTGGGTAGAGATTATTTCTTTTGTAACCTTTTGTGATTTACAGTATTTCAAATAATGTGTAACACATAATACACATTTAATGGATTTTTAAATTTTTTTTTTTTTTGGCTGTGCCCCATGGAATGTGGAACTTCCCTGACCAGGGATTGAACCCATGCCCCCTACTTTGGGAGCGTGGAGTCTTAACAACTGGACCATGAGGGAAGTCCAGTTAATGGATTTTATATGAACATATAAGGGATAAATCAGTCTTAATTGCTCTGTTTTACCCTGTCTATAATTTGATTCATCAATTAGTTAATTATTAATAAGCCATTCATATAAGATTTCAGCAATGAGAATAATAAGTTTTCTCAGTAGGTATGTTTTTATCGGTGAAGATGATTTCAGGTATAAGTTACCAAAAAAGAAGAAGAACAACAACAAAAAATTGGATAAAAAAGTAAAAATATTTATTATTTCAAGTAGCTAGAATGGTCCAGGAAAGGGCGGCTTTTCTATTGGTTAATTTACTGGATCAATGATATCATTAAAGACCTGAGGGCTTCCCTGGTGGCGCAGTGGTTGAGAGTCTGTCTGCCGATGCAGGGGACACGGGTTCGTGCCCCGGTCCGGGAAGATCCCACATGTCACGGAGTGGCTAGGCCCGTGAGCCATGGCCGCTGAGCCTGCGCGTCCGGAGCCTGTGCTCCGCAGCGGGAGAGGCCACAACAGTGAGAGGCCCGCGTATCGCAAAAAAAACAAAAAAGCAAAAAAAAAAACCAAGCAAAAAAGACCTGAGTCCATTTCCTCTTTCTGCTCTGTTATTCTTTGTGTATTTCTGGAATACCTCATGGATACAAGAGGGCTGCACACCTGCAGGCAGTGCATTCTAATACTTAGAATACCATGGCATGTACAATACTGGCTGAAACAAAGAATAGTAAGATGACAACCTTTTTGCTGGGAAAATTATTAAAAGAGTTGGTTGCATACTTACATTGTATTGAGTTAGGAAGTTATTTTAATTTTCATAGAATGATAAGCATGAGAACAATTGATTATGTTTACTGTAACAGAACAACATGCCTTTTGAAATGAATCCATGGTTCTAATGCTAATTTTCTATAAGCATTTGGTTTGGAATTGCCTAAAATTTATATTTGAGTGTTTCCAAAAAAATTAGAAAAAAATGCTCAATTTTTTACTGAGTTGCAGGTTTATAGGTTATGGAGACCAATTTCTAGCTTTCCTTAATTAAGCGCATTAATGTTATTTTCCTATCAACTTTTCACAATAATGTATGGTCTTAAAGGAAAAACTTTAATAAATGAGAAAGAAAGAGAGAAAGAGAAAGAGAAAGAAAGAAAGAAAGAAAGAAAGAAAGAAAGAAAGAAAGAAAGAAAGAAAGAAAGAAAAGAAGGAGGGGAGAAAGGGAGAAAGAAACAAAGATAGAGGGAGGGAGGAAGTGAGTCAGAAAGGAAGGGGGCAGGGCACAACCATTAAAAGAATAGCACACCCATTAAGAAAAACAGGATACCACAAAAACTGGTTAGAACCTACTAGGCCCAAGATGGCAGAAGATTTGACTTCCAGGAGAACTTAAGCCTCATTATATGCTCATTGTAATATATTAGCATGCTAAATGACACACCCACAAGTGCCATGGAAGTTCAGAGGCCATCCATAAAAGGCCAAAGTGTAGATGGTGCCCCAACTCCTAGAAATTCCCACCCCTTCTCCAAGACAGAATATTCCTCCCCCTTGTTAGCCTATGAAATTAGCCAGCCCATAAAAACTAACCATCCCCACACCTCCGGTCCTACTCCTGCCTTTTGAGACTGTCTGCATTCTGTGTATGGAATGTGTATCTCCCAGGGTTGCTCTCATTTTCCTGGAGGAACCCATGCCCTGTGGCCTCTCTCCCCCTCTGAGATGACCCATAATGTGCCTACGGAGTGTGTATCTCTCTCAGTTAACCTGTTTTATCCTTACTATGGCTCGCTCTTGAATTCTTTCCTGCACGAAGCCAAGGACGCTCACTTGGTGGCCCATCCCAGGGACTCACCTGAGACCTCGGACATGACTCTACTCTGGTGCCCCATTTTTTCCTGCAACAGAAGGCAGGCAGGCAGGAAGGAAGGAAGGAAGGGAAAAAAGAGAGGAAGAGAGAGAAAAAGGAAGAAAAGAAAAAATATATAACTGCGGGAATTTTAATTTTTGCTAAGAAAAATGATATTTAAAACAAAAAGTTCAAAGTATTACAGAAACCATGTGAACATTTTATTTACCTAGTCATTCAGCACCCATGACCCAGTGCCATGTGCTTACCATGTGCCAAGCTAATATATTAGCTAGAAGATGACTAAGATATACTTCCTTCCCAAATTCCTTAGCCATTTTAATATTTATTTCAGTAGAAGATATATATTTATTTAATGAAGATGATTATTATTTATTAATGAGAGGGGTCTTCTTGAAGCATTTTTTGGCTATTGCTCTCAATACCTAGGGAAAAAATGATTGATAAAGAGAACACGCAAATTGTTTTGAGCAGAATCCACAAGCTATGCATTACCTAAAAAAGAAATGAGATATGAATTTAGAATACCTATGTTCTGTTTAAGTAGAATTCAAGGATATTGTCTCCTTGCCAGCAGAAGTAACTTGTAAGTAGAACAGTTACAAATAAAAACCCTGATACTACCCAAGTGTTTATCTTTGTTAACAACAAAAACACCCTCAGGGATCCTAGTTAGTTTCCTCTCCCATTTACTCCACCCACAATGAAATATAATGATGATAGGTATAAGGGCAAGAGCATTCATTAATGCAAACCTCAATTTATATGAAGAAGTGACATTTTATTTTGGTAAATAAAAATAACAAGGATACTGACATGGCATAGAATAATCGCTTACAGCGTGACTGAAATTAGGGAATGTGGTAGACAGTTGAGGCTAAATGGGTTTCCATTAGAATTAGGAGAAAGACTGAATTACATACTGCCTTTTGTCAGTGAGCATTAGAAGAATCATAGATGTGTGCAATGCAGATTACTTCAAAGAGACTTGGAGTAGAAATTAGAAAACTGTTTTGAATCCTGGTGCCTATATTCATTCATTTATTTCCTACTCATCTTTTATCAATTTATTTATTAATTGTAATTAGGCAATTATTTTAATACATTTTTATGATGGAATATGTTTAATCTAATTCTGAGGTATTATTTTTTTGCAGCTCAGATTTTTCTTTTTATTATTTATTTATCTTTAACAATAATATATTCAGATGATAGCAAAACTCTGAGGGTACAAAAGAATAATCTTTAAGTCTCCTTTGGCAATGTTGTTGGGAGCTTCATTTCCTAACACAATGCCTCTTTCTTGAATGGAGGATGTTGCTGATTTTGAGTGACTGTCACTCACAGAAAGAATGCAGGGCTCTGGATTACTGATTATCCACCACTGACCCTGCAGCTTGAGTTGCATGTGTAAGTTTAGGTGACATTTTTGCTCATTCATGTTCCAACTAAAATGCTGCCTATGACTAGAGCACCCAAGGGTGGCTAAGGAGGCAGCAGACATCTTTTACCCTGTGCATTCCCAACACTGTCGCTGAGGACAGTTCAGCCATTCCCACCACAGGCTCTCTGAGCCCTGTCAAGCAGTTCTTGTCACTCTGCAACAACAGTGGGCTCTTCCAAACAATGTCATCTATCTTGCCTTTGATCAATATGATGTCATGCTTTCCCAGGTAAGTCACAAGCTGAGCCAGAGAAGGGATGGACATTACTTGGATGAACGGGACCATTTTTCTAGTCATCTAGGCCCCTCTTCTGGTCTTCATCCCCTCCTCCATGATTTGCAGACAAGTGTTGTGCAATGTCAACATTGAAAGAGGTTATAGTTTACAAATGTGGCTTTTGCCTAAAGTGTCCAAGAGAATAGTTAATACATTTACACTATGAACTCTCAATGGTAAATATAACATGACCAGAAAACTACTTATCATTCAAATTTTCCTATATACTCTGAATAAAATTGCATCACAACTTTTGAGAGAGTAATTTGAAGTCAGTATCCATTATGGCACAATGGGTGATGCAGCATTAAATAAATGGTATTAAGGAACCATAAAGCCAAAAAGGCCCACATTGTTTCAATTCAGACAGGCTGAGGAAAGCCATGTCACTATGTGCAAAAGCAATATAGCTACCTTTTTTTCTCATGATGGGAATTATAAAATTAGCAAGAAATGGCACATTTGATGATTAAGAAAAAGAATAGAGGGTCCCTGGGCCTGAATAAGAAAAGATAGTTTAGTACACTACAAAGACTCTTCCTACCCATTATTTTAAATTTACGTTAATAAATCACTCTACCCCACATGGGTCCATGCACTTTTAACATATTTTTTAAAAAATCCAATTCCTTATATGTACATAGGGTCCCCACCAAAGATATTTGCTTACAGCTCCACATACTCTTGGGTAAGCCCTGCCCAGAAATATGCTAACTGTGAAGTGTGGTCAATACAATTACATAATCTGAAATCTGCTTTCTAATTTCCACTCCATGGTCCATTGCTATAAGAAAAAGAGTAATGTCTTTGTACTTCTTTTTCCTCTCTTCCAAATGGAGATATAAGAGTAATTACCTCACTAGTATGGTGTGAATACTAATTACCCATATAGAATGCCTAGTAATTTTTTATATTATTATTACTACTAGTCTAGTGTTCCATAAATATTGACTAGTAGTAGGAGTAGTTGTAATAGTAGTACTCATGAGAGGTTGTGGCTTGAATTAAAAAGATGATCAGGGAAAATTTCTTGGAGGCAGAAATGTTTGAGGGAATTTAAGAACACATTCTTAAATATTTAACATTAGATTGTTGCTTTGCTAAACTCTTGTGAAATTCTTCAACTGCTCTGCATATACAGTAAAGTCTGGCATATACACAACCTTGAGTCCATGGTCCCTGGAAGGAGATGACTTCTGGAAAATGATATAATATGGAGAGAATTGACTTCTGCAGAGTGACATCAAGTAGAAAACAGACTGTAGGTACAGGAGGAAAAAATCCAGAAGAGAGAGAGAAAAGCAGAAGTAGGAATTTAGAGCTTGAGATCCTTAGGAGAAAAGTGTAGGCAACCCTTCTTTCAAATCCTCAGGAATCTCTAGGGACATTGGAAATGAAGTATTTTTCCCCACCCCCACCATACATAGCTAGTTGATTTAAGCCAATTTTACCTAAATAATAAAGGAAAAGGTGACACAAGCAATTTGAACTTGGGAACATACAGCAAGTTAGCATGTTGGTTACACATCGAGTTATTCCAGGTATTGTAAGAGTAAACAAGTCTGCTTAACCCAAGTCTCCGCTTTGAAAACAAACAAAGCATATATGTAATACTCAATGGGAAGACATTTTGATAATGTTGAAAGCTGAGTCATGAGTTCAGTTAAATTTTGAAATAATTAAATCTGATATTGACCACATCTTTGTTTCATTAGTGTTAATTTGGTTCTACAGTAAAATCTCCCTGGACATTATTTTGTTGCTGCCATATCCCATAAGGCACCTCTGTGGCAGGAAATCTTCAGCATTTCAAGGTTTTGAAAGAATTCCTCTCTAAAGAAGACCCTCATTATAGATCCTACAAGTCAAAACTTTGGGCCCAGCTTCAACCTCTGACACCAGCATTGTCACACTTTTCAGTGGTCTATTGACTGTCTCACAATCTTCCATCTGCATTTCCATGCCTGGTCCCTCACCATGACAGTCTGTCCACTTGGAATGTCTTCTCTCCTCCTCTGCACTTCCCCATACTCCTTCCATGTTTAAAGACCACTTCCAGTCATTGTCAGAGAACATTTCTGATGATTTCCGTGTGCTCATTCATTATAAACTCACAGCACTTATTTTCTAAAATGTGACTGGAACTCATAATCAGATATTTCCTAAGGAGATCCTATACTGCTGACTTGCATCACTGTTCTTTTTTTGTGTACCTAAATCTATTGTGCTCCTTCCTAGATTCTGACCTCAGAGAAGGATTAGGTCCTTGTGTTATAAAATCCTTCGCATAGCATGGTACTCAGCATATAATAGCAATAATGGAGGACCGATTTGAAGTTTTCCAAATAAATTAATCATATCATGCATATTTATGATCGAAATAAGCTCTAGTTGGGTCACTGAAGACATTTTAGTGATATATACTTTAGATCTAATTTTCAGAAAAGAAATATAAATTACAAGATGTGACACAGCACAAAGTATATTTTAGATTAACTGTAAGTTCCTTAATAATTAAAAACTGTATAAACAGTCTTCAGATATCTCACAGGTGAGATGGTAAATGCCTGGCCAAGTCAATTTATAAATAAACAAGCTAATAAAATGCTGATAAACAAGTATCAATCAATGGAATGAAGGTTGGAAAAAATACTGGTAGTCACTTGACTGTGAAAGAATGCAGTTTTGAGCCTGGAATCTGGGGCTGTTGATGAGGAAGCATTTATGAGATGTGTCAGATGTATGAGTAACACTTTTTTGGAAAAAGTAAATTTTTTTTCATATATGCTGACTCTTACTATGATGACAAAGGGCTCTCACAAGTATAAGCAGCAATTTTATTTTAAAATGTTTTCTTCAATATATAAATAATGCTTTAAACATAAGTGAAGAATATCTC
Source organism: Orcinus orca (assembly GCF_937001465.1). Lineage (NCBI taxonomy): Eukaryota > Metazoa > Chordata > Mammalia > Artiodactyla > Delphinidae > Orcinus > Orcinus orca. Next base: position 125,869,331 of record NC_064563.1, read on the forward strand.
AGAGCTTTATGCTATAGAGAGGTTATTTTGAAAGTAGAATTTGAAATTTTTTCATTATATGTATTTCATTATTGAAAATGATGTGTGTGGTAAATGTATCACTTATTAAATTTCTCTTTTATGTAAACATTTTAAAATCATATTTTATAGTCTGCTGAAAATTCTAGTGTCTTAAGAGTTCCAATGTGTTTTGCATGTACTTATAAAATATACAAAACTACAGATGTGAAATATGAATATGAAATAGTAAAATAATTGATACTATTAGCGATTAAGAATAGCTGGACATTAAGAAAGATGAAAATTTCATAGTTAAATTACAACTAAAACCTTTATTCAACTTTTCATGGTTAAAAAATAAATGTCTTGCTTTACCATGGGCAGCCAGCAGTTTAAACTATTACAGCCCTTCAGACAAAGTACCCAAATAACATGTTTTTTTACTCTCTGCATTCCAATTTCTTAAACCAGCTTTTTAAAAACTACTGGTTATAAAGCATACTTAAATATATTGTTCTCAGAAAAACAGATTATCATCCATTCATTAATTGTCAAATTAATTAATAAGTTAGTAACGTATTTAGAATAACAAGCTGATTTTATCACATTAATAAAGTCAAATATTTTGAAGCAAGTACATTCATCGGCAACTGGTCCTTTTACTTTTTATTATATTCTCTTTTATATGTACATGAGTATATAATAGTATATACATACATGTATAAACACACAGTGAACTACAAATTTTTTTATTAATCATCCATATTCTGAAAATATGTTTAACGTATTTTATCTTAGTCTGTAAGATAATTTAATATCTACAGTATACTTTTTTATATAACTAGATAAACAAATCTGAAGAAAACAACTCCTTGCATGTCATTTTACTCCAATTTTGACTCAGTCTGACGTGCTTGCTTACCCCAGAATCTTGAAGATTTCCACAGAAAGTTCAGGGACCCCATTAACACATTTTTTCCAATTGCATTTTTTAAAATGGCAACAATACAAGGAGCTAAACCATGATAAATGAGATCTTGAAAGAAGCAGTTTCATTATTTCTAACCTATATATCTTAAGGAAAAAATCTAACATTTAGAGATACAATTGAATGGGAAGAATTTTTAATAATTTGACCTTTTCTTTCACTCACTTGTCTTTGACAATGATGACCTAACCCTGTTGGGTCCCATTGTCCTTAGGAGTTAACAGAAGTATACTATCTGAATCATGTGGTATTGATTCCAAGATACTAGGAGGTGATTTTAAGAAATAAAGATGTAATGCCTTGGCAAAATAAGAGGATTTTTTTTCAAATGTCTCAGATGATATATAAATAGACCCACAATCCCTGCAAGTGCCTAGTTGGCATCACAAATAATTCAGTCACCATGGTAAAATCATTATATCCTCAGCTATAGAGAAAAAAGAAATCAAAACAAAAATATAGTTGATCACTGATTGAATATTCATGTCAGCAAAACTGAGAGTTAAATCATCTATGATACCTTAATTTAAATAATATTGGTTTATCATTTAATATACTTTTAACTGCAAGTAACATAAAACTCAACTTAAATTGTGTTTTAATGAAAAGGTGTATAATCAGAACAAGAAACACATGTTCATGGTGCAATGAAACCCATAGGGTATGCATGGTCATGGGCAAATACTTTTGGCAGGGACCCTGTCAATATGAACAATTTGATTTTTTTTAAATTTGTTAAAATATCATGGCCAAGGTGATGTATAGTGATTTATTGATGACTGTTTATACTAAGAGTAGAGACGAGGGACATAGATATTTGTTCATTGTCTAAAGAGAGCACTTGAAGATTTGTTTTAGTGACCAGGCACTATCTCTTCCTGTGCAAGGCCAGGGACCATCCCTTCATGGACTTTATTGTCATTTGTGCTGTTCCTGAATGTGTTAGTTTTCTATTGCTGCAAAATTGCCACAAACTTAGCAACTTGAAGCCACTCAAATTTATTCTCTCTCAGTCTCCAAAGGTCAGAGATCAAGACACAGTGTGACTGGATTCTCTGCTGAAGGTCTGGATGGGCTGAAATAAAGGTGTGGGCAGGAACTGTGGCTCTCATCTGGACCCAGGTCCTCTTCCAAGCTCACTGGATGATGATGGCAGAATCATTTCTTTGTGGTTGTACGACTGAGATCCCTGCTTTCCTGCCAACTTTTGGCTACAAACTGCTCTTAGCCCTTGGAGACCACCTGGATGGAGTTCATTGCCATATGGCTCCCATATACAACTTACAAAATAGATGTTTGCTTTCTTCCTGGGCAGCCAAAGCATTGCTTTCTGACGTTCTCTTCTTCAACCAGCCAGATAAAACATGCAGCTTTTAAAGGTCTCACCTGTTGTATCAAGCCTTCCCAGGACAATTACCTTTTTCTGTATAATGTAACATCATCACAGAATTGATATCTCCTTATTTTCCAAGGTTCAAACCACACTCAAAAGGAAAGGGATGATACAAGGGCAAGTGAATCCTACCTACCACACTGCCTAACTTAATATCCACCACAACTAGAAAAAGGTAGTGAGAAAATGTGACAGCACTACTACTACCCACATTCCTGTGACTCTTTAGAAGGGATTTGTATTGAAGCAATAGAGATCTTCTTATACCTGCGGTTCCCTAAAACCATTGACTTAATGTTGGCTTCATCATTACACATGACACTGCATCACCTGTTGTGCCATGCATGCACACTGGCTCCGAATGACTCCTTCAAAAGTTGTTACAGGCTTTGAGGATGACCACAAAGAGAAGTCTTACTGATATTGCGTAGGAAAATGCAAATGATAGTTTATTTCAGGGTCATGTTACATATTCCATTCTGGATTTTATAGCAGTGAAGCTAAACAGCACATTTTTCATCTGTATCTCCTCTTGAACTCTTTAGGCTGTAATCAATGTATTTCTTGAATTTGATCTCTCAATATTCACCACATATCTGTCTTCTGCCTGCTACCACCAGGACAGGACAGGAAAGGTTGTCTGACCCTTATCCACATCTATCACATTATAGGTCCCCTTTGCATTGGAGCAATGGTCTCAAAAACTTAGAGGACATAGATGCAGCCACCCCTGGAAGACTTGTGGATATGTGACCCAGAGCTTGCAGCTGTAGCGGTTGACTGCCTAGGTGCCCGCGGAGGGTGGCACGCAGGGCAAGGTATGCCTGCTACTATCCCTGCAACTCTCCAGTGCTGTAGACCAGGGACAGTGTTGAGGTGAACATGGGCCCACACTCCCTCACTCTCAGCTCAAGCCAAATCTCAGGAGTTGAAAGTCAGTGGTCCAGAACCCTGCATTCTGAGAGTCACCTACACGATTAGAGTCACCCATTCTGGGTAACCTAATCTCTAGTGATCCTGTGGAAAAATACAGTTCTGATCAGTGAGTGATTGACAAACTGTGCCACCCTCCTGGAACCAGCCATGCACAAGACTCCACGTGATCTCATAGAGCTCAGCCCTGGAGCTCCTCTGGGCATCTGGTTGACCCCACTGAGGAAGTTGGGAAAGTGTCAGAAAGGCTATTAAGGGAAGAAAAGGACTCTATACCTATAGAGAGACCTCTCAGGGCTCATGATGCTGCGTGGAGACAACTGCACACCCTGGCAGGTCTTGAGCACTGGCGGGAGGTTGTGGGGAGGTTACACCATTTCAAGGAAGGGGCAAGGCTGAGGACAGGGCTGGGGCAGAGCACCCATGTGTCCTGGTCCTGGGGCTGTAAATCGTACTTTTCTCCTCCACACCTCCCTTATTTTTGCTCATTTTCAGTCTACTCCACAAATTTCTTTCTGGCAATCTGTATACTTTCCTGGTCCCTGGCCCAACAGGGAACATTCTGTGTGTTAACTTTCAACAATTAAAGTGGACCAACAAAATATTTTACTTAACAAAGACTGTCTTTATCCATAAGAGGAATCTCTCATCAGTTCCTATTTTTATCTCCCAGCTACATAAAGTTGAACTTTCCTCACAATATTTCATAAGTATTATAAGAACATAAAACTCTTGTTCTGTGTATGGTAGAGACTGTATTAATGGGGAGTAGACAATAATTTCCTTTCATTTTCCTTGTTCAAACATATCTCAAAATCAAATTTTTTCTCTAGGTGGATTTTATAATGAGGTGTGACTTTTAAATCTGATTTTATCATAGCCTCCAAAATAAATCTCAAACCTACAGGGCTAACAAATTCCATTTGCATTCATCAGGTCTATTATTTTTTTCTTTAGTCATAATCTCACCCAAACTATCACCTGTATTATAGATAGGAATGTATTTCCTGTTTCTAAAGTTCTCCAGTTCTATAAAGTCCTTTAGTAACTTGTTCAGATATTTAACAACCTCTCCTGTAAAGAGATTCCTTTTTCTATCTTTCACTTTGTCAAACCTGTTATTTGCTCCTTAAAAAATCACTATTAACTTTTGCCTTAGCCTTATTTTTAACCCTTTAGTTGAACTACACATATATTGAACATAGTTGAATAGAAGAAAATATCAATGTTAAGCTCCTTGAGATTTGATTTAATGATATTACCTTGAATGAAAATGAACAGATAAGTTCAGAACATATGATAAGATATTAGGAGAGTTTCTGCCCTTCATTAATTATCCTTCCTGTTGAAAACTAATATCAAATTAAATAGCTGCAATAATTTTATATTAAAGTTGCATCACACTTTTATATCAGATAATTATTAGGCAATAACAAATATAAGACTGTATATTTAAGGTAAGTTTAAATGTGTAATTAACTTACTATGCAGGCAAAAACTTTGTCTCCAACTTTATGTTGATGTTCTAAAATAATAACATTTTCTAATTTTTTCTTGATTAAAATTGACACAATCTGTTGCAAATAAATAAAAAGATTACGTTAATGTATGTGGCTGTTTAGGTTTACCTCCTAGTAAAGCTAAGTCAGAAGGAAGTTTCTAAGTCCAAGAGTCTCAGTTTCTGGAAAAAACAAATTAAAATCCTGATATGTGATTTACCCACTTAAATTTAGGTGCAATTCAAATAAGGCAATAAACTAAATGTTTAATCTTCTGTGCTGACACAATAAATCCAATTATTTTACTGAATATGTGCATAGATGGTGCATAAAGATATATGTTGATTAAAATATGGATTAATTTATCATTTTCTGATAAAAATGAACATTCTTGGTATTAATGGAAAAAGAATGACATTCCCAGTTCCCCAAGATTATTTACCTAACTATAATGACCATGTCATTCTTGTCTCATTCCTAAAATAATAGGTACTAGGTAGGTATATTTGGATTAGGGATAGGAAATTTTTGTCTCTAGGGATAGAACACAGGGAGGGTTATGAGTGAGGCAAAGGAACCATTACAGTGGGAACCATGGCTGCATTCCAGCCACACTACTCCCCACAGCATTACCCAGCCCGCTGACTTCAATGTACCCTGAGAAAGATTGGAAATAAATGCAGCTTCTAAACTTGGACGTGTAGGTTATCAAATCACTAAGAATAATTATTAAGAATGCCACAAATTGATTATGGCTTTTCCTGACACGAAGAAAAGGTCTTTCCTTATAACAACTGGGAGCTAAGAATAAGCATTTTATGTTACTATTGTTACTTCTCATTTGGCCCTGGTCCCTACTCCTAATTTTAGCACCACCATCTATGCACGTAAGGAGAAGACAGAGAAGTGAAAACAAAACAAATCCTTAAAGCTTATGGGAAACTAGAGCATCATATGGGTGCTCTCAATTTCCTGGAACAAGGTAATTAAACAAACAGGAATTGCCAATTTTGCTCTAGAAATCACTTGAGGGTTAGCTCTGAGAGGAAAGATATATAGTTTAAAACAAGATTTGACTGGAAGTTCTGAATCAAGCTGCCAGAGGCCCTGCGTAGTCTCACGGAGATAGGGTCTAGTTAAGCCTGAGTTGGACCAAGTTCAGTGTGCTTCCTTAGTAACTGTGGTGGTGGACGGCCTTTTATTGTTCCTACTGTTAAGCTTTTGTTTGTTTGTTTGTTTGTTTTTTGGTCTACATAACGTTCTTCTCTCTTGACTGTGACAAGGTGAGGGGTAAACAGGTACTTTTCAACCTGCTGTATTAACATTAATGCATACTTAATTTTCAAAAAAGTATTTGATTTAAGTTTGATCTTACTGCTAAGCCACAGGCAACAGCTAAAAATAAATAAATATAATCTATTTATAAGGCAGAGAGTCTGGTGTTCTAAGAGCAATTGGGAACTCAATTACATTAATTGTTTCCAAAGCAAAGACACTCTAACAGGTAGACTTGTGCTATGGGGGTGGGGCAAGTGGGACAAGGAGAGTGGGATCCAACTGCTTGGAGACTCAGGGTAGGTGAGGATGCCACCCTCTCTCACTCTTTTTTGACCTCAGATACCATTTCACATCAACAGGGTGATGGAACAACTCTGTTCCATGTAGTAATTGAGGAACTCAGGATTCTTCCATCTTGTGTGTTTTTTCCCCTCTTCTTAGAGTCCTTGAATTTCTTTCCATCTAAGCTGTTTAATTTGTAGTGAGACTAAGGATTGGGTGAGAGAGGTTTTGTGATCTAGACTGAAAGCATCACACTTCATATTCCATTCTCCACTCCTATTTCATGTGAGGCCAACACAAGAAAATTAGTTCCGCACCTGTTTCAACCCCTGTTTTCAGAGTCAGACCTCAACTCTTGCCCTCTGCAATAGCTTCTCTGCAGAGTAATCATGTTAAGAATCCTTAATGCTGGCCTGTGATGCCCTCTATGTTCTCTCCCTTTTCATCTCTTCTTTTATAACACTTCCCCTGCTGTCCATTCCCTAGGATACTGTCTCCTCTCTCCTATGCTCTCTCCTACCCAAGTCCTTCTTTTTATTACTTAACCCATAATAATCTACAAATCACAACAACTAATAATTATAGCACTGAGATTATTAGTAATAATAGTGCTTATAGTGTCTACTGCATGCCAATCCTAAGCAATTTACAAATACTGACTCCTTTGATTCTCACTATAACACAGTGGCCAACACTATCATTCTCTGCATTGATGAATGAGAGAACTGAGGATCAATGAGATTAAGCAACTACCCAGGTCACTTTGCCCATATGTAGCAAAGTCATGATTTGCACCCAGGCAGCCTGGCCCCTGATTCCACAATTGCAGTAGTTATGCTATACTGTCCAAAGGACATTTCCTCATGGAAGTCTCTTGATGTCCTAGTCCTGGTCAGATTCCCAGGTTACATGCCCTCATGGTGCTATGGACTTTTCATTTATTGCACTAGGGCAAGTCAAAATTTTACATTTATGTGTTTGCCTATTTGTCCATTGTCTGTCTCTCCTCCTGGATAGTAATCTCCATGAAAGCTAAACCATTAACACTTTGGCACACTGATATTTTCCTGACACCCTAGACCAGTGGTTGACACTGCTCAATAAATCTCCCTGAGAAAACTGTAGCTCCGTTTCCCCAGGTTCTGTATGGCCTTGGTTTCACTGATTCCCAAAGTCCAGAGGGGACGTTTACATAACACCAGTAAATCAACAGGCAAACACCCAAGGATCACTTGAAAGCCATGTCTGTTAAACTTTGGGAAACATGCCTAAGCATATTTTGGTTAAGAACACAAGAGCTAATTTTATCGATAACTCTAATGGTGTGACAGGCACTTTGTTACATAGATTTGTCTTATTTAATTTTTCGTAGAAACTATGATATAGACTCATTCGCTTATTAACTCTTTTTTACTCATGAGGAAATACAGCTAGTTTGGGTAATTAAATTACCCCAATTCACATAGACACTAAGGTATGACAGGAAACTCAAGCCATACAATCAATTAGCTAAATCAATTAGCTATTTTCATCACAGCAGCCCTTACTGTGCAAAGGTCCTGGGAGAGAAGACAGGGACTTTGGAGACAATAAGACATAAAGAGGGATTGTGAGTGAAAGGCTGGGAGAAGGGTTTAGAGAGATAGAACCCATGCCATCTAGAGCCTAAGCTGAACCTTGTCTTCATCCATGAAGGCTGTTTCTCACCAGCATCCCCACTCCCTGACTGTGGAGCATCCTTACTGAGGAGAAGGTAGATATTTGTCTTTGGCAGTTCTGGGATAAGAGCAGATTGATTCCCCCTCTATGGGACTTGAGAGGCTCTCTTAAATTTCCTATCAGTTACTCTTTTTACACTTTCAACTCATGGTCAAATTCAAGGCAAAACAAGGAGTTTGTTTCCAGTCCTAGTAGAAAGTGCAGGGAAAATATAAAGATTTCTCACCCTCTGAACAACATCTATTTTTTGAGTACTCTATTCTCACTCAAAGTCTGGGTAGAAGGACCTCTCTGGAGAGACTCACAGCTCAGAGATACTATCCATGCTGGACATAATGATCACCCAGATATGCTTACAACATAGATCGACCACCTGGGAGAGACAGACAGGTTCCAGGAGGAAGGGTCTCTCCTGAAGCCTGGCTGTTTCCTGGTACTCTGAATGTCCTGATTCTCTTACATACACAAGGACAACTTCATACATAACACCATCCCAGATGTACCAACATCTCCGCCACATTGAATTCTTCCTCAATCTCAGCAGTCTACATGATGGGGGAGATGGAGGAAATGTCATGTGGGGAACTTACAAATGTTGAATTAGTTACTGCCCTAATTATGAGATGGATTACATCTAAAGTTTGGTCCATTTACAATGTCTAATACTGCTTCAGCAGCAGCAGTTTTCGATTATTTACACTTCTTGCTGCCTAAAGAGTCATGGAGACTGGCTATTAAAAATTAGACTGACCAAATCTGTAGCACATATCTGCACATTTTATGTGGATTCAGTTTACACATCAAAAAAAAAAAACCAAAACAGGGCTTCCCTGATGGTGCAGTGGTTGAGAGTCCGCCTGCCGATGCAGGGGACACGGGTTCGTGGCCCGGTCTGGGAAGATCCCACATGCCGCGGAGCGGCTGGGCCCGTGAGCCGTGGCCGCTGAGCCTGTGCGTCCGGAGCCTGTGCTCCGCAATGGGAGGGGCCACAGCAGTGAGAGGCCCGCGTACCGCCAAAAAAAAAAAAAAAAAAAAGGCAAAACCCACCAAAACCTACGATCTCTAACTTGGATTTTTTTCACTTAATTTTGTATTTAATATCTCTTAATATATACCTTATCCTTTTATAAGGATATTTAAGTTTTTTTTTGGTTATATTTTTCCTTCCAATCCAGAGAGTTAGAAATTTTGGCGACTGAGATGTATAGTCAATGTACCCCATCAGAAATAGCTTTAAACACCATACTGCATGAATGTTAGTTCAGTGAAAACTCACAAAGTCTCATACTTTTCAGATTTTTAAATGACACATTGAACATAGAAAAATATTTTATTTCAGTTAAATACAGCTTTAACAATTCATATTCCTTTTACAATAAGATCATTTCTTAAAATGTCTAGATATTTTAGACACTGGATGTACAGCTAATAGCTAACATGAATTATAGGAAAAACTGAAATTGCATGGATTTGCCTAATCTTTAAAAAAATACTCCCTGGACAGCTATGAGAAATTTATAATACTTCAGTTCAAACTTACACCATTTCTAGGCCTTTCCTTTAATAAGAATTCTAAATCTAACTACTTAAATATATAAATTTATTGAAAATTAACATCAAATGTAAGAACAGCAGTTAATTTAATGTTAAAATGCTAAAAGTATGCCTTACTCGAGAACTAATTTTTGAAAGTTTACAGAAAAAGACAGCAACCATGTTCTCTCTCCTGTATCTCTCCCTGGGTGGTAGAAATCCAAGAGGCTTTGATTGGATAATGTTCAGCGTGTTTGAACACACAGATCCTGGCAAAAGTATCCTTTTTTTTTTTTTCTGAGGTTCAAAATTAAGAACTGAAGAAGCACAAATAAAGGTACAGTTTTCAGTTCATCAGAAATAATAATTTTTACTAAACTCTACAATGAGTTTTTTGCCAAAATAAGGAAGACTCATGAAATTTTTTCTTATTAAAAAAAAAAAAGATAGAGATAGTTCAGGTAATCACAGGACATTATTTTGGGCAAAGGCCCAGCATATCTGCAAAGAGTATTGCCTTGAAATTTTATCCTCTCTCTCAATCACAGAGATCTCACATATCACAGTTATATTACTGTGCAACTACTGATTTTCCCAAATACTTCTTAAATGCTTCTTTCTAGTCAAGGTAGTATATCAAAGGCTTCCCAAACATTTCTATTCATTTTATTCTTCCATATTCTTGTTTACAATATTTCCTCTGCCTGAAATACTATCTCTCTCAAAACCCCTGCCTTCCTTCCATCCCTTCATTTTCTATTTAGTGTCTGTGTCCTCCCTCACAGGCCTTTTTTTTTTTTTTTTTTTTTTTTTTTTTGCGGTACGCGGGCCTCTCACTGTCGTGGCCTCTCCCGTTGCGGAGCACACGCACGCTCAGCGGCCATGGCTCACGGGCCCAGCCGCTCCGCGGCATGTGGGATCTTCCCGGACCGAGGCACGAACCCGTGTCCCCTGCATCGGCAGGGGACTCTCAACCACTGCACCACCAGGGAAGCCCTCACAGGCCTTTTCTGAATACTTTCATGCTTATATGGCCTAACAATTCTCTTAACTATGATTATAATTGTAACCTCACACATCCTTGTTGCATTCCTTATACTATTTTCCAATTTAAATCTCCAGTTTGAATTTTTAATATTTGCTTAAATATGTTGTTTAACTTTTTGCAACACTGGAAATACTTTCCCCATCTTTGTACTCCCCATCCTCATTCCCACCAAACCCAAACATATAGTGCACATAGTAGTCACTCAGTAAATAATTGTTTTTTTCTCATTTATGAATTAAAATGACAGTTCCTATATATTATTTATTTTCTGAATTTTTCTTTTACTTCCTCTTATTACTTTACTATATTTACTTTTCTTTCTGATAAAGGCCATATTTAAGCAACACAAAGGAAGTAGGGACTCTTTATAGCAAGAGTACTAACCATTAACGTGAAAGTTTCAGAAGCAGTGGAATGAAAGGAGTACATTACCCTCATGCAACAGGGCTGGATTTACAAGTAGCAGTTCCCAACTCACCTTGGTCAGATTCACATTTGCATTCCATAACCCTGGAAATCTGGTAAGAATAAGTTCCTATTCATTGCCTTCCCTTCATTTATGGGTCCATTCAATAAAATGCCTAAATCTCAATTAAGCTTTGCTTTTGGAACCAACAATGTTCCATGCAAAAGCTCGAGTGGACGGATATTCTGAACAAACACTTTTTCATGAAAAGATCAATGGCATATTATGCTGTACAGAGACGAAGGATCTGAGTACATTCTGTTTTTTTTTTAACAAGCAATAGGAAAATTACAAACTGAATCAATATGTCCAACAGAATGCCTGTTCATTGCTACTGACTCAGGCTATTCCTGGAGATTCTCGTGCAGCTGTCTTTTTTCTACATTTTGTGTTCGGAACTGACACATGGAAACTTGAGGACTGAAATACTAAGACTTTAAAGCTCCCACTCTGTGTGGGAAGCCTCTTTTCCTGGTATTAGGGATGACACAATCACTTTCATCATTGGGTTGAATAATCAGCCTTCTTCCAGGGGCCAACTCATGGGAGGAAACTCCCTGCACCCATTATGTCAGACTGCAATTTAGCAACTTGAGAGATTGTGGCCCACTTGCACATAAGGCATTCATATTTTTCTCAGGCTTTTATCCAACTTATAATCTTAGGGTATATTTTGAGGTATTTCTTTAAATGTCATTTAAATTTCTGTTCTGGATACTTTACAAACACTCTGAGTCCTACAAAATGATATAATTGTTTTAGTGCTAAATTATTACTTTTATTATAGGTTTTCCTACAGAGAATATAACAGCCATAGAAGAAACAAAACTGTATCCCAAGAATTTAAAATTGAAAGAAAAGCTTAAAATTTTGTTTTAGTTTAATAAAATAGAAAAAACATAATAGAATACTGCTCTTAAACACTTAATGTACCTCACAAATAACAATTAAGGTAATAGGATTTTCTAGATGTTGCATTGTATTCATAATTTTGGATTACACAAATATAGGTATTGCTTTTAAACAGCTACTTCCAAATATGTTATTAGCAAAACACCTCAATAATGTAACCTTTTATGGATGTTATGGTAAATGCTTTCATTTAAACCTTTTTCAGTCTGTCTGTAGCATTAAAATCTTTTGCACAAGCCTAAATCACTAAGAGAATGGTTTCTGTGACTTTGTTATCACATGAACCTGCTGCCTACAAACTCATTATATCTTTGATACAGGATTGAATATATAACCTAGAATTACAGCATACAGTCAGTCTCCTCATGATGGCATGGTAGAGGCACGGTCCTCTTTACACAAGTCTTTTTAAAGCTCCTTCTTATGGATTCATTGGTTGGATTTTCCAGCGTGATAGAAAGTCCCCAGTGGCTATGGAAGGTACTGGGGCTTCTCTGCAACAAATGCAAGAATTCTTTATGAAGGGATGAGCGGACTGCCTATTATTCACATGACATAGAAACATTTGCTATATTAAGGAATTTCCATTTGAAAAACCAGAGCGCCATTTCAAAACCCTGTTAAAACAGAGAACCTTAAAGAAACAGTAATTATAGTAAAATTATATGTGGAAATGAAGAAACCACTTACGCTCTTAGGATGAATGGATGGGTATTTTTGATGATAATGCAAAATATAAAAAGGTTAAAATAATAATAATTTACATATTTTGGGGTATTGAAGCTGACTTAAATGTGACATAATTGGGGTTTAGTTGATGCTTAGATAGAATTTGTGGCTGCCATGTGCTGTGGTAATAATAATAGTAATAACAATAATACTATCATAGCAATAATAAAAATAACAATTTAAAAATTCCCTTTTCCATCTGTATTACCATTACCAAAATCATCATTATCATCACCACAACCAAATTGAAGTTTTCCACAAGAAGATGAAGCCATTTATTCAATAAACATAAGAAAATCTTAATATTCAAATATTCTTAATGTCTCATATTAAGTTCACTCAGAGTGAACATCAGACTCTAAATTGTTAAGTACTCAGTGGCTGGTAGTGATTGGAGTGAGCTAGCTAAGAGCATGATATGACAATAAAGGGAGCAACCATGAAGACTAAAATTTTGCCTGGAATTTTAGCTTAAAATTTAGATCTGATATCTGGGTCTTCTCCTTTGTGATTACCTTGTCTTACCTTGCAGGCTTCCAATGCACCCGATCTGAATGCTTTTAGATTAGGCAAACTTTCGTGCAACTGTTGTAATTAAAGGTTTTATACATATACACATAAGTATATGCATATACTGTACACATTAATCACGAAATGGTAGAAATACTGAAATAAAAATACTTTTTATTTTAAAAAGTATTTAAAGAAACTAAATAGTAATCTTAAAGTATTTAAAGAACCTTTAAAAAAGGTTCTTTTCCGTTTATATAAATCTGTTTGAAATCAAACTGTATGAAGATACAAATTGCCAACTGTGATACAATTAAAGGTCTGTTGAGAAAATTTCTTCATGGTACATCTAGTTATATCGTCCATATTATCAACAAATATGAAGCTGGTTTTACAGTCTATAGTCTTTTATCAACTGCTGTATGCCCAGCACACTAGAACACCACCTGACGTGTAATAGGCTCTTAGTGTATAGCTGTTTAATGAATAACAAATTCATTCATTTTCTTTTTATTTTAACAAACACTTGTGTAGTATTTCCGGGCATAGCTCTAAACACTTTATTACTATATTTCTATTTGATTCTTATAACAACCTTGTGGAGTAAATGCTGATATGAACCAACCTTGCCAATACCTTGCTTTCAGATCTCTGGTCTCATGAATTGTGAGAGAATGAATTCTTTTTGTTTTAGGTCACCCCGTTTGTGGTAGTTTGTTATGGGCAGCCCTAGGACAGTAATACAGTATGTAAGCAAGGTTTACTTTAAAAATAACAAATCTGGGCTTCCCTGATGGCGCAGTGGTTGAGAATCTGCCTGCCGATGCAGGGGACATGGGTTCGTGCCCCGGTCCGGGAAGATCCCACATTCCACAGAGCGGGGGGCCCGTGAGCCATGGCCGCTGAGCCTGCGCGTCCGGAGCCTGTGCTCCGCAACGGGAGAGGCCACAACAGTGAGGGTCCCGCGTAACGGTAAAAAAAAAAAACAATCTAAGAACTTATTTAAATATAAACAAATTTAAATATTAAAAATAGTTAATTTATTAATTTTAAAAATACAACTGCTCAGAGTGCTCAACAAAATCCATGACTCAGTAATATAGTAAAGTTTCCTTTGTTGTTTGTTTTCTCTTTTAACACTGACCATTTGGAGTATATTCCTTAATTAAGATTCATAAGTGCAAGAATAACAGGTTATTCTAAACATAAATCACAGTATTTGGTGCTAGTTACATTTTCATAGGCATTGAATTTTGTAGTTAGTAAGGAACTTCATAGCTTATCTACACCAGACCCCTAATTTTGGAGAAATTCAATGGCCTGTTTATAGTAGGTGTTTGTAGTATCTGGTTAAGAATCCATTTCCCCCAATTTCCAGGTCCATAATCTCACCATCAATTAAAATAAACTTGGAGAATTAATAAAGTTTAGTTAGTCACTGAAGACTCTGGTTCTATTTGTACACTAGAAAAAAAAATTTTTTCCTACTTTTGGAAAAATAAGTTCCCTGGGAGTTTTGTTTTTAGTGTTATGTTGTTTTTCCTTCTTTCTCTCTCTTGCCCTCTTTCTCTTTCTCATTTTAGCTTTTTCTCCCTACATTGTGGGCACAATATTTCCCATATTATCAAGACTATTAAGACTATGATATTAATTTGCCTGATCAGTAGCCCTTCAATCTCAGGGATCTGGGCAGAAGGAAACAGCAGGAAGCCTTCAAGGGCAAGGGTATCAGCTGCCAATTGGATGGTGACCAGTGAGCTGAAAGCTTTAACTAACCTTCATGATTTTGGAGCCCTATAGATAGTACTCTGAAGAGATACAACATCTGAATTCTGTAGACATTATCACAGATTTCCATTGTCATTCAAATTGAAAATATGTATATATTTACTTTCTAGCTAATAGGTTATTAAAATGGCTATTCAAATATACACTCTGCTAATTAAGTTTAAATGGTGCCGACTAAGGATGACCCTTTCCTCCTCCTCCAGCCCCATCAATAAAGAAAAAGATATCTACAAACTGGACTGATAAGGAATTTTTAAACCTATGAAAATATGTATTTTTCCTATTGTAATTCTTTTAATTTATATGCTAAATAAATATATAAAGCTACATTTGGCATAACTTCTATAAAGGTTCTATATCAAACATAGAGGCAAAGTTAGTGAAATCATTTAAATTTAAGGTTTTTCTAGTCATCATATTTATGGATATTTTTCTCTTCTTATCTCCATCTAAAAGATACTTTATAGCTTTTTTCTTCATCATATTGTGCAGAAATTACATTGACTGCTCTTTTGAATCAATCGCTACCATTTTAGAAAACAGATTGTTATGTGTGAACAGTATTCAAATTTAATATTTTAGATAGGCCTAGTTTCATCTAAAAGCTGATAACTAGGAAAGTTATAATTAGAATATTAGGGGAAAAAACTGTCTTATAATTAAGAATGAGCTGTCCTTAAAATTCATCTCCACAATATTCACATATATTCATTAACTTCAGATGTAATTGGACGGCATATAATTAATGCCATGGTTCTGAATGTTTATCAAATTACCACCAGTCATCATAGTTTCCTGATGATGCTCAGCAACCTGGTGCATGGATATCAATAAAATACTAATTATGATTTACTAATTGTGATGACTCCACAAGGCCTAAAAAACAGCACTGTTGTTTAAATTAAATTGTTAGTTTTATTGACTTAGTTATTGAAGGATGAGCTGTTTCAAGCTGTAAAATTTTGAACTGACATTTTAAATTCCTTCTACTGTTATAATTAATGCCAATTCTTCTGAAAGTGGGAACCAAAAACAAAAGATGCTAAGGATAATAGGTTACACAAATTAACACATGCTTACTTACTAGATGCCATAAAGAGAGAGGACTGTTAAAGCATATATTTTTATTTTAGCTGTTAATTAAAAACAGTTAAAAAGCACATTGAAATGTAGAAGCCATGATCTTTCAAGAATTTCTAAGCAAAACTTTCTTACATTCCGTAAATATAAATGTATCTAAAATGTATAAACACAACAGCAAAGACCACCACTGATTTTCTATTGGTATTGTGTACAACACTGTTACAATCAATCTGCTTCTCTCCAAGCTTTAAGTCCCCTGCTGTGCATCAGCAAGGTGATCATTTTCTAATGCCTTTTTGTATTGTAAACTCTAGAAGAGTAATCTTTGAATCAATTAAATTGTGTATTTAAGGAAATATTCAAACTTAATTTCAGAACTCATCAGATTGAAACCTGGATCAGAAACACAAGCGAACCCAAATTGTTTCCAACTTCAAAACATTACTTTAATTTAGAAACACATGTTAATGACTTACATACACAAAATTAATATCTTAATATCTTTTTTCACAATCACACTGGCAAGTAGAGTACATTTGTAAAATGAATACTTTGACTGTGTTAAAGGGCACTTCTGTCAATATTCATATTTTCAGCTTTTTTTGCAGTTGATTAATGCAGGGTAACCCCAGCTGTGAAACCTTGTAAGACTGGCAGAAAACCAAAAGCAAAACAAAACAAAACAACTTCAGTGCTCATAACCCCTCCTGATTTTACTGTTGGTAGTTTTACTGCTATCAAATGTAAGTAAATGTTTTCTAGAACTTGTGAAACTAAAAGAGGTCTGCTAGTGTATTTGAAAGGTGCCAGTGCCCTTCTTCATCATCTACCTGACTCTTAAATTATAACAAAAGCTGCATTATCTACTGCCTGTTTGTGTTCTTAGTGATGAAATTAGTCTAAGAATAATAGTGTCTTACAGTTCAGACTGTTGTCCGAAAACTGAATCCATTTGAATTCAATGTCATAATCCTGGTGATTTCTTAAAGCTTCATTGTAAATTTTTAAGGCAACTATTTTATACATAATTGATGCCAGCTGGTATCACCTTTCAAAGAATGAAATGCTCCAGCTTCTCAAATAGTATAGATGCTTTCTAATGCTTTTTGCCCTATTTTGTAGTTTGTTACCTTTCTTTTTTATTGGATCAGTAGCTTAAGGAAGGAAGTTTTAACCCAATAAATATCCCATGGACAGTTGGTAGCATCATTCCCCTTCTTATTTTCCTCCCTGATTCAAGGAAGGCAGATGGGTATACCTACACCTTAAACATCACAGCTCCAAAGCCCCCACCCAAACATTGGCTGTGATTCCCAATCACAAGCACTGAAATTGAAACTGTGATTAAAAATATTCCAACAAACAAAAGTCCAGGGCCAGATGGCTTCACAGGTGAATTCTTTCAAACATTTAGAGAAGAGTTAAAACACATCCTTCTCAAACTCTTCCAAAATATAGCAGAGGGAGGAACACTCCCAAACTCATTCTATGAGGCCACCATCACCCTGATACCAAAACCATACAAAGATGTCACAAAGAAAGAAACCTACAGGCCAATATCACTGATGAACATAGATGTAAAAATCCTCAACAAAATACTAGTAAACAGAATACAACAGGACATTAAAAGGATCATACACCATGATCAAGTGGGGTTTATCCAAGGAAGGCAAGGATTCTTCAATATATGCAAATCAATCAATGTGATACACCATAATAACAAATTGAAGAACAAAAAACATATGATCATCTCAATAGATGCAGAAAAAGCTTTTGACAAAATTCAACGCCTATTTATGTTAAAAACCCTCCAGAAAGTAGGCATAGAGGGAACTTACCTCAGCATAATTAAGGCCATTTATGACAAAACTACAGCCAACATCATTCTCAATGGTGAAAAATTGAAACCATTTCCACTAAGATCAGGAACAAGACAAGGTTGCCCACTCTCTCCACATAGTTTTGGAACTTTTAGCCACAGCAACCAGAGAAGAAAAAGAAATAAAAGGAATCCAAATTGGAACAGAAGTAAAGCTGTCACTGTTTGCAGATGACATGATAGTATACCTAGAGAATCCTAAAGATGCTACCAGAAAACTACTAGAGCTAATCAATGAATCTGGTAAAGTAGCAGGATACTACTAATTAATGCTCAGAAATCTCTTGCATTCCTACACACTAATGATGAAAAATCTGAAAGAGAAATTAAGGAAACACTCGCATTTACCACTGCAACAAAAAGAATAAAATACCTAGGAATAAAACTACCTATGGAGACAAAAGACTTGTATGCAGAAAACGATAAGACACTGATGAAAGAAGTTAAAGATGATACAAACAGATGTAGAGATATACCATGTTCTTGGATTGGAAGAATCAACATTGTGAAAATGACTCTACTACCCAAAGCAATCTATAGATTCAGTGCAATCCCCATCAAACGACCACTGGCATTTTAACAGAACTACAACAAAAATTTTCACAATTTGTATGGAAACACAAAAGACCCCGAATAGCCAAAGCAATCTTGAGAAAAAAAAATGGGGCTGGAGTAATCAGGCTCCCTGACTTCAGACTATACTACAAAGCTACAGTAATCAAGTCAGTATGATACTGGCATAAAAACAGAAATATAGCTCAGTGGAACAGGAAAGAAAGCTCAGATAAAAACCCACACACATATGGTCACCTTATTTTTTTTATTATTTTATTTTTTTTGCTGTATGCGGGCCTCTCACTGTTGTGGCCTCTCCCGTTGCAGAACACAGGCTCTGGACACACAGGCTCAGCAGCCATGGCTCACAGGTCCAGCCACTCTGTGGCATGTGGGATCTTCCCGGACCGGGGCTAGAACCCATGTCCCCTGCATCAGCAGGTGGACTCTTAACCACTGGGCCACCAGGGAAGCCTGGTCACCTTAATTTTGTTAAAGGAGGCAAGAATATACAATGGAGAAAAGATAGGCTCTTCAATATGTGGTGCTGGGAAAATTGGACAGCTACTTGCAAAAGAATGAAATTAGAACACTCCCTAACACCATACACAAAAATAAACTCAAAATGAATTAAAGACCTAAATGTAAGGCCAGACACTATAAAACTCTTAGAGGAAAACATAGGCAGAACACTCTATGACATAAATCACAGCAAGATCCTTTTTGACCTACCTCCTAGAGAAAGGGAAATAAAAAAAAAAATAAACAAGTGGGACCTAATGAAGCTTAAAAGCTTCTGCACAGCAAAGGAAACTCTAAACAAGACAAAAAGACAACTCCCAGAATGGGAGAAAATATTTGCAAATGAAGCAACTGACAAAGGATTAATCTTCAAAATTTACAAGCAGCTCATGTAGTTCAATATCATAAAAACAAACAACCCAATCCAAAAATGGGCACAAGAACTAAATAGACCTTTCTCCAAAGAAGATATACAGATTGCCAGCAAACACATGAAAGAATGCTCAACATCATTAATCATTAGAGAAATGCAAATCAAAACTGTAATGAGGTATCACCTCACACCAGTCAGAATGGCCATCATCCGAAAATCTAGAAACAATAAATGCTGGAGAGGGTGTGGAGAAAGGGAACCCTCTTGCACTGTGGGCAGGAATGTAAACTGATACAGTCACTATGGAGAACAGTATGGAGGTTCCTAAAAAAACTAACTATAGCACTACCATATGACCCAGCAATCCCACTACTGGGCATATACCCTGAAAATAACATAATTCAGAAAGAGTCATGTACCACAGTGTTCATTGCAGCTCTATTTACAATAGCCAGGACGTGGAAGCAACCTAAGTGTCCATCGACAGATGAATGGATAAAGAAGATGTGGTACATATATACAATGGAATATTACTCAGCCATATAAAGAATTGAAATTGAGTTATTTGTAGTAAGGTGGATGGACCTAGAGCCTATCATACAGAGTGAAGTAATTCAGAAAGAGAAAAACAAATACTGTATGCTAACACATATAAATGGAATCTAAAATAAAAAAACAAAGTTCATGAAGAAACTAGGGGCAGGATGCGAATAAAGACACAGACCTAGTGCAGAATGGACTTGAGGACACGGGGAGGGGGAAGGGTAAGCTGGGACAAAGTGAGAGAGTAGCATGGACATGTATACACTACCAAATGTAAAACTAATAGCTAGTAGGAAGCAGCCACATAGCACAGGGAGATCAGCTTGGGGCTTTGTGAACACCTAGAGGGGTGTAATAAGGAGGGTGGGAGGGAGGGAGACACAAGAGGGAAGAGATATGGGAACATATATATATGTATAGCTGATTCACTTTGTTATAAAGCAGAAACTAACACACCATTGTAAAACAATTATACTCCAATAAAGATGTTAAAAATATAAAAAATGTTTTTAAAATTTCAATAAATAAATATTATAATGAAAATATAAAACTGGACTGACTCTTAACTATTTTGTTCAGGTCTATTTACATTTTAGTGATAACAACAATAGTAACATCATGACTAATAGCTGTGGAAATAGTAATAGCTAACGTTTGTTGAAAGCTTACTGTCTATTGGGCCTTTTTCTAAACACTTTACCTAAAACCTTTAACTTAATTTTTGTTTAATCCTTAGTAAAACTTTATGAAGTATACATATGATAAAATGGAGAAAAGATATGTAATTTGCCCAAAGTCACAGTTGTAACATCATGACAAAGGCATTTAGTAGATTTTGCTGTTTGTTATTTTTTTATTTTTTATTTTTTTTTTGCAGTACGCGGGCCTCTCACTGTTGTGGACTCTCCCGTTGCAGAGCACAGCCTCTGGACGCGCAGGCTCAGCGGCCATGGCTCAGAGGCCCAGCTGCTCTGCGGCATGTGATATCATCCCGGACCGGGGCAAGAACCCGCGTCCCCTGCATCGGCAGGCGGACTCCCAACCACTGCACCACCAGGGAAGCCCCTATCACTGACTTTTTATACACAGAAAATATCCTGTCCTAGATACACACTACTATATATAAAATAGCTTTAAACAACAAGAACCTACTGTATAGCACAGGGAACTATATTCAATATCTTCTAATAACATATATTGGAAAAGAATCTGAAAAAGAATATATATATCAAGTCACCTTGCTGTACACCTGAAACATTGTATATCAACTATACTCAATATAAATAAATACATAAATAGAAAATATCCTATCCTATCTGGAGGATCCTGATTAATACATTCACTCGCACACACAGACACATCACAACAACTCACACATACACATATTTAGGATTCTTATGTTTTCACACTTAATGAATGATCTATTCTTTTTATTTTAATAATAGCTTTTAATGGCTTTTAATTTGTGGCACCTAACAAAGTGGCACTCAATAAATATTCTAGATTGAAAATTGCATCTAAAGAGAAAGCATAATTCAGTTAGACTAGAATATCTTCAGTGACCCTATGGATTGTGTGTTTGTGGCACTCGTCACATACTGTTTCCTCTTAATATTTTGGATTGACTCTTAAAATATGCAGATAGCATATGCTATATTAACTTCTTCAATGGAAAAGTTTTTAACTTGATCCAACATAGTTCCTGTTTTAGTTTCAGTTGTTGCTGTCTTGTATAATTTTTCATTTTGCAAATGACACCGGCATTGTGTGCTTCTTTCACACACTTTTTCCCACCTATGGGATTTTAGTAAAAGCCATGATATTTGCTAATCTAATAACTGAAAAAAATGCTGTTTTACTTCAGTTTTGTTTTTTAATAATTCCATTAAGATTGAGGTTAAGCTATTTTTTTAAAAGAAGTCTGAGTCTGAGTCATTTTACTTGCTTTTCTATGAACTATCTGTTCACATACTTGCCAATTGTAAAAATCACATTGTTGGTCTGTTCTTTATTAATTTTTACAATCTCATCACATATTGAAGAAATAAAGTATTTGCTATATAAGAGGAATTATACTTAATGAGATTCATTTAAGTATTTTGACTTTCATATATTTTATCATATGCAGAAAAGTTGGATGGGTTTTCAGGATGATTGGTTCATGGATATTATTAAGCTCAGGATAGAAGCTGTCAAAATTTGCACTGTAGAAAGTCTTATCAATTTAAATTATCTCCAAAAACTTGCATGCATTTTTTAATATACCACAATATTTTCCATGCCCTAACTTTTAATATTAAAAATATTTGGCGGGCTTCCCTGGTGGCGCAGTGGTTGAGAATCTGCCTGCCAATGCAGGGGACACGGGTTCGAGCCCTGGTCTGGGAAGATCCCACATGCCGCGGAGCACCTGGGCCCGTGAGCCACAATTACTGAGCCTGCGCGTCTGGAGCCTGTGCTCCGCAACAAGAGAGGCCGCGATAGTGAGAGGCCCGCGCACCGCGATGTAGAGTGGCCCCCACTTGCTGCAACTAGAGAAAGCCCTTGCACAGAAACGAAGACCCAACACAGCCAAAAATAAATAAATAAATAATAAAAATAAAGGAATTCCTTTAAAAAAATATTTGGCAATTTAACAGTGTACTATTATAATAAAGTACCTAAGAGTAGGAATAAAGCATAAAGATCATTGGAGAACAATTCAATGCAACAGAAGCAAATAGGATGAATAGAGGGTTGTGACCTGCAGAAGCCTTAGAGGTCCCTGTGAAACCTGTAAAAATGTAACCTTAACTTGGGAGGAATACACTTAAATTGTCAGGTAAAAGTAATTAGGGAATTTCTGGTTCTAGAAATGGATAAGCAAAACCATGACTGTAGGGATAAATATGTTGAGATTGTGGATCAATGAGGAGACAAGTCTGACATCTGTTAAATATATTGATGAATAACATTGAATTCTGATGACATTGAATATATTAATGTTTTAAGCAAGAGGAGGTCATTGGGAATTCTTGGATCAGCAATGAGAAAAGTGATTAAAGAGATATTTCCAAAATTATGTATGTAATTTGCATTGAAAGGGAGTGAAAAAGAAACAGAGACCCCAGACAATATCAATAAAGTGTGACAATGTAATGATTCTTTCTGCTTGAAGGAACCATTAAGGTTCAAGTGGCGTCAAAATAAACGTACAAAACAATAAGATGGATTCCTATTGAGACCAAGTCTTAGAGCCATCAAAAAAGATCACATCTTTAGATTATCACTGTATAATTATATTTTCCAATAAAAAGCAAGGGTTACTCTAATAGTACACTTATAGAAGAGAAAGTACTAAATATATATTTTCAGCCTTTGATTATTCCAATATTTAATTTTAAGTGAAAGAAACTTGTTAAAATTTAATACCCAAACTTAGATTTTGTACCTTTATGCTGGTTTGTTTTTACGGATGAAGATTTTTTTTACAAAACTTTACATACAGATTTTGAGAAGTATGATTTTCCAATCTAATTTTGTCTCTACAACATCCGATCTGCAGTGAGATTTTAGGACAATTTTAGTAACCTCTTTTTCTTTAAAAGATGAAATATTCAGTCACCTAGAACATTAAGGGAAACCACAGTGCTCGCTCTCTCTAATGAGAAGCAGAAACTCAACCACATTGGTTAGAAATAGCTAAATGAACAGGTTCCCTTTTCTTTACTAAGGAAGCTGTGACTGACACTAACTCCTCTTGCCTTAATACAAAATCATGGAGCTGTGATTTCCAGGGATTCTCAATTTGCAGTCTCATTAATTCTCATTTTTATTTGATGGGTTCCTAGGCACTAGTGCCTCTGCTCCTTTCAACAACACTCCTCTCTCTTTGGTTTGCCAGTAATATTAGCCATTCAAAGCTTTATGCCACATGAGCATTGATGAATGCTCATGGAAATAAATCAATTCATCAGACCTGTAGCAACTGGATACTCAACATCAATTTTCTCTTTGTGGGAAAACTAATGGGTTTGGTAACGAAGTGGCTGAGAAGCAATGGAACAAGATTTGCAGTTTATTTTTCTCATTCAACCCAGTGATTTCCCTTAAAGTATGTGTCACAGTATTGAGAAATAGTGTTTAATATAAAATTGAGTTTATCATAACATTGTATGTGTACTCAGAGTCAAAGTTCTATTGATAATGTAATAATTTTTTTTTGATGTGAACTGTATATTTGAGGAAAAAAATAATAAGATTTCCTTATTTCTAGATAATAACACTTCATAAACTTGAATCAAGAAATACTACAGATTCATCATATATTATTTAAAATTGAGCAGTTGTAGGCAATAAGTTTGATATCAAATAAGATCAAAGAACTTTTATAAAATCCTGGTATGGTAGATTGCTTGCTAACCATAAAACACATTTTCTCTTCATTCTCTTGCAGTTAGGAGGAATAATATGGTTAAGTTCTGGCCAATGAGATGGGAAGTGATGCACAGCAATAAACTTCCCACAGACTCCCATCCATGTCCCCCACCCCTTCCATCATGACCTTGGGAGCCAGGGTTTAAAGATGGTGGATCCAAAAACACAGAAGGAACTCAAGTGTTTAATCACCACTTAGAGTCGACCTGCCTACTAATGAAGAGCATTCATTTTGAACTTTCCATAAGCAAAAGTTTACACTGAACCACTGCAGTTTTGCAATTTATACATTAAGACAGTGAGTTTAATCTAAATTAAAATACTTAGGAAGAGGACTTGGAAAACACCTAAGAAAGGAGAAAAACTTCAGTTATTACTAAGATTACATTTTCCATCAGCCTGGAAAATAGGTGACTCTCAAAATGGAAGTTGAGTTTTAGAAATAAAATAAAGTGTTATTTACTGCACATAGGAGTTTAAGTACACAGATTTATTGAATTCCATTTTCTAGAGCATGTACTTCCTTACTATTGAGAGTTTTCCTCTGTGGTCAATATCTAAGAATGAAGCAAAGAAAGGAAAGAAAGAGAAAAGAATGTAGGAAGGAAGGAGAGAAAGTAGGAAGGAAGAAAGGGGAAGAAGGAAGAAGGGAGGTGGTAAGGAGGAAGAAAAATTATGGTGAAATTGAGGAAAAATAGAGCTTCATATTTCTCTTCCATTCTTTTTATTGTGATTTATCAGACACCTATATAGGAAGATAAATTAATTAAGGGATTTATCCCTTAATTTATTAAATAAATTTTTAATACAAAATTTAAAATTTATATTTTCATGCTCTATATATGATATCAGAACTTGAGAGTTTCAGTTGAAGTGAGAAGCAGCAAACCCTTCATTACATTAGACATGTAAACAACAAAGTTTCAGGAAAAGATGGCAGAGTAGACAAATATATCTGTTCTCAAATTCTTTGGGATGCCAAGAAAAAAGAGTATATAGGGATCTACATTTTTTAAGGCATAACATTACAAGGACATGAAACATTTGAAAGGGAAAAAAAAATAAAACCCAAGAGGATTTGAACTTAGAAAACAGAGGGAAGGTTAGTAAATGCAGGGCCGGCTTTGTGAGTGGACAACCAGTGCAGTCACAAAAGTCCCCACACATAGATATGTCCTGCAGTCAGTTTAATGGGCTGCTGTCACTATCTTGACATTTTTAATGATTTTCAAACAAGGATTCCCACTTCATTTTGTATTGTGACCTGAAAACTGTGAAACTGGACTTGAGCACATGATTTGGCAAATCTAAGATAATTGAATTGTAAGCAAAAAGTATGGGAAAACATGAACCAAATAAAGTTATGTAGCAAACCCTCAAGTGGCTGAGGTATTAGGATCAACAGAGCTAAAAGGTTGGTGGTTTGGGGAGTTCTAAAATAATGAAATATGTAGGAAATCTGTTAAAGAAGCAGCCAGACCTATCTCACGCTCAATGCAGACAGCCATTCCAGTAGATACTCCTTCCTAACCTAGCAAATGACTGTAGTTTTATTTTCTGGAGAGTAAGGAAACAGAAGGTCTCTGGACTAAGAAAATTAGCAAGATGGTAGATAGAAGTTAAAAGTATCAAAACTGAAAGTTTGTACCAGTTTATAATTCATTGTCTTCAGTGCTGAATCCACACCTCATGATCTGTGATAATGGAGCTGAACTCTATTAATATTTATCCTTTGCCGCAGGCACAATTTTAGACTTATCAGTAGGAGGGCATTGCAGGGACACTGGAGGAGATAGGACTTATTTTTTGGTCCTGATCTGCTTCCATTTGCTTCATTTTTTCTCTTACAATTGTCAGCGGCTCTCATCAGGCAGACACCGAGTGATGCTCATAGCTAATCAAGTTTCAGCAGCACCACTGTGAATAGCTTTCCAGTAAGTTTCAGCAGTGTCTCCTCAGGTGGATTCCAACTGAGTTCATTGTAGTGGTGCCCAGAGGTCATTTTCACTACTTCACCCTTCTGTACCTTAAAGGGGTGTTTCCTCTTTGACTCCCCAGGCCTCAGTTTCTTGCTCATCTGTACCCAGAAGAGATGTAAACTAACATACCAGTCCTGACTGTGGTTGCCTTGCCCACCAGCCTCAGCACCTACATCCAAGAGGTGTGTTTTCTGTTTGCCCAGCAACTGTGAACTAGCTTTGGCCTAGACCAAACCAAATACACCATTATCCTGTAGGGTTGCAAGCACATCTTCTCCAATGAGATCTGAACTTCAGTCTTGACAATGGGGCCTCCCTTCCATGGATGTTCCTTTCTTTGGGATTCTCTCTCTGCCAGAGGATATTCTTTAGAATTTTCTTTACCCTTTACAGTTAATAATTCTTTGTATATCACATTCTCTGTTCAAATTACTATGTGATTTCTGTCTCCTAATTAATTAGACTCTTATTGACACAGCAGGATGAAGTATCTAATTAAGTATTTTATTTTCTGAGCTATCCAGAGTTCTACACGATTCTGCAATTGCTAGGAAGCATATCTTTTCTCTACAGATAGGAAATTGCCAGATTCTCCATGGGGATATCTAATGAGCTCAAAAGACACAAAAATCTTAATAGCTAAGTTTCCCCAAATAAATAGGCCAACCACATCGCAGGAGACAAGTTACAGCCAAGACCCCAAAGTTTAAAGTTAGCTTTTCAGTCTCCACTTTAAATACAAGTAGACAATAAAGGATTACCAGACATCTGAGGGAAACCTCTAATAGGAAGAGAATAAATCAAGGAAAACCCAATTTGAATGAAGTAAAAATTATGTAAAGAGTAGAAAAGCTTAAAAAAACTAGCACTAATAATATTAGGGAGTTAAAAGATATTATATTGCAACCATGAAACGAAAGTTATATAAAAGATAAAAAGACACTCTGGTAATTGCCCTATAGGAAATTAAGGCAAGGATGGCAAAATTAAAAATGCAATAGGTATATTGGAATATAAAATTGTAGAAATCTCCTTGAAAGAGAGCAAAATGACAAAAATAAGAAAAATAAAGAGAGATGATATGATAATCAGAGGTCTGTTTCAGGAAACCTAACATCTGAAAAAGAGAATAGAGAAAACAGTGTAATATGATACATAAAATAAAACAAAATGTCCCCCAATATTATGCAAGGACATAATTTGACCTGCCTAGCACAATGTTTAGAAGTAGGACCACATCAAGTCACATGAAATTCCAGAGCATTGTGGACAAAGAAAAAAATCAATAAAATTTGAGGGAAAAAAATATTAGTCATATAAAAATAAGGAAACACAGTGACTTCAGATTTCCCAGTGTTAACATTGGAAGCCAAAAGCAATGGGGCAATACCTTCAAAATGTTAATCAAAATTATTTTCAACCTTGAATATTATTCAAAACTAAACACTCAGTCAAGAGTCAAGAAACAATAAATAATTTTTATTTAATATTCTGAGACATTTTTCTTCATTTGCCATTTTGTAGATGGTTCTGGCAAATGTTCTTCACTAAAACAAAGGAGCTAAAGAGGGAAGGATACATACCTTAGGATACATAAACTAGAGATCTGGTGGGAATCCCCAGGAAATTGTTGATAGAAATCTCAAGATGACAACTGCAACTAACAAAGAGGGCAACCAGTCCAGACCAGGTGACCCCAATTCTAGGAGACATCTTTGGAAAGATGAAACTGATGGAATACCTGATGGACCTCCATGTTTCAGAGGAGATTTAGACATGAATGAGTATAGTAGAAAGTGTACATTGAAAACTCAGCAAATAAACCAACACCAGCAATAGAAAAAAAAGCAACTAGGAATTACAGGACTAACAAGAAAAAAATTAGTAAAAATTAAAAGTAATTTAATTAAAAGTAATTTAACAGTTTACCTCACAGTTAGGTATGCATCACTTTTGCATTATTTTCATAGATCTAACCAAAATTACCATGTAACTGAATTGGGATGATGAGAGCGTTTAAGTAGGTGATGAGAAGGGAAACAAAGACAGTTAATTCTTCATCTTCTATGTTTGGAAATCAGTAATGTTTAACCCTAAAAAGTCAAAATATAATCACATAATTTAGCCTTAAAGAGGTAAATTAAAAAATAGTGAGCTAACTGAAAGAAAACTTTAGAAGAGAGAAAAATAGGGAGTGGGTGGTAGAAACCGCTCTTTTTCATAAGAAATCTCATGGAATTATTTTTCTCTTTAAGTTGTATGCATACATAACTGCAGTTAAAGACAGTTTAAAAATATTAATGTCACTATTTCAGTGGGTTAAATTTGAAATACATTATCCAAACCACCTTTTAGTTTGTTTCACATTTTTCATAAATTATATAGCAGCAGTTTGGAGAACTGAAAGTGATTATGCTGATGAACTAACTTGAAAGAGCATATAAAATCATAAGAGAAAAATACAATGTGTGGTATAGGAACACTTTTGCTATATAGTCTAAACACATCTTCTCTGCAATTCAAATACAGCTTGGCCATCATTCAGCCAGAACATTAGGTTCCTTAAAATGTTACCTGTAATGATAGGAAAATACCTCTTTACCTATTCCTCCCTATAACGTATTCACCTTTAAAAGAGTTTTACTTTTTGTAACAAACATGTCCTTCATTTTATTATTAGTGAACTCTAACTTCTCGATAAAAAAACATGCTGTCTTCAAGGGGTATTCTTTTCAATAAGGATTGCATTTCTTAAGTGCTTTAGTTTGAATCAAATGTGGATGGTATTTCATAAACTGGAACCATAAAGATTCCTTAAGAGTTAAATTTAATGTGTTTTCATCCCCATTATACAAATTAGTAAAGAATAATTCTGTGGCAGATTAATGGGCATGGTAGATACACCGGCACACCATTTAGTGAATCTCTGAAATCACTGATCTAGTGTTCTACTTAGACATTGTCTCTAACCTATTGCTATTCATGTCTTAGAGTTTTTATGTTGTCTGTTACGAATTAGTAGAATCTAGTTTAAAATATGTATTTTAATTTTTTATTTTTTGGGGGGAGACAATTACCAGAGGTGATAATATAAACATTAGGGACATAAGTGCTGAACTTGGTAAGATAATATTTGATGCTGTATTTCATCTATTTTACTTTCCTTTACAAAATAACAACAGGGCTTCCCTGGTGGCGCAGTGGTTGAGAGTCCGCCTGCCGATGCAGGGGACGCGGGTTCGTGTCCCGGTCCGGGGGGATCCCACATGCCGCGGAGCCTGCGCGTCCGGAGCCTGTGCTTCGCAACGGGAGAGGCCACAACAGTGAGAGGCCTGCGTATCGCAAAAATAAATAAATAAAATAAATAAAAATAAAAAAAATAACAGCAAAAGCTCTCTCAACATGTCACTCCAAATTTAAATTTGATTGTCGACAAAAATAAAAGTTGGGCAGTTTTTAGCTAATGTAAATAGTGTCCCCACCCTCATTTCCCAGAAAAAGAAAAAAGAGAGGCAGTTTTACTGCTTTCACTTTAACATGTGTTACACTTAATCTGTGAAATGAACCTAGTTAAAGATGCCTGTAGGAAAAGAGGAAAAAAAGAGAGGCAGTTGTTGCAAGTTGTTCTTTTCATAGCATTTCCTGAACCTAAACTTCTTTTTGTCTACTCCCATGGCAATCTCTTTTACATCCCATTCCTGACTGCCAGTGCCTACTTTCAAATTCAAACTCGAGCAGGTGTGCAGTTCTAGCTCCACTCATAGTTCTACATTTTGGTCCTGTCCCTAAACTCTGGACATATCTATTGTTTTGAAGTCCAATAAGGATATCTTTTATATTCTCATTTTAATGTTTTCTGTCAATCTGTCCATTTATAGCACCATTATATAGGTCCAAAGCATGAGCTTACTTTGCTGTCTACACACAAATTTGATGTATTTTAATGAAATTAACATATAATAAATAATAAATGTCCTTCAGAAAAGCGTACTGATTTATCCGCCAGCAGTTTATGAGTGCTCATTCCCTACACTCACAAGACACTGACAGTTATATTTTAAAATATTTCCAACATGACTGAGCAGACAACTGAACCTCAACATTGCTCCAACTTGTAAAATTACACATTGAACCATTATATTATTAGCTTTGATTCAATAGCAGCTAATATAATATAAAGTAAGTGTAGGGAAACTAAATCCCAGAAGCAGAACATCAAGTACTACTGGTCTGGAAAGGTTTCTGAAGAAGATATTAGAATGTACACATTATGAAAGATGAAGATATGCCCACCTTTGGGACTTTATTTTTTTTAAAAATAGCTACTTTAGAAATGGTCCTTCTGAGAAAGTTGTTAGGAATGTGGCTAGAAAAGATGCAATGCTGGAGTGTAGGGAACAGCCTACCATTCCCTGGAAACAACTGTTTATTTCTTTACTGATTCCGCTATCAGGACTGCAAATATGCTTATGTTATCATTTGGGAGATGTGTTCACTTCACAACCTGACTGAAAATGTCATGACTTGCTTTTTTTTTATGATGAAGAAAATATGTGAGTTGTTCCCTCAGGTCATGTTTATCTAATTTTTTTAATTCAAAAGAACAGGTCTCTCACCTTTGGTATTTAAAGGCTCTCTCTTTTATCAGTCCATGGTTTATTTTCTTCTCATACCACACATCTTTTTGTTTTTCTGTAATGTTTCATTCAGTTTTTTTTTTTCTTTCCTATTTTACTAATTTTCTTCTCCTTCAACCTCTTATTGATCCTCAGACGTTCTCAAAGGCAAATCATCTGAAATATAAAACTTCTTGGCAGCAGAGACAGAATTTTTAAAATCTACAAGAGCAGTACTTTAAATTTTAGAAGTCTTCCCCCCCTTTGTTTCTGAGTAACAGTAAATCTGGTTGATGTCAGTTTTAGACTGCTAGCATTAAAGGGACTGGAAGACTGCATTCATTAAGTAACTTTTGATGAAAATGGAGTTTTCTTAAATCCATTTACACAATGGATAACTTGAAATGTACTCAAACAGCAGAAAGTGAATATTATTCTCTAAAGGAAATAAATTATTTAGGTTAGAAGAACATGTAAAAATATTGGAGCAAAATTAGTTTAAAAAAAAGAGGAGAGGTGGGGAGAGAGAGAGAGAGAGACAGAAAATGATGATACATTCAGATCACAGACTGAGTCTAGGATAGATTTTGATTCTCGGAAATTCTCTCTAATTTTTTTTTTTTTTTCTTTTTTGCGGTACATGGGCTTCTCATTGTTGTGGCCTTTCTCGTTGCGGAGCACAGCCTCTGGACGCGCAGGCTCAGCGGCCATGGCTCACGGGCCCAGCCGCTCCGCGGCATGTGGGATCTTCCCGGACCGAGGCAAGAACCCGTGTCCCATAACATCGGCAGGTGGACTCTCAACCACTGCACCACCAGGGAAGCCCCTGTCTAATTCTTTAAGCTTTAATATTTCAATCTAAAGAACTAAGGAGTAAGAGTTAATTAGCAAAATTTCCTCCAATTCAAGAAATCTATAATTTCAAGAACTACTTGTAGCAAAACTTGTGTAGATATTGACTCATTACTTGGAGTGAAGAAAACTGTTAACTCTCTTTTCTTACAGAAATGCATGTTAGTGTTAAAAATAAAATAAAACCAAAAAAAACATTTAAATTTATCTTTAATACTGCAGGTTCTCGGTTAACTTACATGCACATTCAGGCAAACATGGGAGCCCCCCAAGAATTCATTAGTAAAAAGAAAAGACAGAATACACCTCAAGGTACTAATATCTTTTGCAACAATAGTGAATACCATAAAGTCTAAATAATATTTGTTTGATTTATGTTTCAGGTGCTTATTGTCAAAAAACTCATTAAATGTTTGGAAACCACTTTTAGCAGAAAAAATGATAGTGGGATAATTTAAGCAGGTAAGTACTTCTAGTTCCTTGAAAAATGCCTGAATGTAAAGATGTATCTAATATGAAACAGATGCTAAATGTTAATTGTATAGACTGGTATGGAAATGAAGAACAAATGCTGATTTCTGTATATAATTTATGACATTTATAATTCAAAATATTTCATGTTAATTTGGACTCTTAAAACATTGAAAAGTCTCACAGGAAATGCAAACTTGTTGTTTTATACCCAAACTTCATAGACCTACAGCTCTCACTTAAGCAACAATCCTTAAGCCAACCTTACTTAAACTGATACTCCA
This sequence comes from Orcinus orca, assembly GCF_937001465.1. NCBI lineage: Eukaryota > Metazoa > Chordata > Mammalia > Artiodactyla > Delphinidae > Orcinus > Orcinus orca. The sequence continues at coordinate 125,901,982 of NC_064563.1, forward strand.
TTAGTATTATATTGTGCTTCTGTTTTAAAGTGTAATATTTGCTGAATTAAACTGTAGACATTATCTCTGAGATACAAATGTGACCTCTGAAATCTTAAGCAACTTGCTTGAGGTCATGCAGCTAGTACAGCATCCAAGGAAGAATATAAACACAGCCATCTTTCCCCAGAATCCAAGCTCTTAGCTAACCACTGTGCAGCACTGCCTCTGATGCATCCATGGAAGAAATGAAGCTTCAAACTTTTCTGCATGTATAACTCAATAGCAAAGTTTCATTTGATCATGGCTGATTTTATAAAAACTAAATGTGCATTAGGTGAAAGATAATTCATTTTATGATAGAAAACTCAAAAGCTCAGAAAATATGGCAGGCATGCTAAGGATCATCTAAACTCGAAAAAATAATCAAGTATATTTTCTCTTTTCTTTTTTCAGGTAAAGTTTAAAATGAACCAAATTTTAAATTAAATGTAAGAATGAGTCCGGATAAGTGATATTCATAATGGTCCAGTGTTTACCCCATGGCTGAAGACTTAACTCTGACTCCTACAAATGGTGCTGTCGTTGTGTCCCTTGAGAAACAGAGATCCAAAGAGTAATTTTGTTCTTCAGTTTAGAGTAGGAAGGCAGTGGAATGAGGGATTCAAAATATAAGAGATGAAAAGAATAATTGGTGGCAGAATTTCCCAGAGCACGCATTAACATCCAGAACGCAGGCTTCTGGATTATGTTTTTAAAGGACTGCCACCAGGGAAGGAGAGAAGAAAGAGTGAGAAATGGTGAGTTAAAGGGGGCGATTCTGAACTGTGGGCATTTGATGTGGGTGACTATGTTTGATTAGTTAAAGCGATGTCTTTCATTCTGTGAAATTGTCATGACAGTGTATTGAGTAATCCTTTATAAATGAAGAAAATCCTCTCAATGAATATTTAATATTTCTCTTAAAAAATGCAAATTCCTTCTGATGTACATTGTTATGATTAAACCAAAAAGTAAGAACCAACAAAAAAAGAAATATCAAATTTCCCTTTTATGGTTGCTTTAAAGAATTTGAGGGTGTGAGCTATCAAATAATAGATCTGCTGATATAGGTGTCACTTTGTTTCCATAATTATACTAAGAAGGTTAAGTTCTTCACTTTATTTGATAATTACCAGCAGTAGACATGACACAGTTATTAAAAAGTCAGAAAGGTTATGCATTGAATCTGACATCCTTATGGAATACTAAGAGTATTTTCACCTTATTTTTAAAGTTCATTTTATCTTGTATAAAAAGTTTTAAAAATGCACTGCTTAATCATATTTTAAATGACAATAATGCATGTTCTACAACAGAATAGAATCTTTCTCATTTTCCGTTGATCTAAGTATGAGAATATTTACGTACCGTAAATCAATGGCACAGTGTAAAGCAGTAAAGATCTGAGCAGAGTGAAATAAGTGTGCTTTCATCCTTGGTGCCTGCTATGTAATGGGCACAATAGACACATATGATGTCACCCTTGGATAGTGGCCTTCATTAGAGGTCTAATAGAACTAGAATCTTGAAAATAAGGCTCTCGACTGCCAAAGCCACAGCTGATTGTCCTGAGGACAGGCACAAGCCAGAGGTGATAAGCTATGGCCTAAGCACCATCATATCAGTGTTCTCTCAGGTTGTTGCTGGGAGAATATGGAGCTCATAATAAAGAGCACCAGAAAACGATCATTGGAAATTCTTTGTGTGAAGAACATAGGTAAGGCGAGATGGTGTGGTCTCTCAGTGAACACAGTGCTAAAGAGATTCCCTGGAGCTTTGTGAAGTCTCTTCTCGTTCTGTACTTTGAGACTGGGAACTGTGTGGATGGTACCAGTAGAGCCATGCATCTTCTACATTCCATCTCTGTTTCCTTGCACTAAATCCATAGAAGTTATACTAATGTGCCTAGTCCTCTTGACCCTGAAAAATCTAACCAATTATACCAAAAATGTTTAAAATGCTAAATTAGCAGTCTGAAGAGCGAATGTATAGCCTTTTCTTCTACTATTGCATAAGGAGGTAGCATGAGGCATATCATTAAATCTCCTTTGCCTCAATGTTTTTATATATAAAATGGGACAATAGTAAGTACATTCCTTACCTAACTCATAGATAATGATGCAAATAAAATGCTATAGGCAAAAGTTTTTTTTTAATTGAGCATATTATAAAGGTGTTAGTGGAACTATTTTATGAACCTAGAAAGGTCTAGAATTTCCAAGATCACAAATCAAGTGGTCTTCATTGTATAGACAGGAGGGTAGGTAGCTATCTTGTCTTCTACTTATATGTGTGTGATTTGTTTACATGGCTATCTTTGCTTTTGAAAGCCAAAACATGGTATAAATTTTAAGAAAGAAAAAAGTTTTCAATATAATTTCTAACCAGCTATATATATATATATATATTTTTTTTTTTTTTTTTTTTTTGCGGTACGCGGGCCTCTCACTGCTTTGGCCTCTCCCGTTGCGGAGCACAGGCTCCGGACGCGCAGGCTCAGTGGCCATGGCTCACGGGCCCAGCCGCTCCGCGGCATGTGGGACCTTCCCGGACCGGGACACGAAGCCGTGTCCTCTGCATCGGCAGGCAGATTCTCAACCACTGTGCTACCAGGGAAACCCTAACCACCTATATTTTTAAGCAAAATAATAAGAATCTGCACATAGAACTTATTCTTATAGTTTGGAATTAGGAACCCAAGAATATAAGTTATGGGTTTCATCAATAAATTTAGACTTTTGGTTATGTGTGGCCCTACAACTCTTAATAATGGCATCCTACTATCTCAGAGTGAAACTATCTCCATTCAGATGAAAAGTGGGCATAATACAATTTGGATCAAAGTTTTTCCAATCTTAGAAGCTCTAGGGGTACTGGAACTTGTAGAACAGTATCTGTTCCGCCATGAAATCATTGACATGTTTATTGAGAAACCGTTATGGAATATGTTAATAATAAGAGCTTATTTAAAACAAAGTTGTGATTTAGAGACATACAGTATATAATAGATAATAAGAGTGAACACATTGACTCTTTGTGTGACAGAATCTTCTAAATGCTTTACATGTATTAACTCAATCTTCACAGAAACCCTGAGAGATAATGTATTAGTTTCCTGTTGCTGCTCTAACAAATTACCATGATCTTAATGGCCTAAAAACCACATAAATTTATTCTCTTGTAGTACTAGAGGTGAGAAACTTTAAGTGAGTCATATGAGGTTAAAATCAAGATTTTAGCAAGGCCAGCTCCTTCTGGAGGCTCCAGGAGAGAATCTCTTCCTTGTGTCTCCCAACTTCTAGAGGGCACTGGCATTCCTTGGCTTTTAGCCACATCACGCTAATATCTGACTCGATTGTCACATCACCTTTTCCTCTTCTGTAGTCATATCTCCCTCTTATAAGAATGCTTACGATTGCATTGGACCTACTCAAATAATCCAGTATAATCTCCCGTCTCAGGGTTCTTAATCACATCTACAAAGTCTCTTTTACCATTTAAGTAACATATTCAGAGGCTCTGGGAATTAAGATGTCAACATATTTGGTGGAACATTATTCTGTCAACCACAGAGAACTATAATTCTCCTCATTTTATAAATAAATGAGAAAACAGGTTTAGAAAGAGATCAAGCAACTTATGTAAGTTTATTCAGCTAGGGAAATGGTACAGCCTGAAATCAAATATAGTTAAATCTCAAGCTCTTGACCACTTTGCCATTCTGCCTGTAAGCTAACTGAAGGGGAATAAAGCCCTGAATGTGAATCCTAGGCTGATTCATTGTAGCCTCATTCCTAGACAGGGATTCTATGTCACAATACTAGGTCCAACCTGAAATGGACTCTCTGAGAATAGATGAGTTAGCTTAAATTTTCTCTCCATCCTCATTAATGTGTACATCAATAGTCCCCAGACTCCTTTGGTGACTCAAATATCTCCCAAACTCAGGTGTCCTTGATAATATGGAGTAACCAAGCCAGACTTCTTGTGATGTTTTTACTACAGAGAGTCTATTTTTCTGTCCCTGTAATAGCAGAGCTGCATGTTCCCTGTTCTCCATGGTAGTGTTTCTAGATCTTTCATGTGTGCTCCAATCACCTGGGGATTTAGTATAAAAGTGACTGCCTGACCCACAGCAGACCTGTGCGATCAGAATCTCCCAATGTGGAGACCAGCTAGGGATGTTTGAACAAGTTTTTTCTGATTATTCTGATACACACCTAATTATGAAGATCAGTTTAGGATTATGTCTTGATTCATAATCTAAAAGCATTTGTTCACCATTTTCTTTCCCCAAAGACATTTGCCAACATTTTTGGAGACATTTTCTGTTGTAACAAATGAGGAGGTGCTACCGACATCCAGTGGGTGGAGGCCAGGGGTATCACTAAACATCCTACAATGTGCCGAACAGCACCCTGACAACAAATAATTACCCAACCCAAAAGAAACCTGTTCCAAAAGGATGTGAGGAGATGGTATCTCACTTTCTTTTAAGCTAAATCCAGTCTTCCTCTGTTCAATTATGTTTCTTCACATCAATAACTGCAGTTGGCTTTGACTTTAAAGGAACAAAACAGGGAAAATAAAGGTTGAGAAAGTTTCTACATGTTTAAGGCTGGGAGATAGTAAAACTTCTACATCAGTATTTTCAACACATTTTGTAAAGAGTAATCCAATATTCACGGTCCCCCCCAAAAGCAAAAAGAACTCTAAGAAATTCTTGAACAATCCATGCTTCTCTAATCGTGGTTCACTGGCATTGAGTAAATGGTTTCTGGTCTCTGTTATGATTAGCATCAGATTGAGTGAGCATTTACCAACTTTTATAGCCATTGGTCATTGACAGAATAGTTCATCTTGATTTTCAGTCTTGGTTCTATCTATACCTTACAAGCTGTGTGTCCTTGGGCAAATTAATTAATCTCCCCAATCCTCAGTTCCCTCATCTATAAAATGAGTGCCAATTTCATGAACTCTAGTATCACACAGATTCTTCTATCTCTACATGACAAAAGAGACTGATGTGTGTATGGAACTCCGTTTCATGGGGAAACTATTTTTCTTGAGAACTTACTATGCACCCAAGCAATGTGTTTAACATTTTATATAGCCTCCCCCCAACTCACACACTTGTTTAAAACAACAAATCTAAAGGAAGACAAAGTGTTTTTTTAATTCTAAAAAGGACTAGACATTCTCTTGCCTTCTCAGAGGTGGGAGGACAAACCATAACCGTGAGAAAATAAATCTCTGAGCTGCTGACTTTCTGGTGATAGAAGGACAGGAGAAGATGTCCTTTGCCAGCTATACTGTTAAAAGTTGAGAAACTCCGTAATGATTATTTTTATTTTGAACAGCAGAAAGTTTAAATAAGAAGAGTACATGTGTTAATTACATCATGCAACAAAAATTGTATTATTGATTTACAGAGTTTGGGACACTGGAAATAATAACAGCCAACAGAACAGAAAAAGCCCATGCTTTTTGAGTGTTAATGTTCTTGTGGAAAAAGACAGATGTTTTTGGAACAGAAGATAGGAGTCACTTCAGAGTCTGGGAATATGTGAAAACCCTGGGAAGGGCCTTGGACTTCACACTGAATATGGATTAGGCTGATTGAGACAATTTCTTCCAAATTACAAAGGTCTAGATTGCATAAATGCTTTGGGTTAGCTTTGAACTGCCCATATACTACAGATGAAGAAATTGAGATTTGGTGATTGTGGATTAAGAAATTTGCCCATAGACACACAGTTATTGTTAGATCAAAGAATGCAATTTAATTTTGTCTAATCCTCAAACGGGAATTCTAATCACCTTTCTGTACCATATTCAGTTGTGATAGGGAGTAGAGTGGAAGTTAAATTGATTGCCTTAGTAGTATTTTGCTTATCAAAAGGTGGGCTGTGCTTAAAAAAACGTAGTGTGGTCGATAATTAGAAATGTCATATTAATTGAATAATATCTTTCATTGTGGGCTCCACTTACATGTTACTATCTTCTTAGTTGGTCTTATTCATGTATCGTGTTTTAAATAAAAGAAAACCAAATGAATAATTTGCAAAAGTAATTATAATACCCAGAGTTAAGTAGCATTGACCAAGTTGCAGGTCCTATTGTAGAAACTGCATATATATTTTTATGAATTTTCACAGGAACCCTGCAAGGCAGTATTACTAGTTTATTTTTTTCTTCTGAGAAAATGGTATTTTCTCCAAATTTCTACAAATAGTAGCAGAATTAAGATCCAAATCTAGGTCTATAGGTTGTGAAAGATAGGAACAGAAAGTTTTAGATTTTGAAATAGAAGTGTTTTATAATATTTTGTATATTTTAGTCAGTGTCACTATCTTCAAATCTTAGACCCACAAACAAATAATGATAATACAAATAGAATTTTATTATTAAAATTTACTAAAGAAAATGAGTATTCAAGAAACTTAAATATCAACTTTTCTTTTTTTCAGGTTATAGTGTTTATACTTCTAAAGTTATTAAAGCTTAAACCTGCACTGAGACTTTTGGGACAACTATGTTACTGCCTCTCCTTATAATCCAAAGTAATCAACTGATGTTCAAGCATTGCTCATGACAGAAGTAAAATTCAAAAAGGGTAAGAGAAAAGTGGTAGAATGTGCCTAGGTGTAGCCAAACAACCTGGGCACTTAACTTACCCAAAGATTACGCCCTGCATGTGACCTTATTTTGATATTCGGCTCAAAATCATTTTATTTTTAGGCATAGCATTGGTTGTTTTTGCTTTAACGGAGGTAATAATAAGTTACTGTTATGACTCTTATTTTTAATTACTTTAGTCGTATAGAAAATCTAGGTACCTGCAATATCTAACTTTAAAAAAAAAAAAATAGGCAGCTGCACAATTCATTCTTTGCAAAAAGATGCCACAGGCAAAGCTATTAAAAATCCCTGTCGGGGCTTCCCTGGTGGCGCAGTGGTTGAGAGTCCGCCTGCCGATGCAGGGGACACGGGTTCGTGCCCTGGTCTGGGAAGATCCCACGTGCCGCGGAGCTGCTGGGCCCGTGAGCCATGGCCGCTGAGCCTGCGCGTCCGGAGCCTGTGCTCCGCAATAGGAGAGGCCACACCAGTGAGAGGCCCACGCACCGCCAAAAAAAAAAAAAAAAAAATCCCTGTAACTCTGCACACTTCACCTGTTTATAAGGTAGACCATTAAAAGGCAATTTGCTATATGAGGGTTGAATTGCACGACAAATATTTACAAATATGAGCAATTAAATTGAAAACTGCTTATTTTTGTTATATTGCTCTGCCATATGACATTCAATCTATAAATATAAAACAAATTTTTAGGGTAAAGGGGCAATTCCCTGGAATAAAATTAAAAGCAAAATCTATGAATGGGAAAACAGACTTGTGGAAAATCATTACTTAAGAAAAATACTTTGTAATTTAAAATGGAAATTGTATTTATAATTTGCAGTGGACTTCAGTGAATTTCAAATACTCCCAGCATAAACTTTTGCATTTATATAAAAATTTACGTAAACATTTAGGAGTCATGTCGCTATGTTTTACACACTAGGATGTGAAGAAGCAAATAAACTAAAAATCACAGGAAATTTTTAAATGCATAATTTTACTAACAAACGTTCTTTGAGTCTGGCATATCCTCTTCAAAGTAAAAGACATATTTATCTCTTTATACTGGCACTATCATAATTATGATACATTGAACAAGTAAAATATTTTTAAGGAGAATAATACTTCCTGTTAAAAACTTTATCCCATTCTGCCCACCCCTGTCCCCCATCAAAGTAGTTTTTGGTTCACTTTTTAAAAAAATACAAAATAATCCTCTTAATTATGATGGCTATTTGTATGATCAAAACATGTTGTGAGGATGGAAACTGAGAGATCCTGGGGGTCGAATAGGAACACCTGGTCCTCAAAATGGCCATGACCTCATTTACACAGTATTCTCCACATGTGTCAATCTACATGCAACCCCCTCTTTGCTCTGTCTTCTGCACAGACATTCCTTTAATATGTTGAAACAGCTGAGGTGTGTATTTCTCTATCTCCTCTTTGCAATTCAAGACAATCTCAAAATTATCCACTTTAAAAATCTTACCCCTTCCACTTTCTCCCACATGAGACCTGGTTAAGTGCCTCTTACTGGAAATTTTGTAATGGCCAGTATGATAGCTGTTATTACACTGAGTTATAAACATTTTTAATGTTCTGAATTAAAATTATATGCCTTCTAAAATTAAAAAAAAACTCTTTGAAGTTGAAGATTATTTATTTTATATCAGAAACACTATTAGCCTGTCACAATAGTTGACATTTTAAAGAAGATTAGAAGTTTAGGATTAATAATAACATTTTTTTTCTGCCATGAATGTTGTTACATGTCCCATGCATTTGATAATATACAAATAGGTATGTGTATAGATAGAAACCTGTTGTATATTATCAATTGCATAGGTAATATATATAAACACATATCCATATATAGTTGCATTCATATACATGTATATGCATGCATATGTGGTTGTGTATAAAATCATATGTGAATATATTTCTTCCAACTTGAATATTTACTTGTTCTTGTTAAATCAGGTTACCTAGCGTATCCTTGGTCTTTGTATGGCTTCCAGGTGACAGAAGAAATCAATGATATGGTTGAAACTCATTTTTAAAGTGTTAAATAAAATTTTTAAATGCACCATGACTGCACATAAAAATTGAGTACTCACCTAGATGAGCATTATATGAATTATCATTTTTGTGCTAATGAACAGATATATTCAGGAGGGTGAAATATGTGAGAAATTACCATTCACTATAAAATTAATGAAACAGAAAAAATTTCCCTTTGCAATCTGAAGATTTTTTTAACTCAATGTAGATATTGAGATTCAAGTTTTCAAGTACAGTTCGCCCAGTCAAGTTTCAGTGTGCTTACATCACTGTTGCCTACCAGAAATTGAAAATTTTGTTCCCTACAAATTTCATGTGAACATGAAAATGGAAAGAATGAATATGAGCGTTGATACAGTACCTCCGGAGGGTCCAAGCTTATCATTCTCACGAGCAATTATTTTCAGATGCCTCATGAAGGTTAAATGTTTTCCAAAACTTCATTACAATTTGGATTACAGAAAGCCTATTCTGGAAATAAATGTGTAAATCAGATCTTCATAAACCCCATGGTAAAGGAGATCTCTGTTAATGCCCTGTGCCTCATGGTTGTGGAAATTAAAGTTGTCTCACAGGTAGACTCAGAGGAGAAAATTATTATTAGATATATTTAGTGAAGATTTTCCTATGCGAAAGAAAATAGTTAAGGTTTATTTGTTGTATTCTTTTCGTGTGTGTGTGTGTGTGTGTGTGTGTGCGTGTTTATGTGTGTGTATATGTGTGTCTCCTTGGGCCTCATTTTTGGGATTAATATTTTAGAAAAGACTGCATTTCAGTCTTTCTAAAGACTGTTGGACACAAAATTAAAGCATAAGGGTAAAGGCATGATTAGTTTACTATATGCAAACATTTGGATATTTGCACTAAAATGGCAATGAATATTACTGAGTATATAAGGTAGACTGAAGGCTAACCTGGTGTCAAAAAAAAAAAAAATCTGGTTGCTGATAAAAATGGGTTGGTATTTCAGCATCGCTCCACAAATTCAATCAAGGGTTCGGCTTGTTGTTTCTTCATCACATAGGTCATTATCCCCTTCTGCATCACTGAGAATGAATCCGGTCATGTTCTCATGCCAGCCAACAGCAAGGAAAAAGAGAGAATGGGCTACCTAATTAATATTCTGTGCCCATTTTCAATGTGAGGGTTTGTTTCCCCTACATAATCAAGCAATTCTCAGACACCAGCTGAGTGTCTCACAATTCAACTCAATCCTCCTCCTACTGTCTACCTGGCCATAGCATCAGATCCCACAGGACTGTCCCCACCCCCTCAGAAACAATCACAAATCCAGGATGTCACCTGTGCTTCTGACCAGTTGGCTATAGACTGTCGATTTCTACAACCCCCTCCATGGGTTTGATTAATTTGCTAGAGCGCTCACAGAACTCAGAGAAACTTTTCACTTACTACATTATTGGTTTATTATAAAAGGATATAACTCAGAACAGCCACATGGAAGAGATGTATAGGGCAAAAGAAAGGATGAGCTTCCATGGTGTCTCCAAGTAGGCCACTCTCCCAGCACCTCCACCTGTTCATCAACCCAATACCTCTCCAAACCTCATTCTTTTGGGGTTTTATGGAGACTTCATTGCATAGGCACGACTGATTAAATCATTGGCCACTGGTCATTGATCCAACCTCCAGCCTCTCTCTTTTAGCTAGAGGTTCAGGAGGATGGGGCTAAAAGTTCCAACTCTCTGAGCCCTTGGTTTGTTCTCCTGGCAACCAGCCCCCATCCCTGGGTGGGCTCAAAAGTCACCTCATTAACATAACAAGAGACACTTTTATTGCTCTCATCACTTAGGAAATTCTAAGGACTTTAGGAGCTCTGTGCCAGGAAAGGGGACGGAGACCAAATACATATTTCTTATTATAAATCACAGTATCATACTCATACATGATATTTTAATGCCAAGGCCTGGAAGTGAACATGTCATTTCTGTCCACTCCCAGTTGGCCTGAATTCATTTATGTGACTGCTCATAACTGCAAGGAAAATTGTGAAATGCAGGCTCTGGCTATGTGCTGAGTTTAAACTGGTGGGAGACTCATCAATTAAAAGGAAGAAATAGAGAATGGATGCCGAGAGATAGGTAGGTGTATCTGTCTCTCTGATGTCTGGCAAAAGTTTTAAAATTCTCCGAATTTTTTTTTTTTTAATTTTTAGTCTGTTCCCACTCAGAATTACTTAGAAGAGAGTAAAGAATATTACTATAAGTTGAATTCAAAATCTTATCATTTGCTTGTGCTATAGTCAGTAGTCTAAAACACTATGCTTCCAACTATGCTTATGTTGTCTTTTGTGAATTAAATCTTAGAGAGCAGCCACAGTTAATTGTCTTTGTAAGAGTTACCAATTACAATGTTAGGCATAGTTTCTAAAATGATCTTGTACTTCCTATTGTTGACCTGAAATAAATGGGTTGCCAGATATTTCTTCAGCAAAGATGGGTTTATTCAGGATCAGTTGAGAACTGCAGTTCAGAGTCAACAACGATGGTGAGCCATGGGCAAGTTCCCACACAGCAAAGGAAGGAAAACATTTTTACAGAATGGCAAAAACAAACAAACAAACAAACAAACAAAAAAACATGGAAGGGCTACAGTAAACAAAGAGTCCAAGGCTTTTCATTGGCTGAGTATTTGACAGGAAATAAGAGGAGTCTTTCTTCTTCCTGCTGGTTTCTGCTGTTGTGACAGGGCATAGGAGCTCCCCCTTCTGGTCTTCGAAATCTATTTAATTGAGATTTCTGTTTATTAATTTTATATTTCCTTCTTTTGATCAAGATCTTTCTCTGAAAGCATCTCTGATCAAGAGTCAGGTTTTCTAGTTTCAGTGGCTTTTTATCCCTCAATTCCAGGAAGGAACTTTGTTGGGTGTAATGTCCCATGTTGGAGGGAAAACGCACAAATTGGAAACCTGTTAAGGTCACATTCCAGAAAACAAGGAGGGGTAGGAAGAAGAGCTCTCAGGCACGTTTTGTCTGACGTCCATATGTTATCAAGATCATAGACACTGGAGATCATCTGAAGCATTATGTCATCATCAAAGGTTTAATGACAAACTTCCAACAGGCCTGGTCTGGATATCTTAAGAAAGCTGTCTCATCAGATGTCATCTGCCTTAATTCCAGAAAATCTTTATTTTCAGGTCACCGGATGTTACGTAGGTCCAGTCAGGGTTCCACACTTTCCTTAGGTGTGTTGCATGAATCCAAGAGTTTATTCCTTGGAACTTGGCAGAGCAAGGGTTGGTTAGCAGTACTTGAATTCAAGCAGTACTTGAATGGGGCCTTTTCAGTGAAGTTTAAGAGAGTCTTTCTGGAGCCCAGTCTTTCTGGGCCTTTTCCGTGAAGTTTAAGAGAGTCTTTCTGGAGTCTTTCTGGAGTCTTTCTGTTTTTTCCAGTAGACGAAATATCCAGATTACAAGGTGTGATGCTTAAGATCTTTGTCTCCCGAGAGCTCATGGTGAAAAGATTGCTCCACCAAAGCGGTTATTTTTAATAGAAGCAATTAGGCCTTTGCAATATTGGAGCACTTCTCCCTTTATTAGCTATGGATCAAAAAACGCAGGAGCCAAGTGCACTGGGCATCCAGCAACTATCTTGAAGAGTGAGTTTATGAGTTCCAAAAGGGATGGTTCTGAGATTTAGAAGGATCAGTGACACTGCTTTTGGCCTAGGTATTTGGAAGGCTTCTACAAATTTTGCCAATTGAGTCTTAAAAATGTCCTTAGTGCGTTTGACTAAACCAGAGAATTGAGGGAGGTAAGTACAGTGAAAGTGTTATAAAACCAGCCAAATGGCACAAACTTAAAGCACCTGGCCGTTAAAATGGGTTCCTCAATCACTGTGATGTTCACGAGGGCTTCCCCAGGTAGGGATAATCTTTTCCTAAAGGACTTTTGTCACAGAAGAGGCAATAGCTTGTCTCCAGGAAAGGCTTTTGTCCAGTGTGAAAGCATACAGACCATGACTAAAATATATTTATATCCATTAGACAGAAGAAGTTATGTGAAATCCAATTGCCTGAACTTGAAAGGTCCATTAAGCAGTTTAAAATGTCCAGGAGCATTACAAACAGACTTCCTGGGTTGTATTTGGACAAGTGGGACAAGTGAGGTAGGCACTTTTTTGTGGCCCTGTTAATGTTTCCCCACCAATATTGATTAATGAAGGCAATCATTTTGTCAGTAGACCAATGGTTTAATGCACGTACAGTGGTAAGGAGTCGGAATTTTAGAGTCTCCAGTAGGACACTAAATGCTATTTTGTTCAAACCAGAGCTCATTTTTTTTCACCAAACCAATAACTGATGAATTTACAATCTCAATTTTCCTTTTCTGAGGCCAATTGTTGGAGTTCTTTAGCCAGATTTCCTAAGTTATTGTTTGGAGAAATGTCCCTTTTGACTATGACAAAGGTTTGACTGCTGTTGGTTCCTGTAAGGGCAGTATTCCTTGCAAAAATATCATCAAGACGATTTCCCTTAGCATCCAGAGTCAAGTTCAGAATACCTCAGAGTCTTAATGTAGCTAAAGCAACAGGCTGCCTCCAATAATTCCTGAATAGAGGGGCCATTTTAAATTTTATTTCAGCCAGAAGTAAGGAAGCCACATTGTTTCCCTAACATTCCAAAATCATGAGCTGCTCTGAAATCATATCTACTATCAGTATCAAATTGGCAGTACTTGGGTAAAGTACAAACCCCTGTAAAATTGTATAATTCAGCTCTTGGGCTGAAGTCACCATAGGTGATGGTATGACCTCGACAACATCAAAAGGGAGTCATAATAGCAAACCCTGCACCATATTTACCACCATCACCTTTTAAATACGAACCATCAGTGAACCTTGAGAGATCACCTTACCCAATGGAATTTTCTGTAGATCATCACAAGGAGTCAGATATTAAGCAGTCACAAGGGACTTTGTGGGTGATGGAGGGGAGAAAGTAGGGGAGAAAAGTAGAATGTAAAAGAGTTATGGGAGGGCTTCCCTGGTGGCACAGTGGTTAAGAATCTGCCTGCCAGTGCAGGGGACACATGTTTGAGCCCTGGTCCAGGAAGACCCCACATGCCGTGGAGCAACTAAGCCCGTGCGCCACAACTACTGAGCCAGTGCTCTAGAGCCCGCAGGCCACAACTACTGAGCCTGTGTGCCACAACTGCTGAGGCCCGTGCACCTGGTGCCCATGCTCTGCAACGGGAGAAGCCACAGCAATGAGAAACCCACGCACTACAATGAGAAGTGACCCCCACTCGCCACAACTAAAGAAAAGCCCTCACACACCAACGAAGACCCAATGCAGCCAAAAATAAAAATAAATGAAAAAATAAATTTTAAAAAAAGAGTTATAGGAGGAGCAGTTAACAAAAGAAATTTGTATGAGGTGAGGCTACTGGCTGAGAAATGTTGAGTGTGATGAAAATTCAGGAGAGCTTCTACTGCATGAGGTATAAAAATGGTTAAAGGGGACCCCATAATGGGGTCTTGATTAAAAGGGCAGTGGCTGCAATGGCTCTAAGTCAAGGGGGATATCCCTGTGCCACAGTATCCAGTTGCTGGCTATAACACCCTATGGGTTGATATCGGTCCTCCTGTTTTTTTGGTGAGTACCCCAAGGACATCCCTTTCCTTGATAACAAAATAATAGCACCTGCTAAAAGTTTTACATGACAGAAGGCTGTGCAAAGGTGGATAATGAGAAAGGATCTTCCTAAAACACCCAGCAAATACCTTTACAAACACCCCATCACAAATTGGACCATAGGTCAGTTCCTGAACCAAGCATGACAAACGGTGACCTTACATCTCAGTTTTCCCCAAAGTGTTGTTAGCTGTTATTCTGTCACAATTAGATAGTGCCCCCTTTCAATCTTAAAATTGTCACAGTTGGGATAATAAATTGTATTTCTATTCTATCCAAAGTCAATCTGGTCAAATCCTGAAATTTAGAATGGGATCAGCTTTTGTTGGAGCATATGTGCATGATGAACAACGGGGGAATTTCTGAATGAAATAAGGTTCTTTATGAAAGGTAAAGAAAATGGATATCTGTAAGAAATCACCAATGTCCTTCAAGGGATCTTTTCCTGATGTGGTGGGCTGAATTGTTTCCCCTCTAAATTGATATGTGGGTGCTCTAATCCTCAATGTGACTTGGAGGTAATGGTAGTTAAGTGAGGTCATGAGGAAGGGACCTTAATGCAATAAGACTGGTGTCATAAGAAAAGGAAGAGACAACAGAAATCCCTCTCTTTCTGTGCACACAGAGAATAAGCTATGTGAGGATGCAATGAGAAGGTGGCTGTCTACAAACCAGGCGAAGAACTCCCACCAGAAACTAGCCCTGAAGCCATCTTGATCTTAAACTTCCACCCTCCAGAACCATAAGAAAGTAACTTTGTGTTGTTTAGGCCACGCAGTATGTAGCATTTTCTTATGGCAGCCTGAGCAGATGAATATACCTGTTGTATATATTTTTCTTTTGTAAGGATATGGGAGCTTACCTCTGATGCTGGGTGCTTTCAATTGTGGGTGCTTAAGGGGAACATGGGCTCTGATTTTCTATTTTTTTCCACTCCATCTGCCTCTGCATTTAGGACTTCCCTAATTATGGAACTAAGCCCTCAACTCTTTGGATGAAGAGTCTTAATGTACAATTACCCCCACAGTCCCCAAGCTTTTAAAATGCCATATGCTATGTGTATATCCTTGGATAATTGTGACCCATTTTAGTAGAGTTCCCCTACACCCCACTTATGTGTTGACTGATGTGTGGTAACTTGGATGGGCTCAATATAAATGCCGTCCAGCTTGTACAAGAAAAAACAGAGAAGCTTTTAATATGAGATGAAAGAATATTGAAGGAGAGCTTAAAAGAGAAGTGTTTAGTCAGAATTGTGGTGAAATTCATGCTCTAAATTTGAGAAAAGGATGATTTTCAAAATTAACCTCAACTTGAAACTTCTTAATATTTGTTCTAATGTTCTTATTCCTACTCACTTTTTTCTCCTAACTTGAAAAGCCTTTTTGATGGAGAACATGACTTCCCATATGCTGTATTTATCCTTAAATAGAGAACCTCAGGTTAAATTCCCTTATGGCTCTATTAGACTTGCTTTTCCTCAAGATTGTTATTAAGGCACATTTACCAAGATAGTAACTACCTAATAGAGGCATTCATTTTAAATTTAATATACAAGTTCTGCAAAATTCAGGTCAGGAGTGGGCGGAAGGCCTATGCTGGATATACACAATTAGGCTGGGCTGGGACTGTCACTGCCTAATTGTTAAGGGCTGCAGTTCATTGGTTTCTAAAGATTTTATTTACATGTCACTATTGAGGATACAAAAAAGGATGTTTTAACATGTCCAGGAGGACTTGGAAAAGCAACATGCAATAAAATGCACTAGGACTTCTGCAGTAAAACATGCATATTCTCACTAAGTATGATAAAGATTATAAGGTCAGTTCAGGTCAGCTTTTGCTTCTGAAAGAGCTTAGATCACCTTGAATTTGCACCCATCTGAGTTATCCTTTTTTTAACTTGTTTTTTTTCCTTTAAGCTCTTATTTTTTTAAAGAGTTTTGGATTTCAGAATTGGGTAAGGGGTTATAAACCTGCAATATGGTCACAGTCCAAATTTATGAGGAAGAAGTTGAGACAAAGTGAGTAAAGAAACACGTTCAGGTTTCCACAGCTGCTACCTGATGAAGGCATGATTCAAATTCCTGCTGTACAGATTTACTAGGTCATCCCAGTGAAATGAACAACAGAGCAGGAAAATTCCACTTTCTTTAATGAGGTAAGGAAGGTGTCTTGGAATAGGTGGCCTTTGAGTTTTGCACTGTTGGATTTTTATAAATGTGTTACTTTATGCTTTTCCTCACCAAGTAAATTAAACCCAGTTAGCTAAGGAAAGAGATTCAAACATGACTTTTGGATGAGTTTGGCTGGGACAGACATTTGGAAATGAACCAGAAAGGGAGGAAGGGCCAGATCGTAGACTCTAAACATTGTATTAAGGCTTGGAAATGCAGACACTAACCGGGAAGTAAAAGGAAAAAAGGTTAAATGATGAAATCGTAGGTTAGAGTTGCAGGGGGATAATGAGTTAACAATATATGAATAGCGAGCAAGGTAGGGACCTTTAGATATGCATGTATGTGAACATTTTTATATGTGTAACTTCTATAGCTAAACAAAAATAATTACTTGTGGTCCCCATCAAACCCCGCCTTCTAAATCTTTGCGTAAATTCACATAGACTCTCGCTACTACTTTTAACAAATCGAATTTGTACTAGGTCCATGATTACTAAAATATGACATGACTCTGTCCTTATCAATTAGGGTACAATCTATGATTCAAATTGTGGTACAAACATAGCATGTAGTTGAAATTTAGAAGTTTAAAACTACTTTGAAAGAGATTTTTAATAGAATTCTAGTCAACTTTTGGTATTTAGTTAGTACTTTGATTAGTTTAAGGATTCACTATTAAAAATGTTAGAAATGATACTATTATGGGGAAATGTCAGAGATAGCTGGTTATCTCACAAGCTTCCAAGTTGGAATAATGTTACATAAACACAACCGACTGGATTGATTTGAGGATCCTATCTGAAGACCTCACTCACCGAGTAAAAACAGAATGCACTGAGTTAACTAAAAATGCAATGTTTCTATGGGGAAAGACGGGAAGAGGGAATATATAAATTAAATAGAATATATTTCTTCTCAGTGTATGGAAATAAATCAAGATTGATTACAGAGAGAGGGTCAGGCAAAATAAGGTGTCAAAATCTGTAATGAAATATCAAAATTGTAGAAGGAGTTAATAAAAACGTGTTAGCTGCAGGTTGCAGGTCGTCATGGCTTTTATCGTTATATGAGAAAATTAACTATAGTAGCACTCAAATAACACCAAGGTAATTAAAGTTCTGTCAGGTTCCCTATAATAAAGCCCAGTCTTTCATGCTCAGCCATTGGCTCAAGGATGAAATTTAGGGCACAGCTGAAGGCTAAGATATCTTAGTATCTAAGTGGGATATCTTGGATAAAAATGTACACACTCTCTGTGTATATACCTGTGTGTATCTACCTATATATATATGTATTTCTCTGTGTGTGTATGTGTATATACATATTCTAAAAAATGAAGAAAAAGGATTAGCTTAACCATACAGTTTTCAAAAGTTACATTTCAAAAGTGAAAACTTCAGGGAGTTTACTCAATTAATCAGTAGTCATCCATTTGTCTATGAGCTACCGATTCCAGTTTTTTGTTTTTTACTAGAGCCTTGTGTGTGTGTGTGTGTATGTGTGTGTGTGTGTGACATCATTTCTCTTAAAAATTAAGCTCATTTACATAAATTCATCTTACATAGTTTATAGTCATGCTTTATCAAGTTTTCCCTTTATCTTACTTTTCTTGAACTTTTGCACTAACTCTGGAGGATGTTTTTGAGTTTAAACATTAAATTGTCAGTGCTGTTCAATATTTCAAAGGTGCAGACAACGTGCTAATCATCCCCAAAAGCTGATAGACCTTTAAGAAATCCCAGACGGACCCATTCCAGCAGCCATGCTTATGTGTAATTCATTAAAGGACTTTTTCTTAATCCCAAATTCATTTTCATGTCTCTACTTTTAATTATTGTTCTTTATTTTGCTGATTAAAAACACAAGAAATGACTGGGACATAAAAAATGTAACCTTTGTGATAAAAAATTGATTTGGGCAAATAAGAAAAAGGAAGATCACCATGCTAAGCAGTTTTTCCTGAATACTTTCATGTTTGTCTTATGTTCCAGCCCCTACAAGTTGGTGTCTGAGAAGAGTGAGACATTTTTCTATGCAACATTCTTAGAGAAGTCATGTGTTTTGCAAAGCTAAACTTCTTGATTATGTTGAAATTCAAGCTAAATATAATTTCCAGATAAGCATACTTATGCATATATACATTATTAACTTCTGTACAATATTAAATAAAAAACATTTCCAGGCATCCTGACATGAATTAAAAATATGGATGCCACCATACTATTGATTATTTTTCTACATAGTTACACTTTAATATGCATAACAATGCAAAATAAATATGCTAAGAATCTTTCAATGATACACACCATTCTTCTGAAAATGCTAAGATACATTTTGCACAAAATTCATACACTATATCCACTATTCCATGAAAAAAATTGATCTATTTCAAATATAATTCTCTATCACACAATGTATTTAGAATTTCTCTGTGGAGTAGTCTCAGGCTTTTTACATATGTTTGAATAGTAACAAGATTTCTGTAATACAGAATGCATCACATTATTATTAATAATAATAGACTACTATAAATCCCATCACTGTGTGAACATTTAGCACGTGCCATCTCTAATTTTCACAGAAGAGTCCTGTTTGCTAAACAACCTCAGTAATTTCAATCATGCTACTATTGTTGAAAATCTGTCAATATTCAAGCCACTGTGCCAGGTGCAGGAGAAACCAAGTGATAGAAAACCATTTCAGAGCTCTCTAACCTCAAAAAGCCTATTATCTAACTAGAGATATCGATTACAAACAAAAAGCGTGTCTCCCAATTCAAGGCTTCTCTCGTTATGATGTCTTAAATATTTTACTGGCCTCCTAGCTAATCATTTCACTTTTATATGCCAAAAAATGCGTATACATGATATGTGTGTGTATGTGTAGAAATTTTTATACAAACTTAAAAATAATTACTTTTATTAATTTTAATAGAATCAATACATGGAGCTATATTAGCCAAAGTGAAAAATGAGAACTCAATCAAACTCAATATCAAAGTTTAAAATTTCTGTATAACTTTCTTAGAGAAAACAAGGCACCAGCATTTAGAGTCTGAAATTAGCGTTGCTAAGATGAAGAATCGCTATTGGGAAAGAATCATTTCTAAATACAACAAACCTTATTTCCAGTCAGAAAGTAATCACTATTTCTAAGCTGCATTGGGCTGAATTTCCTGCTAACAAATGATAATATAGAACTCTATGAAAATTAATGTTCCACTGAGAGCTCCAAAAATGATCTCCTCTAAAGACAATATTGGTGCATTAAAATAAAGAATTACACATTAAGTTTCAAGTTAAAACTCTATAGCATTAATGCAAAAATAGGCTGTGATGTATCTACTTTATTTTTTAAAACACTTTTTAAACTGTTGGAAGATGTTTAGAGAAATTAATCTATACCAAGATTAAGATCACAGTGAGGCTCATTTCTCAGAAATTTTCAGAGGTATTTCAAACAAATAAAACAAAGTTTTATTTTTTTATTTTGTTATTATTTCAAAGAATTTCAGAAATAGTATTTAATTCCCATTATTGATAGAAGGTAACCATTTTCACTGCTATTCATTATTTTATACATCTTATTTGATTTGCACTTCCATGTCATTATGTACTGTTTGATTATACCTTTTTTTTTTTTTTACGTCTTCTTTCCTTTTATTGAAAAAAACATTTAGAAAATGGCAGTCTCTATCAATGGGCACAACAAATCAACAAGAATATACAAGTGGAAAACAGACAAGATAAAACCAAAAATGCCGTTGGTTGCTTTATTTGGTTAAGAGCACAAAATGTTAGTAATTTACTTTTCTTTGACTTAGACACCATTGTTTCATTCTTTTCTTCTTTTTCTTTTGCTTTTATTTCTACTTTAAAGACTTATTAGATTCTGTTAGGAATGTTCTTTGCAGTTTAGAAATGAGCCCAGAAAGATACAAGCACTGAAGAAGAGGTATCTTTCCACACTCCTCACTACATCACTTTCAACTTGTATACACAAACTTCTGTTCAGGTGGTTCTTACCATTAGATTATTCTCTCACTAAGAAGAAAAGTAAAATGCACCCCTACGTTCATAGAAGCACTATTCATAATAGCCAAGACATGGAAACAAGCTAAATATTCATCAACAGATGAATGGATAAAGAAGATGTGGTACATATATACAATGGGATACTACTCAGCCATAAAAAAAGAATGAAATAATGTCATTTGCAGCAACATTGATGGACCTAGAGATTATCATACTAAGTGAAGGAAGTCAGAAAGAGAAAGACAAATACCATATGATATCACTTATATGTGGAATCTAAAGTATGACACAAATGAACTTATCTATGAAAAAGAAATAGACTCATAGACATAGAGAACAGATTTCTGGTTGTCAAGGGAGAAGAGGGGTGGGGGAAGGATGAATTGGGAGTTTGGGACTAGCAGATGCAAACTACTACATATAGAATGGATAAACAACAAGGCCCTAATGTATAGCAGAGGTAACTCTATTCAATATCCTGTGATAAAACATAATGAAAAAGAATACAGAAAAGAATGTGTAAATATAGAAAAGAATGTGTGTGTTTATATATACATATATATATATTTACACATATATATAACTGAATTTATACATATGTATAACTGAATCACTTTGCTGTACAGCAGAAATTAACAGAACACTGTAAATCAACTATACTTCATTAAAATAACTTTTTAAAAAAGAAGAAAAGCATAAAATAAGGAATGCCCCATGTTAAAGACACCAGTTTTAGTTTATTATACAAGTATCTACAAGAGGGGTAGTAAGAGGACTAGCTTTGCTGGTGCATAATCTACAGCATCGTGAGCTACTGAGATGTGGTACGGTTTCTGCGGAAGGATCCGTATTTATTCTCCATGCACTAGCTTGGCTGTGCTCAGTGACCAGTGCCTATTCTGATTGATTCATGTCTTACTTTGATTGGTTGATACCCAGCTGTACAAGTTGTTAAATATTTTTAATATCACCCCTCCTCTGCTGAGTGACTTTGAGCAAACTAATCCTCTCTCAGTTTCAGTAGTGAAACAAGAAATTTGAACTGTATAGTCTCCCAAGTCCCTTTCAGCCATTACATTCTATCACTTGGGGTTTAGCTATACACATAATGAGTAGGAGTCAAGATGGAGAGTGAGAATGCCAGAGAGTGAATTTTTGAGAAAATCACAACTCAACTACTGCTTAGAAGATACAGTATCAATGGTTTAAATGGAATTTGAGAACAGACACTGCAGAATTTTACGGAGTTAATTTCCTCTATTAGATGACTGGGGACTATGTAGAGATGGGAGCCAACTGGTTTTGTAACATCAATCTTGTAGAGTACAAAGACTAATGTTAAATAGGTTCTTCTTTTACAAGCTTGCCAAGCAACTCCAGGTTTCTTGAAAACAACTTCAGAGGGCTTCCCTGGTGGCGCAGTGGTTGAGTCTGCTTGCCGATGCAGGGGACACAGGTTCGTGCCCTGGTCTGGAAAGATCCCACGTACCGCGGAACAGCTGGGCCCGTGAGCCATGGCCGCTGAGCCTGCGCGTCCGGAACTTGTGCTTCGCAACCGGAGAGGCCGCAACAGTGAGAGGCCCGCGTACCGCAAAAAAAGCAAAAAAAAAAAAAAAAAAAGAACAGCTAGAGCTAGAAATTTGCAAAATGTTAACTCTACTATTTTGCTTGTCGTTTATAAGTATATTTTTTAGTAAAAAGGTGAAAATTGAGTCCAGCTGGTGAATATGAAAACACGTTAGTAATGTAAGCAGACTAAGCAAACATTAATAATTTATTATTTTTTATCATAGGCTATCATTCTTCAGTTCATAAATGCATGGGATACAGCATCTACTATATCACAGGCATTGTGTTACCTGTTGGGAACACATGTAAACTACTCATACTCAAATCTTTTTCTCAGGGTTTGCCTTTGGGAAAATCTAGCTTAAATTAGTGTGTGTGTGTGTGTGTGTGTGTGTGTGTGTGTGTGTGTGTGTGTGCATGTATGTGCATGCACACACACACACACAGGCACACACATACATATGTGCCAATGTTAAAGTGTTGGGGGCAGGGTGGGAGGTGGCATGTAGGGCATTCCAGGCAGCTGGAACATCATATATGAAAGCATGGAGGTGGGAAGTAAAGAGAATTCTAGAAACACCTAATAATGTACAGAATGACTAGAGGATGCAACATACATGGAGAGGAGTAAGAGAACATACTCTGGTGGATGTTGGAATCAAGAAAATAGTCTTCTATGGCCCATTAAAAAGAATTTGTACTTGTTCATGAAGACCATTAGAAACACATTGAGAAAAGGATATTCCAATCAGAGGGAATTGCTTGGGTACACATGCTATTGCTTGAAGAAGTTTTGCATATTCCTTTAAAATGATACAGAAGTCTAAGTGTGCTAATGGGAAGATGATAAAGGAGCAAGATATAGATAACAGTTATTAGAGCTGTTTAAAATTGATTTGTTTTATTTGATCAACATATTTTGGTTGCCGACAGAAGAAAAAAAGAAAAAAAAAACGGAACTACTACTCTTCCGTCATATTAACAATAGGATAACATGGTTTCCACTGCCTTGTATTTGAATTAACTGATCCTTTCTTCTGCTTACTCTAGTCTGCTGTTGAACTCCTCATTGACTTCTTCAGTTCAGTTCTTGTATTCTTCAGCTCTATGATTTTTTGTCTAATGCCTTTTTGTATTTTCTCTTTGTTGAAATCCTCAGTTGTTCACACATTGCTCTCCTGGCCTCAGTGGGCATCTTTATGACCTTTATTTTGAACTCTTTATTGAGTAAATCACTTATCTCCATTTCATTAGGG
This sequence comes from Orcinus orca, assembly GCF_937001465.1. Taxonomy (NCBI): domain Eukaryota; kingdom Metazoa; phylum Chordata; class Mammalia; order Artiodactyla; family Delphinidae; genus Orcinus; species Orcinus orca. The sequence goes on from NC_064563.1 coordinate 125,925,382, forward strand.
TAGGTTTCTAGATAGTTACCTTGTTCTTTTGTTTGGAACATATCCCCTTGTTTATTCTCCTTGACCCTTTGTGTTGGTTTCTGTGCATTAGATGAAACAGTCACCTCTTGGACTTCCCTGTCAGTCCAGCAGTTAGGACTCTGCGCTTCCAATGCAGGGGGCATGGGTTCGATCCCTGGTAGGGGAAATAAGATCCCACATATGTCATACGGTGTGGCCATTTAAAAAAAAAAAAAAAGAGGGGCTTCCCTGGTGGCGCAGTGGTTGAGAGTCTGCCTGCTGATGCAGGGGACACGGGTTCGTGCCCCCAACCGGCCCGGCCCACGTGCCGTGGAGCGGCTGGGCCTGTGAGCCATGGCCGCTGAGCCTGCGTGTCCGGAGCCTGTGCTCCTCAACGGGAGAGGCCACAACAGTGAGAGGCCCGCGTACCGCAAAAAGAAAAATAATAATAAATAACAAAGAGAGCCACCTCTTGTAGTACTGACAGAATGGCCTTGTGCAGGAGACAGATCTTATTAATCAGTTGGCCTGAGCTCCTGGTTGCCACTCAAACCTCTGTAGTTGTCCAAATCACCATCTTTGTTCTTAGTTCAGGGTGTGCCAAGACATATTAGTGTCCCGAAAGCACGGACTACTAAATGCCTGCTCCTTCAGCTTCCTAATGCAGGTCAACTGGAAGTCCAACCTTAGGCAGCAGCTGGGAAAGTCAGGACGTTAGATATCCAGTTTAGGCCCCATCAGGGAGAAAATGGAACTGGGTGTTTGCTTACTCAGTCTGTGCTGAGCCAGGGGGAATTGTTGCTGGAAATGTGTGTGGGACCTAATATAATCAGCTCTTTATTTTGTGTGATACTTGGGGACTAGTGATTACCAAGCCCATCAGTACCAAGGGCTAGGTGATTAGAGAGCTAGTGCCTCTGGTGGCAGCCACAAAAGTAGGGATATTACATATGTGGACAAGCTCCTTCCGGAAAGAAGCTGGAGACTTGGTTTTACTGTCAGGAAAATCAGGGGGGAGGCAACAAAGAACAGGCCCATCAGCTTCTTCCAGCTCCCTGGAAGGTCCCATTTAAGTTTCCCATTCAGGCTGATTAGAAACTGGAACTTCTAGCAGCAGCTGGGAAAGTATGCAGTCAACTTCTTTCCAGAGAGAAACTGGGCAGTGGGCAGTTTTGCCTGTGCCCTCTATACTGAGCTCAGGTGTGTAGCTGCAGGGATTGTTCCTGCACTTATTTAAAAACTACTTCTTTGTTTGCTATTATTCTGTGTGACTTGTGAATGCAAGCCCCATTGCCTGTCAGAGATGGGTAGTTTGGGTGACCATCCTGCAGGTGACAGCTGTAAATGTTGAGGCATTAGAGGTATGGACACGTTCCTTCTAGGGTGAAGCTGGACATTTGGTTTTACTGTTGGAGCAAGATAGAGGGAGGATGCGGGGTAGTACCTTTTGGCTCTTTTGGGCTCCAGGGAGGATCCCAATCAGCACCTAGACACAGGCTAATTAGAAGCTGGATTCTCGGCATTAGCTGGTAAGTACATAGTCAACCTTTCCAGGGAAAAACTGGGAGATGGGTAGTTTTTGTCTGCTCCCTCTGCACTGAGCCTGGGGGGAATAACGTAGGGAGTGTTGATGTGCTCAACAACTGCTGCTTTGTTTTCTATGGTCCTGTGGGACACATGAATGCAAGACCCATTGGCTATCAGAGCTAGGTGATGTGGGGACCCATCTGGGTGGCAGCCTTTGAAATTGGGGTGCTATATGTGTGGTCCAAATCCTTGCTTCTCAGGGAGGAGCTGGGTGTTGGGGTTTCCCTTCTCATCGTGAGACACTGTGCCTGGGGTGGGCGTTATAGGGAGGGTGTGTCTCCGCCTTTCCTACTTGTTTCCATGTGAGTATTTTCTCAGTTGTTCAATGTGGAGGAGTCAATCAAATACAGTTTCTGGATTTTTCTCAGAGGGAATTGCTCCACATATAGCTCTATATTTTGTGCCTTCACTGAAGGAGGGAAATTCAGGAGACTCCTATGTCACTATCTTGGTGATAATCACTCTTCTTTTCCCTTTGTTTAAATGAAATTGGAAAAATGTGGAATAGCCCTCCTTTATTTAAACAGATTTTCCAGGGAAATATGCAAAAAGGGGAAGAAAATTCTAATCCTACTATGAAGCCCAATACTATTATGAATTCCCATAATTGCAGTCTTTCAGTCTGTAATATAATTATTGTCTCCATAACTCTCCGCTGCATCACTGTGATAGGTTCATTTCACTTACAGATCCACCTCGTTTGCTATGGCCATGGGTCAGCCACTATCCTATGTATTTCACTGCTTTCCCACCAAACTATAAAGTGTAGTAAACTCTTTTTTAAAATGTTGTGTATATTCTGGCTTTTCTCAAGAAACCAAGAACATACTGCAGCTCAGATCAGCTACACCACACTGTTTGTAAACAACTGCTTGTCTCTTTGAATTATAACTCATCAAAGAATACTGGACATTCTTGGATTAAAATGTCCGGCCCAAATGCAGATATCTATTTAGTTCTGAAAACTTACTGAGACAGAGCTGGCACTTAAATTTTCTTGAATAATTCCATTATATCATTAAGATAATCCTGGGCTGAGATTATTTTTTTCTTAAATGAGGCAGTAAGCAAAAATTTTAGTGTATCATGCAAAAATGTATTAAGTTTAACATGGCCCTTTGAGTCTATTTTGAATATTGCATCCATTTGTAAATGGATTACTGAGCTGATGAGACTATAAGAAATGGTCTCCCAGGCATGCAGGCATAGAACCAACAATAAAACTCAGCAATATTGGTTAAAAATACGACATGGTGACATCAAGTAATTTCAAAATTTAGTGTGAGAAACAAATGTTTTGAAGATTTTGAATCACATATTTCGAGTTAGTCTTTGGAGTTATGTTGAACCCATATTTCAGGTAAGCCTAAAATTAGGATGTAGCAGATATGTTATTACCTGGATTTTCTTCTCCACAGTCTCTCATCAAATCCTTAAACTTCTGAACCTGACATTTCTGGAGGGAGAATGCATTACAGTCCCAGAGCAGCAAGGAGACAGAAGAAAGAGAGCCTACTTTCAGCATAAACCTAATAGACTGGGCACTCTTCTTGCCTATCTTTCTGGTACACTCCATTCCCAAATCCTCTGTTCATAACACCTTCATTCTAAAATAGTTGATACATTAGTTCTCCAATTCACTTCCCACTCATTTCTTAATTATCTATGCACAAAAATTTGACTGAACAACTAAATATAGCCTTAAGGGAAGCATACCACACACACACCCCCAACACCTTTAGGTAGAGTAATTATGCTAGTCTATTAGACTGTAAAAGTGAAATGAAAACCTCTATTGGTTTGGTATCCTTTCTCACAGTTTTTTCAGAGTGATTAGTGTATCATTCAAATTTATGGACCAATATTATTTATTAATATAGTATTGGAAATCATACTAAATATTAGAAATGGAAGGTACCATTCTCAGTGCTGGAATTTTGATATAATATCTTGTCAAATTACCATCAGGGAACTCATGACATTACATTTTTATTTTTCATTTTCAGAAAGATTTTGGCACATAGTAGGTATTCAATAAACACCTGTTATATGAATGAATAAATAGATGCATCCTATAGCTCCAAATGATCCTAGGGAACAAGCACATCACATAAACTCCTTATTTGATATATGATACTGAGCTCAAGAGGATGTGTGAATTGTTTTAAATTATATATAGTTTGCAGCCAGGTTTATGTTAAAATGTAGGTCAGTTAAGTCAGGGCTTGTTGCTATTACACCACACAGCCTGATAACTGGAGTCTGCATAATCCCTGTTAAATTGTGACGTTTCTAATTAGATGTGATTTCCATGCAGCCTGGTATAATAATAGTTCTTGTTATTGAAATATTTTTAATGTAGTCTTCTAAAATTGAGTCATTTTTTTTTTTTTTTAGCAATGTATGTCCTTGTTGCCTCATACTTGTGACTAGCAAACACTCCACAATTTTTTGACATCAATTGGAGTTTGTGCATTTTCACACTTCATGTATCCCCATTAAGATGATAGCTCTTGGTTTCAACCCATGTTTCCAGGGTATTGAGGTAATTCTAAATCTTAAAGATGGCATCTGTGATGTTAAGTAGCAATTTCATTTGTGTGTACCACAAAAATGCATCTTGCTTAAGGATGCAAAACAAAGTCACAAGGGCTAAATTTGATCCATATAAGCATTTTCATTAGTAGAGTTGTTTGTTTTGTTTTGTTTTGTTTTTTATAATGCCCAGAAAGGTATATTAGTTTTCCAGGACTGCCTTACCAAAACACCAAAAACGGAATAGCTTAAAACAACAGACATTGTCTTACAGTTCTAGAGGCAATTCTTGCTCTTTTTTGTCTCATAGATACATCACTCTAGTCACATGGTCATCTTCTCCCTGCATTGCTTCATTTTGTCTTCCATTTGCATGTGTCTGTCTCCATGTCCAAATTACTCTTTTTTATAAGGGTACTAGACATACTGGACTGGGACGCACACAAAAGACATCATTTTAACTTAATTACCTCCGTAAAGACCCTATTTTCAAATGAGGTCACATTTTGAGGTACTAGGGGTACGGACTTTAACATGTTTTTGAAAGTGGGACACAATTCAGCCCATAATAGAAAGTTTTGTGTTCTCTACTCATGGTTATAGATACATACTATGCCATTCATAATATTATACAGAATGTGTCATACATTTAATACATATATATCAATCTTAAATGCATATATATCCAAATATATGTACATATATATATATATAACACATGACACGTGTTTTACATATGAACATGTTTATGTGTGGGCATGATAGTAAAATTTCTAGTCTCCATAAATTTTTCTTCTGCTTTGCCAAAAGCCATTGGTTACTAATTTAAAGCAGCTATTCAGCAGATAGTATTTTACCTGATCAACTTATTTTTTAAAATTGGTTTACATGACTTAATTTCATGCACAATGATATCACAAGACCTCATGCCTCTTTCAATCTTGTAGCAGATTTTAAAATGGAGCAAAAAGAGAAACCCAGTATCATAACAATGCTGGAGTACTGAAATGACATAATGTCTAGGAATATATTTATAGATATAATAATGTCCAAGAGAAACACAAATATCCTTTCAATGACTCTGAGGTTGAGAGAAAATAGTCATACATGAATGTGACTGAATCCATATATTTTCCAGTTAAAGTGATTTTCTTGTTTTCCTTATTTAGAAAGTAATATTAAAAAAGAGGTCATCACCTTGCATATTTTTCTCAGTTAACATTATAGAAGAATTAGGTATTCAGTTAAGACCTTTCTTTTTTACCATGGTGCACATGAGAAAACAGAGCAAAATGGAGCATCAAAACCTATTTTTTTTAATTGCAGTATAGTTGCTGTATGATATTATATGTTACAGATTTACTATATAGTGATTCAAAATATTTAAAGGTTATACTCTTTTCATAGTTATTATAAAATATTGGCTATTTCCCAGTGTTATACAATATATCCTTGTAGCTTATTTTATATCTGATAGTTTGTACCTCTTACTCCCCTAACCCTATATTGCCCCTCCCCCTCTCCCCACCGGTAACCACTAGTTTGTTCTCTATACCTGTGTCTTCTTTTTTAAAGAAGAATAATACATTTGTCTAATAAATCTGTGTAAAGTGTTTGTGTTTTTGTTTTTTGTTTTTTTTTGCTGTACGCAGGCCTCTCACTGTTGTGACTTCCCCCATTGCGGAGCACAAGCTCCGGCCGCGCAGGCTCAGTGGCCATGGCTCACGGGCCCAGCTGCTCCACGGCATGTGGGATCTTCCCGGACCGGGGCACGAACAACCCGTGTCCCCTGCATCGGCAGGCGGACTCTCAACCACTGCGCCACCAGGGAAGCCCCTGTGGAAAGTATTGTAAATAACATGTGTGTTGCCATGAGATTTGTTGCAATAGGATAAAATGTACTAATATATCATGGAAATCTCAGTTACTAAAATCTTAGGCTAAATTCTAGACCTATTTTCTGACCTCATGATCCATAAAAATCAAAGTGCCAATCTGTTACTTTGCTTTTGGAAGATGTTTCCTATTCACATTGTTCAAGGGCAGCACCTACTGGGTACAAAGCCCACCACTAACTTTCTGTTGGTTGTATTTCTGCTGTTTTGTATGTTCTAAATGCCATTCCAGTGTGTGGCTTTTAGTGAGAGGGTTGGATAATGTGGGGAGAAACAGTAGACAGTCAAAAGGGCTTAGATGCAGATTGCTTTAATAGTTCTAGTTTAATTTCAAACCTAGATAAAAATGAGATCCTTCCATTCTGGGTTTCTGTTAGTCTCATTGCTTTTGTCACATGTAGCAACCAGCCTGTGGGTGATTGCACATTAGAAAATTACTTTGACCCTTGTCTCAGTGAGATAGCTGTTTTGTTTATAAATATGAAACATAGCTGTACATGGATGGAGTAACGGGTTCTATAGAAATGATTAAAAAGAAAAAACATTCTATCATATACATTAGTATTTAAAGAATACACTTTATAATTAAAGGTTGTCATCTCAGGAAGAGTACAAGATTTGGAGAATTACCTTACTTCTATTTCTTATTGTTTCACATACTAACTTTGAATTCCAAAGATAAACTCTAAATATTATCTTAAAACATAAATGATGCTTTTGATATAGTATCTCTCAGTGTTAGTAATAGTGGTACAGACCTCTAACCTGGATTCTTTGTGAACTCTCTCTCTCAAATAAACAATTGCTATTTTAATTGGGATATTCACCTTGCTGCATTAGAACCTTTGGGCTCAATAATATTTTTCTATAATGAACTTATTTCTGTTAGGGAAGCTGAACTGAACTTGAAGACTCTTGTAGCCTTAAGAATTTTTATTTAAGAAAAATAAATTTAAACATTCAATGCTCTTGAAAGAGTTCCTTCCTACCAGGGTGTAATATTCATTTCACATGCAGATACGTTTTTTCTTTTCTAGTTCTATCAAGTTATCTTCTGGTTAGTTATTTCTGATGGTTTGAAGAAAGAGTTACAGCAGTAGATTCACTCTTTATTTTAATACTAGGAATATATATTACTGGATAAATTATTTGATTTCTCAAGTGATTACTTGCTTGATTATTTCTGTATTTTTATTTAGCAATTTTTTACATGGTATATGTTTGGGGCCAGGAGCTGCCCTAAGTGATTAAAACATTAATTAATTTAATCATCTAATAACCCTAAAGGCTCTGAGATAATTTGGATTGATTTTGCCCAGCAAATATGCATTTCCTCCTACACCCATTGTGGGTGAGTTTATTACTCTGCCCAGTTGAGGCTGGGATGGGACTTGAGACTTACTTACTTTGGCCTATTTGCTTACAAAATATAAGAATACTTGATGGGAGTGGAGATCTTTAATGTGCTTGCATGTTTTGGCTCACTTCCTTTGCCCTTATAGTATATTAGGCATTGTCTCTTTAGGTTGGATTCCAGCATGAACGTATTAAAAGAACACCTGAACCTAACTTCCAACTTCAGAGACTGACGAAGCAGAATCTCCTGAACAAGCTGATCTTAGGTTAACTGAAACGTTTTTAGGGTTTCACTAACTCTAATGTTGCTGTTTGGACTTTTGGCCTCCACCTGACAGTAAACTAGCAAGCATCATCCTTACAGGGCTAATTGACTCTGATTTTCATGTGGGTAATTGCTACACAATAGGAACAGGAAAGAGAATGACTGGACCCGAGTTGATAGTTTGGGTCACTTCTTGGCACATGTATGTTGGGTAATAATCATAAGTAACCATAGTTTGAAAAGAGCATGGTAACAAGAGTCTCAGTCTCTTATGATGAAGGTCTAGGTTAGCCCGTAAGGGGGAGCGACCTAGACCTGACCAAATGGTAGAGGAGGAATATGATTATAATTTGTAGTCTCAGTATGAATTGCAGCAGTGGCTAATATAGATTATTCCACTACAGTTCCTTTTTTTTTTTCTTCAGAAATTATTCCTTGCCACCATCATGAAGAAGCATTGTCAGCACAGAGAAAATTTATTGCGAGACACAAGTGGATGTGAAAAGTACAAGGGATGAACTTGTACAGACGCTGTCAACACCCTTCCATTAGTGTGGTACATTTATTACAATGGGAGAAGCAATATTGACACACTGTTAAATAAAGCCCATAGTTCACATTATATGTTGTAGTGTATATTCAATGAGTTTTGACAAATGTATATTCTTTGTGTTGTACATTTCATGGGTTTTGACAAATGTATAATGACATGTATCCACCATTACAGTATCATACCAAAGTTTCAGTGCCCTAAAAATCCTCTCTGCTCTATCTATTCATCCCTTCCTTCTCTCTCCTACCCCATCCCCAGAACACTTGTCCACATCTAATCTTTGTACTGCCTCTATAGTTTTGCTTTTTCCAGAATGTTGTGTAGCTAAAGCCTATCCCCCCTTTTTTAACTTCTGTGAATCCTATCACAGAAGCTCAGAGATTTCAGGAGTGCTGCAATTTATCATGGGCTGTAAAGTTAGCCCCTCAGGCTTAGCCTTTGGAGTCTTGGTATGAACCATTGTAGACAACTACAACTGGTCGGAGAACCTTTCTTTTACCTCCAGTAAATTCACAACTATTCAATTGTTCATACTTACCTTCAAGAGATACTTCAATTAAGATTGGGATTGACATATATATACTAATATGTATAAAATAGATAACTAATAAGAACCTGCTGTATAAAAAATTATTTAATTAAATTAAAATTTTAAAAAAAGAAATACTTCAACTGCAGTTGAAAACATGAGCAGCTTGCCCCAAGGAGAACAAAAATTGAAAAAAACAAAAAACTATATAGCCATAAAACTACTCAAAATTATAGATGGAAAAATCATAACCAAGAGCCAGCGTTAGGGTTAGGGATAAGAGCCACTGCATGTAAACAAATCAGGCTTTAGATTTGCTTTCACATTCATCCTTTTCATAAATATGTAAGTTAAGTATTACGATCAGCCATAATATTTTTCTTAAAACACAACATACAGTTAGCACCATTTTCTCTAATCCACTAAGGGCGATTATTCCAAAAGGGACCTGTTTATTCTACTCCTATATTCCTAGGGCAGTTGCTGACTGATTACTTACCACCTAGAAAAACTGCTTCTCTCTGTTGTGCTGAAGACCCATAAAGCACCAGTTTTATATCAAAGACCGACTGTCTGTGCTACTCCCAGCTAATATGGAATAATGTGTAATTTGGAATTCAGTTACTCTAAACATTATCATCACTTATTCTCTCAAGAAAAAAAAATGTATATTGCATTTGATATCACCTAATTTCTGAAATTAGTTGAGAATAAAATAATTCTGAACATAGATTTCTGGAAAAAAAAGGTAGAAATAGCCACAAATATGAACAATTTTATACACTCTAATTTTATTAGAGGATTAATTATTGACTATCTCATTTAGATTGCCTTTGGATAATAATTGTTTGTTAGCATACCAGGTCTAAGGTGTAAAGTTAGCAAGGTCTAAGTTACTGGTAAAATATATTGTGAAGTAATTATTTGAATCAATATTTAAAGTATGAAAATTAGTCATTTTGGTAGAATATATATTTCACTTTTTAAATGAAATCCAAGACTATCATATGCAATGCTTACACAATGTGCCAGCCAGCAATCTGCTGATAAATACTGTCTTTTTAGGCTTATCACTAATTTTCTGAAAACTCTACCATTTTAAGATAATAAATGTAATTATCTCTAAGTTAATATTATTAAATACACTCTGTTTTCTTATGATAAATTCTTCATAGAATTTATGTAGAATTATGTGGAATTATGGGCCAACATTTGAATGTATATTTAAATATATGATTCAGATGGTGAAAACCCCCTCCAGAAAGTATATAGCATATAGCACCCCTTCTACAGGTCTGAAAGAGTTCCTGGTTCCTCCATAAACATACTGATATTCGGCATTATTATCCCTAGATTCTATGCCAATTTAAGAAGTAAACACATGTTTTACATTAGTTTAAATCATATTTTCTGAGACTAGTAATGGTGTCAATGTATTTATCGTATTCTATGCATCTATCCATGTACATATGTATGTATGTACATATCTATCCATCAATCTATCAATTCCATTGCCAATTGCATGATCACAACCCCTTTCCATTTATATATCTGAGTAATCACTTTTTGCTATTGATTTAATTAACTATTTATTAAAGATTAAAGCTTTGTATGTCATAAATGTTGCCTATGTTTCCCCAATTTTTACTTAGTTTTCAATTCTGCCTATTCATCAGTATTTAATGCCCAGAAATTAAAATGTTTATAAGGTCCAATCAGTCAATCTTTTCTTTTATGGTTTCTGTATTTGGTGGCAAAGAGTTGTTTTGAAGCAAGAGTTTTCTTTTTCAATAATTTTTTATTGAGCACTTGTCCTTACTTAGGGGCAGAGAGAGTCAATTAAGTCCTTGTCCTGCATGAAATTTCAATCCAGTTGTGGAGACAGAAAAATAAATGTACATTCACACAACATTAAGAAATGTCTGACCAACAGCAATCTACAAATAAATGCAAACTGATACAGTGCAAATTGAGAACATATGTGCTAAGAATAAAGGAATGGGTAATTGAAAGGAACTTTTCAAGTGAGGGAAATTAGAGATAAGAAAATACACAAGGCGTTCAAAATTCTCATGACACTTTTTCTCAGTGGTTCTATGCATCTATGAATTATTCCATTTTGCATATATTGGAACAAGCTGGACATTGCTAAACAAACTTTATATACTTTCTTCTGGGACACGAGAAGTTGATATGCTATAAACACTTAAGTATAGATGCTATTTTCAGCATCTTTCTATGAGAAATTGAGAGTAAGAGTTGGATATGGACAGGAAAGAAAAATGAATTATTTCCCTTACCAGCCATGAATACGCTCCCTACCTCCTTATCTAGTTTTGCCTTCCCATCCATGTGCCACTCTCCACTTCAAAAGTTCAGTTTCAGAGGTAAAGGTACTATAGGAGAAAAAATTGTGGAAGTGGTGATAGTAATATAATGAAGTCATCAAAGGAATAAAAGCCATAAAATAAAATAACAGAACTGCTTATTTTTACTTCCAAAAATACACATAATAATCTAGTTATCATTTTTCATGTCTGATGCTCATTTTGAATGGGAAAAAAAGCCCCTTCAATTTTGGTGAATTATGTTAGTAAAATGTTCTCGTTACTTTCTGGTTTAACTTCGTTTCATTTTAATGCCTTAGAACAATTTCCTGGGCTCTGTCTCTGCTCTCTCTCTCTTCAGTAGTCCCCAACACTCATTACTGATGCCAAATGAAACAGGAAGAGGCGATGACACTGTGATAGCAGCATATTTTCAGTTCCTGTGTCTCCTATACACTGTACTTTCTAATTTTCCTACACTTGGGTTCTGAATGATCTAATTCAAAACCATAATTTTTATTCTTACTTGGAGCTTCTGTTATGAATACTTAACTTCCATAACCCTAAAAGGTGAGCAGGACAGGCCAACTGAGGGTAAAAAATCAGGATGGCACATTAATGTTACTTCCTTAAGCCTAAGAAATTAAAATGATCTTTCTCCTCCTCGGGAGCTAATCAAATCACCTAATACTAAAGTGCCCACTAAGCAGACTTTTTCAAGATAAAAAATTCTCCAAAATCCATAGGACTGACTTTCTTTTGGGAAAAAAAAAAAAAATGTTTTTCTCTCTCAAAGTCCACTATCTGCAGTTTTGTGACATTCCCCCCAAACGCAGAAGGGCAAACAACTTGCAAAAGGAAATCTGCTTTTCCTTCTAACCACAGTAAGGTGTTTTGGTTCCCAACAGTAACTGCCTGTTTCTAAGATATATGCCTATCATGTCATAGTTTAGGCTTTTTGACTATCCTGTGAAAGTTTCTTACGTTTCTCCATTTATTCCTGCTTAATATGATATTTATGCCCTTATGACCCCCAGTAAAGGGGAAACATGAAACAGCCAAAATCTCTTATAATCAGATAAGGTAACAACTCCTTTCAAGAAGCTCCATATCTAAAACATTCTCATTGTCTAGTGTGTTCAATTACAAGTGTGTCTTACTTTAGAATGTAAAGAATGCCTGTGTATGTGTGGTATTGTAAAATAATTTTTCCACTTCCTATTGTGTATCAGATTATAATAAAAGTAACTTTTAATTTAGCTGTATGTATTTTAAGGTATTATTCACTTATTTTGATTCAGGAGATTTCTTCTGAAAAATGTTTCCCACTTTGATATTATCATTGAGATCCATTCTTTCACGGAACATAATGTCTTACTGCATTGTAATGGGATAAAAATGAAGGAAGAACAAAATGTCTTATAATCTGGACCAAATATTTCATATGTTTATTACTTACGAGAATATATATCAAAACCTCAATTTTTGAGTTGTCTACTAAAACCATCTTGAAAATATAATCAGGGCCACAACTTTTTATTCTTAAAATCCTTCTGGGCTGTCCTGCCTGCTGTATCCATGCAATGGGACTAAAAATGGGGTTAAAAAAAGATCAGAAACTCAAAATAATTGCTTGGTAAATAAAAAACAAAATTTCTCGTTAAGAGTCTTAGAAGTATTTGAAAGAGGAAGAAATATGCAATATTCTATAGAGGTGATAAAACCATCAGGCTACAAATTTATTGAAGAACTACTAAGTTATTATCACTTCCAACATTTCTGCTTTATTGTGATTAATATATACCATTCCCTCATTACCTGCAAACATCAGTCTCATCTTGAATTTTAGTCTCTTGTAAGATAGTATGCAATAATAACAACTTATTTTCAGTTAAGGCGACAGAAGACTGACTTCAAAAAATAAGTATGAATCAATTTTATGAAAGTAGTTCCAAATCTTCAAATTAATGTTAGTGCAGGATATGTGTTGCATGGAATTATGGTATCAATTGTACTGGAATTGTTGCGTAAAATTTATACAAACATAGCCTTAAGGAAAATGTAAACATTCTTAATACTTGACTCTACATGATTAAACCTTATTTCCCTCTTTGGTCTTATTACTTGTAACTATATTCTTGAAATCAAAATTCCATTTAAATTGAACTCCCTTATGTTCTTGGAAAAACTCTCTACCTGCCCCACCTTTTTCCTATGCTATGTTTTCTACCCAGAAAACTTTCTTTCATTCCCACCAACTATTTAGTTCCTACTTAACCTGGTTATTTCTGGATCAGTGTCTCATCTTCCAATCCAGGTCAGTTGCCATTCCCGCTGCACCCTCTGGTGGTCATTTCCATATCCACCTAAGTTGACTAAGCCAATTCTGGTCAATTCATACTCTTTACACTAGTGACAGTTTCAGAAAAAGGCATGTGATCCAATTCTAGACAGTAGAGCCAAAAGCAAATTCTGATGAAAGGCTTCTAATACAGGGTTCCTCATTCACAAAATAGAGACACAGGAAAACATAGTGGCTCTTCTGTTTCAAAACAAATTTTTATTATTGTGGTTGCTGCTGTGGTCTTTGTTGATGTTAATTTTTTATATGATTCCTGGGACTATTCTTGCTATATTTTTAACAGCTGAAAGTTCAAATCAACCAAAGATGGAAGAATGAAGACCTGAGAAGAAATCAAGTATCTGTCCACATTGTTCGGCCAATGAATTTGCCACCGTTGAGGGCGATGTTTGCAGTCATTTAGCATTTCTCTTGCCCATCTTATATGTTTGCAGAATCTTCTACATTTTGAAGAAGAGACTGAAACTCACTACCAAATCTGAAAAGCCTCATATTCTCTTTTCTAGCCTTCCTTGTGGTGAGAGACACTTTTCTATGGATTTTTTGCATTCCTGCACAGCTGGAATCCTTGAGCAAAAGCATTTGCAGCCAGTTTTTGTGTATGGAGACATTTCAGGATATTTAAGTGTTTTTTTTTTTTTTATCCTTTCTTGGAGGGGATCTGTTTATATCCAAGTGTAATAAACATAGAGATGGCTTCCCTTTCACCCACAGAGCTATTTGCTTACATTTCAGAGTAAAGATAACATTCTTGCTGTCTGGAGGAAAGGATAGACAGGTTATGAGCAACACTACATAAGATCAGAGGTTCTTAATTTTGAGGTTTCTCTCCTGTAATGTACCCCACTGCATGTGCAGATAACTTCTAGTTCCCACTGTGTTGCCTTGTGAGAATTGATGTATAGGAAACCAATACAAGAGTGATAAAAGTCTTCATCTATGACCAAGGAGGCATATGTCTTTTACTAGCCTTGGAAGGTATGCGTTCAACATAGGAGCTACTGTCTCAACACTCAACAGAATGGACTCATCATGGCAGCTTGGTCTTGACTTTCTATGGCAGACTAACTTGTTCGTTTGCAAGTAGAGTAAAAGTAAGGAATCTTCACAATTTTAGACTTAACATCTTATTAGCTAGAGGATAGTCACATGACTGAATCCAACAGTTGGTTACACTTGCCGACGTTTTCAACTGAAAATGTTGATATGAAAAAATCTGGTACCATGCTGAATTTCTAGACACCATGGTTGTATCCTGCATCATCCATTGTAGTTGAGTCAGCAGTGCAAGCTGCCTGAACTGTACCTATTGCTGTTGTCAGCCTTGGGATTTTACTAAAAAAAATCAGTCGTGTCTCTCCCAAGCTTTCTCCTCCTGCCAGAAGATGTATTATTCTCCATAACACTTACCATAGTCTGACTTACTTCATTGTTTATTTTCTATTTCTCCACTCTGGAATGTAATCTACACGAGGGAAGGGATTGCATATGTTATTTCCTCTGTTTGCACATGATAAACTCTCAAAAATATTTCTGAGGGAATGAATATCAGGGATTTGGAAAAAACATTACTGACTTTCACTATTTTTTCTCTTGAGGAAATTATCCATTGTGTGGAGTGAGTAGTGTTTTTTTTTTATTTAAACATCTGTGAATTAAACATTTTTTTTTTCTTAAGTATCTGGAGAACAGTGGAAATGCGGCCATGGAGAATAGAATATACAGATATATACAGTTTGGAAAAAATTTTAGTACTCAATTGCCAATATGATTAGCCGTTGTATTAGTTATCTAGCTGTACAATAAGTTATCCAAAAACTTAACAGTATAAAATAATAAACATTAACTCACTTAGTTTCTGTGGTTGAGGAATCATGGAGAAGCTTAGCTGAATGGTTCTCTATCTGAGTTTTTCACGCAGTTGCTGTTAAGATTACAGCTGCGCCTGCAGTCATCTGAAGGCTTGGCAATGGCTGGAGAAACTGTTTTCACACTGAGCTTACTCCCAAAACTGGCAAACTGATCTGGCTGTCGGCAGGAGTCCTCAGATTTTCACTACGTGGACCTATCCTTAGGGGTGTTGGAGACGATTTATAGCATAGCAGCTGGATTCTTTCAAAGAGAGTCATCCAATAGATGTCACATGTATTTTATGATCTAGCCTTAAAGCCACATTCTGTAATTTCAGCCAGTATCCTATTGGTTATACGAGTCAGCTTGATGCCGTTTTGGAAAGGACCTTATCAGGGTTTGGACACCATAAGGTGAGAATCCTGCGGGGCATTCATTAAGGTGGGTTACCACAGCAGTAATAAAGTCTCATGAATCTTATCTTCTTGTAAGGAAAGTGTAGCTCTTTAAGGCCTTTTTAATACCTGTAAAGCATTTTTATTAATTGACAAAGGAAATGACTGGGCAGGCCAAATAATAAATAAAAGAAAGTGTATAGTTTTGTGATATTATCTGAGACCCAGTTGTGGTAGTCAAATTAGACATATTTTGAAAGATTTGACAATTCAAGCATAGTAGTAGTATGTATTAATTATAGTATTAATTATTTTCCTCATCAGGAACATCTCTTCTCATCCAAAGAATGTCCAACGGAGTTAGTTTAACCCATATAGAAATGGAATTGGTGATATATTCCTGCTGCACTTTTTGGATGCTGGCAGGTTATATAGCAAACTGACAGAAACCCAAGACTTTCTCACCCACAACGAGCGCTCGTGTTATTATTTACTAATTTTAAACCTACCAGACATTTTCATTAAAGGAATTGTAAGCTCTAGTGGAGCCTAAATATATGCCCGTTTATTAGCTGGCATCCATCTTGTATTTACACTTTGATCAATGTCCAAAGAATTACATAGCCTCTTATAAAACATGTTGAAGAGAGACCTTAAAGTGCACTGTGTAATGTATGGTATATTATAGAAATATTTTTCTTCTCAATATATAGAGGGACTCTCTGAAGAAAGAATATGTTGGGTAGAGAAGCATTCGTTTTGGCCAACCCTTTATCTTACCGATACCATCTGCCATTTTGATCTCTTTTACATACTGTTTTAAATACTTAGGCTTAATTTTTCCTACTCTACCCAGTGCCAACTGAGTCTGTTACAAAAAACTCTTAGGTATTTCCTTTTGATTCTCAGTTGCCAAACTTCTTAAAATTTTGATTTGTTACTGTCATTCTGAAATTTTAATAAGAATAGTGCTCTACATAGTTAATCAAACTTTAAATTGGTACCCGAAAGTATGTCAAATATGGTACATATTATTCACAAAGCTACTCTTATGTCTAAAGTGCTTGAGAGTAAATGTTCTGAAATCTTCTAAACATTTTTGATGCTAATTGAATGTCCTTAATTTTACTACTGTTAAAAATGCAGTTCTGTTTCAAATAAAAAATATTTCAAGCCATGTTAAAATAAAACAGTTAATTTGAACTTTGTGTGTCCTTTTTTTCTCAATTTGAAGGGGTATCTTCATTTGAGTCAAAGGCCTATATGAATGACTAGTTTTTAAAATAAGATATTTGTGACTTACCTTTCTTAGCTCTAAACAAATTCATGGAGTTGAACTTCAAATTTTACATGCTTCAAAATAAATGTGAATAGAAAATTCAAAACATGAGTGTTTAAGACTTTATTTTTTTTTAACTTTCACATTATGCCTAAAGTCTAATTCACTATCTGTGACTATTAGGTATCTTCTGGCACTATAATATTCCAGGTTGTTCCCTCCCACTGAAAATCTGTTCTCATATTATTTTCCCAAGATAGCGACTATATTGCATTTTTCAAAGTTTAATCCTGTTGGAGTTTTTTGTCACAAATATTTTTTAATAAAATTTACTGATATAAAACTGCTTAACACTTTACCTCTGTTCTCATAGTTAACATTTTATAATGTCAATCTTATACACCTATAAGATTAATTAAAATGTGATAAGAATGACCCTAAAATAAACCTATTCAAATTATGTGACTGGAAGCAACAAGAAAGATACAAAATGTTTGTATTTTCTCAGAAGCAAATGCAAGATAAGTTTATATCATTCCCTATGTACTCATAAAACACTACCATGTACAACTAATTATGCATTTCACACCATGCTCTTCCTTTGTGCATTGAATCCATATTCTTGAAGATTAAATTGGTCAAGTATTCAAAGATGTTAGGAAAAACATGTTATTAAGCTACAATTGTCCACACAAACAAAGTAATTCATGAAACCAAACAAACAAATCTACTTTATAAAACTCGTTGCTAAATCAGGACCTTCTTAGTTTTAAATAGACTAAGATATTTATTTGTTTTCAAATTTAGGCTGACTGAAGTTTTTGATATCGTGAGTATAATTCTGGTTTTAAGCTTATGCATACAAAGAGCCTTCATCTATCTTTTAATGAGGCTAAATATGTCTCATATGATATCCTTAGATTCCATGCTCTATCATTACATTTATAAAATATATTGCATTTGTCTCTTTTTTTGTCTATTCATCTAAATGTTCAGCTCCGCGATTGTGAGGTATCTATCTATTCATTTAGTATCTCTATATTAAAAATGCAAAACAGTTACTATTTGGGAGCATTTAAGTATTCTAAACTTTCTAGAAAGTGATTTCAGGCAATTATGGTCACAGAAGGATAGTAGTTACTCAGGACTGGAAATAGAGTATGAGCTCCAACAGAATTTTTTACTTTTACACTTGAGGCCAATTTTATCAAACATTTCCTGAGGTCATACAGCTTATTAGTAAAAGGTAAGATGAAAATGCAGCTCATTCATTCAGCGAATGTGCCATAAGTACTATGTAACAGGTATATTAAATTGGTAGTACTCACCAGGTGTAATCATAAAATTAACTTTATATTTTCCTCTATTTTTAAAAACAGAGGATAGTCCTCCACTTAATCCTGCTTGAAAAGTTGCAGTGACTCCATGACATTTTATCACTATTAAATAGTAGAAAATTCAACATTCACTTTATAACGAAAATACAGCGTCAATTCAGTGATTAAGAACATCCTGTATGCTAACTAACACAGCAATGATCATTCAGTTATAAGATGACTTTTTTCCCAGCTACAGCCAGCTGTAATGGCTTGTAAGCTGCCTTGAGGTAGAGTTATGGCCCTTCGACTTCTAGTTGTCACTCACCAATTCCCTTTATTTTTCTGCTATTTTACCTCTTTTCCGAACAAAGAGGTTAGAGAGATAAGAGGCGAGGAAATCAGAAAGAGTTAACTGACTGGTACTATGGCTTTGCATTCTCTTGAGAAGTATATGTTTAAAGCTCATTCTTTCACGGATAGTTTTGCGAGTCCTCTGCTGGGTCCCTCTATTGTCCTGATATGGACTTGGATTTTCTTTTGATCAGCCACTCTAGATTTGCAGCATATCCTCCCTGTGGAACAGACCACAGCCTCCAACTGTTGGGTCCTGTGACACTGGCAGATTGTCTCTTGAGCTAGCTTCCTTGCGAAGGTTACCTCATCTGGTTCCAGGAAGCATGCATCTCTGGCCCTCTGTTAGTTGGTAGTTACTTCCAAGTTTTAGCCCTCCTTCCTGTTGCCAATCATCACTACTTTTCTTAAATATGAGTCAGAATCTCATTTTCTCTGTCCTTCCAACTACATAAAATAAACAATAAGCTCTAGGAACGACCTAGAAAGCTAACTAAACATGAGGTTAGAGGAAGAACCCCATCTTCATGTCACTACTTCTTTTGGTGGTGAATGGGTTAAGACTCAAAATACTTCCTAAAATATGGCTCAAATTTATTCCTTCAGTATCCACCCCCCTCAAACATTTTACATCACAGACATGAGTAAGAGAACCACTTACCAGTCATCGGTTTTAAAACTCCATATGGACCAGCAAATCTTTTGAGATACAACAAATTTTGTACTTTCAGCACTTAGCTGAAAGCCTGAGTTTAACTTTTGATTATAGCTGTTATATATTAGTCATTGCCATGGAGATGCAATAGTGAACAAAAAGAGCTATGGCCCCTGTCCTCATGGAGCATAATATCTGGAAAGATAGTTACACATTTTTCAAATGGTAACAATAACAATAATAATAATAAAGTATGAAAATACAACCATGGTAAGTGCTTGTAAGGGGAGTTAAATGTTGCTTTGAGGCATATTTTAAATATGGTTGGACCAGTAAAGAGGTTGGTGGAGGTTTCTCTGGGTAAGTGACCATTTAGTTGAGATCTGAAAGTTGATTACAAATGAACTTCATGAAAGAAGGATGGAATTTGGGGAGAGTTAGAAAAAACAACTTGGACGAGAGAACTTCTCATACAATGGGTTAGTGATGCAACAAACGAAAACAGGACAATGGGACTGACTTTTAGGGAGCAAGGGGTTCTTGGGAGCAAAATGTGAGGCTACAGATTCTTAAAGGAAACAGAACATGCAGAACCTGATAGGCCATGTTTAAGAGTTAATTTTTAATCTTAAATGCAGTCTTAATCTATTAAAGTGTTCTAAAATGAGGTACAATAGAATATAAAACTAATATTTTAAAGAGAATACTTTGGCTGCAGTTTGGAAAAAAAATCTTCTGTGGAGAAGTGTACAAAAGTAGAAAGCAAATTAAGGAGGCAATTGCAATATTTTGTGTGAGATTTATTTCAACTAGGTGTGTGAGAAAGATCTTTCAACTTTACCATATTAGCTTGTAACCTTACTTTTCTAGCTTTAATCTTCAGGCTGCCTGATAGGCTGGATGCTAGACCAGTTACAGTTTTGATCAGGTTCAGAAGGGCACATTTTATAAAATAATAGGATGCAAATGTAGCCCATCAGTGAAAGCCTGCCTAATGACAGATGCAGAAAGTTCCGCTGATTCTACCTATAGTGTTCAGGTTCAAGTATTGTCTACCATACTTTACTAAATTCAATATAATTTAAAAATTGAAGTGAGTTTACATTAGATAACTAATTAAAAGCAAGTTAAATGGGTTCTAACTGTATCTTTATGTCTCTATTACTAAATGCTTTCATGACTTACAGTAAGGCAACAGCATGCATAGAACATCTCCTTTGTACAAAACACTATATCCGTAGTGATACTTTGGACAGCTTCCACCAGCTACTCTTAATCCTTGCAGACAAGGGATTCCATGACATGGATGCTTTCTATCACTGAAAAAGGCTGTAATCTTCCACTAGTCCCTATATCACAGTTTATTCTCCAGTTTTGATGTTCTACTTTTGATTCCCAGATCCACAAATTTATTTCACGTCTCTGTAGCTTCGCCAGTCCCTTGGTCTGAAAAAAAGATGTTTCCCTTCTTATTCTCTTGGAGTCATTCTTTAGCATTTAGCTCAGATATCACCATAACTAGGGAGCCTCCGTATTTCTTGTCATTATCCCAACTCCAGTCCTCAAAGCAGGGTTAACTATCCTGCTCTTTTCTTCCATAAAGGCTTTGAAAATTTTATCATTGCACTTATCACGTGTAATTAGAATTTACTTTTTGAAAATCTAATTTTCCTACTGTAGACTTTTGATGAGCTTGTTTTTAATTCACTTGTGCTTGACTAGAACTTAGTGCATTGTGTACATGATAGATTCTCGGGAAATATTGGTTGGATTAAACTGAGCAGGAGACCCATAAATTGTTTTCAGAAGTTCTCACAATGAAAGCATTCCTTTGAAAAATGTATTTTGAAAAATGTATCTCATTACGTATATCCTGGCTCTAATAGCTGTTGAAAGCAGTCTTTCATTCAGGACAAGCACCTTGCCTTTGACACTAATTAGGTTGAATCAGTTAATAAGATTGCCATGGCATATTTATGATATAATAGTGGAAATAAGTTATTACCCCAGTAGAGATATTTCAAATCAATCTTATATTTTCTTTAGTTTGTTCATCCTTAGATAGGCCAAATAAGGCAATTGAGTATTCACGTTTTACAGAATGCATTTTAGGAGCAATTTTGAAGTGCGAAGTGCTGAAATAATATGCATTTATCTTTTTCCTCTTATCTCAGAGCTCAAAATGATAATTCACCATATTGAGTTCTTGGGAGCTAGTGCTATGGAAATGCACACAAAATAAAGAACATAAAAGTTTTTCTAAAGATTTGCTCTTTGGCAAACAAAGTTTAAATTATCTTTAAATTCTGAAAGTATATTTTGACCAGCAAACTTCATAATATTAATATCTTAAGTCAGTATGCATTTTACAATTGGCAAATTCCCTTCAAATATATTATTATTTCATTCAGAATAATATGTTGGGTATTTTTCAATCTTGCCCCGTGCTGTGCTACAAACTAAGGTTACAAAGCTGAATGTGGCACAGTCTCTACTTCCCTGGGGCTTTCATTCTAACTGGAAGGACGTGTAGGGATGATTAGAATTAAGGGCAGTACACTGCTTGTATTGGGATAAGAGAGTTAACACTGAGGTTTCCTTAAAAAAGTTTAAGGTAAGGTAAACAACATTACCTTTTGAGTGATAAATGAATTCACAAAGAAACAATGGTCCCAGAGCCTGAAGATATAAGTGACAATTTACTGAATTTAAGCATCAGATCTAAGGAAGAAAGGGGCTACTTGGAAGAGAGGTCGGCCAATGGATAAAAGTAAGATACAAGGGAATCATAGGATCAAATGTACACAGTTTTAATCAAAAAGCAATCCGTGAGAGTGGGGATCTTAGCCAAATTGTTTTGATTATTCTAGTTCTGCTACTAAATTTAATTATATCATTAAGAGTTATGCAAGGAGTTAAAGGCAAATAACTGCCAAGAATCCACTCTGGTATTCAAGACCACACCCTTTAGGGATATGGAAGCCATTAAACATTTTATTCCTTTAATTTTTTTCATTACTATTTCAGGCTGACCAAATACATTTTAATTATTATGTGGTTTCCCTAATAGGTCTCTTACAGGGTAAAAAAGTGGTGCTAGTTAGACCTAGATAAACATTTCCATCTCTGTGGAAATTACACCTCTTTTTTGTTAAGAAATGAACTTTCTAAGGTGAACTCATTTAATATAAATGAATGGGTCCAAAATGTTCTAAAGAAATCAAGTCCCAGTGCTGGTCAGACTGACGACTATGACAGATTTGACAACATAGGAGAGATTCTTAATGGTAGAGATTCAGGCAAAATTTGGGAGGGAATGCCTGCCTTCATTTCTTGGATTAACTGCTTAATCTCTGTGTAACCTTAGAAAATTTACTTTCTGTACCTCAGTTTCTTCATCTACATAATGGAAACAATTGTTATTTACCTGATAGAACTGTTGTGAAGATGTTCAGCTATTTTAAGCAGAATGGGGTTTAAGATACAGAATGGTGCTTGCATAGTCACTGGTAACCCCAGAGCAGCATGTTCTAAGATCCAGTTAAGACTTCCAGAAACCTGCTTCTCTGTACCACAGTCAGGAAGTTGGGGAATCAATTAGCCATTGCTGCAGCTGTTTTTCCATAAATACACCATTACCTCTTCTGCCCATGGATCAGGAACCCACTGCTTCCATATCTCATTCTAGAAACACACCCCCTCTGCTGGATCATTCATTGCAAATAGATGGCTCATGTAGTACGAAGTGGTAATATTCTCTATTTTCATAAACGGGCTTCAAATTCAGATTTTTTTGAGATTGTGTCTGATTGACAGAATCGCAAAATGTCCATAACCTCAGTCTCAAAGGAGGCTGGGAAAGGAGATTTAGCTTCCCAGACTCTGTAACACAGGAGGCAAGACATAGCTAGCTATAAGGGTTGAGTACAGCAACCAACTGTAGTAGATGATGCCCTTCTATTTTCTTTTCATCTTTAAAATTTATACTGATTGGATAATCAAAAGAGGCCTCCTAACGGTGGATGCATACAAACTTAATTTTTAAAAACACATGAACAAACAAACAAAAACCCTGACTGGAGTTAACAGGGCAAAGAAAAAGCCACAGGGGACACCAGACAGAGAGAAAAGCAGGAGTTAAGTCACTGAATGGAAAGCTTATGGTTATACTTATTTATTTCCAAGCTAGCTCTGTTTGTATGTCTAGAGAGCAAAATATGAAACATGAAATGATGAAATAAGCTTGGAATTCTGAGAAGAAACCAAGTCATAATGAGCATTATGCATTTCATCCTGTAGTCATTAGAGAGCTATGGGGATTATTTTAAGCAGAGGAAAAACTAACAATATTTGCATTTGTGGAAGACTCTGCCACTGCATGAAATATGGTTTGGGGTTGGAGTAGCTGCTCCAGGCAGAAGGTGGGCAATTCAAGGGGCAGGGAGATGAGAGGGGAGTTTGCAAATCACTAAATAAAAAGTAATGAGAATAGGAGGAAAGTTTATAGCAGTGTTAATGGAGAGAAGAGAGTTTATGTATTTAAGGGCTATAATTATGTAACTATAGTTAGATGGAGAGAATATTGATGATTTTAGATTCAGAAATTTTTTTTTTTGGATTGTGGAACTATTCATAGCTATGGGGACAGGTTTGGCAAGAATGTGATGGGTTCACCTCCACACTTTAATTATATGACCTGCCTGAAGGTCTTTCATTGGGAAATATTTCACATACCATTAATTATATGGACAACAAGTGGTGCCTCAGGGAAAGATCAGCTTCAGACACAGGTATTTATGAGTCTTTAAGTAGAAGAGGTAAATAATGCCATGGCTGTAGGTAAGGTCTTACATATCAAGCTGTAATGAGCAAACCAGGAGATAAGATTTTCTAGAAAAGCAGCTTTTCAATCTAGTAAAAAGAAGTCTCCAAAAAAACTAGAAGATGAGACCAAATATGTGGGGACAAAAATATAAGAAAAAGCACTAGTTAAGTGGCTGAGAACCCTAAATAAAGGTTATATAGAGAGGTCAAAGCAGGTAATATTGACAAAATATTCATGGGGATAATCCTTAACTCATTGGAAACTTTGGCAAGCATAGTTAGAATAAAATATCAAGGGAAGAAACCTGAATTCATGGCATTGGTCTAATTGATAAGAGAAAAGGAAGAGTGAAAATAGACCACTTCCCCAAAAAGCTTGACAATAAAGCAAAAGATACTTTTGGTGACAGCCGGTTAAAGTCCAGAATCATAGAAGCAAAAATATAAGGGCTGATTTTGTGTGTGTGTGTGTGTGTGTGTGTGTGTGTGTGTGTGTGTGTGTGCATGTTCTTTGATTGCTTGTTTGTTGATTTGTTTGTTATGCTGGGAGAGAATGAGTATACTTACTCAATAGGGACAAAAATATTAAGGTATATTTGCCATAGTATGTTTTGCTGGTTTGATGCTGCTTTGCTTCTGAATTCATGTTTGGGATCATGGGTTGAGAACTAAGACTATAAGTTAGTCCAGAAAAACCTGTTCTGTTCATTCTTTCTTTGCACTTTGAGAAATAAAATAGAATTTTACATATTTATCAAAACTCCTAAGTTCTACTCCAAACCTTCCCTTTTCAGGAACAACAATTTATTGAAAGAGTAAAAGCAAAGAGTTTGAGTAGAGCATTTTTGAAGCTGTTTATAAAGTAATTTCTTGTGAGGCAAAGAAGCTGTTCAGAGAACATTCACAGAATAAAGAAATATTGTTCACTTATTTAAACCCATGTAGGGTGCTTACTACACAATGATCTCTGTTCTCCTGACTTTTCAAGCATTGATTCATTTACTCTTTCTATTCTGTATTTATTCTTCCTTTTACAAGGGAAGAGATTCAACCTTGTACTTAAAACAAAGATAATTTAATCCAGGGAACCGGTTACAGATGAAGAGCTCAGCAACTAAACAAAAGAAGGTAGATAGCTAGTGGGAAGCAGCCCCATAGCACAGGGAGATCAGCTCAGAGCTTTGTGACCACCTAGAGGGGTGGGATAGGGAGGGTGGGAGGGAGAGGCAAGAGGGAGGAGTTGTGGGGGATATATGTATATGTAGAGCTGATTCACTTTCTTATAAAGCAGAAACTAACACACCGTTGTAAAGCAATTATACTCCAATAAAGATGTTAAAAAAATAAAATAAAAATAAATAAATAAAACATTTCCCCCCCCACCAAAAAAAAAAAACAGGGGGGATGCTAACTGCATCCCAGTTAGCAATAAAAGAAACCTGTTCCCATTTCCCGATGGAGACAAAAAAGAGAGGAACAGGGCTTGCCCAAGTGACCCACAGCAAAAGCTGGAGGAACAAAGGATCTATCCAGTAGTAGCTAGAGATCCTGTCCCTGGGGAACTGCAGACACATTCCAGGAGAAGAGGAAGCCATCATCTCATCAGAGAGAGAGCATTACAGGCTGAACTGTGTCCCCCACCAAAATTCATATGTCAGAGCCCTGATCCCCAGTATACCCCAATGTGACTGCATTTGGAGACAGGGCCTTGAAAAGGGTGATTATGAGGTTATATGCATGGGCCCTAATCCAATCTGACTGGTGTCCTTATAAGAAGAGGAAATTTGGACACACAAAATAAACACCAAAAATGCATGCACACAGAGGAAAGGTCATATGAGAAAACAGTAGGAAGGCAGTCAAGTGCAAGCTGGGGAGAAAGAGCTCAGAGAATATTAACCTGTTGACACCTAGATCTTGGACTTCTAACATGCAGAACTGTGAGAAAACAAAATTCTGTTGTTTAAGCCAGACAATCTTGTGGTATTTTGTTATGGCAGCTTGAGCAAACTACTACAGAGAGGCTAGGGATATACTCTGGCTTCTCCTTTCCTCCAGCCCCAAAAGCCCCCATCTTCGCCTCCCACTGGCGAATACTGTCATTGACTTGGAGACTGTTGAGTGTAGCCTGCAGGAGTACAGCCCCATGTGATATAAAACAGAACAACTGAAAGCACAGGAGCAGCAGATGTCATGACAACCCTACCTGCCATGCTATCTTCTTATCCCTATTGTAAAGAGAAGACAACTAGGAGGCTCAGATAAGCTGAGCTACTCATGTGAGGTCACAGCTAGTTATGGCTCCAAAGTCCCTGCCTTAAACAACAGCTATGCAGACTCTTGGTTTCAAAGCGCCAGGATTTCTGAAAGTTGGTGGAGTAACAACCTTCCTTTGCTACCCCTTTAACTATTTTCGGTGAAAACTTGGGCTATGACAAGGAATATGGTAATCGCAGGACAATAATGTTAACATAGAGCATCGTGGTTTCGAGGGACTGTTGGGGGGTGACGTGAACCCTCCAGAATGTATGTGCAGTTGGTCCTCTGTACCCGTGGGTTCCATATTCATAGATTCAACCAACCTCAGATCTAAAATATCCCAGAAAAGAAATTCCAGAAAGTTCCAAAAAACAAAACTTGAATTTGCTGCACACCTGCAATTATTTATAACATAGCTTTTACATCATGTTATGTATTATAAGTAATCTAGAGATGATTTAAAGTATGTGGGAGAATCATAGGTTATATGCAAATACTACACCATTTTATTTAAGACACTTGAGCATCAGTTTTGGTACCCTCTGGGGTCCTGGAAGCAATACCTTGCAGATACCAAAGGACTATAGTTCCAAACTGATTCAATTAAGTCAAGTGTTTCCAAGTGTTTCCAACAGCATGATCACATGTAACATTGTGCTTTGTTTCTTTCTAATCCTATATTTTATAAGTGCTATGGTTACTACTATGCATTTATACAAATTGAAACTGCTTTGTATTTGCGTGTTTAACAGCAGCACATAATAGATTATTGAAATTAGACATCCTGTGGGGTAAAAGTTATCTTCTTTAAATGTGCCAAAAAATGTTTTGTCGTTCCTTTCATTAGCTAACCAGATTATCAACTCTCTTGATTCTGTAGACATATCTGACTGAAATTCATCAGCCTTAATTTTGCCAAAATAATTGGCTATTAAGGAAAAAACTAATAAATTGGTGAAGGTTATGTGAAGAAAGCAACTAGCTGATACCCAGCTTTTCCACATCTGCTCCAAGAGTTTGGGTCACGTGCCAACAGGGCACCAGTTTTAAGTGTTAAATCCACAATCTTGCCCATAACAGACCATCTGAACCTACTCTTCTGTGATTTCTCACAATTAATCAGATTCTTCTATTCATGCTTGAGTGGTAGGTATATTACTAATAAATCCAATAATTTGATTTTAAAGCATTAAGTGAGACATGTAAGAAATACAATGAATTCTGTCAAACAAGTAAATATAAACTCTTATGGGTGATATGTTTTACGTATTAATGAAAATGTCTTCAAAGTACATGCTCGAACCAGTGACATCACTGCTGTAGTCAGTTTATTACTTTGTAAATTGTGGTTTTGAACAAATAAGTGACCTACTAAGTAAATGATTTTGATTACTTCATCAAAAATTGTTATTTTCCGTAACATTTTTCTACTACTAGCATATAATTTGCAATATATCCTCACTATCCTGCTACCATTTAAAACTTTCAAACTCTGAGGATTTCTGATAACTCTGTAATAACCTTGAGAGCAAAGCTCAAATGGTCTTTCATGTCTTAGGATGCTGAAGATATATCACCTTTTTAATAGGATCTCTCGGTTGTTTTGCATAATTCATGGCTCACAGAAGAGTTTAACAAGGAAAAATGCAGTTTATATGATGTTTTGCTGGCATTCTGCATATTTATTATATATTATGTCTTGATTGCAATATTTTTCTGAAATAATTCACTTTTAAGTGGTAAAACAATAATACCAAGAGTGACTCAGAAATCTACATGCTCGAGGTTTTTCATATTTGCATACTCTAATCCTTTTTCATTTCAGATTGCAAAGGGAAGGCATTTCTAGTTGCTATACGATTATAAGACTTTAAGCAAGTCTGTTTTTCAAAAGAAATTCATGATCTTCTTTCAGTAATACCAGAAAACCAACCCTTTTACTAAATCTTACTCCAGACATTCCCTGAAATATAAACATCATTTAAAAGCAAAGGTCGTTGCTTAGTAAACTATGAATCATGCTTAGTAAACTATTGCTACCTCCCCTCAAATTTTAATTACTGTATGATGCAAATAAATAATCATGCAATTAAAGTCAAGGTAGAGCAACAATATTTTCATTGATAGTTCAAACATGTCTCACTTATTTTTAATTTATGGGGAAAACCAATAAAGCAATCAACCTAAGAATATAAGTACAATAATTTTTAAAGTAATTGATTCTTTAAAAATAAACTTTAAGTCTTCAATAATTTTTTTAACATCTTTATTGGAGTATACTACAATGCTTTACATTGTTGTGTTAGTTTCTGCTGTATAACGAAGTGAATCGGATATATGTATCCATATATCCCCATACTCCCTTCCTCTTGAGCCTCCCTCCCACCCTCCCTATCCCACCCCTCTAGGTGGTCACAAAGCACCGAGCTGATCTTCCTGTGCTATGTGACTACTTCCCACTAACTATCATTTTACATTTGGTAGTGTATATATGTCAAAGCTACTCTCTCACTCGTCTGGGCTTCCCCTCTCCCCAACCCCCTGTGTCCTCAAGTCCATTCTCTACATCTACATCTTTATTCCTGTCCTGACCCTAGGTTCTTCAGAGCCATTTATTTTTTTCAGATTCCATATATATGCGTTAGCATATGGCATGTTTTTCTCTTTCTGACTTACTTCACTCTGTACGACAGACTCTAGGACCATCCACCTAATTACAAAGAACTCAGTTTCATTCCTTTTTATGGTTGAGTAATATTCCATTGTATATATGTGCCACATCTTCTTTATCCATTCATATGTTGATGGACATTTAGGTTGCTTCCATGCCCTGGTTATTGTAAACAGTGCTGCAATGAACACTGTGGTACATGATTCTTTTTGAATTATGGTTTTCTCATGGTATATGTCCAGTAATGGGATTGCTGTGTCATATGGTAGTTCTATTTTTAGTTTTTTAAGGAACTTCCATACTGTTCTCCATAGTGGCTGTATCAATTTACGTTCCCACCAACAGTGCAAGAGGGTTCCCTTTTCTCCACACCCTCTCCAGCATTTATTGTTTGTAGACTTTTTGATGATGGCCATTCTGACCGGTGGGAGGTGATACCTTATTATAGTTTTGATTTGCATTTCTCTGATGATTAGTGATGTTGAGCATCCTTTCATGTGTTTGTTGGCAATCTGTATATCTTCTTTGAAGAAATGTCTATTTAGGTCTTGTGCCCATTTTTGGATTGGGTTGTTTGTTTTTTGATATTGAGCTGCATGAGCTGCTTGTACATTTTGGAGATTAACCCTTTGTCAGTTGCTTTGTCTGCAAATATTTTCTCCCATTCTGGGAGTTGTCTTTTCGTCTTGTTTATGGTTTCCTTTGCTGTGCAAAAGCTTTTAAGTTTCATTAGGTCCCATTTGTTTATTTTTGTTTTTATTTCCATTTCTCTAGGAGGTGAGTCAAAAAGGATGTTGCTGTGATTTATGTCATAGAGTGTTCTGCCTATGTTTTCCTCTAAGAGTTTTATAGTGTCTGGCCTTACCTTTAGGTCTTTAATCCATTTTGAGTTTATTTTTGTGTATGCTGTCAGGAAGTGTTCTAATTTCATTCTTTTCCATGTAGCTGTTCAGTTTTCCCAGCACCACTTATTGAAGAGGCTGTCTTTTCTCCATTGTATATTCTTGCCTCCTTTGTCAAAAATAAGGTGACCATATGTGCATGGATTTAACTCTGAGCTTTCTATTTTGGTCCATTGATCTATATTTCTGTTTTTATGCCAGTACCATACTGTCCTGATTACTGTAGCTTTGTAGTATAGTCTGAAGCACATGGAAGCTAAACAATATGGTACTAAATAACCAAGAGATCACTGAATAAACCAAAGAGGAAACCAAAACATACCTAGAAACAAATGACAATGAAAACACAACAACCCAAAACCTATGGGATGTAGCCAAAGCAGTTCTAAGAAGGAATTTTTATAGGAATACAATCCTACCTCAAGAAACAAGAAAAGTCTCACATAAAAAGCCTAACCTTAAGTCTTCTATAATCTAATTTTACTAATTCAGTAAGTTAAGCTTACTAGTCTCCTGTTGAAGCAACTATTCTTTCTTAATCATTTTCTCAGTTTCCATTAATGGGCAATGTATAGAAATATTGTTAAATCCATAATCATCTGTCCTGCTCTAGCCCACATTTTCCAGTGTGGATATATGTGTTTTTGAGTATTTTGGAATTCAGTTTTTAGATGAATTTATCTGAAATGACAGAAAATAGGGAGATTTTAAATAAAGCCTAATAATAAAGATTTTTTTTAAGAAAATAAAAACATAACTCTCTTTGTAGATGTATGTAATTCAATCATCACTGAAATATGTCTAACCACATTTTCTAAGTTTAACAATTGAATGGAATCCATCCAAATGAGCAGTTAATTCATCCTTTATTTACAACTTAAGTACACCAGTGTAATTGCTTCACCCTTTGAAGGAAAGGACAATCAATATAAAAGAACCAGGGAATCTGTACAAGTAGAGAGTAAAAAACAGTCAGTGAAAATAGTTATGGTTCATCTTTTATGCAGCTCTTTGATTTTTTTCTTGG
Organism: Orcinus orca; assembly: GCF_937001465.1. NCBI lineage: Eukaryota > Metazoa > Chordata > Mammalia > Artiodactyla > Delphinidae > Orcinus > Orcinus orca. The sequence goes on from NC_064563.1 coordinate 125,956,324, forward strand.
TTCAGATGGTTGTATTGTTAAGTAGAGACAGCCTAAAATGACATGCTGATTTTTTTTTTTTTTTTTTTTTTTGCGGTGCGCGGGCCTCTCAGTGTTGTGGCCTCTCCCGTTGTGGAGCACAGGCTCCGGATGCGCAGGCTCAGCGGCCATGGCTCACAGGCCCAGCCGCTCCGCGGCATGTGGGATCTTCCCGGACCGGGGCACGAACCCGTGTCCCCTGCATCGGCAGGCAGACTCTCAACCACTGCGCCACCAGGGAAGCCCAACATGATGATTTTAACATGTTTGAGAAGTGAACAAATATTCGACTCCAAAGACAATGCTGCCTTTGTTCCCCTGTTTTGGTGAATAAGAAGAGCACATTTTGACCTCAGTACAATTCGTGATATTAGTACAATGACAATGGAAGTAATATTCGAGTTTAATATGCCAAGGCACAACTCAAGGTCACATCATTTTATTTTTAAATTTAACATAAAAAATCAACACATTGATTGTATCAGGGAGGTTTGTTATTATATCAATAAAAAAGAATCTCTATTTGTTTTTTCTACCTTGCTTTGTCTGGGTAGCTTTCTAGATCATTGCATGAAAACTCAGAGTTCCTTTGGGAAATATAAAGGGAAATTCAATGTGAAAATCTGTTATATTTGCTTTAAATTTGTTTTAAAGCAGTAGTTTTCCACCAGGGCTGATTTTTTTCCTCCAGGGACATTTTTCCCTGTCTGGAAATTTTTTTCAGTTTTCACAACTGGAAAAGTGTTTCTGTCATTTAATGAATAGCAGCCAGGGATGCTGATCAACATCCTTCAGTGCACAGAACAGTCTTCCCATAATTACTCAACCTGAGAGGTTGAGAAACCCTGTTTAAAGGAATGAAAAATGAAGATGCTTCCTACCTTTTCAGAAAGAAAAGTTGCTGAATAGAATATGAAAACTTGTCTCCTCTCAAAAACCTTGTTTTCACTGAGATCAGATATCTAAATAATTTTTAAATCAAAACTGTATCTCTATCTCAAATCTCTATGGATCTGTGCTAAGAAAACAAATGATTATATGACTCTGTGACCAAATTATGATTTAGTGGTAAGGTTAAAAAATTCTGAAATATTGCTGTAAGCCAAACGTAAAGTAAGTTTAAAGAGGCCACTGTTTATGATTAGATAAGGTTGGCTTGGGTAAGTGGGAGAAGGAACAAAAGTAGATAAAACAATACATTTGAGAGATACATCCTTAACATTTTGAAATAGATGATAGTGATGGCAAGCATGCTCTGGTTGGAAATACTGTGAAGATTAAAAAAAAAAAAAAAAAGCTGATGGTGCCATAATCCAACATCTTAAGCCTTAATGTTATAGACAGTAAAAAGGGTTGAAGTGACTAGCTAATATAAATATGTTTTGGGATGTGAGGGAGAATGAATACATCAGTTATTTCTAACTCTCAGTATTCTAAAAACACCTCAGCAGAGCACTATTGTAAATGATACCAAAGGATGTCCTTAATGGTCTGTTGGAGATGCTCTAACCTTGATGGACCAGATAAAAGAGTGAAACAAGCATCTGTTTGTTTATTAGGTATTTTTTAGGCTAAATATTTTTTATGAGTTTTCCTCTCCTCAAAAGTAGAAGGAAAGCTCACAGTAATGCTTTTAGTTTTCAAAATGTTTCAGCCCTTTTTTAAATCAAAAAAGAGTACATAACTGGTCAAGTTGACCCAATGAGCAGAATGCTTTAAATTTACAAAGTTGTCTCTCTAAAAAACACTACCATGAATCAAAGAAAATTAGGTATTCAACCATCTGATTGGGTCTTCATAAAATTAACTCATTACAATTTAACCTTCTACTGCTGATGGGGCATCAGGGCCCAATTTATGGGTGTGCAACTGAGGCAGTCAGATGGGATTCTGAGCTTGGTTTATACTCTGCTATTGCTATCTTGAAATTCGTACTGATTTTTGAACAATGGGCCCTGCATTTTCACTTTCCATCGGCCTTGCCAATTTATGTATCCAGTCCTGGAGGGCATGTTTGGGAGAAAAGAACCAGTGAAATCTGGCTTTGCTCTAAGGGACCGACATCAACAGAGAAGCCTCCTTAAGGAGATGTCTGAGTCCTTGTGGCAGAGAGGGGTTGCCGTAGTTAGTGTAACATCCGTTCCATTAAAACAGCTTTCTTGACGTCAGCACAATTGACAATTTAGGTCTTATAATTCCTTGCTGATGGGGCTCTTCTGAGCACTGTAGGATTTTTAGATACATTCCTTGTCTTTTCCCACTTGGTGCAAGTAACAGCATCTTCCTCCTCATTCCCAATTTTTGACAATTAAAGAAAAAAATCTCCAGAAATTGCCAAATGTCCTTTGAGAAGCAAATTTGCTGTCAGTCATGAAGTATTGTCTTAGAATGATACAATGAGACCCTCTGTTCCTCTTCCCATCCCCAGGCAGGAAAAAAGCCAAGGTACACAGCAGGCCCCTAACAGCCTCTGCATGGAGGTCAGTTTCACCACAATTTATTATCCAAAACAAACCACTCTTGGAGTTTAAATGGATGCTATTAATAATTATGCTGGGAAAAAAGATTTAAACAATACTGTACTGACAAAAAGGGAAAATTGGTCACATTACCTGTAAGCCTCATACAACTAGGAGAGAGCCTCTTACCCTGGGACAGAGTGCCAAAGTGCAGCCTGAGAGAAGGAGCAATTTACGACATGTTCTTTATGCCTATACATTCGGTAAATGGGTTTAGTTTCACTTTCAAAGCGTTAGAAGGCTTACTTTATTGTAATGCCTTGGAGAGTTAGAGAAGGACAGGAAGTAATCTTCAAATTCTTGGCATTAGCTTGTAGAAGTTATTCTCCTACAGTGAATCTGAGGTTCTCACAAGACATAACCAGAATGCACTCAATTCCTGGGTTCACACCCACGGGCAACATGTTGTCCCGCCAATACATCTACCTTGAATCTTAGATCATCTGGAAAGCTAGTCTCAACTCTGGACATAGTGTTTTCTTGTAAGTCTCTTCACCCTACCTATTGGCAAATGTATTTGTTGTTGCTTTTTCCCGAAAGCCCTAATTTCTAGGGCTTAATCATTACTTTTCCCACCTCCCGTATCTTCAAGGGCTAGATACGCTGCCAGTAGGATGTGAGATATATTTTGCAAGGAAGTGTTATTGATTTCCAAAATAGCCAATGTACAAAAAATGTATTTAGTATTTGACAAAGAAGAAATCTTCATAGACAGAGAGCAATTATAAGGCAGTGAACATGTTATCAAAAGTATGATACTAGACATGAGTTTACATTTATTACATATCTTCTTTTCCTCAACAGTTTAAAGCATAAAATAATTTCCATTCAAGCAATTCTTTATGCTGATCAGTAAAGAACAACTTCAGATTTTTCACTAGTTAGAAGAAACAGTGAGACATTGTTCTTTTTGGTAATATTATCTTAATATTTTATATTTATAGCAATGAAACATTTCTTAAAGGATTGTTACTATTTTATTACAAAGAGAATTTTCTTTGTATTTTTATCACAGTAATAAATTTTCTTTTAGTCTACTATAATTTTAACTTATTTTTGTTCTGTTTTATGTTGTCTCGTGCTATGGTTTATACTAAAAATATAATTTGTCCTAATTACTATTTATTTTTCAGGATGAAGGTGTCTTTAAGTTTTGAAGGCTTAATAATAAAATTGTCTCGAAAGTAATAGTTTTTATTTTTCTGTTCTTTATCTAACTATAAATGATAATTATCAAATGGTCTAAAAATTTAGGCTTTGTTTCATTTTATAGTTAAAACATGATTTCTTTTACAGGAAATATTATGCAATTGTTTGACTCAATCACTGGACTTGAGAAAAATGTACTTTAGCACAAGCCAGGCTTACTGATCTCATTTCCAGTTAATAGTCATAAAACTTAACTGGGCCTTTCCTATCACCCAGCAATCCCATTTTATTTGCTCTTGTTCACTCAAATGCCTACTCTTCAAGTGAAAGTTCCATATCTCTACCAAGTTCTACTTCAGTATTTTCAAATTCACCTCTACCTAAGGCCAAATCCTCTACCTTCCCTCCTGTTTTTGATTTTGCTGTTATTGTTGTTTCACTTGTGGGAATATTTGGCTCTTCTACACCCTCAAACTTCTTGTAGTACCTTTATATGGATGATGTGACAATTCCTTTTCAAACATTCATGTTTCAATTGGTTGGATTTTACTTGTCCTCTTATTTGTAGGATGTTTGGAAAAATGGAGTTAGAAGGGACTAGGTAGACTTCAAGATTTGCAAATTAATGCTTCCCTCTCTGTTGCTACTCTGTTCTACAGTTTCAATAAATTAAGATAACTCTGTGTAGTCCCACTTCCTCTCTCTCTCCACACCTCATTTGGTTAAGGATGGCTTCTAAGTCTAGCCCTGAGTTACCCATGACCTCACTGGCTACTGACTCCAAAGCATGGACCATGCCTATCTTTAAGGATGGATAGATTAGCTAGTATATTCTGGGATTTTCCTCCTTCAGGGCACCTGAGTACTTTATGAGCCTTTTCTCTCTACCTTTACCAATATTCTTACTCTGGTTGATCTTGGCCCTATTCACAGCAGTTCCCCCTTTGGGTGAGGCACTTTCCTTCTGGGAATATGTTTTTGCTGGCTCTTTCTGAAATATGCCACTGTGAAGGTTCCTGAACCTCTTCTTCTTCCTTTCTGCTTTGGTCACTACTTCTGTCTTTTAACAGGGCTCTGCTACTCTGAGCTGCTGTGTCATGACTTACACGTAATGTTTATTATGAGGATAATCTCTGTTTTCTAGTTTTGCTGAAAATGCAGCTCAGTTTATAAGGCTTTGGTTTTCTGTTTCTTCAAATTATTCTGTATGGTTTAAAGGAGGAGAAACAGGAAGAATCAGATACAAATTGCCTCTGTATTCACACCAAAGTCTTTTCATTGACTTTGTGAAGTCAATCATATAATTCAATTTTACATCAAATGTAAAGAGTGTGATAGTTCATTAAGAGAGTGATAGTTATCTCTCTCCACCTTGCCCCCCTTTCTCAAGGATGGCATGTGCATTGCAAATAATGAAAAGGGTAGAAATACTGAGACAATAAATATTGAAGGTTTGGATATACTGACAAAAATCCCGGTAAACTAAAAATGCAGTGGATTTAAACGTCATTGGATTGAGCCATATGAATCTAAACATTTATATTTTAGCTATGGAAAAAAGAATCTTTTAAATATTCTCTATTTAATAGGCTTTATAAAATTATTTTTATTGTGTGTAACTTTTAAAATGTTTTCTAATTTGGTTTTAATTTAAACTGTCGTTTAAATTCACTTCTCAAACATGTACTTTCAAGTCAATGTGCAAAGCACTGAGATAGGTACACTAAATATTAACACACTGTGCCAATCCTCAAAATGAATTACCAATATGAGAACACATACAAGATGTAGAAGATACTATATGGATTATTTTTCTCCCTGTATATTTTCTCTGCTCTACAGAAACATACTTTAGATAATCTGAATTATTTTGAAGAATGCTTTTATTGTTAGAATTCTTATTAAACTATTGAATCTGAAAAATTCTTTTCTAGTTTCTATAGAAGAAGTTCAAAGCTGCCATGCAGGAATTATTTCAGTTCAATTTATTGCAGATTTTTATTTGCTTTATTTTTTTATCAATTGTTTGCATATGTACTGTTTTGAGAAAGCATGGCACAGGGTATGCACTCAATAAATATTACACATTTTCAGTCCCTTACTTGAAATCTTTGGGGCCAGATGTGTTTCAGAATTTATATTTTAGAAAGATAGATTGGCACATGTATGGTGTATCACTTAACACTTCAGTATGGTCTTGGCAGTACACAGTAATATTGCTGAAATAAAATGGATGAAACACACACACATTAATTACAACTGAAAAATGTAACAGCAGGGCTTCCCTGGTGGCACAGTGGTTGAGAGTCCGCCTGCCGATGCGGTGGACGCGGGTTCGTGCCCCGGTCCGGGAGGATCCCACATGCCGCGGAACGGCTGGGCCCGTGAGCCATGGCCGCTGGGCCTGCGCGTCCGGAGACTGTACTCCGCAACGGGAGAGGCCACAACAGTGAGAGGCCCGCATACCGCAAAAAAAAAAAAAAAAAAAAAAAGCTTAAAAGTAACAACAGCACAAAGAAACCTAAATAGTATCATGATCGTTGCAACCATATTTTGTCATTCAAAGGAGTTATTTTTAAAAATTCCAATTGCAATGTTTTTGAATTTCAGAGCAGAAGATAAAAGTTTAGACCTGATCTGGAGACATCTCTGCACTGTGCTAAATAGCTCAAGACACCTTTTCACACAGACTAGAGAGCTCTTGAAGATCTTTAAGCGCCACACACATGTCAGGAACAGGTACATAGATATAGGAGATATGATGAGAATTACAGAATTCTATATATGAAATTTGGGCTGACTTGGTCCTGCCTTTGATTTAGGAAGTATAATAGCTTTTGTTTCATTTGCAAGATTTCTGAACAATCAAATTATGTACCGAGTGAAAGATGGTGGTACATCCCTTGCAATTAGGTTAATTTTCCCTTTTAGAGAAGGATATACGGCTCATAGAAATAAAACAATTCATACCAGCATGAAACCGTATATATTTGAAGAGTCATGAGTGATATGAGCAATGAACTCTAGGAGATTTTAGATATTTGGAAATTAAAATAACACTAGTTCTTCCAGTCCTCCCAGTTAGCTCCCCCAGGGTCTCCAAGAAATGCTTCAGTCTGAGGGAGGGAGGCATTTGGATGTGACAATTGTTCTTGAAGTTCTGCAATCAAAGCAATATTTGGTTTATTGAGGATTGTATAAGATTGTGTATGGAGGTGAGTGGGTTTGCATGCACGTGTATATGAGAGAAAGAAAGAGAGAGAGAGAAGATAAATTAATAAGCCTTTGTATACCTTCCACGGAATTTGAGAAATAATGCTGTAGCAAGTGATTGTAGTATATATTATGGACATATATATTTTTCTTTTGTTCATTCATTCATTAACACATTTATTCACTTATTTAGTTGCTTAATTGTGTGTCAGATAAGGTGCTAAGCACACAATAAATAATAGGAAAAATGAACTGAAACTTTTTGTAATGTCTCACATGCCTTTTATATTAAACTGCCGTGTAGCAACAAATAGCATTTGATTAGTATACCAGAAAGAGTCAAATTAAGTTCAATTTATGGCAGAAGGAATATTCAATACAAGATAGTTATTTGTCATTTTTTATGCTTTCCAATTTTCTCATAAGACATAACTTCAAGAAGTCTATGTCCATTAATATTGTAATTCTTAATAATCTATTCTTTTTGCCAGAAAAAGAACAAAGATTTTCTTATGGACTCCATTTGACAGTTAGCAAGTTAGATGTTTACTTTGAAAAAAACAGCAACAGTTTATTTTTTCAAAAGAAAGCTATAGATAAATTTCCATTAGTTGCAGACACCCATGTAAATTTTACTCTTATACAATATTTCCATTATGATGTGCTATACACTGTGCTTATATTGTATGCGTGTTATTATGTACATTATGACTTAAAGAATAAGTTTAGCTAAAAATGCTCTTCTTAACGTAGAAATACTTCCCACACAATTTTTGCTTCAAAAAGGTATATATTATATTCTAGGATTTTCTGCATCTTGAGCCAAATATTAACAACATATGTAAACATGTATATGGAGGAGCATTGTCAGGGCTTTATTACAGCCTATGGTCTTTCACAAAAGGTACACAGAACTCAGAGTTCAAATCAATATTCCTCCACAGTTTGGGTTGAAGAGAGGACTCTATCAGTTGGGCATATTCACTTACAAAAATTTCTAAAAACTGTGAATATAGTAATGTATAATCCCTTAAAAACAATTATTGCTGTATCTTTTACATACAGTTTTTTTTCTTATTTCTACCTACTGTTTTAAATTGGGACAATATATCATGAATATGTATCATTTTTTTTTCAAATACTTAGTAAAATAGTGATTTTCCACTTCCACATACTTCAATAATCTTTCAGAGGTGCCGGAGGGCAAATTTAGAATGCTTGTGGAAAATGAAATGTTTAGCTCTGCATTCTCCATTCCCAGCTTTCAGTTGGCTCCATTTCAATATTATAAGCCCACACACACGTGCATATATGTACTCAAATATACAAATATTTTGTTTTGCATAAAAATTAATATGAAAAATATTACAACACTAATAAAGGTTTGAATATATTACAATGTAATTTCAAATTAATGAATAACATGTCACTACTATTTTAATTGATATTTTAAGTGATCTTTTTCAAACCAATCCAGAAAGACTGGAGATTTAGTTGGTGTTCCAGCTTATATCACAATAAATAAAGCTACTATGAATCTGAGACCTAAATTCTTAACTACATTTGTGATTACAACTTTAAAGTGGAATTGGTAAACATGAATATTTTTTACATATATATATATAATGCTAACTAATCTTCCTGTAACATGGTGCAAAAATCACAATTAAAGATAACTGAAAAGAATAGAATGTACAGCACAAAGAGTGAACTGTAATGTAAACTATGGACTGTGGGTAGTAATGATGTGTCCTGATGCGAGATGATACTGAGGGACTATGCGTATGTAGAGGCAGGGGTTATATGGGAAATCTGTACCTTCTGCTCAATTTTGCTATGAATCTAAAAGTGCTCTAAAGATCTATTTTAAAAAATTAGCAAAAGTGAAAATATTACCAATCAAAAATTAGAGGTGTAACCGAATCTGTGTCAAAAGGAAAACTCTTATCCTTAAAGTATTTCATCATTAAAAATAATTTAAAAGGATATAATGTAGGCACTTATTTCAAGAAAGTAAAACAAATAATAAATTCATTAGTAGAGGAGCAATTGTCAGGATGTAATTTTTAAAATGCATAAATTAATTAAGTTGCAACCAGAAAAACTGAAGAATGACAGTATCTTTAAGTTCTCGAACTCTCCTTGGTGTCACACTTCCTGCTCAGTGTTCTGAATATCTTACTGCATAACAGTCCTATAAGGCTGACACTTAGCTCCATTTTACAGAAGGAACTAAGACTTAGAGATAGGAAGGAAATGCCAAGGTCAAACAGAAAGTAAATAGTGGAGGTAGCATTTAAGCTAGCTCTACTTGAGCAATGCTCTTAATAAATAAATTATAATGTCTATAACATACAAATCTAATGTAAATTATTTAAAGATATCCGTGAAAATAGAAAAGTTTCTGGAGAGATTTTGATCTAAAATCTTGCAGTCATCCCCAACCCCCTTATATATGCTTTATCTCTTCTTTTACCATTAGAATTAAAGAAATATTTAGGTATTTCTGAAAAAGCAGGGGGAGAGAATTAGGGAAGAAATCTAAGGGAGGGTGAATTTAAAGCAGTAGATTATAGAGAGGTCATGACCTGCAAAGATCTGTAGCATAGGCATAAGTGTATGTATCTTAGAGGAATGAGGGAATTAGGGATAGTTGATTCCTCTCTGCCTCATCTGCTGGAGAACTGGAGCTTTTGCCAACACTTGCAGTTGTGCAAATAGGTTGGGGAAGAGATCCTGAAAATGCAGCTGCCTGCTAAACCAATTATAACAAATTGCTGTGCCTCCCAACAAACTGTGATCTCCCCACCAGCTTGTTCTAAGCCTTACCGTGAAGGCAAAAGAAACAACATACCCAATAAGAATCCTGGCAAAATTAAGTATCTACATTGGAAGAGAGCGACAAGGTCCTTGTATTGCTTGAGATGTAATTATGTAAAGTAATTTTATAACTGTTAATAATATCTTATAAAGTAAGCAGGGAACCAGCAATCCAGCAGAAAAGCAAAGGGGGAAGGAAATGTTGGAGACAATAAAACTCAGTCAATGCAAAAGAAATCATGAAAAGAGAAAGTGAGCAAAAATGAGACTGAAAGAGTCGGACAAAGAGAAAACATCTAATTAGATGTTAGAAGTAATCAATATAGGTCAGAAACAATATATTACATAGATTAATATGTAACTAAAAGATTAATATAATGAGGCTGCATAAAGATACAAAATCCAGCTATATGCTATGTATAAAGAAGTCCCTACATTATTAGGAAGTAAATATTGAAACACAAAGGATAGAAAATGCATGCCAGAAAAATAATAAAAAGGAAATATACTTTGACTTAATTAATATCACAAAACAATTAACTTTGCTGGGAAAAGATATTGTAAGTGTAGAGTAGTATAAAAAATAATGAGTATATTCAATTAATGGCGATTAATGAATACAAAATTTCTAATGCAAATGATCACATAACTCCAAAATACAAAAATGAAAATTTGACATAAATTTGAAAATGGAAAAAAATTTAACAGTTTTTTTCTGATTAAACAGATCAAAAAATAAACTAATAAATGTTTGTGTAATAAGACCAACACAATTAGAAAACAATTAGAAATTCTCTCATGAATATATGTAGAATATTATACCCAACAATTTGTGTTCATATTCTTCTCAAACAACGTTAGAAACTTATTTTTTTAAGAGGCCATGTTCAAGGTTATACTTTAACAGTTTTAAGAGACAATTTAGAATAGAAACAAAACATACGAAGTACATACATATTATTTGTAGGGCAGGAATAGAGGCATTGACATAGAGAACTGACATGTGGACACAGGGGTGGAAGGGGAGGGTGGAACAAATTAGGAGATTAGGTTTGCCATAAATACACTACCATGTGTAAAATAGATAGCTAGTGGGAACCTGCTGCATAGCACAGGGAGCTCAGCTCGGTGCCCTGTGATGACCTAGATGGTTGGGGTGGGGAGGGATAGGAGGGAGGCCCAAGAAGGAGGGGATATAGGTATACATATAGCTGATTTATTTCATTGTACAGCAGAAACTAACACAAAATTGTAAAGCAATTTTACTCCAATAAAAAAAAATTAAAAAGGGAACCTAAGTCAATAAAAAAATATAGCACATTCTTAAGAATTATAAAAATCAAATTTAATAGAGGTCACACATGGTTCACCATAGTACTTGATAATTTTAAAATTTATATGGAACAACAACAACAACAATGACAAAAGTCCATAAATAGACCAAGTAATCTTAAAGGAGCAAACATAAAATGGTTAGTTTAGTGTTAAATTTTTTGGTTTATCATGGAAATAGAGATCCAATTTCTTAGACAAATTAGGAAATCCTACATGTCATGTAGGGTTTCACTCTTCCAATCAACACAGGAAACCTAGAAGCTATAAAAGAAAAAGAAATCATATTTGGCTATATAAAATTTAAAACTTTTGTAAGACAAAAGAAAAAGGTTTGGATAAAAGTTAGGATACAAAAATAAATAGAAAGAATGTTTGAAACTTGGATATCAAATAAAAGATTACTATTTCTACTATGAAAAAAAAAAGTGCAACTTGATTACAAAATTAAACCCAAGCCAGCATATAAACAGAAAAATAATGTATGAAAAATAATCACAAATAGGAAAACCAAATGACCACTCAACTTATAATGTCAAATGGTGTGTTAATCTTACTGGTCAAGGAAATGAAAACTGAATTCACAATGATATATCACGATGCATCCAGCTTAGTACCAAAAAATGAAAAGAACAATACCTTCTACATTTGGTGGAGATGATGGGGGTGGTTCTGGGAACTCTTCCGAATGACTGAAAATCAACACAGTTTTTAAAAATAAAGTTTTACTCAAACACTTAAAATTTATATCAAGGTATCATACAAATGCCTAAGTTAAGCATCAAAATATCATAGCATCTGCATCCATAACATCCACCACAAGGGACAACAAAGAAAAGTAGTTGGAGATAGAGCATAAGAAGAAACACTTTAATATACTCCTATCATTTTAAGTCAAACCAAGTGAGATAGGGGAGAATATACAGACACTTAACACCACATAAATCTAATTCCAATATGTTGTACAATATTTTTTGAAAGCAGGGATTTGACATTCTTTTGTACATGGAGCATTTAAATAATGATTATCTTGCACATGGAACATTCAAACAATGATTATCTACTTCCCCACAAAAAAAGCTTCAATAAATTCCAAAAAGAAGAAATAGTACAAAAAATATTCTATAATCTCAATGGAATAAAACTAGAGATAGACAATAAATCAGAAATAAAAAAAAAAAAACACTGCAGATGAAAATGAAAAAACAAGACAACATCAATAAAACTCTTCTTCAAACAACTCTTGGGTCAAAAGGAATTCAAACTGCATTTTCACCTGGGATACAACTAGAGTAATTATCATAAGCCTAACTTATAATTCTAAATTTTCATATTAAATTAAAAATAAAAATTAACATTTTCAACATATGACTCAAAAAGTTAGGGAAAGAGCACACAATAAGGAAAGAAGATGGAATAAAAATTAACAAAAATTAATCGATAGCAGTAAAATAGTATAACACTTGGTTATTGAATCCTAAAGCCAATTCTCTGAATAAAATATTAAAATAAATCACAAGTTCTTATTATAAGGACAAGAAAATATATTTTCTGCTTTTTTTGTATCTATATGAGATGATGTATATTCACTAAAATTACTGTGGTAATCATTTCATGATGCACGTTATGCTGTATGTCAACTATACCTCAATACAGTGCTGTATGTCAACTATAGCTCAATAAAATGAGAAGAAAAAAATAAAACGTATACAGTGCTGTATGTCAACTATGCCTCAGTAAAATGGGGAAAAAATAAAATAAAAAAAGCAGCTGTAGTAATCAGAAATAAGGAAGAATATACAACATACATACACAATTATAATGGGAAAATAACCATTGGTATATTGGGTGTTTAAAGAAACTTAGGAATAACTTTGCTCAAAACTATAAAAATGAATTTGAGGTCAACTTTGCTCAAAACTACAAAGATAAATTTGAGGTCCTGGGGCTTCCCTGGTGGCGCAGTGGTTGAGAGTCTGCCTGCCGATGCAGAGGACACGGGTTCGTGTCCCGATCCGGGAAGATCTCACGTGCTGCAGAGCATCTGGGCCCGTGAGCCATGGCCGCTGGGCCTGCGCGTCTGGAGCCTGTGCTCCGCAGCGGGAGAGGCCACAACAGTAAGAGGTCCGCGTACTGGAAAAAAAAAAAAAAAAATTTGAGGTCCTGAATGAAGTAGACAATTTAGTATGAACATACATACAGTAAATACTCATAGTGCATATAAAAGCACTAAATGAGCAAACAGCTCATTGAAAAAAAGAGAGAAATTTGTCCAAAAACTCCAAAGTCCAGATAGTATAATGGGGAATTTAAATTTTAAGGAACAGAAGTTTCTACACATATTAAAATTGTTACAGAAAATAAAAAGAAAGATTTTTTTTAAAGTTTACATATCATAATGCTCTAATTCTTCAAAGATGATGCAAAAAAAGAAATACAATAAACTCATCTAACTGATTAATGTACAAGCAAAAATATCAACTATTAGCTAACATAAACTAGAAACATATTAAAATAATAATAAAAAATGGCAAGGAATAATTTTTCCATCCTCAGGAATGCAAAATCTTTTGATATTTTGTGAAGAATATATATTATATAGAGTAATATATACCACTTATATATAATATATACCATAATATAATTATAGATATTAAATAGATAACATCCATTTATAATGACATCAAATCATTAATAAAATATGAATAGATAAATATTTCCATAATAAAAATTATTAGAAAAAATATGATAGTGAGAAGGCAGACAGGTAAATGTAAAACAAATGGAATGTCCAGAAATGCACCTAAATGTTATAAAATTTTAGTATACTGTAGAAGTCAGGAAGTAGATTCGATAAATCAATGACAGTTATCTGATGAAAAAAATAAACTTGAATATGTATTCACTCCAAATGGAAAACAACTTTAAAGATAGAAACTAGATTCATGAAAGTGACAGAAGAAACAATGTGAAGATTGCTTTACCAACATTTAGTGGATGAGACCTTCCTAACTATGACCAAATTATATGAAACTGAAAAAGACATATTTGCTTACATGCAAATTTTTGACCCCACAAAATTTTAAAAAAATCCTCTAGATAAGAAAACAAACCACCATTAGAAAGACATTTTATTAAACAAGGGAAAATATTTGCAGCACTTAACTGAGACAACTATATAATTATAAAAAGCTATTTCAAAGAAAATAAACGGCACGATAGAAAAAAATAAGCAAAAGGGTAAATAAAGAGTTCATGGAAAAGCAGATACAAGTAGCTTTTAAACATAAGAAAAGACGTTAGGCCTTCTGATACCAAATAAATAAATGAAAAAAAAAATCACTGAGGTATGATTTTCCCCCTATCAGATGGGCAAAGATGCCAGTGTCGGATGACATTATGTCAGCAAGATGGGGAATAAGAGTAGCTGCCATTTACTGCTGGTGGGATTGCAAAGTGCACTGTGGGCAAAATGCATGGTGGGCAGATATTTTATCTTCTCAAATAGTGTATCTCTTAGAATAACAATTATCTTTTAAATCAGTAAAACCCCATTGTGGTGTGTTTAGTTCAAGTACATGCACAAATTTTGAAGTGACACGTGAACACCTCAAGAAAAGTCAAGACAAATTATATAGAATGGATTTACACATAGACTGCATACAGCCCCAGAAAAGACAGAGGGAAATGAAGAGAAAATTGGAAGAAATTGTCTCCAAAAATATTGCTAGAGGAAAATGTTAAAATGAAGACTACTCTGTATGGTAATCATTTTATACAAAAATATAAATATCTAGCTAGCTAGCTAGCTCCCTTGCATGCACATAAAATATCTCTAAAAAAAAAAAAAAAACATGCAAGGATGATAGGATTTAGTTTGGTAGTGTGGAAAAACTGAGTGGTTAGGGTCTGAGGTGGGAACTTCAAATCACTGGTCATTGAGGTGGGAGGAAGTGTTGTCATAATATATCTTTTTTGAACTTTTGAATTTTACCGTGTTTCCTCATTAACATGAGGAAAAGGGACTAAGAAAAGTTGTCAAAAGATTTTATCGACCATTTCCTTTTTTTCTAAATCGATTGCTCATTAAATGTAATACAGATGACCTCCATTAAAGATTATCATTTAATGATATGTTATGTATTTAATTTTAGCAAAAACTATGTTCCTACCATTTCACTTGCTCTATCCCTAGAAATTAATACGCAAATTGGAACACAGGAAAAAAGAGCAACTGCAGATGTTGGATTGACTTAAGGAGATCCAGAATCTCTTTGGGACATGGGAGATGGAGGGTAAGCATGCTGACCTCCAGATCTCAGAGCTGATTCACTACACTGAGGGTGCAACCAAGCCTGCTGACCTGTAACCCAGTGAGTTTCATAGTCAGAGACCCTGAGACAAGAGGTAGAGAAGAGCTGAACCTGAAAGCTCAGGAATTCTTTAGGCAGTGGAAGTTTAAGCATAAGAAATTAGAGCTAGAGTTGGAAAAAAAAAATCTGAAATTCTCCAGCAACTGACAGACAGTAATAATCAGGTGTAGAAGCTATATTCCTAGAATATTTTTTGTAGTGAGTGACCATTCATTCATCCTTTGAGCAAACACTTGAGTGCCAAAGACTTTACATCTTGCTATTTCAAGGTAAAATATGATATAAAGAGTTTAGCAATTATTTCCATAAATTGATATTATTCTTTAACACTCAAATGAAAGAAAAATCACTAAATCTTCCTTACATCAAATGACTTTCCTCTCAATGTATGTATTATTTTTTACCATTTATTTTTCATTCTTGATGTAAATATATTATTTTACAGTAAGCAATAGGTTGCCAACTTAAGATAGTTGGACTTACTGATTTTTCAACTTTGCCATATGTGAAAGCTATACACATTCAGTAGAAACTATATTTTGAATTTTGATCTTTTCCCAGGCTAGCAATCTGTAGTAAGATACTCTCTTGATGCTGGGTGGGGTCAGGGAGCCATAGCTCCCAGTCAGTCACAGGATCTCAAGGGTAAACAACCTATATATACGTGTACAACCATCTTGTACACATATAACTATTCTATTTTTTTTTACCTTCAGTACAGTATTCAATAAATTACCTGAGATTTTCAACACTTTATTATAAAATAGGCTTTGTGTTAGAGGATTAGATGATTTAGCCTACCTGTAGGCTAATGTACGTGTTCTGAGCACATTTAAGGCAGGCTAGGCTAAGGTTGGATGTTTGGTAGATTAGGTGTATTAAATGCATTTTCGACTTAGGATCTTTTCAACTTATAATGGTTTTTATTGGGACATAACCTCATTGTAAGTCAGGGAAGATCTGTAGTTGTTTTGGGAGATGCATTCTTTGCTTTCCACAACATGTGAATTAATATGAAGTATACTAATCTGGGATGTTATGTGTTAGGAAAATTATATTTATTATTCACCTAAGAAATATTTTATAAACATGCGCATGTGTAAGCCCAGTATTTTGTATCCTGAGAAGCAAACATTAATTACTGAAAGGCAGGCAGCTGTGAAAATATTTTCCTCCTATGATCAAGTTCTCCTCACATGACTGATTTATTTGTAGAGTAAAGGTAAAAAGGAACTCAAAATCCGTATCAGATGGGAATCAACTGGATGTGATTAAAGCTAAAAACAAAACATACTTCATAAATACATTGTTTCAAGGGCATGCTTGAAAATAACAGAGGTAACTTCCCTAAGATTTACTTCTCTGATTCATTTTATAAAATGAGTTCTAAGCTTCTTAGCATATATAATGCATCCTTTTCTCAGAAAACAGGGATTTGTTTTTAACATATGGACTTCTTTTGTATTTAAGCTTGAATGTATAAAGTTCTTTCTCAGGGCCTTATATTCATGAGTACACTTCTGTAGCATTAAACATCCAAGAGATGTTTAAGCAATTAAACATTTAAGCAATTAAAATTCAAGGTAAAGTACTGGAGAGGTTTGAGGATTAGTTGAATTACAATCACTCCAGAAAAGATATATTGGAAAGAAAGGGCAAATTGGAAGTAGTAAGTGTGGTAATTGTTGAAAACATAGGCAGCAAAAGCAGGTTGGACTGAAATATTAAGCACTGATTATGGGAAACATTGTAGGAGGTAATGCATTTCTTTTAGATATAATTTAAAAATAGCTCAGATTAGGGCTTCCGTGGTGGCACAGTGGTTGAGAGTCCGCCTGCCGATGCAGGGGACACGGGTTCGTGCCCCGGTGCGGGAAGATCTCACATGCCGCAGAACGGCTGGGCCCGTGAGCCATGGCCGCTGGGCCTGCGCGTCCGGAGCCTGTGCTCCGCAGCGGGAGAGGCCACAACAGTGAGAGGCCTGCGTACCGCAAAAGAAAGAAAAAAAAAAAAAAAAGAATAGCTCAGACTAGAGAGGAGCACTGGGTAAATTTCAGTATTCCTGAAGGGGTTCCATACAATGGCAGTTTTAATATATGTGCAGATTTAACAGTAAAATGTTTAGTAAGCTATTAACGACATACACAGATTTTTAGCATGGAAGGACGGGGTTCCCCACAGACTGAACCAAGTATGCCTAAAAGAAGATTATGATGTAAAATATCAACCAATTTCTTCAGCACAATATAAGTTAAACTTAATAATAGAACACATTTTAAGTAAATTAATCTTAGTATCAGAAAACAAAAAAGGAATAATACATAAAAATAATAAAAATGTACATGTTGAATATTTACAAAACATTTTATATAATGAAAATATATAGAAAATTAAAACACTTGTATACTGTGTATATGTGCATTGTGTGTGTGTAATAAACTTTCCTCTGTATCCATCAACAATTAATATTAACAAATATTTTGTCTAATTCACATATCATAACACAATAATATAACACAGTAAGTTTATAAAGATTCCATTTCCTAAAATACAGATAGAAATTATCTTGATATAAATTTGAGTAGAAGATATTCCTTCAGATTAAGCTCTTGGAAGGTTTCCTTCTGCGATTATAATCAATGAAGAATATTCTCCAATCAAAGAGTGTATAACTGATATCTCCACATGTGGAATTAAAAACAACCCAATTTACATTTCTGAATCTTTATATAAGTCACCACATTAAATTCACACTTTAATAACCACTGAGTTATTTTCAAAACTAATTTTGAGGATAGAGATTAAAAATGAAATTGTTCTGATACTAACCTTCTTCTGGTACAAGGTCAGGGTTATCACTGCATGCTATTTTCACTCTCAAATTCTACAACCTTTTCAAAATTGTCTTTACTTCTCCTAAGATGCTAGTTGCTTTTATTGTGAGATGTTCTTTATGGTAAGCAACTGATGGAATGTCCATGGCCACATTTGCAACATAAATTTTCCTTTCTCTTCTAAAGAATCTATCCAAAAAGAAAATTTCTTTAAAACAAATATTTCTAATCTGTTTAATTATTATAATAAAGTGAACCATAGTGAAATAAACATTTCTAACTCAACCCTAGTTTTGATTATAAAATATATTAACAATATAACAACTTGGCGTCCACTTTGAAGTACAATGCTATATGATTTAGAAATAAACTTTAGTTTTCCAGTTCTCTTAATAGACAGTTCATTTTTTACCTAAAATATCCTCTGAGATCTCTGCGATTCAAAGATGCCAAGTATTAAATTTTAGTTTGAAAGTATTTAAGAGTATGTATGAAAATCTCTTTAAAGAGATTTAGTAAATTCAATGGCCAAAATGAATAAGACTGCAAAATAAAGAGCTTAAATGCACATCTAATGATTAATTTTAGTTACTTCTGCATAGCTACATTTTATACATCATTTTGTGGATCCTCAGCAATTCATTGTGGTGTAGTCATTTATTGGTAATTATCTCAATTCATTAAAGTGGAAATTCAGATTGGTTCTACAGAGTGCTTCATTTATGGAGAATTTGACTAAGTCAAAAAGTAGCATTCTTGCAGTATGGTGATTGTAAGCCATTTGTGTCATATGTTTATGGAAAACTGTTTCAAGTTTTATAAACTGGCTAAAGTTTTGTAAATGATTAAATTTCAGTAAAAACAAATGAGTAAAAACTTACATGTGAAATTCTATGCAATATGCAGTGGTATGAGCAGAGTATAGGGGGACTTATTATCTGGTCATGGGGACAGGTTTATGAATATTACGCTTTTAATGAACCTCCACAGATTATCAGGTGTATTTTAACACATTTTACTGACGTATTCCACACAGTAGAAGTATATGGCAGTTTTGCCTTAAGAACTTCAGAAATTTTGATCTTTGGGATCTCATTCTTGAGTATTTTTGAAAGGTTAGAATAAGATAACCCTGGGATTATCAAAATAAATTATTTAGTAGTGTAAAATAGGAAGTACGATACTGTTAAAGACTTTTCAAAATTATTTTTCGGGTGTTATTCATTCAGGGAGATATTGTCTTCCTAAAATTCGGTATAATCTGTATTGAACTACCCCTGAATTCACCATTTGTGAGCAATTCCCCATCCTACTCACCCTCAGAGGTTATGTATCAACATATTCATAGTAATAAACAAATTGATAGCAATAAATTACATCTTTTTGAATAAAATAGGAATCCATGAGTCTACACCAAAGTAAATAGACAAGTTAATTATAAATGGAGAGAGAGGAAAGTTCTTCCTCAAAATCGAATGGTAACTAATAAGTGTAGAGAAGTGATTGAAATAGTAAATCTCCATTTTTTAAACATAAGTGAACACTAAAACTAGTATGTAAAAGTTAGATGAGTGATGTAATATTTGCATAGCCTCAAAGTACTTCCCAGCAGAATTTGTATTAATTATAGAGGGGGAAATGTTACACTAGATAAAGCTAGCACACACCCTTAACTAAGTGATCAAAGTCAGTATCCCCAGGAAAGTTATAGATTGACATGCAATGAGGACACAGCATCCCTTCTGTGATATTCTTGCCAAAAATACATACCATAATCTGATCATGAGGAAACATCAGACAAACTCAAATTGAGGAATATTTTTCAAAAAGACTGGCCTCTAGTCATCAAAAATTTAAGACCAGGAAGATCAAATAAGCCTGAGGAATTATTTCAGAAGGAAGAAGACTAAAGAAACATGGTGATCAATGAAAGGAATGATTGAAGATTAGATTATTGGGACAGTTGGTGAACTTCTATCTCAGTAAAGGATTTCGGGGACTAAAGCTTTGCACTGTCCCTGCAGTGTTTTATTAAGTACGAAATTACATAAAAACAAAGAGAAAAATATTGCACTGATACAGCTACCAATATATAAAGTGACTCCTAGCTTCTTGGAGGATATATTATTAAAATAAATTTATGGTAATGATTAGGGACTGACTGTTATTTATACGTCAATCCTTTATTATGCATACTTCAGTTCTAACATAAAGTAAGTTTCTAATTTCTTGACTAGATTAACAGACATACTAGCTGGGGAAAAGGAGAATTTTTCTGTGATTAGCACAAAGCCGACAATCCAAAGGAAAGAGTATTTCATTAAACAGTCCTTGGCAGAAATGAATTTGCCATCACATTGCTATCACGATGCTTTCAGATGTATGTCTATTACACATGACACATACTTGATTAAATATTCAAACATCATCAGCCAAATAATTATCTATCATGGAAACAGTCTTTTCAAAAGTATAGATATTACTATATTACATGTGAAGTAGAGTCTGAGACAGATAACCTGATGCTACATAGTGTCTTGTTTTAATTTTGATGTTGAGATGAGAGAGATTATCTAACACAAACTTCAAATCATCTTTTATGGTAAATATATATAACCCTTCCTCACATGTCCAGCAGTTCATCAGTAATCAACTTTAAGATAAATGTGAAATTATAAGTGATTTGTCATACTGCCGTTTTATGGACTGTCTCAGGTATAGGAATCTATAACAACTTTAAAAAGACTCAACAAAATTTAAGTGTGTGTGTTTTATTGTATAATAAGCTTCGCCCCATGAAATTTTATTCAGATCACAATGAAACATATTTTATTCACCACGTCAGGAGAAGAATCAACACTGAACAGTTTGAATGTTATGTTCATTCAAATTTGTTATGACTGAAAAGGAAAGGAAAGAGGTTTTCTGTGCAGTTGTATTTTTTCAATTTCAGTAAAAACAAATGAGATTATATTAGTTATGTGAAAACACCTGAGTTCTGGTATACAAGTCTTGTTTTTAAGATTAAGTGTAGGTGGAAAGTTATTTAGAGGATATCATTATCTTGTGGACTCTACCAAAAATAGTGAATAAAAGGAAATGTAACAATTTATCTTTAGTAATCCAAACTGCCCACTTCTTGTTAAAGTCTAAGATTAACATCTGGCAAAGGAATCTCATAATCACAAATTCTAGTTATCCCTTCCCTTACTTTTATAAGTACATAGTAAGCAAATGTGAGTTGTTCATTTAGAGAACATCTCAGTTCTTTATAATGATAAAGAGGGTGTACTTTTCTAAAATTCCCTATATAGTCACTGTAGTGGGCTTCCATGATAAAGACAATGTTATAACTTGATTGGACCATTTTAATTTTCTCCTGAGTACATGGAAGGACTCCATTTCACCAGTCCTCTATCAACTAGGTGGGACAAAGTGGCAAGTTACAGACAGTGGAATATGGGCAGAAGTGCTGTAGTACACTTTCATACCTGGCCCTAAAACATATGCTTCCAATTTATCCCTTTATTTTCAATGGCAGGATGGCAAGTGCCTTAGTGGCCATAAAACCAAGAAAATGAAAGGAATTTTCTTCCCTAATTTACCCCTTGGAGGAGAGTGGTCCAAGAGAGTTGTGTGACCAAGAACATCCATACTGGACTGAAAAATAAACCTAAATTATGTTAGTGCATTGACATTTGGGACTGTTTGTTATACCAGCTCATCCATCTGACAAATAGAGTTTTCTGTTTGAAACTCTATGTAATCTGGAAACAAGTGGTATGAGAGTACGAGGTGTGTGTGTGTGTGTGTGTGTGTGTGTGTAAAAGTGAGTCAAGTTATATACATTTCCCATTGATGGTGAAACACTGAATAAATGGATTTTCCCTCCCATTTTGCAGTTCATTTTATAAGAAAGACATGCATTACAAGCAACAAATCCCAACTGTGATTTATTTTTAAAAGGAAGTTGAATTCAACACAGATTTGGCTCCGCTTTCTCACTGTCTATATCCATAGCCCCATGTAATCAATGCTCACTGATGTTCATAATGATGACTCTGATTGGATACAAGCTGCTTCACCCTTTCGTCAAGATTTTATCTTAGTGCCAAATTATGAAAATGTTAAGTCTAATGGACCAGATATTATTTTCAGATATTAATGCCCACATAAAGTATATAGAGCTTGATATGTGGAGGGTGAGACTTGGCAAGCCTCTCACACACTGTTCATTCGGAGAACAGTTTCAGGTCTCCTGCAACATTAGCAGAATAGACACCTAATATTTAGAATGCTTGCCAGTACATAGAGCATTTTACAGGAATCATCTGATTTTTTTATTAGTTATCTATTTTATACATATTAGTGTATATATGTCGATCCCAATCTCTCAATTCAACCCACCACCTTCCCACCCCCACTTTCCTCCTTTGGTGTCCATACGTTTGTTCTCTACATCTGTGTCTCTATTTCTGCAATTGCAA
Source organism: Orcinus orca (assembly GCF_937001465.1). Taxonomy (NCBI): domain Eukaryota; kingdom Metazoa; phylum Chordata; class Mammalia; order Artiodactyla; family Delphinidae; genus Orcinus; species Orcinus orca. The sequence goes on from NC_064563.1 coordinate 125,979,069, forward strand.
ACTGGTTCATCCGTACCATTTTTCTAGATTCCACATATATGTGTTAATATACGATATTTGTTTTTCTCTTTCTGACTTACTTCACTCTGTATGACAGTCTCTAGGTCCATCCACATATCTACAAATGACCTGATTTTGTTCCTTTTTATGGCTGAGTAATATTCCATTGTATATACGTACCACATCTTCTTTATCCATTTGTCTGTCGATGGGCATTTAGGTTGCTTCCATGACCTGGCTATTGTAAATAGTGTTGCAATGAACATTGGGGTGTATGTGTCTTTTTGAATTATGGTTTTCTCTGCGTATGTGCCCAGTAGTGGGATTGCTGTGTCATATGGTAATTATATTTTTAGTTTTTTAAGGAACCTACATACTGTTCTCCATAGTGGCTGTATCAATTTACATTCCCACCACAGTGCAAGAGGGTTCCCTTTTCTCCACACCCTCTCCAGCACTTGTTGTTTCTAGATTTTCTGATGATGCCCATTCTATCCAGTGCGAGATGATGCCTCATTGTAGTTTTGATTTGCATTTCTCTAACAATAGGAATAATCTGATTGAATCCCCTCAATGAACCTAAGAAATGAGAACTCTGATGATTACCCCCAGTTTACAGATTAGGAAACAGAACCAAGAGGCCACTATTCTGAGCCCATCATGGAAGGAGCTTTCCTTTATTCCTCAAGGTGGCCTCAAGTCTTCCTTCTGTTTCTGTTAAACAGTAAATACCTAGAAGGTATTCTTTGAAGGGCTAAATAAATGAAGAGCTAAATAAGCAAGAATTTCTTCCATGTTTTCTGATTCTAAACTCATTCTGTGTGCCACTAGCACTGAGATCTCCAGCTGGGGAACTTCCATGGTATTTTAGTTGTATATCTCTCCTGGGGCTCTCACTTTGCTTTATGTTTGCACCTCCAATAAATAATAGCCAAATATATACCCTATAATGACTAAATGAATAACCTATTTCTACTAAATTGAGGAAACTGAAAACCAAATGCACTCTTATGAACCTGTTGTACATTCATACTGGAGGAACCCCCAACTCACTGATAAAATAAGCCAGTGCTATGTACTTTAGAAGATGTATCTTGTCTCTGCAAACCCCCTTAATCAAACCCAACCCCTTGAGGCTATGGATTATATTCTAATAGTAAAAGATCAAAGCAAGAACAATTAAAAGCTGCCCTCAGCTGCCAGTTTCAAAATTCAATGTTCACACCCACCCACTCTCAAAATTCTGCTCAGCCAGACAAAGAGAAATGGTGATCTCAGTGGAACCTTCAAGATTAAAATATTACTATATTGTGTGAGTTAATCAATAGCTTTCTAAGGAGGTGTAAGTCATTCAGCTGAGCTCTAAGAAGGATTTTTTTCCCCATCAAAGTTTCAAGAAAGGTGATTGGGGTTTGTAAGTATACATTATATTTTAAATGCAGCCTTTTAAGGCTTTTGGCATCTACGGGCTTCTTTTGCTGATAATTGGCGGGGGAAAAGTAGGATGCTTATACTTCTTAATCTCCTTCACCTATTTCATCCTTCCAGGTATAAAATAAATAAGTCGTGGGGATATAACGTACACATAGCGAATATAGTCAATAATATTTCAACAAATCTATATGGTGATGGGTGACAATGGGTCTTATTGCAGTGATCATTTCATAATGTAAGAAGCTATCAAATCGCTATGCTGTGTATCTGAAGCTAACATGATACTGTATATTAATTATTACTTAATAAAAAATAATTTCCAGCTCTATTTGTTTAGGGAAAAAGAAGAGGGATGCATCCTCAGTAATTAGGGGACAGTGGAAAGAATTCTATTTTTATTAAACCTAGTAGGTATATCAATATGACCTGGATATGGGGAATTATGACTTTAAGATCAGGAATTAAATTTTTTGACACTTTAAAATTAATAATTTATGTTCAATTTAGTTTTGAGGATAACTTCATTTTTAATATTGCCATTCTTTTTACAAAATATGAAATGATCTGTAGCTCAGTTCTCATCCAGTGAATTTAACATCCAGTTATTTAAAGTGTCATATTTTCCTTGCATTAGGAGTGGATGGGGGTCTATTCCTATCTAAATGTTAATTTGCACCAGAAGGTGAACTGTTCAATTCAAATAGGACAAAACTTCATTGTCAGTCGTCTTCTATGTGAAGGTAGGATAAAGACAGAACTTAAAATTTATCTTGATTTTGAGAATTTTACAGATGTTATCTAATTTAACACTAATAATGCCCTACGAGATAGATATTGGTATTCTCTCTCTGTCTCTCTCCCCTCCCCATATGAGTTTAAGTTCAGGAAAGTGAAACTCTAAGACATTAATTATTGAATCAGTCATTACTCAGAGCTGTCTGGCTGATTCCAAAGCTACCAGTTTATTTTTCTCTATTTAAAAAATGAGGTTTCGGGCTTCCCTGGTGGCACAGCGGTTGAGAGTCCGCCTGCCGATGCGGGGGACACGGGTTCGTGCCCCGGTCCGGGAGGATCCCACATGCCGCGGAGCGGCTGGGCCCGTGAGCCATGGCCGCTGAGCCTGCACGTCCGGAGCCACAGCGGGAGAGGCCACAACTGTGAGAGGCCCGAGTACCACAAAAAAAAAAAAAAAAAAAAAAAAAAGATTTCATTTTATAAGACCACTGTCCAGGGAGCTGTTCCTTACAGGATGACATTGAGAGAAACTGTCCAATATTCTTTGAGGAAGTGGCTCCCCTTAAATATAATTGGTTAAATTCTCATCTTATGAAAAAAAAATCAAATGGATTAAATTAAGATGCAACAGAGAATTATGATAATTGTCTGGATTTTTTTTCTTACTTATCCAATCTTTTGTCAATATGCTGCTCTTTGTCATCATGGATATACAATATGTAACAAAGTTGTACCTCCATGAGACATGCATAGTGACTAACTCAACCTTGTCTCCCATCATTTCTTTCAGCAGTATTCAGTGGGTATAACCTGACTCGCTCCTGCATGGAAATTCCTATAGATTCCATGGCTTTTCTGTTCTTTCATAATAGATAAACATGTGGCTTCTCATTGCCTTAGCACATCTTAGTTCAGGAAATGGAATGTTCACTGCAAGATAATAATCAATACTATGAACTTGATTTAGTATAAAATCTTTCTCGCTTTGAGACTAGAACTCGATTGATGGCGGGAGACTGCTGAGTGACGTCGTCAGATTTGACACCATTTTACATTCAGCTTCTTTGCATTGATCTTCCTCTCTGCTTCCTCCTTCACAGAAACGAACTGGCTAGTTCACTTGTCATTGAGTTCACTTTCTCTGGATCTGGCAAAAGTTTTTTAAAAGTTTCCTCCTTTGGACCCTCTGTCTTGCAGGTTTCTTATTGTTTGTTGTTGTCTTTTTTGTTTGTTCGTTTTCATGGAGCTGGGGCCTTGACTTCAGTGTTTTGTTGTTTTGGTGTTTGTTTTGTTGTGTTTTGTTTTGTTTTAAGCTTTGCCGGTGATTCTAATGTGTACCTATTGTTTAGAAATACTAATATGACACAACTCCCTAATTAAAACAAAAACAACAAACAAACTTTGTTTAACAGAAATAAACTATCTCATGCCAGATTTTTATATAGGTATCTCATTTTGGATGGAGACATTTCCACATCTTTAATAAAGGTGGTTGCTTGCTTGCAACAGTTCTTTCGCTCTAGGCATCTGGTAGTTAACTGCAGCTTCCTTTAGCTGAGATTTCCCCACCCATCTGGACAGCTTTCTTGGACATGACACAAAGAAGTTGCTCACCAGAATGTTCTTTCCAACATGGCACACATCTGAATCATGGGAAACACATATCCTTTGCTCCAATACTCTGGACTATCAGGTCAGTCCTAGGGTTTTAGTACTCTCTTGGTTCTGCCCTGCAGAAGCCCATGGACCAGAGTGACCCCCATACAGGTAGAACAGCTAGAGTCCTGGGAAAAGCCCTCTGCCCTTTAACCTTGAGCTGAAAAAAGGAGTAGCACTCACTTCTCTTTGAGGAAAGATGGAACAGTACTAATGGCAAATAAACTAACAGCCAACTAACTAACAGCAAACTAACTGCAAAAATTCTCCTCAAAACACTTAACCCTCTGATTTTTAAAATATTACTTGAATGAGAAAGGGGTGTCCAAGAGTCATGAAATACGTTTTTAGACATTTTCTTTAAAACTGTGCATGTTGATTTACTCATTTTTGTAGTCTCATAACAGATACTGGCTCCTCAGTTAAAACTCAGGCTGGAAGGATTGAATTTAAGCACTGTATTACCAGCATGTGATAATTTTCCCATTTGTAAAAATACCACAGCCAGCCTTAGAAATTTGGGTGCTAAATCAGAAAAGCAGGTGGCAAACATATTCATATTAATGTTAAGGATTATTAGATAATAGATCTCAATATCACATGTAATATTAAAACTGTGTAGGTCAATGAAGAAAGCATACTTTGGCTATATTTAACAGGAGGGAATATAATGCCGGAAATGTTTAATCTACATAACATTTTAGAAAAGCTGGGGATCCCAAGATCTGAAAAAGCACTCTGACTTATTATCTCAACTTTCTGTAGAACTAAAATGAATAATCTGCTCATCTGAAGACAGATAGCAAAACCTCACATCTAAAGTGTGCGCATTTCCATGTGCCAGTTTGCAGAACCCACCGAAGAACAATGGATTTTCAATGCTTTTCATCCGTAAAGTCTAACCTAGAATCTTCCTAAAGGGATTACCCTGGGTCCCCAGGGAAAAGAAGAGGATGGGAAAGGTGCTTACTTAACAACAGACATTCCTACACAGAGATGTCAAATTATTTCCATTGCTAGAACTTACCAAAGATAAAGTAGAGAATATTCTTAGAAGTGGTAGTAGTGATGAAAAATTTATAAATCATCTCAGAAATATATGAAATCTCAAACAAATATATGAACAAGCAAAAAACACCTGTAAAAATAATATCATGTTGTGATATGAAAGAATATAGAATTGAGTTCAAGGAAACTGTGAAAGTATGGTGTTCAGAAGCAGAACTGATGATGATGTTAAGTAATTGTTTTCCAAAAACATGTACACTGATTAACCTATCATCAAAACCCTTATTTATTTTCTAGTAAAAGTGACCTTTAGAGAAAATACATTATCACACTGATGGCTTTCACATCTGAGATATGATATTGAAGGGGGCATTGTAGCAGACCTTAACTCATCTTCTTCTGACATTTCTTCTACTCATCAAATTCCTCAGAAAGGATCTCAAGTAAGAGGCAATAAAACCTTTAGCAGAAAGTGACATGAAAGCTTGCCCCTTCATTCCACAGTGTGTGTGACAGGGTGACTCTCTCTAGACTAACAGCACATAGCAGTTTTCTTCAAGGAGCACTGAAGTAACAATCAACATAACAAAGGGACATCTTACAATTTAGTACAGTGCACACTTCATTAACTGGATCGCTAGGGGTATGCTAAGTAACTACTCACACACATCAGAGTGCAATTACAAAGTGTTTGTTTTACACACACACACACACACACACACCCCACGTGGCATTTAGGAATTGAGACATCCAGATTTTTCAAAGTGATTGCCCTGAAAGCTAGAACATTTGTATTCTGTTAATCACAATATTAAACCAAGAAACTTGAATTTGCAAGTATGAAGCCAAGTGTAACATATTATTTATTGCTCTTTTCAGATTGGTATAAGGACTTAGATTTCACCCAAGATTCTAATAGTACCACTTCTTCAAAGAATGTGCAATGAACTTTCAAGGAAAAATATGATTTTTTTCTTGGGCTACTGTTACCCTATTTTATTCACCACAGACATAACTGGGATTGAAAAAAATTGATTCTAACAGATCTTAAACGTTTTTGCCAAGAGCTATATTTTGTAACAATGTGTATGCAGAATAACAAATATTATGAGTTAAAATAATATGTATTCTTTGCAGCTATACTTTTAACAGTAAACGACCAAAAAATGTTTCTAAATACTGTATGCTCTCTTGTTTTGTCTTCTCATTTTACTAGTTTCTTCTGTGTGGTTTTAGCTTCCATAATTTACCACCAGTTTGTCCTTTCTTTTCTTTGTGGGCCAGTCCTTTGTGAAAGTGTTGGGATTTATCTATGGTTATCCATATAAAAGGCTTACATTTGTCTGAAAGAACATTGAATATTAAAATCCAAGTTGCCAAGGACAGCCTGCCAGGCTGGCAGTAGATTAAATGTTGTTTGTGAACTCAGGCACCTTGTTCTCCTTTTGGTGAGTAAACTGAGAACTAGCATTGTTTATGAACCCAAGTATGATATTGACACAGTCTGCACAGCTGAACTCTGCAGCTGTTACAGAAGTCCAAAGATTTTCATTCCCTCTGTTTTCTTAAAGTCTGGGAGATAATAAACATTATAATTTTATTCGAAGGGCCTGTCCGAAGCTGATATAGAATCCATAATAGTAACACCTGGGAAAAGATTATTCAATAAATATTCAGTGAGTGCCCATTTTGCTCCAAAAACAATGCTAGGATCTAGATGTAGGGTGACCTAGAAAGAGATGGCTTTGAGGAGTTTGGCATCTTGCCACAAATTTTCTCTAACGTAATAAATTTAACTGTATAGTCAAAGACCACAACCATCATCGTATGTCCGATGAGTTGGCAATTCAGCATTAGTCACACAGACATTCATTGTTTTGACAAATACTATCATTCACAATATCAGATTTTAGAATAATCCAAAGTCAACTAGTCTTCTCTTTTTAATGTGGGAGAGGCAGTAAATCACATGTCCTTTCTAGGCCTTTGAACTTGATCACTATATTTTTGTCTAACCACTTAAAAGTTACTTGATGCTAAACACCAAGGGCCTTTTCTGTCACAAATACATCATCCAAACCTGGTGCTGAGAGTTCAGTGTCCATCATCTTTCCATCTTGTGACTCAAACCTATTTAACGATACATGAGAAAGTCTGGCCCTGTGCTAAATCAACATTTCCTGACAAAAGAATAAGTAAATTCTGGGGTTGGAAAGCTTTGTCAGCTCCTACCCAACTTGTGCTGTAGCAGGGTCTAGGAGAGCCTTGTCAGCAATTTGTCTGACCTAGCCCACTCCAATGTGACTATACTTCCTCAGTTTATCTACAAGAAGGGAACATTCATACCAGGTAGGGTTATATTTACAACCAGAAATTAAATCACCACATATTGCCTAGGACCCAGGAAAGGAGAAATGGCATTCGTGGACTGGTGGTGTGGTCTAAAATGAAAAGCAGGTCAGTGAAGGCTCCAGGTGACGAGGCGCTCTATTACTACCTTGAAGAGGTGATGTCAGGACTCTTTAAGTTGTCAGGATTGAAAATAAGCCGTGCTCTGGAAGATTCCAGCAGCACAGGAGCTGCTTAAGATCAGTTTGTTTTTTTTCATAGAAAGAGTTCCAACTAGCATAAACAGCTGTCTAAAATGGCTTTTAGGTTATAAATGCCAGTGATTGAAGTGAGAAAAGATTAAGGGTTAATGTATAGACAATTGCTTCCATTACATAATTTCTGTTCCAAGTTACAGGTAAAATGTTGCTCCTGCTTTGTTGTTGTATATATTCATATACATATATATATATATACACACACACACACATATATGTGCATATATATATTTACACATATATATGGATTCATATGCAGCTACTCCCATATTTTAAATGTTACCTGCACCAACATCCCAGAATACCACAAAATTGATCTATAATTTACCTAATTCTACATGAACAATTGTCGTTGGATTTCAAATAGAAGACATGTTTTCATAGCAGATGGCATTTTCATTTTATTAAGCACCCCAGTTCATACTGCCATGAATCTGTACAATGTATCTTGAGTTAAAAATCAAGCTATTTCAGATTTTGTCAACTCCATTTCAGGACTCCTCTTCAGTTCCCTTGCTGTTTATTAGGTTTTGTCTTTGTTTTGTTCTAGGTTTCTGGTTGGCTTTCTTATCTAGTTCCATGAAGCCTCCTCTGTGTTTACTCTATAGTGACCTACAGCTGAGCAATGGCAAAAAGAGAAGAAAAAGCATGTTTTCATATATTGATAAAGATACAGACTGGAGAAACAATGCCATGCAGATCAATTTGTGCCTCAGAAATCTGAAATTGGGTTTCTTTTTATTGTTATGAACTTAGAGAATAGAGAAATTTTGAGAGTGCTTTGTTCAATAAAAAGAGATCATGACCCAAATCAAACAATGCCTCATATTTTCAGCAAAGCCGTTTGGCTTTTGAAACGTTAGCATTAACTACATTTATTGGTATTGTTCAATGATTATATTTTTTGGGCTATGCTCTGCATATGGACTTATGTGCACCTAGAGGGAAAAATACTAGAACGTATTCTCAAAAGGATCAGGGCCCTGAACTGTATTGTTCACACTTATTTCACAGATTGATGTAATTGGTCTGGGCATGCTTCCCAGTTATGGCTAATTTTTCAAAGCTCCTCAGATTTTTCTAGTGTGGAGTTAAGTTTGAGAACCATAAGTCTAGAGCAGTGCCTCCAAAAGTATAATGCACATGTAAATCACCTGGATATCTTGCTAAAATGCAGATTCTGATTTTGTAGGTACAGGTTGACCCTGAAAGTATGTATTTCTACAAAATTCCTAGAGGATGCCGATGCTGATGTTGCATGTACTGCATGCTGTGTAGCTGGTCCAGAAGATATGGCAGCCAAGACCGCAAACTCAGCAAAATGTCACAGTTTTAACCATGACTATAATGTCCAATCTTCTTTTGAACCATGTAAAAAAGAAACATTGCAATAGAAAATTTTCTATTTTTTTTTGCAAATTTTTTGTTGCTGTTTTTCCAAAGGAGGTTTAAGATGCTTTGCCAGATAGGTCCACGATTATGTTATCTGCACTCATTTTTCTAGGATTCAATGGTGAATGAATATGCTTTTGGAATAAAAATGTCCACCTATAAATTTTGGAATGTATTATAAACCCAAAATACTGAATATGCTGTATGGTAATAATATAATGGAAATTGATTGATACATCATAACAAAAGTACCATCTGTTGGGGGACTGTTAGGAAATACATGCCTTGAATAATCATTACATGGAATCTTTACATGAAACATCAAAAAGATACTACTAACCAGGATGTTGTCTATTGTGCTCTCCTTAAAAAAATATTTTCTAAAATACATAACTAGCATTCATTTTTAACTGAATTTAAAATTCTGAAGCGTTTGAAGTAGTTCTATGAACAAATATTGGGCATAGTATTATTTAACCCAGAATTTTTTCTTGTATTGATAGCTTCACAGTCTGAATTTTCAAATACATCAAGGCATTTGCTTTGGTTTCATATTGTGAGAATATCTATATGTTTTAATACAGGAAATAACAAATGATGTAGTTTACCCTCACCCATTTCTTAAAAGATTTTTTAACCTCAGTTCCGTTTTCCAAGGAGCGAGACCAAAGTTCATATTTGTTGCATTTTGGCAAGTTCTTTTTATTACTTTGTTATAACAAGATGTGTTCATAAAAGTGGCAAAGTTTCATGCTATCTGTGCAGAATTCCTTCTTTGTTAGTGGTTTGTGCAAAGCCATCTGTTCTCTTTAGAGTGGCAGTGATGACTTGTGTGGGACAGTGGGCACTTGTCAGCGCCTGGAAGATGGTCCTCTGCATAAATCATTATTCCGTTTTCATGTCTCACAAGCAGTGAACTCTTTTTAGGTTGCATTTCTGGCTGAGGTTGACATACACTGAGGGAAGAGTATTAGAGTCAAGGAAAGCTGCTTATTAAATTACTCATCTCACTTTTACAGAACAGCTACTAAGCCAAACTGACTAAAATATCTTGGTAGTTACCCACAGCATATGTTTGAATACAGATGCTCATTCTAAGCAATTCAAAGAGCCAAGGCTGTGGAGGTTGATAAATGTTCAGCTTTTAGTTACAAAGCAGGGGTTAAATGGATATGTCAGGATGCTTAGCCTGCCCTGATACTTTTAGCTGAAGAATAAATGGTGGCAAACTTCCCACTAGGCTATTTTATAACCCTAGCATGGAAAAAAAAGTTAATGGAAACATTCATCTATTGCTTTTAATAATGCATCGACTCCATTTTATTTGATTGGTTTTTTAAACAAAAAAAACTTTTTAAATATACTATTCAAATGAAGGCAAATCATTATGTGTTTATTCATACAAGAAGATGAGCAGGGGCATAAATTCTTAATATAATTTTTGTAGGATTTACCTTATTGAGGGCAGACAGTTCACTCCAAAGAACTATTTAGTAAAGTCTGATGCATTAAATTAATAACTGTCCTGTGCATGGGTTTGAGATATGGCAGTCTGCCTTCCAAGACTTGAAATCAGACCACTAGCAAGTTCTCATGAGTCACTTAATATCCATCACATTATAACAACTTTTAGTCATGACTAGTCTTGATGGTGCTTGGAATAGTGACATAGAGATGAAAGATTTTATAACACATTGCATGTCCTTAATCAATCAAGTGATTCTGGTTTGAGAAAAGAAGCATGCTTTTGGTTTTTTGTCAATCCCTACTTAATTCCTGAGTTGATCTGAGCTACAAAATAAAGAAAACCTAGTTTTCTCTTTGAACTGTTTCTTCCTGCATAAATAATTGGCTCAATTAAAATCATTATTATTTTTAGCAAATTAAGAAAATATTGATGATTATGCTGACTTAAGCTGTTTTACTTTGAGTTTGAATTCTATTTCCTGATGGGTCTTTATTCAGATTTCTATTTCCTGATGCCTATTAAATGATAGGCATTTGATGAAAGTTCCTTATTTTTAATACTTATGTGTGCAAAAGTATCCAAAGCTACAGCAATTCCTTAGGCAGATTTAAGCCCATGCAGTCTTTAATATATTCCTTGATTAGCTAATTAATCACTTTTATCCATATACTGAGTACCACACTTCTCACTCAGTCCAAGATATCACTACTAATTTAAACAAAATTCTGAATCTGACATATTTTTCATATTCAGATTCAGTTCATCCTCAATACTTCATAGCAAGAGGAAGGAGAATAAAATAAAGCTCAGTAAGAGTGAAAAATAATCCATGACTGCATTATTCTTCAAAGGAATTGTTAAGCCATCCTTTACACATTGTGAGAAATCCCTCTGTGAACAGTGGATTCATCATATGTGCAGGTTACTGAGATAACAGAATGTGTGGAATGTGACCCTAATATTAGCAAGAAAGATCAAAGTTGAAAATCAGGGCAACAATTGTCCATTCTTCTATTAAAAATATTAAAGACAAGATCACTTTCAAGAAATAGAGATATGGGGCTTCCCTGGTGGCTCAGTGGTTGAGAGTCCGCCTGCCGATGTTAGGGGACACGGGTTCGTGCCCCGGGTCGGGAGGATCCCACATGCCGCGGAGCGGCTGGGCCCGTGAGCCGTGGTCGCTGAGCCTGCGAGTCCGGAGCCTGTGCTCCGCAACGGGAGAGACCACAACAGTGAGAGGCCCGTGTACCGCAAAAAAAAAAAAAAAAAAAAAGGAAAAGAAAAAAAAAAGAAATAGAAATATGGTCTAAATTGTTACAAGGCAGGAAACATGTGCAGTATAAAATGGCTTAAAGCCACGTTGAAGTTTTTTATGTTTTTCTTAATTTGTGTAATTTGGAAAATGTCATCTAAAAACATGAGGTGCTCAAAAGGCTGCTTCACTTTTCACATTTTTAGTGCTATTGAGGGACAGAGTTCAGATGTTTGTGAAGGAAGCACTTTCAAATTCAAAAATAGATAGAAATTGAAGGAAATTTTCTTACTCGACATCTAACTATTTCCAAATGTTAACAGGCATATTCTCAATAACTAAATGATGGAGTTGGAGACGTACTCTTCCCCTTTTCTTTTCTGAAGACCTGAGAAATGCCCTTGTTGGATATTGACAATTTGTGTTCAGCCTGTTCTCTGATTTGCTTTTTGTTGTGAATCTTCTCTCAATTTCTAAGGATTGTATAATTTATCCTCTGATGCCTGAAGCTTTATGTTTTATACAGTTATTTATTTCTCCCTTAAATGACACTCACTGATGATTTTAAAACATTTTTAAAATAACAAAAATACAAAATAAAAATATTTCCCTTATGTTTTATGCAATTTCTTCATGATTAAAATTCTTAAATCTTTGGATATCCACTATCTCTGTTTCAATGATAATATATGACTGCAAAAATAATATTTCTAAAATTTACTATATAATATTTCATTCTACAGGTGTACCATAGTTTAAGCTATCACTTTTCAGTTGTTGGAGGTTTTTTCCCTTTTTTTTTTTAACTTTTGCATTTTAAAATAGTAGAATTATGAACTACTGTCTGAACCTTCATTTGCCTTTCCAAACATTACCTATAAAAGTTCTTTTAAATCAGTTTATTTTTTTTCAACATTTCATTTAATCTTTCATTGCAAAGATTACCAATGAATTATTTCAGACAAATTAAATGTCTTTTTTTGAAACCCCAATTTAACTGGCTTCTCTGGAGAAGTGTTTCCACTCAATTCTCCTTTTTTTTTTTTTTCTCCTTTTTTTTTTTTTTGCTGTACGTGGGCCTCTCACTGCTGTGGCCTCTCCCGTTGCGGAGCACAGGCTCTGGACGCGCAGGCCCAGTGGCCATGGCTCACGGGCCCAGCCGCTCCGCGGCATGTGGGATCCTCCCGGACCGGGGCACGAACCCGTGTCCCCTGCATCAGGAGGCGGACTCTCAACCACTGGGCCACCAGAGAAGCCCAATTCTCCTTTTTGAATCTTCCTATCCTTTTGGTTTCTTTGAGAATACTCAGTGGTTAATATTTGATCTAAGTATGCATAGCTCATTTAAGTATATGTATATGCAATCATGTACCTTTTTTTACCTCTTAAACTCTGAGGCTCCTTCTCTATTATAAAAGGAAGCAAACAATATAATTCTGACTGTAATAAAATATTGCCTCAAAATTTTGTCACCTTAGAACTACTTCTTTCCTAATCATCCCTTTCCCCATATTCCCTACATTCTAGTATCTCTACTATGTAGTATCTCTTATGAATATATAATCACAGTTATCTTATGGCATCTGCTATATTCTTTATCTTCATCTTCTGCCTTGCTGGACTAGCTTATTTCCCATTTTATCTTATTTTTGCCTTCTTAAGGTAAAACATTTAGAAAGAAATGTGCATATATCATGCATATATCATAAACATACAGCTTAATGAATTTTCAGTGAACAAACCCATGGCAGACAGAATGTAAGTTGGCTCCCAAGATCCCCCCCCTCTAGTGAACAGGTCTTGTATGAGTGTGAACAAGACTTGTGAATTTGATGGGATCCACTCCTTTGATTAAGTCACCATAATGTGGCAGAGCTGACATTACTAAAACCAAAGTAAGTTGACTTTGAGTTCATCCAAAAGATTATCTGGGTAGGATTACCTAATCAAGTGACCCTTTAAAGAGGGTCCAGACCTTCCCTGAAGGGAGAGACTTGAAGTCAGAGAGATTTTCCTACTGCTTTAAAAGTCAAATAATCCCCTTGTGACAGGGCCTATGGAGGATCTGTGGGCAGCCTCTAGGAGCTAAGAGGAACCCCCAGCTAACAGCCAACAAGAAGACAGACTCAGTGTTCTTCCTCCAAGGAACTGAATGAACTCTTTTTAGGTTACATTTCTCACCAACATCTACCTTACCTGTGAAGGGGACCCCGAGCTCCAGAAAGGAGCACATCCTCTCCAGCACTTAGTCTGTAGCCTTGTGAGACCTTGACTGTTCACCGTGCTAAGCCATGCCTGGACTCCTGACCCACAGATACTGTGTTAACAAATCTATCTTGTTCTAAACCAGTAAGTTTGTGGGAACTGATTACACAGAAAAAGAAGACTAATCCAACACCCGTGTAACAATCTGTCACATCAAACAACTCAACCGTTCCAGCATTACAATAACCCCCTCCATGTCCCCGTCCAGCCACTACACCCTGACACAGCACGATAATTATCCTGACTAATACTAGACAGGAATTTTGCATATTTGCAATCTTTATACGATCACAGTCATTCACTGTATACTTTTTATGTTAAGCTTCTTTCACTCAACGTTATGTTGAGGAAACTCATTCATTTCCACGTGGCAAAAGTTCATGCATTCTCACTGCTTTATGGTATATCATTTTATGACTACACCACAGTTTATCCATTTGACAATTGAGGAGAATTTCTGGTTCTCTCCAATATAGGGTTGTTAGGCAATAACATTATTTTGCATGTCTTTTTTGTGAACATGTGTGCATTTCTGGTGTATATCTAGGAGTGAAACTGCTGGATCAGAAAATTTACACATTTTTATGTAGCTTTAGTAGGTGATGGCAAACAATTTTCTGAAAGGGAATACCAATTTATATTCTTAAAGCATTTTTATCTCATTGAATTTTATCTTATTGAATTATCTCATTGAATTTTATCTCATTGAATTTATCTCATTGAATTATCTCATTGAATTTATCTCATTGAATTGTCCAAAATTTTATACATTTTGGATATGCACCCTTTATTGTATATGTTTACTGTAAATACTTTCTCTCACAAAGTGGCTTTCATTTTCACTCTTTTAAAGTTGACTTTTGAGAAATAAAAATTCTTAATTTTAATGCAAGCACTTTCCCTGTTTCTTTCAAATTTAGCACTTTTTGTGTCTTATTTAAATGTCCTCTGCCTATTGAATGTCAGAAAAAATATTCTCATACAAGATTTTTCTACATTCTCAAAAATTTTGTTTACGTTTGGATCTAAAATCCACCAAGTATTTTTAGGAAAAAGGAAATAGTATAGTGGGAAGTAGAGCTCAGAAAAAAAATTATTTTCTGTGTAAATATCCAAGATATCATTTTGGATATCTTGATATCCAAGATATCAAATATCCAAGATATCCAAGATATCATTTTCCCATCCAAGATATCATTCCCATCATTACTGAGACGGCACACCTGACCTACTACACGACAGTGTCACCACTGTCAGTGGCAGATGGCTGCTTAGGGCTCTGCTCCTGTGTTGTACTCTCATTCACTTAGTCCATTCTACCATTGCATCTACCATGCTGTTTCAATAACTAGAATTTTATAATAAGTAATTTCTCTGTTTATTTCTTCTTCAAGATTGTCTTGTCTTTCCTTGGCCCTAACAGACCCATGTACATTTAGATCCAACTTGCTTATGGATACACACATACACACAGACAATACAAAACTGTCTGGAAATTAATCGAGCTATCATTGAATCTATCAATGTATGAAAAAAGAACATGTTTACATTATTGAGCTTTCTGATCCCTCTTTTATTATTTATTTATTATTTTTTTAAATTTAGAGATATTTTTAGAACACTTTTAGATTCACAGTAAGATTGAGGCAAAGGGTACTGAGATTTTTCATATTCCCCTTGCTCCCACACATGCATAGTCTCCCCCATCATCAATATCCCCATCAGATGGCCCATTTGTTAAAACTGATGAACCTGCATTGACACATCATAATCACAAAGTTCATCCTTTATCTTATGGTTCACTCATGATGTTGTATATTCTATGGATATGGGCAAATGTGATCTATATCCATCATTATAGTATCACACAGAGTAGTTTCACTGCAGTAAAAATCCTCTGTGCTTCCTCTATTCATCTCTCTCTCTGCCTCCATTTTATTATTTTGATTTTACTCAAATGGTATTTTGTTGTTTTTATTGTATATGTCCTACACATCTTTCATTATTCCTGGACATTTGCAGTTTTTTGTTTTTCTTTTGCTTCTTTATAGAAATAGAGTTGATGTACAATATTATGTTAGTTACAAGTACACTACATAGTGATTTGGCATTTGCATACATTGTGAAATGATGACCACGGTAAGTCTAATAACCATCTGTCCCCATTAAAAGTTACCACAATATTATTGATCATATTCTTTATGAGATATAATATATCATCATGGCTTATTTTTGTTATAACTGGAGCTTTGTACCTCTTAATACCTTTCACCTATTTTACCCAACCATTCCCAACCCCATTTGGCAACCACCCATTTGTTCTTTGTGTCTTCTCGTCTATTTTCCTTTGGTTTCGTTTGTTTGCTTTGTTTTTTAGATTCCACGCATTAGTGAGCTCATATATTTGTTTTTTTCTGTCTCATTTCACTTAGCATAATACCCCCTAGATCCATCCATGGTGTTACAAATGCATAGATTTCTCTTTTTTTAAAGCTGAGTAATATTCCATCATGTATATGTATCACATCTTTATCCATTCATCTATCAATGGACACTTAGTTTGATTCCATATCTTGGCTATTGGAAATAATGTTCCAATGAACATTAGTGTTCATATATCTTTCCAAATTAGTGTTTGTGGTTTCTTAGGGTAAATAGCGAGAAGTAAAATTACTGGATCATGTGACAGTTCAATTTAAAAATTTTTGAGAACCTCCATACTTTTTTCCATAGTGGTTGTACCAATTTACATTCCCACCAACAGTGCACAAGGTTTCCCTTTTCTCCACATCCATGGCCCATTTGTTATCTCTTGTCTTTTTGATGATGTTGCCAACTTGCTTGTTGATGGGGCCAGGCTCCCAGTGCTAACAGGCTAGAAGGAGGATTCCAAAACTTCACATCAGTACCAGTATTATAGTGGTAAAATGAGCTCCCCAAAATGGCTGCCACCAGTGTCTCTGTCTCCAGGAATATCCTTAGTTACCTCCTGCCTCTCCAGGATTCTCTCCAAGATCAGCAAGTGGGTCTGACCCAGGTTCCTCTCAAACTACTGCCTCTGTGCTGGGACTTGGAATATGTGAGGTTTTGTGTACGCTCTTTAACAGTGGATTTTCTGTTGGCTGTAGCCCTGCAGGTCTCCTGAATGTAAGCCATACTGGATTTCAAAGACAGACATTCTGGGGGCTCATCTGCCTAGTGCAGGACCTGGGCTGGGGAGAGCAATGTGAGACTTGGACCCGTCACTCCTTAGGGAGGACCTCTACAATTGTGATACTCCTTCTGTTTATGGCTTGCTAATAAACATGTTGGGGGTGGAGGTCCTGACTATACCACATTATTGCCCCTCTTACCCATCTCATTGTGGTTTCTTCATATGTCTTTAGTTGTGGAAAATCTTTTCTGCTAGTTTTCAGGTCCTTCTCATAGATAGCTTCTCTGTAAGGAGTTGTAATTTTGGTGTGTCCCTGGGAGGAGGTGAATTCAGGGTCTTCTTACCCTGTCGAACCATGTCCCCTGCATCGGCAGGCGGACTCTCAACCACTGCGCCACCAGGGAAGCCCCAGATACGTTTTTTTTGGATTAGAGTATAATATATCTTTTCCACCCTTTTATTTAAGTCTTTCTATGTCCTTCACTTGATATGCAGCTCTTGTAAGCATATAGGTATATTTATTTTTAATCAAGTCTGATCATTTTGGACCTTTATTCTGAGCATTTCAAATGTAGATAATTAATTAATTACCTATTTGACATTCATGTCTTCTTTTCTATTTTTTGAACTCATCTCTGTTGTATTTTTCTTATTATTCTTCCTTCATTCTTTTGCACTAATAAAGTATTTTTTTCATGTTTTTTTACAAACTAGCTAGTTATAGAGATAGTTAAAATTTTAATGGTGAAGCTAATGATTACAACATGCATTTTTGATTTATTATTATTTCTACAAGTAATTTTCTTCTGAAAATTAACCAATCACCTTATTACGTTAATTCATCATTTCTGCTTTTAATACAATTTTGTTTTCCAGAACATTTTTTTCACTTCACAAGTGCTTTAAGATTTAATGACTACTGTCCAAAATCAATGATCACCAAGGACCACAGATCAAATTTCCCTCTTCCAGAAGCTTGGAAGAGAAATAACTATTTTGCTAGAAAATCGTAGTTGACAAAAGGCAGGGAAAGAAGCAAAGAGGGACAAAAAATAAGGCTGAAGAAATGCATTTATTTTGAAACCCAAATATAGTAATGCCTAATTAGATTCTCAAGTTTAAGATCAGCTAAGCAAAGAAGATCTAGACAGATAAATAAGAAATATTTTAAAATTCTTATGTCCATTATTTGTATTCTTATAAATCCTGAGCTCCCCAAAACAGGTTCTTACTTTTCTTCATTCAAGTTATCTTTCTTAACATCCATCAAGGATTGAATACTACTTGTTTAATGAAGTCTTTGCCATTTCCACTGATTTAGCCAATAGTGTTTTCAATAGTAACCATGTCCCTATTCCTTTAAAATAATTAATTCATATACAGTATGTACTTCAACCAAATACTGTAAATTTCTAAGTGCATATGTCTTATTGATCAGCAGTATAGCTTCTTGTGCTTAAATTACTTGAGTTATCAGCCTCAACTTATCTGTGATGTACATTCCAAAATTGTGCAATACAAGAGTAGCAAAGAAGGTACTCTCTCTAATAGTTGTGGTGAAGGTAGATGTTTGTTTTCCATAATTTAATATTGAAAAACTGACTACTTGTATTATGAAGTTCTATCTATCTTGTATTTTAAAAAATCTAAAGGGCTTTTTTAAAAATAAAAATGTAGCTAGAGACCACACACTCATTACTAATAATTTTAGGATCTCACAATATCAGCTACAGTAAGGTTTCAAGCTGACTTTTCCAACAAGTTGAGATAAAAATGATTCAATATTCTAAATTCTTTTTTACCTTAAATCTTGAGTATATTTGGATTTGTGTCAGGTTCTAATTTTATCTCTCATTCTGGTCCTTGACTGTGACAATTATCTCTCTTGTTCTTATTATGAATATATCAAAAAATTGCCTAAAATATTCAGATAATATAATACTCCTTAAAACTTTTCTTTAAAAAATAAGTTTGCACTTTGAATCTTTAGTAAGTTAAGGTGAAAGTATGATCATGTATATGTTATTGGAATTACAAGCAGGTTAGTTAAAGTCATTTCCTTGTTCCTTTACAAATTATAAATGGCTTCCCATGGCAAAGTGATAAACAATATCTTATAGCGAAAGAATTGAAGGTTACACTGACTGTGAAAGAGAATCCAATTTGCTTTCAAGTGACATTTATTCACTTATTATGTTAAATTCGAAAAGGCCACAAAGACTATAAAGATGATGAAAATTTTCCCTACACATTTACATGTAAATCCTCAGTTTCTCTCAACTTTAAAACATTATAACGCTTCAAAAATCCAATTTATTTCCTCTCTGCAGGAATTGCCTCAAGTTTTTTTTATAACTCCTCCAAGACAAAAGCATTAATTATTAGTCAAAATGGCAATTAAGATTCATAGCATATCACTGATGTGACAAAATCGATTTTGTGAGACCAAAAACTTACACTGATTTTTTTTAAAAAATAAAATAACTAGGATAACATCCTCGCAAAGATTTATTTTTACACACCACTCCTTTTTTTTCATTTTTTCCTACTACACTATTCTTCTGTATGTGCACAATATAATGAATGGCAAGTGAAAGTTAACAGATGTCATAAAAGACAAGAAAAAGTTTCTGTTTTAATACTTTAGGTAAAACCACCCAGATAGATTTTTTTGTTATTTATTCCATGGAAAAGACATTTGGTCAGCTCATATATTAGCAAGAGATATTATTCCCATCACATGAATCAATGACATAAACACTGCTAATAAATTTTAGAAAATTCTGTAGCTTTATACTAACTTGCACCTCCAGGCCCCATTTCACTAATTGTCTTAATTTTTTTACCTAGATCAATTCTCCTAATTTGTTCTAAATTTCAATCAGCTTGGGACAGGAAATTTTTATCCTCTCTAGAAAAATGAAATGTTGAAAAATAACAGAATTGTCTCTCACAGTATAGATCTTATTTTCTCAGTTTCAAGGAATCTCTGATTGGAATTTCAAAGTAGGATTTGCATCCATTTCTAGAAGTTTGCCTTTTTCATAATCTATAAGATTACTTACGTTTTATTATTTTGAAGAAGCAAACAAAAAACCCAAATGCTTAAACTTTTACAAACAACAAAATATGTGAGTTAGCATCTTTTGGCACAAAGGATTTTCCTTTACTGAAGCCTTTAGAGACATTTAAATTTATCACAAGGACACTATGTGTTTAATAATAAATGAAGACTTAGGATGTTTCCCCTATAAATTTGCAGTTTACAACAAAGTTAGGTTTCACTTATGTTCTAGAATGAAAAGCCTTCCAAGAAAACATATGCATTTTCTATCTTCCTATCTTTATCTTAATACGATAGAGATAAGAAGAAAGGAATAGAATATAATTATAGAGGGTATTACACTTTTCTTTTTTTCTTTTCTTTTTTTTTTTTGCGGTACGCGGGCTTCTCACTGCTCTGACCTCTCCCATTGTGGAGCACAGCCTCTGGACGCGCAGGCCCAGCGGCCATGGCTCACGGGCCCAACTGCTCCGCAGCATGTGGAATCCTCCCGGACCGGGGCACGAACCCGTGTCCCCTGCATCGGCACGCGAACTACCAACCACTGCGCCACCAGGGAATCTCACACTTGTTATTTTTTAAAGACCTTTACGAGTCTAGAATTGTAGCATTTTCCTAATCATATTACCATCCTTTTTTTCATTTGTTTGTTTTGCAAGGGAATAATCAAGGAAGGATGGGTATTGTCCTGTATATTTTATAATTCAGGGCTTTTTATTATCTTGACTTAGAGAAATATAATTTGTATAACCATGACATGAGAACACACATTAAGCTCCTGCTTTTATTTTGAAGTGATAGAAGGTCAGGATTTAATCTGGGGACTGGGCCTCAGATTCTCCAACCTAGGGTTGTCATTTACCTCCCTTCTGAGATGGCTTATTCCACAAAGAAATCACTGGAATAGAAATGTATTTCTGATTTCATTCCTGGAGGGACCCACCCACATATGTGTGTTAGTCAGTTACAGACCTGAATTTATTTTTCTGATTAGTAAAATTCATTAAAATCTTCTCTCTCTCTCTCTCAGTCCCCCCCCCCCCACCACTCCTGTTTTCAAATTTATCTCTGCTTGTTCTTATTTTTCAATTCTGCATTTAAAGTGTGTGGACACTGGGAAGACTTGTTTGAATCCTGTTTCTCCAAGTTACTAGATAAGTGTTCTTGAATAAGATCTGAACCTTTGTTTTTTCATCAGTAAACACAAGATACAGATATGACCTGTAAGATTGTTTTGAGGGCGAGATGTCAAGACTCTTCAGTACATTGTCACTAGCATGTTGCCTAAAAATGAGCAATTCTTAACAAATGGTATATTCATCCTTTACCTCCCTGTTTTATATTTCAACTATGTAAATATAGTTATATCTCCTTCATACGTTACATGGTGTGAAAACTGTAAGGAAATACAAAATATGTTAATGACAGATATTTTTTTAAATTTTGGACACTTGTTCTGTGGTAAAGTTTTTACACTCAGAGACTTAGCTCCTAGGATTGTTCTGGAATGACTGACTGAGTTTTCAGTTAATTTCATGAGAAGCAATTTAAGCCTCTTAGCTGTGAGATATTCTTTAACCCTTTAGAACAGCACTTGGAAATTAAAGATCAGATTGTTGCTAGAATATGACTTTGAAAAAGATGGAAACAGTGATATAAGAAGAATTCAAAGGATTCAGTTACTTTTATTCTATCCTGGTAGGGTGTAGACCATTGAATGAAAGACTAGACAGATAAAGAATAAGAAGTAAGGAAAGTTAATAGAAATAGCTTTCAAAATCACATCAGGGAAATGCCTGAGTCAAATAAAAATTTTAAAAGTGAGCAAAGAAAGTCAAATATGAGGCCCTGGTAGAAATAAATTTGCTATTAACAACTTCCATCCTGAATTTTACAGATGAATATACTGATGATTAAGGTGTTTAAATTGTTTGCACAGGGTAATGATAGTAGATAGTATCATTGTTAGATCTATAACTCAATTCTCTTAATTGTTGTTCTTTTTCTTTCCTACTGCATCATGACACTAACAGCAAAAGCCACTAAGCCATCCAATTATTGCCCTTGTGCTAAAACTAGAGAACCCAAGTCTAAGAAATATAGACCAAAATGATGCTACATCAATCATTTCTCAAAGTATGTTCCAAGTGACAGCAGATTCTACGAGAGGTTTAATAGAAAACAACAATGACAACATCTTTGGCATCTAAAAGGTTCAGAAAACAGAAGTTATCCTTGACAAGATTGTCTCCTTGGCTAAATTTTGGTCAGGCTCTTCAGAGATCTTTTTTAGACTACACTCCACCTTGGGCTTCAATGTCCTTCCTTAGAGATTCCAGTTCTAGCAAGAATCCTGCTAAATCAATTTAACAAGAATCTCAATATCTGATCAGATTTCTCACACTTCACCCTTGATATCTGATTAATCTGGCCTGTCTTCAGCAAGATTCCTATTAAGTCAATACAGCCAGAATGACTCCTTACCCTTGAAGTTTCCTCTTAGTAAGTTTTCCATCCACTGGCCCATACCCTGATTCTTGACTATAAATTCCCACTTGACCATGCTGTATTGGTACTGGATCCCATTTCAATGCTGAGGTCTCTTTTCCCCTATTGCAGTAGTTTTTCGGAGTAATATCTGCTTTTTCCTCATTAACACATATCCTGTGGTTTTCTTTGAGATCCCTCTCCATTGATTGAATTAGTATTTTAAGGGATCAGAGATATCCTGAAGTAAATAATACCATTCAAATTGGTACAACCCCTTGGTTATTATAATGAACTTATTTTTTTGTTTTAATGTAAAAAATAATTAATAGCCTAAGCATTATTGTATTATAAAATATACTTTGAGAAGTGCTTCTCTATGCAAATTCCTTATGATTTTCGCTAGTGAAACAAGAGCTCAGATTCAGAGAAAGTTACCAACTCTCTGACTTCTGATCCTGGTAATGATTTCCTTAACACATCTGGAGTTTTCCTTGAACCCATAAATAGGAGACTTAGGGCCCCTAGACTTTTAATTTTATTTACTCAAATACTTTTATTGCATATATTCATGTGATTTATTATGAACAAGATACACCATCTTGAAATCATTTAACAAGTCAACCTGAAAGCACATGTATGGTGATTTATATGTTGTATTTAGAGACAACATTTTAAAGCAAGTCCATGGGGACTTGCAAATGTGTAGAACCTCCAAGGTCAGCCCATAAAGCTAATCTTCACTAACTTTAAAAATGTATTTTCCGGGTTTCCCTGGTGGCACAGTGGTTGAGAGTCCGCCTGCCGATGCAGGGAACACGGGTTCGTGCCCTCGTCCAGGAAGATCCCACATGCCGCGGAGCGGCTGGGCCTGTGAGCCATGGCTGCTGAGCCTGCGCGTCTGGAGCCTGTGCTCCGTAACGGGAGAGGCCACGGCAGTGAGAGGCCCGCGGTAAAATGTATTTTCCACCTGAACTATTAATATTTAGAGTTTATTTTCATGTGGCACGGTTTATCTCAATATTTTCAAGTGTCTCTGAGATCACTGTGTAATAATTCAACATCATTCATATTTAGGCCCTCTAGTGTAGAGACAATGCTATCACTTCTGGATTAACTGTATTTTTGGTGTTATGGTATTTTGACAAGGGAGTTCAAGTCCTTGCTTAGTCAATCATCAGTTAATTACTTGGAGTCCCAGTTTTCTCATTGGTGAAGGCTTTACCTGACTCACTAAGTTATGATTTTCAAAATACGCCAAATATGTAAACTTTTTTTCTAAATCCAAAAATATTCTACAAACTTAAGTTATTGTTACGTATTTACGTGACCCATCTGCTCCTTGTAAATATCTTGAGTGAAGTTCTAAGTTTTTTCTTAGAGTCAAGAAATATTACTCTAGGGCTTCCCTGGTGGCGCAGTGGTTGAGAGTCCGCCTGCCGATGCAAGGGACACGGGTTCGTGCCCCGGTCCGGGAAGATCCCACATGCCTCGGAGCGGCTGGGCCCGGGAGCCATGGCCGCTGAGCCTGCGCGTCCGGAGCCTGTGCTCTGCAACGGGAGAGGCCACAACAGTGAGAGGCCCGCGTACCGCAAAAAAAAAAAAAAATTTACTCTAAAAAGTAGAGTAACACATATTCCATATTTCATCACCAGAATCTGAAGGGTTATTGAAAATACCAACAAAAATGAGTTAGAAATAAAACAAGAAGAAAGATTAAATTACATTTCACAGGACACACACACTAGAAAGGAAGTATCTCCTATTAATATTGCATCTCTACCTAGAACCAAGCACGATTATATCCATTAGAATATACTCAATGAATTTAAGTTGGACTAAGCTGTGGTAGGAAAACATACAACAAGCTTTGCAAACAGTGTGATATTAGCAATTTTAGTGACTTGATCTTTCCTTTCTGATATTTTCTACATTCACTTAAGCTCAAGTCAGCTATTTTTGTTTCCATTTGTACAGATCTCATCAGGGAAACTAATAAACATTTATAAATGCTTTGTCATTTTAAAGAAATTAACATGAGGACAAGTGTGACAATTTGTATATAGGGAGTGGAATTGTTTTTCAGAACCCAGATATTAAGGATCTGACCACTTCCTGGGTGTCATAAAAGTATCCATGGGTGCTTATCTCATCTCCACGTGTATAGCTTTATCAAAACACAAATAATATATATCCTTAACTTGGGGAAAAATACAATTGTCTAGATATGCATTGTCCAATGTAGTAGCCACTAGTTACATGTGGTTATTTAAATTTAAAAATTTCAAAAGTAAATGAAATGGAAAAGTCAGTTCCTCAGCTGCACTGGCTATGTTTCAAGTACTTAATAACTACATGTGGCTAGTGGCTACGGTGTTGGATAGCACCAATTACAGAACATTTCTATCACTGCAGGGAGTTCTCATAGGAAGTGCTGGTCTGGTTAGAAAAAAAGAGGTAAATGAACACACAATATACATCATTTCCATCCAGTTATCAGGTGATAAAACTGTAATATTGTCATACAGTCTTAGTTTTAAAAACTTAATCATTTAAATTTCTACTCATTTATTGATACTGCACATTGTGCTTTGTGCTAGAAAAAAAATGTTAAAAGTGGGACATATTTATATTATTACATAAAAAAATCATAGGTTCCATTCTTCTCTATGTGCATGAAATAAAGTATATATTTTACATCTGGGTCACCAATAGCATCTTCTAAAAACTGAGATAGTTTATGTAAAAAATAAATGCCTAGAGAAGTGATTAATACAATGCTGTCACTCAATAAATATTTTATTTTCTTTAATTTTAAAGATAACAAACAACAACAACAAAAACTCATGAAACTGACATTACATATATGGCTAGTTAAATATCAAATATCCATTCTTTAAAAGTCTTTTCATCTATGTGCCACTATATTTTCATAATATTCATATATTAAACTTAGACTTGGAAAAGCAAAATAATGTAAGTTAATTTGAAAGGATTGTGTAATATCCTCCCTACATTTTTTTTCCCTCACGACCTCCTCCTTACGGAATAGAAGAATAGAGATTTTTCTTTATTCATTTTAGCATATCTCTACAACTGTTGAATTATCGAACTGCTTGAAGTAGCATGATAATCAGCTAACTAAAGCCATTTTCATACTCAGAAATTCTCTCTTCAAAGCCCCAGACACTGAGCTTGCACAGCAATTTCAGTTTGGCTGTTCATTGCCTCATTCATGAAGATTTCAGCATTATTTTTTATTCATATGTCTGATATGCTAAAATGAATAGGCAACTTTTTCTTGAGATTTGAGATAACACCTTTCAGCTTTTCTGGTTTAGGTGAAAAGGTAAAGGACACTAGAAAAGGAATAAAGATTATTTCCTTGCATGTGTTCGTGAGTATGTGTGCTCAAAGAAGCACTCGACACACACACATACACACACACACACTACGCACACAAGCGATTTTTCCTTTTATTTTTAATATGTTATAACCTTGAAGAATTTGAAATTATCTTTCCCTTCCTTGTCAGTGGCTCAGCTGTCCTAGTCTTATTACAATAAATAACATTTAAGTCACTACATTGATGTTGTCCGACATAGTCTTGCCAAACTTTAAAGGTTGGTGAACTTAATCCTGGAATAAATTCCTGACTTTAGACTCAGAGATTTTTCCAAATGAACACTGTTTACCTTGCTGAGTATTCTGCCTTTCACATCACTGGTGTCTAACTTTCTACACTTGGAACTAATGTGGGTCTTTGATACATCACAGTTGTCACTTCTATCCATTCTGAGGTTTTTCTTCTCTTGTTATCATTTGTCTTCATTCTTCAAGACAGTTCTTTATCCAAGTAGCTGTCTTCGATGTCTCTCCATAACAGTTGACCTTGTAGATTTAGTTTTCTATCTGGTCATTTAGGGAACGATTTGTACTGTAGGAAAAT
Source organism: Orcinus orca (assembly GCF_937001465.1). Lineage (NCBI taxonomy): Eukaryota > Metazoa > Chordata > Mammalia > Artiodactyla > Delphinidae > Orcinus > Orcinus orca. The sequence goes on from NC_064563.1 coordinate 126,005,539, forward strand.
TATGTCCCTAATCTTCTCTGACAACTGTATTATTTTATCAAGCCAAATACTGTCAGGTTTGTCAGTTGTGGTTGTCTTACTGTGATCCAGGCTGATTTTCTTTAAACAATTCATCACTCTCTGAATGCCCTGTTTTCTCAGCTCTGATCAGTATTTCCTATTTTTTTTCAGTGTATCTGAATTTATTCTGACAGAAAAAAAACAAAAAACAAAAAAACCCTTTCATTTCCTTTCTAGTGAAAATACTAGATTTTTCTCCAATAATATATTTCTTATATCTCTTTAATTTGCTATTGTAATAACTCTATGTTATGTTTTTAAAGGGTTTCAGCGCTGGCAAAGTATTTTCACACACATTATCTCATTTAAATTTACACTTTTTTTTTTTTTTTTTTTTTTGCAGTACGCAGGCCTCTCACTGTTGTGGCCTCTCCCGTTGCAGAGCACAGGCTCCGGATGCAGAGGCTCAGCAGCCATGGCTCCCGGGCCCAGCCGCTCCACAGCATGTGGGATCTTCCCGGACTGGGGCACGAACCCGTGTCCCCTGCATCGGCAGGCGGACTCTCAACCGCTGTGCCACCAGGGAAGCCCTAAATTTACACTTTTTATATGGGTTACAAGATAGTAGTAAAGGAGGGCTTCAGTCAGTTTTGTTAAAAGATAATTTCAGAAAAAGGCAGAATAATTTCAGGAAAAAATATGGAAAAATGAACAATTGTTAAGAATTTTATTTAATGAAGGGCCAGGCAAATGTTATGTTTGGTTCAAAAGAGAATACAAAATTAGACACATTTATAGATCAGGAATATTCAAATAAATATGTACAGGGAGGCAAAGTTGGGTTTTTCCACAGGGTGGGAGAGAAAAGTCAATTGAACTTTCACTACATAGGCTGGAATTTGCATGTTAATCAGTGACCTACAAATTACAGTTATAAAAATAGCTCAAAGATAGTAAAAGACTAGAATCAAGTAACTCAGAAGTATAGCCAGTGCATAATTTTCAACTGGAGTACAAAAATTTCTTCTATATTTTTCATAAATTAAATAGTGATACTTGATAATAATAGTAAGTCCCAACTGAGCACACATACGTGTTAGTCAAAACAACTGCTAATATATTAAATAAACTAAATTTTATCCTGTTTTATGTCCAAGTCAGATCTTAATTAGCCAGTATTTTTATTGTATTTTATTTTTTCTTTAAGAGAAGTCAGCTAACAATGGGACTCCAGAAAATGCTCAAGGGAAGAGCTTTCTAAATGATAGGGTATGGCATCCTGATGTGACCCAGCTGAGTAAGAGGTGAGCCATGAGGAATTTATTCTCTTACCTTACAGGGCATCCTGGTGGAGGCTGGTGCAGCCAGGGATAATGGGCTCATCCATGCTAGTCACAAGCAGTCTCATTTGAGTCTTAAAGTATGGTCCCGAAAGAGCAAGATCTGAGGTCACACTCCACCGGTCCCTGAAGACAATATGAACTGTAGGAAAATCCAAAGCTTGATGTTATGTGTAGCTGTGGCTAAGAGCACGTTCAATCCCGGCATCTCTTTTTTAAAAATTTTTATTGGAGTATAGTTGATTTACACAGTTGTGTTAGTTTCAGGTGTACAGCAAAGTGAATCAGTTGTACAGTAAGTCCCCTACATACGAACGAGTTCCATTCCAAGAGTAAGTACAATTTGTCTGTAAGTCCAACAAAGTTAGGCTAGGTATCCAACTAACACAATCGGCGGTATAGTACGTTACTGTAATAGGTTGATAATAGTTTTCACACAAATAATACATAAAAAACAAACACAAAAGATAAAGAAAACATTTTTAATCATACAGTACAGTACCTTGTAAACTACAGTAGTACCAGCTCCACACTGCCACTTTTACGCTTGCTTCCAGACATACTGGGCTTGAAATAAAGATACTATACTACTGTACTCTATACAGTACTGTACAGTAAAGTGCACAAAAGCACAACCACTTGTAGAGGATGCACGCACATGACAATGTATGCCAGACATGAAAACTAACATGTGATTGGACATGCCATTTCATGTTCTCATCTTTGAATGTTCGCAACTTGAAGGTTCGTATGTAGGGTACTTACTGTATACATACATATATCCACTCTTTTTCTTTAGATTCTTTTCCCATATAGCCCATTATAGAGTATTGAGTAGAATCTCCTGTGCTATACAGTAAGTTCTTATTAGTTATCTATTTTATACATAGTAGGGTGTATATGTCAATCCCAATCTCCCAATTTATAACCCTGGCATCTCTTTAGGCAGACAGTTGCAACACTTGACTTTATCCTTTACAAACAAGAGGTTTTTGGAGTTTTGGGGACATTTTAGGGTTCAGGTACCCAAGTTCACAGCCTGCAACTGAAGGTGCAGAGAGTTAAGAGTTGAAGATGAGGTGGGAAGACAGTAGGGATAATCTGTATATCTTCTTTGGAGAAATGTCTGTTTAGGTCTTCTGCCCATTTTTGGATTGGGTTGTTTATTTTTGTTATTGAGCTGCATGAGCTGCTTGTAAATTTTGGAGATTAATCCTTTGTCAGTTGCTTCATTTGCAAATATTTTCTCCCATTCTGAGGGTTGTCTTTTGATCTTGTTTATGGTTTCCTTTGCTGTGCAAAAGCTTTGAAGTTTCATTAGGTCCCATTTGTTTATTTTTGTTTTTATTTCCATTTCTCCAGGAGGTGGATCAAAAAGGATCTTGCTGTGATTTATGTCATAGAGTGTTCTGCCTATGTTTTCCTCTAAGAGTTTGATAGTTTCTGGCCTTACATTTAGGTCTTTAATCCATTTTGAGCTTATTTTTGTGTATGGTGTTAGGGAGTGATCTAATCTCATACTTTTACATGTACCTGTCCAGTTTTCCCAGCACCACTTATTGAAGAGGCTGTCCTTTCTCCACTGTACATTCCTGTCTCCTTTATCAAAGAAAAGGTGACCATATGTGTGTGGGGTTGTCTCTGGGCTTTCTATCCTGTTCCATTGATCTATATTTCTGTTTCTGTGCCAGTACCATACTGTCTTGATTACTGTAGCTTTGTAGTAAAAAACTACAAATAGAACTACCATATGACCCAGCAATCCCACTACTGGGCATATACCCTGAGAAAACCATAATTCAAAAAGAGTCATGCACCAAAATGTTCATTGCAGCTCTATTTACAATAGCCCGGAGATGGAAACAACCTAAGTGTCCATCATCGGATGAATGGATAAAGAAGATGTGGCACATATATACAATGGAATATTACCCAGCCATAAAAAGAAACAAAATTGAGCCATTTATAATGAGGTGGATGGACCTAGAGTGTGTCATACAGAGTGAAGTAAGTCAGAAAGAGAAAGACAAATACCGTATGCTAACACATATATATGGAATTTAAGAAAAAAAAATGTCATGAAGAACCTCGTGGTAAGACAGGAATAAAGACACAGACCTACTAGAGAATGGACTTGAGGATATGAGGAGGGGGAAGGGTAAGCTGTGACAAAGCAAGAGAGTGGCATGGACATATATACACTACCAAACGTAAAATAGATAGCTAGTTGGAAGCAGCCGCATAGCACAGGGAGATCAACTTGGTGCTTTGTGGCCACTTAGAGGGGTGGGATAGGGAGGGTGGGAGGGAAGGAGACGCAAGAGGGAAGAGGTATGGGAACATATGTATATGTACAGCTGATTCACTTTGCTATAAAGAAGAAACTAACACACCATTGTAAAGCAATTATACTCCAATAAAGATGTAAAAAAATAAAAAAGTTTAACGTCCTTGGTATATAAGAGAAAAGGAAAAGCTATAGATTGTGTAAGTGTAACTTCAACTTTTTTAGATTGTTCGAATAAAGTTTCTTATCAATAGGGATTAAGTCAGTTCACTAATTGATGTTCATTTAACATGAAGCTATTAGATCTTATTCTTGGCCTGAGGGTACAATATGGACATTCACCTGTCATGAAAATCATCTATTAATTTTACAATTATACACTATGGAATTGTAGTGAAGAATATTGTCCATAGAATCTTGCTTCTGCAATTTAATATCTGTGTGACTTCAAGCAAAACATTTAATATTTGTAAGACTTAGATTCCTCATATGTAAAATGGGAATTAAAACAGTACTTGCTTTAAAGATTTGTTATGACAATTGAGTGAGTAATCCACATAAAGCACAAAACTGCCATAAAATTAAGTTTAAAAAAACCTTTTTCTGTATAAATTAGTATCATTTCAATTCTTTATTTCCTAAATCTAGCCAGCTTCAGGCATTTTAAGGAGAAGCTGGCATTTTAAACACTCTTATAAAAGGGCACTGTGCTTAATCTCTCTCTTGATAGCACCCTGTTTTACATATATGAATAGTCGATGTTCATTCTGACAAAATTAAGATTCAAAAATCTTTGGCCACTTATTTGACAATCATAGATATGCAGTGCTCTTACTATGGTTATAAAAGACATTCTGGAATAAAGTGCCAAAATGTTGCTTATAAATAAAAAGCGAATGACTGAGGGAGTAATCAATTCCTATTGCTACTAAGCCTTTATGAACAGGGAATTGACAAATTTCTGAAGTCCCTTCACTTCTAGTCTTTTCAAAATGAGGTCTTAATGCATAAATTCTTCATGCCAAAACAATGATGGAAAGGTGAACCCTCTAAATCACCCAGGCCGATTCTCATCCTCCATTCTTTTACAAGGTGAATAAGGACCTGCTTGAGTGTCACACAGAGAACATTTTCAGAAGGGCACCTGCCTTAGCATCTCCCTTTGGTGCATTGAAGGATCCCCAAGCTCTTGGCCAAAGGTTAGAATAGAGAAGCAGGTTACACCGTGTTACCCAGTGTGAAATCATTTTCCAAATAAATGATTAAGTGCTTGGTTTCACCACTGATTAACTTTTAATGGCATTTCTGAGCTCTGTGATGACCTGAATGAAAGTATAATATGTCCTAGTGATCCCACAGGCATGGGACCTCTGAGATCTACACAAAGTTAATGACCAGAGGACAACTCCAGGGTCTACAGAGACACCCATCACAGTAAATAAGATTTGATATCCAGTGTAATACTGCATCCTTGACAAATATAATTCAGTATATGTCATGTTTCCCATAAGATCTGGATGCACATTTTTAGAAAGTAGACTTTAACATCACAAAACCTAACAGTCTTTAAATTTGTAATCCTGTTTTTCATCTGAACCTCACACAGAGACTCTCACACAGGGGAGAAATACACTTTTGCATAATCCTTCATCTTGGTTGACTTTTATTGCAAATGTTTTCATTTCTGCCATTAAAATTTTCATTATCCTATTCATTTTCTTTTGTGTTTTCAATTTTTAATTTTATATTTTATATTTTAATGAATCTCAACTGTTCTTATAATAGTCTGAGTCATTTAAAATTTTTGCCCTGTGTTTACTTATATGCTGCTGCTTTTCAAATGTAGTCTGTTTCTTATGGCAGTCATAACTCATACCACATACTTAGTTCTTAATAAAATGTTTTCATTTTTACATTGTTTTTACAATCCACATGCTCTTTTCTCTTTTCAGCAAATTCTCTTCATTTTTGTCCTAGGATTCGCCATGTGTTTTTGATAAAGTTTAATTTTTATATTCTTAGTTTTGCTATTAATTTATCCCTTAATCCAAACATATCATAAAGGATTATGACCTCATACACTTAAATCTGCTCCACAATTTTTTCCTTCTAAAATCTGTGCAGCTTAAAAATAAACTAAATTTTTCTTATTTCCATGAGAAGGAGACATTTAAGAAACATGTATAATTATCTCCATGTTTGTTTGTAAACCAAGGAAGTTAAAGCTCTCAGTATGCAGGCTATAATCATGAAAAGATAGAGAAATTATATCAAGAAATATATAAACTCCGTTTTAGATTTAAAGCTTAGATTGCTCCGTTGGTACAGAATTTAATTTATAAAGATAATGAGGTAAACTCAAATTTTGTTAATTAAACTCTTTAATTCTTTACGTATTTTATCATGCTTTTTGATGTTCTGGTGACATATGTATTTTTTTCAGATATGCATTTTTCAGATATGTCAAATGCTCACTCATCAATCACTGGGGTAGGATGAAAAGCCTCAAAAGAAACCCCAGAGATGTCACATATTTATGTTCGGGCCCATCATTTCAAAGTGAGAATCACTTCAATAGGAAACATATTAGATTCAATCACTAGCATTGGAAGATTTGAGACTTTAATATTAGCTAATAATTATAAATATGTCTATGGCTGAGAGTACCAGGAGGTGAATATTTGATATGGTTTCAAATTTCCATCAAAGCCACTAAACAACTAAATAATCAATGTACTACTAATACATATCCTATATAGAATATTATATAACATATATAATATATAATACATTATATAATATATAGTAATAATATATATGTAATATATAAACCAAATACTAATCGTTGCTCCAGGCTGTATTTGCTATACCTTCATCATCCTCTTTTAGTTTTGTTTCTATATGTATGTATTTTTTTTCTACTAGAGTTGCTGCATAGTGAGGCATAGAGAGTATTTTAAAAATATTATTGTGTGAGGCTTTGTTACTGGGGTAGGAGAGACAAAAAGTGATTGAAGAAGACTGTCATGTTGTTAGAAAATGTTTCAGGAAGATGCAAGTAACTGTGTGTATGTGTATTCATATGTGTCTAAAATATTAAATGTGGTATAAAATTTCATAATGTTTAGAAAATTTAAAACAGTTATTAAAAATTGCTTCACTGTATAATGTATAAATAAAGTTAAATTATGTTAGGTTATTTCTTCAAATTGTAAATGCAAAGCTAAATTTAATTGGAAATAAAGATTTTTATATTATTCATCACTTTGGATTATCTATGTTCTGGCTGCGCTCCATTCCTTCGGATAAACAAGATTTTACTGAATACTGACTTTTGGAGTGTTCATCAGTCAAAATAATTGAAAAGAAATGTAAACTTTTACATGGAGAAATAAATTAGCTATTTTTTGACAAACGATTCCATGTAGGTATATTGGAAAACATAATAAAACCCACAGAAGAACTTAAAGAGAAAGAAAAACTCCATTTAGTTTCTATATCATGACTTCACAGTGTTAATGTATCAGTTAATTCAGTGTTAATGACAAGTTTCCAAATGAGTTGTTTTTTTTCACTGACACAGAAGAAGCTGGCTAAACTTTTCCAAGGTGGAAAAATAAATTTTAAAAAAGAATCTTTTGGAAAGCAGGCCTTGTCCAGTTCAGGTATAAATAGTTCTAGAATTTTCATTCTGAAAGGAAACACAGAAACTCAGGTCCTCAAGGACTGCTATGGCTCATACAATCAGCAGTCACTGAACGATCTTGCTGCCCCTAATGTTTTGCTGCCCATGGAAACCACCTGTTCTGTCTGAATGATCCAGAGAACAGGAGCAGAGGAAACTCCCAAGCACAACCCATGCAGAGGGAATTGGATATACAGCTCCCTTCACTGTAATTGAATGCCCTGTCTCTAAATCAGTATGTAGCAAATGCACCATCTGAATGTTACGAAGACAGAGAAATGCCTCTTCGCTAGGAGTTTGCCATACTTTCTGAAAAATGGTTGGAATGTACAAATAATTTTTCCACAGGATTTTAAAAATAGAGTATTATAAAAATCATGTTCAAATTATGGAGACACTAACTGCTAGCTTGATGTAAGCAACTCAGAATCGTTGAAACTTTTCCTAAGTATGTACATGGTTAATGCAAGAGGAAGCTAAAAAGATTTTTTAAATTAAAGATATACTTTTTGTTCCCGCTTTCTTGTATCTAAGTTATGGTGAATAAGTATGATTTTTCAATGTATTTCAACTAATATCAGTGATTTTTCTGTATTTATTGCCTACCCACTATGTGCCTAGGATTTTCTTCCAGCTAATATTTAAAAAGATGACAATGTTTTTCATTTAGGTTATATATTCAACACTCTGGATACTCAAGAGACATATTTATTCATCATGTATTTAAATTAAACTAAGATGTACGCTGCCAACAGAAATGAGTAATCCTCTTTATCAGTTCTGTGACATAAGTTTTTGAGCATTCTGCTGAATATTTTTATGGATGCAGTTTTAAATCCCAAACAAGTTATCAGAAAAATGCTTATGAATTTAGACTGGATATTCCAGGGAAAAGTGCTCTGAGCTGAGAAGGAACGCTCAGATGCCAAACTGGCCATGTGGTACCTGTGTAAGCTCAAAGTAGGGCTAGGAGCAAGTACTTCTCTGTGGCTTCTGGGTCTGAAGTCCCATGTGAGGGCATATTTCTCTCCAGAATGCAGGGAAGACTGTTGTATGTAAGACAGAGCCACGTGAGGAGCGAAGATGGGGCAGGATGGGATAGGATAAGTGGACTATAGTTACAGACACTAAATAGAAACGCAGGACTTAAGTTAGCACTAAATGTATGTCGCTGAGTATAAATGGATTTAACATCTCTACTAACCTACAAAGACATCTGTTCCCTATTCCCTGACTACCAAGGAAAAACAAAAATATGCAAGAGATCTTTTGGGGGGAAGAGGCATGTAAAACACATTTCTGACTGATTGTAATATCTTCTTTTGTATATTGCTGATTTCAATATAATACTTCTATCTATCTACCTGGTAACTATCTATCAATCTATTATCTATCTATCTATCATCTATCTTGGTAAAAGTTCAATACCATATGCTAAAGGAAAAACTTATGAAGGTGAAAACTTACTTCCAATATAATTACAGTATTAATTTGGAAAAAAGTTTAAAGGTATCTCATAATTATTCAGGGGCTACTAATAAATATAGTATACTAGGTATTTCATATGGATTACATTCTCACAGTATTTTAATGAGATAGATAACATTTTTAGAACTTTACAAACAAGGAAACTGAGAATAAGAGGATCTAAGAAATGGGATCGAGATCACGTGGTTAAGAGTGAGAGGTGCCCGGATATATGATGATCTCTATTTTTTTTACAAATGCCATCCCACTTGTCACGAGCCTAATAAAACTTCAAAATATTTGTATATTGTCATATTTTGTTAGCAAAAAAAAAAGGAAGGGCTAGGCTGATATTTTTTGAAAATACCCATGTAAATATTTCCCAAATGACTAATTCTGAGAGGAGCATACAGATTATTTTTATATACTAGTCATATTGACAGTGAGTGTACAAATTTTGTTAATAAAGTATTGCTCCTTCCCGATGGACAAATATTTGTCCACAATAAAATGTTATATACAGTCAAGAAGTAACATCTTCACCTATAAAAATCTCCTCTTCCTATTTGATAATGCCTTAATCAGTTTTAAAATGTGGCCATTAGAGAAATGAAAATATGCCCTAGATTGTAAACACACAGATTTAATGTGCTATTTAGTGCAATAACTGATATATATTCCTCTTCTTACAGAGGTTATTTTAGGAGAAAGAAGGGAAGACTAGTGATGCTAAGGATGAAAAGTTAGAAAGAAACTCACCACATTACAAGGGGAAAATGGTGGCAGTAAAAGGAGGCTTTCAGTAATTAAGATAAATTTTATCAGGGATAGAAAGGCCAGAATGGAAAATGGATTAATGAAAAGAATCAGATATATGAATTATAAGTATTATAATATTGATTTTGAAAGGTCTATTCAAATAATTTATTAAGTTTAGAAATCACTTGCAAAATAATTTTTAAATGAGGATTTAACAACAGTAATTAAAACTTAGGAATTTAGAATAATGTTTTCCAAAAAAGATTCTGAGACTCTCATATCTGGATTAATTGTAAATAAGGCAGAGGGAATTTTTTTCTTTTCTTTTTTCTCCACCACTATGAAACACACTGTCCATTTGTTCTGACAGAATATACCAAAAAAGCAAAGCAAAAAAGATAAAAAAAAAAAAAAAAAACGAGAGGATTAAACATTCATGACAAATAGAATATTATTTTCATATGATGTGGCATTAGAATTATTTTAAACACATGAATTCAATAACCAGTTTTGGGAAGCTATAAGAGGGAATTTAGAAGTACTTTTTGTTGTTCAGAGGCTGAAGCTCCAGATATCTGAACTGTAGCCAGCAAACATCAACCCAAACACACGCTCTCCCTGTCTTTTGCCTGGTGTGCTTGTTTCAAAGAGCCTCTGTACCACTAAATTATGAGTATGGTGAAATGTTGCAATCTCTATTTTGTTATCGCTGAAGGCCTCAATAAAAAGTGAATTGCCTTAGTGCTAGGTATTGTTTTTTTTACATGCACTCTTTTTAGGGAAAAAATAAAGTCTGAAGAGTGAGGAGGCAGAAGTGGAAAAGAAGCTTCGAGAGCAGTTTCATCACCTACAAAATAATAAAGCAAAATGCTACGCTGTATATACTACACACTTGAATGGTCTTACAACTGGACTGGGAGACAGACCAGGCATCCCAACCACAGTGAACTGCAAATCCTAAGGGATTCTACATTATCCCTGACCTCACGTTTCCTTCTCTTGCTCTAGATTCCAAGTTGTTTAAAAATTGCTCATGCTTTTTTGCATTCTAGAAACAAAGTAATAAAAAAAAAACAACTATTAGTGTTAAATGGTGAACAGCTATGTTGCAGTTTATTTTTTATATATAAACCACAATAAGTTAAGTTATTTGTGTTTTCTTTTACTCTTAGTTGTGTTGGGTTGACTCTGAATATTAAATCTGCTGCTGCTAAATAGGATAACAAATGATGTACTTTAGCTCCTGAGAAAAGGGTTAGGTAACTTGGGCTCCCTCTGGTGTCTGCCTAGTCCCTTTTGCAGTAGCTAAAAGGGACAGGGAAAAAAAAATCTGTTTTAAAATATCAACTTCTATAATAAAAACTATCATAAAATAGCAAGAATAACTTGTATTTTTATATATCCTTCCATAAGAAGTGAGCACGACTTTTAAATTAATTTGAAACAAAGAAATGAGCATTCTTATGATAGACATTTAATATCCAGAGACTGTTGTTTGCTGGAAATGAGATCATAAGGCAAATGTAATTTTGGAATGGTCCTTAGAAATTTTGCCATTCAAATCCCCCAAGCTCTGTAAAAACTGGTGTTTATCATTAAAAGAGTCAGCGCTAAAATTTGCATTTAATAGGTGAGCTTATTAGTATCAGTATCAAATATATTAAGTCAAAACTATTTGTACAAAAAACCCACATTATGTTTAACCATATTTGTGCCCCTCCCCCAAAAAATCCTTCATTTAAGTATTAAGAAAATTTCAGGAAACTAAAAAGTTTTACTAGTTTTACAAGTTTTATAAACTTTGTAAAAGGCTGTTATGTGATTTAAGGAAGGTAACAAAGAGAAGAGGTGACAGCTTATAATTAGATGGAAGACACTCACTCTATGTCCTGATATTTTACCTTGATTATTTCATTAAACTCTGTGTTGTGAACAAGTACTTTTAACTCTATTGGACTTTGTTATATTAATGTTGTTGGATCAGTTATGGTCCAACAAAATTTGGATCCAAACTGATCCAAATTCAGTTTGGTTTGAATTGACCAATCCATCTTAGCCTGGGAAGTCCAAAGCACTCGCCACATGGACCTTAATAAAGACATGTGCTCCATAGATAAGCACATATCTTCCGCTAATATTTTGTAATTATATCACATGATGCTGGATAACTTCCTTGACTGCCATATTAAAAGGGTTAAAAATATGCAAAAACTATTTCATATAATAAAAATAATTCACAAGTCTTCTAATCAAGGTTAGGTGAAATTTAAAATTTTTTAAAAATTCAAAAAAATATTAGAATATGAATTTTTGTCAACTCCTGTAAAATATCCCTGGCCAAGACAGAAATCTGAAGTTCCTTAGTAAAATAATGCCATTACTGTAGTTCTCTGTTGCCTTTAAGACACCCTGCTTAAACAAAACAGAACAAAATAAAACAAACAAACAAAAACAAGACATATGTTTTTCCTTCCTTCAAGAATATGTAATTAGCTATGAAAAAATACAAGTTTTCTCAATAAAAAGTTTGCTTCTTAGGTCAGCCAGAGAGAAAATTATCTCCAGATATCCTAGTGGGAAGAATAAACTTGAGTTGAATGTCTACTTTGGTGCTTCCTCTTCCTAAGACTTCAGCCACCATCTCTCTCTAGGAATAGCAGCACATATTGAACAAAGAGGAGCTCTTTTTAGCATCTGGAGGAAGTCTGAGGTACTCTAGTTGACAGGGAGATTATACTGAGAGATTTGAAAAGAGAACTTTGGAAAGCCTAGTTGGTGAAGCAATCTTTTTAAAAGCCCAGCTCTAAAAGCTTTACCACTTTATGGTAAAAGAAACTTCTTTTTAGAGCTGCAAACTTAAATTTCTAATTCCCACATGTTCTTTTCTTCATTTGAAGTCTGACACTGCAGTAAACAACTTTATGTACCTGGACTCAATTTTTGCATGTTTTTAGACTAGAGAAGTTATATAGGGCATTGGATTCTCAGGGAAGGAAAAGTAGTTTATTCATCTTTCATGGACCACAAATAATTTCTACTTTTCTTCTAGGTTGCCATGCTGAATCACCAAAGGAGAGACAAGAGTAAAAGATATCAACTTAACAATACTTCTTCCATGTCCAGGTATGAGAGACAGGAACAGGAATACAGAAATAGGTTTCCCTGACTATCAGCAAGAAACCACCATTTGGGCAGAAAGCAAAGGTCCTTATCATGCTCTAGTCCACCTAGATGTTGACATAAATGTGGCACTTATTTTTTGCTTTTCTGAAAAAAACAAATTTAAAATGCACTATGTTTAGTTGTATTATATTTAGTAATTTGGCCTGTCATTATAATATTGCCTTGTATTTCTAGTTTAATTTTTTTGTATTTTGTAATTCTATTTAGCCAAAAACTAACTGCTTTTTATCAGATTTAAACACATTTCAAGGTAGAAGTAAGAATATTTATATAAACTCTGTCAATGCATTTTCTCTAAGTTCAAGAAAAAAGTTCAAAATAAAGGTAAAATAATTTTTTTAAGTTTAATAAACCTGCAGGTATTAATAAAGTGATGGCATATGCATAACTCCACATGGATACAGTATAGAGGCAATAATATATGCAACACTAATTATTCTGATTATGTTTATTTCAAGATGGCATAAGAAAAGGTCCAGCAAGTTGTATAAGGCAAATGAGTGGTAAACCACAACGCATTTTTATTTCCAAGTAGATAAACCCTCTTCTCCATGCAATCCTAAAATGTCATACTTGTATGTGATCCCAAACTATAACATCATGCTCAATTGATTGTTCTAAAGTGTTACCTATAATCTACCAATCAGCACAAGTTGTAGAGGACTTTTTCACACATAGCAAATAACACACAAGGAAAGGCTTTCAATGTGGATGACCATCAAGGTTTTAAAATTATATTATTTCATTTACATCATGGTTTTCTTGAAAAAAAAAAAAAGACCCATTGGTCATCATATTATTATAGTATAGGTCAAAGTACTTTGCTCTGAATCCATTACTCAAAGATAGATGTGTTGAAATGCAATTGTTAATGCATCCAATGCTACTATCGTTCTGATATTTCATATATCAGAGTAATGGGTCTGGAGAACCAAATCAATTCTGAGCCTTGGATGAACAATCAAAACTTCACTGGGAAGAAGGCAGGATAGAAACTGCTTCAAACAAGTGTTCAGAATAGCAAAGGGGAAACAAACAAGTGCATGGAAGTCACAGCAAAATACCAGATTTTCTAACAAATAATGGAATGGGATCTAGTGACCAATAATACCATTACATTAATTTCCACACTTAACAGTGGTGTAACAGTATGTGTTTGACCTATCATCTATCTAACTAAATATAAATACAGACAGAGATAAAAGAGTGGTATGTAAAAAAAAAAAAAAAAAAAAAAAAAAGAAAAAAAGAGTGGTATGTAAAATATCATTTTAAGCACAGAGCTTTCTTTTTATGCTGGTGACAGAAATATATGTTTGTTCGTTAGGTTTGGGAGAGGGTAGCATAGTGAAAAAGGCCCAACTTAATATATGCATGACTCTGAGCACGCCACTTAATATCACTGCAGTTTTAAGCTTAAGGGCTTGGATCAGTTCTGCTGAAAGGCCCTGGAGCTATAGAGTCTTATGATCCTGGGGCAGGCTCTTTACATACTCTCATTGGCTACAAGCTATAAGAGGCCAGCTCATGGCACACAGATTGCCTAAAGGGCTGCATCTGCTTCCTGAACATCCATGCCAGCCTTTTCAGAGAACATACCAAAACAGAATGGCATGTGGACCATGCTTTTTCCCTCTTCTATTTGCACTTAATTCATTTCAGAGTTCACTGCTTTGTTCTTATCTATTACAGGCAGAAAATGAACTCTGGAGACACGTGGCATTCTCCTGTAGGACAGAATCATGCTAAGTATAACCCATTATTTGCTAAGCTAGAATTTTTTCCAGTACTTCCTAGAGATAAAAAATAATAATAATAATTTCACTGCATAAAGGCCTATTTTGCTATTATTAAATTGATTTCTGTAGATTACTATTCAACACTTAGTGAAAATCCAACAGTACACCAGGTGCTGTCAGAACACAAAGTTCGTCACATTTCCCACCCCGTGGGCATAATTGCGATCTACATTAGACAGGTAAATCAAACCAACACAAACCCTGACAGCTTTCCCAAACGCAGTGGTCATCTCAGCGTGATTGAAGCCTTAAGGTGATACTATGTAGCAACATGGCTTCTGCTACTTTATTATCAGACCAAATTTATCTTGAATGCAACTGCTTTTTAAAGATGTTAGAACTAAAATAGTACCAGTAATACATTCTGTGACCGTGTTCAAAATTTCTTTACCAACTGAAAAGAAAAGGAACATGGTGGTATACTGGAGCATAATTTATGTTAGTGCCTCTTTAATTGTGTTTGCGGTATTCACAAGGAAGCATTCTGTTTGGATAATTACTCATCTTCATGAAGATCAGTAATTTGGCTCACGAACACTTCAGAAAATTACTCAAAATGTTGCAAGAAGAGAATTTCCTACAAACACTCAGACCCACAGAGTATAAATAAGTGCTTCTTTCATCCTCCTTCCACCAGAATATTTTAAGAAACTCTTCCAAGCATTTTTGTGCTTTTAAGTTGTTCATAAGAAAGCCTTTTTTTTGGTAACAAGGGAGCCAGTTATTTTCCTTTTATTATGTGTACTACAATTTATTATGCCATACACTAAAAAAATTTTAAACATCATGAATTAGGGGCAATTAAATACATGCTAAGATACTTATAAGTAATAAATAAATCCAGCATGCACAAAATAAAAGTATTAAATGTCATCTCTCTATATATAAAGATGTACCATCATTAATATTTATTTAACAGCACATCGGGTATTATTATTTATTTGTACATTATTTCGAATTGTGGCCAACCAGTAAAATAATAGTTTCTAAAATTACAAATTTTATATAAAGATATATATTGTCTGTGTCATAATTAATGTTTCAAAACTTGATAACTATCAGAGATCAACAGACTAACATTGTGAACCTTTTTAATATTATCTATCTAGAATTTTTGTTAATTTAATTTATGGTTTTCTCATTTAGGTCAACTAAGTATATCAAAATTGTAATCTGTGGGGACGTTCCTCAAAATTTTCTCCCTTTTCCTTTTTAAAACTTCTTTGTTTTCTTAAGAGCCTTTAGTAAGTGGCTTGTGAGTGCATTATATGTCAAGGAGATGTAAACTGACTGACATACCGGTTTTTGTGGTCAAGGATGTCTGGGTCCAAACCGCAGCTCATGACTCTGTGATCTTGCCCAGCTGCTAGAGCTCTTTGTCCTCAGGTTTCTCATCTATGACATGGGAATAAAAACAGGTCTCATAAAATTTCCTTGAGAAATAAATTGGATGATGTGTATAAAGGACTTAACTCAGCGTGTGTTAGCTGTTGGATATTTACCAAGTTGTTAATGAACGTTGTTGGAGGAGGTTATCAAGAAGACAATACCGCTGGGCTGACCCTGGAGCTGAACTCAGGCAATCAGAAGGCGCTCACCTCTCCCGGTCCTTGGAATGCACATTCGTCCACCTTTCACACAGGGGAGCCATTTTCAAGGATGCAGCCTTGAGATAACAAGGTATTGTTGAGACCATCTGTACTGTATACATGACTGAACTCAGATATGGCCTCTATATAAACTTTTAATATTCTGGCGAGCTGGTGCAAAGATCTACTCATCTTGCAGGTCACCCAAGACAAGCCTTATATGTAAGTTTCCTTGCTTATTAAACCTGACATTTACCAATCTGGAGTGGTCTGCCACTTTCTTCAGACTACTTTCTTTCCTTTCACCCAGGAAGCTCCCAACTTTTCAAACCAACAAAAGTGAATATGAGTATGTTCTCTAGCTTTAGATATGGCACATACTTTATATTATACTATAATTATTTTTTACCCCATGCTGTTTTTATTCATTATATTATAGCCATCGTGGTAAGAGCGTAGTCATTTTACTTATAGACTATCCAAATTTAATTTTCCTTTATAATTGAAATCTAGTAAGCACCTATAATAAAGCAAATAATTCTATATGTTACCAAAAACAAGTCTATTATAAAGCACTGTTAATATAATGCTTTCTGAACTACCTAACTGTATTAAATCTGAATCTAACTCCTATTTTCTCTCTTTGCCTTATGCTTAAAGAATTGGAGAGGAGGACCTTCAAGATGGCGGAGGAGTAAGACGTGGAGATCAACTTCCTCCCCAAAGATGCATCAGAAATACATCTACACGTGGAACAACTCCTACAGAACAACTACTGAACGCTGGCAGAAGACCTCAGACCTCCCAAAAGGCAAGAAACTCCCCATGTACTTGGGTAGGGCAAAAGAAAAAAGAATAAACAGAGACAAAGAATAGGGACGGGACCTGCACCTCTGGGAGGGAGCTGTGAAGGAGGAAAAGTTCCCACACACTAGGAAGCCCCTTCACTGGCGGAGATGGGGGCTGGGCGGGGGGTGGGGAAGCTTTGGAGCCATGGAAGAGAGCACAGCAACAGGGGTGCAGAGGGCAAAGCAGAGAGATTCCTGCACAAAGGATCGGTGCCAACCAGCACTCACCAGCCCTGGAGGCTTGTCTGCTCACCTGCCAGACTGGGCGGGGGCTGGGAGCTGAGACTCGGGCTTCGGAGGTCAGATCCCAGGGAGAGGAATGGGGCTGCGTGAACACAGCCTGAACGGTGCTAGTGCACCGCAGCTCGCCAGGAGGGAGTCCAAGAAAAAGTCTGGACTTCCTAAGAGGCAAGAGACTATTGCTTTGAGGTGCGTGAGGAGAGGGGATTCAGAGAACTGCCTAAACTAGCTTCAGACGTGGCTATCAGTACAGACACCAGAGCCTGGCATGAAAGCTAAGGCTGCTCCTGCAGCCACCAAGAAGCCTGTGTGCAAGCACAGGTCACTATCAACACCTCCCCTCCCGGGAGCCTGTGCAGCGTGCCATTGCCAGGGTCCCGTGATCCAGGGACAACTTCCCCGGAAGAACACACGACATGTCTCAAGCTGCTGCAACGTCACGCTGGCCTCTGCCGCAGCAGCCTTGTCCCACATTGCAGTTATAACTACCGTACCCCTCCCTCCCCCAGCCTGAGTGAGCCAGAGGCCCTGAATCAGCCGCTCCTTTAACCCCCTCCTGTCTGGGTGAAGAACATATGCCAGAGGGTAACATACATGCAGAGGCGGGGCCAAATCCAAAGCTGAACCCCAGGAGCTGTGAGAACAAAGAAGAGAAAGGGAAATCTCTCCCAGCAGCCTCAGGAGCAGTGGATTAAATCTCCACAATCAACCTGATGTACCCTGCATCTGTGGAATACCTGAATAGACAATGAATCATCCCAAAACTGAGGCAGTGGACTTTGGGAGCAAAGGTAGACTTGGGGCTTGCTTTCTGCATCTAATTTTTTTCTAGTTTTATGCTTATCTTAGTTTAGTATTTAGAGCTTCTTATCATTGGTAGATTTGTTTATTGATTTGTTTGCTCTCTTCCTTTTTTTTTAATCTCTATATATTTTTTCCTTTTTCTCTTTTTGTGAGTATGTATGTATATGTGTCTGTGTGATTTTGTCTGTACAGCTTAGCTTTTCCCATTTGTCCTAGGGTTCAGTCTGTCCATTTTTTTTTTAGTATAGTTTTTAGTGATTGTTATCATTGGTGGATTGGTTTATTGGTTTGGTTGCCCTCTTCTTTTTTTAAATTACTTTTCTATATTTTTATTTTAATAATATTTTTATTTTAATAACTTTATTTAACTTATTTTTCTTTATTTATTTATTTTCCTTTTTTTTCTTTTCTCCCTTTTCTTCTGAGCTGTGTGGCTGACAGGGTCTTGGTGCACTGGCCGGGTGTCAGGCCTGAGCCTCTGAAGTGGGAGATCCGAGTTCAGGACATCGGTCCATGTCCCCCCCTCGTGATAGCAATTGGCAAGAGCTCTCCAAGAGATCTCCATCTCAACGCTAAGACCCAGCTCCACTCAACGACCAGCAAGTTCCAGTGCTGGACACCCCATGCCGAACAGCTAGCAAGACAGGAACACAACCACACCACTTAGCAGAAAGGCTGCCTAAATTCATAATAAGTTCCTAGATGCCCCCAAACACACCACTGGACACAGTCCTCACCACCAAGAAGACAAGATCCAGCCTCATCCATCGGAACACAGACACCAGTCCCCTCCACCAGGAAGCCTATAAAACCCACCAATCCAAACTTACTGACTGGGAGCAGACACAAAAAAACAATGGGAACTACGAACTTGCAACCTGTGAAAAGGACACCCCAAACACAGTAAGTTAAGCAAAATGAGAAGAGAGAGAAATATGCAGCAGATGGAGGAGCAAGGTAAAAACCCACCAGACCAAACAAATGAAGAGGAAATAGGCAGTCTACCTGAAAAAGAATTCAGAGTAATGACAGTAAAGATGATCCAAAATCTTGGAAATAGAATGGAGAAAATATAGGAAACATTTAACAAGGACCTAGAAGAACTAAAGAGCAAACAAACAATGATGAACAACACAATAAATGAAATTAAAAATTCTCTAGAAGGAATCAATAGAAGAATAACTGAGGCAGAACGGATAAGTGACCTGGAAGATAAAATAGTGAAAGTAACTACTGCAGAGCAGAATAAAGAAAAAAGAAAGAAAAGAATTGAGGACAGTCTCGGAGACTTCTGGGACAACATTAAATGCAACAATATTTGAATTATAGGGGTCCTAGAAGAAGAAGAGAAAAAGAGACTGAGAAAATATTTGAAGAGATTATAGTTGAAAACTTTCCTAATGTGGGAAAGGAAATAGTCAATCAAGTCCAGGAAGCACAGAGAATCCCATACACGATAAATCCAAGGAGAAACACGACAAGACACATATTAATCAAATTATCAAAAATTATATACAAAGAAAAAATATTAAAAGCAGCAAGGGAAAAACAACAAATAACATACAAGGGAATCCCCATAAGGTTAACAACTGAACTTTCCGCAGAAACTCTGCAAGCCAGAAGGGAGTGGCAAGACGTTAAAAGTGATAAAAGGGAAAAACCTACAACCAAGATTACTCTACCCAGCAAGGATCTCATTCAGATTTGATGGAGAAATTAAAACCTTTACAGACAAGCAAAAGCTGAGAGAATTCAACACCACCAAACAAGCTTTAAAACAAATGGTAAAGGAACTCCTCTAGGCAGGAAACACAAGAGAAGGAAAAGACCTACAATAACAAACTTAAAACAATTAAGAAAATGGGAATAGAAGCATACATATCAATAATTACCTTAAATGTAAATAGATTAATACTCCAACCAAAAGACATAGACTGGCTGAATGGATACAAAAACAACACCCACATACATGCTGTCTACAAGAGAACAACTTCAGAACTAGGGACACATACAGACTGAAAGTGAGGGGATGGAAAAATATATTCCATGCAATCGGAAACCAAAAGAAAGCTGGATAAGCAATTCTCATATCAGACAAAATAGACTGTAAAATAAAGACTATTACAAGAGACAAAGAAGGACACTACATAATGATCAAGGGATCAATCCAAGAAGAAGATATAACAATTGTAAATATTTATGCACCCAATATAGGAGCACCTCAATACATACGGCAAATGCTAACAGCCATAAAAGGGGAAATTGACAGTAACACAATCATAGTAAGGGACTTTAACACCCCACTTTCACCAATGGACATATCATCCAAAATGCAAATAAATAAGGAAACACAAGCTTTAAATGATACATTAAACAAATTGGACTTAATTGATATTTATACAACATTCCATCTAAAAACAACAGAATACACTGTCTTCTCAAGTGCTCATGGAACATTCTCCAGGATAAATCATATCTTGGGTCACAAATCAAGTCTTGGTAAATTTAAGAAAATTGAAATTGTATCAAGTATCATTTCCGACCACAACACTATAAGAATAGATATCAACTACAGGAAAAAAAAAAAAAAAACTGTAAAAAATGCAAACACATGGAGGCTAAATAATACACTACTTAATAACCAAGAGGTCACTGAATAAATCAAAGAGGAAATCAAAAAACACCTAGAAACAAGTGACAATGAAAACATGACGACCAAAAACCTATGGGATGCAGCAAAAACAGTTCTAAGAGGGAAATTAATAACAATACAATCCTACCTCAAGAAACAAGAAAAATCTCAGAAAAACAACCTAAGTTTACACCTAAAGCAATTAGACAAAGAAGACAAAAAAAACCCAGAGTTACCAGAAGGAAAGAAATCTAAAGATCAGATCAGAAATAAATGAAAAAAAATCAAGGAAACAGTAGCAAAAATCCATAAAACCAAAAGCTGGTTCTTTGAGAAGACAAACAAAATTGATAAACCATTATCCAGATTCATCAAGAAAAAAAAGGGTGAAGACTCAAATTAACAGAATTAGAAATGAAAAAAAAGTAACAACTGACACTGCAAAAATACAAAGGATCATGAGAGATTACTACAAGCAACTATATGCCAATGAAATGGACAACCTGGAAGAAATGGACAAATTCTTAGTAAGGTACAACCATCTGAGACTGAACCAGGAAGAAATAAAGCATATAAACAGACCAATCAGAAGCACTGAAATTGAAACAATGATTAAAAATCTTCCAACAAACACAAGCCCAGGATCAGATGGATTCACAAGTGAATTCTATCAAATATTTAGAGAAGAGTTAACACCTATCCTTCTGAAACTCTTCCAAAATATATCAGCGGTAGGAACACTCCCAAACTCATTCTAAGAGGCCACTATCACCCTGATACCAAAACCAAAGATGTCACAAAGAAAGAAAACTACAGGCCAATATCACTGTTGAACATAGATGCAAACATCCTCAACAAAATACTAGCAAACAGAATCCAACAGCACATTAAAAGGATCATACATCACGATCAAGTGGGGTTTATCCTAGGAATGCAAGGATTCTTCAAAATACGCAAATCAATCAAAGTGATAAACCATATTAACAAATTGAAGGATAAAAACCTTTGATCATCTCAATAGATGCAGAAAAGGCTTTCAACAAAATTCAACACCTATTTACAATAAAATCTCTCCAGAAAGTTGACATAAAGGGAACCTACCCCAACATAATAAAGACCACATATGACAAACCCACAGCCAATGTCGTTCTTAAGGGTGAAAAAGTGAAAATATTCCACTAAGATCAGGAACAAGACAAGATTGCCCACTCTCACTGCTATTATTCAACATAGTTTTGGAATTATTAGTCACAGCAATAAGAGAAGAAAAAGAAATAAAAGGAATCTAAATCAGAAAAAAAGCAGTAAAACTGTCACTCTTTGCAGATGACATGATACTATACATAGAGGATCCTAAAGATGCTACCAGAAAACTACTAGAGCTAATCAATGAATTTGGTAAAGTAGCAGGATACAACATTAATGCACAGAAATCTCTTGCATTCCTATACACTGATTAAAAATCTGAAAGAGAAATTAAGGAAACACTCCCATTTACTACTGCAACAAAATGAATAAAATACCCAGGAATAAACCTACCTAAGGAGACAAAAGACCTGTATGCAGTAAACTATAAGGCACTGATGAAAGAAATTAAAGATGATACAAACAGATGGAGAGGTATATACCATGTTCTTGGATTGGAAGAATCAACATTGTGAAAATGACTCTACTACCCAAAGCAATCTATAGATTCAATACAATCCCTATCAACCTACCAATGACATTTTTCACAGAACTAGAACAATAATTTCACAATTTTTATGGATGCACAAATGACCCCAAATAGCCAAAACAATCTTGAGAAATAAAAATGGAGCTGAAAGAATCAGGTTCCCAGACTTCAGAGTATACTACAAAGCTACAGTAATCAAGACAGTATGGTACTGGCACAAACACAGAAATATAGATCAATGGAACAGGATAGAAAGCCCAGAGATAAACCCATGCACATATGGTTACCTTATCTTTGATAAAGTAGGCAAGATATAAGATGGAGAAAACACAGCCTCTTCAAGAAGTGGTGCTGGGGAAGCGGGACAGCTACATGTAAAAGAATGAAATTAGAACAATCCCTAACACCTGACACAAAAATAAACTCAAAATGAATTAAAGACCTAAATGTAAGGCCAGATATTATAAAACTCTTTGAGGAAAACATAGGCAGAACACTCTATGACATAAATCACAGCAAGATCCTTTTTGACCCACCTCCTAGAGAAATGGAAATAAAAACAAAAATAAACAAATGGGACCTAATGAAACTTAAAATCTTTTGTACAATAAAGGAAACCATAGGCAGGACGAAAAGACAACCCTCAGAATGGGAGACAATATTTGGAAATGAAGCAACTGACAAACGATTCATCTCCAAAATACACAAGCACCTCATGCAGCTCAATATATATATATATATATATATATATATATATAAACAAAAAACACCCAATCCAAAAATGGGCAGAAGACCTAAATAGACATTTCTACAAAGAAGTTATACAGGTTGCTAACAAATACATGAAAGGATGCTCAACATCACTAATCATTAGAGAAATGCAAATCAAAACCACAGTGAGGTATCACCTCACACCGGTCAGAATGGCCATCATCAAAAATCTACAAACAATAAATGCTGGAGAAGGTATGGAGAAAAGGAAACCCTCTTGCACTGTTGGTGGGAAGGTAAATTGATACAGCCACTATGGAGAACAGTATGGAGGTTCATTAAAAAACTAAAAATAGAACTACCATATGACCCACTACTGGGTCCCACTACTGGGACCACTACTGGGCATATACCCTGAGAAAACCATAATTCAAAAAGAGTCATATACCACAATGTTCATTGCAGCACTATTTATAATAGCCATGACATGGAATCAACCTAAGTGTCCATCGACAGATGAATGGATAAAGAAGATGTGGCCCATATATACAATGAAATATTACTCAACCATAAAAAGAAATAAAATTGTGCTATTTGTAGTGAGGTGGATTGACCTAGAGTCTTTCATACAGTGAAGTAAGTCCAAAAGAGAAAAACAAACACCATATGCTAACACATATATATGGAATCCAAAAAAAAAAAGGTTCTGAAGAACTTAGGGGCAGGACAGGAATAAAGACACAGACATACAGAATGGACTTGAGGACACAGGGAGGGGGAAGGGTAAGCTGGGACGAAGTTAGAGAGTGGCATGTACATATATACACTACTAAATGTAAAATAGATAGCTAGTTAGAAGCAGTCGCATAGCACAGGGAGGTCAATTCGGTCCTTTGTGACCACCTAGAGGTATGGGATAGGGAGTGTGGGAGGGAGATGCAAGACAGAGGGGATATGGGGATATATGTATACCTATAGTTGATTCACTTTTCTATACAGTAGAAACTAACACACCTTTGTAAAGCAACTATACTCCAATAAAGATGTATAAAAAGAAATAGAGTTAGGGCTTCCCTGGTGGTGCTGTGGTTGAGAGTCCGCCTGCCAATGCACGGGACACGGGTTCGTGCCCCGGTCTGGGAAGATCCCACATGCCATGGAGCAGCTGGGCCCGTGAGCCATGGTCACTGAGCCTGCGCGTCCTGAGCCTATGCTCTGCAACGGGAGAGGCCACAACAGTGAGAGGCACACGTACCGCAAAAAAAAAAAAAAAAAAAGCAAACAAAAGAAATAAAGAGTTGATTAGAGCCAATTTCTTTTTATTTATTGAGTATTTTGTTGATCAGACACATTTAGAAAAATGTATAAAACCTCTTTTGTTTTTGAATTTTAGCCAATAAATTTTCAGCCCGTGATGATTTGCCTCGGTTTTGCACTTTTAATTCAGTTTTTGGCATTGGTAGTTATAGTTATTTTGGTAATTAGAGATGAAAGCTGAATTAAGAAGATAGGAATCTATTCATATATAATAATGGCATTAGAGTCACCAATAAATAAAACTGCTCCTCTGAAATCACTAGAATAGAATTTAACTTTTAAAGAATATCTTAACAGGCAATACTCTCACACTTCATTTAGAAAATAAATTACAGAATTATATTATGTAATGATTAGGAAATGGATCTTGCAGTTTTCCATTTTTAAGCTTTCTATAGCACAAAAATTATTACTCTGGATTCAAGTGATAATTTTGCTCTTTAAGCTCAGTGAATTTGGGCAGGTCATTTAATCTTTCTCAGCATCAATTTTTTTTTTTATTTGTAATTTTAGAGAGTCAGACTCATATGTTATGTCTAAAATCTCTCATCCCTTTGATTAGTGACTATGGAATATACATGATGATTGTATGGAGAACAAAATGTTTAGTTTACTACTGTATATTTGTTTGTAAGTAAAAGGAGACCCATGAATAAAAGCCTTATAAATAATTATGATTATTAGGACTTTTGATTTCAAAGAAGAAAAACGTCTTCCTGCAAATCTACCAAATAATGTATTCAAATAAACAGAGTTAAGAGAGAAACAGTGAATTAGACAACACTTTGGTCTTTCTAATATTAAGTGAACCTAATTTACTATACTTAAGGGTTACTGTGATACTTTCTTGAGACATCACCTGTAATTTGAAGATGATATACTTAAAGGTTAAATTTTCTGAAGATTGATTTTATTTCTTGTATGAACAATGAATTTTGAGGTTATGTTTTATACCCAGTCCTTAATATTTCCATCTGCTACTTTCAAGATGCATTGGGTATAATTATTCTTTTAATAACGGCAGCAGTAAGAGTGTATTCAAGTAGCAGTCTTCATGGAACTTGCCATTGTCCTGGTTCCTCCTTACAGCATTTTCCATCCTCCCTCTGCAACCTGTATTAGTACTGGTTTCTCAATACCACTAGATTCTTAAATATGGATGATCTATTTCAGGGATAAGGTAAAAAACAGATCCTCATAATTTGGATTAACATACATACACTACTATATATAAAATAGATAAGCAACAAGGACCTACTGTATAGCACAGGGAACTCTTCAATATTTCATAATAGCCTATAGGGGAAAAGAACCTGAAAAATAATATATATATATATATATAAATTAATCACTTTGCTGTATACCTGAAACTAACACAACATTGTTAACCAATTATACTTCCATTTTAAAAAATTCTCAAGGGTTTTAAGACAATGCTGTTTGAGCTCTGATGAATTAAATAGCACTACAATTCATTTTAGAATTACCCCAGCCCTTCAGTATAAGTGATACATTTAGGAGCATTACTAGGTTCACAATTCTGGGTCTGGTCTCAATAGTCTTTTATTAGTGTTATTGTGGAAACAGTTATGAGAACAAGGAAGAGAAAACGGTACAGGATCCAGGCAGGGGGCAGTTATGGTAGTAGGCATGAGGTCATTGTGAAATATCAGAAGACATGTTCTGAAGTAGTAAGAAAGGGATGGGGTCAATATCAAAGCTGGTAAAGACAGTACAAAACTGGACTGCAAATCCAACATGCTGAAAGGAGATGGGTAAGCAGGATATAAAGCCAAAAATGGAGCAGAGAAACCAAGGAAGACAGCAATAACAAGTAAGGCACTGAGGTTTTAGATGAGGCTGGAGAAATTCCATAGACGGATCAGAGGGCCCCATACATGCCCTCATCCTGGCTTACCTGGGTACATTTTTAACAGGACAAGATGCCTAGATGACTGGCTGTAAGTCAGTTTAAGTGACATTATCTTTTGTTTTATTTAATATGCAGCAGAGTATTAAGTACATTGAAACAAGGCTCATATCACTTAACTGTAAAATACTATTTAAGTAACAATTCTTGTAAAATTTCTCCAAAAGATGATTTAAATGAACATTTAATTCTGGCTTGATCTTGGATGTGGATTTCAATAAAAAGGCAATAAATAATATAAGCAATGCTTATCCTCATTCTCCTTCCCTTAAGTAATCAGCTCTGCTCCATTGTTTTTACTTTTACACATTCATTCAACAGATATTTATTGAATCCTTATCATCCTCCAGGAGCTGTTGTAGGCACTGGACATATATCAGTGAAGAAAATAAACTATGTCTTCATGCTTTTTATCCACAGATACGTCTCTTATTAGTCCTTCTGGAAACCAACCCAGGTTTTAATGCTTCCTTGATTCTTTTTTTTATCTATGAACTTTTTGCTCAACAATTTACTGGTTGCGGTAAAATCCACTGATGGAATTAATTTAGCACTCTAGACACGTAGCAGTTTGCTGAATGGGTCTTAATGTTTTATAAGCAGCCATTTCAGGAGACTGTTAGCAACTTTTGCATTTTTGAGCTTGAGTCAGACATGTTTTTTTTCTTGGAGGGATTCCACTGAAGTCCATTTCAATATGGAGCTATAAAGCATGTATTCACCCACTTTTCTAAGTTATCTCTGACCTAATGAAGTCATCTATGCGTGGCTGTTTCCACATTAAATGCTAAAGACACCAATTCGAAGCATAATTGAATGTATGATTAGCAAGACTAGGCCTTTCTAGAAAGATAATATTTATCTTTTTTTTTTTATTTTAATGAAGATAGACTGTACTGGCTTTAAAACAACAGCTGGTTCTTAAGGCTTGGCTTCCCTATCTCTGCCCCCAAAACATGCCATTCCCAAACATTTATTTACAAGGAGATAAGTGATAGTTTGTCAGGTCAATAGGACTGGGGAGCCTGGTCTTCTCGTAGGTGGGTCTACTTTGGGCCTACTTATAGGCTTATACTTATTTTTATTTTTATTTATTTATTTTTTTGCGGTACGTGGGCCTCTCACTGTTGTGGCCTCTCCCGTTGCGGCGGAGCACAGGCTCCGGACACGCAGGCTCAGCGGCCATGGCTCACGGGCCCATCCGCTCTGCGGCATGTGGGATCTTCCCGGACCGGGGCATGAACTCGTGTCCCCTGCATCGGCAGGCGGACTCTCAACCACTGCGCCACCAGGGAAGCCCTATAGGCTTATACTTAAATAAATATATTTTACGAAAAGGATATGGAGCCCCATTGAGCTTGCATTTTTCATTTCACATGTTATCATTTAAATTGAGAAAAAAAAACCTGGAAAATTACTTTTCCATTATAATTATTCCCTTTTCAGGACTACAAGAGATCACACTATACACTTTGTAGTGGCAAATTTTGTTCTGGAATAGGAGTACAATTAAAAATACTTATGAGAAAAATGGGGCAGACTTTGGTTTTGAGAAGCAAACAAACTGCTCCTTTTCTAGGGATCCAGGGAGTTGTTCCCAGAGTCAGATGGAGAAAAATAATTTAGAGCAGAATTCCTCGACTTGACATTCTGGATAATTATTTATTGTGGAGAGCAGGCTGTGCAAAGTAGGAAGCTTAGTAGCATCCCTGTCCTCTCCCCACTGGATGCCAGTAGCACCATCCTCGCGGTCATGACAACCAAAAAGTGTCTCCAGACAGGGTCAAATGTTTCCTGGGGGGGACAAATTAGTTCTCAGTAGTGAAGGACTGGGTTAGAGAAATTCTTCTTGGGAAGGTATTTGATACCTAAGAAATTCATGGCACTAAGAAAGAGAATCCATTAAGAGGCATCTACGTTGGGGAGAGGGAGAAGTGGCCAACAGTCTACAAGAGAACTGGTACACATTTTTTTAGAGACTTAATCTTTTTACAACAGTTTTAGACTGACAACAAAATTGAGAGGAAGGTAAAGAGATTTGCTATACACCCCTGTCCCCAGACATGCAGAGCCTGGCCCATTATAAATATCACTCACCAGAATGGTACATGTTTTAGGAAGGGTGATCCTGCACTGACACATCATAATCACCCAAAGTCCTGAGTATTCACTCCTGATATTGTACATTCAATAGGTTTGGACAAATATATACCGACATATCTCCATCATTATAATATAATATAACATTTTTCACTGCCCTAAAACTTCTCTGTACTTCACCTATTCATCTCGCCCCAACTCCCCCTGGCAACTACTGATCTTTTTATCATCTCAGTAGTTTTACTTTTTTCCAGAATGTCATATCATTGGAATCAAACAGTATATAGCCTAATAGAATTGGCTTTTTTTTTTTCTCACTTAGTTGCACACAAAGTTCCGCCATGTCTTTTCATGGTTTTATAGCTCATTTCCTTTTAGCGCTGAATAAAATTCCATTGTGTGAATGCACCACAGTTTATCCATTCACCTACTGAAAAACATCTTGTTTCCTTCCAGTTTTGGCAATTATAAAGCTTCTATAAACATATGTTTGTGGATTTTTGTGTGGACATAAAATTTCAACTCCTTTGGATAAACATCAAAGAGCTTATGCTGTAAGCTCTTATACTGTAAAGTATAGTAAGAGTATATTTAGTTTTGTGAGAAACCACCCAACTGTCTTCTACAGTGGCTATATCTATTATCTATTATTCAAGGTTGGATTTCTCTTTTGTGTTTTGTGTGTCTCTGTTACTCTCAAGCTTTCAATATGCTTCATTAAACATCTGTGCTTGAGCACTGAGAAATTAAGATAGGCGGCTTTGATTTAGGCTTCAAGTGAAATGATACAACAACAAGGTATACCCTTGGGTAGCCATTTATAAGATGGCGAAAGTTAACCTCCAAGGAGTAGAGCAGAGATGAGGTTGGAATGACAAACACATACTAGTTCTTATGATGTGGTGTGAAACATGCCAGGATTCCTCAGGCATCCTCAGATATCCCTAGTAGCAAATGCACTGGGATACTTAGACTACTGTTGACTTGTGTGGATATTGTGTGGAAATAAAAAGAAAAATTTGATGCTAGTAAACCAGAGAAATTGAGAACATTTGGTCACTTACAACTATAATTTTTCAACTTCTTAATAAGTATAATGACAATTTCTGGATCCCAGAGCAGAAGAATAGGGTTAAAAGGACATAAGATACTAAGAAGCAGACATCTTTCAGTACACCTTAAATTTCACAAATATGAATACACACATTTTCTAGAGTCTGATACTTCAATTGAAGATGAATTAAAGGAAGAAATCACAGAACAGAAACTCTCAGGAAATTAACACACGAAATATAAAATAGAAATAAAATAAACAGTCAATGCTAATGTGAGTGAAGTGTTTTTATGTCTTCCTGATTAGAGGATAAATTATACACTTTGGAAAACGATTTAAGCATTTATGAACAATTTATGAATTCAGTACCTACACATGGTTGTATTTTTAAACCAGGTATTTAACTTCTAGTAGCCTAAGGGTGCACAAAGCTCTATGGACAAAGACCTTTACATTGCAGTGTTATTCACAATAATAATAATCACAGGGCTTCCCAGGTGGCGCAGTGGTTGAGAGTCCGCCTGCCGATGCAGGGGACACGGGTTCGTGCCCCGGTCCGGGAAGATCCCACATGCCGCGGAGCGTCTGGGCCCGTGAGCCATGGCCGCTGAGCCTGCGCGTCCGGAGCCTGTGCTCCGCAACGGGAGAGGCCACAACAGTGAGAGGCCTGCCTACCGCAAAAAAAAAAAAAAAAAAAAAAAAAAAATCACAGAGAAACACTTAATGTCTTAGTGTAGGAAAATTGTTAAGTGTATTAAGGTGCAATCCATGTAGTCAAATAAAGTTATTAAATTTATATTTGCAAAACTTAATGATGATGTAAAATATTAATTTCCAAAATAAGACAAGGTAAAATATGCTAAGTAGCACTATCTCAAGTCACACTAAGAAAAAAATATATGTGAAATACTGGGGAAAATAATGCCAAAATGTTCAAGGGGTAGTCTCTGTCTGGTTGATAGACATTTCTAAATTATTTTATTACTAGACTGTAGGAATTTGAGAATTGTATATATTAATTTATCATAAAATATGTACAAATATTTAGTTTCATTTCTCTGTTCTGATACTTTTGACATATCCCAGCTATTTATTTATTTTTAGGTCAATGTTTTCCATAGATGTTAAGTTCCTTGGTTTTAGGAAGGTCATCAAATCCAGTAACAGTTCTTAAATACATATTTATTTAAATATGAGGACTAATGATTTTAAAAGGTGGCAGAGAAAATGTGTTATTTACCTTTAAGTGAGTGAGGATCATCTCATGTAATTTTAAAACGTAAGTTTTTTTTAGCCTAAGTAATGTACATTACAGTAAATAAATGTGTGTATTCAAATAATGTGCAGTGGTTGATTATTAGGCAAATATTAATGGTTTGTGGATATATGAGGGAACCCCATTGCTACCAACAGCTTGCCTATTACTAATAGAATTGCTTATCTAATTTGAAAATTAATAGTAACATAACTCCATAGAGAAAAGAACTAAATGATCCTATGCAATAAGAGATTTTCAAATTTAATTACCTATTGTATTGCCCTGCAAAAATGCATTCTGCTAACGTTTTCTCCCAAATCTATACTTGTATGGGATCACTTGCTAGATATGAAGGATTTGTTGTTATCTAGTATGTAATAACTGCCCTCCGTATGATAGGATTTGTTCTGGACATCACCT
The DNA here is from genome assembly GCF_937001465.1 of Orcinus orca. Taxonomy (NCBI): domain Eukaryota; kingdom Metazoa; phylum Chordata; class Mammalia; order Artiodactyla; family Delphinidae; genus Orcinus; species Orcinus orca. The sequence goes on from NC_064563.1 coordinate 126,036,637, forward strand.
TGGTCAATACTATCCATGGACAGAAATATGATTTCTGAGTGATGTGATCAATATTTGGGCAACCTGCACTTCACATCACAATCCTTGTCATATCAAATAAGTTCATTGCTAGCCACTGTTTAACTCCTTTTTCTGATCTCATACTGTCCAGAATATATTCTTGAAGTTGTGTTAATCACTGTTTAGTCAATGTGTTACATGTTCATTACATTGTCTGCTCTGGCCATCATGATATTTGCCAGAGATGTCTCGGTGAAGAAAAATATAATATCCCTTACAGTTAAGAAAATATTATTCAGGCAAGTGGCCAATTATAGGCAGTTATTGCATAATTTCAGAGAGAAGTGAGCAGTTATTTGCCCAGAGGGAACATGAAGTAGCCATGAAGGAAAATGACCCCATGTATCTTGAAAGAAATTAAAAAGTAAGAATCTGTGACAATTAGGTTGCCTCAGCACCATAAATCTCTCTGTTCTGTTTCTTAATTTCAAAGAAAATGGCTAAGCAAGTAAAGCATTTACGAAGGAAGGTTTTAAAATCTAAATTCCGCCACTAAAGCAGCTACTGTCAGATGCTCACAAACAGCCTGGTAAAACATCTAAAGTGTTGTACCAAGAAAGTTGAAATTATTTTCAAAGACATGATCATTAGAACAAATGGCATTAATGGATAAGGAAAGGCAGTAGCAGGATCACCTATTTATAGAGGTTTCAGGCTCTCTGCCTATATATACAGTAGATATTTTTCTTCCTTTGTGGTAATAAAAAAGTCAAAACAGGCAATTTTCTAGACAAGTAAATGAATAGGTATAATGATTTGTGACATTTTAAAAATATAAATGAACACACAGACTGTCCCATTCCTAATAGTATGATCTTAATACACATGAATTCTGTCAACAGAGAGACTAAAAACAAATAACATCAGAAACACAAAAAATAAAAATAATGATTAAATCCTGTCCACAACACACCATTGATCCTTAGGATCTATGTGTGGACTGTATACCTGCATGCTTTTTACAAGAGCTAATTGCAGATGAAGGAGGCAAAACCTCTCTGAGAAGATAATTTCCACACATAATGCTCCTTATCATTTTCTCTCTCTCTGCTACTCCTTCGTGTTCATTTTATTCTTTTCAAACAAATTTATCTGCTTTCATTTAATCATGCATCCAGTCCTGTTGGTATTTCCTACTACTCAGCTTTTTGTAGATTCCTGAGTTCTATTCAACTTTCTCTTATTTTTATAAATGAAAAAAACTAAAGCTCCAACTAGGCCTCTTGAAACACTTCCCCAGGTAGATGGAAACTATGATAATTTGTCTTAAATGTAAATTATGAATCACAGACATGAGGGAGGATGTATTTCTATACCTTTTACATCCTACCCAGTGCACATAGCTTAGTCATGTTCAGAGATTTGGCACCTTTGTTGATAGTACTCAACATCTGCACAATGGGAGGGAAGCATGACTTTGGAGTGCGGAGGGGAACCATGGGCAAAGGCGATTTGTCTACGTGTTATCCTCAAATCATCAATCTGCTATGAAGTGGAATTGACCAAGGCAAATGTCAGGCGGAGATCACTTCATCATTGCACTGTGAAATGAATGGGCTTCTTTTGGAGCCCTGAAGAGGCACGTCTCCCTGCTAAGAAGGAGTTTAGGCAAGTTGGGGAAGGCTTTCTCTGAATATGTGTCACCCTGCTATTGAAACCTCACAGCAACATAAACTCAGGCTAACTATGGAGTAACCCCTGGAGAGCCTCTGTTGATAAACTTCCTGTGGGTTACAATCCACAATCAGTCCCTAACCCTGGGGGATGCGGACAGCCATTCTGGCTCTTCTTGATCATGTACACATGGAGTTATGTTGTGAGAGGTGGTAAATAATAGTTTTGTGGGGGGGGTTTTGGCAAAATATGGTCCTAGACACCTTTTCCAACTCCATCCAACCTCTGTATTTTACACTCTGTACTTTTTTCAAATTAGAATTCTCTCTATTCTCCACACAAGCTGTGTGCTTTCACGCCCCCAGGCTTTGCTTAAGTTCCTCTCTGTTTTGCCCATGTCTCTACCTATCTAATTTCTCCACTTTCTTTAAAGCTTCCTGAAGCCGTTCTTAATCCCCTATTCAGAAATGATCCCTTCTTTTTGTGGCACAGTAGCTGTTGGTTTTCACTTTTCTTCTGACATTTTTACAGCCTGATTTATATCATCAAATGTGTTTATGCCTGATCTTTTTTTTTTTTTTTTTTTGTGCGGTACACGGGCCTCTCACTGTTGTGGCCTCTCCCGCTGCGGAGCACAGGCTCCGGACGCGCAGGCTCAGCGGCCATGGAGCACGGTCCCAGCCGCTCCGCAGCATGTGGGATCCTCCCGGACCGGGGCACGAACCTGCGTCCCCTGCATCGGCAGGGGGACTCTCAACCACTGCGCCACCAGGGGAAGCTCTATGCCTGATCTCTTCAATAATACTATTAGCAATTTGAGGGCAGCATCTGTAGCTCTATTACCTTTGTATCCTCCTGAGTGCCAATGCTGTGTTCCTTCATTGTTTCCATACACAAAAGATATTTCTCTCTCTCCTTCTCTGTTGCACACACACACACACACACACACACACAGAGTTTGTACACAGTCTTATGCTATTGCTACCCTTATTCCTCCCTCCATTCCACCCTAAGAGGACTTAATGTCAAAATTACCTTAGAGGGTACCAGTCAAATTCTCCTCTGGCATAGTTCAACCCATTGCCTGAGATAAAAATAATTTGACAAAGAGGAAAATCCAATTGCAAAGAGTACCAGACTCTGTGTGTGTGTGTGTGTGTGTGTGTGTGTGTAGCACTTTTTTTCATTCCCTAGGGAAATCAAGAACTGGTGAAATAAAGGAGTCATCTGTCTTTCACACCTATAAATGTGCTGTTTCCACCCTTTTCTGCAAAGAATTGACTGTGAGCTTCCTCAAGTACAGTTGGCGCTTCCCAGAATGAGGAAAAAGTCTGAGGAGGGAGCCTGGGCAAAATAACTTCCTAAATATATTGTCCTAAATATACCACTAACAAAGAAGAGGTTCTCAAGCTGTGAGATGTTGAGAGGGCCATGGGTTAGAGTCAGCCTCGGTCTGTTGTGGAGAGGAGTCTTTGACCCTCCTCCACCCTTCGCAGTAACCCCAATCCTAGGATGCCAAGTAAGTGAATCTTCCGTGTGAAGATGGTGTTATAGTGTTCTGCCTGGGGAAAACCGATGGCAAACAAGATCTCTCCTATCTATGTTAGCTTGTTTCCACTCTTACCCCTTGCCTTTCCAGAAGCAATGTCACCTCCATTTCAGCATCGTGAGGGTAGAGGTTGGGGGCTGGATTCTGAGCTCTACAATATTCCTAACCCCTTCTACTTCTGTGTCCTCGCTGATAAAGAAACAGCCAAGGGCCTCGCTGGGTCAGGGGCGAGGCAATTGAGCAACGTAATGTACAGACGAAAGGATCCATTCCAGCCGGTTGCTCTGGCCCAGGCCGACCGACAAGGGCCCTGGGGCCAAGTATTCTGCCTCTCGCACACTCTTGCCCCAGGTCTGACATCAAACTGACACACCTTTTCCTACCTTTCCAGGGGAAAACCGGATATATCCCAACGTTCAGAAGAGGAGAGTTAGCTGTGGACGCTTGCCACGGCTCCATCCCTTCAATTTACAGGCGGGCACACGCAGGTGTGCGTATGGGTAGGAGGTGAGCAGGACTCCCGCTCATCTCATCTTTGTATGTTTCCAAAACCTCCCGCCACTCAACCCTCGCGGGGACAATGCCAGCGCTGTGAGCTGGGCGCCCAGGGCAGAGCCCGCCGAGTGTGTCTGGGAGAGACATTGGACGTCTGCTAGGACGCAGTAAACGCTGACAGCCGAGTTGAACGCAGTCCCCCTAATATCTCATCCCCTCCCCAATCTCTCTCCCTTAAGGTATCTGCTGTCAGCAGCAGTGGGTCGACGTGGATAAGAAACACCGTGCACATCTTTCCGCCTACTCTCTAGAGCACGAGGAGGCAGGCGGTGTAGACACCAGAGGGCGTCTGCTTTCCCTCTGCCAGGGCAGAGTGGAAAGCGTGAGAAGCGGGCCGCTTGCTGAAGGTTTGAGCGAGAGGGAGGGCCTGGAAGAGGGAGAACCCCCCCGCCCCACGCCCTTGGAGGAATGAGAGCTGCGGAATAGACCGTCTGCCCCCAGATGGCCCGCTCCAGCTAAGCCCGGGCGCGCTTGGAGCGCGGGGCCGGGCGACCGCCTGCACCATCAACACCAATTCCAGCAGTTCGCTTTCGCGAACTGGCCCTCAGCTGTGCAGGAGCTCCAGGCCGCCCTCCCTCCTCGGCCCAGGGCCGTCCGTCAACGTGCGGATCGCCGTCAGGCTGAGCGTGCGGCCGCCACTCGTGGACGTGCTCGTGCCAGTTGGATCGCGGCGACCTCTGTAGCTGGAGGCACAGGGAACCGAACTCGCGCCTCCGAGCTCGACTGCGGACGAACCCTGGAGCGGCGCGCCTCTCGGCAAGCGGTCGCCGTGAGGCGCGGAGGGATACGCCTCGGCAGCGCTTCCCCTCCCCTCCCCTCCTCTCCCCGCGCCCCCGCCCCCGCCTCCCTCCCAGCCCGGCTCTGCTGCCGCCGCGGCGGCCGCTGCTGGTGCTGCTGCTGCCGCCGCCGCCGCCGCCGCCGCCGCTGCTGCCTGGATATAGTGCGGCAAGGAGCGGAGCTCGCAATCACTTTGCAAGGAGGAGCGCGCGGGCTGCGGACGGCTGGGGCGCCCCGGGAGCGGCGACGGCTCTAGCAGAGACGGCCGTGACAGCGGAAGGTTCTCTCTCCGGGACTGGACTGAATAACTTTGGAACTGTCCACCAGTGTCACGTCCTGAACATGAGCCTCCTCCTCTCCTTCTACCTGCTCGGGTTGCTTGTCAGTAGCGGGCAAGGTAGGAGTGTGGTGCTTTATTGCATTTACTTTCCCTCCCCCTTCTACCCAACCAAGAGAGGCAGAAGGAGGCACAAGAAGAATTAAATGACGGAACTAAAGTTATAGTTGTTGTTGTTATTTTCCCTCTTTTTTTTTTAGCAGCGGCTAAAAATTGTATCTGTTCTGTGGAGACCCTTAAATAAGAGAAAATACAGAATGGGAGATAGGCATTAGTGAGCAGGAGATTGAGGCAAACTGCATCTTTTTCTGGGATCTTGGCTTTCTCCGTTCGTCATTATCAAAAATTGGATGGGTGTGTTGGTGTGTGTTCACAGTTAAATATCTGAGGTTGCGAAAAGAAAGGGAGCGATGATGTTTTTAAGAAGCAGCAAAAACTATCAGCATTAAACTCGTCGTGGAATACCTCTGTTGTGTGCAGGAAATTCAATTCTTAGAGACTTTTTTTTTTCTTCTCTTTCCCAAGACCCCAGTTCCTGACGGAAGTGAACGATGTTGGTTTATTTCTGTTGAGAACTAAGAGAGGGGCCATGGATATTGTGTGTAAGAAAGCAAATGGGTAAAACTAGGGATGTGTTGCAGTCATTCATTTTCAGCGTCTCCCCCACCCCTTCGTTAATACAGGAAGGTTGAAAATTTTTGTACCATCAGGTTGTAATTACACCTGTAAGGGATGTTTTAGCTTGTGAGGAACTGGTGGGGTTTTTATCTATTAAGAAAAAAAAAAAAAAAAAGAATAGCTTACTAGAATAACCTGAGAGAGAATTTGGGGAAGCTACCTCTGTTTATGTTTATAGAGATAGATGTAAATTTATCTTGCTTTGTTTAATTTACATTCACATAAAATATATTTATAATAAATGGAGACATTTACAACTGTCCAGACAAGTTTGGACATTTAATTGGAGACACAAAATGCTAAAACATACATTGGTGGAAGTCTTCAACGTAAAAGAATATAGAAGTAATTTCGTGATGTGTAATAATCGCAGAGTATGTTATATTATTAGTGTAGCATGAAATTGTTTTTTTGAGAAAAAATAAATTACAGCACAAGTTAAAATATCTCCATTGTATTCAATTCTCAGCCTTTTAGCCTCTTCTGTGTTTCTCATTTAGTCCAGGAGGGGGTGGTAGAACTCCATTGTAAGCCCAGAAATGGTGGTTCGGTCCTTCCACACTCACTAGGTCCTTCTATCATTCTTCAGAAGGGCTTGACATTTTGGATATGAAGGCTTCCTTTCTCTGCCCTTCTCCTCCCTAAAGCTGTAGTGTTAGTGGCTGATGAAACACGATTGGATGCAGATTTTATGTTCAGAAATCAGAAAGCAAACTGTACGTGGCTGTAGTTTGCAAAGTGTCTTGCTAAGATGCTCCTCCTTTTCCCTTAATAAAATAGAGTATGCAAAATTTCAGTCATAGCAAAATTGCAGATATGTCTATCTGAAGTTAATATTAGCCCAATCAGTTAGGTGAATCATTATTACCACAAAGATCAACATACACTTTTATGTCCTACAGATATACTGCTTTAATTTTTGGACAGCTGCTGTTGGTTTAACTGTTCATTTATAATATAGACAGGTATTTCTGAATACTGAGAAGCAGTTTCTGAAAATTGCAGTTGAAATCCCACTTCAATTAACCAAGAGTAGATAGTGTGGAGCAAGATGGGGCATAATAGGAAGCAAGTTTATGCAGCCAGGATTACACTGTGACTGGTTTGGAGAAGAAAAATGTCTCAGTTGTGGAGTCTGTGAATTTGCCATCGTGGACATTAAGTGTGTTGGAATTTGGGGGATGAAAAAGAAATCCAGGAACGTTTAAATAGTACACACAGACACATATAATTTGGGTCTTTATATGTAACACATCTGAAATTGCAATTCACCTAATTTATAATTCAGAACGCAGGGTGATTATAAAGTGAGGCTCTAAGACCGAAGCATGCCTGAAGGGGAGCCCATATTCACTTTAATGAAACAGGGAAGGAGGGGAGCATCGTTCTGGAGATCTATCTAGCACAATTTAAAAATGCATGGCACTCACAGAGGCATAGATGCATGCATAGCAGAGAGCCCTAGCTTTTGTGAAACAGAACATGTGGTACTTCTGTGCCGTGTGTCCCAATGAAGTCAGAGATGCTTGGAAACAGCAATCCTGATCCTGGAGTCCAATCCCTCTATGCTAGTGTTTTGTTCTCCAATTAAGGATGCAGCAGCAAGTATCAGAAATACCACTGGGAGCAGTTTGAAAAAATGCATCTAGTGTAACTCATAATTTTGTTTATTCTTTTATAAATGGGGCCATGGAAAAGCCGCCAGTCAGTGATCCCTGAGCTTGCCTTAGAAATACTAAAATCCCAGCTTGCTGATTTATGTTTCCAACAATATCCTTGCAGGGGATTTTATGAAGCATGATTGAAGCTATTGCTTTGGAAAGTGGTGTGCAGTTAGACTGGGGCAAGGCAACGATGATGTATTCCCTTTTAAGTAGTCAAAACGTTTTGAACTGCAGCAGTCGAATAGAAGAAAATGACAGAAGTGAAAAACTGACTAACTTAAGTGGATGCCAATACCATAATTAGCTAACAAGGCCTAACAGTTCTAAATTTCAACACAACGTTATTGTTCTACTGCAGTGAGAGGCTTTTTTTATTGTAGCAGAAATGCTCCTTTAAAAGCCTCTCATTCTCACTGCAAGATTCATATCTAATGAAGTGAGGTTGGGATTTAATTGTCAAGTCTGCATTGCATTGTCAATGGAATGGAGATTCCATAACTCTATAACTTTTGCAATTATTTTTCTTTTGTGTTTAAAACTTGGTCACAGCTTCTGTCATCATACATCTCAAGTGATAACTTAAGTCTGCGATTCACAGGGCATGTGCTGTTTGGATCTATGTAAATTCAGATTCCCAAACTGTAGTATGTATGGATTGCTTTCCTAAACCTTTTTTAATTTTTAAAATAATTTTCTTCTTCTTTTAAAAATTACCCAAGTGTGATTAATACACATCTATTACTGAATGTTCACATACATAAATTAGAAGCATTGTTGTATGAAATTATAAAGCAAGAACAGAGCTATTCATCTCTCTTTCAATCCAGTACAAGATACATACATAGAACACTCACCTAAGTCAAAATCATGGGGAGAAGGGGGTGAATTACCCAGTTACTTAAGCTTACAGGCATCTGCTTAAAATTACTCTTTCTGGTGAAGTGCTAGTAAGTCATTGTTTGTTAGAAAAGTGTCCCTTCTAAAAATAAAGCACAGGTATATGTGTGTCTACCAGTTTCAGGTCTTGAGGAAGGTCTCCACAAACCTATCTTTTGTTTGGGCTGTTAAACACACACAACCTCTTTTATCTACCCTGATCTAATCCTTCAATGTCAGCCTCTCTTTGTAAGGTTTCTATTGAATCAACTCCATATTCATCTGCACTTAGAGAAGATAGGCTATGTCAATTAATATCGTGTGATCAATAAATAACCCAGAGGATTTCCTTCCCTGCTTTATGTCAAAGGAGTTAAGCGGAGTGTTTTGTCACTTTAGTGTCCAAACTTTGGTGTCCACTTTAGTGTCTAATGTTGAATTGGAGCTCATAGAACAAGAAGAGAGGTTGGTGGGTCCTGAGTGTTCATGGAGTCTTTTCAGTGACACAGGGGGCTAATGGTCCCCCAGAGGTAATGCCTTCTTAGAGAAGCAATTAATGGAACAAAAGAACCTCATACAGTCCAAAAGAAAGTCACACTTCATATAATCTAGTAAATAAAATTGCTTGTTTTCAAACATAGGACTAGTTTGTAATGAGACTGAGAAATGAGCTACAGAGATTGAGGCTAGTAACCAAGCTGAACAGTATAATTTGTTTTTGCTTGTTTCCTTGGGAAGGAGCAGTGAGAATGGAAACAGGGTTGTCAATCTGAAGACCCTGGAACTATTCCTGCTGCTTCCTCTGGCTTTTGACATTTGTGAAATGATTTTAATTCTTCTGTTTTTGAGGTCATGTCTCACAGCAGTGAATTTTTGAGAGCATGAAGAAAGTACTTCATAAGTGGTAGAGCTAGTCTGAATTGCTTTTGCTTTTTTGGTCCAAAATAAAGATAATCTTCTAGGAGCTGGTGTATGCAAAATTAATTTAATAATTGTATATTCTTATAAAGTGAACAGCATTGTTTTTCAAGTTTTATTGACCTAGATTCTAAATTCCTTGTGCCCTTTATTCTATCCCAGTTATACTGAAGATAGGCCTATTTAACAGATTATAAATTAGTTTTAATTTTCCAAATTATATGATATGAGAACACTTTAAGATGCAAGCAGTGCTTTTATGCTTTCATTAAATGTAATATTCCTGAGCTTCATAGAGCCAAGCTATCTTTAATTGTTCAGCAAGTAAAAGTGCTTCTGTATGGCACTCTTTTGAATATTTTAATAACTTTTAACTGTTTACAATTATAATAATAGTGCTCATCTCAAATAGCTATCAACACACTTCCTAATTTCACTTGTGCCACTAACAGTTCATCAAACATTACAAGATATTTTAGAAAGATGTAATGAAAAAAACTTGCCTGAATTTAAATAGTTAAGAGGCAGATGGGGAATTTTGAGAGTATTTATAAGCATAACAATCAACAGATGAGTCTTCGAAGAATTTCAGGTCAATTAATGAAAATTGTCTTGGCTGCAATTTGCTTTTTAAAACAAGCAGAGAAGGAGAAAGAACACTGGATTTGGAATCAGAAGACCTAGAACACTAAGGGCCTCTTGATTTTTTGAAGAAGGAACTTAGTCTCTCAGAGCCATTATTTGTTTACTTGAAAATCTGATATAAAAATATCTGGCTGGTTGACCTTGCTGTACTGTAATGTGGAGCAGTTGTGATAACACATATGTGTAGGCATCTTGTAAAATGTCAATCCTACTATACCAGACTTTATTTATATTTTTGGTATAATATGCATACATATAAATCTGCCTATGGCTTAAAAACATCTCATTTTTTAATTTAAAAAGTTATCATAAGCTGCTCTGTGATTAGAGAAAAATATTGAAGGGGCTGAGATAATCTAATTCATTGATGAGAGTGGCTTATTCATCAAACTATTCATTACATGCCTGTGGTGTCTCAGACATCTTATTAGGCAGCATTCCTAGGAATGATTATATAGGTTATGTGATGAACACCTCTAGGGGGTGCTACTCGTAGTCATAGTGTTAGAATACATATTTATTTTCACAGTTTTCCAGCAGAGGGCAGTAAATTGTCTTGAGGAATGAGTTTCTTTTTTGTATCATGAATCCATTCTATGGGCCAACACTAGGCTGGAATTAGTCACAGAGTCTTAGAATGGCACACAGGATAAGTGACTTACTGAAGGTCAAATAGAAAAGTAAAAGGGTTAATAACTGGAGTTCTGGTATCTAAATTCTCAATTCAGTTCTCTGAACACCAAACTTGCATAGATTAAAAAAATTAATCTAATGTTTCTTCAGCTCAGAGTAATGATGATAATTAAATTCTGTGCCATTTTGTCAGTTATTCAAATATCAAATACTTGTTGAGGCTATACAATGAGTATAACCTCAGCATCTTATGGCAGTAAAAGAACACTTGTTCAAAGTGCTTTCAACTACCTTGTAACTAAAGATCATCAAGAATCCAAGAAAGTATTATATTTTATGGATGAAAAAATTGAGAGGAATTATCTTATTTTCCTGTATCAATTATCATTAGTAGTTATTTGAAATTAGGATTAGATTTTCTCACTTCTAGTTCAATGCCTATTTTTTAATGTATTGAATGCATTTGTTTGAAAATTTGTGTTTGTGTGGAGGAGTGGTGGTGCATAGGATTCAAGGTTTATAGATGAGAAGACAAAAATATGAATTTAAAAAGCCAAATCAGCATATGAGAGATGAATAAACTGTTCAACTAAATGTTGTGAAATGACCAAGTACATAATTAAGTAAAAATTAAATGATCTAAATGAGTCCTTAGGAATTCAGCACCTAGGAAGAGCTAAAACTTGTCCAGTGTTTATTAACTGCCAGGCTCAATTGCATGCACCTCATGTGTACTAACTAGCTTCATATATACAACAATCCTCTAATTATTATCATATTATATTCCCCTTTTATGCTTGAGGGCTGTGAGACGTAGAAGTTTAAGGAACTAAACTAAGGAACTAAACTAAGATTGCACGGCTAGGACACAAAGATTTGAACTCAGGACATGTGCAAAGATTTGCCTCTTTACCAGGACATCACCTTGTCACTCACCGAAGCAGAAGAGGCATCAACATGGTGAGAGTACTTGGAGAAAATAATACAAGGAGAAAAAAATGTGGGACAATAAATTTTAGGGAAAGAGGCAAATGTTCAGAGGACAGAAATAATCCAGTTTAATTAAATTAAGGGTTTGGAAGGGTGAGTTGTTGGCCTCAGTATGAGAATGTTGATGGAACCAGGAGGCAGTCAGGCCTTGAGGCCAAACTGAGGTTGACTCTTCCCTGTGGATATTTGGGACCATTGTTTGGGCAGGAAAATAACATGAGTAAAGTTTTCTTTTGTCTTTAAGTCTACTGGCCATGTGTGGGATGGACCAGAGGAAAATGAAAAAGGAATGAACGGACAAGACACATGTTTCTGTGGATGAATGAATGGATCTTAGTAACACATTAGATTTGGGAAATTGGGAGGAAGGTGGCACCTGAAGTTTTAAGCCTATTTGCCAGAAAGAATGGTTATATCTTAACAAAAATAGGAAAGTAAGTAAAGAAAACTGCTGATATTAGGCAAGAGATTTGTTTTGCTTCTTTGTAATTTTTAAAAATTATATGTTAAGTTGAGGAATCCATGGAATATCTAGATAGAAATGGCAGTATTAAATTGGGAAATATAAACTGCTGATAAAGATAATTTTTATTATCATCTCTTTAGAATTTTTCTCCCTTTTCATTTAACTTCTGTCTTTATCTCTTCCATCACTGTTTATACTCTAGTCTTATTTAGCATGTCTGGAATTTTGGATAAAATCTCAGAAGCATGTGGGTCAAATTTGTCTTTCTTATGTATTCTTTATTTTCTTTGCTTTATCCATAGTTTTTATTATTATTATTCTGGGGAAACAACACAAAATAAAACATGATAAAATAAGAAAAAAAAAACAAAAAAGCAAGTCAAAAAACTAAACTAAAACAAAAGAGAAATTTGGTATTGAATATATAGAGTTGAATATTTTTCTACTAGTACCCAAGGGAACAAATAGAATGTCTACTCTATGCCAGGGAGATGTGCTGGTCATTTTCACTCATTATCCCATTTAATCCTGATAAAACCACATTTGATAGATGATGTTTTGAGATTGAAAGTGTCTGATTTGCCTAGCGCTACTATGTATGTTCTGTCTGCTGACGCCCAAATTTATAGCCAAGAGCATCAAATGCATTTAAGGTAAAAGGTAGTCTTTTCTGCTTCAGTGTGTGTTTCTTTGATGCATGTTAACTTATACACAATTGGTAAATAGGAGGATAATGTACGGATTGTGTTGATCCATATATTATTTCTTCAAGTCATTAATTTTTAAGTGACCAAGAGCACACTTTCTCACATTTGAAGAGAAAAACCTTAGCAATCTCTGACGATGTTAAGAAAAATGTGAAAAATCAACTCAAGTGCCTTTCTGTAGTGCAAGTATTAGTCTGTTTAGTGACTTTAAGAACCATGTTGATTTCTACTACATTATATAACTGGCAACATTGAGAGTGCATTTGGAGGAAATAAGAAATCATTTCCCCCTGTGTTAAAATGATGTGTTTGTTTACTTGTTTTTTGTCTTATTTTTAACAGGCTATACCCTGGATCATAGTTTTCATTTTAAAGTGAATGCTCTTCTGGCTTGCTACTTGAAAGAAGATCCAAAAGCTAGGTGCAAATACTAGTAGAGATTTAACTGTGCTGGTATTTTAATAAAGATTGTTATGGTGGTTGTTAGCACTTGGTTTTAAATTTCTGTAGGTTTCGAATGTTCTGACCTCCGATCCTGTCTTTTTCCATAAGCCCTGATATTTTTTACTGCACAATTTTGCAGACACCAGCATTTTTCAAGGATGCAAATATGGTTATACAGCAGAAACGGATGTCACTGCTTGTAAAAGAAACCAATGTAATATGGCTAAGACCTATATTACAGTAGAATAGAATATGTCCCAATTTAAGAAAATAAGCACATTGTACTTTATTCTAATTACTAATGAGGGGGCTTCTGGACAGGTTTTCTATTATTGTAACTTGTCCATTCCTAACCAGTTTTCTGGTTTATAATATGAGGCTTTCTGATTATATTTAAATTTATATATATTTATATTTATTGTCCAAGTTAATTTCTCTCTGATTATTATTTTCTACCAATCACAAATGTTCAACATTGCCTGAACAGAGAAGTTGCACTTTTATATTATAGCAATAACTTTGGTCACTCATGAGAGAAAAGCTATACACAGATTATGGAAAGGTTAAAATATGTAACATAAGGTATGTGCCACACACTTTATCAAAGTACTGATCTATGATATTTACATGTTTCTGGTTTTTTTAACTTTATTTACTTAGGTAAACCACTTACACCTTTTTCTAATTTTGACCTCGCCACACTGCATGTGGAACTTAGTTCGCTGACCAGGGATCCAACCCGCGCCCCCTGCAGGGGAAGCACGGAATCTTAACCACTGGACCACCAGGGAAGTCCCAGATAAACCACTTACAGCTTTCTAAAACCAACTGAAGCTAAACACATTTTAAATCTTGTTCACTTCTTTATCATAATCTTTATCATAGAATAACTGGCTTCACCCTACCTATTCTACAGATTGTATAATAATGCTTCATACCAGATTAAACTTTTTAATTATCAAAGAGAGTTACATTACAAAATTTAACATTTGAAAATGTATATAGGATACACTGAGACACAGCAGTTGACAAAATCTTTTGTAGTCAACTTTAACTTACCTATTTGAAGTCCCACAATTATGCTGAAAGGTAGATACTATTCCTGATTTAGAAAAGAGGTGAATGAACCTCAAAGAGGTAAATTCACTTGCCCAGGAAGAAAGACTTAAAACATGGTAAGACCAGGACTTGATATAAATATTTTACTCTAGATACAACACATTTTTCTGTTATAAATTCTCTGTTTTTGTCTGAGTATGTTTTACTGATATCTATGAAGCAATTCCCCAAAATAATTTTAGTACAGTACATATTTTATGACACTGTGCTCTTTAAAGTTACTTTGGGGCTGTGTTTATGGGACACATGCTGTTAATTTTAGTTAGAGGTCTACCTTTCAGTTGAATTATTTGGGAGTTCCTGACTTAGAAGTGTTAAGACTCTTCCCTTTTATTCATTTGCACAGTCCTGTCCTTTCAGCCTCATTGCTTGTTACTGTGCACACTGCTCTTACACCATTCCTGGAACTCCCAATTTGGTCCCTGTGTGTACTCAGCCCATGTGTTTTACACATTTCCTATCTGTCTTTGTGTGGATGATTACCATTGACTCAGCTCAAGCATCTCATCACTGAAGACATCTTTCTTTCAGCAAATATACATTAATTTCCTACTACATACTAGTCAATATGCAAGGCACTCTAGATCCAAAGAAGGTGGTGATATATCTGATTTCTGCATGCCAAACTTTGCTGAACTCTACTGTGACCTTGCATGTGAACTTCATAAGAGCAAGAATGCCTTTCCATGTTGGCTTCCCATTAAACGCAATGTACTGGATTAGAGAGTTTACTGTAAATTCACGTGTATTCCTGGAACGTAGTAGATGCTTAGCAAATATGTGCTGAATTAATATTTAAGTGTTACCCAACAGAATTAAACTAAAATGGCTGACTTAAAAAAAACATATATATAATCTATATCTATATATATATAGTTAGATAGAAAGATAGATTTACTCTTGACTTTGGATAATGGTTTGGTTTGTTGGGAAGTATTAATGTTGTTCCAGTATTTACTTCAAACATTTGTTTATATCACTGCCATGCACTTGATAGGCTTTCAGTAAATACATGAATATCAATAATCAGGTCATAGTGATTATTTAATTCAGGAGGAATGGCAAAGATGAGCTGCCCTATCCCTGATCTTATCTCCTATACTGAAAATTAATTAGACTGGGAATAAAGCAGACTTTTAAATCTTGCTATAAGATTTGTTCTTCTGAAGCCTTATCTGAGGGATAGGACATGGTTATCTAGTTGGAGTTTTAAAGTCTTCAGTATATAGAAATAAATGAGGGAGATACAATATGTTGATAATGATATAATTAAACAGAATAGATATTGTCAATAGTAAATGTCTGATATGTCAGTAGGGCAAGTATTTAAAGTCCTGAAAATCAAGATAATCCCCTTGGGTTCATTAAAAGTTGATTATTCAATCAATGATTATTGGAAGCCGATTCTAAACTGTATGTGTAGGAAGACAAGTAAGAGAAGAGTTATTTTTACCTTATTGTTTCATAAGCACTTGAATTTTTTTTCTCTTTTTTAAATCAACTCCAGTTTAACCTCAAACAGTTTTCTCTTGTCTCGTAGCCATGTTTTATGATTTTATGATGTTCTCTAGGTCTGACCTCAGTGATAAATAAAAACATTTAAATTGATGGGACAGAATACATTTTCAAATACTCCAGAATATCTTTATCACCTACTTATTTGTCTGCCTACCATTTACCCACTAATGTTACCATTATTGTGTATGCCTCTAACTTGAAACAGTTTGCAGTTAAAGATATTACTATTGCTTATAATTCACTTATTTTTACTTTTCTTCCTCCCTCAAATTTCACATGATTTATAATCACTTTAATCGGTTAACTCCATGAGTCATTTTATTTCAAAGCCCCCCCGTAAGCCCCATGCTATTGCATTTTACCTTTGTGGAGATTGCATGTGGTCTGCAATTTAGAAAGAAAACTCAACATTTGTTATTAAATGATATTATGCCCTCCTCAATGCTTTTGTGAAAACGTGCTTAGCCACATCCAAAATGGATATGAAATATTCAACTTTAGTATTCTCATGATATTAAAATAATGCTTCTTAGTACAGAATTCTGAACAATTATGAAATACCCTAATTTGCTAATGTATTTTCTCTTTCAAGTCCTTGGTCTATTTCTATTGTAATGAAACAGTTTGTTAAAAATACCCTCCTTCCTCCACTGCCCATTAACACACAGTTTGTTTGATGAATGGTGACTTCTTTAAGCAGAATGTATTTCCTTCTTGCTAGGAAAATCAAAAGGTTAAACTTACAGGCTGCGGTGGAAAAGAGGAATTATCTAGCAGTTAACTTTCACTTGTCTCTTCCTGTTTGGCTGCCTCTCACTCCCATACCTCATTTAAAAGTCTCAGTATCTTAGGTTATTTACATGAATGTGGATGTGTGATGGGATAAGTGAAGTTGTCCTAAGAAGTGCCTTTTACTGATTGTGGTTCCAGAATATATTCTAACCACTGAGCAGAAATTAATGCAGGGAGCTTTGACTAAGAAGGGAAGTAAATACTAATAGTACAGATCAGTCACTGTTTTGTTTCAAGGAGGATAATTCATCAGCTAAAAGGGAATGGAGAAGTGGGTGGTGAGGTGAGAATTTGAAGAGCTGGGATAAAGTCTGACATAGTTATATGCATACAATGGGAGAAGGAGATACCCAACAAAAGGATTACAGGCCAGCTTATTTCCTCAACAGTGTCTATTTGTAAGTATTTGATGAATTAATTGGATGAAGGAAGTGTCAAAGATAACCAAATCCAGACTCTAGTTAATGTGGTAAGGACAGATTTTACTCAGTAATATACTATATTGGGAAGAGTGTATTACTATACTCAAAAGGATAAAGAGCCCAGTGTGAACTAAACTCAACTTTGATTTGTATAGTGGTAACTGGGAGTTTTAAAGGGAGAATGAGGAATAAGAGAGAGAGTAGGGAGGGGAGTGAGTGGGGGGGCTCCATAGAGGCAGGGAAGTGAAAAATTGCAAACACCCAGAAAGAGGGAGGGTGGTCCGTATTTGTTAACTGGTTCTTATCAAATTTAGGCTCCCACCTTCCTACAGGGGCTAAGAGACAGGAGTCCTGTCTTCAGGTGATGGCTGGGACAAACAGTACATTTTTTTGGTAGGCTTGAGTTTGCTCAGGTGGGCACTTTAAGGGCGATGAGAGACATCCTTGGGATGTGGCCTTGAGTTGTTCAAAATTGTGTTAGCCTTTTGTTACAGTCTTTATAGGCCAAGGTGAAGCCTAATTGAGCAGAGGTCTCAGTGGAGCCTGGCTAGAGTTTGGTCAAGGAGAGAATCTCAGAAGAAGATCTGTTAGTCACCCTGCAGGGTACTTTCATATGAGTGACCACATTTTTATATTCAAAACATATCTAGGAGTTCTGAAAGAGGGAACTGAATTTCATAAAAGCAAAGTAGCATCTAATAAGTACAGGATTCAAATTCAAATTCAGTTAATATTTGATTCTAAAACTTTGCTCATTCTACTGACTGAAACATGGTTTTTTTGAAGCAGCAAGGAATTGCTAAAGGGAGAAAGAAAGCACTAGGAGTAGCTCTAGTTTCAGGTTTTTACCATTCTTTCTGGCCATTTCTTTTGAATGGCTAAACTCTAGGTGAGGAACGACCAATTAGTAAACAAGTAAATCTTTTACTGACCTAAAAGATTAATGAGCGTGGAGAACCAACAGGATTTAGAGATATTGGGGTCTGGGTGGTTGCAAGGTGGGGCAGTTCTAGTTAATATAATTCATTAAGGGCTATATGACATTAATATTTAAATATCAGCTATATTTTTAAAGGCTTCTCTTATTGTGAAACCCTATAATTATTAATAATTGAGTAAGTCATCAATTTGTGGTTGACTTATTGAATACTTTCATAATGAAAATACATGAGTTTAGGATGCTTTTAGAGGCAAAGAAGAGAAGAACATATTCAAAGTATCTTAAAAATAAACATCTATTAAAGCATGTCAGGAGCTATTTGGAGGTAGGTTTGGATTTCATGTTTCTCCTCAGTTTTGGCTGTTTTTCCCTGACTTCCTAGAAGAAACATGGCTGCACCAGTTTTATATGTCACATTCTTAGCCAGTGAACTCTGAAACTAGGAAAGAAAAATAAATGCTTATTTGAGTAGCCTCATTTTACTAGTAAAGGAAAAACCCCCATGTGTCATTCAGCAGACTTCCCTCAATTCTCATTGGCTAGAATTGTTTTAAATGAACTCCCCTAAACCAATCAGGAGGAAGGAGAATGACATAACCATAGTTTCCCTTGACTAATCATCTCCTTTCTGTTGCTGAAAGGGAGATCTGAAGAATGAGGGAGGGGGCAGGGAGACCTTCAAGATGGCGGAGGAGTAAGACATGGAGATCAACTTCCTCCCCACAAATACATCAGGAATACATCTACATGTGGAACAACTCCTACAGAACACCTGCTGAACGCTGGCTGAAGACCTCAGACCTCCCAAAAGGCAAAAAATTCCCCCACATACCTGGGTAGGGCAAAAGAAAAAACAGAAACAAAAGAATAGGGATGGGACCTGCACCTCTGGGAGGGAACTGTGTAGGAGGAAAAGTTTCCACACACTAGGAAGCCCCTTCACTGGCGGGGAAAGTAGATGGGGGGCGGGGAGCTTCAGAGCCACAGACGAGAGTGCAGCAACAGGGGTGCAGAGGGCAAAGCAGAGAGATTCCCGCGCAGAGGATCCGTGCTGACTAGCACTCACCAACCCGAGAGGCTTGTCTGCTCACCCACCGGGGCGGGTTGTCTCAGGATGCCTGAGGAGAGGGGATTCAGAGCACCGCTTAAGTGACCTCCAGACACGGGTGCGAGCCGCGGCTATCAGCACGGACCCCAGAGACGGGCATGAGACGCTAAGGTTGCTGCTGCCGCCACCAGGAAGCCTGTGTGCAAGCACAGGTCACTCTCCATACCTCCCCTCCTGGGAACCTGTGCAGCCCGCCACTGCCAGGGTCCCGTGATCCAGGGACAACTTCCCCGGGAGAACGCATGGCGCGCCTCAGGCTGGTGCAACATCACGCTGGCCTCTGCCGCCGCAGGCTTGCCCCGCATTCGAACCCCTCCCTTCCCCCGGCCTGAGTGAGCCAGAGCCCCCGAATCAGCTGCTCCTTTAACCCCGTCCTGTCTGAAAGAAGAACAGATGCCTTCAGGCCACCTGCACACAGAGGCGGGTCCAAATCCAAAGCTGAACCCTGGGAGCTGTGTGAACAAAGTAGAGAAAGGGGAATTTCTCCCAGCAGCCTCAGGAACAGTGGATTGAACCTCCACAATTAATTTGATGTACCCTGCATCTGTGGAATACCTGAATAGACAAGAAATCAACCCAAAATTGAGGCAGCAGACTTTGGGAGCAACTGTAGACTTGGGGTTTGCTGTATGCAACTGACTGGTGACTGGTTTTATGTTTATCTTAGTTTAGTATTTAGAGTTTATGATCATTGGTAGATTTGTTTATTTATTTGGTTGCTCTCTTCCTTTTTTTTTTAAGTATATATATTTTTTTCATTTTTCTCTTTTTGTGAGTTTATATGTGTATGCTTCTTTGTGTGATTTTGTCTATTGTGTAGGTTTGCTTTTACCATTTGTCCTAGGGTTCTGTCTCTTTAGCACTTGTTATCATTGGTGGATTTGTTTTTTGGTCTGGTTGCTCTCTTCTTTCTTTTTTTTACTTTTTTAAAATAACTTTTTAATTTTTTATTTTTAATAATTTAATTTTGTTTTATTTTAATAACTTATTTTATTTTATTTTATTTTGTTCTTTCTTTCTTTTTTCTCCTTTTTCTTCTGAGCTGTGTGGCTAACAGGGTCTTGGTGGTCTGGCTGGGTGTCAGGCCTGTGTCTCTGAAGTGGGAGAGCCAAGTTCAGGACATTGGTCCACCAGAGACCTTCCGGCTCCACGTAATATCAAACGGTGAAACCTCTCCCAGAGATTTCCCTCTCAACGGTAAGACCCCCCGCTCCACTCAATGACCAGCAAGCTACAGTGCTGGAAACCCTATGCAAAACAAGTAGCAAGATAGGAACACAAACCCACCCCAAAACAGAGTGGCTGCCTAAAATCATAATAAGGTCACAAACACCCCAAAACACACCACCTGATGTGGTCCTGCCCACCAGAAAGACAAGATCCAGCCTCATCCACCAGAACACAGGAACTAGTCCTCTCCACCAGGAAGCCTACACAACCTGCTGAACCAACCTTAGCCACTGGGGGCAAACACCAAAAACAACGGGAACTACGAACCTGCAGCCTATGAAAAGGAGACCCCAAACACAGTGAGTTAAGCAAAATGATAAGACAGAGAAACACACAGCAGATGAAGGAGCAAGGTAAAAACCCACCAGACCAAACAAATGAAGAGGAAATAGGCAGTCTACCTGAAAAAGAATTCAGAGTAATGATAGTAAAAATGATCCCAAATCTTGGAAATAGAATGGAGAAAATACAAGAAATGTTTAAAAAGGAACTAGAAGAACTAAAGAGCTGACAAACAATGATGAACAACACAATAAATGAAATTAAAAATTCTCTAGAAGGAATCAATAGCAGAATAACTGAGGCAGAAGAACGGATAAGTGACCTGGAAGATAAAATAGTGAAAGTAACTACTGTAGAGCAGAATAAAGGAAAAAAGAATGAAAAGAATTGAGGACAGTCTTAGAGACCTCTGGGACAACATTAAATGCACCAATATTCGAATTATAGGGGTCCCAGAAGAAGAAGAGAAAAAGAAAGGGACTGAGAAAATATCTTAAGAGATTATAGTTGAAAACTTCCCTAATATGAGAAAGGAAATAGTCAATCAAGTCCAGGAAGAACAGAGAGTACCATACAGGATAAATCCAAGTAGAAACATGCCAAGATATATATTAATCAAACTATCAAACATTAAATACAAAGAAAAAATACTAAAAGCAGCAAGGGAAAAACAACAAATCACATACAAAGGAATCCCCATAAGGTTAACAGGTGATCTTTCAGCAGAAACTCTGTAAGCCAGAAGGGAGGGCAGGATATATTTAAAGTGATGAAAAGGAAAAACATACAACAAAGATTACTCTACCCAGCAAGGATCTCATTCAGATTTGGCAGAGAAAATAAAACCTTTACAGACAAACAAATACTAAGAGAATTCAGCACCACCAAACCAGCTTTACAACAAATGCTAAAGGAACTTCCCTAGGCAGAAAACACAAGAGAAGGAAAAGACCTACAGAACAAACCCAAAGCAACAAAGAAAATGGTAATAGGAATATACATATCGATAATTACCTTAAATGTAAATGGACTAAATGCTCCCACCAAAAGACATAGATGGGCTGAATGGATTCAAAAACAAGACCCTTATATGCTGTCTACAAGAGACCACTTCAGACCTAGTGACATATACAGACTGAAAGTGAGGGGTTGGAAAAATATATTCTTTGCAAATAGAAATCAAAAGAAAGCTGGAGTAGCAATTTTCATATCAGACAAAATAGACTTAAAGACTATTACAAGAGACAAAGAAGGATACTATGTAATGATCAAGGGATCAATCCAAGAAGAAGATATAACAATTGGAAATATTTATGCACCCAACATAGGAGCACCTCTGTACATAAGGCAAATGCTAACAGCCATAAAAGGGGTTATCGACAGTAATATAATCATGGTAGGGGACTTTAACACCCCACTTTCACCAATGGACTGATCATCCAAAATGAAAATAAATAAGGAAACACAAGTTTTAAGTGATACATTAAACAAGATGGACTTAATTGATATTTATATGATATTCTATCCAAAAACAACAGAATACACTTTCTTCTCAAGTGCTCATGGAACATTCTCTAGGATAGATCATATTTTGGGTCACAAATCAAGCCTCAGTAAATTTAAGAAAATTGAAATTGTATCAAGTACCTTTTCAGACCACAATGTAATGAGACTAGATATCATTTACAAGAAAAAATTCATAAGAAATACAAACACATGGAGGCTAAACAATACACTACTTAATAACGAAGTCATCACTGAAGAAATCAAAGAGGAAATCAAAAAAAAAAATCTAGAAACAAATGACAATGAAAACAGGATGACGCAAAACCTATGGGATGCAGCAAAAGCAATTCTAAGAGGGAAGTTTATAGCAACACAACCATACCTCAAGAAACAAGAAACATCTCAAATAAACAACCTAACCTTACACCTAAAGCAATTAGAGAAAGAAGGACAAAAGAATCCCCAAGTCAGCAGAAGGAAAGAAATCATCAGATCAGAAATAAATGAAAAAGGAATGAAGGAAACGATAACAAAGATCTATAAAACTAAAAGCTGGTTCTTTGAGAAGAAATTGATAAACCATTAGCCAGACTCATCAAGAAGAAAAGGGAGAAGACTTAAATCAATAGAATTAGAAATGAAAAAGGAGAAGTAACAACTGACACTGAAGAAATACAAAGGATCATGAGAGATTGCTACAAGCAACTCTATGCCAATAAAATGGACAACCTGGAAGAAACAGACAAATTCTTAGGAAAGCAGAACCTTCCCAGACTGAACCAGGAAGAAATAGAAACTATAAACAGACAAATCAAGCATCGAAATTGAGACTATTATTAAAAATCTTCCAGCAAACAAAAACCCAGGACCAGATGGCTTCACAGGCGAATTCTATCAAACATTTAGAGAAGAGCTGACATCTATCCTTCTCAAACTCTTCCAAAATATAGCAGAGGGAGGAACACTCCCAAACTCATTCTGTGAGGCCACCATCACCCTGAAACCAAAACCAGACAAAGATGTCACAAAGAAAGAAAATTACAAGCCAATATCACTGTTGAACATAGATGCAAAAATCCTCAGCAAAATATTATCAAACAGAATTCAACAGCACATTAAAAGGATCATACACCATGATCAAGTGGGGTTTATCCCAGGAATGCAAGGACTCTTTAATATATGAAATCAATCAATGTGATACACCATATTAACAAGTTGAAGAAGAAAAACCATATGATCATCTCAACAGATGCAGAACAAGCTTTTGACAAAATTCAACACCCATTTATGATAAAAACCCTCCAGAAAGTAGGCATAGAGGGAACTTACCTCAACATAATAAAGACCATATATGACAAACCCACAGCCAACTTCATTCTCAATGGTGAAAAACTGAAACCATTTCCTCTAAGATCAGGAATAAGACAAGGGTGTCCACTCTCACCACTATTATTCAACATAGTTTTGGAATTTTTAGCCATAGAAATAAGAGAAGAAAAAGAAATAAAAGGAATCCAAATCATAAAAGAAAAAGTAAATTGTCACTGTTTGAAGATAACATGATACTACCCATAGAGAAGCCTAAAGATGCTACCAGAAAACTACTACAGCTAATCAATGAATTTGGTAAACTAGCAGGATACAAATTATGCACAGAAATCTCTTGCATTCGTACACACTAATGATGAAAAATCTGAAAGAGAAATTCAGGAAATACTCCCATTTACTATTGCAACAAAAAGAATAAAATACCTAGAAATAAACCTACCTAAGGAGACAAAAGACCTGTATGCAGAAAACTATAAGACACTGATGAAAGAAATTAAAGATGATACAAACAGATCGAGAGATATACTATGTTCTTGGATTGGAAGAGTCAGCATGTGAAAATGACTATACTACTCAAAGCAATCTACAGATTCAATGCAATCCCTATCAAACTATGAATGGCATTTTTCACAGAACTGGAACAAAAAGATTCACAATTTGTATGGAAACACAAAAGACCCCTAATAGCCAAAGCAATCTTGAGAGAGAAAAATGGAGCTGGAGGAATCAGGCTCCCAGACTTCAGACTATACTACAAAGCTACAATAATCAAGAAAGTATGGTATTGGCACAAACACAGAAATATAGATCATTGGAACAGGATAGAAAGCCCAGAGATAAACCCATGCACATATTGTCACCTTATTTTTGATAAAGGAGGAAAGCATATACAATGGAGAAAAGACAGCCTCGTCCATAAGTGGTGCTGGGAAGACTGGACAGCTACATGTAAAAAATGAAATTAGAATACTCCCTAACGCCTTACACAAAAATAAACTCAAAATGGATTAAAGACCTAAATGTAAGGCCAGACACTATCAAACTCTTAGAGGAAAACATAGGTAGAACACTCTATGACATAAACCAAAGCAAGATCCTTTTTCACCCACCTCCTAGAGAAATGGAAATAAAAACAAAAATAAACAAATGTGACCTAATGAAACAAAAGCTTTTGCACAGCAAAGGAAACCAGCAAAGGAAAGACGAAAAGACAACCCTCAGAATGGCAGAAAATATTTGCAAATGGAGTAACTGGCAAGGGATTAATCTCCAAAATTTACAAGCAGCTCATGCATTTCAATATCAAAAAAACAAACAACCCAATCCAAAAATGGGCAGAAGAGCTAAAAGACTTTTCTCCAAAGAAGATAAGCAGATTGCCAACAAACACGAAAGCATGCTCAACATCACTAATCATTAGAGAAATGCAAATCAAAACTACAGTGAGGTATCACCTCACACCAGTCAGAATTGCCATCATCAAAAAATCTACAAACAATAAATGCTGGAGAGGATGTGGAGAAAAGGGAACCCTCTTGCACTCTTGGTAGGAATGTAAACTGGTACAGCCACTATGGAGCACAGAATGGAGGTTCCTAAAAAAATTATAAATAGAACTACCATACTACCCAGCAATCCCACTACTGGGTATATACCCTGAGAAAACCATAATTCAAAAAGAGTCATGTACCACAATGTTCATTGCAGCTCTATTTACAATAGCCAGGACATGAAAGCCACCTAAGTGTCCATCGACAGATGAATGGTAAAGAAGATGTGGCACATATATACAATGGAAGATTACTCAGCCATAAAAAGAAATGAAATTGAGTTATCTGTAGCGAGGTGGATGGACCTAGAGACTGTCATACAGAGTCAAGTAAGTCAGAAAGAGAAAAATAAATACCATATGCTAGCACATATATTGGAATCAAAAAAAAAAAAAAAGGTTCCAAAGAACCTACGGACAGGACAGGAATAAAGACGCAGACCTAGAGAATGGACTTGAGGACACGGGGTGGGGGAAGGGTAAGCTGGGACGAAGTGAGAGAGTGGCATGGACTTATATATACTACCAAATGTAAAATAGATAGCTAGTGGGCAGCAGCAGCATAGCATAGGGAGATCAGCTTGGTGCTTTCCGACCACCTAGAAGGGTGGGGTATGGAGGGTGGGAGGGAGACGCAAGAGGGAGGAGATATCGGGATATATGTATATGTCTAGGTGATTCACTTTGTTATACAGCAGAAACTAACACACCATTGTAAAGCAATTATATTCCAATAAAGATGTTAAAAAATTTAAAAAAATAAAAATAAATAAAATAGAAAATAAAGAATGGGGGGGCATAGAGTGTCGTATATAGTCAAATGTGTCTGCCACAGGGATGTTGAAAGGGTCCTTTCTGACAAAGAATGAGAATCAATATTTATTAAGCACTTACAGTGTACCATTTTTCTGTGCTTTGTATGTGTGATCTAATTTAATTCGTCAAACTTCCCTATGAGGTTAATTCTTTTTTATAGAAGGGGATGTGCATAGATTTTGAAGAGTTTAAATGACTTGTCAAACCCACAAAGCTGCTCAGTGGCAAACCTGGGGTTGGAACCCAGTCTGGCTGGCAACAGAGTCATCTTTCCATATCAGGTCACCGTGAAAGTGTTAATATTGTTCGTCATTTTATTATTGTTAAGTTTAAGAATGGTGGGTAAGGATACTACTGACTTCCTTTGTGAACAGTCTAGGTTAATCTGCTAAGAAAACTATTATACTCGCTCTTATTTAATATCTGTATTTACACATCTTTTACTGTCATTTTAAAATTTTGCAAGTAAGGTAATTAAGAGATAGAGTGATAAAGCAATTTACCTGCAGTCACATGGCTGTGAAGGGGCCAGAGGGGTATTTGAAGGAAGGCTTACTTTGAATTTGAAGGCCTGAGTGCCTGCCACTATACAATGGTTAAGGTTTATACTTGTATTATGGGAGGGGTAGGGTAATACATTTGGAATAAAACAAGTTGCATAAACCTGGCTAGCCCTTCAGAAATTTATAGTATAAAATAAACTTTTTTTTTAAGGAATATATATTTAATTCTCTTATGTTTTTCCAAACTAGACAGGAGAAGGGCATTCTCAAGTTTAAGGAGGCCAAGGAAAGATATTCATTTGATTTCTGGAAGAGTTAGATGAAAAATAGAAATGGGGACCAGGGTCTTCTTTATAGGGAGAAGTTAAAACTGTGAAAGAGGAATATTGATTTGAAAGTGACTACTGAGACAGGTTAAATATTGAAATGTGTGTCATTATGTAGACTCACTAATCAGGGTACTAATCTAGTACATACCTAGAGTAAGATGTGAACTACATCAGTTCCTGACCTCTAGATGGTTTCTTCCTGAGACTACACAGTGAATTAAAAGGCAGGATAGAGATTGAGGTGCTACACAGTGAATTAAAATGCGGAATAGAGATTGAGGTGCTTAGGGTATAAAACTGTGTGCCTGCTCTATAATTACTGTTTCTTAGCCATTTTTTTCCCATACCAGGTACTCTCACCAACACTGCGTTTGTTCTGAATGGTCAAATATGTAAAGTTATATATATTTATGTGTGTAAGAGTGTGTGTGTTTGTGTGTGTGTGTGTACACACACACATATACATATGTATATAAAAATTTTGGGGGGCTTCCCTGGTGGCGCAGTGGTTGAGAGTCTGCCTGCCGATGCAGGGGACACGGGTTCGTGCCCCGGTCCGGGAAGATCCCACATGCCGCGGAGCGGCTGGGCCCATGAGCCATGGCCGCTGAGCCTGCACGTCCGGAGCCTGTGCTCCTCAATGGGAGAGGCCACAACAGTGAGAGGCCCGCTCACCGCACAAAAAAAAAAAAAAAAAAAAAAAAAAAAAAAAATTTTGGGAAACCATCTCATTATTCCATGCTACTTTAAAATGGTTGCTATATTTCTTTCATTACTTTCATTATTGCTGAAATTCACAAATATCTTAAATGATTTTTTCTTCACTTTTTTTTTTTAACATCTTTATTGGAGTATAATTGCTTTACAATGGTGTGTTAGTTTCTGCTTTATAACAAAGTGAATCACTTATACATATACATATATCCCCATATCTCTTCCCTCTTGCATCTCCTTCCCTTCCACCCTCCCTATCCCACCCCTCTAGGTGGTCACAAAGCACTGAGCTGATCTCCCTGGGCTATGCATCTGCTTCTCACTAGCTGTCTATTTTACGTTTGGTAGTGTATATATGTCCATGCCACTCTCTCACTTTGTCCCAGCTTACCCTTCCCCCGCCCTGTATCCTCAAGTCCATTCTCTAATAGGTCTGTATCTTTATTCCCATCTTGCCCTTAGGTTCTTCATGACCATTTTTTTTGTTTGTTTTTTAGATTCCAGATATATGTGTTAGCATACAGTATTTGTTTTTCTCTTTCTGACTGACTTCGCTCTGTATGACAGACTCTAGGTCCATCCACCTCACTACAAATAACTCAATTTCGTTTCTTTTTATGGCTGAGTAATCTTCCATTGTATATATGTGCCACATCTTCTTTACCATTCATCTGTCGATGGACACTTAGGTGGCTTTCATGTCCTGGCTATTGTAAATAGAGCTGCAATGAACATTGTGGTACATGACTCTTTTTGAATTATGGTTTTCTCAGGGTATATGCCCAGTAGTGGGATTGCTGGGTCCTATGTTAGTTCTATTTTTAATTTTTAAGGAACCTCCATACTCTTCTCCATAGTGGCTGTATCAATTTACATTCCCACCAAGAGTGCAAGAGGGTTCTCTTTTCTCCACATCCTCTCCAGCATTTATTGTTTGTAGATTTTTTGATGATGGCCATTCTGACCAGTGTGAGATGATATCTCATTGTAGTTTAGATTTGCATTTCCTCAAAGAAGAAAATGTACTCTATGATAAAACATTGGAGTTATTATTCACACTTTGTGTAACTGAAGACTAATTAGCCAGTGTTTAATTTCTCAAGACTACCAAACAATATCTGTTGTCTTTCTGTTTCACAAAATGAACAGCTAAAGAGCTCCCTCACCTTAGTTTTTTAAAACAAACTCCCAGCATACAAGTATTCATAGTTTATGATGTTTTTCATCAAAACATATTCCCTGAATATACATAAAATCGGCATTTGGAGCTGTGGTTCCAGCTTAGGGACTGTAATTGAAATGCATGCACAGGCTTGAATCCTTCATTTCCATTTTCCCCAATTTGTAATTGAGGAGAGGAAGGCTGCCAAGTTTCTAACAGTGTTATACCCTCCTTTACATAGCATTGCACAACTGAGTTAAAACATTTCATGTTCCACAGCTGCTGAAAAAATTGCCTAACCTACTTGTAATATCACAGTAAGGACTGGATCATGAAGTTGTAGATATAGATTCTCTTGTATCTCAGCAGTTGATTGCCATGTCCCTTTTGAGGATTACTAAGTAGATAATCTGCTTCTATTTCTGATGACAGAGAACAAATTCATTTGTGTAAAAAGCTTTTGTCAGATATGTTAATGTTTTTCATATAAAGCATATCCATATTTGCAGGTATTCAAGACAACTGAGCTCCCTTATTTGCAGTAAAATCATAGTGTTCAAATTAGATAGTTTCTCTTATCTTTATCATTGACTGGTTTGCAGTTTTATGGAAATAAGAAGTATTTTGAGAGGAGCTTTCCTTTTTCTATAAATGGCACTGAATGGTCTCATTTTTAAAGATCTCTCTGATATTCTTTTACTCCTTATGGTTCGGTTTGACACCAGTCAAAATTGTTTCTGGAGTGTTCAGAATTCACATCACGTGGCTGGTTGTTGAAGCATTCTGGCCGAATGTGGGTACTAAAGGGATTCATGCCAGCACATGGCAGTTCCAGGCACTGAGGCCAGTGGCTGCTTAGTGCTGGGGGGAAACTCTTTCCCCTGCAAAAGTTAGTAGTGGTTTCCTGCGAATAAATTTGGATCCTGTGACCCAAATGGTGTTTTCAAGGAATAACTCAACATCTGTGCTTTATTTCCATCTCTGTTCCACACTCAGTGAAGCCCAGATCTCTACTTATAATTAATATCTAAATATCTTTACATCCCCTTTACCTTCAAAGCAAAATCTTTGATAATTTTGTTTTCACAAATTGCTATTTTGGCTTGTGGGCATGCAAACACTTTGAGCCTTTAAGATAGGCTTCCATACCAGAGACTGTGTAATGGTTAAGAGCACAGAGTCTGAAACCTGGCAGATTTGAATTCAAGTCCTGCTCACCCACTTGTTTGTTGAGCCAATGCTCATCTAGATCTTCAACAAGGGATTTACTTCTCTATTCTTTAATATTCTCATCTGTAAAATGGGAATAATAGTGCTGCTCATATAGTAACTTTTCCATTATTATTAGCTATCGTCATTAATATTGCTACAGAGCCAAGTTTAATTACATATTTTTGATATGTAATTGATTTTATTTGATATGTTTTGATTTTATTAACCAAGCTTCTCTAAAAGGTTTCCAAAAGGAATTTAGCTCTATGAAAAACAATGCTCTCTTAAGATGTCAGAGTGTTTATTTTTGAGGCAGGTATTACTTTTGGAAAGCTACATTATCACCTTGCCATTGATTGCATTCTGTTTAGTTTTCCCACAGTTTGCTAAGAGCAGATGGCAGTTGGTAAGTTTGGCATTTGGGGTTTTAATGGTATCTAGGATTTGTGTTCTTCTTTGTTAGCTGGTTACCATCATGGTGCAGGCTTCACAGCTGAGGCAGATTGAATAATTAAGAGTTTATTACTTGACCAACACAGAATTGTCTAAATCCTGAATCCAGTGCAAAGTTGGGTCTCCCTCTCAGGGCTGTCATCCACTCTCAAGGACTTCCCCCCTCATCCCCCAGCTCCACTCAGATTCCTGTCTGGGTTTAGGTGTAAGCTTATGTCCTTGTTTTTTTCTCTACTCATCTCCATTCTTTTTTTTTTTTTTTTTTTTTTTTTTGCGATACTCGGGCCTCTCACTGCTGTGGCCTCTTCCGTTGCAGAGCACAGGCTCTGGACGCACAGGCTCAGCGACCATGGCTCACGGGCCCAGCCGCTCCACGGCATGTGGGATCTTACTGGATCGGGGCACGAACCCGTGTCCCCTGCATCGGCAGGCGGACTTTCAACCACTGCGCCACCAGGGAGGCCCCTATTCATCTCCATTCTTAACTCAAGTGAAGCTCTTGTTTCCACCTGGACTTTGAGCAGTGTCTGTACTATTGGCATTCCACATGGTCTGTATATTTGATGCACTGTGGTTCCCACACTACTGAATAAGCCTTCACCTCCTCTCCCACTGGCTCTGGTTAAGCTCAGAGGATTAGCAGTTCCTTTCTCATGAGCTGGCTAGTTATGTTCCTGACCTATAGCTTATGCTACTCGGTTTCCTGGTTTAAGCTTTAGGGATCTTCCCTCAACCGAGGTGGTTCAGTGACAGTTTATTCTCCTCCAATATCTGCATCATGATTAAGGAATTGTAGAAACACATGTTAAAGCATTTGCACATTGCAGTAGTCAGTGAAGACTTGGGGGAGGGGTACAACTTGGGCCCTCTGTGGTCAACTAGACTTCTCTGTCTGTGTTCCCTGCTAGAGTCAGTCATTCTGGTGCTCCTTCCAGGCTTACCAATATGCTCTCAAATCTGTCAGTGATGGTGGGAGTACAGATTATGATTGTAGGGATGATAAGGATGATAGGGTGAGCTGCCCAATTGCCTTCTGGGTCCTGCCAAGAATTACATCATAAGGAAGGAAAAGGGAATCCTCTAAGAGATTCTTGAGACTCTCCGGTTTTTATCCTTTCCAACAACTGGTTGATTCTTGCCTTTTTAGGGAATGAGAAACTATTCTTATAACAGATTCATTCTTTTTCTTCCCCCTAGGGATCATTTCTTATAAAGTCTTTGCTCTGAGTCATTAGTTATTGATATTTAAAGGGATACTTTTATGAAAACTCTCCTTTTTTTCAAGGAGACTGAATTTTGACTCTAAAATTTTTGCATTCAAGGCAATCCATTTTGCCATGGTCTAGTTAAAAGTAGTATTTGAAAATCAAAGCTGATAATGACTTTTTGATTCTCAACTCTTGCCCTCCAGGCAAGTGTTGGATAACTCGCTCAACTCACTGGGTGGAAGGTGACAGGCAGCAAGCAGGGTTTAGAGATCTGAAAGGTGATAAAGACTAAATATGTAGACATGTAAGAAAGAAATAATGGAAATGCATACGAGGAGAGAAAACTGAGTAAATAGTGATTACTCTGTTTACAAAAAGTAGAAGGATTGATTTGATCCTCCACTTGAAATTCCAGAATAATTCTTAGAGGTAACTTTTTGGATCCTTCGCAAGCTGGCATTTCTAAATTCTCTCCTCTTACCTCAGTTTATCATATAAAATGAAGCTCAAACCCTGCTTCATTTTTGAAACCTTTCTCTTTTTTTCCCCAGCTTTACTGAGATATTTTAACATATACTATTATTTGAAACCTTTCTTAATTGCCCCAAACCACCTTTCTTTGTCTGTTATAAACCACTAGAATTTGGATTAGTACTGCCCATTTCGACATGTAATCTCATACAGTCCTGGGTTATTTTAAGTGTTTTAATTTCATTAATCTTGTCTTTTAAATGAGATTCTAGTTTAGAGACAAAAGTTTTATGTTATGTGGTGCTTATAGTGGATGCTCAGAAATAATTATTGAAAAAAAAATGATGCTCTCATGTTGCTATTTATATTTAGAGTAGAAGCAGAATTCAAAACTAACAAAAAATTTGAGTTAAAAAAATAGATAAATATCTGACTGTGGGAGCTATTATAAATAAGCAAATTATAATTACAAAAGTTATAGAATATTTACTCTTTTAAAATCCTTAAAGGTGAACATACACTTTTATGTGATTACAACAGTTTTGGTGGAAATATAAATTAAATAATCAAATTTGCCTCTAAGTTCTTTGACAATATATACTTAAAAATTAGTTAATATTGTGTGCTTTTCCTTCTTCATTTACATTAACTCAGTAGTTCATTCGCAACTTAATAACAGATATTTACATTTCACCTTGTTAGTAATCTTTCTTATAAATTTTCAGAGAAGATAGTAAGTAAATATAATAGTCAAAAACCCAGAGGCTGATCTTTGCATATACAGTTTAGTTAGTTACATGCATGTCCAGCCTACCTAAATAAGTTCAGTTTTTTTCCTGGCTCTGAATGCTCTGTAGTAAAATCAATTTCAGTTATAAAAAATATGGAATGACTTTTCAAATAGCACTACCCAGAAAAATGTTGTTTGAATTATTTTGTTACCAAACTATTATATTAGTTAATATTTATCCCCAGTTAATTTATTCTGAAAATTTTGTGTCTAGAGAACAGTCTATAATATGTATATTTTGATATAATCGCAAAATTCATCATTTCTTTTAAATAGCTCATGTATGTTCATGTAATATTATAAAGTATTAATACTTTGAGTAATCTATTGTTGATTAATTTTAATGTTTCGCCTGATGAAACAAGTGTTACAACTCATCATTTGTCAGTTTAATTTTAACAGAGAAAAGGTCAGAAAGTCAGAAGTGATTTGTACATGAATATATGCCTTACAAAAATTAAATAACAAAAATAGGAATAACAGAAGCATATGAGTTAAAATAGAAGTCAACCATCATAAAAATATTTATAATTTAAAATAAAATATTCCTAAATATTTAATTTACTTTAGAATGGATTAAGACTTTTGTCTGCAAATGTGAAAATTTATTTGTGGTCATGCTGTGAAAGATATGCATGTTCAATAGTACTCTTAAAAATCTAAATAAGTGGGGCTTCCCTGGTGACACGGTGGTTGAGAGTCCGCCTGCCGATGCAGGGGACACGGGTTCGTGCCCCAGTCTGGGAGGATCCCACATGCCGCGGAGCGTCTGGGCCCGTGAGCCATGGCGCTGAGCCTGCGCGTCCGGAGCCTGTGCTCTGCAACGGGAGAGGCCACAACAGTGAGAGGCCCGCGTACCGCAAAAAAAAAAAAAAAAAAAAAAAAAAAAAAATCTAAATAAGTGTATGGAAGACAGGAAAGATAATGACATAAAAATCTAAACTAGCAATGTTGCTCCCTTTGAAGTTACATTTAATTCAGAGTTTACTGGGTAAGGGGAAAAAATGGAAGATGGGATATATAATTTTTATTGTCAAATGTGGAAACAATACTATTAATCAAAAAGATTAAAATTAATTTATTATGTGGCTTTTCAAGTCAGATAATTTTAAACAGCTTAATAGATGATGGCTTTCTTACTAGTTTTAGAAAAGATCCAGAAACTTTTAATAGTGCCATTTCTTATAGCCATCCTTGGAAAGAGCCTAGTGCATAGCATATTATTACTCTGTAATATCATTTACATATATACATATATAAATATACATCAAAGAGATAAGTTTTGTTTAGTGTTTATGATTTAGTTTATGTCTTTTACATAGTTCAATATTTTACATTAAAACAAGGTGTTAAAACATAATTCTAAGTGATGAATGAAAAATAAAAATTCACAAATGTATCCTTGACAATTTGGACTTCTGTTTCATTCGCTCATTCCCATTCCTATTTGTCAAATCCTTGCTTTCTGCAACCATTGAACTCTATGGGTAATAGAAAGATATATAAGCCTGGGATCTTTTTCTCAAGGGATTTACCATCTAGCATCAGCAATAATACGCTTATTCCCAAAGCGATAATACAAAGAATGTGTGATATTTCCATATAAGTGACAAAATGTGATATCAGCCTGTGAATGCAATTTGATTATGTGGGTGTGCATGAAGTGCTGAGAATTCAATTGAAACAACACAGTGAAAATGAGTTTCTGACTCAGGATGAGCTAGAAAATCAACCAGTTGTGTTCTGCCACCTACTACAACATATCAGTTCCTTTATGATACCATGACTGGTGGGGTCAGACACCTTGCTTTTCCTCATACATTTCTCCCCTGGAGCAAAGAAGATGGTTAGGTTTTGTGTTTTCCAGAGAATTTCTGTAAAAAAAACCCAAGGAACTTGAAATGTTTCTTTTTAAGAGAAGGACTTGCAAATTCTTTTAATCAACATCCTGATTTTACAAGTGAAAAGGAAAAGAATCCCTTAAAGGGATAAGTGACTTGTCAATTTTTCACAGCTAGCAAGTAGCTTGGCTTGATCTAAATCAACATTTTGACTTAAGTAGAAAAATCTGAAATAGTTCATATTAGGGGAAGAAAGTTTTGTGTTAGGTCAGAATTACATGTGCTTTGAAAAATTATTTTAAATGCACCACATTATTCTTTCCAATATTTTATCCAAATATCCATTATAGTCTTTTATTCCGAAGGAAAAGGATTTAAAATTTTACAAGTGGAAGTGCATTAATATGATTTATCTCTCCAGGAGTGACAATACCTTTATATCAGAAAGTACATTTCCAAGATACTGAGTGTGCCACTGTTTCCTTAATAGTTTATGATTAATTGAAGGAATTCAATTTCTATCTTTTTAAATACTGAAATCACTGTTATTAAAGATGAGAGTCTTCACTGCATCTGAAGTAAATGTGTGCATTTTACTTCGAATCAAACTAGTATATTTTATTCTGCAGAAATTTGTTCTACAGTGTGAATGTGTATTTTCCCACATAGTGGGGACATTTTAAAAGCAGAAATAACAGAAACGCTACAACACTTCCAGGGCAAAGGTTGCAGTGTTGATAAGATGGAACTAATGAACTAGGTATATTGGAGGTATGAACTGTTGTTAATCAGGGTGGAAGAGTGGGTCCAGGGGAGCTGAGTTGCAAAGTATATCCACAGGTATAGGCAAAGTCTTGGCCAAAGAGTGTTGAGCAAGTTGATAATGCCTTATGGCAAATTATGTGAAGATAAATTTAAGTTCAAGGACAGTCAATATTTTTTATTAATTTGTGGATGATAACAGAAGATAGGTAGAAAGGTTAAAGCCCAGAAATCAGTTTGATGAGAGTACTGAAAACTTGGAAAGTGTTGGTGTAACATTGGACTTATCTGAGAAGCATGGTGAGGGTGGGGAAGAGAGGGACTAACATGATACTTGGAAGTAAGAAAGGTTCAGATTGATTATTTTCTAACAATGTGTTAAAGGCAAATAGAAGAATAGTTATCTGAACATAGCTAGGGTTTGTTTGAGAAAAGGAAGAGGTGAGAGAAGAAGGTGTAAAAGCATTTTAAAGTTTGAGATTAAATGCTCAGAATGGAAAATTCTCTTGAAATCTCAGGAAATCCAAGATCAAGGTGCCATCAGATTTAGCGTCTGATGAGAGCTTGCTTCCTGGATCATAGACAGGTGTCTTCTTGCTGTGTCCTCATTGTTAGAAGGGGCTAGGAAGATCACGGAATCCTCTTTTATAAGGGTACTAATCCCCTTAATGAAGGCTCCACCCTCATGATCTAATCACTCCCCGAAGGCCTCACCTCCTAATATTATCACATTTGGGGTTAGGATTTCAACACATGAATTTAAGGGGTGGGGCACAAACATTCATTCTATAGCAGTGTTTAACCATGACAACTTTCTTATTTTCTTAATGAGTTCTAATTTTTAATTGACCACAGGCAATCTGGGGCAAGTATTAGTTTACATTTCCCATTGCTAGATAAGGGGAGTTTAATTATGTATTTACTTATTTTAAGACATTTTTGGAGAATCAATTGTTTACCAGTTATTTTGATAAGCACTATGACATAAGTCAGGCTCATAGAGGTGAATAAAACTTTGTCTTTTCCCTCAAGGAACTTTAAGTCTTCTTTGGAGAAAACACTTAAGCAGACTGTTCCAATAAAATGTCTAATTATGTAGCTAAACTGTCATATATGGAAATAATTTGTAAACATGAAATAATACCGAAACATGATTTCATCATAGTATTTGATTTAGCCTGCTGTCAATTTTTAAATTATTTCTTCAGTTGTGGAAATGAGAACACAGATTTATCTCATTTGCTTTATCACAAAGGAAGAACTATGAATAAAAATACTTTCTCCAGTTTAACACATATAGTGAGTTCACATTACAGATGTGTCAAATGTGTCACGTTACAAATGGACACATTGTTTGAGTCCTCTACACTTCCTTTTAATTAATCAGAGAAGAAATCTTGTGTTATATACATTACTTCTCTAGTTATTTCAATAATTTTTAATACATTAAAATGAGTTCTAAATATGTAATACGTAATTTCCTTATGATGGCCTTTTCTCTTAATTGTATTTATTTCTTAAGTTTTTAGAGTGAACAGGTCTTTGCTAAAATATTTCTTATGCTCATTGGCTTGTTGATTGCTTTACGATTTTGCCATTTTCACATGTGCTGAATTTGTTGTTCTGGATCTCATTAGAAATGACGCAAGTCTCCCAATTCCAGTCATCTTGTTATTGAACAAATAACATTAAAATAATTCAATTCAAAAATTTATGTTGTATGAAACATATTTACTTATCAGATTCTTTCATGAGGCCTGACCAGCTCTTTTGAGTGAAAACCAAGCACAGTGACTCACATTTCCCAAACAGACCTTCAATCTAAATGATTTTGAGTCATATTTGAGGTCACTTTGCTGTTGCCATTGTACTTAATCTTCCCAGCATCTCATCGTTATTGCCAGAAAACTTTGGTGTGCAGCCTGCATGTAATCAGGGGGAGACAACTGCAGCATAGACTACCTTAACTGAATGAAAATGAGACGGTGCAATGCAATATGCAGACCTATGCCAGACGAGCATCCTCAGCTTTACACAAAATGCCCAAATAGTGTTCTATATTTTGCAATACAAACACATAACATATATATGACATATCTATAGTAATCCTGTTATATATGTCAGTGTTTTAGTATAAGTCTACCTGATTGTACTTAATATTCTATTGGAGTTTAGGGAAACAAAACAGTGTGTGTGTGTGTGTGTGATGTTTAATATTATAATAAATTTTTTTTAATTATGTAGTCTATCATCAGAGGTATATAATCCATATTTTTCATACAAATGAGAGTTTAAAATTAGTTTTAGTAAGCATGAAATGAATTTCTGGGTGTATTCATTTGAATGAAAATATAGTTGTTTTTTGGTTATCTTGACGTGTGGATTTAGAACTACAGTGAAATAAGTAAAATGTAGCTTCTGTGTAAAGGTTATGTCATAATCCACAAATACAAATCCATACTCTTTGATTTTAAAAAACATAATTTTTCATTAACAAAGATGTGCTTTTACAGAAATATTTCCAGTTTTCATTTTTATTCTGTTTGACTTCCTACATTGCCCAAACTTTAATGGTTATATTTTTCAGATGAAATTGAGACGGTGATCAAGGTGTACTTTGACTTAATCACAAGCATTTAATGCAATTCAGAGAACAATAGATTCTTTCTGATGTAAAATTCTTAGTTGTCATGTTGCTAGTGTGCTGTTTGTGACCAGCATGCAAAGTAGTTTTAATCCATACATCTTTTTTTCTGTGCTGGGATGCCTGCCAAATCTATGTCTGTGATTAACTTTTGAAGTTGTCAGCCCAAAACAAATGTAGGGGCAGGAGAACTTAGGACAGTGGATTTGTGTTTTATGCATATTTAACAATAGTGCTAGTTTTCAGAATTAGAAAACACATAATTATCTTCCTAGATTAAAATTTTGCTATTTTAAACTATCCTATGTTTTTAATTGAAATCTTCAATAAAGTTCATGTAAAACTGATGGTATTTTAAAAAAATCTGTTAGAAGTTGTGTTACATAATTATTCATGGCATTACAATATCTAAATTTCCCCAGTTTTTAGCAGGAGGTAAAAATCAGCAACATTCAAGAGCACTTGTTAACTGATTTGCCTTAATTCTTTGGATGATTAGTTACTATTCTAGCCAAATGTGACTTAGTGAAAAAACAACCCTCGGCTTGCAAACAGAATTAAAATCAAGCATTGACTTCATTTTTCTGGGCTTCCGTATCTTCATCTATGTAAATTACTATACCTTGGTTATGTGCTTCGGGGTATTCATATGAATAAGGCTGAGTAGGAAGTGAAAGTAAGAAAATTTGCATTTAGTGAGTACCACCAACTCTGTCCTACAACCACCAGTTACGTTAGACGCTTTGAATCTAGTAGCAAATCTGTGAGGGATGTTCATTTTATATAAATCACCGATTAAAAAACTAAGTCTCAGAGAAGATGAATCACTTTGACCAGGATTGTCCAATTGATGAGTGAAGAACCTGGAATTCAGAAATCATGATTGTCTACTTTCAGAATTCTTATGCATATGACTGCAGACTCTGTGTACCTATGGCTACAACTTAAACTCCCATTTCCTACCACTCTCATGATGATGGAGGGGAGGGGAGTGAGTGATTTTGAATATATGGGGAAAAGTCCATGAAAATATAATCAAGTGCATTTACTATCCCAGACACTGTGAAAAACATTAGAGTATATTATCTCACTTGAGCCTAAGCATAAACTTATAAGGTAAATACTATTATTAAGCCATGTTACAGATGATGAAATCAATGCTCAGAAACTTTGTGTGACTTTTCTAAATTTCCAGACAAGGTGGCCTAACTTCAAAGAGAATATCTTTGACCACTACTACGTTAATATCCTATTGCTGCTGTAACAAATTACCACAAAATAAGTGACGTAAACAATACAATTTTATTAGCTCACTGTTCTAGAGGTCAGGAGTCTCACTGGGCTAAAATCAGGATGTCATCAGTGCTGTGTTCTTTCTTGAGGCTGTAACTGAGAATCATTGTCTCTTTCCTTTTCTCCCTCCTAAAGGTCATCTGTAATTCCTTGTCTCATGACCCCTTCCTCCATTCTCAAAGCCAGCAGTGTAGAATCTTTAAATCTCTCTCTCTCTCTGTCTCTTCTATCACATCTCCCTCTGAATCACTTGCCTTGCTTTTCCTTTATAAGGGCCCTTGCCATTATAATGAACCCACTTAGTACTCTCCCTATCTCAAGGTTCTTAATCATTTCTGCAGTCTCTTTTGCCATGTAAGGGAATATTCCAAGGTTCTGGGAATAGGATGTGGACATTTTCACGGGGGGTCATTCTTTCTATCACAAGTCTACCTCTGACTGCTGGCAATGCGTTTTCTTTTAGCATGTGTGGTGTTGAGGGAGATAAGATAGAGAATGTAGTACTCTCCTCTGTGAAGAGCTCAGAAGGGATGATTCATTATTAATTGATTAGTCAGACAAATGGTAGCACATTTAAATTCAGCAGCTAACATGGTTTAAAAGTTAAATAATGCAGAAATAAATTGATGTAGTGGACTTTGAAAGTTGTATAAATTGTATGACAAGGAACTCATCACAATATTTTTAATTGATGTTAATACATTTATGAATTTAACAGTCTAAAAAGATAGTGACAAGGATTAAGGTAAATACAGAAAGTTTTTTTCATTTTCAATGTTTCATTTTCTGTGGAATGAAAAAACCTACATTAAGAAATATTTTAATTGCATAGCACTTTATTCTTTGTAAAAATTTTTTTCAATCTCTATTCCCATTTGATTCCCCGTTAATCTTGGAGGTAATAAAACTGATGTTTTCAAAACTGCTTTATAAATATGTTACCTCTTTTAAGGCCTGGTAACTACCATGTATCATTGGTTTTACTATTTATTTTTTCTGCCACTTCTAATTTTGAATTTGCCATTTTATATTGAGTTGTTTTATAACCTGCTGAAATATTTAGAGATTAGAAAGTGTTTTAATCCTAATAAACAGAATGTCATCCACGAGATGTGGAAAGTTTTAGTAAATTCCCCAGAGTCACACAGCTAATTGGTAACAGAGCCTGGCCTGCTTCCTTGTTCACTGGACACCCACTCTAAAGTGATTACGTCTGGGTCACTACCTCCCAAATCTAAGACAGAAATTAATGAGCCCTTGGCCTTTTGATTTTGCTACCTTGCAGGTTTATTTGTGTCATATGTAATTGGCAGTAAGTACATTGGTGTGATGTATTGGTGTGACACATTGGTATCACATTGGTGATGATCGAGATCATCTTGATTTTGGCTGAGGAAATATATATCCTATAAAACGCTTATTAAAGTAGGTCTTCAATATGCAAGCAGTCAGGGGTGGTCATTGTAATTAGCAAGCAAACTAGAGCCATATTTAACGTTCTGAAATAAGCCTTTGGTAAGTTAAATGAATACTTTTACCTTAATATTTATGAACATTTGTAAATATTCTGTCTCCCTCCCTCCGTCTCTTTCTCTTACACAAGCACTCATATTCCCACACAATTTCAGTATCTTTATTTGTAAAAGAACAAGTTGAATGTGGTCATATATTCTTTCTATGATTCAGGTAGATTTTTACAGAGATATTAACATAGAGGATGCTTTATAGTAGAGGAACACCAATGCAAATGTGGTTTGATAGATTTAAATATCGATTAGATATCTAAAATTAGCAAAGATTGTCTCTCACTGTCTTTGATGTGATATCAATGTGATAGTGAACATACTAAGTTAGAAAAAATACCTATCTGCTTTGACCCTTTTAAATTAATTTCTTAAAAAAATCAGTTCTGTTCTGAATAATTCCATAGATCATTTTCCTGAGGAAGTGATTTCCACATAGTGGTGGCACGCTATAGCCAGTGATTATAGAAATGGAAATAAAGCTATGACAGTTAACATATTTTTATTTATTACTTAGTAAAGAAATTAAATTACAAGTTATGTTTACTTAAGCATAATATATAGCTATTTTAAAATTTTAAAGTTTTCCATGAGATTTTCCTTGTCATGTGGACTTATCAGTCTTTATGATTCCTTTTTCCAAAAAAACCACTGACATTAGTCTATAAATTACAGGGTGGCTGTACATTAACACCAGAAAATGTTATTGTAATTGCTTGAAACACCATCAACAAATCATTCTAATGTCTACTTTAGCTCAGTTTGAAAAGAATAATATGTGTTGACTACAGCAAATCAAAATAAACCTCTGTGTTTCCCACTACATTCTTCATTTTGCCTTAGTTCTAAAATATGGATTAGCTCTTACTGCTTTTTTAAAGGAAAATAATTACAGTGCATTATGAATCTATAACAAATTTGTTTCGCTGAAGTGTTCAAGTACAAATTTATTCAAACAATAGACTAGTCAGAGACACAATTACTACCTTTTGTCGTAAGGTAAATTAATGGTTATTGGTAACTAGGAACAAACTCATCAGTACTTTTGTGTGACCTGAATCTCTTTTCATAAAATGTATTTAGAAATTTATGCACACAGCTTGGCAAAATGCTGTTTGGTTTTGTTTCTGGTAGTTAACTCTAATTCCTAAGGGCACATGGTTTCTTGTTTTTACACAAAATTTATAATGTTACCACATTGTGTTCAGGTATGTGGAGTGATAAAGTGTTAAGTGACTGTTACTGAGATTATGGTGTCAGAAAAAATGTTTGTATCTTTCTTAGATAGGGAATGATATTGATTATAAAACATAATTTTCAGTGGTGGTCCACTTTTTCCTATCATTTTTAGGTTGTTATTCTCCTAAAAGCTACTAATCCAGTTAAGGATTTCCAAGAAGACAAATGATTTTAGGGATGATATTTAAATTCTTCAAAATGAGAGAGACTGAATGATTTATAATTGATTATTCACTTAAAGTTGTTTCTGTTCAATATAATTCTTAGTTAGGAATGTAAAGTATTTATCATATTTATAGGTTCTATCTTAGACAACATGTTCAATAAGAGACTACAGATAAGCATTAATTTGCTAATTTCCAGCCTAAGACTAATTGTTTAAGGTTCTGTGTTTACCATAAATGAAAGCAAAATTCAGATTTTGTCAACTAAATATTCAAACCTAAAAGTGGGTTGGGTGGAGAATAATAACTTTGGCTTGAATAGACTGGTTCATTTTGACATATAGTTTCTTTATAGACCATATATTTAAAGTTGATATTTTATTCTTACTGTATTAAAATTGGAAACAACAGAGTAGAATGATTCAATTTTCTGATAATTTTGATAGTGTGATACCAGAGAGTTCTCTGTTTCACAGGCAGAATGCCCATTTTAATGACATATTAATGCAAATAATATCATTTGTTTTGGAATAACTTATTAGATTAATTCTTCTGCTTTATCTGCTCATGAGATTATAAAAAATGGCAGAAAAATATATTAAAAATGTTCTCTTTTCTAGCCTTTGTTTATAGTTTACTTTGAGTTGCTTCTGTTTATAATTGTCTTAAGAATTCTTGCTGCTACTTTTACATTACCAATTAGCATGATCAAAATCTGAATATGTTTTAATGGCAGACAATACTGATTTTTATTGAGAATACAGAGATTAAGAAACAGATTGATAGGCCTGCTAAGAATGGTTTAGCCATTTCGGCCACCAAAAAGAATATAAATAGATCTATAGAAATATTGTTTTAGCTGAAATTTTGTATACAAAAGAAAACCCATAGGTTCATTAGATATTTTAAATGGTTTTATTCTCCAAAAGAAATAAAAACTATAAATTGCTCTTTGCTAAGAAAACCCAAATTCTGATTTTCTGCTGTCATTTCTGTAATTTACTGATTTACTTAATCCCATTTTGTCTGTAGTCTGAATGCTCAGGCAGTCTCCATGCTCTGCAGGTTTCAATTAGGATGGCTCTGCATAGGGAAAACTCTTAACAAGGCAGAAACTCTTTCTTCTTCCAGAAAACATTCTTTCAATATATATCATCTTGGAATATTAATGGGACCATTCACCTTTCGAACCAGACCACCAAGGGAGGCGTTTCATGGTCAGGGAAACTAAGACCTATAACTATGAAGTTTGTTTATTCCATTAACTGTCTCTATAGAGAAATATGCTTCCTTCACTTACCCTTTAGAGTTTGTGACTCTTCAGTTAATTAAGAAAGTAGATGTAACAGGTGCATTAATATAAATTTGTTCTTTGACAATAGTGGATTAATAAGGGCTATCTTTTTCAGAAGGAACAGCAAACCTTTTCAAAAAATCATGATACTTCAGGAAAAAAAGCAGGGTTATATTCAAATATATGCATATTTTAAATTAATATTTTAATAATTATTTTGATTCTCGATGTGTGAAAACATTAAAAATTAAAATGAGACCATTTTCTCAGCAATCCCATAACCTGCTGCCTTGGGCATATGCAAATCACTGAAGTTGCCAGAGGGTCACTTATGTGATTCTCTCTCTAGTGCAGCACTAAATGTTAGGGTTGCTTGTTGATATCTAATCCTCAGTTAACATCATAAATCAGTGCTTGTCAGATCAGGGAAGCATATTAACTAGAGTTATTGTATTTCAAAACAGTTAGGAGTGTTTTTTTATTCTGACAGCTTCCCAGAGAGGGGGCTCTGTGATGGGTAGCTGTGATTTCACACCTGTGAGTAGGCTACGCATTGCCAGTTATTGCCATTAAGGGCAACCTTAGTGAGCACGTCGTAATTCTCTCTGCAGTCCTCCATTC
Source organism: Orcinus orca (assembly GCF_937001465.1). Classification (NCBI taxonomy): domain Eukaryota; kingdom Metazoa; phylum Chordata; class Mammalia; order Artiodactyla; family Delphinidae; genus Orcinus; species Orcinus orca. Next base: position 126,080,384 of record NC_064563.1, read on the forward strand.
TAATTCTTGTCACAACCAAAGTTATTTACTCCCTTTACCAAGCTAACAGCTGCCAGACAAGTGCCTTTTTATAGAGTTATACAATTTTAGAAAGGGTAAGGGGGGGCTGTACAGGATATCTTATCTGAATCTTCATTTTCCTGTTGAAGATAATGATGCCTTTTCATTATTGGGCATTGACGATGCTTTGGTCCAGAGAAGGTGTTTAACTTGCTTATTTAGAATTATAAACCCAGTTTGTCTTGTTCTAGCATCCTGTTCTTTCATTCTCCCTGTTTCTCTGCCTCTCTCTGTCTCGATGCACTGTTACCTACAGAAAAAAAGTGTTTTTCCAGCCTCAATGTACTGTTTTGCAATACATTGCAAACCAATGGAAACATCTACTGTAGAAGTAGTGCAATATTCTATAGTCAGTATATCACAAAATTAATGTATTTTTTGCAGATTAAGAAAACCCATAAAGTTAAGAAAGAGGTATCAATTGAAAAGGGTTTTTTGATAGGTTTACTTTACAAAGGGCCATAAGAGTAACACAGGACCGATGAAGACCACAAAATAACGTTCTTTTCGATCAGAATATTGTAAAACTATTATAGCCGAGAATAAGATGAGGCTTTTGGAAAATGTTGACAACAATAAAAAGTAACTTGGGGAAGCCTTTATGTGATGTGAAAAGATGCTATTACTCAATAATTGGGTAAGTCTTTACCCAATGAATATTTAAATAAAAATATTTAAATGAAACAACTGTATGGTTAGCTGATGTCAGAAGGTGGATATACAATTCTTTTTCAATTCTTTGAGAATAAATTTCAAAGGAGATAGTTCAGGAACACTGAAGGTAGAGTTAGGTGAGGAATCTTTAGGAAAACAATTCCCTCTTCTAAGTGATTTTCATCTTCCTTATCTCAGTAGATTATATCACAGAGTGATACCTGAACCTAGGTAAGGACATTTTATTGATTTGTAACAGGTTAAGGAGTGTGTCAACTTTCATTACTTTTAAGCACGGTGGAACAATTTTTAACATATTTGTACATTTTCCTTAAATAATAGCACATACACAAAGACAAAGATTATGCTATTTACACAGAATTAAGAATCTAAAATTTGGAAGATGTCTAGAGATTGTTCAACTTGACTACATAAATAGACTGTGGTGTGGGATTAATAGACAAACATTTCTCCTCGCTTTCTGGGGCAAGTATTTTATATTTCTAGGAATGAATTTAACAGGGAAGTAAGATTCATCTTCCTAAATTTAGAAATTGGTGTTAATATGCAAAAATATCAGGGATTCTTCTTTTCATGTATTTTAAATTCTTTGAGCTTGAATTTTCCATCTATAAATGAGGAATGTGCCAACTAAAAAATGAAGTGTGAATTACTGTTTTCAGGCCCTTCATTTCCCATAGCAACTGTTTTACAGGGTTGATGTTAGGCACCTGAAATGGATTATCAGTTCTAAAAAAAGGAAGAATAGAGTTGACTAGGTAAATGAAATACAAGCTTTATATAAATCTTATTTTCTGCAAGAGCTGTTCCTTGATCAGTAGGTTTAAATAACAACAAACACTTTTCTTAGAGAACACATTATTACACTTTATCTCTTTGAAAGTGTTATAAGAAGCCCAGAGAAACAAAATACAATCCCTGAAATCCAAATATCAATATGCATATTGAATTTTATTGTAATGTACCATCAACATAATTTACCCATCATTTATGCTTATTAAATCATTTGACTAAGAAATGAGAAGCATTCTTTTTCTTAAAAGATAAGTTGAAGCATATGAAAATTTGCAAAAGTTTGAGTATACATTGATGTAGATAGGACAGTGGCCAAACCAAAAGTGGTTAAGAATACGCCACTAACAGGAGCTTGGGGAGGGGTTTTTGTAGAGAAGATGCAGAAGCAAAGCAAGGAAATTATTTGATGGGCCATAGCTTAAGCAGTTACCTTCTTCTGGGAAAGCTTCACTGGCTGTCTGTGATTGGTTTTTGTTACATTTCATTTTCTGGGATTTAGATTCCTTGATTCTGGCTTTGGTTTTGGTTTGCTGAGCACGTTACTAAGGCATTAGAGCTACCTCAGTCTACTGGTCTCCTTGTTTAATTACAATAACAATTAAAAACATGTCAAATTTTAAGTAATTTACGAATGTGTATTATATTCATGTAAACATTTGTATACGAAGGCACCGTCGGCTGTAAGGGAACTTAAATTATTCCTTTCTCTGTTCCATGCCCTCTGCAAAGGGCTATGTTTAAGTCCATGCCAATATCACAAATTGTAATTGGGTCTTAATAGGAAATAAGTTCAGTGGTTATAGTTCAGTGGTTAAGAACCAGGGCACTGGACAGTATAGCTAATATAGAATTCTAGTAATATCAGGTAGAATCTAGGATGAATAATTTAATCATCTTGGATAATATTTATCCCATGGGTTTATTTTGAGAATTAAATAAGATAATATAGATAAATTGGATGGTACCATATCTGGCACTTACTAAGTAGCTTTTGTTTTAGAGGAAAAAAGTATTTGTGAAGAAACAATATTGTATAAACACAATGTTAGTAATTTGACTTTTTATTAGTTGATGCAGTCAAATTATGTTTTAATTTAAAAGATAAAATATATATGAATCTTTGAGAAGATGAAAACAATCCAAAACATAAAGGTTACGGAACTTACAACAGACTTTGCTGGAACACACTAATCAAGTATTTTGGATAATTGACATTTTGACTATTTTAAGCCATAGAAGGAGTATCTTTTTCAAATATTTAAAGACTGTATATGTGTGTATGTGTGTGTGAGAGGGGCAGATAGAGAAAGAAAAAAAAAAGAAAGAATATCCTTATTAATACGATATCTTACTACAAAACCTATCAGTACATTTTACCTACCAAAAATATGAATTTTAGTCAATGTCCTAAGGGTACATTTCATAGCTACTACAATCTTTAAAAATATAATCTTCTTGCAGATTTATGCTAGAAGGAGATAATCTTCCTTGTCAGGGTTGTGGATATCCTGAATAGAAACAAAAGAGCAGGACTTGTAACAGATGGTCCCTATTACTCTGCTGGTGTATTGATATTTTAGTATTAAATTTAGCATATGTAAACTTCATATGATCATAATGAGGAAATACAAGCCCACTCCATTCCACTGTGGGTGCCCCTTCAATCTCCTGTTAAAAGTTGTATTCCTCTAAAACACAGTCAAGGGTGAAATAGTAGAACTACCGTAAGATGAGTGTTCCCTTTTCTGTAAAATGAATGTAGTGATACTTGCCTTATGGATATTAACTGATTTAATGTAAATCAAAGTCAGTATGCAAGACCTGCCTCATAGTAGGTAAAAACTAAATGTTATTGGCAATGAATTAATCAGTGTTTTTGTCATCAGATATACTTTTTTTGAAAATTGAAGTAGGCCTATGTGAAGGAAATCATAATTGGAGCCCTCAACTTCTTTCAGTTTAACATGGTGACATATATCACATGATGTCAGCCATGTTCCCCTCTTTTTTATTTGCCTGCAGAAGCATTGCCTTTTTTCACAACCATTCTCTCTGACCTATCTGGTATACAAGATGCATAGAAGATTTATATCAGATATATAGGTTTTAAACCTGCTGAATCCACACTGTAGGGATTTAAATTGTGGTAGCATCACTTACTAGTTGTCTGAATTAGAGCAAGTTATTTAAACTCTCTTTGGCTCAGTTCTTTGCCTAGAAAAGGAGGATAATTCTAATGGTTCTTTACTCCCAGGATGGGCATGAGGATTAAATGTAACATGTAAACGGTTCAGAATAACTCAGATCTTGGTAGATGTTACCGTTTGTTTTCTACAGTATATAGTAAGGTCTCATCATTCTATTTAATGTGTCTGTCTTCTGTAGGAGACAGTGAGCTCCCCGATGGTAAGGAAAATGCTACATATCTTTCTATATTCTAACACTATCCCAGTGTCAAGCAAATGGCAGAGGATTAATATTTCAGTGGTTGTTATACGTAATTTTAAAAGCAAGCCCTTGAATTTAGATGCCCTGTTAGATGCTATTGGATTCTCTTTTCACAAATCCAAACACTAAATCTCAAATTTCTCAAGGGAATTACATGTAACTAATTTTATATTACATACACATTGATTATATGTGAGAAATCATATATATGATTGCATATATAAATATGTAAATATAATAATATATATTAATTAGACATAGGTGATTATGTGGGGAATATATATAATTTTTTTTCTCCTAAAGCAGCTTTTTAAATAACTTCTTTACTTCTTCTTCCCTTGAAACCTTATTAGCACACACCCATCTGATATTGTATAGAATTTTCTTGGCAACTATTTCTGCTTCATGTCTTGGTTTAGATTTTCTTTCCAGCACTCAGAGGTGCTTGTAGCTCATTCTCAGTTGCGTGTCTGCATTGACACTGCAGTTGAGGGAAACTTTATTCTTATTGATTTTTATTTTTCAGTTTGATTAGAGGTAATGTCTATGAGGGCATAAGCAAAGATACTAAACTCTAGCTATGCTGTTTTGCAAAGAAAAAAATATGAGGGAAAACTACAAGCAAAAACCAAACAATAATAACATCTGAGAAAAATTAATACTTACTTTGTCGGAATGAGAACTTTTTCTCTAAATGGTATTTATTTAATGATTTAATGGTATTCTTCTTCCTAATTTATGAATCGGCTTTATTTTATTAAACTAATCTCTAAAAGAATAAAGTTAGCATATGCTGCTAGCACATATTACAACTGCCTAAATACCATTTGAAGAAAGAGAATGTGGCTAAGTTTATACAGCTGCTTTATGAAACAGAACCCTTTCTCAGAAATGCATTTGTGATATCACTTGGTTTGTGTAAGTTAGAGAACCTATACCATTAATAATTAAATAGTTCAGTTGGGTTTGCTTTAAATGATAATGATTATATAGTTAAAAATGCACTAATTTCTGCTGGGGTATTTAAGACGATGCTTGTAATTCTTCAGTGATTTCTTTGATAGGATTAAGTGAATTTTGGTTAAATACATATTTTTTTGAAGTAACGACTGTTTGAAAAATAGAAAAATATTCTTGAAAACAGAACTAGTTTTGCTAATGGGTTGCCATTTGATCCTAAGTATTCATTAACCAGGAGGTGGCTAATGAGCAGATGTTTAATGAGCAATGAAAATGAATAGACAGGTTTTTATGCTTGTTTATTTCATACTGACTGAGGTATAGATATGGTTGATGAAAAAAAAAGTATCTAATTTGATGGGACTTAATGGAAATATGTTATAATAATAGAATTGATATTGTGAGGAAACTTGCATTAAAATTTTAGAAACAAATATTAATAAAATTTTAAAATCAGTGATACACAGATAGCAGCAATAATTATTGAAACAAGTGTCAACTCATATTTAATAGGTTAAACAATTTTTTTAATCCTCTTTTGTATCTCATTACCTTGCTAATAGCTGGTTTACTGCTTATTTACTGGGTTAGGAAATTCTGTGGCTTTTTGTTTGTTTTGGTTTACAAATTCTATATATTCATGGAATCTTCCATCTTGGGTTCAGTTTTACTGACATAAGTCTTATATGTGATGTATCTCTCATAAGATAATCACATAGAACTAAAAAAGTGTTAGGCAATTTATATACATCTTTAATAGTAAAACATTTGGGAAAATATTTTAAATGAGTTTGTATTATATGAAGAGGGGGAATGGCAATTTTCAAATGCCTTTTCCATTTGAAAGTACTATTTCTTCACTTTCTTCTTTTTGGCCTATTGTTTAAAAATAATTTTCATATACAGGTTTCTTAAATTTTGATCTCCTAAGTGAAAATTTTCAAAGAAGCAAGTTGTTTGGGCTCTACCTTAATAAAATTCTTTACTGTTCCATTTGTGCAAATATTTTCCTTGTATGGGCCCTTAAGCATTACATTTTAAAAAATTATGTGTTTTAATTTTACTTCATTTCTTTGCAACTCTCACCAAAGTAAAAATCACAGCTTTTCTTTGAATTTTACCTCATGTCTGCTTGTGAAATCAAATTCTTTTACTTTAAACCCTCCCCACCACATCTAAATATGGAACACATTTTGGGAGTAATGGAATTGAATTAATCATAATTTATTCCTTAATTTATCTTTATAGTCATTGATGAAATTGTACAGTGTTATGTTTATATTTTGTTTCCTTTAGTTTTTATTTATATGCTATTGCAACTAAACTGTACAGATTAAATACCCTATAGTGATCAAATTGGATGTAATTTTTCATGTCCATAAAATACTGCTACATTAGGCTTCTAATTACATGCTTGATTCTTTTTAATGGATTCCTAATTCATGGCAAAACCCTTCTGAATTGCCTAATAAGAAGAGCATGAGGGGCTTCCCTGGTGGTGCAGTGGTTGGGAGTCTGCCTGCCAATGCAGGGGACACAGGTTCGCGCCCTGGTCTGGGAAGATCCCACATGCCACGGAGCAGCTAGGCCCGTGAGCCATGGCTGCTGAGCCTGCGCGTCTGGAGCCTGTGCTCTGCAACGGGAGAGGCCACAACAGTGAGAAGCCCGCGTACTGCAAAATAAAAGAAGAGCATGAGAACTGGAATCAGCCACTGACTGTCATAGCCAGTTCTTTCTCTGCAGATTACCATAAGGAGGTTAGGTTATATGCTAAAATTTTCATTTAATATTGTTAATATTACATAAGGTTAGCATATACATGGGCTTTTGAAAATGTACATAGTATGCAAGCAGAGATAGTATCATTGGGGTAGGAACATTTGAAGACAACCTGATTCATTACACTAGATTATTAGATACACACTAATCCTACACTCTGTCTTAGATAAAGTGACCAATCTAATGACTACTCACATTGACTAACTAGAACTTGCAAAATTTGGACGTTTATCCGATTCACATTAAGTACTGTAATATGCAAAAATGTTTTTATCCTTCATGAATCCATTTTAATATGATCTACTCCTTAATTTGTGTTTCACAAACTCTCCCAATTTATAACAGAGATAAAAAAAGTGAAAGGTGTAAATTTCCTTAAGGATACACTGAAGAAATAAGCATTTTAGAATCCAGTTACTTTATTTCAAAACCTGCTTTTAAGTGGAGTTAAGTCTGAGATTATGTGCCACTCATACATTGTTTTTCTACTTGTGGGGTGGGGACATTATGAGTGTTAAGAGAACTCTAGTGTCTCAATACCACAATTTTGGCCAAAATAAAAAAGATGCACTGATTCATATTGCTTGCTGTTTTCTACATTGACCCCTTTTGGTTCCTTATTTTTTCCCAGTTCTATGTTATGCCAACTCCACTTAGTATTATTCCTCAACTTTGGAAATGTAACATTTTTGTTTGTCCTATTAGAATGAAAACCATCAAAGTCAGAGGCTGTGTCTTATTCATTTTTGGATTCCCCACAGGTCCTGTCACTAGTCTAGCAAAGGTCCTAAAGTTTTTGTATTGAGGGTATTACCTTCTTGGTGCCTTACTCTCTTGATTTGAGAAATGAAAATGAATTCAGTGCCTAATTCCCTGTGTGACTGTTAGAGTTAAATGAGTTAATGCCTGTGGTGCTTGGCACTCATACGCACTAAGAGTGTAAGCTATTGTTAGTTAACATTAGCATTCTTGAGGTTGTAGGAAACTTGATAGCAGTATAAAACATTAACTTCATTATGGAAATTGTTAAATATTTATTTAGTAACAGTTTGACAATCTTCATTTCTTTTCAGGAAGATAGTTAAATTTGCTTCTCTTCAGACCGTGGAGTCTGGGTCCAGGGTTACTTGGTGTTCATTGTGATGTATGGTTCAGATGAAAGATGTGTCTGTCCAGGCTGCAGGGAGAGCTGTCAATAGCACATTTCAGTCTCTTTAGGAATTGCTTCAGCTCTGGATGGTCTCATGCCTAGGGTCACGCTTTTTCCCAGGGTTTATGCACAGCCAATGGCCAGTAGAGGTAGGTTATCAAGGCCTGGCCCTCAGTGTACATCTCAGAAAAATTCTAAAGCAGCCTTCCAACTCTTGAGCTCCCCATGGATTGGCTGAGGCTGTCGCTGGATCTCTTGTAGTTTGACTTCTCTGTCTTCCCAATCCTGCATCTATCTCTCCCCTTTCATAGGTGGTGGGATCCCAAGGGCACTACTTAATAAATATCCTACAGGCTAAACCACCTCTGAGGCTGTTTCCAGGAAACCCAGCCTGAGAGACTCACATACCACTGTAGCTTTTCACATAGTTGATGTTTAATAAATAGATATCAAATTGAGCTGAAGAACAAAATATAAAGAACTCCATTTCAGAATCCAAATTATTTGCAAATCAGGTTTCCTAGGCTGTCTGTGTTAGGCTGGGGATAAAGTTAGTCATAATAGGTGTTTTGGCTCAACACTGTATCTTTGGCATGGAGGCAAATACTGTTTTGTGAAAGAACAGGCAGAATGTTTCTGTAATTTTGTAACATTTGCTATTTCACAACTTCTGTTTCTCCCTTTTCTTCTTCCAAGTCAACTTTATGGATTCTCACAAAAGTGTGAGAATATCCTTATCTCTGTTACTGGAAGATGCTTACTAACTAAAGTCTTGTTTTGCCGCTTTCCGTGGCTAAGGTCTCTGATGTAACAGAAACAGCAGCTCAACAAATCAGCTTCAAAGTAGTTGATTTCTCCACCACTGTTATTGTTGATTTCAAGCTAGATTCTCCAATTGAAGGAGAGACTCTTTTAACCATGATCTCAGTAAACTCTGTAACTGGGGACTCAAAGGCATGATGCCTTTTTCTTCAGTGCATTCCAAAGATTTTATTCCAAGTTCTGTTTTAGGTGTGACTTGTTTGTAGCATGTTTTTCTCTAGCACATTAAAGATTCTATGGGGCCTGTGATGGACAAGAATCTAAGGCATAGTCCAAACATTAGCATTGAAAATCATCCCTTCCCTTAAATCCTGAAACTCCATCTTCCTTAGAATGAATTCTTTCTCCAGAAGGCTTTCAGTCTGTTAGGCAAATAGATCTCCGGTGGCCCACACTGTAATCCTGCCGGCCAGACAAGTTCAGACAGGTTAGAAACCTTATAATGAACACAGTTTAAGCTCTGGCTGGGTTTCCATTATGATTAAAAAGTAAATGATTGTGTAGTATCCTGCTTACTCTTTTCCTCAAGAGTGAAAATAAAAGTAGATAATATTAGACCATTTAACACAGAACTCTTGGCCTTTTAAGGGAATTTAAAGACAATAAAGAGTTCATTAAACCTGTACATAGTCAGTTCTAAGGTTTTGTGTTTTTGTATGTGTGTATTTTTTTGTATTTTGCTATGCTTCACTGTTATCATTACCATTTCTCATCTTTTAAGGATTTATGTATATACTTTCTTTTACTAAGAGCAGACTACTGTTTCGTGAATAAGAGCAAAATATGTTATCTTGTTTGTGTGTTCCGTTGTGAAGACATTGAGAACTAGTTGTTTTAATTCTATAGAATTAACAAAATTGTATTAATAGGCTCTATTTAGTTTAAAAAATTGCTTCTGAGTACTTATATGATGGCTATACATTTAAATGTTGAAAGGGAAAATTAGTTTTTAGTTTAAAAGTTGGAGGTGGGCATCAGAGTACGGTTGATAACTTTTAATCATACTTTCTTATTTTCTTTATTTCCGATAATATATTATTTTGAAAATTTCCATATCCATTCTTACATGAATATGGTATGTTGTTTTGTACTTATTTATATTAAAAATAGTTGTTTTTATTATAAATTTCGATGAAATTCATCTGTGAAGCATATGGACCAGATGCCATTTTAAATAGTTAACTTTTATTAATTTTAATTTATTTTTATGTATTTTTACCTATTTAGGTTTTCTGAATTCTGGAGGTCAACCTTGTAGACTACATTTTATTTTTAAAAAATCTATTGTTTTCTCTAAATTTAATTTTTTGCTATTTATTTGAATGTTAAATTAGTTTATAAGAATTGCTAATTTCCATATACATATTTATGTTCCCTTATATCATTCCTATGCTGTACATTTTTCTGTTTTCTTTGTCACAAATATATTATTTTTTAAAACCTAGCTTTTATTATTTAAAAATTTTAATTGAAGTATAGTCGATTTACAGTATTATACAAGTTTCAGGTATACGACAGAGTGATTCAGTACTTTTATAGATTATACACCATTTAAAGATATTATAAACTAATGGCTATATTTATCCCCTTTCTATCTTTTTGTGCTTTTGTTTTCTGTTTCATTAACTTAATATTTTTCATATTGCTCTCCTAAATTTATTTTGTTTCTCACTTTCTTCTTATACATTTACACATGTATGTGTGTATGTATATATATAATGTATATATTCCTTTTTAATTATAAAACGTTTACTATTTTGAAAATTCCTCTGAGTACAACTGTATCTATTCCCATGGGTTTGAACTATTCCTTTTTTTTGTTTTTTTTTTGGTACGCGGGACTCTCACTGTTGTGGCCTCTCCCGTTGCGGAGCACAGGCTCCGGACGCGCAGGCTCAGCGGCCATGGCTCACAGGCCTAGCCGCTTCTTGGCATGTGGGATCTTCCCGGACCGGAGCAGGAACCCGCGTCCCCTGCATCGGTAGGCGGACTCTCAACCACTGCGTCACCAGGGAACCCCTGAACTATTCCTTTTTTTAACCTCTGCATGTTTGTATAATTTGAATTCTTAGTTTTTATTTCTATGTAGGTTTAAAAGATGATTCCTAGAAACACCAATTACTCAGCCCAACCCAACATCTGGAATGAAACTTGATATTTTAAGTGGTTTGACTAAAGAATTAGAAACTCTAATTTTGAAAAAATAAGCACTATAAACCACAGATTATTCCTACCTGGACAAATGTCATTGCAGAACATTTTTTATCATTTTGTGCTATTGCATAATCCGAATTACAAATATTTTTGATAATATTACATATTAGGAGTCTAGGCATAAATATAAATCCATTGTTGAATATATTTTGGTCAACATTGCCATGCTGAACAAGATGATTTGCTTTTTAAAATGTACTTTAACGTTTTCATTTTAATTTGAAAATCTTACTACTAATTTATTCCTCTGGTCTAACTTTGTAGATTAAAATGTTAAGGTTATAACTTTGATTCAATACATGAAGATACACTACTCATATACTAGCTCATGGTGGTTATAAAAAAATTTAGAGGCATGATTTTTAATCAAATCTATTAAGACATACTGCCAAAGAGTCATCATCTAAATATTAGTATTACACACATACGTATAGAAAAAAATATATGTTGCAGTTCTACCTGCAAGTATGTGCATAAGTAGAAATAAATACCTAATAAATACCAATGCTCAGTTTCAAAATATGAGGTTAGTTTATAACTAGTGACACTATGGTAGTCATTTAAAAGGCAAATAAATTGGTTCCAAAAGAAGTCACATTAAGCTCACTCTAAATTGTTAGGAGAGAAAATGAGTTGAAATTTTGGCTTACTATATTTTTGTAAAAATTAATACAAATCGGCCTGTTAAATTTAGATTCTGAACATTTGCCCTGTAGAGAACTGTGAGTGTGAGAAAAGCATGACAGAACCTGAGAGGTGTACTACTTACTTGAAACTAACTTTAACTTTTTAAGGTACATCTCTGGTAGCCCTGAGGAAATAATCCATGGTATTGTTTCTGCCTCATAAATCTTTTCAGTTAAACACTTTCTTAGAATGAAATTTCTTAAATGCAGAAATGAAGAAGTTATTGCTTAAGCTCCTAAGTTGGGACCATTTTCTTTTATTTTGAGATTGACAGGAAAAATGTGTATCACAAATACCTTAACAGAAAATGAAACATAATGCTATTATCTACTGGAATGAAATACATGTATGGTATTTCTTTATCTGACCTCTCTTAATTTTTGGACAACCAGACCTGTTAAGTATTAGTATATACTTGATATTGCTGGATAAACTGAGAAAGGAGATTAAAACATAGAAGCTGCTATATCAGTTAAATGATCTCCGAAACACTTACACATTGGTGATGTGATCATCCTGTGAAACCTTTCAGATAATTTGTGTGTGTGTGTGTGTGTGTGTGTGTGTGTGTGTGTGACAGAGAGAGAGAGAGAGAGAGAGAGAGAGAGAGAGAGATTATACCCACTGAACTACTTGGAAGGATAGTTTAAAAATAACTTTATCGGGCTTCCCTGGTGGCGCAGTGGTTGAGAGTCCGCCTGACGATGCAGGGCACGCGGGTTCGTGCCCCGCTGGGAAGATCCCACGTGCCGCGGAGCGGCTGGGCCCGTGAGCCATGGCCGCTGAGCCTACACTTCCGGAGCCTGTGCTCCACAACGGGAGAGGCCACAACAGTGAGAGGCCCGCGTACAGCAAAAAAAAAAAAATAATAACTTTATCATCTCTCTTGATCCAGCAAGATAGTATCCAGTAAGTCATAAACAGGAAACCACATTGATGATTTCCTTTGCTAAAAATAATGATAGGTTTAATATATTAATAAGATAATTTTTAGGTAGAGGATAATCATGGGGAATCTGAATTACTTTGAGAGCAGTCCTATTTGACCACTGTCTTCTTAGTCTGTGCTCATTAATTTGAGGTGTGATGAACTCTCAGAAGCATGAAGAGTTCCTTAGTAATCTATAAGTACAAAAGCATGTCGCATCTCAAAACAAAATGGAAAGCACTAGGGGAAGTGCTGGTAGAGGTTAATGGTTAGGACAAGGCCCAGGAGCGCCACAGGTGGGATTAGACTAATAACCTCATCACTCTGTAGATATTATTTACACTTCCTCAGCTTTAATTTCTTCATGTGTAAAATCATAACAATAATAGGGACTAATTCACAGACTTGATGTAAGAATTGAAAAAGAAAATCCATGAGAATAAAATGCCTGGTACCTCCCAGGCTCAGTAATTATTAGCTCATATCACCAGTGTTATTACACTTACACATCCCTAAATGTATAGTATACATTTCTATGGGAATAGAAATCCATTCAAATGAATAAAAGATAAAATAGTTCACCTGTTCTTAAAGTACCCCATTTTAGCAATAGCTTGATATCCAATAAACTGTTTTCTCTCTGGGGATAGAAATTCTGGCTTAAGCATTTTTATTTGCACTGAATCAACCACTGTCTATACGCATAGTAAAAAGTAATTAGAGAACAAAAGCCAGGGGGTATTTATATATTGGAAGTGATACAGAGTATTGACAGGATTCATTTTAAGATCTAAACGTGGAGTCAGATTGTCATATTTATTCATGAAAGTTTCCAGTAGTATACACCTTGATTAACAACCTGTGTTGAATTTAATTTTGAGCAAAAGTGGTAAGAACATTGTGGAATTCCAATTGAAATTAATAAGGAATTCTATTTTATTTGACTTTTTTTTCCTATGGCATAATTTTATTTTATATATTTAGGATTATGTTTCCCATTCTTCTAGCTCATTCATCAAGTTGAAAAATTCCTCAAGTGACATTCTAAAATAAATGGATAATTGCCAGCAGAGGGCCAAGTGACAAAGAGATGTGTTGTTTTAGTCACAAAAGACCTTTTGTTACTTCTGCTAAAGAAAAAACTTATCTAAAGCGCAAGGAAGGGTCAGTTCTGTTCAAGGTTACTTAACTCACTGAATTGCTGCTGCTACTGAAAGTTGGAGTGTAGTTTTGATTTAAATGTTTTAAAATTGAGAATTAACAGAGATAGATAAGGATATCATGATGAAAAGGTCAAGGGGAACCTGCAGATTTGGGAAGGATACCCTTCAATAGCTAGAGCTGGAATCATGTAATAGGAAAGAAACAAAACTCTTGACTCTTTGTACTTCTTTCTCCCCCATCTACTTTTTGGGCACTATATTACCTCTTTAATAACATATTGGAATGAATATTTTTGTTTTATTATACATAATCCTACTGCTTTGTAAAATACCCTTTTAAGGAAAACAACCTCAAAGAGCAAAACTTATAATATTAAACTTATAATAAACTTATGATATTGAAAGAAAGATCCAAGTGTCTAAATCCAGGTTTAAAAGCACACTTCTAGAAGGAGTTAAAATGCTTTCTTTGTAACCACTATATATTTCACCTTTTAAATATTGATGAAAATATTATAAAGAATTCACAGCAGCAGTTACTATGAATTTTGAAAGATTGCTGGGAAGGAGAGAGAGTGATTGCAACAAGTACAGTGAAACTATTGAGATGTAATAAAGAGATGCAATTATTTGTCAGTGAGTGAACCAGCTATATATTCTGCTTTCACGGCTTGAAATTATTTAACCATATAAGGGAATTCCTTTTTTAAGACATCATGTATGTAACCCTATTATTCTCAAGGTTTCCAGACTTCAGAGGAGTAACCCCTACTTTTATTGCCCAATGTCTGAAGACTTACATTCTACAAATATAAGTGATCCCCATCAGGTCAAACTTCTTACACATTCTACAAATCCATCCTGTTCCTGACTGTGGCTTGTCATCTCTCACCTGGTCTTTCTCATAATTTCTCCTCCAATCATAACTGGTCTTCCTGGGAACTTCTCCATGTAATTGACACTCTTACATTTAACCAAAGCATTTTTAAAATTGTCATTTTAAAAAGACTCTTTCTAAGGGTTGCAGATAAAATAATGCAATGCCAACATTGATTAGCTAAAAGTGGCTATCGGTCGCCTCTACTCTTAGAGGCTTCAGGCCTCTCACTTTCCCTGGGAGTCCTTTAACAGCCATTTCTTTCCTCAGACCCTCACCTTCTTTATTGGATACCTCTTAGATGTTAGCCTTACCTACCCATGATCAGAAATTCCAACTCCTCTCTTCTTCAGACTTCAGCCACTGGGAAGAGAAGAACATGATATTCCTGCAAAAAATGCCCTGCTCCTATAATCAAAACGACTTCTATGTAATTGGACGTACTGCTTAATACTTCATCAAAAACCATCTGTACCAGTGATCAGTAATGACCAGGAATTCTGGTGGATTGATTACATATGCTTAACAAAAAGATTGTACAAAAGTGGCTCCCAAATATCTTCCTAAAAAAAAAAAAAAAAAAAAAAGCTTTTAGACTAGGAACAAAAGGAAAAAGAAAAAGAAAAAAAAAAAAGCAAAGGCTAAATAGCAGGGGTTTTTCCACTTAGAGAAGTTTTTCAAAATTACTGGGACCCAGTTGCTGAGTGTGTGTGGTGTGTGTGTGTGTGTTGTGTTGTGTGTTGTGTGATATTATTTCATTGTACTCATGGATACCTAAGAGCAGTTTTCACATTTATTATGTTGGGATCACCTTAAATACACATCTACTTTGTAATAAATCAACCGATGTTTTAACTTCAATTTATATTAAAGTCATCACCAAACATTTGCTGATACACTCAAAGCAAAATAAAAAGAACATACAGTGAATTGCTGAAGAGTCAGAAGTTGTTATGTCAAGGATAAGATTTACATGGATTTTGAAATACTTTTGTTCTGTCAGTTATACATTCAGATATCTGTGGAAATAGCCTTACGTTTAAAATTCACACAGAATTTTTCTTCGTTTCACGCATACAATGACCCATTAGGTCATGTTTTTCCATGTGTCTAGACAAAGGAAAAATAAGTTTTTTCTTACTGCAGACAACCACTTGTCTCCACATTCATTTGCATTGCACTGTTTTCAGACTTTCTAGTGCCCTGTTTGAAAGACCATCCATGGTCATCAGTTTCCAATAGTTGTTAAAATATGATACTCAAAACTGAGTTTAATATTTGTGAGTGAGAGTATCTCTCTCTCTTCCTGTGGCATGGACATTAATCCTTTTAAAGCAACTTTAGTTTTCATTAGCTATTTCATCTACTGTGTCACAATGGAATATTATTCACCATTAAAAAAGAAGCAAATTCTGCAGTATGTGACAACACGGATTAACTTTGAGGACTTTATACTAAATGAAATAAGCCAGTCGCACAAAGACAAATACCATGTGACTCCACTTATGTGAGGTGTCTATAATAGCCAAATACATAGAATCAAAAATAAAGGAATGGTGGTTCCAGAAGCTGGGGGGGGGGGTGGAAGGACATGGGGAGTTACTAATCAAGGACCATAAGGTTTTAGTTCAGCCTGATGAGTTAAGTTCTAGAGATCTGCTGTACAACACTGTACCTATAGTAAACAATACTGTATTGCAGGCTTAAACATTTGTTAAGAGGGTAGATCTCATGTGAAATGTTCTTAAATCGATAAAACGAAAATTTTAAAAAGCTTAATTGCAATGAAATTAATATTTCATTTTAGACTTTGTGTCTAAGTTGTATATGACAAGTGTTTGATAAATAGGAACAATGTCTAAATGATCACACTATTTTGGGACCATGTTAACCTAAGACCCTTTTTATATTTAGAATACAAAAGCCTGTTGTGTGTATTAATGTAGTCTTTATCTTTTACATAGCATTTCTCTTACAAGCCACATTTTATTGACAAGTTAAAAATGGTTTTGCACAGTATCTTCTTTGATTTTACATTAATACACATTCTCAATCTGTAAAATAGTGGTTCTCAATGGGGATGTTTTTCCCCCAGAAGATGTTTGGCAGTGTCTGGAAATATTTTTGGTTTTCAACTGTGCATGAGTGTCGGGGTGCTGCTAGTATCTAGTGGGTAGAGTCGAAGGATGCTACTAACCTTCCTACACGCACAGCACCACCACCCTCAACAAAGACTTATCCAGTGCAAACTGACAACAGATTCACAGACTCAGAGAACAAACTTACGATTAGCAGGGGAGGAAGGATGAGGGGAGTGATAGATTAGGAGTTTGGGATTGACATGTACACACTGCTATATTTAAAACAGATAACCAACAAGGACATACTGTATAGCACAGAGAACTCTGTTCAATATTCTTTGATAACCTAAATGGGAAAATAATTTGAAAAAGAATAGATACATGTATATGTATAACTGAAACACCTGGCTGTACACCTGAAACTAACACAACATTGTTAATCAGCTATACTCCAATATAAAAAACAAAAAAACTGTTAATAGGGCCAAAGTTGAGAGATTCTGCTCTGGAAGTTAAAAGGTCATAATGTCTGAGCAATTATTTTTATCAATATGCTTGTTCAGATATGAAAATGCCCAACTTTATGGATTCTGCATAATTGTAATTAATTATGTGAAATATGCCATTCACATGTCTGAATTAATCCAATTATAGGGTGAGGATTGTGTTTGTACATGCTTGACATATATTTGTAAATGAATGACTATTGTGTATATGCTAATAGCAGTATATTTATTCCACTGCTATGAAATTTAATATAATTTCTTAAAATAGTGATATTTTGATACATTTCAACTTACCACATTACTGAAAAGCAATAAAATGATCATACCATCAGTGAAAATAATCACCAATAGTCAAACCATTTTAATATCCATTCTAGCGTTCAAGGATATGTAAATGTATTATGTTATAAATGCATAATCATATCTGTGTATGCATATCTCTATTTTCTTAGTCTAAATCCTCTAGATTTTGGAACATTTTCTTTAAAAAATTATTTTATTTGAAGCAAAAAATGTCAGTTCATATATGTTGAATTGTTTGTCCCTTTTAATTTTCTATACAGATATTATAAATATATTCTAAGCAGACAATTTTAGGCATCGAAAGATTATCAGAAAACAAGAATTTTAAGGCATATAAGAGCAGTAATAATATTAAATACCAATTAAAATTGTCATGACAAGGTATAAATCTATCACACAATATTAAGCAATGGTAGAAAATGATAAAATTGGGATACTGAAATATGTCTCTTTTTCAATAATCATAGCTTAATTGGGGGAAAAGTAGTGTATATATATGTACATATGCATATGTATACATGTGTATGTATACATATATATATACACACATATATATATTCTTATTGGGAAGGATAAGAAGGTTTTTTGCCTGTTTTCTGGCATATTTTAATGTGACAAACTGGAGCATTAGAGCAAGTAGAGAGGGAGAAGTGGGAGCTATAAAATGAATAGGAGCTGAAGGAGAATGCCCATGGTTGGAAGCCAAGTTATCCAGGGCCCTAATAAAGAGATTTTCTTATATGTGCAATATACATGCAACTAGAAGTGCTGGGGGAAAGGTAAGAATCCAAGTGAAGATGGGCCCTAAATTAAGTTTGTATGTATGGGATCTTGTCAGCTGACATTTTTCTCTTCTCTCTAAGGTAAAAAGATGCTGAATGGAAAGGGGGTAAGAATAGTATCAGGTTTGAAAAGATGTGAAGATTCAGAGTAGCTATTCAGAGAAAAGAAGCCAGCTGTAGACATTAGCTAGAAGGCTAAAGAATTCACCTGAATGGTACCAATCTACATAATCTGCAGGCACTTTGATATTTCTATTCTAAAAGAGAGTTAAAGGCCATATTAAATATTAAGCAGTCTCTTTCAAAGTATTCTCGAAAGTATAGTCTAGATGTCATTTCAAGTTATTGCTGAGGCTTGAGTTGATTATTAGTTGGCTGATTTTAACAACCACAGCTATAGATACTGAACACATTATTTTTCCTATTGTAAGGTGTGCTTTTATTTTTTCCTGTTTTTAAGATAAAGAACAAGACCATTTAGATTTAGATGCATTTTGTACTACTAAACTGGATAAGCATTCATGATCCCTTTCTTACCTGAACTGAAGGAGAGAGAGCTTTCTACATTTAAAAAATGAAACTCTCAATAGATAATCTGAATGGAAACATTTAATTAATTCATTCAGTGATGAGTTGGAGTTTAGACATATGTTACTGCTTATCCTTGAATCACAAATCTATTTTTTGTAACCTATCTATTTTGAAATATGTACTAGGGCAAAATAATATAAATTATATAGTTTTGGGATTCACTAGATGTTTAAAATATAAATTTGGTTGGACATGTGGTTATCCCTTGAAGGTCGCCTATTTACAGGGTCTGGACTGCTATTACTGAATTACATTAATTAATCTATTAAATATTCATGAGGAATTTAAAAAAATAATCATTATTTAAAGTGTTCTGTTGTTATATTTCTATAATATCACAGAAATATGACTAGTAATTTAGTGTGATGATGGTATACATTCTGTATTCTATATTGGAGAGCAGGCACAATAGAGAGGATAGGGTGGAACCAACTTTACAAAATACAGCTTGTCTAGCCACCTTTAATCCAGATAACAGTCCAGCTCTCCTCACTTAAATGATAAAGTGAAGTATCACTCGTATGATTACTTGGGCCTCAGAAGTGGTCACATGTAAAGTTACAGCATTTAATTTGGAAGAAGAAGAGTTTTAAGTAAGGAAACTGTCTTGAAGGAGAGAGTTTTTGTTTTATTTTTTAGCTATCTGTACAGATAAGTGTCAGCAAAGATGAAGGAAAGTGGTTGGGGAGACAGAATTACTTCCATCTGCAAAAAGCTGACTAATGGCAGCATCTCAAAGTATTTTATTTTATTTTTTTGTTATTTTTTCCTACATATACAGAAATGGTCAGCTCCATCCATAACATCATTGTCATAAACATATATTTTAACCACAGTAATGAAATCAGAAAAAAGAACATTTGAATGGTAAATCACAAGTTAAACACACTTTCATTATCCCACTACAGTATATACCCAACAAAGAGTCAGCATCTACTAAGTACCATGTCTTAGGCAGTTGGGAATAGCATGCCTGTTCTTTCAGGATTCAAAAACTAGAGAGGAAGCTAAGGGAGATGAATAAATACCTAAATGAGTAGAACATTGTGATGAGTAGGAGCAGAGATTTTATTATTTTTATTTATTTTATTTTATTTATATATTTATTTTTATATTTAAATTTATAAATTTATTTTATATATAAATATATATATTAAATAAAGATATATTTATTATATATATTTAATCATATGTTAAATATATTAAATTAATAAATATATTTTTATATAATAGATATTTATAAAATATATAAATTTATATATAAATAAATAAATATAAATATATTCATTATTTATATTTATTTATATATATTAATTATTTATATATTTTATTTATCTTACTTTTTTTATGAGGAAACTGAGACTCAGAGGGAGAAGTTAGCTCTACCTAGGTAGTTAGGCTAGTAAAAAGTAGAGCTGCAATTCAAAACTGTTTCCTTTCTGGTTCCATAGCCAGTACCCTTTTAAAGCTTTCATAGTAATTAAATATATTTATGTTTCAACATATTTTACCCACTAAAGTGACATTTATTTTTATGAGTATTAAACAGGTCTACCAACTGAGAAAATTTTTCTTCCAAAGTTCTTTGACAATGATCTGTTTTACCTTTGTGTAATATTAACTTGCAATATCTATAACATTTGTTGTTAATTAAGTTATTTGGAACATTTTCTTGGTTATTTGTTCTGCACATTCCAATTGATGGCCTATCCCAACACTACTATAGATTGATTTGTATCTCCGCAAATTTCATATATTGAAGTCCTAACCACCAGTGCCTCAGGATATGACCTGATGTGGAGATAAGGTGTTTACAGAGATGATCAGGTTAAAATGAGGTCATTAGGATGGGCCCCAATCCAATATGAATGGTGTCCCTATAAAAAGGGGAAATTTAGAGACAGACTAGCATACAAGGAGAAAGCCATGTGAAGATGAAGGCTTAGATCTGGGGAAGTAGCGGAAGCCAAGGAGTGCCTTGGTTTGGATATAGGTATGGGATATTTGCCCAAATAATTATGTTTTTGTATCAGCCAGGAATAAAGCAAAATTAAATGACATATAGAAAGATAATAACAGGGGTGTGGACCTCCAGGAAGTGATATGTTACCTGAGACCTGAAGGGTGCTAGGAGATTCCTGGCAAAGAATTTGGGGGGGACAAAAGTCTCAGTAGAAGGAATAGTACTGATGAAGGCCCTGAGTTGTGAAATTTCAGTACCTGCTAGAAATAAAATAAAGACAGTGGGGCTACAGCGTAGTGAACGTGGAGACTATGAGGCTGGAGATCCAGACAGGGATAAGACTGTACTAGCCCCTGAAGGACATGTTAAGAATTGTGACATTAATCCACGTACATAACTTTAATCAGCCTTGAATTCTCAGTCTAAGCGTCAGTGTAATAAAAGGAGATCCAGTCCAGCTGTCTTGAAGAACAATGTTAATCTTTATGCTGGGTATTCTGAGAAGAAGCGCCTAGGACTTTTATGGAATGTGCTATGCAGAAAGCTTCTTAGATATCTTTTCTCAAAAGTTTCTCAATCACAGCACTCATTAAGAAGTGCACTTATTTCCTTCTATTGATATATTGATGGAGCCCCCTGCCCCGTTATGGTTTCTTGTCATTTATTTCCTTTTTCTCCAACTGAAGTATCCTGCCACCTATGCACAAGTGGTCACCAGCCATGCTAGTCATTCTAGGAATTACTATAGGTTCCGAACACTCTGAGATGTGTAGTTTTTCTGTCACTTTGATTGCTTGTTTACTAGAAATTCATACCAACAATTTCTGGTACTAAAAATCACGCATCATGTTCCTGAGAAATATTATTAATCTCAGGTCTCCAGACATGGTTTTTAACTTATTGGAATTTTGTATAGTGGTGGGACTCTTACTATATTTTCCCATATGTTAACCTAGACATCATATCAGATAAGAACTTGGTCAGTGGAACGCTTGATTACTCTACTGTCACCTCTTTTCTAAGGTCAAGTCTCACTTCCAAATAATAGAAAATTATAGAAATTATATCCCAACAGTACTTCCGTTCCTTGAGTTCTGTTTAGTGGAAATATTAGCTTGAAAACCCCAAGTCGTATGGGCTTCATTTTTTTCATTTTAATTAAATGAACCCCAGGCTTAAAGAACTCAAGCTTTGTTGTTTCTATTTATATCTGATCTGTGGATCACAAAATCCCACTAAAATAACAACCACCAAAACAACAAATACTTTAAACAACGTCTACAAGTCAAAACATCATAAATTATAAGCATGATGGCATTGCATGAACACTTTTAATTCTCTTCATTTTTGAATAGTTGACTCTGCTTTACAGTGTTTCTACTCATGTAAATACCCTTTGTTATTAAAAATGATGGCTTGGGGCTTCCCTGGTGGCGCAGTGGTTGAGAGTCTGCCTGCCGATGCAGGGGACACGGGTTCGTGCCCTAGTCCGGGAAGATCCCACATGCCGCCGAGGGGCTAGGCCCGTGAGCCATGGCTGCTGAGCCTGCGTGTCTGGAGCCTGTGCTCCGCAATGGGAGAGGCCACAACAGTGAGAGGCCCGCCTAACGCAAAAAAAAAAAAAAAAAATGATGGCTTGAAAGGTTATTTCTTATTCAATATAGAGCAGAGTTTCCAGATTCCCAAATCATCGAGGATGGCTATTACTAGGCAATTCAATATTCATACTTTAAAATCTGTTGCGTTCTAATTATTGTTCAGAGTCACGTAAGTGCTTGGTTATTTTGATGGGAATGTGTATGAAGACTAATATTTATTCTTAGCCATTCCCAAAGTGGTTTATAGATGAGTTATATGACAGTAAATTTGAGCAAATTAGACACAAGAGTGTTCTATTTCATTTCAAAGATAATTTTAATTCAGTAACTCTTAGCTAGATTAATCCTACTAATAAAAATTAAGCGCTCCCCAATGCATGGCATGTGTACCAAATGACCTCATTAAATAGGTATATGGACAACAGATGCCTCTATGACCTGCCTCCAGATTTACTGACCAGGGAGTGTGCTTGTTTTAGTGTCTCTATGAAGAGTGGATGAATTTCAAATTAGAGACACAAGGACTATACTTCCTCATGAGACGTTTTCTGTGCATTTTGACAAAATTCAGAATGTTAAACAAGATTCATCTTTTGCTGATGAATTTATCATTTTCTTTATAAGTCAATAAATGTTTGATTTTATAATCAAATTTCAATCTGAGTATATTTTTTTCATTAGGATACACTTTGTTGGCAGTGGGGTTAGTTTTTAAGTTCATGTTTGTAAATATTAGCACACTTTAAAATGACTCCTGATTTGAATTATTCCATATGTAGTACTCATGACTTGGAATGCATTGTTTTCCCATAACATATATATGTTTTTAAGGTGTCTCAGTCAAACAATTATTTGGTTTTTGATACTGTTATTGTTTCTGCTATCGTTATTGGTGGTATAGTTTTCTGTCAGC
The DNA here is from genome assembly GCF_937001465.1 of Orcinus orca. Lineage (NCBI taxonomy): Eukaryota > Metazoa > Chordata > Mammalia > Artiodactyla > Delphinidae > Orcinus > Orcinus orca. Next base: position 126,103,679 of record NC_064563.1, read on the forward strand.
TAAGAAATAACATAACTGTTAAGCCATTGTTTGACCTTTTGTCATGCTACTCATGGTGCCTCTATGTACAGGAAAATTCAATATAGATATAAGGTAACATTGTAAAATTAATTTTCTAATGGTGTATTTTAGGTTGTTGGCTTTCCTGTTATTCTGAGTCTTTTACTTAAAAATACTTAGGAAATTAGCATGATTTTAGAATCAGTTACATTTTAAAGATGTTATATGTATATTCAATTGAAAGCTATAACAAACGTATGAAAAGGAAACTAAAATTTGATGCTAACTGTTTAATGTACTCACAGCATTGTTGGGTGTTCTTAATGCTTCTATGGAAATTCCATACTCCATTATTGATTGAAAGTGCTTATTTGATCTTAGCACTTTGAGAGAAACACAACATAAGTGTAGCATATGTTATAGATACCTTGTCTATTGAGGCTGTTATTTTAATGTTGTCTAAATGTTTCCTTGCTATTGGAAATCTTTAAAAATATGTGCATCCAGTTAAGTAGGTTTATACACATCTCGAATATAAATTATCAAGAAACAAGTTATCTGCATATAAAAGTTATTAGTACATTTTCATATTTATTAAATCAAAAATTATTTAAACATGAAAACTTACTAAGCAGTATGTATTTTACTAGATAATATGCATAAATGTAAAACTTTATCAGATGTAATTATCTTTAAAGCTAGCATGGGAGGGAGAATAGTACTTCAATTAAAAATGCATTACTGAAGCATGCTCTTCTTATAGAAAAAGATAAACTGTTTATAAACTTATATCAAAAGGGAACTGTGTACCATATTTACATATAAAATATGAGAACTAAGTAAATGAATATTATGAGTATAAATTTTACATTATGTTTGTGACATCTATGGACTTGGGAATGATGGGGATTATCTTAAGAATGAGCATTTTCCAATAACATTTCACTCAGTTCTTCTCATATGTACAAAAAACTTTAGGAAGACCCAAACCCTGATCTTACTCATAAATTAAAATCCAAAACATTCTGTGTACTCCTTTGTATCATAATACCTTTCTGCAGGCCACTTTTCAAACACCGGTAAACCCTTCCTTGTGTAAATCTAACAGAATTTTCCCATTTACATTAATTATATAAAATATCTTAAATTACTTGGAAACAAGAAAAAATGGACTTCTGTAGATCATTTGAAAATATGATCATGATATAGAAGAGACATAATTGAGTGAAAATATATATGTAAAATAATTCTATTTTGATAAACACAATCAGTATATGTGTTTGTTTTGTTTATGTTTGTATGATAATAGGAATTTGGACTATGTAGCACATCAACTTGTTAATATTGGCTATAGTAAGGTGCTAGGATCATGTATATTGGGGCAGAGGCTGTGGAGTTGTGTTAGGGATATGTAAGGGGACAAATTTTTTTAATTTCTTGTCTTCAAAATCTAGCTGTATTTGTAAAGCTCACTTTCTCAAAAAAAAAAAATCTTCTAACTGAAGAACTTGGTTTTCATATATATATCATCTTCCTTTAACATTCCAGGCTACAATAAGTTTCTACATAATATGTCTACATATATTCAGACCTCCCCCATCATCATGGTTTAAAAAAAAAAAGATTCCCAATATGTGTCTTCATTAAATTATAGCAAATGAAAATATGTATTTCCATTATCCACATACTATGCTTGACTTTCAAGAAGATTAAAATGGGGTAAGCATTTCTCATCAGGAGTTTACATAGTATCAGTATATAAAGACCTCCCCAAAAATCATTATTTTGTTTCCCTTTGTTCAAGTATAAGTTTATCTATAATTACCTTCCTAAGAGGTCAACACCTATCTGAATTTTAAGGTCAGTGTGAGTAAATTCTACAACCTATCTTAGTAACATGGACTGTTGTGTTGGTAAAATTAACTTTATTTTCCATAATATGGATTAGTAATTGAAGAAAGAGATATCTATTAATTATAATGGTACCTATATAAACACTTAGATAAGTACTGATTCTCTTTGTCACGTTGTTATTCACTTTAAGTAATGCTGAAGATAATGTATAACAGATTTTGTTGATATATTTCAAGAAATATAATTTTTTTTATTTGGCCTTTAGTTAAATCATGTTTATGGTGTGTTCTGAATATTAGAAAATTTAATGTTTTTATTTATAGGGATATTTTTATTAGAAAACACTAACAATTATAAATCATCACAGACTTGCTTTGGACCAAGAACCTTAATGTTTTTGAGAAAAGTAGGTAGAGAGGGCATGAAAGGAGAAGTTTAGAATTTATAAGATAAAATAATCTCAGGAGGTAAGAATTTGAGTTTGTGACTGCTTGTTCCAAAGTACTTCCTTCTCAAAAAATGAGAGAAAATAATTGATTACTTTAATTTTTAAAAATATATTTAAAATTGACTCTTTATGAAGGTAATCAAGATGACTGCTTTCTACTATTCAATGAAAGGAGTTAATCAAAACAGAGTGTTTCACAAAAGCGCGTAAACACATTCCACTCCAGAGTCCTAAATTATTTGTATGACGTAATATGTACTTTAGAGTTTTACTGAATGAAAGAATCATTGATACCACGTGACACCAACCTAGAGTAGATGTGTGAGAAACATCCATATAAATACATGGGATCTAATTATTTGTTTATTTTCACTTATTAGTTTAAAGTACTTCATCCATAATTGCTAATTTCCTTTCAGCTATTTCAACTAGAAGTAGAATCTATGCTATAAAAATTTAAGATTAAAAATATTGTAATAGGTATTGGGTACCAAATTTTTAAATACTAACATAGATATGCATATGGGTTGAACTTGTCCTAAAGATAAAGATGTTGGGAAAGGAAAAAGGGATTGAATGGTTTAGTTATAACTTAAAGCTCAACCTTAGAAAATATTTTGCATATTTGAGATATTTCACTTTGATGTAATGGATATTGATTTGTTACTTTTTCTGGTCAGCGATCAAGGTGCAGTGCATCATGCTTCAATGTTACGATGCAAAGGGGAATAGGACATGGTTCGCATCATAAAGATTCATAAACCAGAAAAAAGAATGCATGAATAAATAAAGATTAAATCATTATTTCATTCCAAAATAATAACTGAAGTCTGTCTTGTAATATTCGTGGTATTGCATTTTTTTATGCAGCGAACCAGTGACTTATTTTTTCACACTCCATTTTGTATCATTATCTGGATAATGGGTGCTACAAAAATTATTAAAGTTGTTAATATTTTATTTTGTAAAGTAACTTTGTTTTATGTATTTATAAAACATATTCATTTTCACACCACTCATCATTGTTTTCACTACTAGTTTAAACAGGTAGCTCATAAAAAGGTAAAAGTACTATCATATTTCCATGGTCAAAAGCCATTGCAAATCACTCCACTAAATATATACTTTGTAATTTCAAAAGGAATGCACTTTTATCTGACTTTTAAAAAAACTGATATCATCAGAAGACATACTTTAAATAAATTGCATATGATTAAAATACAGTTGTAATCATATTTACTATGGAGAATATTCAGAAACTCATTGAAACTCAGGAGAGTTTTTCATGCTGTGAGTGATATGCCCTATGTACTGATGTCACCTGAAGCCAATTGAATTCACTAATTCATCTCTAAAAATAAATTTGGGTGATTTATTACTACTTAATACTGATGGGTCTTTTATTGTGGGCTGTGTCAGATCACTTTCTGGGAGCAAAGAGAATATACATTACATATGGATATAATATGTATTCAACCTTGACAATTATAGAAAGACACTTAAGGTTAAAGATCCTTTAGCTATCAACATTATCTCCTTTCTTAATTTAAACATTTACCCATAGTAATAATTACAAATCCCAAAGAGGTTTTCTTCTCTTCCCCAATGCCAAGAGGATGTTTCCTTGCTTAGCCTAGCTATAATATAATGGTACCTCTTTGCCACAGGTAAGATCTAATATCTGGTGATAATTCTGTACTTATGTACCCACTCAAACACTCCTCTGCATATACTTCTTTTCAACAGTGTTTTAAGGAATCCTAGAAATGGAATATAAGAAACAAAATATGGAACTGAATAAATTCCATGTTGCTGCTACTGTTGAGGGAAGGGAAATGATAGGTGATAAAATAAACCCTCCAGGAGTAGAGGTAAGAGGTAAAAAAGAAGAAAATTCAGATTGAAATTTTTCTTTTTTCCAGCCCCTCTCTGTGTCTACCTGAAAAGTTTTCTGATCTTTAAAGGGTCCAGTGACACCTTCTGTAGGGACCTTCTCCGATGACCTAAGGAAGAGTTCACCATTCTCTTTTTTATGGTGTCCTGTACCATTCTTGTCTTTCTAATGTTGCTGTGAAAACACATTGTCCTGCAGTTACCTTCTTCACATACACTGTAAACTCTGGCAGTTGTGTATGTGTTGGGGAGGTGCATGGGTGGTGTGCTTGTGTGTGTGTGTATTAAGGGACATAAATAGGCTCTTTTGGATGCTAAAAATATCACAAAATCACAACTGGCAAAGTGAACATTAGAGTTATTTTCCTGGTACAGGAAAATATGGTGACATTAAATTTCATGGAACCTGGGAAAACTTAAAAAAATCAAATCCCAAACACATTCAAATATCAAATATAAAACAATGAGAGAGAAAAAGAAAAACATGGTTATAAATATTTGTGGAAGAAAAATACCAAAAGTTACTTTATATGTGTTCCTCTAAGTGAAAGTAAAAACAGAAGCTAGGAAGAGCACCTATTGATTTATGAGATACTTATCCAAGCTAAAATAGAATTATTTTACCTCTTTTTATGTATTAGATTATAGTTACATTTTTAATCTTTTTAGTCTTGGTTAATTACAGTACCATTTCCCCAAATCCTGAGTTTCAATTGTCTTTAAAAATAGGCACTCTATTGGCAATTCATATCAATAATAATATTGAGCAATAAAATGTCCTGTACTAAGAGCTATGAGAGTATAGAGATTATATATATATATATATATATATATGTATATAATAAAGCTATAGATAATCCTGGTGAGGATAGGAGATATAAACAAATATAATGTGAAATAACAATGCAAAAACTCTTTCAAGAACTATCAAAGTGCTATGACATTGAATGGATAAGTAAATATTACAGACAGTAACTACTGAAAGAGTAGTAGTCAACAGTGATATAGGGGTGGGGAGAAGTCAGTGGGATTGAGATTGGTAAAGTGGGGCAAAAGAGTGAGAAAATGTGAGTAATTATGTAGTGAGTAGCTAAAGACTGAATGGAGAAATAGGCAAAATACTTTGGTCTAAAGTGTTGTGATGATAAATATGGTCTTCAAGATGTACATAAAGAAGCCATTAAATATTTTAAACCTGTTGAACATTCATTATTACTAATTTAAGTTGCATAAAACTTATTGGTATCACATTTACTTTAATATGCTGAGTTTATTTCATTTTAATAAATGTAAAAATATTTTAAAGGTGCTTTTTAGATTTATTTATGACATTTTATTGTGGTAAATATACATAATATAAAATTTACCACTTTAACCATTTTTATGTGTACAGTTCAGCATACTTATTCATATTATTGTGCAATCATCATCATCATTCATCTCCAGAACTTTTTTCATCTTCCCAAACTGAAATTCTGTACACGTCAAGAAGTAACTCCCAATTCCCTCCTTCCCCCAGCCCCTGGCAACCACCATTGTATTTTCTATCTTTATAAATTTGACTATTGTATATACCTCATTTAAGTGGAATGATACAATATTTGTCCTTTCTTACTGGCTTATTTCACCTAGTGTAATGTCTTCAAGTTTCATTCATGCTGTAGCATGTATCAGAATTCCCTTCATTTTTAAGAGACTGAGTAATATTTCATTGTATGTATATGCATATTTTGTCTATACACTCGTCTGTTGATGGACATATTTTAAAATTTTATTCATCAAGCTTTCCCTTTTAAATTCTATAAGGTTTTCATTTCTAGCACTGTAAACACTCTGTGAACATTTTCAAGTCATTACATTTTATAGTTGATAATATACTATTCTAAATCCATAACTAAAAGAGAATTGAAAATACTTAGAGATGGCAATATTTAATCAAGTATTTTTTTTCTTTTGCATATTACTTGGAGATGGTCATTTGTAAAGTCATAGAGTGACTATAAAATTTTAAAGTTTATTGACATTGCATTACAACATGTTATGTTCAGTGTATTGTCCCTCAATTATAATGCAATATATCATGCAAAATTGTGGTAAATGTCCTGCAATGACCCAGCATTTCCATAAGACCCTGCCCATGTTATCTCATGCACCACAGAAAAATTGTGTCTCTGATTTTTACTGCACCTGTAGTGTACCCAAGATGAAGTAATTAAGGGGTTCATATTTGGGAGCTTGAAACTCACTCTATACAACCACCTTGTCCAGCCGAGTTCTGGAAATTATAATTCAAAAATTCCCTCACTGCTCTGGCATAATAGAGTAGTGCACCAATTTGTTGGAACCACTACAGATAACCTTCCCCTAGCTTGTCAAGTGCAGGCATTTATAGGTCACTTAATATGATCAGTGAGTCAAATATGTGCTTATATTTCTGGTCTCTGTGATCACAGTGTGTGTCAAGCATGTTCATCTCTCTTATTTTGTAGAAGAGGGACTTGAAACTGAGGAGTTAAGTGACTTGCTGAGGGTCAAATACTTTTGTCAGAGCAAGGAATAGAACTAAGATATCCTGATTCTCTAGCCCTAGCCCTTTCTATAATACAGTGTTCTTTGTAGTTTCTAATGTATTATTTTTACTACAAATTTGTTTCCTTAGCCTTGGTTTGATATAATTATAGTTCCATAATTGTGTGCCGAGATTGTCCCTATTAAAACCCCATTTAATACCTTATCTGTTTAGAAAAATGTCCAAGTATGGCATATTCCTGTCCAAAGTATGATATGTAAAGAAATGTAATTAATTATCATCAGTGTGATGATATTACAAAAATATGAAATATATAATTTAAGATATTCTGATGTATTTGAAATAAATAAACTTAGTTAAATGGATTTATATAATAAATGATAAATTCAGAGATACTCTGAAGATGTTCTTTAATATTCAGTATCAGGTAGAATGCTGATTTAATCTGCCTTAAGATTAACATGATTTAATCTTAGAATCCAGGTCAGTTGACTGGACTGTTCCAGTGGGTCAGGAGCTGGAATTCATCAGTGGGACAGGATCTGTAGGCAGAGAAGGTGTAAAGCATGAGTTTGCTTCTGGGAAACCTGAACCATGTCTAAGACTAGATGTAGTTCAGCTAAAGCTTGTTATTTTTTGCTTCCTCACTCTGTTCTCCCTGTCCATTTTGATTTTAATAAAATCAGATTAAAGAGATTTCTGTGACAGAAGTGATTCAGGGAAACGACTAAAGAGTCATGCCTGTGTTGATGGTCGTGATTTTTTATGTGCGGCTATTACATGTGTGAGACTCAGTTTGCTTTTTAACAATTGCTAACAGAGCCACATTCTCTTACCTGAGCCAGGCCTTGGTGCCTGCACTGGATACAGATTCATCGGATGCTGAGATGGACTCATACGTAACTAAGAGGTCAATTTCAGAAATGTTTGTTGAGATGGATAAAACCAGTATGTACTGGTGGACACAGTAGCTGATATGTAGTATCCAGTTAACATAAGTGGATACTCCACAGGATTACATGGATAGGTTTAAAGCCTCGGAGACACACCCATTCGGTATTACCTGTGATGACAAGAAAGTGATAAAAGCAAGAACTTATTCAAAGACAGCACTGTTAATTCATAATCAGTTCAGAGTGTGGTACTTTTGTATCTACCTGTGTTTCTTAATGCCTAGATGAAATCAGGGACTTACAGATAAGCCTGGCTTTGCTGCAGGGTAGAGAGGTTTTAGTAGATATTCATGGCAGTTCCTTGAATCTTCAGCATTCTATTCAAGTAAGCCTCTACTTTGTCCCAAAGTCACAATACCTGGTGTAATTGCTCATGTCTTTTATTGAAGTAGTAAACACCTTTAAAGCCCATTTGAACATGACTCAATACAGAAATATAAAATGAGAGAAACTTAGTTTTAAAAATGTGAAAACCCTCTGTAAAGAGAAACTGAGAAACTTTTGTTTGAAAAAGTGAAAAACTTTATTGTTTATGATGGTGTAGTTTAAGAATATGATCATGAAGATCAGCATTTTCAAAAGAAGTTCGATAAAAGTATAATTTGTATTACGAGGGGAAATGAACTGAAAACATTCTTCTCTAGTGCTCCTATGGAAGTTTTTAAAAGCTGACTATGCATTTAATGCAGCATATAATGAAATGTGGACCCTTATAATTTACTAAAAAAAATTAACTTAAACAAAAAGGATGTCTTTGGTGTCTGTTCTGATCTCTTTGAATGCTTTGCTAAGTAATTATTTCAGGCTTATACTTGCAAAAAATTGTTAGAAAATTAGAGTAGTTTAAGTTTTTTTTACTGTTTTCCTTTGTGCACATTTTGCTTTGTCTAGTTTTTGCTTTTAAAGATCTTTATAGCTCTGTCAGTTAAGTTTGAGACTTGTCATTCTCTCTTCCTTCCTTTGTTTCATCCCTAACTATCATTTGTTTTAAAACTGGGTCAGTCTACTTTGATTTCATTTCCTTCCTTTCTGAAGGAAGGTTATTGGTTCCAAAAGAAAGAAGCTCCCTGACATTCAATCTTACATATGATTCACAAATACAGTTTGCAGAGTCCTCACAGCAAAGTATATGTGTATGAAAAACTGTATAGGTTTCTGCTTGGTTATTTTTTTTTTTTTTGCCCAGTGAAAAACAACATAATTCTGCTCAAACTAGCCCTTTTTCTTGGAGCAAAATGAGGAGAGTCCCTCCCGTAAGGCACAAACCCTTTCTGAGCTTTCCTCCTTCATCTGGCCAGGGCCGGTCAGAGAATTGAAGGAGGAGTCTTTTTTTGCAGAGTGAGTACATTGACATAGAATGTGAGGTGACTGCAACCTTGGTCAAATTGCTGAAGCTGATTTCTTTCCATTATCAGAGATCGTATATCAGAGAAAAGGAGGCAGTATGTTGAGTAGAGATCAGAAAAATAAGATGTTGAATCATTTTCCACATTATATAAGGTCTGTGATTTGGAGAAAGTTACTCAAATTCTCTTAGTTTCAGATTTTTATTTAGGAAAAAAGGGGATAACACTTATTTCTGAAGACAACTTATGACAAGATATTTTAGATGAAGTGCTAGTCATTGATTAGTGATTCCATCATTTGCAACCCAAGTGATAATTATTTAAGGTAGATTACATGTAACATCAGAGTTGACTTAATGTTTTACTTCATCCCAATATCTCCACAATAGGTGACTTAAACCTAAAAAAAAAAGAAAACATTCTTCTTTCTGTTGTAGATTTTAGGTTTGAATTGCTTTTCTCTTTAATGGGATAGATCCTCAATTACCTTTGAAAGATAAATGAAGGAATTGAGAAAGAATCATCCATAGGTCATTGTACAACAATAAAAACAATAAATTCCTGTTTCCCGAGCTCCTTTCTCAATTTCATGTTAATGAGGCTCTAGGTATAAATGATCATGCCTACATGTAATCAATACCCTAAAAAGTAACCCAGCACCTTTACCTTCATATTTAAAATGCAACTTTTATAAGTAAAAACTAAAGAGAAGTATGGAATAAAAATTCTATTTCTCCTATAAGAGGAAATAAAATAGTTTGAACACATAAAAGAAGCAGTAACTCGAAATGTTAAGATGAATTTGAGATGAATTTTTACTGATACAATTGCAAAAGAGTTTCAGGTGTATTTTAAGTAGTTTTTAATAAACAGACTATAGGTAAATATTTTATGGCACAGTTCTGTTCATTTACTGGCACACCATTTTACTCATTTATGTGATTTAGGGAGAAAGTTGACATATGACTTTCATGGGCCAAGTTGTACCTAACCCTTTAAAAGAAGGTATTGATGAATCATGAAAGTGAATTTTGAAGGTAACTTCATTTACAGAATCCCGTAATCAAATTTTGGTTTTAAGTTAACAGGAATGGTAGCAGAATTATCTCATAATTTAGTAAAATTGAAGTTGGTACAATTCAAACTCGTAACACACTATAAATATGGCTTAATTTTAAGTAAAATATGTTATCTCATATTTAAGGAGAGTGGATTTGCTTTTGTTCCATGTTAACAGATAACAAAATAGAAGCATTTAGAATTATTACCTCTAGGTTAGACCCAACTTTCTCACTACGGAAAAATATATATTTGAGTGCTTGTGTGTGAATTTGAAGCTTGGTTATATAGGTATTTTTATCCTGTAATAGCTACAATGGTTAAATGAAGTTCATTATATTAATTATTTTGTCACCCTGTTTTTTTCTAAATATGGACAAGGGAGAGGAAGAGTCTGAAATTAACAAACAACTCACTGATCATTAGTGATTTTTTCTTTGATTGTAGAGTGAAACAAAGCTGTTATATCAAGATGTAATAACGGTACTTCTTTTGGATCAAACTACAAATAACTCATTACTCTGACTTCTTGTTTCATTTTAGAGGTAATTTTCACTTTCCTCTTTGTTAACAGAAAATTTCATTTATTCATTAGACTTTTAGCAAGCCACTGACATGAGTGACAAATTGTGACAGTACTTATGGATGTTTTACAGATAGAAATACATCTTTGACCTCAAGAAATTTATATTAAGAGGGGAAATAAGACTATAAAAAACTGATGCTATCAGGATTGCTTATGATGAGCATTTTTAAGAGAATAAACAAAATACTGCAATGATTGGTGAGAAAATGACTATCTTATCAATTTTGCTTTGGTTTGCTTTGATCTTTTGCCCTATGAGTTCTCTATTCACTGCACTCTTTTCTCATCCAGGCCATCATCATCCTTTATTAACAGGTAACTGTTATTACAGTTACCTTTACATAACCTTTATTTCTATCCCCTATTGATGTAGTCTATCTCCTACACTCTCAGTGGAATATTTTCTTAAGCACTCATGTGCTTAAAAATATTGATGGCTCCCCACCTCTTTGACATGAAGACTATGCTCCTTGACTTTCCACAGGTGTTCCTTCACCATCTGGGCACACTGTGTCACATTTTTCAAACATTCAGTGCTATTCACTGTTCCGCAAATAAGACATCCAGTTTCTAACTTCATCCACTTTCTCTTCCTTGTGTGTAGGATACCCTGCCCTTACTGCCCCTGCCTGGAAAAATAATGCTTATCTCTAAAGATGGCACTAAAATTACACCTCACACTTCCTAAGCCAGAATTGATAACATCATTATAAAATATTGATTCATATTCTTCACAATTATTACTGTTTGAATTATTTTGGAGTCATTTAGGTAATTTTCTATCCTTATCACTATTTGTGAGTTCCTGGAATGCAAAGTGTATTATTACTATTTTTTTATTACAGCTTTATTGGAGTATAATTGCTTTACAATGATGTGTTAGTTTCTGCTTTATAACAAAGTCAATCAGTTATACATATACATATGTTCGCATATCTCTTCCCTCTTGCATCTCCCTCCCTCCCACCCTCCCTATCCCACCCCTCTAGGTGGTCACAAAGCACGGAGCTGATCTCCCTGTGCTATGCAGCTGCTTCCCACTAGCTATCTACCTTACATTTGGTAGTGTATATATGTCCATGCCACTCTCTCACTTTGTCACAGCTTACCCTTCCCCCTCCCCATATCCTCAAGTCCATTCTCCAGTAGGTCTGTGTCTTTATTCCTGTCTTATGCCTAGATTCTTCATGACATTTTTTTTTCTTAAATTCCATATATACGTGTTAGCATACAATATTTGTCTTTCTCTTTCTGACTTACTTCACTCTGTATGACAGACTCTAGGTCCATCCACCTTATTACAAATAGCTCAATTTCGTTTCTTTTTATGGCTGAGTAATATTCCATTGTATATATGTGCCACATCTTCTTTATCCATTCATTTGATAATGGACACTTAGGTTGTTTCCATGTCCTGGCTATTGTAAATGGAGCTGCAATAAACATTTTGGTACATGACTCTTTTTGAATTATGGTTTTCTCAGGGTATATGCCCAATAGTGGGATTGCTGGGTCATATGGCAGTCCTATTTGTAGTTTTTTAAGGAACCTCCATACTGTTCACCATAGTGGCTGTACCAATTCACATTCCCACCAGCAGTGCAAGAGTGTTCCCTTTGCTCCACACACTCTCCAGTATTTATTGTTTGTAGATTTTTTGATGATGGCCATTCTGACCAGTGTGAGATGATATCTCATTGTAGTTTTGATTTGCATTTCTCTAATGATTAATGATGTTGAACATTCTTTCATGTGTGTGTTGCCAGTCTGTATATCTTCTTTGGAGAAATGTCTATTTAGGTCTTCTGCCCATTTTTGGACTGTGTTGTTTGCTTTTTATTATTGAGCTGCATGAGCTGCTTGTAAATTTTGGAGATTAATCCTTTGTCAGTTGCTTCATTTGCAAATATTTTCTCCCATTCTGTGGGTTGTCTTTTCGTCTTGTTTATGGTTTCCTTTGCTGTGCAAAAGCTTTGAAGTTTCATTAGTTCCCATTTGTTTATTTTTGTTTTTATTTCCATTTCTCTAGGAGGTGGGTCAAAAAGGATCTTGCTGTAATTTATGTCACAGAGTGTTCTGCGTATGTTTTCCTCTAAGAGTTTGATAGTTTCCGGCCTTATATTTAGGTCTCTAATCCATTTTGAGCTTATTTTTGTGTATGGTGTTAGGGAGTAATCTCATACTTTTTTTTTTTTTTTTGCGGTATGCAGGCCTCTCACTGTTGTGGCCTCTCCTGTAGCGGAGCACAGGCTCCGGATGCACAGGCTCAGTGGCCATGGCTCACGGGCCCAGCTGCTCCGCGGCATGTGGGATCTTCCCAGACCGGGACACGAACCTGTGTCCCCTGCACCGGCAGGCGGACTCTCAACCACTGCACCACCAGGGAAGCCCTAATCTCATACTTTTACATGTACCTGTCCAGTTTTCCCAGCACCACTTATTGAAGAGGCTGTCCTTTCTCCACTGTACATTCCTACCTCCTTTATCAACGATAAGGTGACCATATGTGCATGGGTTTATCTCTGGGCTTTCTATCCTGTTCCATTAATCTATATTTCTGTTTTAGTGACAGTACCATACTGTCTTGATTACTATAGCTTTCTAGTATAGTCTGAAGTCAGGGAGCCTGATTCCTCCAGCTCCATTTTTCGTTCTCAAGATTGCTTTGGCTATTTGGGGTCTTTTGTGTTTCCGTACAAATTGCGAGATATTTTGTTCTAGTTCTGTGAAAAATGCCAGTGGTAGTTTGATAGAGATTGCATTGAATCTATAGATTGCTTTGGGTAGTAGAGTCATTTTCACAATGTTGATTCTTCCAATCCAAGAACATGGTATATCTCTCCATCTCTTTGTATCATCTTTAATTTCTTTCATCAGTGTCTTATAATTCGCTGCATACAGTTCTTTTGTATCCTTAGGTAGGTTTATTCCTAGATATTTTATTCTTTATGTCACAATGGTAAATGGGAGTGTTTTCTTGATTTCACTTTCATATTTTTCATCATTAGAGTATAGGAATGTCAGAGAATTCTGTGCATTAATTTTGTGTCCTGCTACTTTACCAGATTCATTGATTAGCTCTAGTAGTTTTCTGGTAGCATCTTTAGGATTCTCTAGGTATACTATCATGTCATCTGCAAACAGTGACAGCTTTACTTCTTCTTTTCCGATTTGGGTTCTTTTTATTTCCTTTTCTTCTCTGATTGCTGTGGCTAAAACTTCCAAAACTATGTTGAATAGGAGTGGTGAGAGTGGGCAACCTTGTCTTGTTCCTGATCTTAGTGGAAATGGTTTCAGTTTTCAACCATTGAGGATGATGTGGCTGTGGGTTTGTCATATATGGCCTTTATTATGTTGAGGATAGTTCCCCTTATGCCTACTTTCTGGAGGGTTTTTTATCATAAATGGGTGTTGAATTTTGTCAAAAGCTTTCTGTGCATCTACTGAGATGACCATATGGTTTTTCTCCTTCAATTTGTGAATATGGCGTATCACATTGATTGATTTGCGTATATTGAGGAATCTTTGCATTCCTGGAATAAACCCCATTTGATCATGGTTTATGATCCTCTTAATGTGCTGTTGGATTCTGTTTGCTAGTATTTTGTTGAGGATTTTTGCATCTATGTTCATCAGTGATATTGTCCTGTAGTTTTCTTTCTTTGTGACATCTTGTCTGGTTTTGGTATCAGGGTGATGTTGGCCTCATAGAATGAGTTTGGAATTGTTCCTCTCTCTGCTATATTCTGGAAGAGTTTGAGAAGGATAGATGTTAGCTCTTCTCTAAATATTTGATAGAAATCGCCTGTGAAGCAATCTGGTCCTGGGCTTTAGTTTGTTGGAAGATTTTTAATCACAGCTTCAATTTCAGTGCTTGTGATTGATCTGTTCATTTTTTTTTTTTTTCTTCCTGATTCAGTCTCGGCAGGTTGTGCATTTCTAAGAATTTGTCCATTTCTTCCAGGTTGTCCATTTTATTGGCATAGAGTTGCTTGTTGTAATCTCTCATGATCTTTTGTATTTCTGCAGTGTCATTTGTTACTTCTCCTTTTTCATTTCTAATTCTATTGATTTGAGTCTTCTCCCTTTTTTTCTTGATGAGTCTGGCTAATGGTTTATCAATTTTGTTTATCTTCTCAAAGAACCAGCTTTTAGTTTTATTGATTTTTGCTATCGTTTCCTTCATTTCGTTTTCATTTACTTGTGATCTCATCTTTATGATTTCTTTCCTTCTGCTAACTTTGGGCTTTTTTTGTTCTTCTTTCTCTAATTGCTTTAGGTGCAAGGTTAGGTTGTTTATTCGAGATGTTTCCTGTTTCTTAAAGTAGGATTGTATTGCTATAAACTTCCCTGTTAGAACTGCTTTTGCTGCATCCCATAGGTTTTGGGTCGTCGTGTCTCCATTGTCACTTGTTTCTAGGTATTTTTTGATTTCCTCTTTGATTTCTTCAGTGATGACTTCATTATTAAGTAGTGTATTGTTTAGCCTCCATGTGTTTATATTTTTTACAGATCTTTTCCTGTAACTGATATCTAGTGTCATAGCATTGTGGTCAGAAAAGATACTTGATACAATTTCAATTTTCTTAAATTTACCAAGGCTTGATTTGTGACCCAAAATATGATCTATCCTGGAGAATGATCCACGAGCACTTGAGAAAAATGTGTATTCTGTTGTTTTTGGATGGAATGTCCTATAAATATCAATTAAGTCCATCTTGTTTAATGTATCATTTAAAGCTTGTGTTTCCTTATTTATTTTCATTTTGGATGATATGTCCATTGGTGAAAGTGGGGTGTTAAAGTCCCCTACTATGATTGTGTTACTGTCAATTTCCCCTTTATGGCTGTTAGTATTTGCCATATGTATTGAGGTGCTCCTATGTTGGGTGCATAAATATTTACAATTGTTATATCTTCTTCTTGGATCGATCCCTTGATCATTATGTAGTGTCCTTCTTTGTCTCTTCTAATAGTCTTTATTTTAAAGTCGATTTTGTCAGGTATGAGAATTGCTACTCCAGCTTTCTTTTGATTTCCGTTTGCAGGGAATATCTTTTTCCATCCCCTCATTTTCAGTCTGTATGTGTCCCTAGGTCTGAAGTGGGTCTTTTGTAGACAGCATATATATGGGTCTTGTTTTTGTATCCATTCAGCCCATCTGTGTCTTTTGGTGGTAGCATTCAGTCCATTTACATTTAAGGTAATTATCGATATGTATGTTCCTATTCCCATTTTCTTAATTGTTTTGGGTTTGTTATTGTCGGTCTTTTCCTTCTCTTGTGTTTCTTGCCTAGAGAAGATCCTTTAGCATTTGTTGTAAAGCTGGTTTGGTGGTGCTGAACTCTCTCAGCTTTTGCTTGTCTGTAAAGGTTTTAATTTCTCCATCAAATCTGAATGAGATCCTTGCTGGGTAGAGTAATCTTCGTTGTAGCTTTTTCTCCTTCATCACTTTAAATATGTCCTACCAGTCCCTTCTGGCTTGCAGAGTTTCTGCTGAAAGATCAGCTGTTAACCTTATGCGGATTCCCTTGTGTATTATTTATTGTTTTTCCCTTGCTGCTTTTAATATGTTTTCTTTGTATTTAATTTTTGACAGTTTGATTAATATGTGTCTTGGTGTGTTTCTCCTTAGGTTTATCCTGTATGGGACTCTATGTGCTTCCTGGACTTAATTAACTATTTCCTTTCCCATATTAGGGAAGTTTTCAACTATAATCTCTTCAAATATTTTCTCAGTCCCTTTCTTTTTCTCTTCTTCTTCTGGAACCCCTATAATTTGAATATTGGTGCATTTAATGTTGTGCCAGAGGTCTCTGAGACTGTCCTCAGTTCTTTTCATTCTTTTTTTCTCTATTCTGCTCTGCAGTACTTATTTCCACTATTTTATCTTCCAGGTCACTTATCCGTTCTTCTGCCTCAGTTATTCTGCTATTGATCCCTTCTAGAGTATTTTTAATTTCATTTATTGTGTTGTTCATCATTGCTTGTTTCCTCTTTAGTTCTTCTAGGTCCTTGTTAAATGTTTCTTGCATTTTCTCTATTCTATTTCCAAGATTTTGGATCATCTTTACTATCATTACTCTGAATTCTTTTTCAGATTGACTGCCTATTTCCTCTTCATTTGTAAGGTGTATTATTTTTTAAGAATTCCCCATGTTTTACACCTGTTGGAGATCAAAAAAAAGACTTGTTGTTGGTAATAAGGAATATAGTGCTATATGGATTCAGCCTACTTTGTATTGAAAAATAGATCACAATTTCTGACTTTCAAAAATAAAATGTGGATCATCATTGGACCATTGACATGGGCACTTAAATGTCGTGTTTCACAGAATATTTCATCTCGGTACCTTGATGGTAATTAAATTTAATTTGAAAAGTAGCTAGCTCACTAAAAATTAGGTTTTATTAAAGGCTTTGTTAAAAGTGATATTAAATATTATTACCACTCTTGCTGTTATTACCACTGCTATTACACCTAATGATACTACAACTAATAATAGCTAAAGTGCTTTATATTTGCCATGCACTGCAGAGAGTACTTTTGGATCTTATCTGAGGCTTTGGTGTCAACTGAAGGCTTTACTGGACTGATTTGTTATGGTCAACTTTATGTCACATGTGTCATTGTAATAGAACTTCAGTTTTTCCTTTCTCTCCTCTATGTTTCAGTTGTACTAGATGTCTTAGATTTTCACAAATTCACCATGTTTCTTCAAAGGTCTTTGAGCTTTTGCACCTCTGCTGCCACTTCCTGAAAACTCCTTCCACTTTTTCTGGACTTGTATCTAGTTTCAGGATTGAAGAGAAATATCTAAACATAATGTAGAAATCTCCCTAGCCTCTTCTGAAAATCCGAGTTGGAGGGCTACCGTTTGCTGCTTTAGAAGTGTTTTCCTTCTACCAAGCCATTGATCAAAACAAAATATCTGCTAATTTGTCACTCTTATGGCTTGTTCCATCGTTGAGGTCAAGAATCTCCATTATAACTAGTAGTAGTGAGAGTAGCAGTACTAACAGTAGTAGCATTTGTATCCCCAACTTATTAGTATAGCAGTTGGAACTCAATGCATGCCTGATATTTGAATGGATAAATGAGTGAATGAATGAATGAATGAAATAGTACCTTTGTGGTAATTATTATCTCCATTTAATAGAAGAGAAAACTGAAGTTCAGATAAAGTATTTCTTCACAGACATTTAAGCTGAGCTTGTAATCTAGGTCCCAGTGAACACTAAAATCCATCTTCCTTTTATTTAGTTGAAATTTTAGTTGAAATAATTGTCGATTCACACGTTATATTAGTGAGGGTTTTCCAGAGAAACAAAACCAATAGAAGATGTATGGCTGGATAGATAGACAGATAGATAGATAGATAGATAGATAGATAGATAGATAGATAGATAGATAGATACAGATAGATATATCTAGGAAGAGATTTATTGTAAGGTATTGGCTCACATGGTTATGAGGCTAAGTTCCATGATCTGGGTACTGCCAACTGGAGACACAGGAGACCAGGTTGTATTGTTTGAAGCCCCGAGAGCTGGGGAGCAGATGGTGTAGATTCTAGTCCAAGTTGAAGGCCTAACCCCAGGAACCCTGAAGGCAGAAGGAGATTGATGTCCCAGCTGAAACAGTAGGGCAGAGAGTGAATCCAACCTTTCTTTGTCCTCTTCTATCAGCCTCTCAAAGGATTGGGTGGTGCCCACCCACATATAGTTGGCACTCAATAATATTTGTCTAAATGAATAAATAAATTACTTTTTGTATTTAAAATTAAAGAGCTCTATGCTCTGGGCTTATAGTGAAAATAGTACCTTTTCCTGTTTGATAATCATCACTCATGTAAATAAAATATTTTTATATTGAGTTACAATAGTTGGTCATTGTGCTGGTATGATTTTTACAGGTACTAGATAAATCTATGCACCCTTCATATTTCCACTTCCACTTCTCAGCTACTGTCTTCTATCAATGGTTAAAGTTCTTCCATTATAATAGGTTCTGAAAGCCTAAAATTGAATTTCTTTATTAAAAATATATTTATTTTGTTAAAACCTATAAAATACATGCAATATTATTATTTTGTTTTATTTTATTTTTTGTTATTAATCATTATGCCTGTTCTAGCTGGAGGTCTTTATTTACAAGGAATGGAGAGTCTCTTAAATTAACTTCATGCAAAAAGGGGTTTCTTGAAAGAAGGCATGTGGTCAGCAACCTGAGTAGGAGAGCTTACTATCTGGACACTTTCAGGACTGGGCACTCTCTCCTCTCCACCCTCTCGGTCATGGAATTTCTCCCTTTGCACATCTGCTCTGGTTCTCTCTCCACTGGCTGGATTCCTCAGCTTACATTGACCTCTCGTGTGCCAGTTCCAGCCCAGACTCTATCTCATGTCCATTTTGCTTGATTTCCCCCACTTGCAGCTGGGCTTATAAGCCTCAGGCTGCTGGCCAATCACTAGATGGGCTCTTTTCTCATCAAATTTTCACCACTAGTTTAGCTGTCATGGCGGGAGAGTTGGCGTTCTGTGATGAAGAACACAGGTTTGCATTTTCTGCTAGGGTATGGATGAAGATACTTTTCTGAAGATAGGATTGTAGGCACCTGAAGGCAGTTCTGAGGACCCCTGGTACAATGAATAAAGGTTAGTTTCTAGTTTTTATTGCCATTTTCTTGTAGGTTAGTATCAGCTCATTGCTATAAATCTGCTAGCAGATCTGTTATTCAATATATACAGTTTATTTTAGAAATTCATAGAAGGAAATTAATTCATCATACAGTTTATGAAAACTATATAAAATGAATCCTTCAGATTTAACTTAGTGTACCTAGATTTATTTAAAGGAAAATATTAAGTGGGTTTTAATATTCATTTACAGGATGACCTTCTTATAGGAGTACATTGAAGCCTTTCTTATATGACCCAAAGATAAAAATGTGAGGACACATTCTTTAAATGAGATAGAATGTTGTTTGAAATCAATCAACACATTTACTGTAAATGAGATAAAAAGTGAGCAAAGGTATGGACATTGAAATGACACCTAGTATTACTGATATTGAAATATCAGAGAATGCTTTTCCATGACCATGGCATATGAAAGAGAATCTCAAAACAGAATAGAAGAGGACTTTGGTGATACACAGGAAAAACAAAAGAAAGAAAAAATTGCCAAAGTATGTTTTCTCTTTGGATTCAAAAGCTCATTTTGCAGATATGAAGGTCTATTTATAAACCAGGAGATAAATACAATTACCCACTTTACATTCTACTTGTAAGAAAATGTGTAGTTGGCAGAATTGCATGCACAGAGTAGACAGCTGTTGAAAATATATGCTATAGCTTATAAGGTCAGAGCAGGTTTATCTCATCTTCCTGCACCAATTTCATTTGTGTGTAATACCAGGCATGGGTACATAATGTTGATTTTGAGATGCTTTAAGGATCGGGACCATCAAAGAGCAATGAGGGTGCTTCAGTATAGCAAAATGTCATTACCTCAGGAACCACAAAATTAGACCTTTTGAAAGATTTTCAATAATAAGATGTGTAGCAGTGATTGTGGCGGTGCTTACATGTGAGTCTTCAATAAAATGGACAATAAATTTAACTAGAATATGTGAACAGAGCAGTTTTAAAGTTTTAAAACTTTACAGTTTATTCTTCAACATTTTCCCAGTTCAAATGTGTACATGAGTGTATATCATTTTCTTCCTATATTTAATAGTTACAATTGAATTCAGTGTTATGTCTTATGGTTTTTTCAAATTAAATTAATTGTTTTCAAATACTAAAGTCAATCCATCCTTTTAATAATGACATTTATCATTTTGTGGACATACCTGACATTATAACTATCTTCCCTGAAAGATGACAGGAATTACATGAGAATTTAGGTGTCTGTAAGATTTAGGTTATTCATTGTTGTTGTTTTTCTCCATAAATCTTTTGATGATGATTGCTCACATTAGAAGGGAAATTGCAGGTTTGAAAAGAATCAAAGCATACTTTCCATATGCCGTTGAGGTATGCTGGATAGATTTCATTTGCCCTTTCAGATCCCCTTTACCCTCCTCTGTACTCTGTCTTTGTCTGAGAAACTGACATGTATTTTAGTCAGTTGGGATGGGCCAGCGAGAAACTGTCAAGAGACTGAAGAGAGGGAGGTCTGATTATTCATTGCCCTGACTTCCTCCTTAAGACTATGTCCTGCCCTAATGCCACTGTTTCCCTAACTGCACCCCGTAACCTCTCCTTCCATTGGTCCCTCGTTCCAGCTGATGAAAACAGTTCCTCTGTTGCTTGTGCTGGTCCCTGAACTCTCCTTTATGGTCCCCCTATACCTCACCCACAACTTTGTAATTAGTCTCTTTGTAAATAAGGTGTTATCTTAATTTGAATATACCATCTGTATCCTGTGGGGACCATGGGGAGTTACAGATTCTGCATCGTGCGGAAAGGACTGGGAATCTAATGAGACAGGAAATGGTGAGATTATTGCATAAGTACTAAGAATGCATCCCATTTGGATTCTGGCCTTAGCATTCAGAGGAGAGTCTTCCATTTAGCTTTGTTTTTTGTTGTTTTGGAGGGTCAAAATGATGAAGGTCTGCTTTGGCACCATTTTTGGCAAATCTGATCTTGTGTGTGATTAATAATTGTATGATCACATAGGATTCAATCTAACTAAGATTATTATATCAGGAATTAGTCATGTCATTGAATTTATTCTTACTATCTGAATATCACCTTTCAAATTTATGTAATCTCTCTAAATTTATCTTGAAATAAATATCTCCTTTGTTTTGTATGTTATAATTCTCTAAACTGATGTGGAATTGTAATTGTATTATAGCAAGAATATGACACTATATTAAATAACAATAAAGTGCTTTTAAATTGTGTATGAAATTAATAGCTTTCAATAGTTAAATATGATCCGGATTAGCAATCAATACAAATATTAAGAAAGTGCATTACCCAGATCATTTTAGAAAGAGCTTTACATCCGTTTCAAGCCTAGCAACTGTCAATACAATTTTAAATAATTTAAAGCAAAATAATAGATATTAGATTATGCCAAAATTATGTTTCATATTGAATTGTTTAATCTATTGTTATCCATGATATTCAATGAAATACTCTTCAAAGATTATTCTTTGAATACAGACTTACTTTTTGTAAAGAAAAAAAAAAAATTGTGTCAGAATTCTTCACATTTTGAGAATAAATTAAAAACAGAATGTCTGTGTTGTTACCTCAAACTTTCATATGAGAAGAAAACTCTTGAATCAAACACAACAACCCCTATGATCAGTCACGTTGCATACAGACAAATTTTGGTAGTCTTATATACCAGAGGTTTATTTTCTGATGAATTTTTCTTCAGTGTCAGCTCTGGGGAGATTTTATCTGAGAGTTAATTGATGTACAACACTGTGTGAGTTTAAGGTGTACAACATGTTGATTTGATACATTTATAAATTGCAATGTGATTATAACTGTCCTGTTACTAATACCTCTAGCATGTTGTAGAATTTCTTTTTTTGTGGTGAGAACAGTTAAGGTCTAGTCTCTGGGAAACTATGAAGTTTATAATACAGTATTGTTGACTCTAATCACGATGCTGTGCATTCGATCTCCAGGACTTACTTATGATTTTAACAATCAGTGTTTGACAAAACTGTTTACTGAGCACATCCATTCACAGCCAGAGACATTCATAGGTAGTGGTTTCTAGGCTTCAGTGATCATAGGTTTATAATTGGGTAGCTAGCCATATTATGATAATCTTTTTTGAGTTTCTTGCTTTTCAACAAAAACTAGCCATTGGAAACTTTTCACTCAATACAAGGATTTTAGAACTAGAGAAAGTATGCTTCGCCAGAAAATATAATCTTTATTTAAAAATATAATTTTAAAAATTACCCAAATAGAAGTATTTGGGAACAATTACTGTTAATAAAGAAACCTACCTTTTATAATAATTTTGTTTTCTAAAAAACTTTCCCCAATAGAATTTTGCTATTCTCAAATGTACAATGCAATTTAGAGTATAACGGCTTATTTTGGCCAGAAAACTTCTATTAGCTTTCTTCTCTCCATAAAGTATCTATCCCATCTGCTGGCTATTAGTGACAATCAAACCCACAGTAAAGAATCACATTAAAAACCACCATTTTTTTTTTTCTGTTAGTCCCTGAGATGCTCTCAGTACAGATATTAATGTAGCAAGGCTGAATATTTCTGTGAACATCAATTTCTAACTGAAGCTAGATGTCTGTTCCAGAACGAATTTGTTTGAAACTGGGGTTTGAGCATGGGTGTCCATGACATCTAAAACACCTGTTCTCTGCTTTCTCATCTTTCTTCTCTATCTTTATGTCTTTTAGTTACTGTGCCCCTATCCCATCCATCCTCCACTGAGACCTGTCACTGCTTTTCATTGCATAGTGTATTTAAGCTGTCTGTCCATGTGTTTCTGAAAGTCCACTGATTATATTTGTATGGTAAAACATGATAATACTTCTTCTTTTTGAATTTGTAATTGTATCTCCTGTGTGCATTAAATTGCAAGTCCTAGTTTAAAAATGGCCATCCTATTTACATATTTTAACCCGGAGACTATCTTCTGAAACAGAGAAAAAAAAGCCAGTAAGCGCCAATGCAGTAACACCAACAACGTCAGCAACAACAGTGAAAGGGTAGGGATGTGAGGATTGTAGGAGAGGGTGTAAACTGTTCCTGACCCCCAGAACCTTTCTGCTCCAGATACGATCTGAGCTCTGGTAGCTTCAGCAGCCACTGGAAGTTTGTCCGAAATACAGAGTCTCAGGTCATACTCCAGACCTAATCAGTTAGAATTTGCCATTCACAATTGCACACATGATGTACATACACATTAAAGGTTCAGAAGCACTGCTTTTCTCTCTCTTTTAAATTTTTGTCTTCCTATCCTCCGATCACCTGATTTTTTTTATATTTAAGATATGTGGATTTTTAATGTGATAGTTCTTAATTAAAAAAAATTATCCAGTTCAGTTTTTGTTATCTTTTTTTTTAACAATTTCTGGACCAAGAATATAAACTGAAAGTATCGTTAGGTCTGGGAGGCTACCAGTTTGCAAAGTGTTCTAAAATATGCAGCCAGTAAATGTGGCAGCCTTAATCTTGTATTTTCAGGAAACAGTGATGTCTAACTATCTCAATAAAACTACTCATGATAAAAAAAAATCAGGTATTGCCATCAGTAGATATGCCAAGCTTGATTTAGTTTTAAATAAGTGCCATGAGTTCATTTTACCTTTAATGCGGTCTGCTCTTGCCACGCCAGTGTATTATATTTGTAGAGCAGCTGCAGAGACCCTTTCAGAACCAAAGTCAAAACTATCAGTTCCTCCAAAGGTTTCTATGTTACTCAGGAATAAAAGCCAGCACCTTGCAACCTTTTTGAAAGGCTCTCATTCCAGTTACTCTCTTTAAAATTTATGTCCTGTTACCCTGGCACACTTGCTATTACTTCAACCACCTAAAAAAAGTCTTAATGTTCTCTACCCAGATATGTGCATGGCTTGCCCTTCCCCTACCCCAGCGCTGTCCCAAATGTTGTTTTTTATTTTATTTTATTTTATTTTTTGCAGTACGCGGGCCTTTCACTGTTGTGGCCTCTCCCGTTGCGGAGCACAGTCTCCGGACGAGCAGGCTCAGCGTCCATGGCTCACGGGCCCAGCCGCTCCGCGGCATGTGGGATTCCCCCCAGACAGGGACACGAACCCGCGTCCCCTGCATCGGCAGGCGGACTCTCAACCACTGCGCCCCCAGGGAAGCCCCCCAAATGTTGTTTTTACCATGAGGCCTTCTCTGATGAAAACCAGAAATCAGTAGCCCCCAATCCTCACCCCAACACTCCCCTCTTTTATGCGTTTCCTCCAGAGCATTTGCCATCATCGTACTTCTGTAGGTTATTTTATTTGTTTATTCCCTGTCTCTCACCACTTGAATGTTAGTTCTGTGAAGGAAGGGACTTTTGGTCTTTTGTTCATGCTGTATCCCCAATAGGTTCTTAATAGTAGGTATGGTTGAATGGATTACATCCTTGCTTAAAAATTATGTGACACTACTTACTTATCTGTAAGTTTTTGGTTTATTTGGTAATGGTACACAGTTGAGGGTGATTTTGTTTTATAAGTGTATATAATATAAGCTATAACTATTATTATTTTATAGGTTTTCAGATACACCATATATCTGCAGGTTTTCAGATACACCATATATCTGGAGGTTATTTACTCCTCTGCCATCCTGGAAATTTTACAACTATATTACCTTACTTCTAAATGTGTCTGTAACATAATATCTTTAATCAAGGTCACATAACATCTTCTTTGATAAAATTCTTTTAAATTGTGAGTGCTAATCATTAATTATCAACTCTATTCTAGATTAAATAATTGAGCTGTATATTATTTGGTTTGAACAAAATGCAATTAAAATAAAGTAGAAAATCTCCCACAGTATGATGAAAAAATCCAGTTATCCTTAGGAGTTTTCTTTCCTAAATCAATATGGCAATGCAGATGATCTTATATAACTGCTTCTTGAAACATTTTACTGAGAATAATAAATATGATTTCAAGTATTACTCAGTTATCATTCTAAGAAAGAGATTTGAAGCTGTATGTTTCTTTCAAGTGCACTATTTAGCCTCACAATTATCTGGCACTGAAAAAGATTACTCTCAATAGAATATCTTAAAATAGAGAATGTAATTCATTACTATAATTAAGTCTTAAAGTTCGAGCAGTGATTTTTTGTTAAAAAGCGCCTTTAAATTTTTTTTTCTTATCACAAAATGTGAATATGTACACAGGAACATTGAGAAAGTTAATATTCATTTATGTACTCTCCATTAATTAGGGAATTGGTTTTAGATACTTCTTTTTATTACATAAAAGAGAGCCTAACAAATTAGGTGCTCAATAAATATTTGATGATTAACAAATGCATCAACTAAAAAATGAATTTATCTTAGACATGTTTGTGTATATAGGATGGGTAAGTTCTTTCACTGAGTTCTCAGTGATAGGTGAGGAACTTGTCTGTGATGAGAAAGGTTGTTGATGCTCTATAAAAAATGGAATAGGTATTTGGTAGTGGGTCTCTTGACTAAGAGTTAATTAAAATGAACTCCCTGCAGCATTGTTAAATATTTCCATTTATTATACCAAAAAAATTAAAGGGAGAAAAATTCCAAATTATCATTGAATCTACTTCAATGACTTAGGAAACTTCATAGATTTTTTTTTTAGTAATAACTTCTTTTGAATTGAATTTAAATTTAAATATTAAACATAATTTTAAATATTGATTTTATCTTTATATACTACAAAATATATGACTAGGCTAGAAGAATTTACTGCACTGGTAATTTAATTAATTTTACCTTTCAATTTTAGTAGAAATATCAATTAGCATTATGGTTATTTTCATTTTACAAATAATGGCATCTCATAGTCTGCATCTGGTTTGATACTAGTAGAAGACATAAATGAGTAGTATTTCTCAGAATACTAATAGAGATATTAGGTTAAATGAACATCAATTTGTTAACATAATGTTTCTATTTTAAAGTGAAAAATATGAAGGCATAGGAATGATATAAATGGGAAAATCTGGGATAAGAACTTGAGTTCCTTGATTCTCACCTAAGCTATGTATGTGTAACTTATAATTACGTATTGTTGACATGCTTCAAAGTTGTTGAACTGATACATGACTCAATTAATATATAATACAGAATAATGCTTTATTTATACCCCTTTGTAAATATGTGGTTTTATTTAATGTTTATACAAAATATTAAAACAAAAATAACAATGTCAATTACAACTCTTCCACAGAATTTTTGTAGTAATGAGTAGAATATCAATGAATTGAGATCACGTAGCTTTCATAACTTTTTAATAACTTTCCATAACTTTATCAAGTCCAGAGGTATCAGGAAATACAAGGATTAGAGGAAGATTGGGAAGACAATTTGTCATGTCCAAAAAAATCAATCGATAGAGATAATGAATTTGGTGAAGGTTTAAATGAAGTGTTGTTTGAGTTCAGGAAGAAGGGACAAAGGATAAGTAGGCTAAGATTCTGCCAAATGCTTCCTGACATGATTTTGCCTCTTCACTCTCTCCTCCTCTGGAATAGCATACCTTTCTTTTGGGAACTGCCTCTCCACCTTCCCTACTTGGGTATCCAAGTGACAGATACTTGTGGACATTATCACCAATCCAGAAATGGACATGTGCTGTAAACCCATCCAGTCATTGTTAAAGATATTTCAAAGTGGAGGTGGCAGGGAAGAGCCTGTTCCTCTTTGGATCATGGGCTAATAGGATGTGAACGTGAAAGGCTCTGTAGATGAGCCTTCAAGGAAAGCAAAGGAAAAGAATAATAAAATTCCTGATAGAATGCAGGTCTCTGCTCCATTACTTCTCAGTTTAACCCTGCCTTTCCCATGATGATGTTACATGAGCCAGTAATTCTTGCTTAGACTGAAACTGGGTTTATTCTTTAATTCTCAGCCAGAGTTCTGACTAATGCATCTTCTGTGGTCAGAACACCTCTTACAAATGCTGATTGAGGCTGCATTATATATTAGGATGGGCTGTACTGAACCCATATTTTAAGGTACTGAGGAAATAGGAAACAAACATAATATTGAAATGTACACCTGAAAGGATGTTAGAAAGCATCAAGTTCAGTATCCACTATTATGGACAATGAAACAAAAATGCCCACAATAGTTTATTTTCAATAAATGATATCACAGCTCATTCAATTAATGCACATCATATTGAGTCTTAGCTCTGGAATCCCACAACTTTTCATAGAAAGTTGCTCCTTTCAGTACTCTCTTTTGGTCTAGTAGGAGCCAGGAGCCAAATAAAAAGGAGAAATGCGTGATTGAGATTTGTCCTCTACCTAGGTCTTAATCCATCAAGGTCTGCTATTCTTATTTCTTGAACAGATCTAGCTTAGCTTCTAACCATGATTCAGGAAGTGGTTGTTTCATGTTTTGGTTCAATATCTGTCTCTTTCCTTCCAACCTCACAGACAAACTCTCTTCTTAATATTCTTTCCCCTTTGATTTTGGACTGGGTTGCACTTATGGACCTTTCTCTGAATCAGAAAATGTCCCAATGGTCTTGGCTATAGGGCCACCCCTAGGACTGTGTGGGTGTGAGGGTAAAGGGAGACCCAGGCAAATATTTTGCAGTGCCCTTGTCTGTATGAATAATTTGAGTCATCCAAAATCAGCATGTCAGGACAATTCTGGTGAACCAATCTCGCACAGTTTCACAAAAGAATTTCCACACTGGCCAGTGAGAGTGAGGTGCTCATCAAGCCATCCTCCTGAAACCTACCATACCCCTGCATCTCTAGAAGATCCCAGAGACACAAGTTTCAGAGATATTCAGGGCATAAGACTGATCCCTTAAACAGGTTGGAAGAGAGCATCATGACACAGAGAAATGTGGGAATGAGACTTATATGGGTCCGGTTCTTAGCTCAGGGGATCTCATCCAAAGAGCACTCCTGACTCTGTCCAGTCTTAGGCAATGATGAAGAACTTAGAAAATTTCCAAGAAGGCATCAGAAATCATAGGGCCCTCTGGGGTTCAGGACTTTGTTAGGGGCCCCACTTCACTAGCCTGAGGGAGGTGTGCTTGGCTTGTTTGTCCCTATTTTTTGACTCTATTCATGGTTGTTAATCAGATGGCTTCCTCAGAGTCCGAGCTCATTATACTCTCATCCACAAACCTCCTACCTTCTAATATTTTATGTCCATGGATAGCACTGAAATTTGCCCATTGCCCAAACAGAGATCTTTAAATCATTTCCTATTCATTCCCCTACCTAAACATAATCCATTGACAAATCATGCAGATTTGGCCGCTTAAATAAAATTATCTTGGATATCATCCACTAGTTTCTGTCTTCACGACCTCCATCATGAACTAAGCCATCATGCTGTAATCACATCATGATTGTTCACATCCATTCTAGTCCCTCTTCTAGAAAGAGCATCCTTTTAAAATTGGAGGTATGATTATACCACCTTTTTGATGCTTAAAATTAATTTAGTGACTTATTAATTTGGGGGTGAAGTATAAACACTATGGTAGTGATAATTCCCTTATTATGGTCTGCTTCTGCATGACCTCATCTTTACCATCTCTTCCTCCAGCTGTGTCTTTCTCTGTGACTGATGTTAGGCTCCCGATTACTATACTTATTTCAGTTCTTTGTAATTCCACCATTGCTCTTTCATTGCCTTGAATGTTCTTACCTTCCTTCTTTACTTCTACATTTCATTTATAGTGTAATTTCCTCAAGGAAATTACACTATAAATATACTCAACTTCCTTGAGACCTTTCTCTCAAGGAAGTTTCTCTAAGTGGGTCACATGCCTCTCTAAGCTCTCATTCCATTCTATACTTTTCCTTTGTATCTCTGTTTTCAGAGATATGTTTCTGTTCCCCCCTATGTCTATCAACTCTGTGAGAAGAGATCCTGTGCCTCATTTTGCCACAGAATATATATAAATGATCCCTAGATTTGTGACTGGCTATATAGGGTGAATATTGAAAAAAGTCATAACTTGAAAATTGAAATTTATTAATAGATAACAATGAAATTCAAACGTTCATTGTCAAACTTATAGAGAAATATACATTTGAAGGTAATTTATAGAGAAATTGAATTGCTTTGAAAGCATACAAACAACAAAGAAATCATTAACAAGAGTGCTGAAAAAGAAAATGTACTCAGGAAGAAGATGGAAACAGTATGCCCTAAAAAAGCCTTCAGGAAGGGTAATATAAAGATAATTCTAAACTTTGGGCATTTTTTGTTACCTGAAAGATAAGGAATATGCTCTGACATTAAGTATAACTCTTCTAAATAAACTACTATTTAAAATTTCAAGTGTATTTCAAAAATTTGAGATTTGTATGAATGAAATAACATTTAAAGTGGTTTTATGGATTTCACTTATTTCAGGGTTTCTAAGTCTGTTCTCAGAATGAATGAATATAGTGTTTTGTTTGGAACTTTAAAAATCATGTATATTACAAGGTAGCTTTCTGCAAAGATATTAGGTACAGCGTTATTTAAAGGCTTATGTATAGGGCTTCCCTAGTGGCACAGTGGTTGAGAGTTCGCCTGCCGATGCAGGGGACACGGGTTCGTGCCCCGGTCCGGGAGGATCCCACATGCTGCAGAGCGGCTGGGCCCGTGAACCATGGCCGCTGAGCCTGTGCGTCCGGAGCCTGTGCGTCCGGAGCCTGTGCTCCACAACGGGAGAGGCCACAGCAGTGAGACGCCCGCGTACCGCAAAAAATAAATAAATAAATAAATAAATAAATAAAGGCTTATGTATAGGTGTAAGCGAACATGTTTAAAGACAATTCTCAAAGGGTGGGTGGATTAACTCTAAAGATTTAAGAAAATTCAAATTAAACACTTCTAATTGGCAAAATTGCCACAGGGACATTAATCTTAATCAGTGAATAATGAAGAATTTTGGTGCATAATAGAGGCATAATTGTTGACTTCTAAAAGAGTTTTAAGTTTCTCTGAGCATTGATATTCAGTATTAAAAATTAATTAGTTTGTTAACTTTCTCTCTATACATTTATTAATTAAAAGTTGATTAGTTAAATGTGATCATTTTCCTGACGTAGTACTGTTGTCTTGCACGTCTTGAGAATTATAAAGTCAATTCAGGTTATGTCTGTGTTTTAAAAAGTAAAATGTATATTAGTTCTAGAATGAAAGTGCAACTTAATTGTTAATAATTGTAAATCAATAGATAGATTCCTTTAAAAAGCATGTATGTTCCAGTTTAATTTTTCATTTGGAGG
This sequence comes from Orcinus orca, assembly GCF_937001465.1. Taxonomy (NCBI): domain Eukaryota; kingdom Metazoa; phylum Chordata; class Mammalia; order Artiodactyla; family Delphinidae; genus Orcinus; species Orcinus orca. Next base: position 126,134,288 of record NC_064563.1, read on the forward strand.
GGATGCGTTTTTGGTACAAATCACATGAGTGGCCCATTAGTCACAGGAAAAAAGTGAGTGAACACATGTATGCATAGACTGTTGACAAAATTGAAACACTAGTGTAACTCATGATTGATTATGTTAAGTATATAAAATATTCTAAATATTTTTCAGTCACATATCTATCTACACAGCTAACTTTGTCATTTAAGAAAGATAAGAAGAGGAAGAAATTGTGGAATATGTAGATAAGAAGTCTGTATCCGAAAACTAAACATGGAATTAAAAACAGCTTTTTAAAAAAGTCAGTTTTTAAGAAGAAAGGCTGATGAGAAACAATTCAAATATGCCTGTTTCTACAAAGAATGAATATATTGTGTGCCTGTGAAAATATTAATAAAAGCAAAGTGTTATAAAGAAAAATATCAGTAAATAAGAAAATATTAAATACTTGAGTATTAAGGAAAATCATAATGTTAGTTTTTATTCTCTGTTTCAGATTTTACACAGGTATCAGCTTTCCCATAGTATCTTTCAGAGTGGTGTGATTTATTTTACTTTAATCTAGCACAGTATCTGACAAATAGTGGAACTCATTAAGGGTTGACTGTTGAATATTACAATTTCCCATCAGAAATTCACAGATGGACTTTTTATTTTTTTGTTTTTTAACATCTTTATTGGAGTATAATTGCTTCACAATGTTGTGTTAGTTTCTGCTTTAAAACAGATGTAATTTTTAAAGTAAATGGAAGTGAGAGACAAGAGACAACAAACTAATGAGACAGATATGTATCAAAGCAATATGAGCAGACCATCTGTTTATGAGAAACAGAAAAACCTGTAATTATCCATTAGGGATATCCATGGAGATTCTTCATTTCCCCCTGCACTTTGTCTTTGTCTTACCAAAAACTCCTTACCTATTACTGTTAATTTTATTTAAGACATTAGATAACAATACCACAAATTCTTATCAGCAAGGGTGCTTGCCAAGTTCAAATTTTCCTTATCTTAGAATAGATAAGATGTTGAGTTTAAATGTTTTAATTCACTTATTTTTAAGTTTGCAAGTACTTAGTGTGGATTTGATTTTACATTTTCACTGAATCCAATATTAATGATCTCTTAAAGCGCATATGGGCAGTCCTCATTTTTCAGGGTAGTGCAGGATCAAAAAAGCGAGAGCACCAGCTGAAACTATGCAAACAAGTCAGTTGGAAAATTAGGGTTGTTCTGAATCATTTAAAATTTTTGGTCAAAACATTAAACATCTCTTGATCATAAATGCATAAAGACATGAAAAATAGTAAAACTAATATTTATGCAGTACGCTGTAGTTTAAAACTTTAGGCATATTGAGAATTAAAGTGATTTCCTCTTTTGGTAAAATACTTATCCAGAGTTGGTTGAGCAGTGCTTGCCTTATTGTTGTATAATTTATGGTTAATATCATAAGCAATCACTTTTTTCTATGCCTTGGCAGATTGTCATATTTCTTTCAAAGTTTGGATCAGCTCTTGGCATTTTATTCTTTGCTCTTTCAATATTGTAAAATATCTCCAAGAGTTTGTTGTGTTTTGTTTTTGATGTGAAGTTTTCATTGGCATCTCTTCCTCTGGAACATCTTCATTATTTTTGTCACAATCAGTTTCTTCACTTGTGCTGATTTTTGCCTTAACTAACTTCCTTTAGCTTTGAATCTAGAGCCTCTTAAAGGGTGGCAATGTCAACATCCCCAAGTCAGTTATTTCTTCTATAACTCCATTTAACTTTGACTTTAATTTCACTTCCAGCATTATCTTTTTTTTTTTTTTTTCCTTTTTTTGCGGTAAGTGGGCCTCTCACTGTTGTGGCCTCTCCTGTTGCGGAGCACAGGCTCCGGACGTGCAGGTTCAGCGGCCATGGCTCACGGGCCCAGCCGCTCCATGGCATGTGGGATCTTCCCGGACCGGGGCACGAACCCGTGTCCCCTGCATCGGCAGGCGGACTCTCAACCACTGCGCCACCAGGGAAGCCCCCAGCATTATCATTTTTAATTTCTTCGTTAAACTTTCCTTTTTGTTATCCATTTTTATTAAATTTCATGTGATTTTATCACTGGGAGACAAAGAGGCAGTACAGTCATTGGCGTTGCTTTTGCTGCATAAACTGAATAGATTGACAGTGACCAATCACTAACAGACTATGAAAGAAGTGACATTACTGGCCAGTGGTCGTGATATGCATCTGTTATTTACAAAGTAACTTATGTACCTGCAGACTAACACCCGAGTATGTATGCACTTTATGCAACAGTCAATATATCATAGCAACAACATATCCTGAACCGTGTTATGGGGGTTGATATAATTTAACTAAACTCTGGTAACCAAAATTCATGCACCTTCAAACTGTGTAAAGTAGGGACTACTTGGACTTTTATTATTTGCGATGAATATTTATTACTTTATTATATGTGTGGACATGTAAAATTATCCATTTTTTAACAGTGAGATGTCACTTGTAACCTCTTGAATGGTTACTGTTTTCAATAGATGGTCCTATTTATATTGCACTAACTTGGACACATAATAGCTATCAGTTGAGTAAACAGAAAAAGCCTATTAGCTCTTGCAAGCCAGCCAAGACCAGTGTCTGCAAGGAGTCTGAAGCTTTGTAAGTCCAGAAACCCTGTTATACCAGAACCCTCATTGTTTACCACACCTCTTGGGTTGACTCATTCTAACCAAAAGAGCACGAAAGCACTTAATAATACAAATACAATGTTTGAATTGATAATCATGAATTTAACCATGAATTGAATGACAGTTGTCACAGCAGGTTTATACAATAATACACTCTTTCTCAGATAGGAATCTCAGCCCTACTTGCAGTTGATAATTTGGTGGGCTTGGACCAAGAACTAGAATTAGAGGGCTCTGCCTTCAGAGAGAAAGTGAGTACATGTTACCATTGACTAGGGCTCTTGACAGGCACTATGCCTAATACCTAAAAGCACATATTCTAGCAGTGCATCCCAATATGGTAGCCATTAACCACATATGGCTATTGAGCACTTGAAGTGTGGTTAGTCCAAACTTGGATGGGTTGTAAGAGTAAAACACATGCTGAAGTTTGAATGCTACTATGAAGTATAATGTAAAAATCTCATTAGTAATTTGGGTATTGCTCATATGTTGGAATGATATTATTTGGATATATTCATTTAAATAAAATATATTATTAAAAGATATTTCACCTGTTTCTTTTTACTTTTTTCAGTGTGGCTACAGAAAACTTAGGATTGTGTCTTGTGACTCACGTAATGTTATTAAGGCAGCACTGCCCAGAGCCATAATGCCTAGGCTCAAATCCCATCTTCACAATGTATTATACTTGGGTGACATTGCACTTGGCACTTAAAACCTTTGTTCCTCAGCTTCCTTATCTGTCAAATAAAGAAAGTAACAGTTCTAGAAATAAGCATAAAACTCCATGTAAATAAGGTAGTAAGTATTAGCACTTAGATATTTGCCTGACATTTAGTTAAGCATTTTACCTTAGTTATTATTGTTGTGTTAATGGACATAGATAATGTATTAAACATATTCTATCACTTGAACTCTTTCAGTTTTATTTTCTTACTATCCGTATCATTTACTCTTTCCAGACATATTGCTGTATAATTGGGTTAGATTACACTTTCTTTACATCAGCCAAATCAAGGCATGTTTTCCTAGGAGCACACCCAGGACTGTTGACAGAGAGTTGAATCAAGGCCATTTTCATCACCAATATGTTTATATTTCATCACGAACATATTTACACACTGTATCTTTTTAGCTTACTTCTATAAATGGCTAATTGTATCCATTGTGTGTGTGTGTGTGTGTGTTTTAATTATTTTTACTTTCTTTACCTATGGTAGTTTTTTTTTTCTCACATTGTTGCCAAATAATGGGAGCCATCTTCTTAACAAAGAAATGATTAAAACATTTTATTATTTATTATCAAAAATAATATACAATTTATATTTAATATAAAAGTAAATTATAATATATAAATATTACATGGAATTTTATGCATAACAGTTAATATTTAATACAATTATGTGGTTCTGTGTTTCCTATTACAGTGTCAAATAACTACAGGTATTCTATAAAGCAGAGAGGTTTATAGGTTATAAGATTATAGGTCTATTGACTGATAAATTCAACTTTTAATTATATTTTTTGAAAAATACTTTTTGTATGGAAATGATTTCTAAATGTAGCTGGATTAACTAGACTTCTGTGAATGAAAAAAGGATAAATTGCATTCATTTCTGCTTTATGTTAGTACTTCTCTATTGTTCAGATATCTAGAGAAAACAATTATTTTAGATATATGTAATGAAATTTTATATTTCTTCATGATAAGTGATGGACCATGTATCAATTTTCATGTCTGTGCTTTATTTAATGAGCAATACTCCTACAACTGGACTAATCATAATCCAAAATAGCTGTTCCTCAAAATAAGGTCTTCCAATTACATGACTCTAGTGTTTCTATTTCCTTTTATTTTTCCCAATATCTGGGCTTATTATATAGTCATAACAATATATTATTTATAGTTAACTATATTTATCTTTCATCACGGTCAATGAGAACATGAGGCTTTGATAGAGTTTTTGTCTCAGCTGTGATTTTTTTTTTTCAATTTGATATATTTACATCTTGGTGTCATTGCTTTCTCTTGTAAAGATAGCTTCTTATCCTAACTCATTCTACTTCCCATTCTATGGTTATTTAATTTATCTATTTTATATCAGATGATACACTTCATCTACAGCTTTCTTAAAGTCTAACTATACTTTATGAATTGAATTTGAGCTGTATTGTGGCAGTAATATCTTCAGAATATTGTAATAGGTTTGTTAAGCATGAGCTCTCCTGCCTGAATTCATGTTGGCTATAATTAATCAAATTATGCTTTACCAGGTGTGCATTTGCCATGCTTCCTGAATACATTTCCATGAGTATAATTCTACAGCAGATATTAACCTTTGTCACTATTGATTCATCTTCTGTTGTTCATCTTATAGTACATTCTGTCCTTTAAATATCCATTTAATTAATTAATAATACTCATTCAATAGTAGAATAGATTACTTATTCCAGCTGAACTTGCTAGTTATTATAACTCGAATTCCTAAAATAATTTAATCTATATCACTAAACTCTAAATTATTATAATCAATAAGTATGTGAGAAATGCTTATAAAAAATAGTTTATTTCAAGTCTTACAAAGCCATTTTACAATTTTTCAACTTTCTGTTTGTTTTTAATCATGTGTACAAAAGAAATGAGAGTCTCTGTAGTAACATTTATCCAAATAGAGAGGTATCATAATCAGTTCCAGGAAGAAGATATTTAACCACTGAACTATGCATTGGGATCTGTAAGTAATGGGAAATTATCACAATTAAAGCAAATTTTAAAACATGCCTAATTCTAAAAGTAAAGAAAATAATTTAAGGTATTTATAATCTTCTAGACAGATGGCACTATGACATATGCAATCAATCTTTAATATTATTATAGGTTATTTTTATTTGGCTTTGCAACATAGCAACAGTTAAGAGCACAGAGAATGGTATCCCCTTTTCTTGGTAATTTTAAATTGTATGCAAAATATTTTGACTGTTTTAAACTGTTATTTTTGTGCAGGTGCAGAGGATAGAATAAATGCAAAATATGGTCTTAAAATTTTTTGAAAGCCTACAAAATATTTCTGACACCCGGTTTATTTATAAAAGGAGAATTCTTATTATCATTTTTATCTCATTTCATAAATATTTCATTAATAAGGTATTTATTATCTAATTAAATATTATATTTTAAATATAGGCTAATGAGAAATTCTTGATGAAAAATTATATTTATAATATCAAAACATTCTTTTATTTCTCTGACAGTTGTGAAATCTGCAATTTTTCTTTATTTTGCATATATATTTGCAGGAGGCAATAAGTACACACAATATTAAACATTACTCAGTAGATATTTTTAATAAATAACAATGGGATACCGTTCTCTTTATTGGAATCACAACCGTGTTCTTTCTTCCTAAGGCGATCATCAATCTTTTTGTCTATGTTATTGGCCTCACATAAACATACACCACACAAAATCCAGATGGTAATGATTACATTATAATTTATATGAATTTATACTCATTATTTTATCTTTATTGGAATTGTATTTTAAATCTGATATGTTCAAATGACAAAGACCAAGTAAATATTAAGTGAACTACTTGAGATTTCCTTCTTACTATGGCAAAGTGCAATGAAAAGATTGAACTCAATTAGTATAATATCTTTCAGATATACAGATCTGAGTGATTATGACTTTACCAAAAATGGCTTGATTTCTATGATATAAACCTTTAAAGTTTAAATTTATAAAATTGAAAGTATATATTGCATCACATAGTTATAAACTATCTTTAATTTGTTAGTTTTAGATGAATAAAAATTTTACTAAATATTTTCATTTTGATTTTTTGGTTTTTGTAGTTTCTTTGGCTTTTGTAGAATTGAAATCAATTTTTAGACCTAATATTTTAAAAGATGTACAATGATACGATTATTATAGAAGTCAAGTTCGAAGATACACCATGTCATAATGTCAATAATATCACTGTATTTTTAAACTATTAGGGCTTATTAGCTTTTTTTTCCTATATCTAGTTCCATAATAGACTTATTTTGTAATATGATGCATTTCTTTCTGTATCTTTATAGAACTAGTGTTATTTTTCTTACTTATATAATATTTTATTTAAAATACTCAAATGTATTCCAGAACAAAAGAGGCACACTCCATTTTCTACTGAGTTACCATATGTTAGGTGTGCTAAATGCTTTAAATCCGTTAATACATTCATTGCTCACATTAGCTCTATCGGTGAGTTATTATTATCCCTATTTTATGGACAAGTAAACTGAGAACTGAGACTCAATGGATTGGACTGAGGAAATAGTTCCATTTAATTCCAAAGCCAAAGTATTTTCTGTGATATGCACTGAAATGTAAAGGAAATGTACTACATTCTCTGAATGTTCATGAACTATACTTGACTAGGATGTAAAGATTGACAAAAAGAAGCACCTCTGATGTTCACATCAATATTGAAACTTTTTTTAAATTCAGTGTTGCTCAGAGGCCTAAAGTGGACTCATCTAAGGCACTCATTTTAAGCAAACAATTAAAACAAACTGATGAAGGGATAATTTCCTGCCTGAAATGTTTAGCCATAGGAAAAGCTAGATGAGGTTTCTTGGAAGTACTTTGGTAAAAGGAACTGTAAGACTCTAATGGAAACCCAAGCCCAGGAGGTGGGACCACGCATGGATTCATCTGTTCACTCATGTGTCAATAGCTATGTAATAGTGAGCTGCTGTCTTTCAGACAGTGTGTTAGAAGTTATCCTGAGGACCACAGGGTGCAGTGGGGTGGGGAATGAAACAAAGTGAGTGAAAAGGAAAGTCAAACCAGAGGATCAGGAGTCAGAATCCCAGAGCATAGAAGGCAGATCCTGGATGATGCCTTGAGTGGTGGTAAAGTATATATTTTGCCTTTATTGATCATCAGTTTGAGGGTAACCTGACTCAGCCAAACTACATTAAAGATAGAAAGTAGTGGTAATGAGATGGGCCTAAGAAAAGCATGAAGGTTGCTAGCTTTAGATTGTTTTCAAGTGCCAGAAACAATGTTGGCAGTATTCCTCCTTTTCCTTTCTTTCCATGAACTAAAATTTGCAATAGCTATCCAAATTCACCCACCCACCCTGCTATATATACCATCTTTACTTGTACATAACTGTACCTTAGCCATGACACTTGCTTATTTTGCCACCTTTTTTCCCTTCTTTCTTCCCTCCTCCCCAATCCCTCCCTCCCTTCCCTTTCCTCCTTCTCACTCTTTCTTTCTTCCTTCCTTTCTCTCTTTGTTTTTCTTTCTTTCAAAAAAATCTCTCTAGTCTCTAGCCACCTGTATTCCAGTTTGATCCTTTTGCTGTGGCTGTGACTGCCATGATTTCTAGCATCCTATGTCTTCTGCTGACCAGCACAGATTAAGGAATGAAGCAATGTTTTATTATTATATTTTTAATTTTTTTCCTTCCTTCTTTTCCTCTTAACATATATTTTTTTTTTGTTTTTGTTGTTCCTTCATTTTACTCTTTTACCCTTTCTCACATCAAAACTGATCAATGGTTTTTGCCTCAGGATAGGGCCTTCACAGCCAGCTAAAAAGAACAAAGTATTAAACTGTTAACTTTCAAGTGTAAAATAGGATTTTTAAATTCATGGCAGAGACCGTATTGAGTTAATGAGATAACATAAAGAGAGATCAGGAGTTTGCAGAATGAAAAAACACAATGGAGCTGTACACGTGTCAGTAGAAACAGCAAGAATAGATGTCCGTGAGCCTCCAAAAGCCAACATAAGGCATGTCTCAGTGGATGCCAGCACTGAATGACAAATCCAGAAGAAAGTGTTTACTCCCCAAACCATGATGCCATGTGGAAACAGGGAGGAGGAACATTTCTGATACGAACACAGGAATCTGGAAGTGACTGGGTTAACCTGTGTTTACCTACATTGTTTGCTGTTATTAGGCAGAATGGAATCTAACAAAAGAGAATAAATTTGGTAATAGAAATTATTTTTCCACTTCTCAGACTTTAGTTCCCCCACATATGGACTTTTGATATGCGTGACCTCTCATTCTGCTTAGACTGCCCTTTTTTCCCTTCTTTTTCTTTCTTTTTTTTTTTTTTTTTTGCGGTACGTGGGCCTCTCACTGCTGTGGCCTCTCCCGTTGCGGAGCACAGGCTCCGGACGCGCAGGTTCAGCGGCCATGGCTCAAGGGCCCAGCCGCAACGCTGCATGTGGGATCTTCCCGGACCGGGGCACGAACCCATGTCCCCTGCATCGGCAGGCAGACTCTCAACCACTGCGCCACCAGGGAAGCCCTCCCCTTTCTTTGTTAATTTCTCTGGCCTGTGACTTCTCCAGTAACTCTGCCTTTGTCTTTCTCCTCACCTAGGCCAAGTCTAGACACACGGATACATATCCATTTTCATGGGAGCACATTTCTTTCAGGAATCTCTTTACCACTTCATCTGCCTTAATGTATCAGACACACTTCCCTAGGGTCCAATTTGCTGGTCTTTTAGATTCTAATGAGTTTGATCTGTGACAGTGACTTACTGACTACGCCCTAAATATTCCGAAGAGTAACCCTCAATGAAATCTAAATACCATGGTGGTACGTGAGGACACACTATGTATGTGATGTACCATCCCATCATTTTTCTGAGAAATAACAAAGAGAATAATGATAGTTATCTGAGTGTATAGTATTTACTTTAAAAAAATAATTTAACAAACCTCTCATTTTAACCTTAGAATTATGCAGATAAGTAACATGAGTTAATTTTCCTTAAAATATTATATTCAGGGGAAACATACTCATAAGCTGTACAGATAATAGACAATGAGTATATGTTGATTGAACATGGGAAAATATGTATGAAAAATATAATGAACACATAATCATAGCTAATTATAAAATGGAAACTATGTTTTATTTCCATTGTGTTTTTCATTCTATGATTATGATTGCTTAGATACCATTTTTTATTTATGGAAGCATAAACAATGCACACTACCCCACTTCTATTGAAACATGCATGTTCTCAAAGAATCTAGATGGACTCAATATAACTCCTGGTTTTCTAACTCTGAAGTCATCAGACTGCCCATGTATGAATGCCATCTTCACTGTTTACCAGCCTTTTGACTCTGGGAAAGTTACTTAAGCTCTCCATGCTTCAGTTTCCTAATCTGAAAAATGATGATAGCAGTATATTATTTATAGTGTTGTGAGGATTTATAAACAGGGTAAAGTGAAGCCGCTACTAAGCACTAAATAATTGTTTGTTTGTTTTTTTACAATTATTCTTGATATAGATACTCAAAATTTGAAAAAGTTCTTTTACTTACAATCTATAATTCTGACTTAGAGTAAAACACGGCAATATTTTTGGACAGGTAAAATTTATCTATGACTCACTAGTTAATATTGACATGTAATATATTTCAATGTAATCATTTCACAAAAGTCAGAGGAGTGTTTTCTGACTTTTGATGTAACCAGAAGAACAAAAGGAACAGGAAATGAAGAATACATTTAGATTCTTACACAGTCGAGTGCAAGGCTGCTACCTGATACCATAGCTTTGAAAATTATCCATGGTATTAACCAAACATTTCCAGCTGTCCTCTTTTTTGGGTATGTATTAGGATTGTATTTGCCTGCCTCTGAAGTTAGGCCTGACATGTGACAAGTTTTGGCCAATGAAGTGTGAGGAGTGACAATTGCACTATTTTTTTTTACTTGTTCTGCTCTGATTTTGGGTTAAGGGGAAGGTTCCATCATTCCATCATGATGAGAGTGCCCCCTGGTGACCTTCACTGAAGATAAAGCAAGAGCAAATCACTTAGAGGTTGTAGGTAACTACAACTTGCTTAAACTATCCTGACTGTCACAGTTTTTATTTAGATTTTGAATCATTGTTTACATTTATTTTTACTTTTAAAATTTAAAAATGTTTAATAGAATAGAAAACTTTTCATTAGGAGCACTATTTACCTGTAATTCTCAATTTGAAAGATGGTGAGAACTTGACAATTTAATGTAATTTAATTTTTTAATTCCTCAAAATATAGTAATTCTCAGGTGGTAGTTCGTATGCTTCCCGTGTATGAACCGTGCAGTACAGTAAGCTTTAAACAGAGCAGCATGTTCACTGGGTATTTAATAAGATTCTTTGGCACTTAGCTAATAACTTATGGATATGAATCAAGACAATTACAATAAAAATTGATGAAATTCAGGAACATTTGTCAAGTGCTGAGTGTGTGTGAAGCACTGTGATAAATTTCTGAAGGAAAAGTTTAAATGAAAATACTTGAAATGAGATACTCATATATGATGATTTTCTAACTTAATGATGCTGAGTTATAAGAAGTCCAATAGAAACTGTTATTAATGTATTGTGAAACAATTTGAAAAGGCCTTTCTGTGAATCAACCTGTCTTTGGTTTGAGGATTTATTTAAAATGAGAAAAAGAAAGAAAGAAAGAGAGAAAGAGAAAGAGGGAAAAAGAAAGGGAAAGGGAGACACCATCCTCTCTATGCTGTTATTTTCCTGAAAGATATTGATTAAGGAAAATGTTTTTTAAATCTTGTGTATAATTACATATTTATCCGAATGTCCTTTGTGATTTTCACCACTCTATATAATTTCTGTCATAAATAATTTTAAGTCCCATCATCTAATGCATGCATTCTTGTCTAGTCTTTTTATCAAAGGATTCATTCTTGTGAACCAACAAGGCATAGACCCAGACTAAAGAGAGCTTTCATCGTTTTTAAGAAAGTGACGCTGGCTTACAGTCTCCTAGGAAACTCAAAAATTCAGCAGCTGTAGAGAGTCCAAGTTTTACAAAACAGCTATTATTGGGGGTAAAATCTTCCAAGGAAGCGTTCCCTGCAATCTCACCTTATTTTTAAATATAGTGTAAGAAGTACTTACACAGTATATATGGTTAGCCATTTGTTGCACAAATTAAAAAAATGGGCAACAAAACCGAGATTTGGACACTTTCCTTCCCTTGATCTGTATGGAACTGCAAATAAACTCAGGAAACTTAACAAAAGGCTGATTATTTGAAGGGAATAGTCATCAAACAAACACTAGAAAAAAATACAAATCAAGTAAACACAAACAGAATAATTAATGAGGCAGTATAATGGCAATTAATTAAGATAAATACATATACATCCCAGAGAAATATGTATTTCAAAATATAAAATATAAAAATTAACAGTACATGAAATAGTCAACTTCGCTCCATGAAATTAAGAGCTTGGCTAAATGAGCTTCAAAATTGCTATCAAGAGAAAAACATTCTATGATCTTTTACACTTTTGTGTGTAGCATGCTTAGTTTGTTGGTTATGTTCTCCTCTGGATGCTAAGAGCAGGACAATGGAATATTGCTTCTAGAAATGTGTACCTGTGTCTTACGTTGCCATGCTGCTGTGGAAGATGGTCATGCATTTTGCTTTCCTGGGAAAATTAAGTTTTTGTAATTAGGTGAACACTGCCCAATGTTAGTCATTTTATTTTTCTGTGTTAATCACTCCTTCATTATTAATGGATCTTGATGAGAAACAAACTAGGTTTACGAATGAAAAGTTAAATTTTAGAACCATTTCCCTGAAAAGAGGAATAACAACTGAGGAAATAAACATGCTTGTGGAATTTTCAGCATGTTGCCCTGTGCTTGCCACAGTGCAGGAAAACAACAAAGAGGAATGTCTTTGACATCCAGCAAACCTAAGTCAAAAATCATTTTCAGTGTTATTTCTGGGACTCTGGGAAAGTTAATTAACTTCTCTGAGACTCAATTTCTTTATGTGAAAAATACAGATACTATAAACTGCAAAAGGATTTAGGAAAGTGTTTTTTTTTGTTTGTTTGTTTGTTTTGTTTTTAAGGAGATAGTACCTTAAGTTTTCAATAAATGTTATCATCCATTCTCCCCGTTAAGAAAGTTCTTTTCAAGCAGTAATTATAATTTGGTATGTATACACATATATATGAGGGAGTTAGTATATTGTGTATATCTGCACCTGAAATGCAAAATATGTAAGATAGAAAAATAAAAGCAAGGCAACTATTAGCCTTAGGTGTTACATGAAAAGTTTTCCTGTTGTCTATTTTTTCTCTTCTATATATATGTATATATCTCTCTAGATAGATAGATAGATAGATAGATGCTTTTCTAGAAATCCTTACTTTTTGCCAACCATTTCTTTTAGGCATTAGTGCTCTCCTAAAACATAAGTCCTAGTGAAGGAGAGGTAATTAGAAAGCTAATGGGTAATCAAAATTAGAATGGTCAAAATATTTTTCAAGGAGGTTGCATCTGAACTAAAAACTGAATGATACATTAAAATCAACCATGCTATGACCTGGGGAAAGTTGTTCCAGGCAAAAAAGCAGCTAATGCAAACTTCCTAAGGACAGAACGAGCTTGGATTACGTAAGGAATCGAAAGAAGGTCCTGTGACTGGACTATAGTTAGCAAGGGGTGCTAACAAGCCACCAGTGGCATTTGATGATCCATGCTTGTATCACCTGTTCCCCTATTGTTCAGGGATTGGTTTCTATGACCAAGAGAATATGGTAGTATTAATGTATGTTACTAGTGAAATTAAGTTGTAAAAGACACTGTCACTTCCTTCTCAGTCACTGTCCTTTCTTTCTCTTGGATCCTTTGCTCTGGGGGTAACCATGTTGTACGTAGCCCAGTGGAGACGTTCACGTGGAGAGGAACTAAAGACTCCTGCCAACATGCACGTGAGGGAGCTTTGAGTGGGTCCTCTACCCCCAAACACATCTTCTGAGATTGCAACCCTAGCCAACAGCTTGACTGAAACTTTTTTTTCTTTTTTTTGCGGTACGCGGGCCTCTCACTTTTGTAGCCTCTCCCGTTGCAGAGCACAGGCTCCGGACGCGCAGGCTCAGCGGCCATGGCTCACGGGCCCAGCCACTCCGCTGCATGTGGGATCTTCCCGGACCGGGGCACGAACCCGTGTCCCCTGCATCGGCAGGCGGACTCTCAACCACTGCGCCGCCAGGGAAGCCCTGACTGAAACTTTTTAAAGACCCTGGGCCAGAGCTCCTTAGCTATGCTCCTCCTGGATCCTTGACCTTCAGAAATAGGGTGAAATAATAACTGCTTATTATCTTAAGAGCCCATATTTAGGGATACTTTTTGTGTAGCAATAAACAATGAGTGAACGAAAGTAGAGTGGTTAGAAATGAAGTGATGTAATGTAAGACTTCACAGACCTTGGTAGAGTTTAAATTAAGTTATTTAGGAATTTGAAATTATGAAACATTTACATGATTTGACTTCGCTATAAATAAAAACAAATTGACTGTTAGGACATAGTAGTTTTGAGGGTCGTAAGAATTAAGCGGGATGTCGAGTTAATAGGAGTAATCCAGATGTGCTTGAGACATTGATTAGAGTAGAACAGAAAAGGCAGAGACAAGTAGAGCTGTCTGGACTAAAGATGGAGATAGAACTGGCAAGAAATGCTAAAGATGGGGATATACATCGATATCCTCAATATACATGAATGCTTGCTTAAAATCAATGAGAAGAATAAACAAATGACAAAAGTCTATCTAAAAAGATGCTCAGGGCTTCCCTGGTGGCACAGTGGTTGAGAGTCCGCCTGCCGATGCAGGGGGCACAAACCCGTGTCTGGGAAGATCCCCCATGCCGCGGAGTGGCTGGGCCCATGAGCCATGGCTGCTAAGCCTGCGTGTCCGGAGCCTGGGCTCCGCAACAGGAGAGGCCACGGCAGTGAGAGGCCCACATACTGCAAAAAAATAAATAAATAAAAAATAAAAAGATGCTCAGTCTCATTATTATTGGCAAAAAAAATCAATAATAATGACATTTTTCATCCTGAAGATTTAAAAATAATGATAAAACTCTTCCTTGACAAGACTGGAAAACTATTCACTCTCATTTATTGTAGATGTGAGTCTAAATTGACATCAACTCTCTGAAGCTAGTCTGTGAGGTACATACACTTTGTTCCAGGGATTCCACTCCTAGGAATTTACCTTGAAGAAATACTTGCAATGTTAATGAAAACTCATTGTTCACTGCAAGGTTATTTATATTGGTGGAAATTTGGAATTTATAGAATCTTCATGTTATGTGTAGTGAATCATGCTTACGGTATATGCTGAGTAAAATAAAGTTTCAACATGATGTGTTTATCATGAATCCATGTATGTAAAACCATACATCCATGCCATATTCCCATGTGTGTGTGTGTGTGTGTGAGAGAGAGAGAGAGAGAGAGAGAGAGAGAGAGAGAGAGAGGTGTGGGGGGGGGGAGAGAGAGAGGGAACTATTTGGAAGAATGTTTAGCAATTATGAATAGCTCTGAATAGTGGATGATGGTTTTTACTTTCTTTAGATTTTTCTCTATTAAAAGGTGCTTTTTGCCAGCATGTTATTTAAGATTTTTTTTAAATAGACAGTTATTTTTTAGAGAAGTTTTAGGTTCACAACAAAATTGAGCAGAAGCACATATAGTATCCCCGGTCCCCCCCCCAACACACACACCCTCCTCCATTATCAATATCCCTCAACAGAATGGTACACTTGTTACAATTGATGAACCTACTATTGATACATTGAGAGATCATTATCACCCAAAGTCGAACCCAGACCTTAGGAGTTCACATTTGGTGTTCTATGGATTTGGAAAAATGTGTAAGGGCATGTATCCATCATTACAGTATAATGCAGAATATTTTCACTGCTCTGAAAATCCTCCATGCTGTACCCCCTCATCCCTCCCTCCCCACTAACCACTGGCAACCACTTTCCATAGTTTTACCTTTTCCAGAATGTCATATAGTTGGAATCATATAGTATGTAGCCTTTTCAGATTGCCCTCTTTCACTTAATAGTATGTATTAAAGTTTCCTCTATGACTTTTCATGACTTGATAGCTCACTTCTTTTTATCACTGAAATATATTCCATTTGCTGGATGTGCCGCAGTTCATCCATTCACTTCCAAGTTTTGGTAATTATAAGTAAAGCTGTTATAAACATTTCTGTGCAACTTTTTCAACTCCTTTGTATAAATACCAAGGGATTGAATTGCTGGGCCAAATCCTAAGAGTATGTTTAGTTCTTTAAAAAATTCCAAAATGTCTTCCAGAGTGGCTATACCCTTTTGCATTGCCACAAGCAGTGAATGTAGGTTCTGTCACTCCTAATTCATCCTCTCCAGCGTTGATGTTGTCAGTGTTCTGGATTTTGACCATTCTAATAAGCATATAGTGGTATCTCATTATTGTTTTAATTTGCATTTCCCTGGTGACCTAGAAGATGCAGAACTTTTCATATGCTTATTTTCCATCTGTGTATTTGGTGAAGTATCTGTTAAGGTGTTTGGTTCATGTTTTAGTTGGGTTATTCATTTCTTATTGTTGAGTTTTAGGAGTTCTTTGCATAGTTTGGATAACAGTCCTTTATCATATGCGTCTTTTGTAAATTTTTTCTCCTTGGTCTGTGGCTTTTTCTTCTCATTCTCTTGATGCTGTCTTTGGCAGAACAGAAGTTTTAATTTTAATGAAGTCCACTTGATCATTTCTTTCTTTGATGGATTGTGCCTTTGATCTGACATATTATTTTTACAAATAAAAATAATCCACAATGATTCACAAAAATGTAAAAAGAAAAAAAAAACCTGAGAAGAATAATATTTTAAAATATTACCTATATCATCATTTTCTATTGTAACAAATAACAACGAAGTAATGCTATCACACTAGTCATTTTCTCCAAGTATTTTCCTTATAGTGATAATTTTGGATACTTAGTACTCTATTTCTATTTACTTTTTTAGGTCTTTAGAAAACTTTCTTTCCTTTTATTGCTTTTAATTAGAGTAGAAGAAGATGTCATAAGATAATAAGAAAAAAGTAAAACAGTATTGATCATTGAGGAGAAAATAAAACATCAGGACATGTAGTAAAAAAAAATAAATAAATAAGGTAAATATCCATTACAGATTTATTACAGATATCAAATTCTCTGGTTTTCAAGTAAATCATGGACTATTCACAAATGTTCCATAGCAATTGCTAAAATGATGTTTTTGTTCTGAGTCAATCTTTGCAAAACAATTTGGTTGGATAAAAGCTATTTCTCAAAAATTATTCTCACATTGAATCTTAGTGTATTCAAACTCTGAGGTAGTATTGATAATAATAAGAAAATCTTATCCATTGAAATAGTACTTTATCATTTTTGCTTAGAATAGGATAAAATCTAAAATCAGTAAGACATTTCTGCTTTCCATGTTTATTTTATAGTAATCTATCTTCTTTAGGGGTTATTGGAGGTCTTAAAATATCTGACAATAACAGCCATGTAAAAGTGTATCACTTTTGTTGTTACTAGTCTTATCTGTGTTTCATTCACATTCAGTGTTTCATTTTACCCTTACCACAATGTGGGGTAGCTTTGATTAATGCTTTCCATTTGAAAAATAAGACAGCTGAGGCTCAGAAGGGTTGAATAACTTGTCCAGCATTAAAATCTAGTAAGTAGTGGAGCAAGAAAATAAATCCAGAACACACAATGAAATAATGTCTCCAAAAAGTGTATCAGATTTTTTTTCCATCGAAGGCTTGTATACTTATTCACACCACTTCCAAATGTCCCATTTGGTTTCACTATTGAATAGGGACAGAACATTCTGTCTGAAAAGGGGCTTTTCACCACAGGTTCTCAAGCTACCTTTTTCTCCCTTCATAATAACTCTCTCGGTTGCCATATTTTCTATTTAATTTTTGTTTTGAGTACACTCATTTTATTAATTCAGTGTGAAAATAACTTTATAAAAGTCCAAATACATTGTATTTGCTTCAAGTAAGCGTTTAAGGCAGGGTTGTAGTCCTAAAGGAGCTTACAGAGATGATTAGGGATATAAGACATATTAGAGAAAACGCTGAGCAGAAAGATAGGCAAACTCTTAAGCACATTCATTATTGACATTTTGGGTCTTATCTCTTCAGCACTACCTGGTGGATATGATAAGAACTGACTTTGCTTCAACCTTGGTGTCATTGTTAAGATTTAAATATTTATATTGCAGTAAGAGTTCTATATTTCTTTTCTTTAATCCTGTCACTTCAGAAGCTTATTCATAACATACCACTTAGGTATTATCTAGTATTGTTCTAACTGTTCATTCACATTTTTAACAAACATTTGAATGCTCTCAGTATATATCATAGGAATTTAGAATATCTAAATTGCACATAGTGACTGGAAATATATGTTTGCTAAGTAAAGCACCTGCAGTCTATGAATAATGATGTGGTTTATTTCAATCCTGTTTACTTATTTTGTTCATTGTTTTTGGGAGGTATTATGTCACAAAAAACATCTTTATGTTTGAAAAGCCAACTTGGTCAAATCATTCATAATCAAATATTTTTAAAATGTAATTTGGCTCATAAATTCTTGATTATTTTCAATGGACACATTAAAATGTGCTGTGTGCAAGCTGTAAGTCTCACTCAGGAATTCTGCAAAGTGAGGCCATATTTTCAGACAACTGAATTACTTTCACAGTTCAATTTTCTCTTGTAAAACTTGAAAAACAGCAATCTAGAATACATTTGGCCATCGATGGCACTTTTAATTTTGAAGTTATACAGAAGCTGTCACACTACCATCCAAATGGTTGTCAAAAATGAGTATGCTAATTGAGAAGCTCTGGCTATGAAATTAAGTGTTGCAGTTTTTATCAAGCAGATATAAGAACTCTATAAAAAAGGATTTTAAGGTGGATTGAATTATCAAGTTGTAAGAGTGGGCCAAAATTTGAAAGTCATACAGTAGATGGATTTTCCAGTTTCTAATTTGTTGTAAAGATGGCACAGAATTTGGAATAAGGACATTCTACCAGGATCTAAGATTCTTTACTGGCAGAGCTCTTGAAACTTCTCCTTGTTTTCAGTTGGATTTGGAGGAGTATCTAGTACATAAAATATTGAATTTCAGAAATTTGCAATCAAACTCAAAAATTATACTCTTGTGTTGTCTAAATAAATTACACATCAGAAAATACAGGATACATCAGCCTGACTACTAACTCTCAGATATCACCAAAAGTTGTGTTTGGGGTAAGATTTGAATGTCTTTGGCTATGGTTATGGTAATGTTTTCTAGTTTAATTTTTAGTATCTATTTCTGGTGACTAAATAATTGTGAAAATAAGATAACATATATGCAAAGGTTGTTTACTTGCTAGGCTCACTGCTACTATAAAAAGGCAATTCAAATATTTGACGTGTTGTTTTATGCATAGATATGTATACATATATATGTATATATATATCACAGATATTTTTTATATAAAAGGTTTCTAAATTAATGAATTACTTTTCAAAGGATAAAAGTGAACTTTTTCCTGCACAGAGGCAAATTACAGTAATTCTATTTTCTATCACTATTCCTAACATTCTGTTCTTTGTCATCTTAGTTTATTTTAGTGTTAATTGAAATAAAATGGTTGTTAAATTTAAGTGAAAATACTTCTTCCACTGAATTATTTCTCTCATCTCATTTTTTCTTTTTGCGGTACGCAGGCCTCTCATTGCTGTGGCCTCTCCCGTTGCGGAGCACGGGCTCCGGACACACAGGCTCAGCGGCCATGGCTCACGGGCCCAGCCGCTCCGCAGCATGTGGGATCCTCCCGGACTGGGGCACGAACCCGTGTCCCCTGCATCGGCAGGCGGACTCCCAACCACTGCACCACCAGGGAAGCCCTCTCATCTCATTTTTTACCTAGTTGTAAGACTTCAACGACTTGTTGAACGTCTAAAAGCTTATTTGTTAAGCTTGAACTTTCTGATAAATATATAGTCAGTCTGTTGATTCAATCCTAGCATTATTTTATATTCCATTTTTATTAACCTTTTGAGGACAGGAATTCACCTCTTTATTCCCCAGCTGTTAACACAGTATTTGGCATATAACATCTGACTTAATATTCAAAGAGAACAATCTTAAACACAAAATGTCAGTCAGGTTAGGTAAAGGAGAAATTTCCTGTCTAAAATTCAATTTAAGTGTGAAATATCACACACACAGTCATTCTTTAAATTCAAGTATGTAATGAAAAAATAATTTCCTATATGTTTTATAAATTATGATATATCACATTATCACACCAAATTATTATGAATCTGGACTTTTCATGAAAGTATCAGAGAATGCCTTCTATGAGTTATCTTTTGGAAACATTAAGATTTTATTAAAACATTTATTTGGAGATGATATGTTTTTCTACTACAAACTACCATTGAACACTGTCCTTGAGGGGAAGGGAAAGAATGTTACTGAATACTGACTCTAGTACTTATGGGTAGAGCAAACTTAATCCCTTAACCTAGTAGCCTCAGCTGTGGAGTAAATATTACAGATACTCCAGTAATCACAGAATTGAGGAGATTATCAAAAGTTAGAAGAAAAACTGTCTGGGTATAGTGTGTGTTTAATAACAACAGTTGAATAAAGGGATCTATCAAAGTACTGTACAAAAAGGGAAATCACATGCAAATATTAATTATTTCAGGAAATACTTTTTGTGTACTTTGTTAATTAATCAACAAAGTTAATTCTTCATAGAATGCAGTTTCAGGAAAAAAAATATTCCCCAAACGAGAGAGTATGTTTACTTTCATCTGAAAAAGGAAACTATAATATGCATCATATTTTTTCTTGTGAATCTTCCTACATTTTGAAAAAATTCAAACCTAAATTAAATAAAAATTGCAGTAACTATGTTTTTGCAAGTGTTGATTGTTTGATTTTATTTTACTATTCATACACTACTGCTCTTTTAAAATATAAATCCATATTTCAATAGAGAGATCAGGGCTAGAATTGTGCGTTGAGAATTGAAAACACAGAGATGTTGTTTAAAGCTATGGGCCTGGATGTGAGAGGGAAAAGGAATGGCAGAAGAGATCCCAAGCTAAGCATCAATACATTCCAGCACTTGGAGGTCTGGAAGATGAGGATAATTTCACAAGAAGAATGAAGATTGAAATAGAGAAGCAGGAGAAGATTGCTCCAAAAGCCAAGTGCAAAAAGTGATTCAAGGAGGGAGAAATTGACTGTGGATTATATTACAGATCAGGGCAGATCGGATACAAAGCAGGGATAATCCACTCACTGGAGCAAGAAGAAAGCCAAGTAGGTGATTACAGAAACCAGATGCTTGGTAGATTGGGTGGATGATGAAGGTAAAAATTTTCTTCTGATTTTACTATTTCTTTTTGCAACATTAGAGGCCCATTCTTCTGATGATTGTAAAGAGGTGGGAAGGATTGTTTGAGGTTTGAGGAAATTAAGGGAGGCGTGGAGAATTCTTCTCCGCTAGAAGACTCGGATCTCAAGTTGACTAAGGAGGTTTTCTGTCCTCTCATTGGCCTGTGCATTTTCCAAAGCAAAAACTGAGCCCTGTTATCATTGAATATAAAATGCGATAGATGTTTTCTGGCTTAGTAGATTAATGTTTATTGTGTGAATTATTGTACCATTAATTTAATGAATCACATAATAGTTGCTTCAAAACTGCTTTGTTAATATTTTAAATAGTTGAACAATTTTAATTTAGTATAGACATTTCATTATCATTTTATTTACCATAATTCCATGTCATACAAAAATTTAATTTTCTTTTTACCTTCTCTGTTAAAACAAAATACTGTATTTTTAACATTTGGAGTTTCTTTTACCTTTTTTAAAGGCATAATATTTTGTAATAATTCATTGTGTTTTATTTTTACCTTGCCACTATTTTCTCCCTCACTATCTCTATTTTCCTCTTTCTTACCTACAATATATTTTGCTTTTTTCCTTATACTCTCTTCTGAATTCTGAAATATTGTATTTAGAAATTTTTTTTTTTTTTTTTGCCTGTGGAGAACAAAGAGTCAGCTTGAAAAAAAGTGACTATTTTTCTAAAGTCCTGACACATTCTTCTGATTTTTTTCTCTTACTTACCTGTTTCTATTACAACTTCTATCAACAATGTTGGTTTCCAATTTGAAATAAAATTGAACCATAACAGGCAGCCAGGATGTACTTTAAATACACTTCAAAGTGAATTGAAGTGTCTCAGTTCCTTCTCATACTTCAAGGGCTGTGGTCACTGCTCCCTGGCAGTTATATTGTGACACTGATTGCCAGATGATATGGGTCTTGATAACTCCATTTAAGAAATGTAGGAAGAGAAAAATTTATCAGTCTGTCACCATCAGGCCTTATCACCCACGAGCAAGTGGCCAAGCTAAAAGAATCGTGCAGATCACAAAGAATGCCCCAAAGCCGTTTTATTAGAGGAGATTTGACCAGAAAGATTGAACAAGTTTCTCTGGATTCATCTTTATACTCTGGAATCAATAACAGGTATTAGTAAAAACATATTATTAGGCCTCCTTCAACTACTTATGTTTAGAATTGGCTTCACAGGATTAGAAAGAATGCAGTGTATTTTGTTGCTTTCCTGCACATGACCATTCTTCCACAAAATTTCTTTGCTAAGAGTTAGCATAATGTACTGGGGCTTTTAGAATTGAAGACCTATATCAGTGGTTCTCAAAGTGAGAATATCCTCTAGATCCGTGGACTCAAATTCTCAGGAGATGTGTGAGTTAGAGAAGCTGTATTCATCAAAATGCTAAAACAGTATTTGGACATTTTCAATGTGTTGATTTTTGCAATAGTGGGTGCAAAGCAGTGGTGGGCAAAACTGGCGCCCCTCAGCCAGAATCCAGCAGTGGTGTGAAATTGTTCTAGTGGTCACTTGATTCTTCACTATCACACAATCTCAGGGAGAAGAAAGCCAATTTCATTTAAGAATGCCCTTCAAGAAGCAGTGAAATACAGTATTGTTTTGCATTTCAACACTTGACTACACATCTTTTCAATATTCAGTGTGACAAAGTTGAAACTACATACAAAGCATTTCTGCTGCAGTTATAATAATTATCTTGAGGAAGAAGCAGGGGTAGCTTATTTGAGTTGTGAGCTAAATTAACTTTTTTGTTTTTTAATATGGAACATTATTCTTACTTGGAAAATGACTGATAAAATATTGTTTTTTGATTTGAGTATTTAGTAGACTTTTTTTTTCCCAAAAAATACAAGGTGAACCTGTCACTTCAAGGAAACTATTGACAGTTACTACTGACAGTATTTGTTGTAATTTATGTCATTTGTGCTTTTAATCAATTGATCCTAAATAATGAGAATTTTACTGCATTATGAATATTTGATGTAGAATATTTTTCTCCCATGATTTATCTAAGATTTGGGGACTTAAATTAATGCCTCTTTTGCTTTGATTGACCTTCTGGAAAATCATTATTAATTTTTACTATGGATAATATCGTTCACCTTCATTTCAATTTATATCACCTCAACTTCATACTAATTGCTTTATTTTGGAGTTGAGAGAGTATAAGGGTACCACATCGTCCTCTGACTTTACCATTGAGTTATAGTCATGCGTGTAAGTGAGCTAAGTTTGCCATGTCATGTTTCGCCCTCATTCCTCTCCTTCTTTTAATCTGTGCTTCCATAATATATTCTAACTATGCAGTGCATGAATATGTATGAACCAAAACACCTCCCAGTTTATATTCCATAATATTTATGTAAAAATAATAAACCCTTTAAGTAGGTCTTTTAGATTACACCTAATTCCCCAAGATCCTGATTCTCCACCCAGGTTTTAGGAGAATAGTGTGGCCAGCTTCCCTTGAGAATCTCCAGACATATATAAACTTGAAAGTAACATAAAACTTCTGATCTCTTATTCCTCTTCTGATAGTATTCTTTAAATGTCCTTTATCCGGTATAAAACCTCATTCTTTAAACAGAAAGTTGGCCATTATAAGCAACATATCATTTCTCTATATGGTCTGTTTAAAAATATCATGTGTTAATTGCAATTGGTTTTGCAAGACTGTATTTCTAAAATTGTTTGGGACTACAAGTGTAATCGTGTACTAATGGATCTCCTGGGATATAACCCTTAGTTTACAAGGGTCAGTGTTAATGCTCTGTTGTAGGAACAGGTTAATAAAAAACAACAGAGGTGTCATGTGTGCCAAAAGCTGATTCTTAAATCTAAAGAGCATGGCAGAAGATGCGGCTTAGCCTGCCTTAATGATGCTAAGAGAATTGAAAAGTAGTTTATCAAGGGCTGTCCCGGGTGTCCCTGGTGGCGCAGTGGTTGAGAGTCCGCCTGCCGATGCAGGGAACACGGGTTCGTGCCCCGGTCCGGGAGGATCCCACATGCTGCGGAGTGGCTGGGCCCGTGAGCCATGGCCGCTGAGCCTATGCATCCGGAGCCTGTGCTCCACAATGGGAGAGGCCACAGCAGTGAGAGGCCCCCGTACCACAAAACAAACAAACAAACAAAAAAAACGGACCCAATGAGCCGCTGAGCAGTGACTTCTTGGGGGGAGTCTGGGACAGTGAATAGCAGACCAAACAGAGCTAAAGGCTTCCCAGGGCCTCCTCACCTTCAACCAGAGCACCTCTGCTTTTTTTCCCCCAACAACCTGATTTACTTATTTTGTCTATTGCTTTCATTTGAAGACAACATTTTTCTGCAGGAAAAATGTGAGAAAAAGATTTAAGTAAATCTGAATTAATGACTCCTCCAGGTCAGTTTTACATTTGCTTGGGAATATGACCACAGCTATGAACTAGCAGGTAAAAAGGACATGTTACGGGAACTTTTTCTATCCTATCCTTGTGGCAGTGCTCTTCAGTGTCTGCCCCAGCCCTGCATGTTCAGTCACCCTTTACCATCCTTGTTGTTTATTTACCATCCTTGCTGTTTATTTACCATGAAATAGAGATTCAGGGTACAGATTCTGTAGGACTTAGTTCAGTTAAATGAAAACATTAGAAACTTCAAATTTATTTTCAATTCCTCTCACCATTTAATTCTTTACTACATCTGTCTTGGCAGTGAGATATTAGGTCCATTCTGATCCTAACGGACAGGTCGGTGTTTAAAACTGCTATTCTCACAGATAACTAAGACCTGTTACCAGCTTCTTTGGTTAGGTTCATGTAACATCCCTGAATTAAATAATTCTTTTCCTGGTTATACTGTCTTTTAAGAAAATCTTCCCTGGGCTTCCCTGGTGGCGCAGTGGTTGAGAGTCCGCCTGCTGTTGCAGGGGACAGGGGTTCGTGCCCTGATCCGGGAAGATCCTACATGCCCCGGGGCGGCTGGGCCCGTGAGCCTGCACGTTCGGAGCCTGTGCTCCACAACGGGAGAGGCCACAACAGTGAGAGGCCCGCGTGCCGCAAAAAAAAAAAAAAAGAAAGAAAATCTTCCCTAACATTACCTTTCCCAGATCAGTATCTTATATACTTCCATATTCTGCTTTAAGTTCCTTTATTATTTGGGGTGCTCAGGGGTCTAAAACTCTGCTTCTCAACAATTATATATTATTTTCCTGGATAATGTTTAATTATACGTCCAGAATGATAGAAAGTGTGTGTGTGTGTGTGTGTGTGTGTGTGTGTTATTTGCAGTGTCTTCTATGGAGAGGAATAAAATCAATTCAAATTGGCTCCTAATGCTGAAATATATTTTCTGAGATAAGAAGTTCATGAATAGGGCTGAAGTTCAGGGTTCTGGCTCTATTTCTCTGAGATTCTCTTTGTCCTTTCTCATGGGTTGGGTTTTTCCTCAGTTAGACTATTTCCAGTTTGGGTGTAACAATTCCAGGCATCATATACAGACATAATAATGTCCAAAAGAGGAGACTGTAGTTCTTGCCTTTCTTATCTGAGAATCAATTAATTAATTTTCCATGCTCCCAACAGACATCTTATTGGTCAGAGTGAGTCACATGCTCTGTAACAACAGATTATTATGACTGCTTGGATGGATGAATCATGTGAGGAAACCATCTACTCTGACTAGTACAATGTTAAAGGGGAAAATGATTGTTTCCTTGCACATTATTAGATTGTGTGGGAGACAATATACAATAATGAAAATCTACCCTAATTACATTATAAAATTATATATGTGTATCATATGATATATTCATACACATACATATCAAATACATGATCACTAGGTGGGGCTGGTAAAGTTGTTCATACATATCGGCCTTCATTCAATTTCTTTTAACATTAAGACCTTTAATATGCTTAGCCTACGTATCTGAGACACTTCTATTATTTGTCTATTCAACCTCATCCTTCACTAGTTTTCTCGGATCATTTCTTCAAGGAATCTTGAAGAATCTTCCTAACTGCTTCAGTTCTCTCTTGATTTGTTTTTCTATCACTTAAGCACCAATTGGGTAATCACTGATTTGATGCCTTTCACATTTATTGGACTATAAATTTTGTTTAAAGCCGTGTCAATTTTGTTCACTATCTTTAGTACCTGTATGGCCCATTTAGCATAGTGAGTGATCAAGAAATAGTTGTTCACTGATTGATTCAACACATACTCAAGTAAATGAATGAATCAGAGAAATAATTAAAATTGCAAAGCGGTTGTCTTTAAAGAAAAGGAGAAAACCACCTACACTATTATTTGTACAGACTCTGCTCTATCATCATTTGATTCAGTCTGTGCAGACTTATTGAGGATTAATAGAACTGGTCCTTAAACTTCAAAGAATGTATCACACTTTATGAGCACATTGTTAGAGCAGTAAGTTTGTGAGTCCACATTTATGTCTGTATTTCCTTGATTAATGGTGGCTTTCCTCACTTGATTTCAAGTTGTAAGAAGATAAAACCTATGTTCTATTTAATTGACAGTTAAAATAAGGACATGGTTCAGTGTTAGGCACATACAAAAACTTAACCTAATTCTGTTTAATGATTGGACTAATGAAGAGATGAAAGAAGTTAAGTTGTATGGTATCCATGACTTCATTTTATTGATAGAACTAGAAATAACTGTGCATTTTTTAGGAATAACTTTTCAAATCTTAATGGAAAAAATCTCTCAGAAATTCTAAATTGGAAAAAAAAATCCCCAATTTTCCTTTGTTAAAGTGCTTACCTGTTAAAGTGCCTACCAAGATTTTAAACAACAAATAAACAATGAATTTCTTGTGATGATGCTATTTGATATTTGGGGATGTTCTTCAAAATGAGGATCCATCACCTTCCTTTCACTTGCTCAATACCCTTGATGGGTTAAATGGATCACCTCATCTGCAGGAAAGGAGTTGAAGTCATCATTGCCTATGTCTAACTATCTGTTCTCACACATTATTTGTTACAAACAACCACCAAGACATAAAGGAGGCAAAATATGATTCAATCTCACAGTAGATTGAAAAACAAATGCCCTAATAGTCCAGGAATGGGAGAGGTCATCCTATCTTCCTGCAAGCTAAGTGATCTGAACTGAAATCTTGAAGGTTTAGCCAATTCAGACAAGCTAAGAGGAAGGGGTGAGGGACATTGTAGGTGGAACAAAATCCGTAAGGAAGACTACTCCCGATTCCATTACTGTGTGCAATCTGAATGGCTCAGCAGCCATGCTAATTAGTGTAAAGGCTGAAACAAAGGCCTTTGCTTTATTTGTTCCTTTCCTTTCTTTACCTTTCCCTTCTTTCTTTTATTTATTCCCTCCTTCCTTCTTCCTTCATCTTTTTTCTTCTTCCATCTCATCCTTCTCTTCCCTCTCCCAGCATTTTAGCTGATTCATATCCCCTCCATCTACACCCCCAACACACACTCTTTTCTGCACCAGCGGATTTAGGATGTTCCAGATAGCTCATGTGCACTCCCCCCCGCCCCACACTCCCTAACTTCTAATATAAAAAGATAAGTACCCCTCCTCGGTGCTTCTGTAAGTCAGTACTGGCAAGAAACAATAATGTTTATTATGAAGTCCTAGCTTTTTGGACTAGTGAGCACTAATGTTCGTTTACCTGTAGTCATTCTCATCTCACTTTGTTTTGTATTCTGTTTTATTTTATGGTTTCTGTGTTTCTTTCCTTATTTTTCATTTCATTTCATTTTGAGCATACTGTGGATTACTTTTCAAAAGTTCAACTGTAATTTTTCATTTGGAATATTATGATATTGCATTTGAACTTCATTCAGAGCAAGATAATTGGGCATTATCCTTCAGTTCTAATTCTTTTTTATATGTTCTCCTTAGCATAATTATTACTTCACGGTAATATTATAGTTCTTTCCTTACTTTAATTAATGTCACGTCTCAATTCTAAGTGCTTGTTTTCAGCCCCAGGGTATTAATTTCATATCTTGTTTCTTAAATTAGCTGACTATAAGCTCAGATTTCTGGTGGTTATGATAGTCATACAGCTATTTCATGTCCCCATCAATAAGAAGAAATTAGTGTTTTAATGAAGGATTTTCTGCTCTCCTTTTAGGTATTTGATTTTAAAAGAACTGTGATATTGTTTCAATGACCTTAAGTTGCATATTAAGCTATAATTGCTCTGCAGCTAATATATTTTTGTTATTGCTAGAATCATTCATAGATTATAAAATGGCAGAAAATGCACAAAAACTAATCAGACGTATTTTAAAATAACTGTTTTATTTTATTGTACTATTTAATAAGCCAATATAGAAAATAATGCAAGTTTCTGAGAAGGCTTAAGAAGATTTGTTTATGAACTAAAGTTTTTTCTTTGATAATAATATCCATGAATAAAAGAAAAAGACGTTCCCTGGAGACATCTTATTAACGCTATATCTAAACTTTTAGAAAAAATAAATAATTCCAAATGTGGCTTATGGATATATAAATCACAATATTTGTATTTATTTCATTGAAAATTTTGAATCTCAAAACATTAATATTAAGCTGGTTATTAAAAGAAATGGTATTGTTTGTGTTCAAGAACAATCTTCTTACTTTGACTTAACTTTTTACAAAATCCCATTGTGACCTTAACCTGCTTTGGTCCCTAAGCACTGATTTTTCTCTATTACCTCAGTGTTTGATTTGTTGCCCAGTTAGTAGTGATGATTATATTGAAGCTCCATCGTTGTTATAATTGCTTTAATATGCTGCCTTGTTTAGTTAGGTTTTCCCTCTTATATTTGTTCCTTGTGGGTTATAGAGAATGGGAGATACTTTCTTAGGTTTCATTATTTTATGAGGGGGCGTAGTAAAGCATTTTCTAAAGATATGCATTTTGTTGATATTAACAGCTTTATCAATAATTTGCAAGGATAAATTCAAGAGTTCCCAGAATTTTATTTAAAATGAGAAGTTGGGAAGGAAAATGATGTCACTTGATTGCTGGCAGTCATTATATATTATATTGATTAAAC
Organism: Orcinus orca; assembly: GCF_937001465.1. Lineage (NCBI taxonomy): Eukaryota > Metazoa > Chordata > Mammalia > Artiodactyla > Delphinidae > Orcinus > Orcinus orca. Next base: position 126,163,325 of record NC_064563.1, read on the forward strand.
ATTCAAAGATTTTCAATGAAGAAGAAAATAATATTAATTTGGGGATAGAAAATGAATTTCTGCGGCAGCATTATGTGTGTGTGTGTGTGTGTGTGTGTGTGTGTGTGTATCTCCCTAAGACATGGCTTTAAGATGATATTGGAAGGATGAGGTGAGGGTAGGTGGCAGGTGAGGATGTGTATTTACAAGCAGTGGAGGCTCCTTATTCAGAGTCCCTGCAACAAAAGCAGCTGAGTTCTACAGGATGGGGAAAAGTTCAGCTTGATCTAACATGGAGAGAAAACATAATGGCATTTTTAAAGGCAGTGAAAGTTTTAAAAGAAATTGATGTTTTTTTGTGTATTATGAAGGACTTTACTGAGCTTATATTTTTCTTTATGTGCCTGTTGGATTTCTCTGTAGTTCACTGATATTTCATATGATCATTATTTATGATATTGTTTTTCTTGTTTCAGAAATTTCTATGAGATATGGAAGTTTCTTTTCATAAAAGGATGAATGATTACACTCTGACAAGGTTAAGTTCAACAGCTCATGAGTAGTGCAATGAACATCACAGGTTCTTCCTCCTATTCTCTGATTTTCACCCTTTTTGTCTTTAAGCTATTTATTAAGAATTATTCTTTAAATTTTATTTAAGACAGTGCTATAATCTTATGAATACATTAACTGATGTTGAGGAGAGATTGGATGAAATTAGTAGTCCTACTTGGTATTGCTCTTTGATATAAACACTGGATAATAGAAGAATATTTTGTGTGTCATAATTTTACATTTAGTTGTATATCATAGCTAAAAATTTGAATACCTTAGAGTTAGGCTCTAATTTTGAATATTAAGGTTATGAGAATTTATTCTGCTATATTAATTAAGCAATTAAAATGAATCCAGGGCTTCCCTGGTGGCACAGTGGTTGAGAGTCCGCCTGCCGATGCAGGGGACAAGGTTTCGTGCCCCGGTCCGGGAAGATCCCACATGCCGTGGAGCGGCTGGGCCCGTGAGCCATGGCCGCTGAGCCTGCGTGTCCGGAGCCTGTGCTCCGCAACGGGAGAGGCCACAACAGTGAGAGGCCCGCGTACGGAAAAAATAAATAAATAAATAAATTAATTAATAAAAATGAATCCAGATATGATCAAGGATACAAAGCAATTATGATCCTTCTTTTAAGTTCAGAGCTCTTAGTTAAAGAAAAGAGAATCCACTCCATCCAACTTAAACAGAAAAAAAGATTTATCATGGATTATAGCTTGCTCACTGAAGTGTTTGGAGGGCTGATGGAAAAGGCTATATATAGTCTGAGCCTTCAGGAATTCCTGCCAGAATCATGCTGTTCAAGTGACCCACCGCTGGGTCTGCTGCCTCAGTCATGACGGGGGTATATGATAAATTAGGAAGCTAACACCACAGCTTCAGGCTGCTGATCCACATTGCTTCAGAAGAAGTGATGAGCCAGGTTGAAGGGAAAAGGACAATTCACTGAGCTGGATCCAAAAATGTTACTTCTACCTTTTTCCAAGAACAACTATGAAATGTAAGAATATGGGCTGCAAAGAAAGAATAAGCAGTACATTCTGATGCGGATTTGGCCTGCTTGGGTTTTAGAAGGAAGTAAAATCAATTAATATTATTAGTGGAAATCTGGTAATGCTTAGAAGCTATGAAGTTATATACCAGAATCAGCAAACACCATTAGGCTAGGAAAAGAAACTGGAGTCAACATTTTATCCAGAGGAATTTCATCCTGTAATTGTCCATGCATAATTGAATAATAACTTAATGCATGATGATACATTTTATTGTTAATTAATTTAACTTCTTAACATAATCTAGTAAAATGATAGCATGGAATGACACATAGTTCCATATGCAAAAGCGGACCCAGGTACTCTACATACTATATAAAGCCTGAGTTTCCTGAGATATGCAATCTAGGACCCTAACTTTAGAAACAGGCAGAATAAAAATAATGTTGAATACTTTTTCCCACAATTCATCATTCCTCCTGGTATTCATTGTGAATTTACACAATAATGTTATGCAAAAACTATCCCAATAATTACTGGTGAAAAGTATCAACTATTATTTCTCACAATTTTGTGTCTTGGGTCAGTGGTTCTTCTGGTCTGAGCCCCCAGTAGCTAATCTGGGCTAGGCTCACCCAGGTATCTGCAGTCAGTTGGTAGGTTGACTGGAAGTTGGCCGGGTCTTTATGCAAAGGAGGTGAAAATTTATGCCCACACAAAAACCTGCACACGCATGTTTATAATGGATTTATTCATAATTGCCATTACTTGAAAGCAACTACAATGTCCTTCAGTGAGTAAATGGATAAATAAACTATGGTACATCCAGACAATGGAATATTATTTAGCACTTAAAAGAAATGCACTATCAGGCCATGGAAATGTATAACTGAAAGAAGGCAATCTAAAAAGGCTGCATACTGTATGATTCCAAATATATGACATTAAGGAAAGTGCAAAATTTTTAATACAGTAAAGATCAGTGGTTGACAGGGATTAGGAGAAAAGGAAGGACGAATAGGTGGAACACAGAGGAATTTTAGGGCACTGAAACTATTCTGTGTGATAATATAATGGTGGAGATATGTCATTATACATTTGTTCAATCTCAGAATGTATGGTAGGAAGAGTGAACCCTGAATAAACAACAGATTTTTTAAAAATTAATTTTTATTGGAGTATAGTTGCTTTACAATGTTGTGTTAGTTTCTACTGTACATCAAAATGAATCAGGTATACATATACATATATCCCCTCTTTTTTGGCTTTCCTTCCCATTTAGGTCACCACAGTGCATTAAGTAGAGTTCCCTGTACTGTACATTATGTTCTCATTAGTTGTCTATTTTATACATAATATCAATAGTGTATATGTGTCAATGCCAATCTCCCAATTCCTCACACCTCCTCTCCTTTCCCCCTTGGTATCCGTATGTCTCTGTCTCTATTTCTGTTTGCAAATAAGATCATCTATACCATTTTTCTAGATTCCACATATATGCATTAATATACATATTTGTTTTTCTCTTTTGGACTTACTTCACTCTGTATGACAGTCTCTAGGTCCATCCATGTCTCTACAAATGACCCAATTTCATTCATTTTTATGGCTGCGTAATATTCCATTGTATATATGTACCACATCTTCTTTATCCATTCCTCTGTTGATGGACATTTAGGTTGATCCCATGTCCTAGCTATTGTAAATAGTGCTGCAATGAACATTGGGGCGCATGTGTGTTTTTGAATTATGGTTTCCTCAGGGTATATGCCCAGTAGTGGGATTGCTGGGCCATATGGTAATTCTACTTTTAGTTTTTTTTTTTTTTTTTTTGCTGTACATGGGCCCCTCACTGTTGTGGCCTCTCCCATTGCAGAGCACAGGCTCCGGACGCACAGGCTCAGTGGCCATGGCTCACGGGCCCAGCCACTCGGTGGCATGTGGAATCTTCCCGGACGGGGGCACGAACCCATGTCCCCTGCATCGGCAGGTGGACTCTCAGCCACTGCCACGAGGGAAGCCCCTACTTTTAGTTTTTTAAGGACCCTCCATACCGTTCTCCATAGTGGCTGTATCAATTTACATTCCCAACAATAGTGCATGAAGTTTCCGTTTTTCCACACCTTCTCCAGCATTTATTGTTTGTATATTTTTTGATGATAGTCATTTGGACCGGTGTGAGGTGATACCTCATTGTAGTTTTGATTTGCATTTCTCTAATAATTAGTGATGTTGAGCATCCTTTCATGTATTTGTTGGCAATCTGTATATCTTCTTTGGGGGAATGTCTATTTAGGTCTTCCACCCATTTTTTGATTGGGTTGTTTGTTTTTTTGATATTGAGCCACATGTGCTGCTTGTATATTTTGGAGATCAATCCTTTGCCAGTTGCTTCGTTTGCAAATATTTTCTCCCATTCTGAGCGTTGTCTTTTCGTCTTCTTTGTGGTTTCCTTTGCTGTGCAAAAGTTTTAAGTTTCACTAGGTTCCATTTGTTTATTTTTGGTTTTATTTCCATTACTCTAGGAGGTGGGTCAAAAAAGATCTTGCTGTGATTTATGTTCAAGTGTGTTCTTCCTATGTTTCCTCTGAGAGTTTTATAGTGTCCGGTCTTACATTTAGATCTTTAATCCATTTTGAGTTTATTTTTGTGTATGGTGTTAGGGAGTGTTCTAATTTCATTCTTTTACATACATGTAGCTGTCCAGTTTTCCCAGCACTACTTATTGAAGAGACTTTTCTCCATTGTAAATCTTTGCCTCCTTTGTCATAGATTGGTTGACCATAGTGGCGTGGGTTTATCTCTGGGCTTTCTTTCCTGTTCCATTGATATATATTTCTGTTTTTGTGCCAGTACCATACTGTCTTGATTACTGTAGCTTTGTAGTATAGTCTGAAGTCAGGGAGTCTGATTCCTTCAGCTCCATTTTTCTTTCTCAAGATTGCTTTGGCTATTCGGGGTCTTTTGTGTTTCCATAGAAATTGTAAGTATTTTTGTTCTAGTTCTGTGAAAAATGCCATTGGTAATTTGATAGAGATTGCATTGAATCTGTATATTGCTTTGGGTAGTATAGTCATTTTCACAATATTGATGATTCTTCCAATCCAAGAACATGGTATATCTCTCTGTATGTTTGTGTTGTCTTTGATTTCTTTCATCAGTATCTTATAGTTTTCTGCATAGGAGTCTTTTGCCTCCTTTGAATGGTGATGATGTATCAATGTAGATTCATCATTTGAAACAAATGTAACACTCTGGTTGTGGACATCCATAATGGGAGAATTTTTGCATGTGTTGGGGTTGGGAGTATATAGGATATCTATATTCTGCCCACTATTGCTGTGAATCTAAAACTGCTCTAAAACATTTCTATTTGAAAAATAAACAGTAAATACTGTCTATATTTTTTCTCCTTTATCACATATTTGATTGTATCTTCTTCTTATATTGTACCTTGTTTTGTTCTAAATCCTGTACTGCATGATCTGGTTACTAAATTTAGCCTGCAATGCTGTTGTAGGATGTCACAAAAGTCTTATATAAGCTTCATAGTTGATTCATTTTCAGATATGATGGAAGGGGACTTAACTAAATACCTCACTCTTTTCTTCACCAGTATATAAAATATACCCAACAAATAAGCTGTGCAAAGCTTTCACTTTAGCATTTATTCTGTTTATGCCAGAGAATCCCTAAGCTTCTCCTAATGTTGTAATATTTATTTAACATGCTTTTTAAAATTGGCTACATCCAGTTATGTTTCCTAATAAGAATATTCTATTAGTTTCATTTATGAACAGCATTTTGCTTAGCAAAAGATAATGAAATAATTGCTTTTGACAGAGTTTAGTGAGGGAATTTTGAGTGGAATAAGTGCTATGAAGAAATGAGGCAATATTTGAATTCCATTTCTGGTGGTTTCATGCCCAGTAAAAATATTTATAGAGAAAAATTTTCTCTGAATTAATATAACCTAATGAAAATATATTTACATTAGTATAGTACCCTTCTCAGAGTGTGTAAAATGTAAAATACATTCAAATAGATTCGTTTACTCATTAGGACTAAACATACGTACACACATATGCACACACATATATAAACGTACTTTAAATAGAATGGATGAGATTTTTTTCTATTCTTTGATTTATATGTTTATATTCCTGTCACAGTAATATAATAACCAAAATATCAACATATTTGTAAATATATTCAATATCAATCCATATGCGTGCTCCTGTGTTTGTGTGTAGTTGTGTGTGTTGTGGTTTTATACGTGTATAATTTATGGAAAATCATATATTTGGTATATTTGTTGAAGCTCAAATAATGCAGTCTTGCAATGAAAGTGAAATTTCAATGGCATTTTCTGTGGAAGGAGGAGCTCTTCTTAACACACAAAGCAACGTAAATATTATAAGCCTAATAAAAATTAATGACCTCATGATAGAAATATTAGCAATTAAATAAAGTAACAATTTGTTTAGCAGTAATATTGAAAAAAACAAAAATATATTTTTCATTCCTAACTTTACTTTTTTAAATGGCCTATATATGTATTTTAAAAGACCATTGCCATTGTTTGTTAGTTAAAATAAACATTTTAAAGATAAATACATAAACTCCTCAGCATAGTACTTTTGCCTTCTAGAAATAAAAAATAAATATGTATTAAAAAACTGCATGTAAGTTTTACTCTTTCAAGTATTTTTACCATAAGAACTTTCAAAAAATAAATGATACATATACATCTTTACTCTGTTATTTCATTATATATTTTTCCATTATTAAAAAGTAATAAGAACTGGTCACCATTATATAAATATATCAACTTTATAATTTTTACATGATTTTTATCCGTAAATAGCTTTCAGATGACCCTTAAGTAAATTATTATTTAAACAATAAATTTAGCACAGGTATAAATGTATACTTTAAGATATATATTTAGAAATAAATATCAGGAAACATATCTTCAAATAGAAGATAAAGGCTGGAATGAAACATTTGCAGAATAGTCAAGTAATTGATTATATTTTTATTTAAACATATTTAAATCGAAATATATTGATATCTACCCTATCTAAACATATTTTATGTGCTAAGCTGTCCAGTCTCCAGTGGAGAACACACAATGACATTAACACCTGGAGATTTGTCTGGCATCCAGCTCACTAATGGGACAGGTATTTTGTGTTGGCAAGTGTGGTATATTTGCCACTCCATTTTACTACTTATCATCTTCTCTTCAATCAAAAACAAGAGCCAGGAGGGAAGTAGGGTGACCACGCTACATATTGCATCTGGGACGTGAGCTTCAAAGAGAGTGAAATCAGAGAGAAAATATACTGTGAATGGTTGACTATGGTTAATACTGGGTTGCTTGTTTGTGGTTGCTTGTGTGCTGGTCAAATAAGAAATACAGAGTGAATCAGATTTGTTCAGGATTTTTTTTTTTAATAGTTCAAGAACAAGACCACAAAAAGTAAGAAAAAAAGTCTCTTTTTAGTTCAGAATTAAAATACATGTGTACCTGGTATTAACACGAAATTTACTGAAGTGTTGCAAGTATCACCTTGACTTTCAACTTAGCATCTGATGGGGAACTTCATCAGCATACAAATGGAGACACAGTAATTGATGTATTGAACTTTTCATAGGACATGTACTGAAAAGATCAAGATCCCTTCTTAATTAAGAGTTTATTAAGACAAATGAAAAATAAAGAATGAGGGAAAATCAAAATTGAGCATTCTATATGCTACTATATACCAAAGTTGGAATTTATAAGATCTTGTAGAAACAGCAAAAGTAGTGTATGACAATGATTTATATATCCTTTGTAAACATCATTTGAGCTGATTCTGAATTAAATATAAAATAAAATTTAAATATAAAATATTTGGACTTTGTAAGGCAAGAAATAAAAATAATGAATTGAAAAGCATATTTCAAGGGCTTCCCCGGTGGCACAGTGGTTGAGAGTCCGCCTGCCGATGCAGGGGACACGGGTTCGTGCCCCAGTCCGGGAGGATCCCGCATGCCGTGGAGCGGCTGGGCCTGTGAGCCGTGGCCGCTGGGCCTGCGCGTCCGGGGCCTGTGCTCCGCGGCGGGAGAGGCCGCAACAGTGAGGGGCCCGCGTACTGAAAAAAAAAAAAAAAAAAAGCATATTTCAAGATAAAAAGTGGTTTGACATAAGATAATAAGGAAACAAAAGATCAATAGCTAAATTAAATCTCCTTTTAAGGTGGTAAAGAACATAATTATTGCTTTACAAAATCAAATCAGAATTGTATCAGAAACAATACAAGAAATTTAAAAAAATTTAGAAGGATTAAAGACATTTTAATAGATTATATCAATACACGTGCAAGACCAAGGTAAAGATAACCAAAGACAGAATAATTGGTAGGGATGATTCTAAAACAAATGCAATAAATGCCACAAACAAGTAACAAATATTAAATTTTAAAATGGTTTAAACTGCTTATTGAATAACAATCATCAATTTTGTAATTAAACAAATTTTAACATATATTAATTTACATATACATATTTAAGACAAATTTATTATCATGCAAATATTTATAACATCACAATTTTAATAGTCTTTTAGAATTAGTAGACTGAAAATAAATTAGCTTAGTTACTATATAGATATTCCCTCACAAAACACCATATTAATTTGAGTGAAGAAGAAGGTTGAAATAATGATTTAACCAGTCCATCCTAATTTTAAGCTGCTTATAAATCTGCAGGTGGTAGAAAGTTCAATATAAGAAATGATCTTAAATTTGATAAATTCATTATGCGATGAATATGCATATTTTTAGAAGAATCCACCATGCAGCTTCTAGTGTAGTGATGTTGGGACATACAAGGATTTTGACTTAGATAATGCAATCATTGCCCAAGAATAAAGGAGTCTTTGCCTAAAATGTTACTTGAAGAAGCATCATTTCATTTAATTAGGAACATGAAACTAATGTCCTTAGAAGAAAGAAAGTGTCATGCTCGGTATGGACTTCTCTTCTTGTTCTTGATTATACTGTTATATGTACACACTTTCAAAAACGTTAACTAAGGAAGAATCAGAAAATAAAGAAATATATAAAGTAAAAAATACTTAAGATGGTTATTATGGTCCAAATATATTTTAAACCAGAAAATTGTGCATGAAATATCCTTTGGATTTTTTCTTATAATTTTATGCTCTTTTGCACAATGCTAACATTATAATTTGCCATTATCTGGCACTTTGTAACTCAGGGTTTTTTGTACTATTGGAAATCATGCAAGAGTTATCCTGTTCATCTGGGGAAATAAACATTTTCAACAGGATATTATTAAAGATGCTTAATAAGATATCTAGTGGAATGCCTCTTATTTTAAATGATTTTTAGTCAATATTAGCAGCCCTCTAAAATGTTATAGTATAGGTTTATGTGCTTCAATACCCCAAACTCTTATTTGGCTGTGTAATTATCTTTGTTATACCTTTTTTATTAATATAAAAGCATCAACATAACGTATAAGAAAGACATATATATAAATATATGTATAATTATGGCTAATCCCAATTGTTTATTTATCTGTATGGAACAATCAGTAGAAATGTATTAATATGGCATATTAATTTGACATTTTAAACATCATTGCAATTGAATATCATCATATCTGAGGAAATAATTTAATTTTATTTACTTACTCTGTGCTGTAACTTTGCTTGTATGGGAATTTCCAAATTGTTATGGTATTTTTAAAAATATTAACTTATTAAATCAAGACCATTTGAAAATGTGTGTTTTTAAAGGCTTTATTTTCTTAGAGCAGTTTTAGATTCACAGCAAAATTGAGAGGAAAAATTAAGTAGAAAGGACAGATTTCTCACATGCCCACTAACTCCACACATACATAGCCTTCCTTATTATCAACATCACTTATCAGAGTGCTACAGTGTTACAATAGATGAACCCACATTGACACATCATTTTCACCGATAACGTAGTTAATTTTAAGGTTCTCTCTGAATGTACATTCTGTGAGTTTGGACAAATATATAGTGACATGTATTAATATTATAATAGCATACAGAGTAGTTTTACTGTCCTCTGTGCTGTCTATTCATTTCTTCTTCCACTCCCCATCCCTAATCCCACTCCTGAACATCACTGGTCTTTTATTCTCTCCATATTTCTTCCTTTAACAGAATGTCATATAGTTAATAGAATCACACAGTATGCAACCTTTTCAGATTGCCTTCTTTCAATTAGTAGTATGTATTTTAGGTTCCTCCATGTCTTTTTCATAGGTTGAGAGCTTATTTCTTTTTAATGTTCAACAGTATTCTGATTTCTGAATGTAACAGATTATTTATCCATTCACCTACTGAAGGATATCTTAGTTGATTCCAAATTACGGCAATTATGAATAAAGCTGCTGTAAGTATCAACGTACACATTTCTGTGTGGATGTAAGGGGTCAACTCTTTGGGGTAAATATCAAGGAGCACGATTGCTGGACCATTTGATAATAGTACGTTTGGTTTTATAAGAAACCACCAAACTTTCTTTCAGAGTGGCTACCACTTTTCATTCTCACCAGTAATGTATGTGAATTCTCATTGATCCATATCCTTGCCAGCATTTGATGTTGTCAGTGTTCTTGATTTTGGCCATTCTAATAGGTGTGTAGTGATATCTTATGATTGTTTTAACTTGAATTTCCCTGATGACATATGTTGAGGAGCATCTTTTCAGATGCTTATTTGCCATCTGTGTATCTTCTTTGGTGAGGTGTCTCTTAAGGTCTTTGGCCCATTTTTTATTTGGGTTGTTTACTTACTGTTGAGTTTTAAGAGTTCTTTCTATGTTTCAGATCACAGTCCTATGTTAATTGTTTCTTTGCAAATATTTTCTCCCAGTATGTGGCTTGTCTTCTCATTCTTTTGACAGTTTCTTTTTGACAGTGTGGTTGTTTTTAATTTTAATATTTTAATGAAGTCCAGTTTATCAATTCTTCCTTTCATAGATCATGTCATTGATGTTGTATCTAAAAAGGCACCACCATACCTTTATCTCAGTTTTCTTCTATGTTATCTTCTTGGCGTTTTATAGTTTTGCATTTTATATTTAGGTCTATGATCCATTTCAAGTTAGCTTTGTAAAGGGTGTGAGGTATGTATTGAGGTTCTTTTTGTGCAAGTGTATATCTAGTTGTTTCAGCGCCATTTGTCAAAAAGACTGTCTTTGCTCCATGATATTACCTTTGCTCCTGTGTCAGAAAATAGTTGTCTCTATTTATATGGATCTGTTTTTCTAGGCACTCTATACTGTGCCAATGATCCATTTGTTTCCTCTTTTGCCAATTCCACACTGAGTTGATAATTGTGGCTTTATAGTAACTCTTAAAGTAGAATAGCATCAATCCTCTAACTTTGCTCTTCTCCTTCAAAATCATGTTGGCTATTCTGGGTCTCTTAACTTTCCATACAAACTGCAGAACTGGTTTGTCATTAGCCACATAATAACTTGCTGGGGGATTGATTGGGATTGCATTGAAACTGTAGATCAAATGGGAAGAACTGATATTTTAACAATATTGAGTCTTCCTATCCATGAACTTGGAATATTTCTCCAATTATTTAGTTATCCTTTGATTTAATTCATCATAGTTTTGTAGCTTTCTCACATAGATCTTGTACAATTTTTTTGACTTATACTTTTTTTGACTTATACGTTTTTTGACTTATATAATTTTTTTGACTTATAAATTATAAGTAATTTTGGGGCATGCTGATAAAACGGTATTGTATTTTTTAATAAACTTATTTATTTGGCTGCATTGGGTCTTCATTGCTGTGCGCGGGCTTTCTCTAGTTGTGACAAGCAGGGGCTACTCTTTGTTGTGGTGTGTAGGCTTCTCATTGCAGTGGCTTCTCTTGTTGCGGAGTACGGACTCTTGGCACACGGGCTCAGTAGTTGTGGTGCACAAGCCTGGTCGCTCAGTGGCACATGGGATTTTCCCAGACCAGGGCTCGAACCCATGCCCCCTGCACTGGCACGTGGATTCTTAACCACTGCACCACCAGGGAAGTCCCTGGTATTGTATTTTTAATTTCAAATTCCACTTGCTCATTGATGGCATTTAGGAAAACAAGCGACGTTTGTATGCTAACCTTGTGTCCTACAACCTTGTTATTATTGCTTGTTAGTTCCAGTAGCGTTTTTCGTTTGTTTTATTTTGGATTTTATACATAGATAATTATGGAATTTGAGAACAAAGACTGTTTGCAATAATTTTTGCCTCTATATAACAGTGTTTTCTTGAACTCAGCTCACTCCAGACACCAGCTTATTGCCATCTCGTCTAGGGCCCATCTCCCTAAAACAGAAAAACACATATTTTGTCTCACTTCCAAGTGATCAAGACCTTTTAAAAAAGCACATCCTACCACATCCTAAAGCCTTATCTTGGGAACAGCTGCATTTCGTAATCCCTAAGTGTGAGCAACCAAAGACTCCATTAACTGTTGGCCCGAAACATAGAAGCAAAATTTTCCCCACTGGTGTGCTTTGACCAGGCATTCCAATTCTCTCCAAATCCACTCTGCAAACTGGCATTATAGCACTTTTCAAACCTTGTTGTGATAGTAGAACACAAAATAAAACAAATCAAAAACAAACAAACAAAAACAAAACAAAAAAAACCCCAAACCACAGGGGCATTAGCACATGCCAGATGTGTTTGACTTGTCTTTTCTACATCTCATTTGCATTATCTGTAAATTGAAGAGGATAATGATAGTTCCAAAATCTTAAGCTATTTTTTTCTGTTTAGTGTGTTTATTTGCCTACAAAATAGTAGGAATCAATTAAGAAAACCTGTTTATATCCATTGGCTGGCTGTCTTCTCCACCATTTTGTTAATTACATGAGAATAAGCATTGCATCTTATTCAGATTATCACCACCCAAATCTTCAGTAATGTTATAAAGAGAAGGAGACCTGTATGTACTACCATTAGACTCCAACAGTTAATTGTTTTAGCAGGGGCATAGACATATTTTTAAAAATTGGTATATTTTAGATAATGTTTTTGTTACAACATTTTGATAATGTTGAAAAATGTTTCCAATAATTAAAGCACAATTTTATAACTAAACATTTTAATGCCAAAAAGATGTCTCATGTTTCAGTATTTGACTGGCCATTGATTTGACATTGTGGTTGTTGACTTAAGTGCCATTAAATACCTTGGCATTTCTAATGCAGTCATAGTAATTTTTTGTCTTACTTATTCATTACTTTGTACATGTTAGGATATTTTCACAATAAAGAATACTTATATAATGTAATGAGCTGGATTGTGGCCTCTCCCAGAATCTTCAAAAATTACCTTCTTTGGCAAAAAGTTCTTTGCAGATTTATTAGTTTGCCAAAGCTGTCATAACAAAATACAGCAGATTGGATGACTCCAACTACCCAAGTATATCTTCTCACAGTTCTGCAGCCTAGAAGTCCAAGATCAAGGTATCAGCAGATTTGGTCTTTTCTGAGGCCATTCTTCTTGACTTGCAGATGACCACCTTCTCTGATAAGGTATTTCCTTTGTGCATGTACATCAGTGATGTCTCTTTGTGTATACAGATTTCTGCTTCTTACAAGGATATCAGTCAGGTTGTGTTAGGGCCCAATCATATGGCCTCATTTTACCTTAATTACCTTTTTAAAGACCCTATTTCCAAATACAGTCACATTCTAAGGTACTAGGGATTAGGCCTTCAACATATAAATTCTGTAGGGACACAATCCTGCCCATAACAATAGATACGATTGAATTAAGGATCTTGATATGAAGATTACCTGCATGGGTCCTAAATCCAATGACAAGTGTCCTTCTGAGAAAAAGATAGAGGGGGATTGAGACCCACAGAAAAGAAAGAGGCAGTAGACCATAGAGGCAGAGATTGTAATGATGTACCCATAAATCAAGGATTGTAAAGAGCCACCAGAAGTTGGAAGAAGCAAGAAACAAATTATCCCCTAGAGCCTTAGAGGGAGTATGGCCCTGCCAAACTTCAGAATTCTAGCTCAAGAACTGTGAGAGAATACATTTCTGTTGTTTTAAGCCACCAAGTTTGTGGTCATTTATTTTGGCAGCCTCAGGAAACTAATACAGATTTGTTAATGTTTCTAGTTCTTGGCACCTATTCCTGCAGATTTAGAATGATTTTTCATAAACATCCTTGACCCATTTAGTTTTGTCTGTAAAATACAAGAAGGAAATTAATATACAAATACACAGTTAAATAAATATGTATATACACATAATATACATAGTTGAAACAATCTATAGATGTTTTTGTTTCATTTTCTGTTTACATTTGATGTAGGATAAATAATCAACTACATCTTTTTTTTAATTCTTATTTTTAGAATTTCAAGATGCTAGAGAAAATAAGATTGTTTGAAAATATATGTACAGAAAAGGAGTCTACAATATAAATGTACAAAGAGTTGCCAATGACATATATATGCCTATATTTGTATATCAAAATATTTAAAATGCTAATATATTTGTGACTATTTGGTTCTATGTGTGAAAAATACTAGATACCCTTGTTTGTTTAACTCAGTTTGCTAAGATTGTTAATTATTAAAATTTAGTTACCTAGCATAAATAAATCTAAAATTACTTGCAATTCATATGTTATAAAGATTTGCTTTGTTGGAAATATACTGGTAACTTCCATTATGAGAAAGTATGTACCATGAACAATTTACTCACTGAAGAAGTTGGTGTCTCTAAGAATTTAGGACATGAAACAGTAATGATGGTTTCTAAGATTTATCTAGAGTTTCTATCTTTGGCATTTCCCTATGGCTACAATAAGTCATCAGGTTGCTATTAAGAAAGTGAGAGTATATTAAAATCCACTTTTAAATCATTAGAATTGGTATAATGTTACTGTTTTGCATTAATTTCAGAAGTCATAGACTAATAAATATAAGGAACAGTGTCTTAAAAAATAGATGTTGCTGAAAATTTAAACATAGTTTTGTGGTATATAAAGACAAATTATTGCTCATGTTGGCTACAGCATCTGAAAACTCCCATTGGGACCTCTGGGCACAGCAAATACATTCAGTAAGCCATACCTTCTGTAAATGATTCTTAGTGAAAATAAAACTGTTAATAAAAATACAATATTCATTCCACCATTAGTGCTGTTTTCCTTTGGGGCTTCAGTAAATTATCCTACTGATGTTCAGAAGCAAAGTGTATTATACTTTTTGTTTGTTTGTTTGTTTGCGGTACGCGGGCCTCTCACTGTCGTGGCCTCTCCCCTTGCGGAGCACAGGCTCCGGATGCGCAGGCTCAGCGGCCATGGCTCACCGGCCCAGCCACTCCACGGCACGTGGGATCCTCCCGGACCGGGGCACGAACCCGTGTCCCCTGCATCGGCAGGCGGACTCTCAACCACTGCGCCACCAGGGAAGCCCTGTATTATACTTTTGAGACTATAGAATAAAAATCACATGAGGTTGACAGATTATTCTTCAGTCTAAGTCTCATCAACTACTTTTTCTTAGTAGGATCTCCAGGGTCCAGAATCCCGTATTCTTAATTTACAGCTGTTATTTTATTCAGAGATGCTCAGTAAGAGCTTCCATTATTCTCTAGCATTTCTTTTTTTTTTTTCTCCTTCTCACTTTTGTTCAAACCACAGTGTAGAAAATCTTGAAAAATCACTTTATTTTTCATTATTTTTAACATGTTACAATTCTAAATCCACAGATTATTTTCAAGAATGATCCCTAATGCAATCTTAAGGAGTCAAATTAATTTGTTAATAATAGTCTCTGCATATTGCTAGGCAGCTGGGGGGAAGAGGGTGTTCTGGGAATGTTTATATTGAATAGCAAGAATGGAGGGAAACGGATTTCTTAATTTAACCCTGCTTTGACATGTAGCCTTCCCTGAGGGCCTCTATAACTATCAAAATGAGCTATTTATCTATAGTCCCAGAGGCAGCAGATTGCCTAGAGAGAGAGGGAGAGAGAGGGAGACAGAAGAGATAGTGTCTTAAACAGGAAGTATCTTCCCATATTTACAAACTTTTGTAACTTTGACGTTTTGACCCTGATAAAATTGGAGGACATAACATTTCATAATTTTGATACTTATGTAAAAATATTTTTCAGGTTTTATTGTCAGATTTGTAGAGTGGCTACAAGTGTGTATACATAAACATGATGTGACACAATTTAACACACTCCTCTATTTCCTGTAAATTGTTCTTCCATTGGGGGCACAGGTGTTCTGGTGTCTCCTTTCATGATGTTAGCAGCTATTGGTTATCTTTGTCTAGATATATTAATTCACCAGCAGTTAAACTGGTGCTATTTTAATTCCATCACTCTTTCCTCACTTATTAGCAGATATTTTTATGAGTAAAAACATCCCCTCATCAATTCTGTGGTTACCAGTGGTATCAGAAAGGCAGGATAAATGCCTGATTCTTTCTCATCAATTACTAGTTTTCAAAAAAAAGATTTTGCTTCCCTAGAATCTTCATCAATGAACAATTAATAGTTTTTTATAAATACCATTATTAACTCAGATATAAATGAATTTGATGGATTTCAACAAACTCAAGTTGTTCTTGATCAATTTTTTTCATCTTTTACTCATAGGAGCCTCTTCAGTTTAGCTAAGTCCTTTCGGCACAGCCCCAGTAGTCCTTGGTAGGTTCCATGCTATCTGGAGTGTTAGTATTCCAGGCTTATGTTGTCTTTCTCCTGCCACAGACCAGAAATTAATCATTTCTCCAAAGTTAACTAATTACTTTTAGTGGGAAACTGTATCTGCATGGCATAATCTGGGTGCTGCTTATGCTCACTACTACTGCACTGAACCTAGTTTCTGTGCATTTCAGAGAACAGAACCAGAAAAATAGATAGATGATAGCTAGATAGCTGGATACATAGATAGATGAAGTAAGTCAAGAGTTGTTCTGAGTTTTCTAATTCAAATCCAGCTGTTGAGGGTTTTTGTATAATCTGCTCATCTTTCTGTCTTTCTTCTGATTTTCAGCAGTGGAAATCACTGAATCAGATTAACATTTGCTTTATTCACCATGCACATGAAACAGTCTCAGATAGCAACGTAAAGTATTTGGTATGGGTTTCCAGTCAAAAAGCCAAGTAGAGAAAAGTGTGTATAATATAGATATATGTGTAGTGTGTGTATGTACACACATCTATAACATACACACTTTTCTCCATCTTTTTCATTTATGACACGTGGGTATCAAATCATAATTATATACAAAATCATCATTATTCTTTTGTAGAACTGTGATTTCATGGATGTAGCACACTTTATCCAACCAGATCTTCATTGGCAGAAATTTGGATTTTGCTCAATTTTCAATTTGTTTGTTTTTCGTCTGGGTCTCACTTCATCACATAAAGTGCTCCAATCATTTGCTTAGTTTTCAAAAATATTCTTTTTAATAATATTTTTGCCAGGGCATATTTTAGATATATCCCTAGGTGCTATATTGCTGGGTCAAAGGGTGAATCATTAACAAAGTTTGTCATATACCGCAAAATTACTATTCATGATGATTTTATCATTTTTTCATCCCACCAGCAAAGTATGAAGGTTAATATTTAATTGCCCCACAGTTAGCTAAATATGTTGCTAAATTTGTTTTTTTACCAACGTGAGAGGTGAGAAAATGGTATTTCAGTTTTTGGATTGCTTCCATTTCTTTTTCTGTGACGTGTATGTTCAATTTTTTTTATTTTTTAGGGTTGTTGAAAATGTTCTCTAATTTTCAATGGGTGGCTTCATTTAGCACATTAAGGCTTTGATATTTTAAGTTGCAAATATTTTTTCAGTTTGACATTTGTCTGTTTACTTTATTGGTTGTTTCTTTTGTCATGAATTTTTTTTAAATGTAATCTAATTTATCTAAATTTTTTCTTATTGCTTCTGGAATTTTAACTGTAGATTAAAAAGATTTTCCTCCCTCACTTCTAGAAAAGGCAACCAAGTTTTCTTCTGTTATGCATATTGTTTTATCTCTTTACATTTAAATATCTAGCCATTTTGGAATTAATTCATCCTCATGTATGATGTGATGAACAGATAACAATTTTATCTCTTTTCCATGTGGTCTCCAGTTATCCTAATCACTCATTTAAAAATACATTTTTCCTCACTTTTCTGATATGCCATTTTTCTTTTGTCCCCTTGGTTTTTCCATCTATCCTTTCACCCAAAACACATTTTAGAGTTGTGTTTAAAATGTTTGCTATCATAGAATCCTTTTCTCCTTTTGGCTCATTTTGTTTTTCTTCAAGGTTTTTGGCTAATAAGTATTTGTACTTGTTTGTTTTTTCAAATAAACATTTTAATCATATTCTCATGCTTCAGACAATAAAAAGAATTGTGATTTTACTGGCATTTCCATAAGTGCTTAGATGAGCTCATAGAGAAGTGACATCTCTTTATGATGTGGAGTCTTCGTACCCAAGGATATGGTGTTCATTTTCTAGTTCTCTATGTCTCCTTTCTATGATCATTTTTTCAATATTTCAAAGTAAAATTGTTTTTTGTATACTGGCGTTATACAATTGAAAAGCAAAATAAAATCAAAAAATTTTAAAAGACATTTAAAATAACATTTAAAGATGATATATTAATAAATGAGTTCAAGACATGTACAGCAAACCAAAGAACATTGCTGAGAGAAATCAAGAATGACCCAAACACATGGAGACACACACCATGATCATTTGGAAGTTTCAATTGTGTCAAGGTAGTATTTCTTCCAAAATTGACCTATACATCTAATTAAATCCCAATTTTCATACATACATTTTGTTTTAAATTTAGGATTTTGATTTGTGATACATCTTTGAATTTCTTTTGTCCTAT
Organism: Orcinus orca; assembly: GCF_937001465.1. Lineage (NCBI taxonomy): Eukaryota > Metazoa > Chordata > Mammalia > Artiodactyla > Delphinidae > Orcinus > Orcinus orca. Next base: position 126,181,801 of record NC_064563.1, read on the forward strand.
CATCATACAACACAAGAAAAGTGCTCCCCAGGTTAGATAAAACACCTCTGCTTCCAAATGCCCAACAAATGCTTAACACATGCTTTTTTTTTAACCTAAGGATTTCACAGTTTAGTAGGAAAGGTAGGCAATGACTCAGGTGGAGTGTTATGCATTTAACAATAGCAGTGTACTTAAGGAGTTTGGTAAAGTAGTGAAGACTGGGATTAAATTTGCCTGAGGGAAGCAGGAGACCCAGTAACGCTGGCTCTTAAGAAGAAATAAAAGAACTGTGATTCTAAAGTTATATATCTCATACAATATTTACTATATTTATTTATTTTACTAGTAATGGATACATAGCTAGCTACCTTTGTTTTTCTCAAATAGGTATCTAGTTCTTTCAGAAACATTTATTGAAAATCTTTCTTTCCAGATTTAATATCATAGAACACAGAGAAGCTGGCTTATAAGACAAAAGAGATGGCAATATCTTTAAATAGCAGTTCAGCCTGGAAAAGTTTGCAGTTTTTCTACAGTTTTTTTTTTCTACAGTTTTCAAAAGTAATAATGGATAAAGTAAAAATATGATTTGAATAATTTCTATCACTATATGCTGTTAGAAAATTATTTAAAAATGTAAGAATTAGAACATGTGGTTATTTAAAATAGTCATAATACTGTGGTTATTTAAAATAGTCATAATACTTTTACTGAATAAAATAGTTTTAAGTATTCTTTTTCACATAAATATATTTTAGAAAGATAAGCTATTTCTGCAGGTAATATCACAGCCTTACTTTGTGTTTAGTTTATACTCAAGGCGGTTGTTGTTTTTGTTTGGTTTTTTTGTGTTTTTTTCTTTTTGCACTGACTACTGAATGTTCTAAAGAGCTAGTTGAATCTCTAACAGGAATATGATCTGATTCTTTTATGCAGTTTTTTAAATCTTCTGTGGTGATCTTAAATATCCTATATGGACTGAAATTTCTTGAAGAGTTTGTACTTAAATAATATTAGGACCACAAAAAAAAAAAGACTTTCTCTATTTTAAATATTGTGGTACAGAAATGATGTACATCATAGTTTGGCAAGAAAGCAGACTACCGAATAGCTTTCACTGGGAGATGCTTCTCTTTTCTTTGAGTGCTTTCTAATCAGATAGCTTCTCTGGAAAAATTCATTTCTCCTGTAAAGGAGAAAAAAATGGAGAGTTTTAAACAAACCTAAAATAAGGCAAATATATGACATTTAATATGTAAAACCTTCATTTTTTTCTTCAGAATCTTTAAAAGTAAATAAGAATTCTGGCCTGCAGTTTTCTTTGTGGGGAGCTTTTTTAGTAACTGCAGTGAGAAGTAGTCACATGTGCTTAAGTTGTCATAGTTATTAATAGTTCTGAGAATTTTCCTTAGACTTCCAGTATATTCAGTTGATGTTTGAATCTTTGCATACAAGTTGGCTTGAATTTATTTACTAATCTGTGAATAGTTATTAGAACAGAAATAGAAGAACTGTGATTCTAAAGTTATATATCTCATACAATATTTACTATATTTATTTATTTTACTAGTAATGGATACATAGCTAGCTACCTGTGTTTTTCTCAAATAGGTATCTAGTTCGTTCAGCAACATTTATTGAAAATCTGTCTTTCCAGATTTAATATCATAGACCCTTTGTGGAACTCAACTGACCGTGTATACAGGGGTCTATTTCTGGACTCTATAATTTTTCGTTAATCTACATTTCTATTATCATTCCCGCACCAAACTGTTTTGATTTCTATAGGTTTATATAAGTTATTGAAATTAGGTAATACACATTGTCTTTGTTCTATTTTCAAAGTTGTTTTGGCTATTCTATGTCTTCCTTTCTCATATAAATTTAGAAATTGCTTGGCAGTTTCCTCAAAAAAAATGTCTGCAGGGAATCAGGGGAGGATTGCATTGAATCTATAGATAGGTTTTCTCAGTTTTTTTAGATCTTCTTTAGTTCATCTCAGAAAACTTTCCTACTTTTCAATGTTCAGGTCTCACATATGTTGACATGAAACAAATACACTGCCAGATATGTCTTCAGCAAAGTTGGGATTATTCAGGATTATCGGAGAATTGCAGTTTGAGGTCTGCTACCATGGCAAGTCTAATGAGAGTCCCTGCATGGCAAATGAAAGGGAACAATTTTATAGAGAAGAAAAGGAAGTTGGGAGCACTATAAAAACAACAAAGAGTACATGGCTTTTTTTTTATTAAACATCTTTATTGGAGTATAATTGCTTTACAGTGGTGTGTCAGTTTCTGCTTTATAACAAAGTGAATCAGTTATACATATACATATGTCCCCACATCTCTTCCCTCTTGCATCTCCCTCCTACCCTCCCTATCCCATCCCTCTAGGTGGTCACAAAGCACAGAGCTGATCTCCCTGTGCTATGCAGCTGCTTCCCACTAGCTAGCTATTTTACGTTTGGTAGTGTATATATGTCCATGCCACTCTCACTTTGTCCCAGTTTACCCTTCCACATCCCCGTATCCTCAAGTCCATTCTCTAGTAGGTCTGCATCTTTATTCCCGTCTTGCCCCTAGGTTCTTCTAACACATATATATGGAATCTAAAAAAAAAAAAAAAAATACATGGCTTTTTACTCGTTGAGTCCCTGCAAGGAATCCAGTGAATTCTTGAGAGCTCCTCCTTCTGGTGTCCCAACTCTATTTAATTGAGGTTTCTGTTTATTAATTTTTTACACATATATTTTGTTAAACTTCTCCATAAGTATTTCATGTTCTTACTTTACTGTAAAAGGTATTGCTTTTGTAGCAAAGGTCTACTTCATAATTAATATATGAAAAGACAATTATTTTGTGTATATTAACCTATACTCTGTAAACATATTTACCTATTAATTTTCATAGTTTCTTTATGTAGTTTCTATAAATTGGTTACAAGTCATCTGTGAATTCGATAGTTTTACTTCTTACCAATCTTTAAAATTTTCTCTTTATATTCTTACTTATTCCACTGCTTGGGAACTCGAGGGCAATGTTGAATAGAAGTGATGAGAACAGACATCCTTGTCTTGCCTCTGATTTTATGGAGAAAGCATTCAGACTTTCTCCATATAATGTTCATGACTTTCCTATAATGTTCAGACTTTCTCCGTATAATGTTCAATGTAGGTATGGTGTAGATGTTCTTTATTAGATTGTGGAGATATGCTTCTATTCTTGTTTGGTGAGATATTTTATCATAATGGATGTTGAATTTTGTCAAATGCTTTTTTGGCATCTATACAAATGATCATATAATTTTTCTTTTTTATTTTATGAATGTGACAACTTATATTGTTTGATTTCCATTCCTGGGATAAATTCTACTTGGTCATGTTATATTATCTGTATTAATATATTATTGGATTTGACTTGCCAATGTTTTATTTTCAATCGTCATGTCCCTGTTCATGACTGTACTATTCTTTTCTACTAATATCTTTTTCAGCATTTGGTATAAGGGAAACACTGTCTTTATAAATTACTTGGAAAGTGTTCTCTCTGTGTTTGTTTCCCAAAAGAGTTTATATGAGTTTGATGTTATTTCTTTCTTAAATAGTTGATAAAATTCATCAGCAAAGTCATCTTGATCTGGATTTTGCTTTGTGGGAAGATTAATTTTTTAATATTGGCTATATTCCCTGTGCTGTACAATATATCCTTGTAAATGTGGAAAGATTTTTAAAATATTTTTATTTCTTTAGTAGTTACATGTTTATTTAATTGATATTATTCTTGTGCCAGTTTTGGTAGGTTTTATCTTTAAAAGAGACTAGGATAATTAAGATTACATCTTTCTTTTCTAATATTATCACTTAAACCAATTTGAAAAAAAATACTTCTGCATCTGAAAAATTTTGATATGTTTCATTAATTCAAAATATTTTCCAATTTTTTTCTGATATGGTTTATTTACAAGTGGTTATTTAATTTCAAAATATTTTGAATATGCCAAATAACTTATTATTTCTTACTAATTTGATTACTTTATGTTTAGAGAATATACTTCTGATGATTTAGTTACATTAAACTTATTAAGGTTTATTTTATGGCTTAGAATATCATCTAGCTTGGAGAATATTCAATGTGTACCTGAAAAGAATATCTATTCAACAATAATTGGTTATAGAGTACTATTAATCTTTATTGCATCAACTTTGTTAATAGTGCCATTCACATCTTCCAAATCTTTTCCTATTTTGGTCTCCTTGTTTTAATTACTCAAAGAGGAGTGTTGGAATCTCTAATGTTAATTGTTGATTTGTTCCTTTCGGTTCTCTCAAGTATTTCCTTTTAGTTCTGCATTTTTATTGAAGCTCTGTTATTAGTGGCATACACAGAAAGGATTTGTGTATCTTTCCTGTGAAATTATCCTTTTATTATATTGAAACAACCCTCTTTATATCTGGTCATATTATAATAAACTTGGTTTTGCCTGAGACTAATGCCAACTTATGATTAATGTTTACATTATTTTTTTTCCATGCTTATGTTGGGGCTCAGAGCAGGTGCCCCAAGATATACCACAATGACATATTTATTATTTTAATTAAAGTTACTTGAGAAAGAGCTGATGGAAAAAAAATTATATTTAAAAAAAAAACATTCTGCACCCCTCCCACCCTTGCTTCTTTCCCCTTGAAAGTGAAAAATGAATTTCCCATGTGAAGGTATCCTGCCCATACCAGGAGGATAGAAAGCATCTTTATCACAAGTTAGGGAATTCAAGGTTAAGAAAGCTCTGTAAACAAACTTTGTTACTTCTTCATTAGTCTGCTACCCCAAACACAAATCCCATTATTTTTAGTTAAGTCTTCACAAATAATTGTTTCTTTGTCTAAAAATGATATATAAACAGTCTGCTTTGGTTACTCCGGGGGTCCCATTTCTATGAGACCTCCATGTATTAAATTGTTTTTTCTCCTCTCAATGTGTCTTGGGTTAATTTAATTAATAGGCCAGCCAAAGGAATGCAAGTGGGAGGGAGATATTTCCCCTGCCTTTACACATATTTTTAAATGTCTGTTTCCACTGTTTTCTTAGTTGCATTTTTTTCTGATGCAGTATCAGTGGTTCTTTTATATTTATTCTTTTGTGTATAAAGTGACTTTTTCTTTAGCTGTTCTTATGGTCTTATCTTTATCATTGATTTTTAGCAATATTGTTATGATGTACCTCAGTGTGATTTTTGAATGTTTATCCTAATTAGAGTTTGGTGAACTTTTTGAGTTAGTGGATTTGTATTTTCTCATAAAATTTGAAAATAATGTACTATTTCAAATATGCTGTACCAGCTTTTCTGGAATTCTAACTTCATGTATGTTGGACTTCTTGATGTTAACTCACAGACCACTGATACTTTGCTCATTTATTTATTTATTTTCTCTGTGTGATTCAATTTGGATAATCTTTATTGCCATGTCTTCAAGTTCATTAATCTTTTCTTTCTGTAGTTTCTAATCAGCTTAATTAAGGCCACCTAGTAAATATTTAATTTTAGATATTCTACTTACAGCTGTAAAGTTCCATTTGATTCTTTGATTTTTTTTTATGATTCCATTTATCTATTTGTTATAATTTGTATTTTCCTTTAAATCCTTGAACCTGTCTGCTAATTCCATTTTGTTTGTCATTTATATCTATTTTTATTGATATATTTTCATTGGTCTACTATTTTTTGTTATCATTTTCACTGGTCATTGTATCACATTGTTGAATTTCTGGATGTTGACGTTTCCCTCTAAAGAAGATTATATGTTGCTGTGACGACAAGTGATTTATTTGAGGATTACATTGATCTGCTTAAGCCCCATTTTAAAGAATTTTAGGGGGGATCTTTGATGAGGCAAGACTTTAGAACTAGCACAGCTCAACTTCAAAGTCTTGGCCTTTTTGAAGTCCCTCCCAAATGTCCCATTTATTCTGCCTCATTCGAACTTGGAAATCTCTCAGCCTTGTGAGTTGTGATTTTTAGGCTTATCATTCCCCAGTGGTTGTTCTTTTCCCCTGAAAAATTAGCTTAGTATTTGACAAAAGACTCAAAGGGACTTATGTAGATCTCTAGTGTTCCTTATCTGTATATCCCCCTCTTCACTAATGCTCTGACTCGAATTAGCGGTCTAAGTCCTCTGAGCTTGATTTTGTCTCTGCAGATCATAGAAACCATTGTACTTGGGCCACACCCTGTACTGGTGCCTAATATATGCTTTCAGGAAGAAACTTAGGGTGATCTTAAGTCTCATTTGATTATTTCACATTTCTCAAGGATCAATGTTCTATATCACCTGTTGCCAACTTTAAAAATATATTTTAAAAATATGTTTTTCTGTTTTTAAGTTGTTAGATGAGACTTGTCTGGAACAAATTACACCATCATGCCAGCAATGGAAAGTCTACTATCTTTTTTTCTCTTTTTAATAACATCTTTCTTATTGGAATCTTTTACCAAATGTTATTCTTTCAATCTGGAAAAAAATTCCCTTCTCATTTTGTGTGACTCCTTCAGATCTTAGTTTAGATATCATTTTAACTTTTTTGCCCCAGGAAGTTCCCTGGGATCTGCATGACAACATATCCTTTTTATTTGCTGCCACAGTTTTCTGTGCTTTGTCCACCTGTGCATTTACTATACTAACATGTTTATTTGCCATTGACTTGTTTATATGCATAACTGGAGTGTATGTTTAAAGTATTGTAATGGAAAAGTATGAAATATTTAATTCCATAATTGTGAATAATTAAATTCAAGTTTGGAGGAGAAAGAAATCAATTTCAAGTTGGGAAGAAAACATCATGATCTTTATAAGACATGACTGCACATGAACAGTGTAGAATGAGAGGGACCACATTATAGGCATAATGGACCATATGAATAAAGGCACAGAAATTCGAAAGTTTGAAAACATAGAAGTGAATATAAATATAATTTGGGGCAAAATCTGAAGGATATTGAATAATACTATGATGATTGAAAAAATTGTGTTCAACTCACTGAAAGTTTATCAGCAAGAGACTGACAGGTTCATATATTTCAGGTGATAGTGTAAAGGTAGAGTAGGCAAACTTAATCGGAAGCTGTTACAGTAGTGAGGTCAAGATATAATGTTCAAATGGATGTGTGGGAGTGAGGGAAGTGGAATGTTCAAAGTGTATTCTCAGTTTTAATTTTTCTTGCCTGAATATCTGGTTATGCTTTTAACCAAGATATAGACTACACAATGCATCAAAAGTTGGAGGAAGAATTTATATAATTTTTAGCATGTAAGGTTGGAGATGCCTGCTTCAAGTTCATGTAGATATGTCTAATAGGCAATTAGATTTGGGTTTTCCAGATAGTGAACAGTATAGGGCATACAATAATAAGGTAGATAACACTGTAAAGAAGTAATTGGTCAATTTAGTGTGGGGAATTGAATAAATAAATTTACTCATTTTACCTAGCATATCTATTATATATATATATATATATGTATATATAAAGATTGTTATTGAATACAATTTTATGTACTTTGACAACAATGCTATATATGACTGTTATTTGATGATGATTTGCACAAACCAACTCTAAAAGATATTTTTCAGGGAAATTGAACATGGATGGCATAGTATATGATATTAAAGAAGTATTTTAACTTTATTAGGTACAAAGAGGTCTACTGGTTTCATCAGAAAAGAGGTCTGTGTTAGTAAGTGATGCATAATTAATCTATAGATCAAATGGTATAATATCTGGATTTGCTTTAAAATACTATAGCAAGGTCAATATGGGAAGGAGATACAACAGAATTGGAAGAATGTTGGTCATTCTTGAAGCCACATTTTCTATCTTTGTATATGTTTAACGATTTCTATGATATAAAAAATTGAAGTGTGCCATTTAAAAGAAAGTTACTGATTAAAAATATAGATTTTGGAGAAATATACACACATATATTATACACATATGTGTATATATATGTATGCATATATATGTAAGTATATGATACTTTTAGTTATAAATTATATAAAATTTCTGTAGAATAGAATATAGAATAAGAAGATCCAAAACAGGTATCTTGGAGCTAACAGTAATTTAGGTAGCTGGAAAAAGATTAGATACAGAAGCCATACAAACATATGGAAAAGTATGGTGGTGTGGGTGGAGGGACTTTCACTATGATAATGAAAATAAAAATTATAAGGAAAGGAAAGATGCAAGATGCACCACTGTCTTGGTAAAATCCATAGAGTTGGCAACTGCTTCAAGTCTGGAGTCAGGTGAAGGGAACAAACTCAACTTGAAACCAAGGTTTCGTTTTTTACTATAGTGATGCCATCAACCAAAATAGCAAACAGAGAATGAATGCAGTCTTAGGAGGATATGATGGATGTGATCTAATTGTAAAATAGTACATTAAAGAAAAGGCACTTCAGAATTTGTTTGCCATTTGAGCCCTCACAACAGTGAATGACATCCCATTATCTCTTCCACACATTCTGATTTTTGAGTCTGTTTAATGCCACTATTGAAATGTTTTGACTTGAACATAGTTAAAAATCGTATTCATTTAAATTTTGACATTTTAATAGCAACTCATTAAAATGTTAAAATTATTTATATGTTTGTCTATGTCTTGTGGATCTTTCCTCTCCCTTTAAAAAAAAATTAGTACAGGACAGTCTGGTCTTGTGTTAGTCATCACTTCACTATGACTTTCATACTGCATTTTACCCTATTTATTTATTTTTTAACATCTTTATTGGGATATAATTGCTTTACAATGGTGTGTTAGTTTCTGCTTTATAACAAAGTGAATCAGTTATACATATACATATGTTCCCATATCTCTTTCCTCTTGTGTCTCCCCCCTCTTTATTTTTAACTCCTGATTAAATAAATGATTTATTGATGATATGATGAAATCTGGAAGTTTGGTTTGGCTTTAATACCTGGTATGAGCTCTTTTTTGAAATAAGATCTTTAAATCAATAAAATTTTAGTAGAAATTATTGTAATATACAAAATATGCTGAGCAATTTCAGATAAATTAAACATAAGACTTATAACTGCAACATAATTTATAGATAATTTGATTATATTCTTCCCAAATTAAATCAGGAATTGATTCTATCTTCTACAACCATGGGGACCTTTTATTCATATGATTTTAACCCCAAGTGAAGATGCATGAACTATCAAGAAAACCTTGATAAACACTCTTTAAAATATTAAATAATTAGTCTAGTTTACTTTGGTATGTGGAGCCACCACCTTAAACCTTCATTTCTATCTGTAAAGAAGGTCCTTCTTGCTTGAGCTTGTAGTAATCAGTACACTCTGCTTCCTGCTCTTGACTCAATACTTGGAAAATGTTCAGAGGCTACTCCAACCCATGTTCAGTCTCCTTCAGTCTTCTCAGGCACACATACACAAGAATATTGAAATAAAAATGGGCTTGCTATTATGGTACACTGGTTCTGAATCATTTCTGTCTCTTGTGAAGCACTTTTCTTTTGTTTAACAAAACAAACCAAAATAAGGTAAATTCCAAATTAGTAGTGTTTGAATTCCATAGGAGTTAATTTATTCTGGACACACACAAGCAACTTTGACTAGAAAGGAATGTATTAATCAAGAACAACAGTAGTTTAACATTAAAGTATTTTATAACAAATGTTTGCCTCCATATTTGGTTTGGATATGTATGTTAATACAAGTTTAATAAAGCTAGTCAAGAATTGCTTAATAATCTTGTGAAAGTGAGCCCAGGTCATTTAGTGATGGAGTCTTTGCTTATAATAAACACCAAGTCATAACTATGGAAATCAGCTGTAGTTTGATAGATTTAGGCATGTGTCGATATGGCTATGGTTATAGATACATTTCATATTATCTAGATGGTATTCTTTTAGTGACATTTTCCAGAAAGTAAGAAAATGAATTGAGAATAACTGAACTTTTACAAGGGAATGAAAAGTTTCTTACAGAAGCCACAATCATAACTGTATACAAAACTACGAATATGATGCAGTTGTAATTTATTTCCTAACAAAGACACTGGAGAAAATATGATGCAAGATTGGCTAAGAAAATTGCATCTGTTCTAATAAAGACTTAGTATCTCTTCATTCATTGTCTAAATTCCACCTCTCTCTTCACTCATGGTGACCTAATATCTCTTCTTTGTATCAACATCCAAATTATTACCAGTATTCCAAGTTTCTGTACCCACGGTTGTTGAATTCACCAGAGAGGAGCAGCTGTATTCCTACAGGTTTTTGTTTTTTTTTTTTAAACTTGTCTCTAATAGACTCTGTAACATGCCTGCCATATATTCCTTATTCCCATGGAATGGCCTCTCTATTCATCGGTGGACTCATGGCTGTATCTTTCACTCAATTGATGTGTTACTCACTGCTGCATTAATAGAAAGGAATTATATCCTGCCCTGAATTTTGGCAGGAAGAGTAATTCACTGCTTGAATCAGCTAAAATTAGCTTCCACATTGCTAGGAGATATGAGCACCTTGTTGTGTCTATGCAATACCATTGAACATTTTTCCCTGGCTGCCACAGGGTGGGTTTTAGTCTTAACTACATTTTACACACAATGTTACTGATTGCAGTAACTTTAAGAATTGGTGAAAATGCTGCTTTTGTTACCTTCACAAATTATTTTGGACACAGGAGAGTTGGTAGTCTTTAGGATGCCATGTAGGTATAAGATTGTACAGCGATTATATGTTTAAAATTTTAGAAAGTATTCATATTTCACCATATTTGTATTATCATCATATTTGGACATTGTTAAGTAAATGAAGGGAGAGAATTAAGTGCATTACACTTTGTAATGTGTGTCCTGTTATAAAATTTCTAGAGTGAGAACTTCCTTTATACGGAATCATCTGCGTTTTTAAAAAGGATCTTCATAAAACATGCAAAGAACAGCTGCCTGTACTTGCAGCTGCGAGACAGAAATATTTCAGTACATAGTTTCTATTTGTACCAGGCCAGGTGAAGTTTAGAAGGACCCACTCTAGGCAAAATTGTGAAGTCTCTGAAGTTTTGTTGTTGTTCGTGTTTGATTTCCAGCTAAATTGAACATCCTTTATAGCAACTTCTTTCTCCAGTTGCAGAAATATAGAACCTTGCTGTGTTCCTCATTCTCTCTGACATAAGATACTTGTATTTAATAGAAGGGGACCATTTAGGACAAAGTTCTGGACTCTGGACTCAGCTTGATCTAGATTTGAGTCTCACCTCTAAACTTATTGGTCATTTAATCTTTGGAAATTTAACCTCAGTGATTTCTCATATTTGTTTGCTCAAAAAAACAAAAACACTACTGAAATTGTCTAGGCATAAGTATAAACTACAGACAGGCCTACCTTCTCAGCTTGAGAATTAAATATAATAATGCATTTAAAAGAATGGAGAAAATATATGGAATACAGTGTGTGCTGAATATAATTTAGATAATCTTCTCTTCTATGTTAATCAAAAAGTAATTATATTTTAAAACCCATTCACATCATTTTACATACACACATAGAGATGAATATGTGTATATATTGTGTGTGTATTTTGTGTACATGTGTTATGATATTCTACTTAATTTTTACAATGCAAATATTTTGTCATAAAGTAAAAATATATCATACAATTGAATTCTAACATTGGGGTCAGACTGGATAATTGGATGAGTGATACAAATATAGAAGAAGAAAGAGCTTTGAAAAGGCAGGCATTTATTATTATTGAAGTAAGGATCAACTGAGAAAAGTCAGTTTATGTTTATCCTGTACCCAAATATATTGTGCTTTCATGTACCCTAATTATACTACTGAGAGTTTGCCTAACCATTTCTTGATAAGTCCCTTAACTATATGCATAGAGTAAATTTTTATCAGATTAAATTCTTATCGTATTTTATTTAATGTTTACAATGTGAATATTTAAGGTCATCATGTGAAAGAAAGGAAAAAAAGGACAATGTGTGAAAGCTTAAAATAAGCCTAGAGAAACAATAGCTTTTACTTAGTAATATCACTGATCCATCTACTTCCATGATATAAAATTTGATATAAATATCATTTCCTAGTGGCAAAGAATTTTTAAATCAATGGTTATCAGAGGCAAGAATTTTACAAAATTTAGTTTCTAGTGAATATTTGTGTTACAGAACAGCTGAAGCAAATTTAATGATGTCTATTAGTAAAGAGAAATAATTTATTTCCCATACAAGATTCTAAAATATTACAATATTTTCAGAAATCTTTAAGTTCAAAAGAGTGTGACAATTAATTGAACAAAAAGTTAAAAGTGAAAAGATATAGGGAATATACTGTATTCTCATTATCAGTAAGACTGAATAAATCTCATCTATGCAAACATTTCTTAATTCCTTAATATTTACTTTTTTAAACTTTAGCTCCATATTAGAGTGTTGTGTATTTAAAGGAATATTGGATAAGGTAAAATTTCTGGGACTTCCTAGAAAATTTGAAGGTAAAATGACAGGAGGACTTTATTATATAAGATGTCTGCAGTCCACATACACTGTGAAGTATGAGAACAAGGCTCCAACATCATTATTTTTTACTATTGTATTTGGAATGACATTTTGCTTCAATTATTCATTTAATTGTTTACTCTTGGTATGTAGCATATTGAATGAGCACTGAAGCACTGAAAAATATTGGAAAGATTTTTGATTCAGTTTGGTTTATTGAGTAAAAAGATTTCAGCTACAAATGTGTAGGATCACTTCATGCTATAACAAAAAAGTCTCTGAAATACTGGTTGAGAACTCTGCACTATCAGCCTATACAGGGATGGATTTTTCTATTGCTATAGCACACCTACCTCACAAAATATAGAAAGAATTTTTCCTGTGAATTACATTATATAAGAAAAGTCTAGATCATTGAAAACAACGTTATAATATGTGACTATGCAACTGATTAGATAGGGGAAAAAGAGATCAATAACCTTAACACAGAAAAAAGGACTAAGTTAGGAATAAAGTGCCTATAAGGTATTTGCTGCATTTTTTATTTATATAAATTTCATTTTGTTCAACAAATATAAATTAAGCACTTATGATGTCCAAATTTTAGAATAATTTATTGTGAGTTACAGTTGTTTTTATTACATTCACAACCAGATGATCAATAAAAGTTTATTTCATATGTTAGCCCACTATGTAGATTTATGACAGTCTCATAATTGGGTAGTATTGAGTGATCTGAGTGATTGCAGTGCATATCTATCTATCTATCAACTGTCTATCTCTATACCAGTATCTGTAGCTATCTCTGTATCTATTTATCTATCTATGTATTACTGTAAGGGGTAAATATAAACATGCAGGCCCTAATCTAATTAGAAGAGCAAGAGAGCTAGAGGTGCACCCAGTGAATGATTGATAATTGATGCATTCAGGCCAAGGGAAGATCAACGAACAGAGATATTGCAGTAGCGCAAATCAAACAACATTCTAGGTCTATATGACAAATACAAAAGCATTTGTCCCAATACTGTGTACTGTGTTTAATTTTATTAGGTTTGTACTTTAAATAATATTTTTAAATTGGCTTGGATCTTATAATTAGTTAATATCTGTTTGACGAGTTTCTATCAAGTTAGTCAACTTTGGATGCAATGGGAATCTTTTTGCCTTTAGGATTAGTGTATATATATATATATATATATATATATATATACACACACACACACACACACATATATATATGTGTGTATATATATATTTAGAAAACTTCACATTTACTGTATGAAATATATATTTAAGATATATGGTTTTAAATTATTGTCCACTCTTCTGTTTCCACCCCAATTTGTGTACTGCAATTTAATTCTGACACTAACCATGATGTTTTGGGCATGATCAGCCCCGGCATCCTGCAGTTTTAGGGGCTTATCATGAATGAGTTTATTAGCATAAACTATCAGATGTGATTTATGGAACTCATGAGTAATAAAGACACTCCTATTACTTGTGAAATTGCAAGGAGTTAGAATCTCCCTCCCAGTAACCACGGATGAAGGCTAGTCAAATTTTTATTATACAACAGCCACCACTTGTATCATCTTTGAATTTGAAGCCATATGTATGAGGATTAGAAGTATGTAGTACTTGGGTACAGTTTAGACAATTTTGGAATAATTTTGTTCATGAGATATCATGATGGACTATAACAAGTTCAAAATATTTCATTTCTTATTTGTTTCTTATTCACACTCTGCATTATATCTTGCAAAAATGATGGGTACTACTGGGCATATACCCTGAGAAAACCATAACTCAAAAAGAGTCATGTACTACAATGTTCACTGCAGCTCTATTTACAATAGCCAGGACATGGAAGTGTCCATCGACAGATGAATAGATAAAGAAGATGTGGCACATATATACAATGGAATATTACTCAGTCATAAAAAGAAATGAAACTGAGTTATTTGTAGTGAGGTGGATGGACCTAGAGTCTGTCATACAGAGTTAAGTAAGTCAGAAAGAGAAAAACAAATACCGGATGCTAACACATATATATGGAATCTAGAAAAAAAATGGTTCTGAAGGACCTAGGGGCAGGACAGGAATAAAGATGCAGACGTAGAGAATGGACTTGAGGATACAGGGAAGGGGAAGGGGAAACTGGGATGAAGTGAGAGAGTGGCATGGACATATATACACTACCACATGTAAAATAGCTAGTGAGAAGCAGCCGCATAGCACAGGGAGATCAGCTCGGTGCTTTGTGTCCACCTATAGGGGTGGGATAGGGAGGGTGGGAGGGAGACGCAAGAGGGAGGGGATATAGGGATATCTGTATACGTATAGCTGATTCACTTTTTTATACAGCAGAAACTAACACACCATTGTAAAGCAATTATACTCCATTAAAGATGTTAAAAAAAAAATGATGGGGGGGCTTCCCTGGTGGCGCAGTGGTTGAGAGTCCGCCTGCCGATGCAGGGGACGCGGGTTCGCGCACCAGGTCCGGGAAGATCCCACGATGCAGGGGACGTGGGTTCGCGCACGAGGTCCGGGAAGATCCCACATGCCGCGGAGCGACTGGGCCCGTGAGCCGTGGCCGCTGAGGCTGCGCGTCCGGAGCCTGTGCTCCGCAACGGGAGAGGCCACAGCAGTGAGAGGCCCGCGTAAAAAAAAAAAAAAAAAAAAAAAAAGATGGGGATTTTGGCAGGAGGAATTCTATGACTAGAATCTCATTGTATGTCTCACTGAACTTATGATAATATATTTAGAGATACTTATTACACTATTCATATTTGCTTCTTCAGATGCACCTTATACCACGTTAAGAAAACTCTATTACCCCACATCCAATTCAGAAGCAAATTCAGAAGATGATTTATTTTACACAGATATTCATCAGTAACACATTTGAAATGTAATCATATTTTCATAAAATACAATTCTAGGACATGATTTCAGTACTATTACATATAATGAATGACAACACTACACGTAAATTAAGAAAAAAATATTCTTCCTGTGAAATAGAAAAATAAAATGGGTCATGTATCTTAAAAATATACATAAAACATAGAGATAAATGTTTGCTGATTCACCAGATTGTAAATTTTCATGAGCAGTTGTGCTTAAAACATTGTTTAAATACCAGTTTAGCAAATTACTAGCATAAAATATCACAATTTTCATATGACTACAGGCTGTTAAGGGAATTGGGGTATATTTAGATCAACAGAAACTCTGTGTGGAAAAGAAAGGTCCTCTCAAGTTCATACAATTATCACTCTTCAGATTTAGTGAAAATAGCCCAATTTTGCATTACTCCATCCCAATCTTACATTTGACATATGTACTTAAATGATTACAGGCATAAAAAGAAGAAAAAAATTTCTTGGTAATGATTGGCATGTACCAAGATATAGACAAAAGCCTGTGAAAATCCTGTCAGGTAACCCAAAACCCTAGTAAACAAGTACGTTATTCCTACATGTTACCAGCATCAACACTGATCTGAAATATATCCTTTATTTGTGAAGAAACTAGGTTGATGTTTAATCTGTCAAAATGTATCATGAATAAGTAGTTTAAGTTTTTCCACTTGGAAGAAATTTGGCAGTTCCTGTGAGGAGATTAATTATGAATAGATAAAAAAGGGAAGTCCCAGTTGCTTACTCAGTCCTTGTGCTTAAAATAATGAAGGGTCCAATTAGCATATCTTTCATCCCCTTTCCTAAATAGTAATGTTGAAGCAAAAAGAGACATTTATATAACCATATTTTTCTGTCCTTTATGTATGGCATTGAATTAATGATGTCAGGAATACAGACTAAGAAATAAACTCAGCAATTCCCCTGAAGAAGCTTACACTCCAGTACAAATAAAAATAAATGCATTATTTTCAGTAGGGACAGCCAAAATCGAGGTCAGTGATTACCTGTACGAAAGAAATGATTGAAGTACTTCAAAGGCAGTTTACTGAAGAGTGGAGAGTGGAGAGGGCTGTAGGAGGGTAGAAAGGAGAAGAAAGCTTCTGCATTGCTAAGAATGCAGCCCGTCTGTCTGGCTCTCTTTACTATGCTGAATGTTTTGGGTTAATAAGCACTCTTTTTTCTTAAGACATTTTGTCTTGAAAAGTGATATTTTAAGGTATTAATTGCTTTCTTGCATACACACACAATTCTCAAAAACATAACACACACACACACACACGCACACAGACATTCCACAAACCCAACACCCTCACATATTGTTAGTTTGGTTTATTTTTTCTTTGCTCAAAATATTACTTATTCTTATTCAAAACATTTCATTGTTATGCTCTAATTTTGTTGTCAATACATGTGTCATCTTATATAATATACATGTATTAAGTATCAATAGATTTAGAATTTTTTTGAGTATCTATAGAGTTACTGACATGACATGATAATAACTTTCTTTGGTTTGCTAAGTGTCAGGAATGCTTATAATGACTTACTCTGGATTATTTGTTTAATAATAACAAAAACGCTGTGGAGAAATGAATGCTATCACTCCTGTTTTACAGATAAACTGAGGGCAAACAAATTTAGGTAAATAAAAGATTTCACATCTAGTGAGTGGTTAGACTGAGATATGAACCTGACATTCTGCTCCCAGCATTTTGTGATCTAGCTCTTAATTATTGCAGTGGGACCAGATGGGGTCCTGATGATCCCAGTTTTCTCCTGGCCTAATCTCCTTGAATTGGACTAATGCAATGAATAAACTCAAACTTGATTCCTGGAATCACTGCAGGCATACTGGAAGTGTCAGCCAACACCCCAGTACCCAGAAAAGTCTCTACTTACATTTAAGCTAGAGTGGACAGTTGCCACCAGGTGGCACCAAATACAATCAGAAATGGATAAATGGACTCAGCGTCCCTGAGCGTCCCCTAGGCAAGTTCAGCCTTATCATTTTTGCAATTCTCTAGTTTACAGTACTGAGGTTTTTTTGAGTTCCACATATGTTATGGTGGCGTATTCTATATTTTGGTTTAATTTTTTAAAAAAATCCTGAAAAGAGAATATTGACATTTTATGAATGACTACAGAATTGTAGGGAAAACTAATACTTGGCTTTTTGAAACAGAAGCTGGGAGTTTCAAGGAAGTTTAAAAACTATATTCCCCTTACAATAACTCTATAAAAAAAAAAAGTAGAAATATTGCCCGAACATCTTTAATGAGAAACACAATCCCCAGAGACTATCTGTTCATCTTTGTCAAATGACAGAAATTACTTTTTAAAAATTAATCCAAAATCTATATTTTTATAACTTTTTTTTTAACTGTTTCTAATACTAACTTGGAGGGTATTATAAAATCAAATGAGGCCGTTCCAATCTAATTTTTCTCCAGATAGTTAAATAAAACATGTACACTTTTAGATCTATTTCCTAAGCTAATATATCACAATTCCCTTGATTCTTATTCATGCTTATATTTATTAATTCATCTTTTGAGAAATATTAATTGAGAGATGACTCTGTGCCTGGCACTCTGTGGGACGTGAGGGATCAAATGTTGAGTCAGACAAAACTCTGCCATTGTGTCCCTCCATTGCAATGGGAGGAACAGACTGTTCCCAGATAAATAAACATTGTGATTGTAGATTATATTAAATTCTCTGAATACAATAACGATTTGAGATAGTAACAAAGTAAAATCACTGAGTCTTTATCATGTGCCAGGAACTATTTTAAGGACTCTTTATGCACTATTTTATTTCATTCTTATAACAACCTTGTTAGCTGGTGTTTTGTGTTTCCTTTTGACTACCCTCAGGCCTGATAATTCACTAAAAGGACTCAGGGGACTCAGAAAATCTCTTATATTTGTGTTACAGTTCATTATAGTGAAAGGATATAGATCGAAGTTGGCAAATGGAATGGTGCATTGGATGAAGTCCAGGAGAAGCCAGGTATAAGCTTCAAAGTGTCTCCTCTCATTGGTCACATGGATAAACAATTCTTCCACCAAGGATGTGTGGCAACACATGCAAAGTGGTATTAATGTGGGAAGTTCATCCAAGCCTTGGTGTCCAGGAATTTCACTGGGGTCATTCCCGTAGGCATGCAGCACCCTCATGACTGACCTCAGCTACTCAGATGCTGACCCCTTCCCAGAGCAAACACAGGCATTCAGCATAAATCACACAGCTTATCCAAACTGGTACCCTGTAGCCAAAGGCCTCAGGCATACAAAAATCCAAATTCCAAAAGGTAGAAGCTTCTCTTTCAAGAATCAGACAAGCTCTTTCTCTGGGATGTGAAGGGTTAGAACAACCCAGCCTTGCTGAGTTAGACTTTTGCATCTCAAACCACCTGCCTGGCCCTGGCCTAGGCTCTCTTACAGTAAAACTCTCTTACAGTTTTTTGAGCATCGACATTTTGTATAGTATTTATATTTCCTTTACACAAGAGATCAGTACTAATTACAGAACATATTTGCTATGCCTTCCCAACAGAATCAGCCCTTGCACATATACCATATATATTAAGGACAAGCATCTTGGCCATGATTCAGTTATTTCTGGGTTGCAAGCCAGTTGGGGAACAAAGCCAGTCACTCTGTCTTGGTCATAGGCTTATACTGACACTGGTTGGGGGTAATCACATCCTGAGATAATTTAGTTTAAGTATGCCAAAAGATCTCCCATAACCTTCCTTGTCTTAAGATAGGCACAGTCCCTAGGGCATTTAGGATCTACACTGCACTGCCTACTGCCATGCAAAACTCATTGCCTTTTTCAATTCTGTTTAATAGCTTTTCATCCACAGGAAAAAGATGATGCGTATTTGTGCAAGGCACACTGTAGGTATGAGGTTAACTATTTTGTCCATGCAACCAGGGACCTCTCTAAGCATTTGGCCATCAAGATTTATAATTACATGGTGATTAGTCTATCAAGAATTGTATACCACCTCAGTCTGGCATAGTGGTTATTAGTTTATAGAAGTTGCTTCTCAAATGGTATCTTTTGTAGTAGATGTAACCAGAAAACCAAAAGCCAAAAGATACTGGTATATTACTAGAATTCCACTTAGTCATCAACCATTGGTCCAGATCATCATCATATCACATGACCAAAATGTGTTCCAGAATGATGCAACTTGTGGTTATAGGTTTTCATTTGAACTTGTCAGGTTCTAAAAGTAGAGGTTGTCTTGGCAAACATATGGCTTCACATTTTGAGGATTTAGTATAATTGTGCTAAGAGGACTTTCTTTGGAATATGCAGGGTTTGAACAACCCAGGCCTGCAGAGTTAACCTATTACTGCCCAGGTAACTACTATTTGTATCTTCAATTAACAGTTGAAGAAACTTGGACATTAGGTTAATAACCTACTCAAAGTTCAATGACTCAACTTTAAAAAGGTTGGTCAAAGAAGGCTCTGAGTGAGTGACATTTAAATAAAGCCTAAAGAATAAAAGGGCACTAACCATAAAAAGAATAGAATAGAAGGCACTCCAGATGAGGGAGTAATCAGTGTGAGACAGAGGAAAGCCCTGAATATTCATGACATTATGGAAAGTTAAATGAGGAAGTAACGTAGTCAAGGTTGAGTGAGGCAGGAGATGAAATTTAAGAAATGGATAGGGCCAGATTTTGCGCTGCTTTACATATTTCTGTAAGAGTTAGAAATTGTAGAATGATATGATATTTACTCTTCAAAAAGAATCTAACACTTTCTAAGTGTTAGATTATGTTTGGAAAGAAGAGACAATGCATGGAATAGGTTGCAGTACTCTAGGTAAGATGATAGTTACCAATGCAGCAAGACATGACTTTGACTTAAATTTTGGAGGTAAAATTCAGAACACATGGAGATGCTTGAGATACATCAGTGAAAAACCTAGCATATAAAGTTCTGTCATTACAGATCTTATAATCTGTTTGAGAGAGACTGACAATAAATATAACAAAGAAGAAAATTATATATTATAGATGTAAGTAATGTAGAAAAATATAGAAGGGTAAGAGAGATTAGGAGTTGAGGATAATAAAGATGTACTACATTAACCTGAGTCGTCAGTGTGGTCTCATCAAAAATATAACGTTGGAGCCAGAAAACTTGATCTTCTTATTTTAACATTAATTTTCTTCTTTTTGTGATGTGTTTCAATATTCTCCACCTAGTTTGGTTTTTAGGTATCATAATCCAAACAACAAAATTATATTTTGTTGCTTTCCCTCAGTGCTTCATTATTTCCAAGCAGTTGTTTATCCTTCACCACACTGCATCTCTTTCTAAAAGTTTCTATTTCTAAAAGATATAGAATATCTTTGGTTTACAGTATTCAGACTTGAGTTCTATCTCATCAAATTGTATTGATACCTGTGTAAAAAATATTTACATCCTTTGTCATAACCTGTGAAGTACTCTGCTCTAATTGTTGTTTTATCTCTCAATGATGTTCTTAGTTTTACTGTTCTATTTTTTTCTCTTTCTTTTCTCCATATCCAACTAATATCTACAGAAATGGTTTTCATTTTTTGGGTGGGGGAGTGGGATAATGTGGGAAAGGGGACATGTGGATGGGTGAGTGGGAATTAAAGTGAATGTTCTTGTCTAGTTTCCAGAGAGGTCTACCGATTTTATTTAAGACAACAATGGTATTCTCTCTCTTACTCTCCTCTTGAAATCTGTTATGCATTACAATCAGATTATCAACAAACTTTAATTATGATTAGATATAAATTTTGAAACAGAGAAAAGACATATACCAAAGGACATAGGATTTAATTTCACATGACAAGTGAGTCTTTGTTTTTAGTTGAGTAATTTTAAAAGAAAGGTACCATATTTTCCATATATTATACTGAAAAATCTTATGAGCTTCCACTTTTGAAAACTGGAAAAAGAAGAACAGATTAATCCAAAGTAAGCAGAAGAAAAATAATAAAAATTAGAGCAGAAATTGAAGTGATTGAAAATAGGAAATCAATAGAGATGAGCAAAACCAAAAGCTGTTTTTTAAAGATAAAAAAAAATGATAAACCTCTAGTCAAGGTGAGAAAAAAAGACAAGACACAAATTATCAATATCAGAAATGAGTGATTCACTATGGATCCCATAAGCATAAAAAGGATAATAAAAGAATACTATGAACAGTTCTATAATCACAAATTTGAAAGATGAAATGGACAAACTCCTAGAAAGACACAGTCTGCCCAAACTCACACAAGAAGAAGTAGACAAACGGAATAGGCATGTATATATTAAATAAATTGAATCAATATTTAATAAAGTTCCAAAACAGAAAGCAACAAGCCCAGATAGGTTCACTGGTGAATTCTACCAAACATTTAAGGAAGCAAATATACCACTTCTCAACAATCTCTTCCAGGTTATAGAATCAGAGGTAGTGCCTCCTAACTCATACTATTAGTTTTACATTACTAAAGCCAAACATAGTCATTATAAGAAAAGAAAACTACAGACCAATATCTTTCATTAACGTAGATGTAAAAAATTCTCAATAAAATACTATCAAATTGAATCCAACAATGTATAAACAGAATTGACCATGACCAGGTGGAACTTATCCTCGATATTTAAAGCTGGTTCAACATTTAAAAATCATTTAATGCAATTTACCACATCACTGGCTAAAGAAAAAAATCACATGATCATATTAATAGACACAGAAAGTATTTGACAAAATTCAACACCCACTCATGATTAAAAACTCAGAAAATTAGTAATAGAGAGGAACTTCTTCCACTTGATAAAAAATAGCTACAGAAAACCTTGGTGGGAAAGTTTCACGTTTCTCACCATTTAGTATGGTGTTAGCTGTAGGTTTTCTGTGGATGTTCTTTATCAAGTTGAAGGTATTAAAGAACTAATTAAATGGAGATATTCTATGCTCATGGATGGTAAGATTCAATTTTATCAAGATATCACTTCTTCCCAAAATGATCTGGAATAGCCAACTCAATTGAAGGAGAAGAACAAAGTTGGAGGACTGACACAACCCAACTTCCAAGACTTACCGTAAAGCTACAGTAATCAAGACAGTACAGTATTGGTGGAAGGATACAGAAATAGATCAGTGGAACAGAATAGAGAGACCATGAATAGAGTCAACTGTTCTTTGACACAAGAGCAAAGGCAGTGCAATTGAGCAAACAGAGTTTTTTCCACGAATGTTGGAACAACAACCAGATATCAGCATGCACACACACACACACACACACACACACACACACACACACAATGACTCTAGATACAGACTTTATACCCTTCAAAAGATTAACTCAAAAGGGATCACAGACATTAATGTATAATGGAAAATGCAAAACTATAAAACTCCTAGAAGATAAAATAGAAGAAAGCCTATATGACTTTGGGTATGACAATTATTTTTTAGACTCAACACCCAAGGCACAATCCTTGAAGGAAAGAATTAATAAACTAAACTTCATTAAAATTTTAAGAAGTTTTGCTCTATGAAAGACACCATCAAGAAAATGAGAATATAAGCCACAGACTGGAGATATATTTGCAAAAGACACAATTGGCAAAGGACTGTTATGCAAAATACACAAAGAACTCTTAAAACTCAACAATAAGAAAATGATTAACCTGATTAAAACAACAGACAGAAGACATGAACAGACACCTCACCGAAGAAGATATATAGATGCAAAATAAGTGTATGAAAATACATTCAACCTCACACATCACTAAGGAGTTGTGAATTAAAATGAGATACTACTACACAGCTTTTAGAGTGGTCAAAATCCAAAGTACTGGCAACACCAAATGCTGATGAGGATATGAAGAACAGTATGGAGATTCCTTAAAAAACTAAAAATAGAACTACCATATGACCCAGCAATCTCACTTCTGGGCATATACCCAGAGAAAACCATAATTCCAAAAGACATGAACCCCAAAGTTCATTGCAGCACTATTTACAATAACCAGGACTTGGAAACAACCAAAATGTCTATCAACAGAGGAATGGATAAAGAAGATGTGGTACATATATACAGTGGAATATTACTCAGCCATGAAAAGGAATGGAATTGGGTCATTTGTAGAGACATGGATGGACCTAGAAACTGTCATACAGAGTGAAGTCAGAAAGCAAAAAGCAAGTATCGTATATTAACGCATATATGTGGAATCTGAAAAAAAATGGTATAGACGATCTTACTTACAAAGCAGAAATAGAGACACAGACATAGAGAACAAACTATGGATACCAAGGGGGAAGGGGTGGTGCTGGGATGAATTGGGAGATTGGGATTGACATATATACACTATTGATACTATGTATAAAATAGATAACTAATGAGAACCTACTGTATAGCACAGGGAGCTCTACTCAATGCTCTGTGGTGACCTAAATGAGAAGGAAATCCAAAAATGGGGATATATGTATGCATATAGCTGATTCATTTTGCTGTACAGTATAAACTAACACAACATTGTAAAGTAACAGTACTCCAATTAAAAAAAAAACTGGAATTCTCATTCATTGCTGGTGGGAATACAAAATGGTACAGGCACTTTGGAAGTCAGTTTGGCAACTTTTTGCAAAACTAAACCTAGGTTTGCCATATGATCAAGCAATCACACACCTTGTTGCTTACCAAAGGAACTGAAAATTTATGTCTACACAAAAACTTGCACATGGATTTTTATAGCAGCTTTTTTTCATGATTGCCCATTAGAAGCAACCACTGTCTTTCAGTAGGTGAATGGATAAGTAATTGTGATACATCCAGGCAATGGAGTATCATTCAGTGCTAAAAACAAGTGAACTATTAAGCCATGGAGAGACATGGAGAAAATTTTAAATGAATATTACCAAGTGAAAGAAAACAGTGTGAAAAGGCTACATACTGTAATTATTCCAATTATATGATATTCTGGAAGAAAAACTATGAACACTGTAAGATCAGTGGTTTCCATGGCTTAGGGGAGAGAAGGACAAAAAGGCAGACCACGAGAATTTTTAGGGCAGTGAAATTATTCCATATAGTACTACAGTGGATACATGTTATTACATATTTGTCAAATACCAAGAGTGAACTCTAATGTAAACTGTGAAGTTTGGATGATGGTGTGTCAGTGTAGGATCATTGATACAATATACCACTGTGGTGGAGGGTGTTGACACTGGGGGAGGTTGTGTGTGTGTGTCAGAAAAGGGGTGGATGGGAACTCTCTGTACTTTCCACTCATTTTTGCTGTGAACCTAAACGTGCTCTAGAATAAAGTTTATGTATTTAAAAAAAACTTATGAGATCAGTTTTAACCACCTTCCTTTTAATTTAAGGGTTCTTGGACACATATTTCAGCTTTAATCTTTGATATTGTAATAGATTACATGGTCAATTAGGTAAGGGTGTGGTAATACATTTATAATGTGACACTTTCAGCCTCTGGTGTGATTAATTACCATGAATTAAACATTGGCTGAGAAACCACACTTAGTAATGATTATGGGATTATTACTACTTGAAAATGTTTTTAAACTGGAGGAAGACAAAGAATTGTAGTTTGTTCCTTAAGGGAACTGTTTAAAATTACAAACTCCTGTACTGCAGTGCCTACTAAATGGTGAGGCATTAGTAATAGTAAAATAGTAATAAAAACTAAACTGTAATGAGCACTGCAGACACTGGTAGCAAGAGACATCACATGAATAATCTTATTTTATCTTCAAATATCCCTGTTTGGTAAGGTACATTTTGTCCTATTTTGGTATTGAGGAGATTGTGAAGTGCTCAGAGGTAAAGTAAATTGCTCAGTCACACAGAAAATGATGGATTTGGGTGTCAGTGGTCTTGCCTCCAGAATGGTGCCATATTGTTTCCCACCTTCTTCTATGGCCTCTCGTGATCACTCTTGACTTTTACTTGCCTCACTTCTTAAGTCTTAAAGAAAATATTTAATTCTACCATATTCTAGGTCAGAAGCCATCTGAGAAGATTGATAGGTAAAGAGAAACAAAACAAAACAAGGAATATCTCAGAAATATTTTCTACAGCTTAAAGGTTGTGTACAGTTGATCGAATTAAAACATGGGATAAACTATTCTACCTGAGTATGCTAATGTGGGTGAACAGAAAGTTCAAAATTAATCAGAAGAATATTATTTTGGTAGCTGAAGAATAAATGGAATTGGCCTAATTAGTGTACTAAGAGGTTTATACACTACATTTCTATATTTCAAGAACTTCTCATATTTTTTAAAAGTCGAATCATTGTAAGCAAATGAATCAAATTTATGTCTTTTATTCCACAGTAACCTTAATAAACCAGCATAGCAAACACAGAATTTGGGTTTTCCACATTTTTATTTATTTATTTATTTTTGGTTCACCAAATATAGATGATTTTTTTTCTTCTAGCATAGTGCCCTATTTAAACTTTTTAGCAAGCTTGCATTTGTTCCCAACTATTTTTTGACAGAATAGTGACAAAGTCATCAGTTTGGTAAATTAAGAGGAAAAAAATAACAGATTTCCACATGCTGGAGCCTCAGGCTAAAATTAAAAAAAAAATTATTTAGACACCAAAACACCCTTATTTAATAGTTTGTGATGTCTTATGAATCACCCAATAATAAAATAATTTTATTATTAAATACATTTATGTCATTTTGATCTAACTTAATTTTAATATTTAGGAGAATTTTAAAATAAGAATTTTTTCCAACATTTTAGTTTTAGTAATACTTTATCTGTAAGCATTGAAAATTCTCCCATAAAAAGATACAAATAAAATCATTTCTTCGTAGCGTATACTTTGCCTATCCATTGCAGATTGAACAATTGTAGTCATATATAAATATATAATCAGTTGATTGCCATTTATAAAGTTTGGCATAACTATATAGGAGAAGCAAGTATACTGGTTTAAAAGTATTTCAACATTTAAGTGGGTAAAGTGTTTCCTCTCACTAACTAAATGACACCATCAATTTCATCTAGAGCTGAAGGCAATTCGTTAATACTTTATCAGATGAATATATAACATTTAAAATATTTATCTAACAAAACTGAAGACATAAACTGTATCAAACATGCTATTGGCTGAGATTTTTCTTAAAATTTACAGTCATTTGAAGTCTCTTTTCATATATATCTCATAACTTGGATTATTTTCCGAATGCATATTTTATAAAAAAGAAATAAACAGTAAAAATGAAATATTTTGTTTAATTCACTTCTTCTATTTGATCCCTGCTGCCTTCGATTTTTCCCTGTAATATTATTTATGAGACTCAATAGTAGTGCACTTGACTAACTGCTACAATGTGAAGTGTATCTTCACTTTGCTTTCTTGTGTGGGGATTTGAGAGCAGAGAGTAGAGAGCAGAGTAATGCAAATAATTAATGTAACACAATGCCTGGAGCAGAGAGGGTATTCAAAAGTTATACAAATGAATTATAAAAATGATGGCATTTTGTATTTTTCATTTGTTAACATACAGGAAAATTTCTCTATTGATATAGAAATGCATTTCAGAGGGGAACTGTTTGTACTTGGGTGCTAATTCATTGCCATTCAATGGAAAGAAAGTGGACAAAATTCAATGAATTAAATATGACAATGTAATGAAGAGTTATATAGTACTATGTTTCAGAGTAGCAACATATCAGAGTAAAACAAACTTGCTTAGAGGCATATTAATATACATTTTTTTCTTTCAATTTCCAACGTTGTCAATGGCAGTGAGCCTGGTGTTCAGTTAGATGTGTACCATGGCAGTGAGGTCAGAAGTAATTCATTGTATGGACCTTCATTTAGTGAATATTGAGAGATTCAGTAGAGGATGACCTGAAGAACATTACTATGAAATGTGCTAAGTTTGGCTTTATTTAATTGTTTCTTTAGGTTTCTTTAGAGTAAATTAAGAATATAATACCAAAGGCAATGCCATGAAACTTCTTTTGTAAGAGGTCAAGGCAATTTGACACAAATACACTAATATCTTTGTATATTAAATTCTGCATCTTTCTGCATCCTTAGAATAATCATTAGTATGCTTAGATAAATAAATATCCCAGATACCTTTAAACTGTTTGTCATAAATTTTATTTTTATCAATTAGACTTCTGATGAAAATTAAGCAGATGTCTGTTCACAGTCATGTTCTTTAACAAGCCTAGATCATAAGGATACATGTGGTGGATAAGTAACATATCTGTATGCTTTAAAAGTCATCAGACCTAAGGTTGACATACAATTGTGAAAATTAGAGGTTACAACAAAGCTTTTCCTTAAAGAGTCAGTCATTTACCCCTTGCATTCAGTATACATTATGTTTTGTCAATGGATTGCCAGATTTAGCAAATAAAAACACTGGATGACTAATTAAATTTGAATTTCAGATAAACAGTGAATACTTTCTTAGTACAGGTATCTCCTCTGCAATATTTAGGACATATTTATTATTTTAAAAAATCAGTTTTTATCTAAAATTCAAGTTAACTGGGTGTTCTATGTTTAATCTGGCAAACTTATGTAATGTCAGGCAAGGATGGTCATCATTTCTGCTACATGACCAGTACTGCCTGGTGGATAATAAAATTCCTACAAGACTATATTTCTGGAAGGCAACAAGTATAATTTCAGTTTTTAATTCAATTTATTCAATTATTTACCGAGTGTCTCCTGGATGTAGGGAATTCTATAAGATTACTGGCAGTGAAAAAATAGATCAGTTCATTTAGGGAGAGAACAGTTTAGGTAAGAGAGAGATGATAAACAAAATATATCAATAAAATAATTATAATTTGTTTCTTAACATCTTTCTCATCATGGAGAAAGATGTTATAAAATAAATAAAACAGTAATGCAAGAGAAAGGAGGGCCATCTTTAAATAGAGTGGCCACGGAAAGTCTAGCTGAGGAAGCAGACTTTAAACTGAGACCTAAAGATTAAGAGTGACCTGAATTAGTTATACCAAAACTTGATATAAAAAATATGAGGGAGTGGGAATTTATACATAATAATGCCCTAAATCAAGAAAAGACAACATGGAATGTAAAGGACATTTATTTCTGGAACATAGTGAAAAGTTTTATAGAAAAATTAAGTAGATTCTTGCAAGACATAGTAAGAATTGGGATTTTTCTTTTCATTTCATTTTGTTTTGCTTAGTTTTTTTCCTTTCTGTTTCTTTTTCCCCCATTTCAAAAGCTGTTGGATCTCTTAAAGCAGAAAAATAACATGTGATTTACATTTATGGATGTGTTTGATTAACATAGGGAGAATAAATGGGAGAGGCAAGAATAGAAACAGGGAGACATGATAAGGTGCAGATGTAGTAATCAAGGTGCAGGGGTTTGGGGGAGGTGATGGCAGATTTGAAAAAACAGAGTGGTAGCAATAAAGATGGCAAGGAATAAAGAAATTTAAAGTTTGCTTTGGAAGTAGTGATGAAAGCATGCAAGACCTGCTAAGGGCTTAGTTCTTGGGACTAACAGAAAATGAGAATGGATGAGTCAGTGTTACCAAACTCAGTTTCTGCTGCTCACTGCTCAGAAGCCAATACTAGAGAGGCAAGTGTTGGTAGAAAGGAAAGTTGCTTTAATCAGAAGGCCAGCAATTTGGGAGAAGGTGAACTTGTGTGCCAAAACCAACTCTGAAGATTCTGTTCAGCCATGACAATTTTTAAAGGGAAAATGGGGAAGTAATCTCAGTGAATCATTGAGGCAGCAGCTTAGGTACTGCATCATTTTCCATTGCATGCAGGCTGGCTGACTCCTCATGATCTTTCTTCAGATGTTATCTTGCCCAGATGGTCTGTCTGCAGGATTGCTAAATGGGGCTGCTGAGGTAGAGAGCTAGTCATTGTTTAACTACTTAATTCTTCATTCCTATTTCTTTTAATATAGGAAAAGAATCAACAGGTTAGACAAGGTATTGTGTTCATTTAGTAGAGCATAAGTCAGGAGGTAGGTTAAATGTCACCTAGTGATCTCATTTTTATAATTAAGGTTTAAAAGGAACAGAAATAGGCAAAGAGGAAAGAGGCAAAGGAGCTGCTTACATTTGTACTTTGACTAGGAATAGTAACAATGCACTTACTCAGAGAAGGAAGGTTGTGGGAAGAAGGGGTTTTTGAAGTGCTATGGGGCCGTGGTAGGCATCTTAATTATTTTTGATTGATTCCCACAATGGAGTAGCCCAACATTTCCATCTGACAGTCAAAATAATCCATTTTACTTGCTTAACTTTTTGGTTTTTTCCCTTACCTTCTAGAAGACTAATTTCTTATAGAAGGTTTGGTTTATATCAGAAATAACTAAGAGTTAACTTTCCCTTAAATTTCAGAAATATGCAGCATGTTTAGGCAATAGATGGTATTCTAAAAACAAA
The DNA here is from genome assembly GCF_937001465.1 of Orcinus orca. NCBI lineage: Eukaryota > Metazoa > Chordata > Mammalia > Artiodactyla > Delphinidae > Orcinus > Orcinus orca. Next base: position 126,211,702 of record NC_064563.1, read on the forward strand.
GAGCATTGAGGCAAATATGAAATCATTCTGAAAAGCCCAGTTTTCTCAGTTAAGAAATAATACCTGTGAATTATTTGATTTTGAAGAACTGGGCTATTTGTATTAGTCTGTGACCTTTTCCTGAATAATTTGACTAGAACTCTTAGATCAAATTAATCATACTTTATAAGTCTGTATTGATAACTCCAGTGCCATTTCCAGTTTATTTGACTAAAAGTTATCATCAGAATAATTCAGAGAAAGTTCTGTAGCCATAAATATTGAGAAATGAGAGTCATTTCAAACATCTATATATAGCTGAAATACTCTTCTAATGGTGATGGATAATCATAATTGAATTTCATTATTAACCATCTGTCTTTCATTTGCTAATTTGATTTTCTAATAAATTCATGAGTAATATTAATCTGGTCTTTAGAAACATCAAATCTAGAATTTTTATATGAAAATGTAAATGGGCACTTGATACATTTTGATAATGTAACGTAGTATTAAAAGGTAAACTGAAGCGTATTAACAATTTAAGAATTTAAGAGCAAAAATCCATTGAATTGGGCAGCAGCCAATCTAGCAGATATAAAGCAGCCAATCTAGCAGATATATAGCTGAGGAGCTATACAAAGTGAAAAACTGTCATGTGAAGAAAACAGCAAGAATAAGGAAGTTATTCTAAGGAAAAAAGTGGGTTGGTTATTCCAAGGTTATTTTAGGGGTTGGAGGGAATCTATCAGGCCAATTACCTAACTACTGTTGATCAAGTGATTTTTGGTTTAAGATTCCATTTCTGGGAAACCCAAAACTGCAATTAATTTATGTCTTTGGAGACATAGGACATAGCATAAGTGACAATTTGGGGCCTGTTGTATTTTTTTTTTAACAATAGAAATTTTTTAAATGATCAACATATAAGCAACCATGTTTAGAGGTGGAAAATAATAACATATTTAAGAGTTTTGTTTAAAATGTTTTTGAAATTTAAAAATAGTTTAAAGTGTCATTTTTCAGAATTTCACTTACCATGAGGAATGTTTGACATTTTTTATATTAAATATATATTTATGAACTTTGGGATAATTCTTGCTAAATGAAAATGTATAATTTAGTTTCTAGGTTTCATAAAATCATGAAATTATAGTAAACCATGGTTTTGTTAAAACAAGCAGATTACCATTATATATTTTTCTTTACATAATCGACATTTATCTGTACTAGATAATTGCTGTACTTACTAGCGATTTATGGGTCAGGATTACAGAGGGGTTTGTTGATGGAGCAATAAAAAAGCAAAGCAAATAAACAAAGAAACCATAACAAGCCTAGGAAATTAAAATCTTCCTAACATCATCATCTATCACAACCAAAAAGTGCATCTAAATAGATATATTATAGGTAACCTGTATTGTATCAATGCCTATTTACTTAGAATATTTCCCATTGTTTTATTGGCACAGCTGTAATGTACTCTGGTAAGACAATGCCAACCACAGAGAGAGAGAGAGAGAATGCATACATATTACAGGACCTATAATGAAAGTTATCTCCCAAACAACTTTTCTTTTTCTTTTCCTTTTTTAAAATGTTTAGCTTTATAAAACACTAAGCCCTATTTATTTACTCTTTTTGTGTTCCTGTAACTTCTTTCTAAATATCAGTTATGTTTGCCTAAAGGTTTCACCTATCATATAGCTCTGACTCAAAATCTATATTTATCCATGACATTTTAAAATAACTTTATAGAATATCTAAAAACTTACTATTACATCCTTAGTAGGATTATTGTAGACAGTTTTACAAATATTTATTAATTAGGATTACTGAATACCTTTGAAATGCTTAGTGTTTCACATGAGCAACAAATAATAATAGCAATGATAGTGAATTATGGAACATTTTTAAATTTCACATTATTTTTCTATAACAGTTATCTGTCATACATATTACATATATGTTTAAAACAAATAAAGTGAAAGGAAACCATATATTACTTTTTTATGAAGAACTTATTTTGTATAATGTATATTAGCATAGCATATTAATATAACATATGTACTCCTTACTTTTTCTTTCTCTATCTCTCTTTATTTCTTTCTCTATCTCTCTCTTGCCTACCCACCTTACCTTTCTCCCTCCCTCCCCCCCACCCTTCCTTCCAACAATGAATGGGACATTTTCCCCTCAATGAAATGAATTGTACTTCATCTTCCTTGTCATATTGATCATCACTGCTCTTGCCATGGGATAATATTACTGATAGGTAAGTTTATAATTTAAAAAGAGGAATTTTGCTTCATAATGCCTGGCATATATTTTAGGAAAGCATTTTATATGTGTTTATATTTTATTTTGATAGATAAGGAATTGAGCTCCAACAATTTTAATGTCATTGTTTTGAAGTTAATAATTTAAGTTGAAAATCAATCTTTTGTACCTTATTAATTTGAACATAAGGATAATAGCAAGTAAATTACATATGAAAAGACTGCTTATTATTGTTGCTTTCTTTTTATGAGGACAAATGATTCACATAAAGTTTTCTTTGTCAAAGCAACTAGTCTGGATGAATGATTCCATCTTTATTTTAATTTCTGGTGAAGCAATTATAACCCTGAATTTGGTTAGTACCCCTGAATTTTGAGAAAGTGATGGACAGGGATACGGAGGGAGGTGGTGCAGGGGGGCTAGTTCAGTTTATGGCAAGTATCAAATATAGTAAACATTGTTTTCTTTTCATTTTAATTGAAAGATTACATTTATTCAGTTAATTTCTGATCACTCCATTATTCCCTATACAATTTCAATTCTAATATAAGTTTATAAGTCTTATAAGTTTAGCAAAACTTTAATTTTTTGATTTTTTTTGTTGGAGAGACATTTTCTATGAAAGAACTTTAAGACAAGATAATATTATAGAGAGAGTACATAGTTTAAGACAATCACTGGGGCTTAAAAAGATGAATTGGACATGTTTGCTGACTTCATACTCTAGGATTTTCCAATGTGTATTTTTAAAGTGTGTTATGGTTTATAATCTACCTTCGCCTGCATTTTATCATGTAATTTCTCAGTCTAAATTCTTAATCTGGTTTTATATAATTCTTTGATAGTGGTAGACATCACTTAAAAAGAATAGTATTTTAGTTACATCGTTTCAAATCATATATTTTTTTAATCTTTTAAATTTTCTTTTAAAAGGATTAACTGTTGTCACTACCTATGAAATGGCCCTCTTATGCTTAGAGCCCAGGCTTGAAGAAGCCAGGCATTTTGGCTGAGGGTCACTGTCAGATATCTGCATAAAACAGGGTGAGAATTTGTCACCAAGATACTGTGTACTTTGTAAATATTTACTAGTAGGCTTAGAATTGGTGAGTGCAGATTCAGAGGTGAGGGACCACAATAACTGAACATTGCTCAGTCTTGAGGGCCTCACTTGCTGCTCGATAAGTGCTTTCCGGGCTGCTTCTGAATTCTTATGTAATATTTCCATGAAAGTAAAGTTTGAAATGTCTTTCTTTTAGTAAACTTAAGAGCTTTTGTGTCTTAAATAGAAGCAATTTTTAACAGCTTTAACTTGCTATCTGCATGGCTACTTGGGAAGTGTGCTAGCTACAGTTGCTGATTGCACTACTAAATTAATGTTTTCTGATAGTTAACTTGATATATTTCTCAGACTGTAATTTAAAAGCAGTGCAAAATCATGTATACCTGAGACAGACTGAATTTGTCATGTAAATTCCTCTTTTCCTCTCCTCATGAACTCCTTTGCCTTAAGAATTTTTTTTAGCATTAAAATACTAATGAGAAATTTCAGTTAATTCAAAAATGACATTCTCCCCACATGCTATGGGTGTTAACTATAATGAATCCCAACAGCAGTTGTCTTCTTTTATGTATGGCATTTGTCAAAAAGCCATTTTTATGGTTTCAGCTTATTATGCTGTTTCTGGACTATTTTATTAAAATAAGAAAGTATATTTGCTTCACTATAGAAATAAATAACTCTGGTTATTATATGTGTCATTTTCATGAGGCATATGTGATGCTTTATAATCAGTTTTGCTTATGCTGGTGTAGGACATTATGGACTAACTCCAGTGTAAACTTCAGTGTCAGACCTAACCCCAAGAAGCAACACAGGATCTACCACAGAGGGACCACTCGTCTGATTTTTCAGTTATCTATTCATGTATTAAAAAAAAAGACCAAGCTTCATAGCTGATAAGAAAAAAAATTTATTATTCCTCATAATTCTGTTGGTTTATTGGGAATTCTTTTTCATTGTCCATTGGGACATTAGGATACCTACAAGGTCCAAAATGGCATCACTTAAATGCTTGACTGTTGGTGCCACTGCTGCAAGATCAGCTGGAGCTTTGGGTAGGGACTTTTTTGTTCTCCATATTGGCTTTCCCTCATCACTACTTGGGCTTTATCACAGTATGATGGCTAGGTTCTAGCAAGGAGTATTCCAAGGACATGACAAAAGCTGTGCATCTCTTAAGACTGAGACCTCAAAGTTACACAGTGTCACTCTTGTCACATTTAATGTTTCAAAAGAGTTTGTGGAATGAAATCATAGAAAGGGAAGTAAAATAGATTTGCCTCCCCTTGACTATGAATAAATACAATTTATTTATTGAAGAAAGGTCAATTAATTGCTTGCTATTTTGAAAATCTTTTAGATGTTGAGTGCTTAAATATGCATTTTTGCTCATTCATTTACTCATTAATTCTTTCCTTGTCTCATAAAAGATTAACATTTATTGTGGCTTGTGATAAAACCTTCCAAAACATTATCACAAACAGAGCAACAGAAAATAGGAAGCCACCATCCTGGGAAGCAGGAAGAAGTTCACATAGAGAAATTCATACGTGTCACAGGTCTCAAGCTATAGCAAAGCTTATAAGGAACATTCTCTTATTATAAAGCTATTAAGGTTATCTTTCTTAGAAGTGTTATCTTTCTTAGAATGTGGGTACATGCACATGTGTGTTTTAAAAGAATGTTGTGATATGCAATCATTTCAAGTATGTGAAAGCAACATTTTTCTTTTACATGTCTTCCTCTGTTCGTGGTTACTTCAGCTTCAGCTTTGTTGAAAACAAACTATAACCTCAAACGCAACTCACTGATACAACTATACATTTCCACATTAGAAAATGACTGATTTTGAAAAAACTCAAAAATGTAATTGAGTTACATTTTATAAAGATGCAAACTCAGTTCTGCATGCTTTTCTTAGATACTCCCTAGTGCTGAATTTCAATGTAATAGGAAATATGCTGATATAAGGAAAATTCATCTAATCTGATTTCTAACTTCACAATGTTTTTTATGGGACACACTATATAGGTTCCTCTGTAAATAGGTAGCAGTTCAATATATCACTTCACAGAATTACCCACTTGTAGCACATAATCTGTGTGTTTCATGCAAGTAAAAACCCATTCCGGAAAAAAAATTCCATTCTCATGAGATTTTTTTTTTTTTTAGTAGGAGAAATGGAATAAGCAATGCTGATGCAGAAATATATAATTTATAAAGCTAATGTTGTATTCATACTCATCTATACCTTATCAGACCTTATTGCTTTGTGCATTGCAATGAATACAAATAAAGTACTTTAAAAAAATACATTTTATGAGTTTGCTGATGACTGCAATGGCCACACACCTTTTCTAGGACAACTGTTCATCAGTTAAATCCATTCCTCTGTTAGGGTCTTTGCACTTCCTAAGATTTCTACTGGAATGTTTTTCTCCAGATATTGTCATAACTTGGCTTCTTCATCCCTCCTTCGATCTTTACTGAAATGTTACCTTCTCTGTGACAACCCTCTCAGTCTTTCAGTATTTCTTACCTCCTTTCCTAATGTTTTTACAAAATACTTATCACCATCAGACAGATTATATATTGTATTAAGCTAACAGTCTGCTATCTCCCTACCCCATTAGAGGTAATCACTGCGACTACAGGGAATATTTTTTATTTTAATAATCTTCATAATTGTATCCCCAGCATCTAGAATAGCTACTGATTCATAGTATTCACTTAGAAATCTTTTTGAATGAATGAATGGAGCATTATTGAGGCAATGACAACTCAGCATTAATATTAATGACTATTTATTTAACAAACACAACTTAACTGGAGTTGGTATATACTTTCCCATGTTGATTCTTTTAGAGGATAATTTAGTAACTTTATGAAAAGTTGAAGTTCCCAACAGCAATAGGAAATACATATTAGTTTGGACTTCACATCTCAATAAATGTAAGAAACAAGTATCTTTAACATGAAGGCTTTGAGTGATATAAATATGTTTTAGCATTTGATTAAGATTTAGTGTGATAGGTATTTTCATTGTAAGCCCAGAATACATATTTTCAGATGACATGAATCCCTATAGTTGTACTCTGGTCTTAGATTGTAAAGACAGTAGCTTCAACTTTGATATTCATCCCCATTACACCAGTCATTAATGTGTTTCATGATCTTGAATAACATCTATAAATTTTGTCATGTGTCTTTTTAAAATATTCATTAGTACTTTGCTCTAGTTGAATTGGCTTTGATAAAATTTATATTAGCGATCTTCACCAACCCAATTTTATTTTAGCTGTTCAATTTAGACTATTACTTCACACACAATTGCTATCATACTCCTAATGTACTGGAAAGCCAATATATTTGTAAAAGTATATTTTAGTTATGATTTTGATAGAGATTGGCACTTGACAACTTGACAGTCTGGGCAGAATCATTCCTATTAAGACGTATGTATGCCTTGTCCAAATCACTTTAGTCACTTACTCAAAAGTGTTTTACAGAACATTTGCTCTTCAGTGAAATAAAGGAAATAGTCCAGATAAAGTAGATAAGTTTTATAATCTTGAAACTCAAAAATTTTAAATGTAATTTTATAATATTTATGTTAAATGGTGAAATATAGGTAACTCTTCCAACCAGCATCAACTGTACATATTTCCATGGTACCCTTGGTGCTAACAATAGGAATGATAGGTAACAGTTCTCAAGCAGTTGCTAGATCCTAGGCATGGTGCAATTACTTCATATAAATTTTTTTATGCCTCCTGTACTTCAGCCTTAGGAGATAGGCATTAATTTATAATTTCCAGTTGCAGGGACACCGAGGTTAAATAATTTACCTGGGTCATACAACTGATAATTTATGAAGCCAGGATGAAAATGCTCGTGGTTTGACTTATGAAGCCAGACTCTTAATCCCAGTGCTATGTTGCCTCCCATGTAACTGTGAATAACAGAGCCACTGAAGTTATTGTCTATGAGAGAGAGAAACAAACAGATCTATCTTTACGATGCAGCAAATTTTATGGGAAGGGTAAGTGGAGGATGCTGTGAGGTGAGCACACATTGTAGCAGCCAGCTAAAGGAGCTTTGGGTGGTGAGAAATGGGTCCAGGAAACGTGTTGAGAATAGAGCCCTTGTTTGTCTTTTCACTGTTATATTCCCTAACCTGGACATGGCAAGACTTTTCAGAAGGCACTAAACAGATGTGATGTCTAAGCAAAATCTGAGAACTTCAGTGTGGGATCTGGGGGAGTCTCTTTTGAGAATTTCATATGGATCAAATGTAGATGAGCTGAGAGTCCTTGTTCTAGGCCATGTCATATTCTTAATCTATTGTATCTAACTCTTTACTTACCAAGAAAACTTAGGTGTTAAAGTCCAGTTTACTGTAATGAGACTAAATTAGAAAAGCAACAAAAAAGTAAATGAAAACTGAAGTAAATCCCACCAACTCTATAATCTCACATTTTCATGTTAACAATGCAGCAGTTTAATAGAGATATAAAAGTAAATGTTGATCATTAAATTTTAAAGTTTATAATCATAATAGGAATTTACCAGAATATTAATTAGCTAAGATATTAAAATATGAGGAAGGAGAAAAATATTCACTGTCAAACACTTATACACCCATAAAATATTACAAAGAGAAGGTGGTTCTGTATTATTTTTTTCAATGCTCTGGAGGGGTTTTACTATTATTGGACAATTTTTGTCTGTTTTATTTAAAATAATTTTAAGAGAGGTAATTTAGTTTATTGGGGTCATACTGCTGACAAAAACACAGTCAAGATTAAGAATTAGGGAGAAAAGAATAAAAACTAGAATTCAGTTTCTATGAGATATGGGAAATGCTAATGACTTCGTATGTCAAAGGAATGCTTTAAAATTGGGATTTATGGGGGAAAAAAAGAAAGAAACAAAAGGAAAACAAAGAAAATGTCTCTTACACTAACCTGAAAGAGTACTTGAACATTCTCTGCTTTTACTGTAGGGTAAATTTTGGCACTTGAAAGTGTGATGGCATCATACAGTGGTTCTCAAAATGAGCTGCTTCTAAGAATCACTGCAGAAATGGTTAAAAAACTGATGCCTGGGCTCCTCCTTAAGATTAAGATTTAATCGGTCCTGGATGCAGACCTGGGCAGGCATGTATTTTTTAAAGCTCCCAGGTGATTCTAATATACAGTCATTGTTGAGAATAAAAAATCCAGGGCTCTATATCAACATAAATTTGGGGTAATTATGTGTTGGGAAGAGTTAAAATCAGATAACAGTGTCCTTATGTCATGTCCCAATTTCTTGCCAATTTTTCATTCTAGTAAATAGCCTAGAGTGTTGATATTTAAAGAAATTGTTCCTTGTTCCCAAGGTACTTCTAATAAAATGAATCAATATTGAGAAGCCTAGGCTGGCTGTTTCTAGGAAGAGCAAATAGAATGTATTCTCTGGAAACTTTACTAAATACACTCATTTTAGCACTTCGGTAGCCTATTTTTACAAAAGGCGCTTATGATTTAGAGCGAGAGGGATAACTGTAAGTAGACGATACTTACAGATGTATTTGTCAGAGGTGATAAAGGAGTCAGCACTAATTTAGTCATTGTGGACAAATGACACCATATTCTCAGTACAGGGATAGTAATATGCATATGCAAATGAATGATGCATTTTCCAGAAATGCGATAGTACCATGGAGCAAGTTAAAATGATAGCTTAATCTACAGTTGTGAAGTCTAACACTTAGCACACTCATGTATACCAGTATTCACCATTACTGTTTTGGTTTTAGATTTATGCATATAAATCAGTAAGAATACCTGTCTAAAAATCAAATTCATCTAATGTGCCCTAGATGTGGTTTTGTTCTATGCTTTTACTTTTGAGAACAGATGGAGGTAGCGAAGATTCATGTTGGAGTGCCACTTGCTCATGAATCATTTTCTATTCAGATATTCACTCAGTAAACTCATCCTTGACTAACTTGCTCCTTATATTCAATTTCAGGCATATCCTTTTGACTCCTAAAACAGGTATCTTCTTTCTAGAATTTTTTCTATTTTACTTATAGAAAAATTACCTTTTCCTTTATATTCACTAACTCCTTACGAGTATGTAATTGTCAACATTTATCATTTTCTTTTCTCTTTAAAAGTTTGCCATATAGTCACTTTGGAAAGTTGTTTGGCCTTATCTTCCAAAGTTTTACTTGTGTTGTTCTATTATCCAATATTTCTATTCTTATATATACTGACAATATAAATGGAAAAGGTATGTTCATAGTAACACTGTTCCAATTAGTTCCAAATTGGAAACTATGTTGTAACCAATTAATATTAAAATGGAAAAAAAGAAAGCATTGTGGTATATTCACACAATAATTACAGTAATGAGATATAAAGATCTAGAGTCACATGCATAATATGGGTGAATTTTCCATATATCGTGTTGAGAAAAAGGAATGAGACAAAATAAAATTACATAATATATGACTACATTAATATACAATGAAAATACAACCAAAACTAATATATTATTTTAGAAGACAGGCTAGTGGTGGTCTTGGCAGTTTGCAATGGTAGCGACTACAAGACAACACAAGGGGTGTTTCTGGGGCACAGACACTACTGTCTTTCTTGACCTAGACTCTAGTTACTTTCATTTGAAAATTCAGAGAGGTAGCTATAAAATGCACATGTTTTTCTCCATGCCTATTATACTTTAGTAAAATGTTAAAAGAGAGATCCAAAATCCTGCCAGAACTCAAGCTGCAACTCTAAAAATACGAAAGATAAAGGATAACTTTTTTTTTTCATTTTGCGTTTTCTTAAAAATAATTGAGAGTACACATGAAAAGATGGAATTTGTAATGACTGCAAAGGGCAAAACATATTTCTGGATGCTTTAAAACATCAATATTTTCATAAGTTGAAAATCAACTACTCCCTTACTCTTTTTTTTGTGTGTGTGTGATATTTGAACTAATACTATAATAGTTAATGGGAGTTTCAGCCATTTACCTGTCCCAGGAGGAGACATAGGATTTATTCTAGGTCTGCAATTATCCTGCTTTTTCCTTCTAATAGGTTTCTTAAACTTTTGAACTTATGTATCTTATGTACCTATCTATATATTTATCTATCAATACTTTTTAAAAGGTTCAAAAGTGAGAATTTAGGTGGTGAGCAAATAAGAATACTGACTTTTTGGAATTGATTATGAATTATGGAAAATAAGTTTTCTTTGAATTCTAGTGCTTATTTTTATTTCAGTTTCAGTGTCGTAGAAACTAATTCAGGTAGTTTTTACATTACATAATCAAGAAATTATACAAAATAGTAAATGGAAATTAAGATTATTACAATTTTAAAACCATTAGAATGAGGAAATAAATGCGTTCCTGATTTTTAAATGTAGTCTTATTATCGCTGTCCTTTAAAAGGGTAAATCATGCTAATTAATTCAAGTAGTAGAGTTATTACTTGCTTTTCATGCATCATAGAATTGCCTATTTATTATTTATATATCTTGTCTGCAGAACTTCCCAGAAACAGCTAATCCTAGCAAAACATATTGTCTCTTTAAAGAGACATGTGACAGCCTTACAAAGACATAGTGCCATTTAAATGTCATTTTTAAAGAACAAATGGCAATTGAAGAGATTCTTAAGTGTGATAATTATGCACAGAAATAATATTATGATTAGAAACTTCTGGTTTCAAAGCCTTTCCTGGAAATTCAACTATTTCTATTGTCTCAAATATACAATAGTTCTTGTATTATAATTTATCACAATATATTTTCAGGATTTAGGAGCATAACATTCTCAAGGAAGTGTGTGTGTATGTGTGTGTGACTTACTAAGTTAAATGACAGTTTTAAGATACTTACATTTAAGATACATGTAATTTACTTGAAATCTTTATGACTTTTTTGATAATTGTGTTTCAAGTCATCATGATGAAAAGACAGTTGAGCTCAATCAATTCCTTCTGTCATGTTGCCTTATCTTATTTTCGCTCATTCTGTTTCTGTTTGCCTGATTTGCAAGGGGTCCTTATATTTTGTATTGAATACTTATTGTGAAATAATAAATTTGTTCTAGCTCTTACTCCTAAAAGTCATCTCCAACAAATATCTATTTTAAGAACTCTAGAAGTAACTTAAAGTTACTATAGTAACTTTAAGAAAAGTTGGCAGACATTTAATGTTTTTAATGTACTGGCAGCATTGTTTTTTATAAGCAAAGCTACATGGACAATATTTGAATATGATTTCTTCAATATTAAGTCCCTTCATTGTGGAACAGATTTGGTTCGGTAACTAGGTATGATGCGGGTGGGAGGGGCATAGTTTCTTATTAATTGACCTGAAAACGAGGAAATGGTATTAGACATGGTTAAACTTTAGTTATCGTATAGTGTGTGTTTGTGAGAGTGTTAACACTGTGATTAAATATTTGTAAAAGTCTTCAAATGCTGTCCTCTTTAAGGACAGCTATATGAAACAGTTTATAATGTGTTCCACGGGTTTAGTAATATACAGTTTTCTATGTGTTCACCATTTTTTCTCTTATTATCCACAAATATACTGTTTTTAGAGAAAATTTAAGGAGTATGCAAAACAAATTATTACTAGTCCCATTATAAATGGAAGTGTATTAAAACCCAAACGGAATAAGTGACTTTCCAATGGTCACAAGCGTAATAGTCATTTAAGTAAAGACGGGAGTCTGGGTCTTCTAATTTTTTTTGTCTCTCCTGCTCTAATTAACTTGAAACTTGTGCCCAGATTGGCCAGGAGTTTATAGAACATGATGGCTATTAAACATTTCAAGATTGTATTTGAAATTAGTCCAATTCAACAAAGTAAAAGAAAAAATTAAAAATTGCTGAATTCTATGACACATTATTTCACAATTTCAGGAATAACTTGAAATTTATACGTTAAAAAGTATATAAGGGCTTCCCTGGTGGCACAGTGATTGAGAGTCCGCCTGCCGATGCAGAGGACGCGGGTTCGTGTCCCAGTCCGGGAGGATCCCACATGCCGCGGAGTGGCTGGGCCCATGAGACATGGCCGCTGAGCCTGCGCGTCCGGAGCCTGTGCTCCACGAAGGGAGAGCCACAGCAGTGAGAGGCCCGCGTACCACCAAAAAAAAAAAAAAATAAAAGTATATAAGACCATGATATCTAACACTGATAATATATAAGAAACTATTTAATTAGTGGCGATAATTCATTTCATCCTGTACTCCATCCATACAAAAACCAATATATATGAACTTTAAACAATTATATTGTAAGAATTTTGAATATGCCTTCATTTCTAGAATAAGGGTGTAATGTGAAAAGGATTATTACTTGGACATAAATCTTGATTTATCTGAATAGATGCTATACTTAAAATTTCCTGTTTTTCACTCCTTCATATATAAAGCATTATCAATGTAATGGTTAGGAATAAGGCTTATGACCTAGTGAATCTTTCTGAAATAGGTTAAAAAAAAGGACAGAAATATAATTTGCTGTAAAACACCTGCTCAGAATCAGAAATGCAGGTGTGATGGATATTTTAATCCTAAACATACAAATGGATTCTTTTTGGTTTAAGAAATGATAAAAAATAAAATTCAGAAAGGGAAATGGAATTCTTTTTTACTTATATGAATGTATATACCTACGAATCTGTGTAGCCAGAATTGATTAACAGAGAACACTATTTCATTTTACTGGGCAACAGCATTTTAAAATTATATTTATTTAAGTAGCCATGCTGTATCTTTATAACATTTATTGTCCTGATGAGACAACATTTCTAACCCATATTGTACTCATCTGACCAAAAAGAAAAAAATAAAATAAAATAAAATCTTTGTCAGTTGTGTTTTGTAAACATCCATCCCCAGTAATATGTAGGCTATGGGTTACACAGGGCTTTGAAAGGGAACATCACCATTACAGTCTCTTTTCTCTCTTTTTGAAAAATGATGTCATGTTAAACAAAGGGTTAAATAAATTATTTTGAGCCAAATATTACTAATATTACTAATATATGACATAAACCAAGCAAATAGAAGGTCTTGACACAAGTGGTTCTAGTTATTAAAACTTTATTCTTTCCTTGGGATTACACCATATGAGTTCGTATAATTGTTGTGTCTTGGGTATTCATTAAATCTGACTCTCTGGTGAATGAGCACATTAGTGAGATGACAACATCAGATTGTCATGAGACTTGAAATCTATAGGGAAGACTGTGTCAGCAAGGTCAAATAGATAATATTTCTGAACTTCTAGACTTCAAACTTTATAAAAATATATTTCTAGACAAGTTCATCATAACTTTAAATATATGTGATATATGTAATTTTCACTGTGTTGTTAAGAATAAATACTTTTGCAAAACTGTAATATATTCAATTAATTAACTAGTTTTGAGTGCTTTACAGGGTTAAAATGAAGTGATTATAACCTTACACAGTTTGGTTACAAGTGATTTAAGTAGCTTTCCCCTCTTTTCTTTTTTTTCAAATTTTCATATCATATGTTTGAAGTAATACAAGCAAATACCCCATAAGGAAGCACAAATAAGGTACTGGAAAGTTAGCACTAAAGTTAGAATAATAAAAAAAAGCAAAAAATGAAGAAAATATCTCTGCAAACATTGGCTAGTACAGCTGTTAATAGACAATAAATAGTTGTGGGTTTTAGCAAATTTCAGTAGTGTATAGAAATCAGAAAAAAGTTTGGATATCATTATTTTTCATGTTTAATGATGGTATAAAGGTATAGTTACTACCCATTCAAGTTCTTTAACAAATATATATTAAAATATAAAATGGGGTATTTCATATTTTACATAAGATTAAAAATTTTCTATAACTGGCTATATTTTATCAAAAAGGCAGCCCACTATTCTCATTTAATTATATTTCTCTCTAAAAGAAGCTCTTATTTAAAAAAAAAGAAAGAAAGCTATAATTCTGATCAAAGATGCTCCATTAATAATCAAGCAAAGGTCTGGATTAAAACAAGTGTCTGATAAATAATTTCCTAAAGACCTTTGAATTTTCCAGTCATGAAGCAGTACCCACATTTACATACTCAGCCAATGGCAAAAGTAAATAAATCCAGTGAATTTCAGGAAAGGACAGAACTGATGATGTCATGTTATATGGGTCCTGTGGATCACAAGAGGCACATGACAACAGATGAAAGATTCCATCCAACAGTGTATGGTTTTCTTCACTTGAAAAGCAGCATGTAAAGAGCTTGATACATTCAATGTCCCTCGAGCAATAGTTAAAAGAAAAAAAAAAAAACGCTTCAAACTACAGAAACTTTTTGTCAAGTTCAATTTTATGTAGGGTCCCCTGGTATATAAAGTATAAAAAAGAAGGCTGATTAAAATGGGGCAGGTGTCTTGGAAGCCAGCCCAGAAACTTACGTTAAATCACCAGGGATTCCAAGAATTCAGCAGAATATATGTGCATTTTAAATTATACAGCGTTGGACCCAATAAAACTTTAGCATTTAACTAGTCCCACTCCTGTATTATATAAATGAGATATTAAAGTTCAGCAGGTTTGGGGGTTTGCCTTTAATCCCACAGGAAGTAGTCAGACTATGTCTTCTGAAAGCAAATAAAGAGTATTAAAACCACTCGGTTCTTAAAGGTTTGTTCAATTGGTCCCTATTTGAGTAGCAAATATTTTTAAGATGAGTTTTAAATATGTGATAAAAATAAAAAGACTAAAAATTGGTCATCTCTTAAGGACTGGCTTTCAAGTTAATAATGGCAGAAAATATAAAACTCCTTTACTTCTAGATAAGACTCAAAATTTGTAGAAATGCAGGTGTCAAGGATGAGTAATCGGATGTTAAAGTTTCCAGATTTGACTGAAGGCTTAAGATTTAAAGAGGTGTCATAAACGAAGGTTAATAGAATTAACCTTAATAGAATCTTAAAAGATTCACATTTTCAAGACAGTTATTCTAAAACTGGTTACTTTTCGATTACTCTTGAGCCCTCACCCACTGGATGGATATAAAAATGACGAATTGTTCAGTGTTGTGGTGGAAAGGTATTTCAAAGTAAATTTCTTTGGAGAAAACTCCTGGGAATTTACTCCTTTCTGAGCCAAAGCGAGGATGTGGGTTGATGTTCGCATCTTCTCTGATCAGCCTTTTACCGAACCGCTTAGAGATGCGTTCCCTGCAGTCAGAGGAACACCAGTAAAGTAGTGTCTGCCTAGTTCCTGACTAGTTTATAGGAAGAGAGACGGGAAAGTTGCTTGTTTTGGTGATAGAACAAAGGAAGCTGCTGCTAAAATTCAGTCATTCTCAATTTCCAGAATTATCCAAGAGAAGAATGCTTATGTGTTAATACTGACCAGATTTGGGTCATGCAGAAGAGATGCACTGGGAAAAAGGATTGATTTAGACTATTCAATTGAGCAATGAAAATTCACCAGACAGAAGGTAGAAAGAGACCCTTGGATTCCTTAGTATTAAGAAGTGAGCGAGCAACAGCTGGAAAATTTACTGAAACTGAGGAGAGGTCTCCAAATAACTGCACAAGTGTGCTGTGAACAATTGAATTAGTTTGAAATATCTCCCAGTTCCAGAAAGCACAGGTCCATCTTCAGGCATTACTAATCAAAAATGAGAGGATGGTTTATTGCTCTTATCTACCCACCCATCTCCAACCCCCAAGGCTTTATCTAGGGACAAGCGAAGAAATTTCCCCAGTAAACAAATTTGAAATGAGGCAATGGGAGAAATATAAATTTTATCTGATGATTAGACCCTGAATCCTGCTTCTTAATTATTCTGGTTATTGATTAAGAATTTACTATTGATACTAATAATATACTTGGGAGCAGGATTAAGTCCACATTCCTAGTTAAGATTATAAAGCTTCACGATTTTCTTCCACTGTCTGAATTCAATGTGTGTGTGTGTGTGTGTGTGTGCGCGCGCGCGCGCGCGCGCGCGCACGCGCGCGCACTCGTGTCTGTCTTGGGACAGCCTAATGCAGGAAGTTAGGAGACAAGACTCTAGATCAAGACTGGCTGGGATCAAGTTCTAGCTCTACCATTTACTAAAGGTGTGACTCTCTGGTGACTTATTTAACTTCTTGGTGACTTAGTTTGCTTATCTGTAAAATATGTATAATAATAGTACCTACATGATGGGGCCCTTTTAAGGAATGAATGAATTGAACAATTCTCAGTACATGTAAAGTTCCATAAAATTATTTATTGTTGCTAATATTGTTATAAAGGAGAGTTCCGGTGAGCTGGATATCTTATTACTTACAATGTTAGATCAAAGGTCATGCATATTTACAAATGTATTAGAAACTGTCAAACTATGCTCTAAAAGCCATTTACAGATAACTGTCTCTCTAGATTTAAAAGAAAAAGCTACATATAAATGGAGGCTGTGTGAAGGGAAATGTCAGGAAGTCCCTTTTAGCAATGAATGATAGTTTACAGAGAGTCAGCCGTTTTGAAAGTTATTTGGGAGAAATATACAGAACAGGTGGATAGTATGACCTGTTTGCCCTGTGAAAATTGGTAATTGAAATGACCCGATTCTCAACCTGAGAATTTTCAAAGTGACAAATTATGCTCGTTTGGCTTGTAATGATGTACTGATTACAGGCTATAAGATCGATGATGGATTTCCTTAATGTTCTTCAATCCTGTTATGACCTTTTCATATTCAAGCATGTAGAAGTGTTTTCAGAAACAACTAAAAGTTTTATAATTATGTATTTAAATATATATTTATTTTCTTAGAATAAGCTTATATGTTTTAATTTGGATCAGTTGTTTTGTGGGCCTTAATCCCCATAATATGAACTTTATCTATTTAAACTAATGTGTGATGAAAGCAGTTTTAAGAATTACCTAATTTCTCTTGTTTTTGGTAAGATTTAGAAGCTCTGAGTCAGAGATACTTTAGATGCATCCATATAAAATATATTGTCATTCATTTTCATTATTTTAAAATTATTTTTATTAATAACTCTCAGTATTTATTGTGTTATGGCTGTGCAGCAGGGATAAAACCAGGCTTGGGAGATACAAACATGAACAAGCAGGTCAACACTGTCCTCATGACGCTTACAACCTAGTGTGGAAACAGACCGTCCACAGTCTTACACTTGAGATTTATGGGCATATAGCAGGCATGGACTAGTTCACCTGGGGAAAGTTGAATAGATGACTGATTTTAAAAGCTGAGGAGAAGAGAAGCAGCCAATGAGACTGAGAAAGAGAAACAAGTGAGTTGGGATGGAAATAATGAGAGTGCTCTAAAACGGAGCAGCAGAGACTGTTTCCAAAAAGAGGTGGTGCTGAAGGCCGTAAAATGTCACTGATATGTCATGTTTGATGAAGAAACATGGAGGTTATTGAAAAACTTGACAGTCTGTTCATGGCAGTGGAGGACGCCGAATCCAAACTGCATGGGATTTAAGAATGAATCAAAAAAAGAGAAGTGGAAGCCATAAGTTTGTTTTCTAGGTCTGTGAGTCTATTTCTGTTTTATATGTAGATTCATTTGTACTATTTTTTATATGCCACCTATAAGTGATATATCATATTTGTCTTTCACTGTCTGACTTACTTCACTTAGTATGATATTCTTTAGGTCCATCCATGTTGCTGCAAATGGCAATAGTTCATTCTTTTTTATGACTGAGTAATATTCATATATATATATATATATATATTCTTAAGCCAATTGTCTGTTGATAGGCACTTGGGTTGTTTCTATGTCTCAGCTATTGTAAATAGTGCTGCTATGAATATTGTGTGCATGTACCTTTTCGAATTAGAGTTTTCATCTTTTCCGGAGGTATTCCCAGGAGTGGAATCATATGGTAGCTCTATTTTTAGTGTTTTAAGGAACCTACATACTGTTTTCCACAGTGGCTGTACCAATTTACATTCCCACCAACAGTGTAGGAGGGTTTCCTCTTCTCCACACCCTCTCCAGCATTTATTATTTGTTGACTTTTTAATGATGGCCATTCTGACTGGTGTGAGGTGATACCTCATTGTGGTTTTGATTTGCATTTTTCTAATAGTGATGTTGAGCATTTTTTCATGTTGGTCATCTGTATGTCTTCTTTGGAGAAATGTTTATTTAGGTCTTCTGCCCAGTTTTTGATTGGGTTCTTTATTTTTTGATATCGAGTTGAATGAGCTGTTTGCATATTTTGAATATTAACCCCTCGGTTCCATCATTTGCAAATATTTTCTCTCATTCATAGGTTGTTTTTCAGGGAAAGGGAGGTGGGGGGGGGAGGATAAATTAGGAGTATAGGATGAGCAGATTCAAACTACTATGCATAAATTAGGTAAGTAATAAGGATTAACTGTATAGCACAGGGAACTGTAATAAATATCTAGTAATAACTTAGAATGGGAAATAACCTGAAAACAATATATAACTCAATCACTTTGCTGTACACCTGAAACTAACACAATATTGTAACTATACCTCCATTCAAAAAACAAAAGGGGAGAGAGAGAGAAAGAAGTGGAGACAGTACACATAAACATTCTTTACAGAAGTTTATCTGAACGGGATGCATAGAATTGGGATGTTTGCTGAAGCGGGGTGTGGGCTCACAGGAGAGTTTTGAAGACAGAAGGTGTTAGAGCATCACAGAATGACCCATGGAGGGCTAAAATTATGGTGAAGGTGAGAAACCCCAGAATGAACAAGAGATAATTCTAGCATGGAAGGAGCACATAATGAAATTGTAGGTTGATATCAACAATAAAAATCTAATGAGGAGACTTGAAAGGAAAGAGATTTCAAGGGCTAGAACATCAGCGTCAAGGTCCTGTAGGACATTTGGTCCTGTCTAAAACATCCATGATATATTTGGTGCATAAGACATTTGGTCCATAAGACATTTTATCCACGCCAAAAGATTCTTGAAATTTGGTCCTATCCAAAACATCCATGAGCATATTTGGTCTATGCCAAATGGTTTTGGAAAGGACTAAATATCAGGGGCCTTTTGGCATGGACCAAATGTCTCCATGGGCGTTTTGGACAGAACCAAATGGTCCTGCAAGTATCAAGGATGTTTATGAATTGGGAGATTGGGATTGACATATATACACTAATATGTATAAAATGGATAACTAATAAGAACGTGCTGTATAAAAAATTAAATAAAATTCTAAAATTAAAAAAAATATATCAAGGATGTTTGGGCATGGACCAAATGTCTTATGGACATTTTGGATAGGACCAAATGTTTTGGATAGGACTTTAAGTATAAAACTTAAAGTTTTATCTGTGTATCTTAATGTTGTGGGTCTAGCGGAGTAAAGTAATGGACTAGACCAAGGTACACAGCTTAAAGGAATATGCAAGAAATGTTTTACATATTTATAAATATATATAATGGGCTATATCTGTTTCTTCTTCAGAGGAGTTTGTCTATTTAAAATATTCAGTTTTGTAGTAAATAGATATTGACCTTAAAGTTAAGCTCCTTTTCTTGATTATGCAGACTAACTAAAATGTTAATTCTATTCTCATGTCTCTCTTTCATCCTAGGCCCTATTAACAGAAATGTCTCTGTATCACTTATGTCCAGGCCTGTCTGTGTCCATAATGAATACTTAAGTTTCTATTAGATAAATGAATGGATTTTAGATGTATAATATTGATATTTTGTTTAGTTTTTCTTTATTTTTTATTTATAATAACATTTCTTGTAAAATATGACCTGTTTGAGCCATGCTAAGAAGAAGAAAAGATAAAGCTTTTTTTTATCCATCACTGGCAGAAAAGTTAAGTGAAGTACAGTCTGTCCTGGGGATAAATGTGGCCATGAAAAGGAAAACAAAGCTGAGAAACTTCAAAGAACAGCTTAAAATAAGTGGAAAAGATGGATATACTCCTTTTATTTTCATGACAGTTAATATCACAGTTCTATTTAGAAGTTTTCAGTATACTGAAATTCTTGAGGTATAATTTAAAATTTAAAGAGCAATATAGTTGTCACAATTAAATATTGGTATTGAACTTAAAATGTCTTTGTCTTTTCCTAGTGATAATTTTGTAATAAACTATGTTACATGAGATACAGGTTTCTCTTTCATGTGAGAAGATCACAATATTACAAAAACAAATTTATAAAAAGAGAGAAAATACAATATATGATAATAAAAACAATCCACATTTAATTGTATCATTTGAGATAGTTTACCATTGTATAAAAGTGGCCTGTAATAGTACTAATTCTAACCTTAGCGAATAACTCTAATTTATTTTTTATTAAAACCATAATTTTAATTAGAATATGGTTTTCTTATACATACCATATGGTTTGTTGTTTCTTTAACTTATTAGAAAAGCATTCCAGGCTAGAGTGGCTTTGATGTATGTATATGTGTGTGTGGCATATATACATATGGCACCATTTAAAATCAGAATCGTTGAGTTCTGATAATATACACTAGGACTTGACTTAAACTCTTTACATCTATTAACTTATTAATTTTCATAATCACTAGGTTTATCTCCCATTCTAGAGGTGAGAAAACTAAGATAGAGAGACAAAGAGTTTAATTAACTTATCCAAAGTAATTTAGATAGTGAGTGGCAAACCCAGTATCATCCTAACTACTCTATTATATGATCGTGTGTGTCTCCAGAGCCCAATAGCAGTAGTAAATCTTACTGGTAGTTATGACATTGAGAATTTGCAAGATTAAAATAAGAAATACAAGTTTATATGCAATAGATTTCAGTATTTTAGAATGTAAATAATTAACTAGAGCTGAACCACAAGAAAACTGAGACTCAAGGTGTGCTTGATGATAATAAGAGAGGAAGAAATGTTACTGTAAGTTTAGTGTGAGGGAATAAGTTTTACAGCAACCACTGAGACAATGAAGAAGTGGAGAACATTAGCAAACATCCTGCATTTTATTGCCATATTTCAGTAAGGAAACAAATAAAAACACAAGGAAACTCTATGCAGAAACTATATAAGTGTTATGTAGGAACTATACCACTTCGTGTCCTAAAATATAGAATAAAAGAAAAAAAGAATAAATCTGAATTAAAAAGTATTCCATGCTTATGCCTTTAAGTAAAATTGTTCTACAGAAAATATTTCAGGTATTTATTTTATTCTTAAAAATCTATACAGAAGCACCTGCATAAGAACCTAACATATTCAGTTAAAAATTAGAGTCAAAGGGGAAAAGTTGAATAAGTAGCTGAATGTGTGTATTTTCTTTTCAAAATAACTATATTTTTGTGGCATCGGACTCTGTAGTAAATCATCTCAAAGGCATGGAATTCTAAAATTTAACATTAATACAACATCATTAACCAGAACTAGATTTTTATAGACAATGTAAAAAGACCAGGTCTAGAACCTGGAAGACACTTTGTTTCATAAAAAATGATAAAAAATATAGTGAGTAAAAATTATTCTGATGTGTGTTTGATCAACTCGCTCTTCAACATGCATTTTGAGAGTATGTGCAGTGTTGCAGATATCATTGCTGTAACTGTAATAAACAGTTGCAAGTGTGAAGATGAAATATTAGTCAGACTCCAGTAATATTGTCTCAATTTTATACCTTCAGATATGCCAAACCTATGAAGGAATTGGCTGAATGTGAAATAAAGCGTGTGAGCTGAATTGACCTTTTGTACTTGTGGTGGGGATGGAGAGACTTTAAAGTTTTGATAGGGTTAATATCGGACTTCGAGTTATTAAGATAATCGGAATTCTAAAATATATAACTCACATTCCCATTCATCTTAAGCTGGATCAAAGTGTGAAGCTTTTGTGAACCTAGTTGATCTAAATTCTAACCAAACACACTGTGGCTTGAGTCAGGCTATGTCAGGTAATGAACATGGAGAAGCGTCACTCAGATCCCCCTCAAGAAAGGATTTGCTGCTCTTGCTTCTGGGGTTTTTGTCAGGAGACAGACTTCAGCTGTTAGTCCACGTAGGGATTGCTTTAACTGCAGAGTCTCACCTCACCCAAGGGGCAGCCTGCATCTAATGACTGAGTGAGGTGGGAATAAAAAGACCTGAGCTTTTCAGCCCACTACAAGCTAACTCTGTTGGGGCATTTTACTTCCATAGCTCCCTTTAAGGATTGCTGAACCCACTGGGCCTTCTTCCTGTCTTGCAGTTGAATTTTTACCCCTACCCAATCCTGCATTCCTCAGTTCCCTTCCAAAGGAGATGACTCCTGAGCACTAAATATCTCTTGGAATCGTCTTCACAGAGAATCAAGTTATGATATCAGAAGTATGGAGCTCTACAAATTTACTATCTAGACCTTAGGGTCATAAGATCAAATTCTATAGGAGTTGTTTTAGTCTGTTTAGGCTGCTATAACAAAATACCACAGACTGGATGGCTTACACACAGCAGAAATTCATTGCTCACAGTTCTGAAAGCTGGAGGTCTAAGATCAGGGTGCCAGCATGGTGGGGTGAGCAGACTTCTCCTTATATCCTCACATGGCAGAAGGGCAAGGAGCTCTGCAGGGTCTCTTTTATGGAGTATAATTTCATTCATGAGGGCTCCAGCCTCATGACCTAATCACCTCCCAAAGGCCTCACCATCAAACATCATCACATTGGGCACTAGAATTTCAGTATGTGCATTTTACACAGACACAAACATTCAGCCTATAGTAGGAGCCAAGTGGGTATCTTATTGTGTGAATTAGCCTATGTATCAAATAATACTGGGCGTGGCAGTGGTACTTCGGGGACCAGAAACTGGACAGCACGGTTCTCCTCTAAAAAATAACCCAAATTCATTCAAAATAAAATGTGGTGAGACAAACTAAATATGTTTTAGAGCCAAAAGGAAATACTCATTGTTGCTAAATCTTCAAGGAATAAAGTCATGGGGGGCAGAGGAAAGAGACTAGAATTAAAGCAATATTCAGGGATTTCAAAGCTCAAACTCTGATTAAGATATTATATTTTCTAACTAAAATATGACTGTACAAGGTCTAGTGCAAATTTTTTTCTGCACTTTTTCATAGTAGGGATACACTTTGCCAAGTTCCTTCCAACTCCATAGCTAAACAGTTGTCAGTATAGAAATGACTGAGGTCAGTAGGAAATTCAAAGCAGATTTAGCTGAGGAATTTGCCAGGGAAATGCTGAGGGAAAATTAAAAGCTGTCTTGGACTCAGTTAACATGGAACTGAAATATCAGTAGGCATGGTGAAATGGAAAGCATTGCACCGTCTGTGACAAAATATTGGGTCTGAAATTTGTCTCCACATTACTATGACTAGGGATATAACTGATACTTTCCATGCCTTGTTTTCTTCCTCTGTTAAATTATGTTAATATTAATACCACCCACTTTACCTGTTTATATCACTCTTGTGAGGACTATGGGAAGTAATATATAAGAAAACACTTTATCAATTTTATATATATATATATATATATATGAATTATTTAGACCTTTTTTCAGCTGCTTCCCATCTACCCAAAGAGAATCCACTTAATTTTTTAAATATATATTTTCCTTGGTAAGTCTGTTTTTTAAAAAAATTAATATTGTTTATTCTATTTGCATTTTAATGCAATTAAAGTTAGTGTAAGTTTATCTTTTACATTTACTTTGATTTAGAATAACCATGCAGAATACAACAACAAAAATGATATTTTCTTTCACATTGGCCAGAATGTATTTTACTGGGAAGAAAACTATATCAGAAATGCATTGGATTAGCACTTTCATACCATGAAGAGGGAATGACCTTATAGAATTAAAATGCTTTGGAAGTTGTAAGGAAACCTGCTGATTCACTTAATAAAATGAAATATTGGGCATCCAAGGCTAGCAATGGAGGAAAAATGATTTTTACCACTCTGACTCTTGTCCTCAAGATTAACTTTCTTCTCAAGGTCTGTTAATAATAACTACTGGTCTAAGGATATGGGAGCAGAAAAAGGCATCATGTTCATCAAGGCTCCTGCCCAATGTGGCTATAAAGTTGCCTGTGCTTCTCTGTGTATTAATATATGATGTACCCCAAATCAACAGGCCCAGAGCTTGGCACATAACAGATTCTTGATACATAATTTTTTAATGAATGTAAATGTCAGAAACCAGAATGGAGCATTAAAAAACTGTTTTTACTGTCATCTCAGGGATAGAACAAAAGGAATGCAAACATAAATAGAAAATTAACATTCCACTAACCTTGATCTTAGTGATCTCATTTAAAAGATGGACTTAACCAACTGTGGATGAGCTTACTTCATGACCTCAATAGAACACAAGATAATATCAATAATAAAATAAAAATTATCTATACAAGAAATGCACATATACTTCTGCATAGAGATTGTTTTCAGTGTAATAGGATAAAGTATATGTCAGATTGTATGTAAAAGCTTTATCCTACAAGCCTTATTTTTTATAAATAAGGCTTTATTTATATAATTATATAATTGTCTAAAATTGTTATAGATTTTATAACAATTATATAATTGTCTAAAATTATATAATTGTCTAAAATTCCTGTTATGTAATTGTCTAAATTGTTATATAATTGTCTAAAATTCCTATAAAATGCTTATATATATGAGCTGTTTATGTCATATCTTGTGTCTCCTGTTAGACAAAACACCTTAAGTTAGAGCCTGGAAGCTCTAACTTTGAATACAGCATAGCATTTGTACAGTGACTTATACACTCTAATAAATGACTATTGAAAGAGAAAATGACACTAAGATAATTCAATTTTTCATAATCTTATTGGTATACATATTAATATTATTTCTTTGCCACTACATCAAGACTTCCCCCAAAGTTTGAGGGGTTTCTAATTAGAAAATGTCTCAATTTTTTTTTTTTTCAAGGAGGCAGATCTAAAAAGAGGAAAGAGAATTACAAACTAAGGCAAAGTTGAGACTGGACTAACTTAGCAGACAGATCCACTATCCCCATGAAATCCTGGCTTGATCCCTAGTAACAGTACCATGAAAAGATAAATAGAAAATGTACTTTGAAAAGGGATGCTTTTCTTTGGATAACAATGAAATGAACTTATATTGAAGTCAACACTTACTTCATACCCGGAAACACTGCATGATGCTTCTCAGAAGTGACATGACTTATGTAGTCAATCAACCCTCAAGAGTGGATTCTGAGAAGTCCATATAAGACAACACCATACCGATAAGAACGTTGAAATCGTCATTGTCTTCCATTAGTAATTTTTCTGGCTATTATGTTTTCCAGTCCTAAGAGATAAAAAAGAAAACAATTAGCGGCCAGATAAACCTGTCAAATATAATTTGTAAAGCCTTAGCACTTTCTGGTTACTATGGAACAGGGACTCACATACACAGAAAATGCAGACTACATCTTTAAAAATTATATTTGCTGTTTAAATTATAATGCTATCTCTACTTATCAGGTTATGATTAGATAAATTAGTGACAAGACTCAGAATGTGATTGTTCTAAAAAAATCTTCTAATTAATGTGGTCCTTTACTTCTTTGAACCTCAATCCTCTCAACAACATTTTGGTTCCATCTTTGAGGAATAAAATCAGTCTTTTAAATGTGTGTGCCTGTGTGTTCTTATCTTACACTCTTCTAACTTTAGACTATAAATCCTGGGAGCGGTGATAATGTGTCTATAGGTTTCTTTCTCCATCTGTATCAGAGAAACGAGTAAATAATAGTAATAAGTAAATAATTCAAGTATACAGATTTATAATTTTAATGTGTATTTTACCTTCCAGTTTTTTGGAATAACATAATGAATATGGAATATAATGAGAGAGACCTTATTAGATATTTGCTGATACCATAGGTGCAGATAATTAACCCCATCTCCATAATAAAACAATTTTCCCATTTTCATTCCATTTCTTTACTATGCATATTTACAGTTTATTTTATGAGTTGATATTAAGAGATATGAGAAGCGAGGCTGTAAATGTGATTATTGCCTCTAGTCCCAAGGAACTTGTTTTCTGGGCTGATTGAAATTGTTGATCAGTACCTAAAGACAAGACAAGTCCCCAAGACCATGATCTTGAATTATGATGCTCCCATTCCCTTTTAGAAAGGAATACCTCTTAAGGAGAGAGATGCCATCTCCTATGATTAGTGAGTGAAGTCTAGCATTATAGAACAGCAAGTTCACAAACTAAGAATCCTAGCTCAGGTATAATCTAAATAGAGCTCAGTAACAACAAATGACCACAGACCTTTTTCTGACAGAAAAAGGTCAACAGTGATATCTTTGTATAGTCAATTAATGGAAAGAAAAACATTATCCAGAAAAAACAAGCTAGAAGACTCAGGCAGTTTAAATAGCCACTAAATGGATAGCTGCGATCCTTAAACTGCATATATGGTGTAGTTCATCCCCAGTTGTTTCTAATATGCATTTTTAAAATCCTCCCAACAATTGCTGTGAAGTAGTTAGTATAAAGCAGTTGTCCCCAACGCTGGGTATACATTTTAATGCCTTGAGATACACCCACCCTCAGATTGTCTGTTTCCACTGGTTGAGGGCAGCAGCTCTCCATCAGTTTGAGAAAGATAACTTTCTAACATGTATGTTTTCCCACATCTTTTATCCGAGTAGGTTGGATTTAATTGTTTGCTTCTTTGATCATCCTTATGAATACCAGTTGTTTGTCTCCAGTTACAGAGGCTACTGAACTGTGCAAACTTGAACGGAGTGAACAGGGTCCAAGAACACCAGTGATTTTATGAATTGAACTCTATTTAAATATAATTGGCATTTTTGGACTCTATTTTATTTTATATTTAATATTATATCCATTTAACTTTTATACTTATATATAAATACGTAGTTATATAATGTATTATTGTATTATACATATTATATATTTAGTTCATATTTATAGTTTATTTAAAATATAATTTTGAGACAGAGTTATCAGACT
Organism: Orcinus orca; assembly: GCF_937001465.1. Classification (NCBI taxonomy): domain Eukaryota; kingdom Metazoa; phylum Chordata; class Mammalia; order Artiodactyla; family Delphinidae; genus Orcinus; species Orcinus orca. The sequence goes on from NC_064563.1 coordinate 126,239,019, forward strand.
CTCAAGTGAGTCATTAACAAAAAAATTTCAAAATAAAAAAAGACTAAAAAACTCCTATATAAAGGCAATTTGATTTTTAAATAAATGGCTCCTTATAGATATGGTCTATGTTTTCTTGTTTTTGTTTTTGTCTTGTCTTTGCTTTCTTGTCTCTCATTAATAACTAGCTCTAGATCTGCTTATTTGTTTCTTTACTTGTTCTTGCACATTTCCCCTAGGAAATCTGAAAAATTGGCCTCTATACTCTAGGAAAATTTTCTGAAAGTTCATGAGTCAACTGCACATACTTTCACACATGGATTTAATGACACTTATTTTGCCTGCCTTAAGTTCTTTCAGGGTATCATTTCATATATATAGTACTGATCTCAGAGTAAGTTAAGTTGCAAATTGTGAGTAAAGTGCCCCCAGTAATGCAATTTCCTATAGGGTACAAATTTTCTATCATTCATTCTTGAATCCCCAGGTCTAGAGCATTTCCCAACATGTGGTAGATGCTCAATTGATATATGATGAATGAAGGAATAAAAAACTTGAAGTGATGCTGTTTTGCTGTAGAAGGCCTAGGCTAGGAAACAGTGTGAAAATTTTACATCTGACTATTGCTTGGCATAATTCTCAGTACTTAAAATAAATAAAATTTAAGGGTTTTTTTGATTACTTCAGAAAATATGTTGATCTCGATCTCGAGAAATTGATTATTGTTCTATTATTTTGATTTACAGTTGGTCAATTTATATTATATATTTATTGTTATATATATTATATTATAAATGTAGAGGCTTGTTTAGAAATTAAGTTCATTAAGCATTTATTTTATATGAATGGTCCTTTGGACCATACCAATTTAAATTCAGTTTACTTATACTAATTAATATTGTTTGTGTCTCTTCTTATTAATCAACAAAAGATTTTGATAACATCACAAAATATTTTCCATGCTTTGTTTAACACTGAATGTCATTCATTCATTCAATTAAGTGTTTATTGAATATCAATAAGTATCTCCTGATAAACTTGGCTACTTTGACTTCTGGTTACTACATATTCTCCATCTTAAATTTTGAAATGTGTGTACTTACTGGGTCACAGCTATCATCTAAAAGTGATTCTACTGTGGTCTGCCTTAGTTCTTACAATTGTAGTTTTAAGCTCTGACCTTGACATTTATCTACATAAGATCTAAGCATGACAGTTATTTATAGTGAGCCAAGCCTACATAATGAAAATATAAAGTGGATATTTTTGGTGCCCCGAATAGTTGCTGCAGAAATTATTTTTATGGGCATATTTTATCTTTGAGATTTCCAATCATTTTGTTATATCTGATAATAAACATATTCTCTATAACCTTGTGCTACCTAATTTATATAAATCAATTAAGACAAAGGGATTTCTTTGGAAGCTAGTTTTCTTTTTATATTTGAATTTTATTTTATTTATTTTTTATACAGCAGGTTCTTATTAGTTATCAATTTTATACATATTGGGGTATACATGTCAATCCCAATCTCACAATTCATCCCACAACCACCAACCCCACCCCCACCCCCGCTTTCCCCCCTTGGTGTTCATATGTTTGTTTTCTACATCTGTGGCTCTATTTCTACCTGTAAACCTGTTCATCTGAACCATTTTTCTAGATTCCACATATGTGTGTTAATATACGATATTTGTTTTTCTCTTTCTGACTTACTTCACTGTGTATAACAGTCTCTGGGTCCATCTACATCTCTACAAACGACCCAATTTCATTCCTTTTTATGGCTGAGTAACATTCCATTGTATATATGTACCACATCTTCTTTATCCATTCGTCTGTTGATGGACACTTAGGTTGCTTCCATGACCTGGCTATTGTAAATAGTGCTGCAATGAACAATGGGGTGCATGTGGCTTTTTGAATTATGGTTTTCTCTGAGTACATGCCCAGTAGAGGGATTGCTGGGTCATATGGTAATTCTATTTTTAGTTTTTTAAGGAACCTCCATACTGTTCTCCATAGTAGCTGTATTAATTTATATTCCCACCAACGGTGCAAAAGGGTTCCCTTTTCTCCACACCCTCTCCAGCATTTGTTGTTTGTAGATTTTCTGATGATACCCATTCTAAGCAGTGTGAGGTGAACCTCATTGTAGTTTTGATTTGCATTTCTCTGATAATTAGTTACGTTGAGCAGCTTTTCATATGCCCCATGGCCATCTGTATCTCTTCTTTCGAGAAACATCTATTTAGGTCTTCTGCCCATTTTTTGATTGGGTAGAAGCTAGTTTTGCTCTTTTCTTTTTTTTTCTAAAATGACGTCAACCTAGGATAATTTTAAAGGCTGGAAAGAAAGCCACACTGGCAAACAGACCTAGATTCTAGCCAATACTCTGATAAAAAAAAAAATCATCTAATCTTAACAGTGAGGTTAAAATGGACCCTTAGGTTCTGCCGTGAATATTTGCATAGACTGAAATGAAACTGGCCACTTTATTTGAAATAACCTTTATCAAATGGGTGATACTTCTGCTCTCTAACAGATAGGAAAAGATTTTAGAAAAATTGGCTTGTTGCCAATTTACTCATATCATTGCGTACAGCCATCTGGCAAATATTTTTCTTAGTTGCTTTGTTGGGTGTCATGCACAGCAAGGCACTGCTATAGCTCTCTTGACTACAATTTCTACATTAATATGGAACTTATCCTCTGTTAGTAGTTACCTCCACATTTCATCTTTCTTTTATCCCCTTTGTTTAATTCTGACCTTCCTTTTTATAGGCACATGTATCATTCTTTGTAAGACATGTGAGATATTCGATGGAAGTTTCTACAAAAATTATATTTTTATCTGTATATATATACATGTATGTATATTCATGAATTTATATATATATGGATGGTATATGCACACACACACTAAAAATTCTGATGGGAAAACATCTATTTCTTGTTCACATAAACTACCGTTAGTGATGTGAATTTTATAATATTTCACATGCTGATACAACAAATATATTTTAATATTAAAACTGAACATTAGTTTCTGTATAGACTTTCAGACTTTTAAACCATAATTTTCTTATAAAACTGTGTTCAGGGGTTTACAACTTAGCATTGTAAATACTCAGCATGTCAGAATTAACTATGGACATTTAAAATTATATTTTAATTTATATTATTGCCTGGACCACATTGCAGACCAATTGAATCAGAATATGCTGGAGTATGTAATTTCTTTTAAGGTTCTCAGGTTATTCTGAAGTGCATGAAGTTCCTTGAGACCTACTGCTTTTATGTAAATAATATTTTTTTAAAAATCTTGTTTAAAGTTTAGAGAATTTTGAATAAGTAATGATGTTATAAAGTCTACCTTTTTTTCATTTAAAGTAGAAAAAAATGAAATGCCATCAACACTATATATTACCTATATTTATATTTTGGCTACTCAAAAGGAATTTCCAGGATCCTTAGTTTTTAAAGAAAGTTTAAAGTTTTATGAAACTTTAAAAGTACTTCTAGCCATTTATCCAATTTCATGTTGTTACTGGAGAGTAGCTTCTTGTCTCATCTCAGAAAGAATTCAGAGATGAGACACGGAGGTGAAGAAAGCAAAGTGAGGATTTATTAAGCAACCCTACACTCTGGAGGGGAAGAGCAGGCAGGTTCATTGAGAACCTGCCCTGAGTTTCTTTGGCCAGCTGGTTATATGGGGTGTGAAAATGATTGGGCTGAATATCCATTAAGCAGAGAGGGGTTTTGAGTCAGATTTCCTGATTTTCACCCCAGCTCCACCTTCCCGAGGGGAGGAGAGATTTTTGTCCTTATTCAGTCTTGATCGGAAGTGTCATGGCATTGGTGAACGATGGGTACTTTTTATTTGCAAGGCTAATTTTACTGTAATAAAGACATAATCAGCAAAATTTACATTGGGACACTGGAGATTCCCACCTTTTCCCACCTTCCTTTGTCTATCTCTAGGACCCCTGTCACCACAAGATGTATGGTTTCCTGCCACCTGGCCCATGCCCCTCTGCCCCATTTTCTCTGCTAACTGCCTGCTCTAACAGTGTCACCTGAAATACTTACTGTGTTTTCTTAGACATCGTAGATGTTTAACAACTGTTGATTGAATGAATGATGAGTGTTTAGAAGAGACATTATAGAATAATGGTTATCTTATATTTTCTGGTTTAAATATTAATGCATATAATTCCATATCATAGCTGTAAATTCTTACTTACATGTTAATAAACTCAATTTTACATTTTGATAGGATAGGTTTTCACAATATAAAGTTGAATAGTAGATCTTGGAAACTTCTATTATTACTAAACTCTCCAACAGGTATTTAAATTTCAGTTATATATGAAACAATATAAAAGTCGGCCCCCTTTATAGTTGATTCACCTCATTATTCTATGCTAATTATGCTCCACAGTGCTGCTATAAACTTACAGACAGACCCTTTAAGCATGGCAAAATGTCACATAGGCCTACTAAGTTTGAACATTTAATGGCATCAGAAATGCTATCTTCAGTAATCTCTTAGGACACAAAAAATATTTTTAAGAATCCATTTCTAAAATATTGATTTTATATATAACTTCATGTTATACGTACTGTTACAAGCTTCTGCAACATAAATATCATGCTTAATAGCTTTTTTGATTTTTTTCACAATTTGAAATCCAGATTATTTAAAATGTATATCTTAGTTTCTCAGCATGAAAATTGGGGATAATGTAATTATTTTGAAATGATTATTAAATAAGAGGATAAAAACACTGGAACCCATTGAAATAATATATAGAGTACTGCTTGGTTTTGTATCTCTAACATTTACAGTTAACTCAGGTTTATTATAGATATTAAGTAATATCTTATTAAAATTATGAGGGAATAATTTGTACGTGGATGAAGAGAATATACAAGATATTTATCTCTATCTAACAAGCCAAAATCATATCAATGAATATCTTCAGAATTTTGCAACTGTCTTAAGAAAATTGATAAAAAGTATAGACACTGTGATGATTATTGATTATAAGGTCTGTCATACAGAGTGAAGTAAGTCAGAAAGAAAAACAAATACTGTATGCTAACACATATATATGGAATCTAAAAAAAAAAGAAAGAAAAAAAATGGTTCTGAAGAACCTAAGGGCAGGACAGGAATAAAGACGCAGACGCAGACGTAGAGAATGGACTTGAGGACACAGGGAGGGGGAAGGGTAAGCTGGGACGAAGTGAGAGAGTGACATGGACTTATATATACACTACTAAATGTAAAATAGATAGCTAGTGGGAAGCAGCCGCATATCACAGGGAGATCAGCTCAGAGATTTGTGACCACCTAGAGGGGTGGAATAGGGAGGGAGGGAGGGAGATGCAAGAGGGAGGAGATATGGGGATATATGTATATGTATAGCTGATTCACTTTGTTATAAAGCAGAAACTAACACAACATTGTAAAGCAATTATACTTCAATAAAGATGTTAAAAAAATGCAGTGTTTATTTACAATTTGTGGTAATTCTAAGCTGTCATATCACTTGGTGGTCATAACTTGAAGCTTTAGTCACCTAAGCTCTAAAAGCTGAGGGTTAATTTCTTTAACACTTTTCAAACAGTGAGATACTTAAGAGTACCAGGCCATGACTTAATTACTGTAAAAATCCTTCATGAAATATGACTTCTTAAAAGCTCAAGGAGAATACGAGGATAAGAGAAAGAAGACTGTCTTCTCTTTCCAGAGTTATTTCAAGAGTACCATGAATGGGGAGCTTTGATTTGTGGGGAAAAGTTTACCTGTATTAATCAACAGGCAGGGTCTCTTTGTTGGCTGGAGACAGAATGAAGCGTTCTATCTTGAAAAGAGCAACCAGAGAGATTATAGGACATGTCAACTGGACAGCTGCCCAGCATTGTAATCTATAAGGACTCTCAGAATGGCGTTGAAAGGCAATGAGTTGGAGAACATCTTATTTACCAGAATCGCCCTAGAGGGAGAAGAAGTTTTATAGTTGAAGGGGATCCTTTGATAAGTCACTAGTAATGTTGGGGTAAGTGAGAGGAGGGGGAGAGTGAGATGGAGGGTGAGTGGGGAGAAGCCACCAAAATGGACACTAAGGGGCCCTCTCTGTAGGAAAGGTACAAGGTTTCTTTATTACTCTGTACACACACACACACACACACATGCACTCATGCACACACACAGTGCGTTAGTAACATCAGGAATTGCTACTAGCAATTCTTTCCCATCATCCCTTCTTAATCACTAAATAAATCTTTATAACCTTAAATTTTTCACTAAGTAAACTTAAATATTAAAAACTATTTTTAAAATGATACCTTTTTGGGGTTAACCTCCAAGTCCAACACCATCTTTTCCCCAAATTTAGGCTTAGCAGCTGATGGGCAATTTCATCCAAAATGCATGAAAACTTCTTGCTTAACAATAGCACATCTGATTTCTTGAAAAGTACTTTTACTAATAGAAATCATATACTGTTATACTCAGCAGGAATTGTTATAAGTCCTTTAGGAACAAGCTTTATTTAATTGCTATTGCAACCATAGGTGACTTACATATGTTAAAGATGTAACAGGATTTGAGCCCTGTTCAAATTTGTCTGAACTAGAGTCCCTGGGCTCTTTGGCATTTTCAGTGTATTTCAGGAAATAGCTTTAATTTAAGTACCATAACCCATTTACAGTCTTTACCACCTAATGTATTAGGAAGGAATATTTGCTTTGTTTTATTTTTAGCTATGTAGGTAAAGGGGGAAAAATATACTGAAATATCTCATAGAGTCCATGTTACAGGAAGGACAAGGCACATGTCTTCAGGAAGAGTTCTTCAGTCCAAGACTGAAGTGTTGTTAATTTCCTCTCTACTGCAGTCATTGCTTCTCTTCTTATGCCCCTTTCATTGTCTTCTCTCCTTGAAAATGGACTTCTTTCCTCCGTAGTCCACAGAGTAGAAATGCAACCTGAAAGATTGCTGGTCTGGACAGATTACAAGCCACTGAGGATAGAGCCTTGTTAAGTCCTCTTCACCTGTGAGTCTCAATTCTTTACACAAAATACTGGTGAAGATGCAGGGAAACTAGAGCAATTGTTCATTGTTGGTGAGAATTTAAAATGATACAGCCACTCTCAAAATTAGTTTTGTAGTTTCTTATAAAGCTAAACATGCAGTTACTCATATAACCCAAATCAGATCAACAATTGCACTCTTCGGCATATATTCCAGAGAAATGAAAACTGATATTCACATAAAACCTTCAGAGGCACGTCCAGAGCAGCATTATTTGTAATAGCCAAAAACTAGAATCAGCTCAGCTATCTTTCAATAGGTAAACAGTTAAATAAGCTGTGGAACATACATGTTATGGAATATTACTCAGTAATAAAAAAGAATGACTAAACATGCAACAAGATGGATGGATTTGAAGGAATTGTGCAGAATGAAAAAAATATAAAAAAGTTTTATGCTGTTTGGTTCCATTTATCTAAAATTTTTGAAATGGCAACATTTAGAAGTGGAAAACATTATTGGTTGTCAGCATTAGGGATGCTGTTGGGGGCAGGTGAGAGGAAAGTATGTATGAATATAAAAGGCAAGAGGACAGATTCTTGTGGTAGAAGCACTCAAAATTGTTATCATGGCCGTGGTGGTGGATGTGTACAATCATACAGATGATAAAATTGTAGAGAGCTTAATAAACACACCTACACACACACATACACAAATGAGTACAAGCTAAATTGAGGAAATCTGAATAAGACAGCTGGTACCTATCAAAGACAATACGCCGGTTGTGATATTATATTATAGTTTTTAAAAATGGTACCATTGGGGAAAATCAGGCAATGTGTATATGGGACATCTCTGTATTATTCCTTACATATTCATGTGAATCTCACTTAAAATCTCAACTTAAAAATGTAGATAACTAAATGAATAGTCCCATGAATGAATAAATGAATAAATGAGTTAACAGTTTCTAGCTGCATGTGACTCTATAATGACTATGTCTTGCCTTCTTTTTTTTTTTGTTGTTTTGCCTTCTTTTTAACTTGCTTATTCATGACTTTTAGACTTCCTAGATACTTTCATTGTAGATACAGCAAATAGAAAGGCAAGCATTATTTTAATCTCAATGGTATGGATTTAGTATATCTAACAGGTAACTTTAGTGCTAAGTTTAAGTTGCCAATTACTGACCAAAGTTTAAGCTAGAGTTTTAACTACTTTACAGCTAAAGTCACGATTTTTGGTAAATCCTTCTCAGTCTTCAACTGATTAATAAATACTATTTTAATACTCATCATTTAAAATATGATATAAAGTTCATGATCTCTTATGAAATATACTAGGAAGCCATATGGCTCAAACTCTGAGCATCTTATACCTTATAAAGAACTTTTAAGATAAAAGCATTGAGGCAATGCTATTAGGAACATCTTGAGGTGTTGCTCATATTATGGCATTTTTACACCTTTTACCTAAGAAGAGTCTTCTTCTCTGCCCAGGGTTCTCCATAGACTCATTCCCATTTGAAAAACATCCTGTAAAGCTTCAGGTTTCATATGAGCATGGCTGCTTATGACATTACATTGTCCCATCAATGTACATATATAACATAAACTGACAACATAAAATAACTAGTTGAATTCCAAGTGCAATCAAAGAGTCCATATCCTACTCTTTGATATCTTTTATTTAAGAAAAAAATACTACCTAATGTAAGCCTACATACTATATTAGGGGTGAATGCTTGAAGGACATTTCAGATATTCTACAAATAAACGTCTTGATCAATTCAGATCAACAGAATTGAGTAACTGACAACTAAACGTTGACAGCTACCACTAAATACACACATGACCCTGAAATCTTTATGATTCTTTTTGAGGACAATATCTGAAAAGTGAATTTCTACTTTAAGCCCAACCTGCTAAGATATACCAAAACTGAATTGTAAGAATTTGTTTTATTTTCCTTGCTTCTGTGAATGAATTTTACTTACACTAAAGACGTGTAGGAAGTGAAGATCATGGTGTTATGTGGGTGCTATTTTTGTGCTTTCCACTTATTTTTATATAACTTTTCAATTTTTGAGATTACAGTCTTTCCAAGTAAAGCATTTCATGAAAAATGTTTGTGGGGTCCAGATTGTTGAAATATGTATGTTAATTACCCATACTTTGCATTTTTAGTAATGTCAGTATTTCTAAATATCCAGCTCCAACTTTCTCTCCACAATAGCTCATTTCTGTGAAATACTTATTAAATTATGCAACGCTTTGTGAAAAGTTAATTTGAGTAAAGTTAATATGAGTAAAGTCACATATTTAATATGAATACCAGGATGATTGGCTATTTAACTATAATGCTTTAAGATTTGAGTTTCTTCTCTCCAATCCAAATTATTATCTTTAACTCCTGAGAAATTCCCAGGGAGTGTTATTTCTTGAGAAAATAACAAGATATGCTATTGGCACAAGTCATTCTGAGGAAGGAGGAATACTTGCCATCAGTTTTTAGACCTTGAAATATATTTAGATATGTGCATGAAAGGGAGATCAACAAAGTCATGACTGCCTCAAATAAAGCAAGCAAATTTGTAAAGACAAGGAAAGATGAAATTAGGATTGGCTTATTGGAGGGACTTAAACTCTGATGTAATTAATTTTAGCTTGAAGTAGCACTAAAAGAAACTCTTGGCAAGAGGAATGATGTAATTCTGGAAACATGCTGATTTCAGAAGTCTTTTGAATACATTTAGGCATAAGAAACAATGAAGGTGAAAAGCTACTAGTGAAGTTTTACTGATCATTATACATGTGATGATCAAAGCCTTAAAAAAAATAAATAAAAGCTGTGATGAGGGAAAGGTAGTAGATTGCTGAATTGGTATAGAATAGAACCAGCCTCAGACGTGAAGGATATACTAAGAGAAACTTCATGAATCTAGTGAAGTTACATGCTTAATATTCTTTATGTGTGTATGTGTTCATTTTCTTACAAAGAGTAATGCTGTATCAAGAACTTCCAGGATAAAATGATGTGGGCAATGCCATATGGAAAAGAGCCATAAGGGTGTACTAACATTAAAGCAACAGCACTGTAAGGAGGTATTTTTTGTTTGTTTGTTTGTTGTTGTTGTTTGTTTTTTTAACTGTTGCCAGAACCTTTTGCTTTTATTTTATTTTATTTATGTATTTTTTTACATCTTTATTGGAGTATAATTGCTTCACAATGGTATGTTAGTTTCTGCTTTATAACAAAATGAATCAGTTATACATATACATATGTCCCCATATCTCTTCCCTCTTTTGTCTCCTTTCCTCCCAACCTCCCTATCCCACCCTTTGAAGTGATCACAAAGCACCGAGCTGATCTCCCTGTGCTATGAGGCTGCTTCCCACTAGCTATCTATTTTACGTTTGGTAGTGCATATATGTCCATGCCACTCTCTCACTTTGTCACAGCTTACCCTTCTGCCTCCCCATATCCTCAAGTCCATTCTCTAGTAGGTCTGTGTCTTTTTTCCCATCTTACCCCTAGGTACTTCATGACATTTTTTTTTCTTAGATTCCATATATATGTGTTAGCATACGGTATTTGTTTTTCTCTTTCTGACTTACTTCACTCTGTATGACAGACTCTAGGTCCATCCACCTCACTACAAATAACTCAATTTCATTTCTTTTTATGGCTGAGTAATATTCCATTTTATATATGTGTAAGGAAGTGTTTGAAGAACACGTGTAAGCATTACTTTTTAATGCAGACAGCTCATTAACAAGGTTAGTGTTTCTTAAATGTTGCTCTAATAAATAAATGAAAGAGCGTTCATACATTTGTTCAGTCTCTTAAAAAAGAGATGTATAAGGATTCCTGCCTCTTTTCACTTATTCACTTGGATGGGAAGAAATTAAAATAGTTTTGCAAGAAAAGAGCTAAAATTCAAACTAAGCTGAGGGAGAAGGCTAATAAAATAATTTATTTGATAACATAAACAGTCACTGTCAATTTCCCAGGCCTCTAGGTCTCAGGCCTGCTATACTCAAGACAACTTTGACTTGCAATTTTAACAGAGGTAGTCAAAAAATATTTAGTGGATTTTGACTGTGTACTAGGTACTGTGCTAGGCATCAGGAAAATATCAGGTGGTCAAAGAGCCAGACACTTAATTGTCAGGTGCTAGAAGTTTATAACATCTGGGAATGAAAAAAATAAATAAATAACAGAAGCACGAACTGAACAAATGGACTATGTGGGGAAGGAGGTGAATAAAAATCAGAGCTGCATGAGCTGCTTGTAAATTTTGGAGATTAATCCTTGGTCAGTTGCTTCATTTGCAAATATTTTCTCCCATTCTGAGGGTTATCTTTTCGTCTTGTTTATGGTTTCCTTTGCTGTGCAAAAGCTTTGAAGTTTCATTAGGTCCCATATGTTTATTTTTGTTTTTATTTCCATTTCTCTAGAAGGTGGGTCAAAAAGGATCTTGCTGTGATTTATGTCATAGAGTGTTCTGCCTATGTTTTCCTGTAAGAGTTTTACAGTGTCTGGCCTTACATTTAGGGATTAATCTCTAAAATTTACAAGCAGCTCATGCAGCTCAATATCAAAAAAACAAACAACCCAATCCAAAAATGGGCAGAAGACCTAAACAGACATTTCTCCAAAGAAGATATACAGATTGCCAACAAACACATGAAAGAATGCTCAACATCACTAATCATTAGAGAAATGCAAATCAGAACTACAAGATATCACCTCACACCAGTCAGAATGGCCATCATCAAAAAATCTAGAAACAATAAATGCTGGAGAGGGTGCACTCTTGGTGGGAATGTAAATTGATACAGCCACTATGGAGAACAGTATGGAGGTTCCTTAAAAAACTAAAAATAGAACTACCATACGACACAGCAATCCCATTCCTGGGCATATACATTGAGAAAACCATAATTCAAAAAGAGTCATGTACCACAATGTTCATTGCAGCTCTATTTACAATAACCAGGACGTGGAAGCAACCTAAGTGTCCATCAACAGATGAATGGGTAAAGAAGATGTGGCACATATATACAATGGAATATTATTCAGCCATAAAAAGATGCGAAATTGAGTTATTTGTAGTGAGGTGGATGGACCTAGAGTCTGTCATACAGAGTGAAATAAGTCAGAAAGAGAAAAACAATACCATATGCCAACACATATATATGGAATCTAAGAAAAAAAAAAAAGGTTCTGAAGAACCTAGGGGCAGGACAGGAATAAAGATGCAGACATAAAGAATGGACTTGTGGATACGGGGAAGGGGACGGGTAAGCCTGGACGAAGTGCGAGAGTGGCATGGACTTATATATACTACCAACTGTAAAATAGATAGCTAGTGGGAAGCAGACACATGGCACAGGGAGATCAGCTCGGTGCTTTGTGACCACCTAGAAGGGTGGGATAGGGAGGGTGGGAGGGAGGGAGATGCAAGAGGGAAGAGATATGGGAACATATGTATATGTATAGCTGATTCACTTTGTTATAAAGCAGAAACTAACACACCATTATAAAGCAATTATACTCCAGTAAAGATGTTAAAAGAAAGAAAATCAGAGCATATGTAAGATACTGCTGGGTTTTGAGGGGTCATAATTTATCATCGTTTTTCTTCCCTTGTGAGTTACAAACCAACTGAAAATAGACATGGAGTTGGGCAGATGGAGAAAAAAACTTTAGCTTTATTATCTGCTGAAACTGGTTTGGAGGACATGACCTATATATGTGATCACAATCTGGCTTCCTAACATTTGTTCCCTGTGATGAACTTGTCTATCCCGAGCTACAGGTTTGCACCAGTAGGATTTCTGTAGGACTGGAGAACAAAACAGAATGCACTATCCTTCCCAGCTAGATGTTGAGCCACACTTGCCCAGTCACTAGCTGATCAATTTTATCACACCTGTCCTTTCTGGGTTACAGTGTGTAAGGGGGCTGAGAAGAAATTTAGACTGGCCTTTTCAATACATGACTTTGCTGAGAACTGGAATGGGAGTTCCCTTCCTCTGGAACAAGGTTTGCTTCAAGCATCCCTCTACTGGGTACATATATGAAAAACCTGGAAAACATAGGCCAGAGCTACAAGAGCCAAATTCGAAAAGAAATAAATCCAAAGGTGTTCAGCAAGGGTCTGTTGGTGGGAAAGGTAATTCACTCAAAACATTGACTGAAGTTTAATCTGTGAACACAAGACAAATGATAATCTTTACAAGCAGAAATTCCCCAAAGAAATAAAACTGTTATTTTAAAGTTAGAAGGACCATCAGTGTGACGATTGTGGGTGTAGAAGGCGTCCACAGACCAGGGGAAATGCTGAGGATGCCCAGTGGCTTTCTTCTGGGTAGAAAATACAGCATCTTTTGTCAGGAGATGTAAATACAGACAGGCAAGAGTTAAAGAAGTGGAGAAGAATATATCTGACAACCAGTGACAATAATGATAATGTAACCCGCCAGCAGGACATTGATAGCTTACTACTAGCAACAATTGGGGAAAATCAATGCTGAGTTAAATTATGTACAGTGGTCTAAATCTGTGCACAAACCCTAGAGCACAAAATGTAGATACAGGAATGTGGAAAGTAACCATCTCGCCCTGGAGCATAGAAATAAAAGTTCCCAGCTGAGTATATGCTACCAATAACAAATCAGTATTTAGGTGTACATTTTTATTCTCTGATTTATTTTATCCTGTTTCTGTTGCAAAAGTGAGTTTGTGAGGCACTGTAAAAATGAAAATAAAATCTTATACCTAGTTTCTACATGTGGTAGGACGAGGTCTGAAAATGATCCCCCAAGATTCCCATCTTGTGGTTGTTCAATCAAACATGAGTCAGTGTGTACTGCTGGGAAAGGATTTTGCAGATGGAATTAAGAATACATATCAACTGACTTTAAATGAGATTATCCTGGATCCAGTGTAATCACATGGACCTTTAAAAGAAGCAGAGGAAGATAGAAGTGTTGGTGAGAAAGATGCAACAGAAAAGAGAGGCAGAGAAGAGTTTTGCAAAGGGAGAGTTCAGAGATTCAAGCTTGAGGAGATTCAACCTCAGTTGCTGGCATGGAAGATGGAAGAAAGGAACCAAAGCCAAGGAATGCAGGGGACCTCCAGAGGATGACAACAGCCCCAGGAAGAAAGCCAGAAAGAAAATGGAGAACTCCGTCTACAACCACATAGAACTGAATTCTGTAAACAACCCTAAAACCTCCAGAAAGGAGCACAGGCCTGGTAGTACCTTCACTTTGGACTCATGCCAAAAACCAGCTCTTTTGTGTTTTGCTAATACTTCTGAAATACAGGCACTGTGAGATAGTAAATGGGTGTTATTTAAGCCCCTAAGTTTGTGGTCATTTATTACAGCAGCAATAGAAACTTAATATATTTTATAGATACATTTAGAATATTCTCTTAGGTGGGACCTATGTGTGCTTACAAGCATGACAAGTATACTGAACCAAGAGTAGTCCATGCACAGAAACTGAAAGAGTAATAATAAGAGAATTATTTCTTACTTTAGAGGTTTGCAATGAATTTCACTTTCAGAAAGCCCTCTTGGGGTTCCAGTTCATTGCTCTCTAGATTTTCAGACTGTGGATTTGCACTTTGGAAGGATATTCAGGGGCTAGGTGGAAATCAACCAAATATGCGGCCCAATCCTAGTGAGCAGGTTGGATGCTCAGCTGTGTTGCCACACTCACTGCATCACTTAATTTGCATTTAGAAGAAGGGCACGAAGCTATCTTAATACTAGCTAAAATGTCTAGTATAGATTTGAAAGTAAAGATATTTCCAGAGGTTTAACAAGGGAAAACTCAAAACACAGTGGATGACAATAAGAATCATGGTATGTCTCGTTTCTGTGAACCAAGTTATAATTTGCTTGCCCTTCCCAGACATACACCAGCCTGTCAGTATTTCAGATTATGGACAAAATTTGGAAGTGTTAGATTCATTGATATGTAAAGAAAATGAGATCTTTATAGGAAACCACTGTGTTTGATACCACATGCCATAAGCTTTTAAAGAGTGGGGTTGTGGAGACCTTCAAAGTTTCTGTTATAAACCACCAGTTATAGTTGAACCACTGAAGCACAAAGATTATAAGTAGTTTGTACAAAATCAGCATCATGACAGTTCCTTTTTGATGTTTTTGCCACGATAATAGCCACTAAATTGGGCTACATACTATCTTAAAAAAGAGAATATCAACATTTATGAGGATGTCTCATAAGCAAAAACATGCCTATTTGCAAATAGCAGCTGTGATAAAATGAGAATTTTTACATAGTAGCTTCTAAATGGAAGACCCATTAGCAAATATCTGTAGATTTTAATTCTGTAACTGTGTTTGCTGGAAGTCAAGAGGAACGGCTCCTTTAGAGGATACAAGATCTTCCACTTTTCTTTCTCCTCTAAGAGGTAGCAGATGGCAGCTGTTTGATTCACTAGAAAGTGACTGGTTAAGTTAATGGTTATAATGGGCAGAATAATGACCACCTTCCCCTCTCCCCCCGAGATGTCTCTGTCCCTGGAACCTGTGAATGTGTTATATTACATGGCAAAGGGGTAATAAAGTTGAAGATGGAATTAAGGTTGCTAATCATCTGACCTTAAAATAGAAAGATTATCCTAAATGATAATTGGGAGGGCCTAATATAATCACTAGGATCCTTAAAATAGTGAGAAAGAGATGTGACCACAGAAGAAAGGCAGGAAGATGTGCATTTTTGCTGGCTTTGAAAATGAGGGGAGGAGACCTCTAGAAAGTGGGTAAGTCAAAAAAATGGATTCACCCCTAGAACCTTCAGAAAGAAAAATATTCCTGTTGTCACCTTAATTTTAGCCCAGTAAGACCTGTGTCAGAAATCTGACTTACAGACAGTAAATTTGTCTTGTTTAAAACCACCAGTTTGGGGCTTCCCTGGTGGCGCAGTGGTTGGGAGTCCGCCTGCCGATGCAGGGAACACGGGTTCGTGCCCCGGTCTGGGAAGATCCCACATGCCACGGAGTGGCTGGGCCTGTGAGCCATGGCCGCTGAGCCTGCACATCCAGAGCCTGTGCTACGCAACGGGAGAGGTCACAACAGTGAGAAGCCCGTGTACTGCAAAAAAAAAAAACCAAAACCCACCAATTTGTGATAATTTCCTATGGCAGCAAATAAAAATCTAATATAAAAGTGAATAGTCTCATGTTATTAATTTGGTTCTACTCAATTTAAAATATTTACTTGTCCCAGTCCCTTCAAACAACTTTACTTCCTATCATATCAGTTTATCCTTTCTTTGATTCTATGCTACTGTACCTCCCAAATCCATTTCCATTCAATGAACCTTTGAAATAACTCTCCTGTGTATCTCAAAATATAATGTGCACATGAGTTGCCATCTTATCATGTTAAAATGTAGGTTCTGATACACATAGTCTGGAATGAAGCCTTGGATTCTGCATTTGCAATTGTAATAAGATGCTGGTCTATCATACTTTGCTACTCTGAGTCAGTAAGTTTGCCACAGGTGAACTACCTTCAACCTGCCAGTTGAGTCTTACACAATTCTCTCTATATATTTTGTAAAGAACAGGTTAATATATATATGAAGCAAAGACTCATATTTGGAAAATTCTTATTTAAGCTATAAACTCTAACTTCCCTATTGAGAAAAGAAATCTATTTTGAGTGGTTAAGTAACATTGTCAGGTCTAGGTAGCTCAGGAGAATCTCCAAAGCATTGTGCTACAAAGTACCCACAGTACTAGGGGAAAAAAAAAAGTTTGGGCACTTTTCTGAATTGTTTATAAAATAAATCCTTTTGATAATTAGTGATTGGTCTTTAGAGATATGTACTGGAAAATGAAATTTCTCTTGCATTGTACCTCTTTTGTTGATGTGCTCTCCAGAATTTAGTAAAGATTACAAAAAACAACTGAATGCATTTGCTATTATGACTAAGTGCAAAGATCACCACTTCCCTTTCAAAGTCAGCATTCACACATAGTCTTATTTCCAAGGAGAGATATAGTTAGATGGTGGTGAAAGAAACAGTAACTTCCCAGTAATTCCAAGAGACGATCTAAATAGACCAGTGTAAATCACATCATAGTTTCTAAACATCAAGGGGTGTTTTAAAAACCAGTAGTTAAGCCTCCTCCCAGACCAACTAGAGAGAAATCTTTGGTGTTAGGCTTAAAGTATTAGTATTTTTTTTAAGTTCCCCAGGTGATTTTAGCAGTCTGTCATGTCAGGATCGAGGTTCATTGGTCTGGAACTGCACTGTCCAGTACAATAACCACTAGCCACATGCGAATATTGAGCACTTGACACGTGCGTAGTTTGAATTGAGATGTTCTGAAAATGCAAAAAAACACCAAGTTTTGAAGGCTTAATGTGAAAACAAATGTAAAATATATCCTTAGTAATTGTATATTGATTACATGTTGAAATGATGACAATTTGGATATATTGGGTCAAATAAACTATGTTAAAATTAGTATCTCCTTTTTAAACTTTTATTAATGTAGCTACTAGAAATTTCAAAATTATTTATGTGGCTCATGCTTATGTGACTTGCCTAATGTTTCTATTCATGCTGGTATAGAAAGTCTTATACTCTAATTTGTTAACTCACAGAGCACTCCTCTCTTCTGCTGTTACTTCACTTTTCCTTTTAATGCATTTCAACATGCTAGATGCTAAAACCGTCTTCCTGTTATTTTACTAGACATTGAGTAAAGCAAGTCAGCTGTGACAAACTCCTCTTGTTTCTTTTCCTCAAGTAATATGTGAGCTCCAAAAATAATGATATCATTGTTTATTTCATTGGTTATGGTCGTTAGAGTTTCACCATCTGAGTATGATATACAGCAATATCCTGCAGAGAAATTTTTGCACTGAAGAAACACTCTTTATTAAGTACTGGTGAAATAAAATTGGAAAAATATGACCACCTTTATTTTGGAAAATAATTATAGCTTCATGTCTTCAGGAGGAATATGGTAATCAGGGATTATTTATACAGTAACTACATGTGTTTTGGACATTCTTTTTATCTGGCTTTCAGTTTCTTCTCTATTCTTAACTCCATTCATATTTGTAGTGGTTTGGAAGAATATAAACTTTTAAGACTATATTTTATCAGGTGAGCTAGACAAATTGTGTTATTCATCCTCTACTGGAAGGAATTTTCCCCTCAGTCAGTCCCCTTTCACTTCATGAGAAAATCCAAGGAAAATATTATACACTTTGATTCTGCTTTCTCACTCTTTTTTCTACACTCTTTCTTTTGGGATATGAAGCTTTATTGATCCATGTGAAGCCTGGCTGTTAGTCTCTGTATTTTTCTCTGTATTTTTTACTTCTACTCTTCTCTTTCAGAAAAGTAATTATTTTTCAACTGATACATGAAATATTGGAAGTTTTTTTAAATATATATATATATTTCAACTAAATACCAAAATTGTGGACATCTTAGGTACACAAGTACATACACGCACACATACACACATATTGTATGAGTCATGCTTCCACAGAATCAACAGGATATATGTGTGTATGTAAATGGAAGAGATTTATTTTAAGGAATTAGCTCACATGATTGTAGGGGCTGCAAGTCTGAAATCTGTATGACAGGCTCTCAGGCGGGAAGCTCAGGCAGGGCTTCTGTGTTATAGTCTTGAGGCAGAATTATTTCTTTTTGGAGAACCTCAGTTTTTGCTCTTAAACCTTCAGCTGATTGGATGAGGCCCACCACATTATGGAGAGTAATCACCTTTACTTACATCAACTGACGTAAATGTTAATTACATCTGCAAAATACCTTCACAGCAACATCTAGACTGGTGTTTGATCAAGCAACTAGCACCAAAGGCTAGCCAAGTGGACACATAAAATTATATATATATATATATATATATATATATATATATGTCTTGATTTACTATGATGGGTTTATAATAGAGTGACTATATTCTGAAGTGATTAAAAGTCTTACACAATAAAGATATCTAATCTTATATATATGTATATATATACATATATAAACATGCACACTAAGAGAGAGAGAGAGAAAGAAAGAGAGATATATCAAGTCATTGAGGAGCCAGAGGGGTTCAGAAATCACAGAAATACCAAACCTAGATGGAGGATACGTAATTCTATTCTCCCATCCTCTAAATCATTGAGCTTGTATGAGAATAAAATTAAGCTCAATTATAGTTAACATATATTTTGGTAAATTAACCTATACTGTTGTAAATGAATGTATTACAAAGTTAATATTACTGCAGAATTGTTGGTAAAAATCACATGTTTTTGGTAATTTATCAGTTAGGAAGTATAGAATAAAGACAAGTAGTAAAGAAGATGTCACTTTAGAATATCCATAGGTACAGAAAGAAAGTGCAATCCAGTGAGAGAAACTATCAACTTGGGGGAAAAACACATAGCATGATTTCAGCTCACTAAGTAAATCTAAAAGTCCTTGTCTCCTCACTTAAACATTATGATTCTATTATGTAGTGTTCATTGGACTATGAAATAGCTATAATATGTTGGTTTTTGTTTTTGGTTTTTTTTTGTGGTACGCGGGCCTCTCACTGTTGTGGCCTCTCCCGTTGCGGAGCACAGGCTCTGGATGTGCAGGCTCAGCGGCCATGGCTCACGGGCCTAGCCGCTCCACGGCATGTGGGATCTTCCCGGACCGGGGCACGAAACCTTGTCCCCTGCATCGGCAGGCGGACTCTCAACCACTGCACCACCAAGGAAGCCCCAATGTGTTTATTTTTTACATAATCTTACTATAATAAATTGTCAATTGGCTCTTCGTATATTTGGTCTCCTATTAATGTATTTAGTGTATTTGATTTTCAACTTCGTATTGTTCCCTTGTTATATGTGGGTGTTGCTACTCATTTTGGCTTATTTTTCTTAGCATCATTCATATTTTTAACCCTTTGACTTTACTGAAGTTTGATTTTGTAAGAGTGAATAAGTTAATACAGAGATTTGAATAGTTTTATAATTTTAACCACTAACGCGTTAAATTTCTGTGTATCCTGGCAATGCCTATTAGAATACATCATAAAATCCTTTTCATTAATGCCAAATGCACAAAAACTAATTGAGTGAATACCGTGGAAGGAAAATATAATGAACTAATTGGTATGCAAATCATTAGCAAAATGAGGCTAAAAGATTTTTAAATGGAAAAGCTTCAAAAATGGTTAAAGCAAAACTTCGTATCGTACACATTCAGCCAGAATCCTATGCATTTTCATATCAAAAAAACTAGGAGAAAAAGTGTCATATTTTTAAATTTCTGGACACTCTAAATATCTGTTCCCTATTCTTTCCTTTTTTTCTTTTTTTAAACATCATTATTGGAGTATAATTGCTTTACAATGGTGTGTTATTTTCTGCTTTATAAAAAAGTGAATCAGTTATACATATACATATAAATAGAGCTGCAATGAACATTGTGGTACATGACTCTTCTTGAATTATGGTTTTCTCAGGGTATATGCCCAGTAGTGGGATTGCTGGGTCGTATGGTAGTTGTATTTTTAATTTTTAAGGAACCTCCATACTCTTCTCCATAGTGACTGTATCAATTTTCATTCCCACCAAGAGTGCAAGAGGGTTCCCTTTTCTCCATACCCTCTCCAGCATTTATTGTTTGTAGAATTTTTGATGATGGCCATTCTGACAGGTGTGAGATGATATCTCATTGTAGTTTTGATTTGCATTTCTCTGATGATTAATGATGTTGAGCATTCTTTCATGTGTTTGTTGGCAATCTGTATATCTTCTTTGGAGAAATATCTGTTTAGGTCTTCTGCCCATCTTTGGATTGGGTTGTTTGTTTTTTTGATATTGAAATGCATGAGCTGCTTGTAAAGTTTGGAGATTAATCCTTTGGCAGTTGCTTTGTTTGCAAGTATTTTCTCCCATTCTGAGGGTTGTCTTTTGGTATTATTTATGGTTTCCTTTGCTGTGCAAAAGCTTTTAAGTTTAATCAGGTCCCATTTGTTTATTTTTGTTTTTATTTCCATTTCTCTAGGAGGTGGGTCAAAAAGAATCTTGCTGTGATTTATGTCATAGAGTGTTCTGCCTATGTTTTCCTCTAAGAGTTTGATAGTGTCTGGCCGTACATTTAGGTCTTTAATCCATTTGGAGTTTATTTTTGTATATGGTGTTAGGGAGTGTTCTAATTTCATTCTTTTACATGTAGCTGTCCAGTTTTCCCAGCACCACTTACTGAAGAGACTGTCTTTTCTCCACTGTATATTCTTGCCTCCTTTATCAAAGATAAGGTGACCATATGTGCATGGGTTTATCTCTGGGCTTTCTATCCTGTTCCATTGATCCATATTTCTGGTTTTGTGCCAGTACCATACTGTCTTGATTACTGTAGCTTTGTAAAATAGACTAAATTCAGGGAGCCTGATTCCTCCAGCTCCGTTTTTCTTTCTCAAAATTGTTTTGGCTATTTGGGGTCTTTTGTGTTTCCATACAAATTGTGAGGTTTTTTGTTCTAGTTCTGTGAAAAATGCTAGTGGTAGTTTGATAGAGATTGCATTGAATCTGTACTTTGCTTTGGGTAGTAGAGTCATTTTCACAATGTTGATTCTTCCAATCCAAGAACATGGTATATCTTTCCATCTATTTGCATCATCTTTAATTTCTTTCATCAGTGTCTTTTAATTTTCTGCATACAGGTCTTTTGTCTCCTTAGGTAGGTTTATTCCTAGATATTTTATTCTTTTTGTTGCAATGGTAAATGGGAGTGTTTTCTTTCTTTCTTTTTGCTTTTTTGTGGTATGCGGGCCTCTCACTGTTGTGGCCTCTCCTGTTGTGGAGCACAGGCTCTGGATGCGCAGGCTCAGTGGCCATGGCTCACGGGCCTAGCCGCTCTGCGGTATGTGGGATCTTCCCAGACCAAGGCACGAACCCGTGTCCCCTGCATCGGCAGGCGGATTCTCAACCACTGCGCCACCAGGGAGGCCCCTGGGAGTGTTTTCTTAATTTCACTTTCAGATATTTCATCATTAGTGTATAGAATGCAAGAGATTTCTGTGCATTAATTTTGTATTCTGCTACTTTACCAAATTTATTGATTAGCTCTAGTAGTTTTCTGGTAGCATCTTTAGGATTCTCTATGTATAGTATCATGTCATCTGCAAACAGTGACAGCTTTACTTCTTCTTTTCCAATTTGGTTTCCTTTTATTTCTTTTTCTTCTGTGATTCCTGTGGCTAAAACTTTGAAAACTATGTTGAATAATAGTGGTGAGAGTGGGCAACCTTGTCTTGTTCCTGATCTTAGTAGAAATGGTTTCAGTTTTTCACCATTGGGGACGATGTTGGCTGTGGGTTTGTCATATATGGCCTTTATTATGTTGAGGAAAGTTCCCTCTATGTCTAGTGTTCCCTATTCTTTCTGACTGAAAACTCTTGGCATTTAGCAATAAGTTCTTTTTCGTTGATTAATTTGTGATGTCATTGTTACAATACCTATTAGGCAAGCAAAGAAGAAAAGAGCCTGGTGAATATAAATTTAAGTCCTTCTGATAGTCACTGACTATGACTTAATCTCTCAGACTTCAAAAAGGCTAATCTATAAAATACGGAAAACAGTATATTTTCCATATGGCAGTGATTAAAGACAATGACTGTGTAATTGTTTTTGTATAGTAAATAGTCATTAGTGCCAATACTAGTAGATATATAAATGACGTGTTTGTATTATATTGTTGATGTAGTATAAGCCCATACATTCATGTAAAAATATAGTCATATATACATACAAGTCTCTCTCATATTATTATTTTTAAGAATATTCCTTAAATCCTGATATATAAAATTATCTATCATATAATCACCTGTGCTTAGTGCTTTATAAAATTATCTCAATTCACACAGCAACCTCAATGAGGTAGGGATTATTCTCCTCATTGTGGATAAATTAACTGATATTCAAAAATGCTAAACAGCTCTAATTCCTTTAAATTGTAGTCAGAATTCACATGCTAGACTGTCTGAATATAATGCCTGCATTGCAGCATCCAACAATACTTTCTTTTTTCATATGATAGCTGTCTTCTTTTCAAAATGACATTTACTTCTACTCTGCCACTGATATTGTTCATTCAAATATTGCCAATATCTGAAAGATCACAAAATTCAATATTTTTTAAATTTTATTTTGTGTCACAAAACCATTGACACCCTGGAAGCCCTTCTGCTTTGTAAATGTTCTGCTAGTCTACATCCACTTGGTTTTCCCCCTCTCTCAATGGCAGTCTCATTAACTTGTAGCATGTTGTGGTAGAATGGACTATAGACATAGACCTGAATTAGAAGGTCCGAGAGGGAGGGGATATATGTATATGCATAGCTGATTCACTTCACTGTACAGCAGAAACTAACATAACGTTGTAGAGTAACTATACCCCAATTTAAAAAAAATCCTGTAATATTGTGCAAGTCACCTGATTCTGAATCACATTTTCTCTTCAGTGGATAATAATGGGACCTATCTTTCAGGGCCATCATGAAGATTAAATGGATACCATTTTTAAAGTACCTGATGTATCATATCATGCTTCAAAATTCAGATGTATTACCTTAATAATCTATTTTTTGAGATTGTGGCCACAGATGTAGGGGTTTTCTGAAGTTTGCCATTGAACCCTATTCTACTTCTACATTTTATTTCTGTTCTGCATTTCATCCACACTCATTATTCTCTAGGTACTCCTCTCCCTTCCTCACTGCTACTTGATTGTTGCATTAGTCTCTCCTCAGTTTCTCAGACTGTGTTCTCAAAATATTCTTCTTAATGCATATACCTTATCTAAAACAATTTCCAAAATGGTCAGTGACTATCACTTGCTATATAAAACACTACAGTTTATATAGCAATTGTTAAATTTATTTGAGAATCCTTCTGAAACTTGTCTTCCTAGTAAACATTGTCTATTTTGCCTGTTCTTCTTGAAATCAAACTCATTCTTCAAACTGTAAATCAAATTCTTCCCCATAATTAAAGTTATTAGAGATCCTTCTAGAGAGATTCTGTCTTCCATCATACATTTTACTTATTACATACTCTGTTGGTAACTTTCCTAGAACTTATCTTAGTTTCCTTCTCGTTTTACACAACATACATATGTACATACATGTGCACTCTTAGCTCCCACACTATTCACTAAACTGCCTTGATGAGACCTTACTTGTGTTTAATCACCTTTTTAAAACTTCATACATGGTTTTTGATTATTATACAAATGATATGGAAAATTAGTTAGCAAATTTCTAAAATCATAAAAATACCCAAGCAATAAAGACAGATTCAATAAAATTTACTAATTTAAAAATTCTCTTATTGTTCTGATTTTTAATCTTAGATCAATGAAAACCATTAGATATATCAATATTTCACTTTTAAATCATGATCATCAAGTTATATTCCCTAAAAGGATATACTTATTTTCTTCTCTTACAACAAAGCTCACAATTTTTAGATATATAAAGGAAATGGTTAAGAACTGGAGTGGAAAATATTGCCCTTCTCTTTCTCAAGCCAAGTATACATGTCTTCAGATCAGTAATAGCCAGCCTAGAGAGTACTGGTATTAGATTTTTGTGAGCCATGCAGTGCCTCTAAAGAATTTATAAAACAGGAGAACATGAAGATTGAATTAATGTGCCATGCAATGTTATATGATATATAGCAAATTTTGTCAGTACCTTGGAAACAGCATTGCTTTGAAAGTTTCTTTCAGGCTACAGTTTGAGTGCGGCATTATGTTTGAAAGAGAAAATGATTTTATTAATAAGATTCAGAAACCAATGCTTTATCTCACAACACTGCCAAACTAAATACAATGTAAATAAAGTGACAAGCTTAAGGAGAATAAAACATAATCTAAAAATGAAAATAAGGCAGAAAAAGCATTTGCAATCATCACATTTCAAACACAATTGGAGGGATCTGAAATATAATCCATAAGAGTGAGAAAGAAATCACTGAACACGGTGCATGACAGGGCTGGAGGAGAAGGAAGTTCAGAGCTCCCTAGAACATTTATCATAGTAGCTCTGTAAGTGCTTTTCTTATGAAGCCACTGACACTGAGTTTTCAATCCAGTCACACAAATGTGCAGCAATTTGAGAGTCAGCGCAGAAAGTCAAAGACAAGATTTCCCTCCATGGGTGTTGTCAAATACTGCGAAACCTTTAAAGATTTAAGGGGTTTTCACATTTGTATTCAACTGTGAATAGAAAATGAATTTCTCCAAAAGAGAAGTAATCCTACTCATTGTGACTCATTTCTACTTCAGGTTTTCTTGTATTTCCCCTGTGATTAAGATAGCTTAGTTGTAACTGTAGTAGGTAGGATATTTAAAGATAATCTGGGCAGACTGTAAACAAATGTTTAGATATTGTTATTTTATCTATTGCTTATATTTTTCAAACAGATGCCCTTTAACAGGAACTATTTTAAATAATTAATTTATTGTACAAATACTTGTAATATTTGAAGAAACACACATAAATATGTTTTAGAAGTAATATGTAATGTCACCCATAAGATTTACTTAACAGTCCTCATTTTATATTTTAAATTTTAATTAAATCCAAAAGAAAAATAAAAAGGAGGTTAGCATTTATACAGAAACACCATTTAGAAAAATCCTATATTTAATATATGATTAGTAGGCAAAGACTGAACCTGGAAAGATGCCCTTATCTTGGGAAACCTCTTGGGAAATTAATAGATTTTAATCTTATATATGAAAACATTGTCAATAATATCATTTCTCTTAAAGATATTTAAAGTGATTAATGCTGATGATGAAATAGAAAAAGTTCCTTGCACATTATCTTTAAATTAAAATAATAAAACCTTACCAACTACAATAGAAATATAAGAAGAACTCTGATTCATTATATATTATAGTGGCATCTATGAAAGGCCAGATCCTTTACACAGCAGGGCAAATCATTTAAAAATTCTGGAAAGTACTTAGAGTAGTCTAGAATGTATTACTTATTTATTAATTTTTTTTTTTTTTGCGGTATGCGAGCCTCTCACTGTTGTGGCCTCTCCCGCTGCAGATCACAGGCTCCGGACGCGCAGGCTCAGCGGCCATGGCTCACGGGCCCAGCCGCTCCGCGGCATGTGAGATCCTCCCGGACTGGGGCACGAACCCGTGTCCCCTGCATTGGCAGGCGGACTCTCAACCACTGCGCCACCAGGGGAGCCCATATTACTTATTTTGAAGGTGATGAAATTCATATATAAGAATGTTTATAAACTCACTCAAGTTCACATTGTTAAAGTCATAGTGGCCCTTTTTTACCTTAATGTATTAGTTAATTTAAATAATTTTAAACAATCTAACACAGGTGTCAGAATACGTCTGCATATTATAACACTAATACTAGCCATAAGTCCATTTATTTTCTTTAAAATCCCTTTTCACAACACATTCGGTTTAATTTTTTAATCTTTACCCTTAGATTCATTTAAAATTAAAATTATAAAATATACAGCAAATCAAAATTGAATAAAATCTCCAATATTTTTAGTTTCCAATAATAATATTCCAATGTTGATTTCTAATAAGGTCAAAACACTTAATGATTTATAGGGATACATATCTACTATCATCCATAGTGACATTTAAAATACATTTTAGTGTAGGATTTTAGAATAAGCAACACAAAGAGAAACTGAGAAACAGGTGTCCATAAGATATGTTAATATACATTGCCTAAGACAATTCTGAGTAAGTACAATTCAGAATAACACTTAGAAATTCCTAAGTGTTCCTAAGAATTCCTTAGAAATTCTAACTGCAAAGTTCAAAAGATAAGAACAGGAAAATTTTAGGACAGGAAGTTTTGCTGGACTAAATGTTATGAGGTTTACTGTACATATTCCAGAAATAAGGATATATAAAGCTCCATCTAACCTTGAGAATAGGAAGAAGGAAATGCCCCAGTGAACTGACTGTGAATTCACATAGGACCATCTGGAGATATCTATATTTGCAATTGTAATTCAGAAATAAAAGCCTGCTTAAAGACAAAATAAACTTTATATCTGAAAATAATAAACCATAGAGCATTTGGAACTCTGCAAAATGTAGCTCAATCACGTTAGAAATGGCAGTCTTATAATTCAGTATCTGAACTATACTTTTTTGTCAGATAGGCTTGGACATTTTCATCTGAATTCACAGATCCCAGAACATCCTTTAGCCATCTCAATGATAGTTCTTAAAAATATCTTTACACTTTCCATCCATAATAATCTATCCCATGGCATCTTTATCTTCTATCCCTGAAACTTTAGAAAACTTCCAAGTAATAACACTGCCACACTAGCCAGCCAGTGTCTGAAAGAACTCTCTGCATGGCTGCCAGTTATACAAGTCTTATCCTTCACAAGTCATCTTGGCCAGGGAAAGTCAGCAGGAGGTCAAATCCAGATCTTGCTGTGCTCCCCAAACTTAGGACCTGGGTCAGGGCCACATCAACTAGTAGGATTGGGCAACTCTTTGTAATTTCTCTTCCAAGGAGTTGCACCTATTTAAAATTTGTAAACCTTGAGTGATAGCTGCTGTCTCTGGATACTTGTCACTCAGCAATATTTGCAAAGTGCTCCAGGAGCTGTACAATCTACATAGTGATATTTTTAGGATATAAGTAGTTGGTCAATACAACTAGGAGATGCTCTCTAGTTATCCTCTCATCATATACACTGTCTTACCAAAAAATCAGAAGACTACTAGTTAATAAAATTATTTATGATCCTTCATTCATTCAACAGCTATTCATTTAGAGCATATTACTCTGGATATATCTTGGTGAACAAACAGATAAAATACTTGTACTCATGGAGCAGCTATTGCATTGAGTCCAGAGAGGTAATAAAGAAAAACAAGTAAGTTGTACAATAAGCTAAAAGCTGGTAAGTAAGGGTTATTGAAATGAAAATAGAAAATTAAGCAAGATGGAGTATGCCAGAGTGAGGGTCAGGATAGATATTTGAACAAACACCAAAGAAGATATGGCAATGATTAGTCTTGCTGCTGGACTGAGAATAGGGCTTTGATTTTCACTCTGAGTTACAATTGGAGCCATTGATAACTTTTGATCAGATATATGAGATCTAACATATCTTGGAGTGATCAATTATTAAATATATAGATAATTTTGCTGCTATGTTGATTGAACTTCTGTTTTTAAATGACCTAACTTGCTACTCTATTCATAATGGAATCAAAGATTCAAAGAAAAAAAACAATTAAGACATTATGGCAGATAGCCAGAGGTGAGAGAGAATTGGCTTATAAGAGTATGGTAGCAGTGGAAATGGTGTGGGGTGGTCAGATTCTAAATATCATTTCAAGGTAAACTCACTAGGATTTTCCGATTTGTTCCATGTCTGTTGTGAAAGAAATAGAGGAATAAGGATCATGAAAATTATCAAACCACATATTTGCCCAGCAGTTTCCCCACTCCTTAAGGGACCAATACATATTTCACCATTCCATATACTCCTAATCCACCAAATTTGTGCTGTCCATTTGTCCAGCTCTACCAGTTTATTATAAAGATGAAAGGAAACACAAGATGAAGGAAGTACTAGATACTTACCATGACATAGACTGGCCATTAGTTAATAAATATATTAAAAGATAATCAGCCTCATCATGATCAGGGAAATGCAGATTAAAACAACGAGACACCATTTCAAGCCCATCAATTTGGCAAAAAAAAAAATATGTTTATACCAATATCGGTAAGTATATGAAGAAGGAATCATTCTCACATGATTTGCATGGGAATGCAAAAAAGCAAAAACAGTTTGATAAAAAATTTGATAATACCTAGTAAAGTTGCTCATTTACTTTAACCCAGCTAATCTTCCCCTGGATATAAATAGTACAGATTCTATTGTGCATGCTCTTAAGGAGACAGGAACAAGAATGTGCATCATATAATAGGTTGTAATAGCCAAAAAAAAAAACCCAAAAAACAAAACAAAAACCCAAAAAACAAATGACCCTGATATTTATCAACAAGTGAGTCAAAATTGTTTTATTCGTACAGTGGAATTGCATTATTTATTGCTATATAACACATAACCTCAAAATGTAGCTATATAAGACAATACACATTTAATTATCTCAGTTTCTGAGGAATGGATCTGGGCATGGCTCAGTCCTCTGGTTCAGGGTCTTTCACAAGACTGCAGTCAAGGTCATAGCTACATCTGTTGTCCATCTCAAGACTCAACTGGGAGGGGAGGGGATCTGCTTCTGAGCTCACTCACGTATATGCTGGCAAGATTCAGTTCCTTGTGAGCTACAGGGATGAGATCCTCCGATCCTGTTGGCTGCTGGTCAGAGGCCTCCCACACCTTCTTGTCACATGGACTTCTCCGTGTAGCACTCACAACATGGCAGCTGGCTCTGAGTCTATAGGGCAAACTATTAAGGTTGGTGAAAGAGTTCAGTTAGATCTCTTAAAGTATATTTCTCATACAGAAAGCATAGTTACTATAGAGCCAAAAAAAAAAAAGAATATTAATTTCAAATCAAAAGATAGCATTTAAAATGGCAAATATGATAAGGAATTCAGAAACATAAATGTGCAAGTGCTTTATAAAGATGTATAAAACATAATTAAATTCCCAAAGATTTAAATAGTAGAAAGTTGCATTCATTGATAGAAAGACACTGTAACACAATGATAAATAATTTCATAAAATAATTTATCAATCTAATACACCTCCAAACAATATTTCAAAAAGATTTTTCAATGAATATGAAGTTCTGAACCTGAAATTAATTTGAAAATGTAAACCTCCAAACATGGCAAAGGTTATTTTAGAGAAGAAAAGAAGGTCCTAGCAGATATTAAGACTAATTAAAAGCTGTATTAATTTGGTAAGTCATTCTAAATATGGGGGAAATAATTCAGTTAATAGTTCCAAGAAGATTGGCTATCTGAATGGAAGAAAATGGTGTATTCTTGCCCTATCTATACATTAAAAAGAAAAATATTCCCCAACGAATTAAAGAATTAATATGGATAACAAAACTTTAAAACTTAGACAAATATAGATTTTTCTTTTGATATAGGTAAAAGAAAGATAAACAAGTTAAAACAATACAACCAATGACTTACTAACTTTGATTTCATAAATGTAAAAACTTACATGAGATTAAAGAAACTATAAAAGGTAAGGGTAAGTATGAATCATAGACAAGGAGAGGATACACACAACATGTTACTGATAAAGGACTGATAGAGAACATATAAAAGCCACAGATTAATAATAAAAAGGCAAAAATCTAATATAAAATTGTCAAATAAGTTCAAACTCATAGAAAAAGAAAGGTAAATGAACAATTATGTATCAACAATAATCAGACAAATGCACATTTTGACAATGGTAGTATTTTACACCAAGGAGACTGGCAAAAATATGTGCAGCTAATAGCATCAAATGCTGGAGGGTTTTCAGAAAGCAGAACTTGTTATGCATGGCTAATGGGAGTAAAAATCCCTATAATGTATTAAACCTAGAAAGAAAATTGAAGAGTCACATTTCCAACACATCAACATTTTCCTAGTTGGTGTCTACTCTGCAGAAACTCATGGATATGTACATTTTTATTGTCTGTAATTGCACTGCTTGTAATAACAAAAAAGTGGAAACAAACTAAGTATCTTTCAGTAAGGGAATGGATAAATAACTGTGATTTATTCCCACAAGGCAATAATATACACCAGTAAAAATGACTGTAGCACATCTTCATGAATCATGATGTAAAGATTTCAAAATCTAATATTGAGTGAAATGCTAAAATGTCAAAACTGTATTTAAAATAGGATTATCCATGTAAAGTTTTAAAACACACAGAATAGTATATGGTGCATGTTTAAATTTTATATGTAGCCTAAAGACAAAATTGTACACAGGAACCGTACCTTCAGGATAATATTTGATCCCAAGAAGGAAGAAAGAAGAACCGACAGGGATTGAAGACTGTATCTGCTGCAATTCTAGTACTTTATTTGTTTGTTTTTTAAAAAAAGAACAATATGGATAATATATAGCAAAACATTGTATCATAGTACTGGGTCAGAATTATGTGTTATATTTTTACTCTGTACTTTATGTTTGAAGCATTCCATTCATTTTTTTTTAAACTTAAGTAAGTTTTCATCATAAGTTAAAATATATTTTAAATTATTTTGTGTATTCTAAATATTAGATATAATTTAAATTATACTTTTGTGTATTTCAGAATATGTGTGTGTGCCATATTTGTGTGTGTTCTTGCAAAATGGTTTAGATTAATAATAATGGTGTATATTTGCTTCTTTTGTCACTTTTCTTACCAATTGTTGCCCACAAAACATATTAGACTTGCTTAGAGGAATTAGTGTGGTATTTGAGGGGATTTTAAATTACCAAGTTAATTTAAAAATTATAAAATATACTCTAATGCATTCTCAAATGCATTATTATTTTACTATCTTAATAACCTATGTTTGGTTAGCTAGGTTGGTTACTATAGATTCTAATAACTTAAACTTATAGAAACATGTTGCATATATCTAGTGACTTTGTTCATGTCAAAATTATACCTGAAACACCATTAGTAATAGACAATGAACTATAAAAGTATTTGTAAGAAGCTATCATTTTTATCAAAAAGTTGATTGGCTGACATTTTAGGCATTATAATGCCAGCAAATACTTTTTATTAGATTTTCTGTTCTATGGACATTTCTAAGTACTTTGCATGCATAAATTTATTTAATCTTCATAAAACCCTATGCCACAGCTCCTACAGATGGGAAAACAGAGTCAAGAGTGTCAAGTAACTTGCTCAAGGGCGAGTAGCTGTGAAGTGGTACATCTGGCATTAGCACTCTGATAGTCTGTCTTCAGAGAAAAGCTCTTATCTCATTATCACATTTACTCTGCATATGAATCCCTTTTGTTCATACTATATATGAATCTATTCCATAACTAGCTCAGTAAATACTTAGTGAATGCATTCTCGTATCAGTCATTATTCTTGGGCTGGGGATATGAAAGTGATAAGGATTTTTAATGCCCCTCCAAATTAAATAAACTATCCCAAACATGTTTACAAATCAAGGTATTTATACTTATCTGAATAGTCACATGGTTGAGTTTTTGGAAATCATACCAAATCCTGTATAACAACAACAAAAAGTAATATATCTAATATTGAGTATTTATTATATGCAAGGGAACTGTTCTAAGAGCTTCAGATATATTGATTTATATAAAACATACATACATACAAGTATGATATAATTATTATTATCCCCATACACTAATGAATAATGTGAGGCACAGAGATTTTAGATAATTTGCTAAGTGCCATGAAGTGCCAGTTTTGAGTGACTGGATTGGGCTCTATTTGTAGTCATCAAACGCCATTATTTGTCTAAATAATAATAATAATAATAAATAATGAAAATTAATAAGTTAAAAGAACATCCTTTATGGTTATTTCATCTATATATCTTTCAAAGATGTTTTAAAAAATTATCTCTCTCTCTTTCCCTCTCTCTGTCTCTGTTATTTGTTTCACTATATGATTCTACTAGATCATTAAATCCAAGCCTGAGGCCTATAAATATTTAAGCACCACTGAATTACAATGTGCTTTGATCCTAAAAGTAGAAATATTATTCTGTGATATTTCTTTTTTTTTTTACATCTTTATTGGAGTATAATTGCTTTACAATGGTGTGTTAGTTTCTGCTTTATAACAAAGTGAATCAGTTTTACATACACATATGTTCCCATATCTCTTCCTTCTTGTGTCTCCCTCCCTCCCACCCTCCCTATCCTACCCCTCCAGGCGGTCACAAAGCACCCAGCTGATCTCCCTGTGCTATGCGGCTGCTTCCCACTAGCTATCTACCTTACATTTGGTAGTGTATAAATGTCCATGCCACTCTCTCACTTTGTCACAGCTTACCCTTCCCCCTCCGCATATCCTCAAGTCCATTCTCTAGTAGGTCCATGTCTTTATTCCTGTCTTACCCCTAGGTTCTTCATGACATTTTTTTTTCTTAAATTCCATATATATGTGTTAGCATACAGTATTTGTCTTTCTCTTTCTGACTTACTTCACTCTGTATGACAGACTCTAGGTCTATCCACCTCATTACAAATAGCTCAATTTCATTTCCTTTTATGGCTGAGTAATATTCCATTGTATATATGTGCCACATCTTCTTTATCCATTCATCCGATGATGGACACTTAGGTTGTTTCCATCTCTGAGCTATTGTAAATAGAGCTGCAATGAACATTTTGGTACATGACTCTTTTTGAATTATGGTTTTCTCAGGGTATATGCTCAGTAGTGGGATTGCTGGGTCATATGGTAGTTCTATTTGTAGTTTTTTAAGGAACCTCCATACTGTTCTTCACAGTGGCTGTATCAATTCACATTCCCACCAGCAGTGCATGAGTGTTCCCTTTTCTCTACACCCTCTCCAGCATTTACTGTTTATAGATTTTTTGATGATGACCATTCTGACTGGTGTGAGATGATATCTCATTGTAGTTTTGGTTTGCATTTCTCTAATGATTAATGATGTTGAGCATTCTTTCATGTGTTTGTTGGCAATCTGTATATCTTCTTTGGAGAAATGTCTATTTAGGTCTTCTGCCCATTTTTGGATTGGGTCGTTTGTTTTTTTGTTATTGAGTTGCATGAGCTGCTTGTAAATTTTGGAGATTAATCCTTTGTCAGTTGCTTCATTTGCAAATATTTTTGTGATATTTCTTCTTTTCCATCTATCCCTTTCTTTTCCACTCTCCCCTCATCTCACTCTTGAAAATTACCAAGTTCATTGTCTTATCCATCCTTATAAAATTTTTGTTGCTAGTAAGATGCTATGCCATAATCTACCTTCAAGAATTTTGTCAAAGTTGAATTATATTATCCTCCAAAATGTTCCCAGGTTATGTGAGAACCAGAAAACTGGAAAATCATAGCTTTAATGAAAGCTTTGTTTTGGGGGTTATAATTTAAGAACCTGTGTATTGATAGTACATATAATGTGCTTAGCTGTTGGTTCAGTAACATTCCTGATAAGATCTATGAAGATCAGAACCATGGACAGGGCATGCTCCCCCATTTTATGTCCATAGTTGTAGGTGAATAGAAAATATTTCATTTCAGCAAGAGAAATGAGAGAGATGTGTAGTAATAATTTGTGCAATTATAAAATATTTTTGAAGACATTACTCCTGTGTGTTCTGGATGTTAAAATTTTGACATACTCACAAAATTGCGAAACAATTAAGAATGATGGCAAGAATAGTGATTGGAAATTAATCATTGCTAAAAACCTAGAAGTGGCATATTGATTTGCACTAAGAAAAATTTAAAAGTACAATGCCACAAGTACCTGGTTGCCTAACTTCTGCAGAGCTGATTTAGCACATGAGGGGGCAGTAAATTTAACAGAACTTTTCATAAAAAAGAGATGTGCATGGAACATCAAAAATACTGCTTAATAAATTGAACTACTTTAGAATTCCTATGACCGTTCTCTCGTTTATAATTTAGTGGGCAAATTCTGACAGAAAAAAACTTGCAGGAATATATGTATAATTATCATCTACTTCCTAGGAAAACAGTATGAGATATGCACTTTTTGAGAAAGTAGCAGACTATAAAATTAAGTATAAGTGCAAAAGACTTGGATTATTTTTACTGTAGTGTTATACAATAGCATGAATACATATTATTATAAAGTACTGATAATTAACAACTCTCTGTTTCACTGTGTTTTATGGATAGTTTTCAGGTTTAACCGTTGTTAGAAATTACTGTAAGGGCAAAATTTAGGAAAACATTTGTTTAACATACCTTGCTTCTGAAAACTTGAAAAGATTTACTCACCGAAGTAAATGTCATGTAGAATCATTTTGTTTGATTTGAGGAACAATCATGAAAGGATATTATTTATTGATATTATGTGGTTTTAACCCAAGTGATATCTTTATCTTTATATGGCTCTTTTCCATCTATTAGGGAGTGAAGATTTAGCAAAATATATATATATATATATATATATATATATATATCAAAGATCAAGAAACAAAACGAAACACAAAACAAAACAAAAACCTGATGTGTGTCTCTTTAAGTATCTAACCTTATTGGGAGGTATTTATTACCTTTTTCATAAACACTTTAAATGTATTTGTATGCTTTATGCCTACCAAACAGCATACACTGAATGTAGTAATGACTGTTCTTATGTCATTACGAAAACCAGCTTTGTTCATTTGTTCACCTAAAATTGCCTCTGTTTCCCTCAGGGCTCTCAGTTTTTTTAGCTTCTAACTCAGGAATACCACTCTGCATATCTACCTCATCCTTATTATATGCATAATTTTAAAGATAATTTTACGCTTTTTCTCCCCACTTATCTTGCACTAAATTCTATGGTGCTACTTGATTCAAAGAGAGGTTTATAAGAAGTTTTCAGATGGTTGAGGGTACTATATACCTGTCATCTAAGTAATACTAGAATTACTTAAATATAAGCTAGTCGTGCATATTTAAAAATTTTATTACACTCAAATTACCTGACATAAATGCGAGAAAATAATTACTGAAAAGAAAATATATACAGACACCCATTTATATTTATCACTGGAAAACAAACTGAGATTAATGACTTAAGAACAAGAAATATATTAATTTTAAAATTAATGTTAACAATCTGTTATAAAGCCTCTGAACGGAATACTTTTATATCCCTTATTAGAAGAATCAGTCAGTAATTATTGTGCATGAATTCTACAGCAACGTTTGCCACTTGACTTACCACTTGGTGGCAGTCATGTGTTTGGTATCCGAAGGCCAATTTGCTTCTTTTCTGTTGCGTGGGGTTTAGATGCTTTAAAAATATAGTCGTTTGCAAATATTTGCAATTGAAGCAACTGACAAAGGATTAATCTCCAAAATTTACA
This sequence comes from Orcinus orca, assembly GCF_937001465.1. Taxonomy (NCBI): domain Eukaryota; kingdom Metazoa; phylum Chordata; class Mammalia; order Artiodactyla; family Delphinidae; genus Orcinus; species Orcinus orca. Next base: position 126,275,148 of record NC_064563.1, read on the forward strand.
AGCAGCTCGTGCAGCTCAATAACAAAAAAACAAACAACCCAATCCAAAAATGGGCAGAAGACCTAAATAGACATTCCTCCAAAGAAGATATACAGATTGCCAACAAACACATGAAAGAATGCTCAACATCATTAGTCATTAGAGAAATGCAAATCAAAACTACAATGAGGTATCATCTCACACCAGTCAGAATGGCCATCATCAAAAAATCTAGAAACAATAAATGCTGGAGAGGGTGTGGAGAAAAGGGAACCCTCTTGCACTGTTGGTAGGAATGTAAATTGATACAGCCACTATGGAAAACAGTATGGAGGTTCCTTAAAAAAATAAAAATAGAACTACCATACAATCCAGCAATCCCACTACTGGGCATATACCCTGAGAAAACCATAATTCAAAAAGAGTCATGTACCAAAATGTTCATTGCAGCTCTATTTACAATAGCCAGGACATGGAAGCAACCTAAGTGTCCATCAACAGATGAATGGTTAAAGAAGATGTGGCACATGTATACAATGGAATATTACTCAGCCATAAAAAGAAACGAAATTGAGTTATTTGTAGTGAGGTGGATGGACCTAGAGTCTATCAAACAGAGTGAAGTAAGTCAGAAAGAGAAAAACAAATACCGTATGCTAGCATGTATATATGGAATCTAAGAAAAAAAAAAAGAAAAAGGTCATGGGGGGCCTGGGGGTAGGACAGGAATAGAGACACAGACTTACTAGGGCGTGGACTTGAGGATATGGGGAGGGGGAGGGGTGGGCTGTGACGGAGTGGGCGAGCGGCATGGACAGGTATACACTACCAAACGTGAGGTTCATGGCTGGTGGGGGGTGGCCGCGTGGCACAGGGAGATCAGCTTGGTGGTTTGTGCCTGCCTGGAGGGGTGGGATGGGGAGGGTGGGAGGGAGGGAGACGCAGGGGGGAGGAGACATGGCAGCATATGTGTATGTGTGGCTGATTCGCTTTGTTGTGGAGGAGAAACTGACACACCATTGTGGAGCAATTGTACTCCAGTAAAGATGTTAAATATATATACATTCGATCTTAGGCAAATTAAACTTGTTATAGGGAGAATAATATCCATTAACAGGACTAATTATTGCTATATATGTTAAGTATATATTACATGCATATTTTCCCCGGCTTTACTGAGGTATATAATTGACAAAATTGTAAGATATTTAAAGTATACAAAGTGGTTATTTGATATAACGTTACATTGTGAAAGGATTCCCTCCATCGAGTTAATTAACTCATCACCTCACACAGTTAACTTTTTTTTTTGAGAATATTTAAGTTCTACTATCTTAACAAATTTCAGTTATACTTAAAAGGTCATCAACTATAGCCACCATGTTATACATTAGATCCTCAGATCTTATTTGTCTTACAATTGAAAGTTTGTAGCTTTTTGCCAGCCTCCCTATTTCTCCTACCTCTAACCCCAGGCAACCACCATTCTACTCTGTTTCTATGAGTTTAGTTTGTTTAGGATTCCACATATGATTGAGATCATATAATATTAATATTTGTCTTTCTCTGCCTGGCTTATTTCATTTAGTATAATGCACTGCAGGTTCATCCATGTTGTCATAAATGACAGGATTTCCTTCTTTTTTTTCTTTTGCTGTACGCGGGCCTCTCACTGCTGTGGCCCCTCCCGTTGCGGAGCACAGGCTCAGGACGCGCAGGCTCAGCGGCCATGGCTCACGGGCCTAGCCGCTCTGTGGCATGTGGGATCTTCCCAGACCGGGGCACGAACCCGTGTTCCCTGCATCGGCAGGCGGACTCTCAACCACTGCTCCACCGGAGAAGCCCCGTGGATTTCCTTCCTTTTAAAGGCTGAATAGTATTCCATTGTGTATCTATAGATATATGCACAAGTATATATCTATCTATATCTATATATGTATCTCAAATATTTCTTTTCCCATTCATTCATGTAGGGGCACTTAGGTTGTTTCCATACCTTGGCTATTGTGAATAATACAGCTATGAACATTGAAGTGCACATATCTCTTTGAAATAAGTATTTTATTTCCTTTGGGTATATGCCCAGAAATGGAATGGCTGGGTCGTGCTGTAGTTTTATTTTTAATCTCTTGAGGAACCTTTAGACTATTTTACATAGTGACTGTACCAATTTACTTTCCCACCAAGAGTGTACAAGTGTTCCCTTTTCTCCGCATCCTGGCCAACATTTGTTATCTCTTGTCTTTTTGATAACAGACATCCTTACAGATGTGAGGTGATATTTCATGGTGGTTTTGACTTGCATTTCCCTAGTGCTTAGGGATGCTGAGTACTTTTTCATGCATTTGTTGGCCACTTGTATGTCTTCTTTGGAAAAATGCCTATTTAGGTCTTTTGGTCATTTTTTAATTGGGTTACTAGTTTTGTGTGTGTGTGTGTGTGTGTGTTTGCTATTTAGTTGTGTAAGTTCTTTTTATATTTTGGATATTAACCCTTTATCAGATATGTGGTTTGCAAATATTTACCCCCATGCCATAGGTTGCATTTTAAAAAATGAAGTGTAAACATTATTTTTAAAAGATTTAAAAAGAGATTTTAGCTTTTAAACTCATTCCTTGGTGATTGTTTCAATTTTACATAAGATTATTTTCATCCTTAACCCAACAGTCAACTAACCCATGTGTGTATTCAACCTGGACATAAAACACTCCAGAAGTCTTTGGTATCTTTGATGATAAAAATATGTCACATATGTTGGTTCTTGGAGACCTGAAAACTTCCATACTCTGAGGATTCCTGGGATTTCTCTGAAAATTCTTATATACCTACTTTTCCAATTAGGTACAAAGACCTATTTAGGTGCTAATCCTAAAATATTAACGGATTTTCTTTTCTGGGAATTCTTTTTTTCTGGTCTCAGTTAAGTGTGAGAAATAGTTGTTGGTTTTGTCCATCACTTCCTTCTAGACTTAGTTTTGATTTTAATCCCCTCTGCCTTGTCATCTGTGTAATCCCCATGACGTATTGCTCACAGTCAGGAAAAATGCTGACTTTCCTTACTATGGAAACTTTCTGCTGATAGCTTCAATAACAAAAGGTGTTCTACCATTCTTCTGTTTCCCATAAAGTTCCAGTTTACATTCCTTTTAAGTTTAACATCATTCAAAGTTCCCAGAATATGGTTTCAAAATTTTTGATTAGTCAAAAATATATTTTTCTTACCTCCTTGGAATCAGTGTAAGCCATTTTAATTTAACATGCCGTTTTCTTTCTGCATAGATATTTTAATCAAATTAATTCCTGAAATGATCAATACCCAAGTATTTATATTGTTTAGATAAAATCAGAATATTAGGGTTCTTCTTGTTTTTGTCATGACACTGATATCAAGTGTACTTAAAGTGGAATTGTTTCAGTGTACTTTTTGCATGCAAATAAAGTTTGACCTCACCATCTATGGACAAGAATAGAATGTATTCTATTTCTTGTGGAATAGAATGTATTCCACAAGAAGTTATATGTTTTACTTTTTTCTTGAAATTAGTAACTTGAGTCATGATACATATTCTCTTTGCTACGTAGAAATAGTAACCAGAAATAACAATTGCTTTTTTTTTTGATGTTCAGTAATAGAAGTTAAATCTGGTGATCATACTGAATATCATTTTCAATATACATGCCCGGCCTTCTAAAATAAGGTATAATTTCTATATAGAGTACTGGAAAGTACACACTGTATTTAATAGCATACGTAGGTTCATAATTTTCACATACACCTTGAAAAATAAATTAGAAATTCTGAGTAAATTTATGTGTAGGTTTAATATTTTAGAGCATTATGTATTCATTATTTCATATTAATTCATAACATTTTCATGCTAATTATGAATGGTCTATTGATATACAGCCCTTAATGAAGAAGAGGAGTATTGAGTAGTTCTATAAAGTAGTCATAGAGGTTTCACTAATATTAGCCTAAAGCAACCTTATTAATATTGGAAAAATTAACAATCACCACTTGAATAAAATGTCTGTTGGGCTTTCCTGCAGTAATTATCTGTGCACTTATTAACATTATACTATGTGTCAGAAAAACACCTTGCTCAGTAGGTAGCATGATTAGTGAAGGAACAAGATAAGAGTCCTGCTCTCATGAAATTTGCAGTGTAATAAGGAAAACAAGTAACAAGAAAAGGCTAGAATGTGTAATGATAAGAAAAAGAACCAGACACTATGTGAGCAACTAATGTAAGTATCAAACTTAGTTTGGAGGCAAGATCATGGAAAACTCTCTGTAAGAACATATAATATGCAATGACATATCGTTTAAATGGGCATACGCATATGAAAGAAATTTAAATTTCAATTTGAATAAACTTTTTTCCTAGAAAGTGTTTCAAGTATTGATTTTTTTCCCCCCAAGGAGAACTTTTCTGTTAAAACACTCTGCAAAGTTGCTGATTTTCAATTTTATAATAACTCTATTCAGTGATGACATTACTTATTTGCACATTATCCACGGTGTGAACTATATGTGCACTATTTTTTTTTCCCTGACCTCTTAGCCCAGGGTTTCCCTAAGACTTAATGAGTATCTGGAATAGTAGGAGTTTAAAATATATATATATATATATATTGGGGTATAATTGTTTTACAATATTGTGTTAGTTTCTACTCTACAGCAAAACTACAGCAAAGTGGAGTTCCCTGTGCTATACAGCAGGTTCTTATTAGTTATCTATTTTATACATATTAGTGTATATATGTCAATCCCAATCTCCCAATTCATTCCCCCCTCTCTGCATTTGCCCCCCACCCTTGGTGTCCATACGTTTGTTCTCTGGAATAGTAGGAGCTTTTAAGCAGAGTTAAGAATCCTTGATCCATAAGATTACTACCTTATATGAAATGCCTGACCTGATAGCTGTTATTGTGCTGAGAATTTAAATGAATGATAAATAAATTGCACAGCAGATTATTTTCCAATTCAAATAGATATTCAGTAATAAGTAAATTGCAGCTAATGGTACTTTAGTTCCATATTTTACTTTTATAGTTTTATAGTATCTATGTTTATAAAGACATAACATCCTCTATAGTATATTACAATTTTAAAAGTAAAGCATTGTAGCAAAAGAGTTTTCAAGTAATTTCCACATATCCACCTGGTAAGTCAAAATAGGACATCAAATCAAAATAGGACACCAATTATTCAAACATCTTTTGTCTTATGTAATCTTATGACAGGTATACAGGGGAAAAAAAGGAGATGAAGTATTGAAATGCTTTGGTAGCAGAGATAAACATAGCTTTATTTTTTTTTACCAATTTAAATTTTCATTAGAACTTAATGAAATATAAATGTTTCTGTATTTTATATTTTCAGTTTTGACAAGTAAGAAGTACCTGGGATTGAAATATTCAAGAAGTTTGCAAGGGAATTAAATCCATAGTTTTATTTATTTCTTTTCTGATTGAATAATATTTAAATTAATTATTATTTTATATGTAAATTAAATTGACAGGTATTGAAAAAAGACATCAGTAGATGCACCTAGTCCATTTTATTATTTCTAAAAATCCTACATTAAATTCATTACTTATTAAACTCTCCAGAGAGATCTAAAATTATAAATTAAAAAGGAGTCAAGTGCTGAATACACTTCTAAATCAATTAGGACCTTTATACTGAATGTAACAGAAGATTCAAATAACACTGGTTATATGATTAAAGGAATTAATTGACTCACTTAATTATAAAGTATAGAGGTATAATTGTATATAGATACAGCTTTATCCAGCAGCTTCATCTCTGGATTTGAGTGGAAAATTCACCCCTCCATCTCCCCACAACTGTTTGTTTGCATAGTTCATTTCTACCCTACATTCAGATCTCAGCTCAGAGGTCCATATCTCTGAGGACCACCCATCACCAACCTCTATCTTTACTGGACTAGATCAAGTCCCTTTGTTACATATCCTCACAACAGCCTTTATTGTTGTTTTTTTTAATTGTGTTTATTAGTAAAGCAATATACTTATTATGAGGGTTTATAATTAATTATTTTCTTGCCTGGGATATCATAGCCATGTAATCTGCACTTATGGAGTTAATGAATGCTTAAAAGAAATCAAGCATCTATCATCATTCTTAACGTATCTAGTCACCATGAGCATGAATCCTCTGAATGTTGCTTTCTCTTGGACTTTGTTCACTGTCTGTCATTGCATCTTTCTCTGATGAAATCCTGTCATCCCTCATGAAACTTCCCTGATTGGTACCCCTCATACACACACAAAAAAATACCCTCTGTCTTTTAAACCTAGAGAGGTATTACCTCTTTCTTTTGGCATTGATCATAGTCATATATAGTCTAGATATTTGAGGACATGTGTTATACTCTCTACTGAATCATTGAATTTGGAGAGTATGAATTGTGTCATCTTTCAATTTTCCATGGTGAGAAATTCACAGTTATCAATAAATATGTTTGAATTCATAAATACATTAAATGAAAGATGTGCTCCTCTTATTTAAAGTTTGAATGTTTGATATTTTTCACAGCTATCAATGTTTCCTTGTAAATATGAAAGGGATTTGTATCTTGATTCTACAAAATCATGGTCAAATACTTGCAAATTAAACACTATGAAAGAATTATCCTCTCAAAACAACAAATAGATTTTTATTACATAATAGTCTCCTCACATCCATTTGTAAGTAAAATAAAATGAGATAAATTCAGTTCCCTTTTATGATTCCTAGTATTCACACGAAGATAGATATTAGGCAACTTCATGGGTCCTCTTTCCCATAAGATAGAATCTCATAAAGTCAGTAGATATATATAAGATCTAAAAAACAAAGATCTAAACCAAATAAAATATAAAGTGAAAATGATTCTCTATGTTTTGACAATGGTCCTTTATAAAAATATGTTTTGTCAGAGATTTTTTTTTGTCAGAGATTTTTGATATCCAAAAATATCTATCATCATTAATAGATAAAAGTGTCAATTTTGATAAATGAGAGAAAACTATTTTCAAGATAATTTATATTATATCTTTGTATTTATACTTACTAGTTTTATCTTCACTTATGAAACTTGGTAATTTCTTTGTAAGTACTAAAGTACAATTTTATCTGAGTACAGTGCTCAGGTAAAGTAATTATCGATACAAACTGTTGAAAGATAACTGTTTTCTACTTTTGTAGGCATTTTCAAAATAAAATCTATTAAACTTGGGAAATTTGGATTTAAGTTATGACAGTGTAGTATTTATAACACACTTTATTCAGGATTGTTTAGGTCACAGCATAGCTGATGACCTAATAAACATACATAATAGCAAACTCTCAAGTTCAAGTAATATCCACAGACATCATTTTGTCCTGTGTGTGTGTGAGTGTGTGCATTTTACAAATCAAGTTTGGAGCCTTCATGTTTTCCCTGTAACCCATAATATCAAAACAACAACAGAATCTTTACCCTAGGCACTTTGGCAGAGTTGGTTTAGGATAGAAAGCTAGAGTTAAGCAAACAGTCTTGTTTTAACACAATTTCTCTATCATATTTGTTCTTTTTTAATGATTCTTTTTTGTTTTGTTTTCCTTAGGGCCAAACCTGTTAACCTGAGAATTCTGCTCATTATTTATGTTTCTATCCCTGGTTTCTCTGCTTTCTGAGTCATTAATTGCTGATTGATATTTAATCCTATTTCTGGAGGCACATGGTTGGTATTTTCAGGAGAATGAGCAGAAATAATACAGCTGTAATGGACATGACTACCTAATTCCATAATCCTTTCATTAGTCAGGCATCCCATTTAGTAGAGGATTTAATCCTGCAGAGAGCCCTGAGGGATCAGGTCACACTGTCACTGTGGTTTCAAATTTTTTAAGGTTTCATATCATTTTTTGTTTTTGTTTTTTTTGTTGTTGTTGTTTTTGTTTTGTTTTTAACATCTTTATTGGAGTATAATTGCTTTACAATGGTGTGTTAGCTTCTGCTTTATAACAAAGTGGATCAGTTATACATATACATATATCCCCATATCTCCTCCTTCTTGCATCTCCCTCCCTCCCACCCTCCCTATCCCACCTTTCTAGGTGGTCCCAAAGCACCGAGCTGATCTCCCTGTGCTATGCGGCTGCTTCCCACTAGCTATCTACCTTACGGTTTGGTAGTGTATATATGTCCATGCCTCTCTCTCGCTTTGTCACAGCTTACCCTTCCCCCTCCCCATATCCTCAAGTCCATTCTCTAGTAGTTCTGTGTCTTTATTCCTGTCTTACCCCTAGGTTCTTCATGATGAAAAGTTCTACCTAACTACTTTCTATAACAAGCTGTGGCTATAGGTAAGGTGGGACTTAAAACTCACAGCATATTTAAATATTTCAGAGCAAATGATAGCATAATTGTGAACATTGTGACTACTCGTTATCTTACATTTCAACTCAGAAGTAGAACTTTCAATTCCTGTTAAAATCAGAGCCCCAACTTCCAAATCTCTGAGTAAGTCTCCATTTAAATGATATTTTAGCTTAATTTACAGCCTCAAGGTTGAGTTTGAATAGAGAGTTTATCTCCCAGATTAAGAATATCTATTTAATATACATTTTCTTTTCTCCTTATCAAAGCACATGTTCTGTTGGGCAGCAATCAGTTCAAGGTTTACAGTTCTCCAAATTAATTTGAGACCAACATTTTAAGAAATTTGAATTAAATGTAAATTCATTTTGCTGTACAGGTATATTATCCTAATGAAGAACATTAATAAAAAATAAACTTTATTCATCAAATCATGCAATGTGGTATGGTTTAAGTGGGGTTTTTTAAACAGTATTCATATTTAGTGTTATTTATTTAGAAGTTTTAGACATTATTAAATGCTGAATTGCAGATACTGAAAGAATAGAACAGAGCTTTTGAAAGACCTGCCAATTGTTTAAAACAGTTTGAAATATTTACTCAATGCATTTTAATCCTTAAAACTAAAAGCCACATCACCATGATAAATTTACAAAATGGATATCAGTTGCCTTCGTTTAGTATAGAAGTCAGCCATAAACATTCAACATTGGGACGAAGCATAAGAAAACTATTTGGATTTACATCATTTTTTTTCTTCAAAATGATACTTAAATTTGAATTTTTTCTTAGCCAAGAAGTATTCTTCTGATGCTGTACATTAGAAATTTTACAAATTACCTATTAATTATGGAGGATAATTTATTTTAGAGCATTAGAAGAGAAGACCAAATATATTATTATATATGAAAATAAAACAGATCAAGGTGAAATCATGGAAACATTTATAATCATGAACACTTTGGTTTTGAGTTGTACATTTAATTTTAGAAGGACAGTTTTGTTATTCATTGAATAAAATGGGGGCATTTGAATAGTTTTTCCTCTTAACATTAGCGTTTCTTAACTCATGCCTATGTCAAAGCACTTTTCATGAGGGTAAAACATGTAAAATTTGAAGCTTTAGTCATTTTATTACAAACATTAGGAAGATATTCTTTCTTGTAAAAATTTGTAATAAGATGGCCATTTTCCCCTGACATAATCAACTGGAAGTTCAGAGAGTTGTTTACCTCAATTTCCTAGGGTTACCAAGTGACAGCTTCTCATATTATAATACTGATAAAGGCTTCAATCTCATGGCATAATCTGCTCAGAGCAAATCCCCTTTGTGGGTCATGACAGCAGATAATGGAAGCATTTGTAATCTCTAGATACAATTGGACTAAATGAAATTAGATTCCCAATTTCCTCCATATGAGAATATTTCCTAATGTCAGCATTTATTGACCAATAATCTGCAGGGTTGACATTGTACAAAAGAGAGAGATACACAGAGCTTTCTCATCTCTTTTAGCTTTGCCTCTAGAATGTTTAGTCTTTAAACATTTAAGCAAACTGAAAATTCAGATGTTGAGCAAACCCAATGCTAAAAGGGCTGGTGAGGAATTTTTCCCTGAGGCATTTGCAACCCATACTTCAAAAAAATTAAAATGTTTCTGTATGAAGAGGAGACAGTGCATGCCACAGCAACCATCCTCAGGCGATGCTCATCCGGGCAGACATCTGGAGCAGAAAATTTTAAGGGGGAAAAAATGTAGTTGAGGGAGAAAACAGTAGGCAAACAGTCTGTTACTCATAATCCACATAGGGTATTATGCTTTGCAACGAGCCAGTGTTCATAAAAATTAATTATCTTCCTTTGAAGAAATTATTAGATATTCCTTATAATGACTCAGTGTTGTGATCGTTCAATGTTAGGGTGGTATTATAAAATGTAAACCTTCGTGTTTTTAAGCATTGAATTTGCTAGTATCACACAGACCATCAAATTAAATTTAGGTACATTTTATGGAAGAGCATTTTAAAGATGAAGGTCAGAGAGACTTTTAACTCACATATATACATGCTAATTACGTTAGGTAAGTTTACATTTTTTTCCCTTCCAAACTGCAATTACCTTAAGAAAAAATTTAGCTGTTTTCCTCTCTTTCTGTATGTCACACAAACACAAACACACAAAATGACACTATCACCTAAACAATGCCATCGTCTACATTCTGTTTCTTCTAGAAGATATTGTGTTTGAGCTAAATATATATATATATATATATATATTTAATGTTGCAAAATGCCTCTACTGAAGAAGGGTTAAAAGCAAGATGAAAATTAAAACTGTTTTAGAAGGGACTATATCAAGTACCCAACAGATTTCTATCAACCATTTATGAATTGTAAACCATTCCCATTGGGGGTGGCATACATACTTAAAAAGTAACATTCAAAAGCATAATGTCATCTCCCAAAAGTTTAGGAAGTTTTAACTACTAAAATCATATTAACATACAAAAATATATCAGATTAATTTGCTAAAATATTTTCTAAAAAGCAAAAACCTGCATTCTGCACGAATCCCTTCCCAAAAAGAAACTTGATTTTTGTACTACACTGTTGCATATCCAGCCATTGGAAAGGCTACTTTATTTTTCTACTTCTTTTCCTGAGAGCCAGTTTGGTGGAAAGTACTTAAACTGGATTCTGGTTCTGGTTCTCTCACTAATTATCCAAATTGTCTCTGGAGAAACCCCCTAAATTATTTGCCTGACAATTTATTCGTCCGGAAAATTGTGCTATTTATAACAGTTTATAAATTTATATCTTTATATCTACTGTCTCATATTTTCCCCACATCAATCCTGTGAGATATCAGGGAATCCCCGTATCACTTAATATCAACTGCGACCCAGTAAAATATCATGACTTATTAAGGTTTTATAGTGAACTGGGGTAAGTTATCTATCTTCTGTGTCTCCATTCTCATCTGAAAAGATGGAGATAATTATATTTACTTCACAGGGTGATAAGGATTAGTTGACTTAATATTTATAAAATTTTTGTAACAGTCCTTGACACAAATAAGTACCAAATAAATATCACAATTATTAATATAATTGCTGTTATAAATGGCATCATCACATAGTATTTTTTATTTGTTGAGTATTATTAATAAATCCAAGATATATTTTGGGCTATCATGTGTCCCAAACAACTTCAGTTAAAAAGAAAAAGTCAAAAAAAAAAAAGTAAAAAAAAGTCAAAAAAAAAAAAAAAAAGAAAAAAAAGTTACCTGACTTTTAAAATGTCAGAAAAACAATGACTACAACAAAAAGTGGCATTTAAAAAATATCTTAAAAAAAATCTTGTGCTTTTGGAAATTATTTATAAAACAATTTATAAAATAGCCATAGGTTCTTCATAATTTTTCTATGAGAAAAGACCTTAACTACAACATTCTAAATGATGATAAAAGCATTGTGTAGTATTTTCACAGTTTATATACGTTGGTCCTGTTTACTTAAACGATTACGTTCTCCTATGACATGTATAGCATATAGCTGTGGCTTTTCATATTTTATAACTTTTGGAATTAAAATGCATATATGCTAATTAATTTGGCCAAGTTCACCGAGGATATGTGAGGGAGTTCAAGCTGTAACCCAGATTTATTCAGTACAAGTCGCATGTGCTTTACCCCACTGCAGTAGGGCAGATGGTGGATAGGGCTCTAATGACAAGCTGTCAGGGAAATCTTGCCAATTCCATTCATGTGAAGCATGTGCCAGGTTGTAAAGGGTTTATTCCAGGTAATTTAAGGAACTGAAATAGAGTCTCTGATTTAATTTTTCAAACGTAGTCTATGTTTTAGTAGAAAAATTTACATATTATTGAGCATCCTGTTAATCAATATCTGCTTAAACGTGTTATATTTGTGATCAATAAAATTTGGTCCTGAGGGTTCAGAAACTGAGTTCATTACTTGGTTAGCATCTACATTAATTGATAGTACAAGAAGGAAGAACAAATATTGCTAGTTGTAAAACTAAGGTCTATCTAGAAATCTAGGTTGAGAGCTTGAAGGTTAATATTATCAAATAAAGATTCAAGAATTATTAAAATTATGGATCTCAGAAAAAGACTGTAGAAATTCATTCCTTCATTCAATCAGCCATTATACTACAATTGCTGTGTACCTATTGAATTCTGGAACTATATTGGGTGACAGAAATACAAAGACAGTATGTAAGAAGTATACTGACAAATGCTTACTGGTCATTTGTTTTTAATATGTAACTAAGAGCTGAGGCTTTTGGAATCATCACCAAGGGAAAGAAGTGTATAGGAAGACATAAGAATAAGAAATAAGAATAGCAGAAGAAATTACTGAAGACAAGATATACAGAAAGATAATTTTCCCTGTGTATTTTAGACTCTCTTATTTAAATAAATAAATAAGAGAATAATACCAGATGAACTATCAGCTAAGACATCATAAATACCTAAATTAATGCTTCATACACAGAAGTATTTTTGAGATAAAGCACAGAATCTTAAAAGAGATACAGAAAACCTGTAAATCAGATGCTTCCAAGATTTTAAAAACCAAAGAAAATAATCTAATGTCAGCTCAGGCAATGGTTGCATGAAACTCAGTATTCCGGACGTTCAATATTTCTATCAGTAAAGAGCAAAAGTCTTAGAACCACAGGAAGAAATAATTCCGAACACATACATATGTTCCAGGCCATCTGAAAATTAGAGTTACATCTTTTTACAAAATTATAAAATACTGTTAATTCTTTGTAGGGGAAATATTATAGCTCATAACGTTTAGAAGAGCTTCAAATACTACTGATTGAAATGTGTTTGGTGCAGTATTACCCTTTTTGGTGTTTTAAGAAGTACAGACATGCTTGAGCTAACCAGTTGATGAGAATTTATTTTATTAAGTCTTCAAAGCTGTACTCCATATTACGGTTAGCTAGCTTTGGCTTTGGTGCTGACACCTAGTCCTGACATTAGTGGCCTCAGTGGTGTAGTCATATGACCATCTAATGAGAAATACCTGAGACCATATTTTTTTTTTTAGAAGTCTAGGGCCATTTGCCAGCACTCAGATGCTGATTAGAAGATGGAAATGTAAATGGCTGGCAAAAGCCACAGCTTGCTCCCTAGGTAATAAAGCACACATATGTTTGGGAGACTGGTAACAGAAAGATAGAGAAGGGGTGGTTTCTATTCAAGGAAAGTAAGAGTCTATCTTACATGTAAACAAAACAGCATCAAGAAAGAGAGAGAGAAACAGTTCTAATTCCAAGATGCATGAGTGAACCACATAGGAAATGCTTTTTAATGTCTATATCCCTTCACCCAATTCTGTCTTAATTGATCTGGGATGGAACCCAAGCACTGGTATATTTTAAATGCTTCCTGAGTGATCTAATGTGCAACCAGAGTTAATAACTTGGGTCTAGAATAAAAAGTGTTTTTCTGACAGCCCATATTAATGTGAGACCAGATCAAAGTTGGTGGAAAGTCCTAGAAGGGCACAGAATATCTTATTTTCAGCACTTTTAAAAGGCTTCAGCTAGCCAGCCAAAATACTAAATTCCTTTCAATATGAAAGGAAATTTTTTAGTTCTACCTATAAGGAAAGAAAAATAAAACTTAGTGGAAGGAATAGATACACCAAAAACCATAGTGATTGCAAATGTTTGGTTAGTTTACATTTGACAAATTGAAGTAAGACAAATACATGATCTGTGCATATTGTCATACGCCACTGTAAACTCTCAAGGACTTTGCTGTTTTTCTTTTTAGAAGAAGATGGGATTTTGTTATGAACTATGTGAATTTTTCAGGGAAAAAATGTCACCTTTAAAAATTTTATTTTGAATTAAATTTACATATAACCTCCATATGAAATTCCAAAATTATATTTAAATGCCACAAAAGAGGACATGCTCTATCACAGTATTTCTTTGCAGTATCTGTTAACTTTATTGATTAATTGTTTCCCCAACTTCTCTTTTGTATTGAATCCATGACAAGTAATGTGCCTCTTCGGTAACAGGCAGAGCCAGAAGTCGTCAAAATTCTTCAATCACCATCTAAAATAAGTTGAGAATACCCAGTATCCAAGGAAGGTACAACTTGCAAGAACAATGTTGTGGAGATTGAAAGAGTGTTGAGAAACATCTTGGACTACTTCTTAGCATGTTTCTCCACTTTTCTATTTGCCAGCCACATTATTCATCACAACAACATTCCATGGACATGCATTCCTCCAAGCTTCTGCTACTCTCTCTGCTTGGATATCTTTTCCCTCCCTGTATCACTCATTCTTTATTCAGAGATCAAATATTAAAACCTTATGAACACTTCTCTGTATATCGCTCTCCACTTCCATGGACAAGATAATTGACTAACTCCTTTGTGTTTCCATGAACTTTCTCAGTTTTATCACACGGTTTGTTTATGTAAGATTGATGACGTATATGTTAAGTGTCTGAACCATCATGTTTTTGCTATTTTTTTGTAAGTTATTTGAGAACATGAATGTGCCTTCTCCTTTGACATAATCGTACATGTTTTCCCTGTTGTTGGGTGTACGTGAGAAGTTGCTTCATCACCCAAAGAGACGTATAAATGGCATAAAGCTCCAGCGGCTAGATATGCCATCTCTTTAGTAAGATTATTGGAAAGAGACATGAAGGTAATATGGGTCACATTTTCCCTTTCCTTTGTTCCAAAATACCAGAAGTTGCCTCTTTAAACATGTGCCTAAATGTTTCACTTCACCACTTTCCCAAAATTATGTTGCAAATATCAGAGATCGTAGATATTTGTTTATTTTATACTTTTATTTCTCAGATATTTTTCCTATGAAACCCTCAGTTGCATAATTCCTTTCTCTCTTAAAGAGAGAGAGAGAGAGAAAGAGAAAGGAAGTTAGGGGGATGGTAGATGAGAGATAGGAAGATGGGAAGATGGGTAGAGAGGTAAATGGTGGTTAGTTTATGAGACATAAGAAGAAAGGAAGGACAGTAAGTAGGTAGAGGGTAGGATGTGAGATTTGAGTAGATAGATGGTAGATGTGGTGGCTTTAAAATATGCCCCTACATTTTTGGATAGTTCTCCTTTCAAGTGATGGAGGCTAATTCTCTCCCTTTTAGAGTGGCTTGTACTTAGTGACTCACTTCTAGCAAACAGAATAGAGCTGAAAAGACAATGTGCTATTTTGGAAACTAGGGGACAAAAGGCACTGAGACTTCCTCCTCACCTGCTCTCTCTGAGATCCTCATTTTGGGGTATATTAGCTGCCACAGAATAGGAGGACAGAAGCACCCTATGAAGGGTCTCATGTAACCAGTAACTGAGGTTCCCTGACCCCAGCCATGTGAGTAAGCGATTTTGGAAGTGAATTATCCAAGTGACATCCTGATTACAACTTCAAGAAATGCCTTGGCCAAAACGACCTGGTTAAGCCACCCCTGAGTTCTTGATCCCAGAAACTGTTTGATAAATATTTGTTGTTTTAAGCTATTCTGTTTGGATTATTTGATATGGAACAATAAATAGTATACTAGATGAGAGATAAGTAGGTGGATGATAGATGAGAGTTGGAAACATGGGAAGATACAGACAGCTTTGTAAATAGAAAGATATATTACAGAATTATGTTTATAAATTTATAAATATATGTAATGATAGAACTCTGGCTGCACTTTTAAATAAATTAGTTGTAGCACAAGTGTATTTTTTGGTAATAACCAATTTCACATAAATCTGCACTATTTTTCTTTTTCTCACCTATTTCACATTTCCTACCTTTTCTGGATATTCACCATAATTACACTGAATTACAAGGAACAATGAATCAATAAAAAGTTATTAGTCCAGTGTAATTTCCTTATTCAGTATTTGGTTCCAATTCTTTAATTTCAAAAATACATTTTTTAAAAAACTTTTGGTAGATGACTGGTGTTGACTGATATTTCCACTACTTTTAATAGCTTGTACATTTAATGACAACATCATTGTTATCACCCATGTGAGCCACTTTAGCTTATCTGCCTAATGTTACCATTTCTGTGACTGAATCTTCTGATCCCTCTATTTTATTTTCAGCACTACATTCAAACTTGCTATAGTTTTGTTAAAGCCATTGATTAGACATTAAACATGTACATTAAAAATTTATAGAATTGAAAGATGTAAGTCTTGACCTCAGTTTATCTTTTGGAGTACAATGGATGCAAACTTTATTCGTGGCTGGGGAGACTCAGAATTCTAAGGCCAAATAGCTAGTATGTGTCTAGTCTTTGAATAATGGGCCCACTTTCCATTGTTCTGTCACTACAGCAAAGTTTAATATGTTAAAGAATGTTAATTAAACAGAGAGATTTTGGTTGTTTGACTCTTTTAGAGAAATCTGGTACAGACAAGAAGAAAATTCAAAATGAATCTTTGAATTTAATTTAAAAGTTAAAATCCATTTCATTCTGGAACATCTGTGTTTCACTAACTGTGCTTTTGATGAATGAAAATCTACCTAAGTATTCCTAAAATAATTACTGTGAAAGTGAAATATAACTACCCTGTAATTTATGATGAATTATTTTTTATCCCCTGAGCAACTTTGTGTTGAATGAAATGAGTAACCATGTAATCATATTGTTTATTGTAACCAATGCTTGCTCTATGTAGATTCATATTGCTGTGTAATTACAGTATTAAAGTATAAAGTAGGATAAATGCAAATTCATTCTTATTCACACCTGCTTTTCTTCGATTGTCCAGTTGAATCTGATTAAATTTGAGGAGTATTTTTTTCTGCTAATGCTCATTACTGCACAATAGTCTTCTCTCTCTCTCTCTCCATCTCTCTCTCTCTCTCGTTTTTTTTTTTTTTTTTTTTTAATATGGGTTTAAACTGACTTTAAAGTCCTACAGTTGCAGGGGGAATGGATAGACAGAGGGCTGACAGAATGGGATAATGAGAAGGAAAAGGTTTGTGTATATGAGAGAGAGAGAGAGATCTTGGAGGTTTTGTTCATGCAATTAAATAGAAATTACCATTCCCCATGTGTGTATGGAGTTCCCTGAGGTGAAGAAAGACAATATTATTTCCATTTTAGGGTATAAATCCTCAGGAGGTGAGAGTCTGACTTTCTGGTCCATATGCTTAGCTCTTCCCCATGCTTTGACTTCAACTTCTCATAAAACAGCAATCTTTCTTTAGACTAAGGAAATGTGTAATGGTAACTGAAATTATGATCTCTAAGTCACTTTTCTTTGCTTTCTATCCATTTAAGGTTAGTTATCGATACCTTTTTATCACTTAAAGAATATTACTGTCTTTGAGTAACTTTACTTTTTCCCTTTATAATCTTTCAGTGCTCTTCTAAATGTTCCTTGATTCACAGAACAAATTGTCGTGCTTAAGAGTCCCTGCTCTCTTATGAATGTATGGAGTCCACTGAGATTATGGCTTACTCCGTTTACCAGAATGCTGTGTTCTCAAATTAGAAATTAAGACTTTGATTAAACTTGTACTTCATCTTAGATAATAGCATGTAGTCTACTTGGAAAAAAAAATCTTTTCAGATACTAAAATAAATGTCGATATATCTACTGGGTTGGTTGAGTCTCTGAATAGAAGAGTATCTACAAGTTCGGATAATGGTCATTTCTGAGAAAACCTTTATTTCCCCATGACCTTCTAACTCCCTTTATCTTATCTTTCCCAATTATGTGGTAAAGAATAGTAATAATAAGAATAATAATAAATCAAACTGATAAAGTAATTTTATCCAGGAGGTACATTTTGTTAAATGTATATTTTGTTTTCTGCACCTGGAACCAATCCTTTCTTCAATAACCCAATATTCCAACCTTTTCAACTGATATTCCACAAGAGAATTAAGTTTTATAGAAAATTATTTGAGTAATTCTCTCAAGCATGGTATGTAGCTAACACATTCTTGTTGCATAAGAGAGAAGTTAATACAATGCATATAATCCCTTAGGGCACTGGAGCTCAATTCTCCCACAGAACTGTGGTTCAGAAGAGCTGCTGTACTCCCCAGATACTAAAAAAGTACCTGCCTGCCCCACCTCCCTTCTTATTTGGCCAACCAAGGCAAGTAATTGGAACTCCTCATTAAGAACTCCATTTTCAGTTACATTATAAACATTTTTTCACACTTCTGAATTTCAGATGTACCTTAGAGCCAATGTGTACATTCAGTAAAGTAGTATTTTCTTTGTTTTCTGATTAATTTTTGCTAAAATGATGATCTGTCATACAAAAAATATTTTAGTAGGGACAATAAAATTGAGTACTTTAGTACCCCATCAATACCCCCTTACAGATTTACTTCCCCCACCCCCATTCTTAAGGACTATAATATAGTGCCTTTGCAGGAAACAAGAATTTTTTCTGCAGGTAAAATATAACAACTGTTAAAATTTAAATTGGATGAAGTGTTCATAATTGAATTTTTTCTTCTATTAAATTCTTTAAATCTGTGATTTCTCCTACTTGCATTGGACTACAGAATAAAATTACATAGGATTTAACACAACAATATATACTTACTGGTTATAAGAGTAATGGATTTATATTGTATTGTTTTACACCAAGTGTACCATGCCTCTCCATGGTCTGGCATTTGAATGATTTCAAGAGCCCGAAGGCCCTCTTTTATTCTGGTTGATAATGTGCAGTAATAGGTTCAGATAGACTAATTTGTGCCTAAGTGATAGCTAATATATCTTCTTCCCAGGTAATATTTAACTTGATTAAAATGGACAGGTCAACATAAGGCATTTCCAGTGGGAATTTCAAGCACCATTGAAAGCTAATTGGGCAAGACAAAGCTTATAAGGAAGAAGGTAGACTTGGATTTGCCAAAAAACTAAATGGATGCTATGAAAAATTATATTTGCAGCAAATTTGTTACAAGTACTTTGATCCTGATCATTGCTTGCTGCCTAGGGAGTCACTTACTTTTTCTTGGAGTTTTATTGTCATTGCTCATTAGCAAACTGGAAAAAAAATCCACTTAAGTTTGTATGTAATGTGACGGCATATGCCACATATTTTTAAAATTTTCATTTGATGGAAAGAATGATTTAAAAATATATAAAAGTAGTGATCAATCTTTTTCTTTCTCACATTTTTTTTCCAACAAAGAAAAAGAAATAAGCAAACATATTATCAAGATATAAAATACATATGTCAGCAAATCTAATGTCTATACAGACCCTGGCAGGCAACATTAGTGAAGAAGGATAGAGACTCCTGCAAACCTGAGTGTGAATGACTTCTCAGAAGACATTCAAATTCATTTTTTAAAGCAATGTTGTGGACCAAACTGAACATTTCTAATAGCCATGCTATATCCACAGAGTACCTGTTTGTAATCTCTGATAGAAAATTTCAACTCTAAATTTTCACTTAATTTGTAAATATGTTATTAAGTATATTCAATTTCATCCAGTATAATTGTAAGGATTATTTTAGATGATATAAGAGTAACTAATAAATTCCCTTTCTGGTATGGTTTTATTTCATTCATATAAAAATTTGATCATAGATTTTTCTCTACAGTTATCAATATTACATGATTATAATTGCTTATTGTTTACGAGATAATATGTTCTCCACAGGTGCAGAACTAGATTAAACTAAGTGCATGATTCTTTTTAACACGTAACTCAACTATGCTGTCTCATGGGAAAAAAATAATTACTGCAGTGTGATTTTTTCTTTTTATTATATGTCATTAAAGAAAAGCTAAGTGCTATCTCTCTCTAACATAAATTAACTAGAAGTATTCTTAACAAGATAATTTTATATACTGCTGACTCTATCTTTGCTTTACTAGCTCTCCAACTATGTTCTTTAAAGAAAAAAAAATAAAAACCAGAACAAAACACTTAGATTATAGAAGATGCAACAAACACAAAAGAGCTACACAGGAAAATCTTTCAGAAAAGAGATTGAAATAAAACAAAAGAAGAGTGACAGGAATAGAATTGCTTAAAGGCTTAAGTATCATGCATTTTATAATCAAACAATTAAACAAATACAAATTCTCATTTCCATACACTCTAATTGTGTTCAGAACTTAGAGTGGAAAACTAGTAGCCAAAATTAAAGTGAAAATGAAGTCATCTTCTGTCAAACTTCCAAAACTTTTCTTTTTCTTTCTTCCCACTCCTCTCCTCACTCTTTACCTTCCCCTATCCCTGAAGAGATGTCATTTTCCTGCCACTAGGCCTGCTCCGAAACTTCCACATAAACGCTCTCGTGTATATTGATGTTCAACCTATTTATGGCATTAGAGCCTTGTCACAGCCTGGCTCTAAACTGTCAAATCTCCCAGTGCCAAAAACCACTCGAAAGCCGACTTTTCCCTCCGCTCTTCCTTGTATTCTTGACTGTATTCTTTCCATGATCTAGGGGTGTTTTTGTTTTCTCTCTAATTCTGATTGCTGAATAACTAGATTATTGCACTGCTTCTTTCAAAGTCATCCCACAATACTGTCAGTATTAATGTGAACCTCTTTTTACTACTATCACACTTTGATTCTGCACTTTTCTTATATTCTTTTGTTGTTGTTGCTGTTGCCCCTTCCCTTTCTTACATTATTTACTGAATATCAATATGGGTAGGTATGTCTCATGTCTTCAGCTAAATTAGATTAAGCATCATCTCATCATTTTCTTCCCCTCTTTTTAAAACTTATATTTGTTATTAAAGAAAATGTCCAGAAACACTGAGTAGTAAAGAATCTGTTCATGGCATTGTCTTACAAAGTTTCCTATTGGAGTGTAAATATTTCATTTTATGATATATCCTTCACTTATTAATGGTGAGGTCGATGAACCAATGCCAATTACTTAATTCAAACTCAAGCTGCTTAAGTTTTGTAATCTAGCAGTGCCTAGAACGATTTATTATTTACATGGTAAGTCCTCAATAAATACTATTTAAGAGCATCATCCTAAAATCAACCAATCTTTAGAAAACTGCTGTGTCTTAATACCAAAAAATTACTAAAACTTAAAATGACTATTTTTTTAACATCTTTATTGGAGTATAATTGCTTTACAATGGTGTGTTAGTTTCTGCTTTATAACAAAGTGAATCAGCTGTATGTAGACATATATCCCCATATCTCTTCCCTCTTGCGTCTCCCTCCCTCCCACCCTGCCTATCCCACCCCTCTAGGTGGTCACAAAGCAGCAAGCTGATCTCCCTGTGCTATGCGTCTGCTTCCCACTAGCTGTTTTATATTTGGTAGTGTGTATATGTCCATGCCACTCTCTCACTTCGTCCCAGCTTACCCTTCCCCCTCCCCGTGTCCTCAAGTCCATTCTCTACAACTGCGTCTTTATTCCTGTCCTGCCCCTAGGTTCTTCAGAACTTTTTTTTTTTTTTTAGATTCCATATATATGCGTTAGCATCCGGTATTTGTTTTTCTCTTTCTGACTTACTTCACTCTGTATGACAGAATCTAGGTCCATCCACCTCACTACAAATAACTCAATTTCGTTTCTTTTTATGGCTGAGTAATATTCCATTGTATGTATGTGCCACATCTTTATCCATTCATCTGTTGATGGACACTTAGGTTGCTTCCATGTCCTGGCTATTGTAAATAGTGCTGCAATGAACATTGTGGTACATAACTCTTTTTGAGTTAATGCTTTTCTCAGGGTATATGCCCAGTAGTGGGATTGCTGGGTCGTATGGTAGTTCTATTTTTAGTTTTTTAAGGACTCTCCATACTGTTCTCCATAGTGGCTGCACCAATTTGCATTCCTACCAACAGTGTAGGAAGGTTCCCTTTTCTCCACACTCTCTCCAGCATTTACTGTTTCTAGATTTTTTGATGATGGCCATTCTGATCTGTGTGAGGTGATATCTCATTGTAGTTTTGATTTGCATTTCTCTAATGATGTTGAGCACAACTCCAGGGGTTCAGCTTTGGATTTGGCCCCGCCTCTTCGTGTAGGTCGCCTGAGGGCGTCTGTTCCCGCCCAAACAGGACTGGGTTAAAGGAGCAGCTGCGTCGGAGGCTCTGGCTCACTCAGGCCTGGGGTGGGAGGGGTACGGATGCAGGGCGAGCCTGCGGCGGCAGAGGCCTGCGGGATGTTGCACCAGCCTGAGGTGCGCCGTGTGTTCTCCCGGGGAAGTTGCCCCTGGATCACGGGACCCTGGCAGTGGCGGGCTGCACAGGCTCCCGGGAGGGGAGTTGAGGACAGTGACCTGTGCTTGCATACAGGCTTCTTGGTGGCGGCAGCAGCAGCCTTAGCGTCTCATGCCCGTCTCTGGGATCCACGCTTTTAGCCGCGGCTCGCGCCCGTCTCTGGAGCTCCTTTAAGCAGCGCTCTTAATCCCCTCTCCTCGCGCACCAGGAAACAAAGAGGCAAGAAAAAGTCTCTTGCCTCTTCGGCAGGTCAAGACTTTTCCCCCGACTCCCTCCTGGCTAGCCGTGGTGCACTAACCCCCTGCAGGTTGTGTTCACGCCGCCAACCCCAGTCCTCTCCTGGCGCTCCGACCGAAGCCCGAGCCTCAGCTCGCAGCCCCGCCCGCCCCGGCGGGTGAGCAGACAAGCCTCTCGGGCTGGTGAGTGCCGGTCGGCACCGATCCTCTGCGCGGGAATCTCTCCGCTTTGCCCCCCGCACCCCTGTTGCTGTGCTCTCCGCCGCGGCTCCGAAGTTCCCCCGCTCCGCCACCCGCAGCCTCCTCCCGCGAAGGGGCTTCCTAGTGTGTGGAAACCTTTCCTCCTTCACAGCTCCCTCCCACTGATGCAGGTCTCGTCCCTATTCTTTAGTCTCTGTTTATTCTTTTTTTCTTTTACCCTACCCAGGTACGTGGGGGCTTTCTTGCCTTTTGGGAGGTCTGAGGTCTTCTGCCAGCGTTCAGTAGGTGTTCTGTAGGAGTTGTTCCACGTGTAGATGTATTTGTGACGTATTTGTGGGGAGGAAGGCGATCTCCATGTCTTACTCCTCCGCCATCTTGAAAGTCTTCTCCAGCTCCATCTCCAAATGACCACATTTTTAACTTGTAGATATCTGGGAACCAGCTTAGATAATGCGGTTCTAGGCCATTGGCTGAGATTTCTGAGATAGCTGTTAGTGATTATGGACTCAAGTTTTGACATCAGACTTCAAAGAGATACGTTGGCTCACATCTGAGGATATAAGAAATTTCAAAGCACATAGGGATTATAAAATCCAAGAACTTTGCTGGATGCCCAAGTCCAAGAATCAAAGATAAGAATAAAAAGTTTAGCCACACCAAAAGCATTGATCAGAAGCAAGAATCAAGACAAGGGTGCAACTGGGGAGTCTGAAAACCAAAGTAGTCCCAAATTTTCTTTTCTTTTTTCTTTACTTGTGTTTTATTTTTATGGTTAGCCAGGATATCTTGCTTATGTCTGATGCCAAAACCTAACTAAGCTCCCAATCACTCGTAACTCTGCATCAAGAATCTAGGCCGATTGACTATTGTAATTGAAGCTGTCATTTGTTGCTTGGATTTTTATTTGTCAGCTAGGTCATGGAGGTTGATGGTCAGAAAACGGCATTGTGACCAATTGCAATATCCTTTCCTCATGTTCCTTTCTGTGGAGGATCTTTTGGAAAGAGGTTGGTTTTAACGACTATACCATAACCAGTCATCTGGACCATAACCTTCTTACCATGCCATTTGCTGAAGTTGGCCCTATTTTACTATGCAATAAGCTTCACCTGTTCAGTTGTCCAGTCTAAGTTTGGAGTTAAGAGCAAGATACCTCTAAGGCAAGATAAACATGCATGAAGTGTGTGCAGGGTGTTAGAATGAGAGGACCACTTCCTTGATTTCACCTGATTCAGGGTGATAGAGTCTCCACCTGTGACAAGGTTGGTTTTGTATATCTGCTGTGAAAAGACAAAATGATATTCCCAACATATGTTCCCTCAATCTATCCCTTGGTAGTAGTTAGCATATATATTATATTAGGAGTTTCAAGAATGTTCTTGCATCAAAAGTTCGGTGAAATATTGGATAGAATAAACTCCAAGCTATCAGAATTATATTGATAACATGCCTGGGACACAGCAGAAGTATGTGGTATCCTACCAACACTTTTAAGGTTGAGATTGTAATATCTCGTTATGCCTTTTGGAAATGCTGTTAGTCTTAGCACTGGTATCAGATGCATTTCTATATTGCAACATGCCATAGCTTATCAGTAGCTCTCAGACCTCCCTGTGAAGTGTGCCCTAATTATTGAAGACACTGAAGAGTGCTTCTGGTTTTGCCCTTTGTTAAAGACTTTCCCTCCTGGGATCTAAAGCTGGCTGTTTTACTCAAGCAGGGCTTTACTATGATGTGAACCTTCTAAGCTGTCTCCATTTACTTCTGCATCTTCAGCACTATGGCTGGGAGAGAGTAATCTGCTGCTAACCTTACATTGTATCCTTCAGCCAATGGTGTTTCAGCTTACGTGATAGGATGCCTTTGGAAGCATTTGACTCTAACACCCTGTCCAAGTATTTTGAAGAGTGTTTTATACTCTCTCTCTTTTTTTTTCCATAGCCCTGATCACTTTCTAATACATAATTTACCTATTTTCCAAGTTTGACTGCCTTTCACACTTTCTAGACTGTAAACTTCACAAAGGCAGTGAGCTCTCTTTAGTTTCTTCAAAGAGGTAACCTTACTAACTACTTGGCATGTAGCTGGTTCCCATACATATTTGTGGTGCCCATTATATTTGGCATAGGCTGAGCTATGCCCTCCCTACTCCTGGCTGTGGCAATGAAGCCTAAATGTTCCAGGATGTCATATTCCTTCAGCAATTGCCTTTCCCCAAGAATACCATTTCATTGAAAAATTTGCCCTTAAACGTGGGCCCTGGTTATGACTGACACTATAGCTAAGGAAGCACTGAGGTAACTGCTTCCTTAATATAAGTATGTAGCCCTACCTAGGCCATGTTTGAAACCAAATTTTTAATAGTGTAGGGTACTCTGGATTAGGGTATGTCAGTTTGGGCTGCTATAACAAATTACCATACAGTGGGTGGCTTAAACAACAAATGTTTACTCCTCATGTTTTTGGAGGCTTATAGTCAAAGATGAGGCTGCCAGTATGGTCAGGTCTAGTGAGCGCCCTCTTCCAGATTACATGCTGCCTACTTCATGTTGCATCTTCATATGGTGGAAAGAAAGTAAGAGAGCTGTTTGGGCTCTCTTTTATAAGATCACTAATCCCATCGTGAAGGCTCCACTCTCATGACCTGATTACCAAAGGCCCCACTTCCTACTGCCATCATATTGGGAATCAGGATTTCAACATATACATTTTGGGGAGGGGCGGGGGACACATACATTCAGTCCACTGCAGGGTAGACCAGTATGAGGGCAGAAATAATATTTTCAACTACTAGAATACCATAGATGTTACTGGGGACCACACTAGTCCCTTTTCTTGCATATAGAGGTAAATTATTTTACCTGGATGGCATAAAGTTGGTCATGGACTGCTGAGATCTTCCTGCAAACACAATGAACTGTTGGATACCCTTGATTATTGGAAAGTCTCCCACATTAGGATACTGAGATAGAATCCTTTCTTCACTTGCTGATGACATAAAGTTCCACCTCTGTACAATCAGGTGCATTTCTTTAGGAGTGCCATGGATCCAAATGCAGAGACCAGAGGCTCATACAAGTCCAATCTAGAGCAAAGTTTACAGTATATGTCAAGTATATATAGTTACTCAGCTTAGAGATTTAAATACTAACCTATAAAAGAACATTTAGAATAACTCATTTCTGTGTGTTAGAAATACCCGAGATCGTCATCCAGAGGAGATTCTAATACCCTGGAAATCCAATTTCATGAAACATTACAGAAAGGGTAGTGATCTTGAGTGGTATGTACTTATTAACACTAGAAGGGTCCTCTGTTCTTTGCCAAGGCCAACTTTGAAGAGGTCATTGTGCGTTCCCTTCTTTGGCTTTTATGAATTGAACCTGCAACCATTCATCTTTTTAATCAAGCTACTAAAGTAGAATGGAACTCTGCAGTGATTTAGGATGGCCAGTCCTTAATGAGTAACTATTACGAGCTTTCTGTATGTAAGAAGATAACCTTGCACTGTTCCAGTCTTTCAGATAAACAAGTTATGAAAAAAATAAACCACTTGGTTGGGATTGCAATTAAACTTTAAACACTTTGGCTTGTAAAATTAAGTGATGGATTGAGTTGGAATACAACCAAATCTCACTGGAGGTTAGCAACAAAAGCTGGTCACTGGAGTAATCACAGAACTGACAGCCAAGCACTCCCTTCTGCCAGTGAAGTGGAGAGTGAGGTAAACAGTTTACATGATTCTATTCCCCATTCTGTGTGGAAGACAGAAATGTCAGGAAGCTTTGAAGCCAGGGAATATGCTGTGGAATCTTTGTGCACTGATTGTAGCAGGTTGTTAGCCATCTGAGACTGTAAGGGCCCGAGAAATCTAACAATGTCTTATAAATCTTTACCAGACCGAATGGTATGGTACAGAAGATAAAATCAAGAATCCAAGAACGAGTGATATAACAGAAAGAACATGTAACTGTTGATTTTTATGAGCCAGCTACACTCACACATGTGCGGTGGGGAGAAGGAACTCACCTATGTAAGCTGTCAGATATTGAGGGGAACCATAGATCCATGTGTCATCCTCTTGCTCTTGGTTTGGCTGATCGTTTTGGGCTCTGGTCAGTTTCCTGCCCCTTGGACTGATGTCTAAAGGGACAAACTGATGAAGTTTTAAAGCACAATTATAATGTATATTAACATGATTTAATTATATTGAAAAGCAACTTGAACATTATTTGAGTTATAGAATATGTATTTCTTACTGTTAACATTCTATTTTAAAGTATATATATATGTGTGTGTATATATATATATATATATATATTCAATGTGTACTACTAATAATCTTTACTTCTGTTAAGGTACTAAGCTAGTACCTTAACAGAATATCACTTACTATCAAAGTGAAATATTTTTATCATCCACACAGCTAGCTCAGTTGCTTGAGATGTAGTAGGTTTGAATGAAAAACATTAATAGATAGGTGAGGGTGTTATTTTAGTTTTGAGATCTACCAGTTTTGTTTTGTTTCTTTCATTATTTACTTGATATTTAAATAAAATTGTCTGATTCTAGGAAATGTTTAAAAAATGTAAGTAAAATAAGTACTCTCTCCTGTCTGGGGACAGGTGTAAAGAATGGATTTGCATCTTTTTTATTTGGAAAATTTAGATTTAAATATGGTGATTAAAAAAATCATTCAATTCATGTATTCATTTATTCTTTAAGAAGTGTAATAGATGCCTGCAGTATTCCACGGGGGTAATAAATTGAGTAAGAAATTGTTCTTTCTCGGCACGAATTGTATTCTAATTAGAAATAGGACCATGTAAACAAGTAATTACCCTGCCTACGCGGTACGTTAGATAGAGTGGTATGCGCAAAAAAAAAAAAAAAGGTCATGAAGAACCTAGGGGTAAGATGGGAATAAAGACACAGACCTACTAGAGAATGAACTTGAGGATAGGGGGAGGGGAAAGGGTAAGCTGGGACAAAGTAAGAGAGTGGCATGGACATATATACACTATCAAACGTAAAATAGATAGCTAGTGGGAAGCAGCCGCATAGCACAGGGAGATCAGCTCGGTGCTTTGTGACCACCTAGAGGGGTGAGATAGGGAGGGTGGGAGGGAGACACAGAGGGAGGAGATATGGGAACATATGTATATGTATAGCTGATTCACTTTGTTGTAAAGCAGAAACTAACACACCATTGTAAAGCAATTATACTCCAATAAAGATGTTAAAAAAAAAAAGAAAAAGAAAAAGAAAAAGGAGCCATAGATGCAAAGAAAGGGAAAAAAAGGAAAATAACCTAATTATGGAAGATCAAAGAGAAGGATAGGAATAGGAGGCTTGTCAGCTTGCCATGTTGGAGAAGAAGGGCTGTGTGAAACAAGGTCTGCGATTTCTAGTGTATAAATAGCAACTCTCCAGGGCCACCAGTTGGGGAAGGAGTCATAGTTACATGTGACAGAATTCGAAGCACATGACATAATTTAATTTGTGTTTATCACCATACTAGTTCGACAGAAATGAATCACTTTGATCCTCTTATAATTTTTCTTAGCATTGATTTAGAAATTTGTTTACTTCAAGTGTATATTTATTACATTATGATAAGCTTTAGTCCACAATTTTCTGCAGTGACTGAGGCAGTAGCCTTTTTTCATAAAAATAAAACTTCAAATTTTGCACTAAGTTTCCTACCCCTCACAAGGGAAATAGATTATTATGGAAATGAGAACCATATTGTATTATTTTTGAATATGTCAACAAAGTCTAAAGTTTGTTGTATAGCCTTCCCAGGTAGGGCTGGCAAGTTTAACATGTCAGTCAACATTATTGACTGGGGACTGCTATGGTCTGAATGTTTCTGTCCCCCCAAAATTCACATGTTGGAATCCTAATGTCCAATACGATGGTGTTAGAAAGTAGAGCCTTTGGGAAGTGATTAGTTTATGAAGATGAGTTCCTCATTATGGGACTAGTGCTTTATAAAAGGGACCCCAAAGAGCTCCCTCACTCTTTTTCCACCACATGAAGATACAACACGAAGTAGGCAGTTTACAACCTGGTAGAGGGCCTTCACTGGAACGTGATCATGCTGGCATCATGACCGTGCTGGCATCATGACCTTGGACTTCCAGCCTCCAGAATTAAGAAATAAACGTTTGTAGTTTATAAGCTACCCAGTTTATGGTATTTTGTTATAGCAGCCCAAATGGACTGAGGTAGAGGTGAACAAAGTTTACTTAAATAAATTCAAATTAACTTTGGATTGAGCAAAGAATTTTTCAGTTTATTTGATAAGAAAAACTATAGATGCAGTTTTGAATGGCAATCTTAACTCAGCTGTGTACACAACATAGAGCAGTTCTCTTATGTAAAAAAAGCAAATAAAAGGAGATACCAAATTTGTCATTATGAGCACCTGCAGAGCCAGTTAAGAGGAGGGGTTACAATTACAATGGTTAACATTTACTGTGTATTTACTTTGTATCAGACATTCAAGTAACAGAAATGCGTTACATTTAATCCTCACAAATATAATGGAACTGCTATTATTATACCCACATGATATATAAGAAAGTACCAAAGACCGAATCTTTGTTTCTTCCAGTACATACAGTTAATTCAGTAATCTTTCAGGTAAGCTCTTGGTCTTTAATATCACCTTCTCCAGACACATCTGTGTGTCTCCTGGGGAGGAAACCTACTTTTGTAAACTTGTCGCTATTTGGGGGTGTGGGGGGCGGGCTGGGGCTCTGAGATACATGCTCCTCCTTGGGTCCTTGCTTCAGCTACAGATTTTTTGTTTGGGGGTTTTGGTTTTTAGTTGTTTTCTTGTTTTTTTGTTTTGTTTTATTTTGGGTTCCTGACCTCTTGAGCTGGTATCTTTAGCTAATCTGCTGGTGAATATGTGGTTTGTACTCATGACTTGATCAGGGACAAGGGACTCTCATGTTGCCTCAGCTCCATCTCAATCACTGCCGGTGCTGATGACTTCTCAGAGTTAACTACATTTTCTGTCCTACTCCTGGATTGACCTCTCATCAAGGGAGCCCCTACAGCAAGCCTAATGGCCAAAGCTGCTTTCTGCTTCATGAGACATGTGTGGATTTCTGGGGCATTACACCTTCCCACCCCACACAGGAGTCAGAGACAGCAGGGTAATACTAACTCCAGTTCTCTTTTGTACTAACTGTGCCACACTGATTTTTTTCTTTGCTGTCTTAGGTTGATGCCTAACTTCTATCTATAGAGTCCCTTACCCTGTTCACACACAGAGCACACACAATTGTGAGATCTAATTTCTCTGATTTCAGCCTTCCTCTCAACCCTGGAGAAACTCTCACTCTATTATTTTAGCCCAAACTGGGAAGTCATGCTGTATAGCTATGCATCCTGGCAACTCCATAATTCTCATCTCTCTTCTGATTCACTCAGCTCAATGGGAGAAGGGGTAGGTTATCTACTCTCTTCGTCTCTGTGATTCCCCATGTCAACTTTTCCTCCATTCTGAAGAGGTACCTAATCTGCTCCTTCATTCAAATTCTTCAGCAAAATAGCATTTTAGAGATCTAAAGTTAGTTCAATTTGGGTTCTTTTTATTTCTTTTTCTTCTCTGATTGACGTGGCTAGAACTTCCAAAGCTATGCTGAATAAACGTGGCAAGGGTGGAGATCCTTGTCTTATTCCTTACCTTAGAGGAAATGCTTTCAGTTTTTCCACCATTGAGAATGATGTCAGCTGTTGGCTTGTCATATATGGCCTTTATTTTGGTAGGTATGTCCCCTCTACGCCCACTTTCTGGAGAGTTTTTATCATAAATGGGTGCTGAATTTTGTCAAAAGCTCTTTCTGCATCTATTGAGATGATCATATGGTTTTTATTCTTCAGTTTGTAATGTGGGAACTCTACTCAGTACTCTGTAATGACCTATATGGAAAAAGAATCTAAAAAAGAGTGGATGTATGTATATGTAGAACAGATTTACTTTGCTGTACACCAGAAACCAACACAACCTTGTAAATCAACTATACTACAAAGAAATTAATTTAAAAAAATAAAGTTAGTTCAGACTTGGGATGAGTAGTCTAAGCACAGATCCACCTCTCGATTATCCTGAGGCCTTCAGAAACAGATAAACCTTCTGGTCCCTCTTCTCAACTGTAACCTCAGATTGCTGGACTAGAAATCCTATAGGCACCTTCAGGATATAATAATATAAAATTCTGAGATGCCTAAAATGCTTTAACTGGGGGAACAAAAAGGTTCTGTGTATTTAAACATCAGAACTAATTTGCTCTTTTAAAATTTCTCCATATCTTTATGAACACATTTGAGAAAATCATTTGTAAAATATGCTTTCTTTTTGTAATACTTAGTATTAAACATAAATGCCCCTGGACATAATATAAAGTTATTCTACAATTGATTTGAAGGCCTCAGAAAAAGAACTGCTGTTGGCTTTTTAAAACATGTCAATCTCTTATTTCAAGAAAGCAGGCATTTTTCAGCCTAGTGAAATATTTTTCCTGTAGTTACATAACAGCAAACTTTGTACATGTGCTCAAGCAAATCTACTCAGTGATTCCATACATGGTTATTGAGTGAACAACTCAATGAATAAATCATTGCATATATCTTTGTGTTACAAATGTCAATTTTATTCTTGTAATCATGGTTACCAAGTGCTACTGCAAATCTTAAAGAAAAGCATTATGGCTCATGCCTTGTACTATTCTTTCAAAATTGTTTATTTTAAAGGAATGTATTCCTATAGAAATATTTTGGACTGTATTACATAATGTGCTCATGTTACAGGAGTTTTATGATTTGCACCGAGCAGAGGAAATTGTATACTCTCACATTAAGGGTAACATCTTTCATTGGTTCTTTAGTGCTTCTACTTTAAAACATTTTTGTTCCTAAAGCTGTGGGAAATGTGTTTCTTCTTATTTCCGCACTATTTCATAGTAACATTTGCAATCGGCTGATGGGGTTCACATTGTCTGATAATGTATATCAAGGTATGCTGGTAAGCAGTGTAAGGGTTGCATAGCTAGTGCTATACAGTACCATGCAGGAAAGGAAGGAAGGCAGAACATTCTGGCTGAACTGTTGTATAACAGATGTTTGAGTTCTGATTTGTCAGGTTTATAAATAAGGTTTAGGCTGGCCTTAATCTGGAGAGAAACTCTGTACACTTGGTGTAGACAAAACCCATATATAGGCATCCAGAGACTTAGGAACTAATTCCAATGCAAACACTGTCCCTTAATTTAATTTATTAATGCATTATGTTAGCAGTGATTCAAAATTCACATGATGTGTTATGCTGGTTTCATCAGGCAGCTAATAACTTACATGTCTAAGTGGTATCTGTTGAAATAAACTTGGATTGGATGTAGAACTTAGCTGCCAATTCACAGTATTTTAGTTTTAATTGTGTCACACTGAACATAAGCGATGAGTGAGCTGTTCGTGGTCTTATAATGGACTGCAGGCCCTACTACCATGTAAACACAAGCTGCTTCACTCATTACTCAGAGGACATGCAACCTGATTGACATAAAGGAATATTTTCTACTTTTAGTTACTTTAAGTGAATTAAGAAAAAGGATTGACTTTACAATACGAGGCAGATGGTCTTATTCCTTCCTGTTTTATAAATATTAAGGTATCATATATAATTATCTCTTTTTATTAATAAACTGCTGAGCATTTCTATGCAATAAAATTATTTACATTAGGTTTGGAGTTTCAAGTTCTATATTTCCTTCTTAAGTTCATTGCATGTTATTTTAAACAATGTATTTTAAGAAAAAATATTATTTTGTCTGTTTTCAAAACAAAATTATATTTAAATCAGCATGAAATTCACTTCACAAATATTTCCTCTCTGTTACGACGTACTCACTTTAACTTCTTAATAAGCTCAGATTTTTAAGTGCTTGACGTGTGGGAAATTCTCAGTACGTAAGTGACTGATTTTTGCCCAACGCTGTGGTTCAGTGACAGATGAGAGTGTAATGATCATAAAATATATTGCCCCACCATTATGGTCTTCCCAAGCTCATCGTTTCTTGACATTTCCTTACAAAATTTTTCACCTTCGCTTTTAGTTCCTTCTTTCTTTTTGTCCTTATTTGCCCTTTATTTTCATTCACATGGCCTCTTTTAGACATCAGTTAGTTTTTGAGCACTGGTCATTTGGATGACATTTTTATATATTTTATGTTCACATGTGAAATGCATGTTTGAATTTGAAAAACACACCCCCCCACACACAATTACTGAACAATCCATGGCAGCAAAACTTTTTACTCAAATGTCCCTTAATATGTCACTAATTTAATTTACGCAAACTTTTATAAATTTAGGAAATATACCTTCTCAAAAATAGAATAGTCTACAGAGAATAAAACTGATTTAAACTGCTTTTTATTGGATTCAACCAACAGAAACATTCATGGAGTGACATGAATAAGAAATTTTTCATTTGTTTCAATTTACCATAGTATCACTTCATTTATGCACACATGTTTTAGCATGGACTCTCTTTAAGACAGTCTGCTGGGCGGACAGCCTAAGATGGATAAGCTATGCTCCTTTTTCCAAGTCTAGATACGTTATGGGCCCATCAAGGGTCTTTCTGCTTGGTGTTGCTCGCGCCAGTGCCAATAGAAGGAGTTTGGCTCAGAAGCAAAGGAAAGCTTTATTCTCTGATCCGAGATCGCAGAGGAGCAAGCTGGCCCTAGACCACACGCTCTCCTGAACAGGCCGTAGGCAGGGCTGCTTTATAAGGATCCCCTCGGCAGGGAGAAGAAGGGGCGGAGTTCTCTCAGGGCTGCTGCGGCTGCGCTGGATTGAGTGTTGTGCGCGGCTGCGCTGGATTGAGTGTTGTGCGCGGCTGCGCTGGATTGAGTGTTGTGCGCAGCTGCTGCACGTGGTCCCCAAGCTGAGGAAGGTATTGGTGTAGCCGGTTCACATGAGGAACTCCGGCCTGAAGGGTCGGGTGTGAGGTCTGTGCACGCAGCACCGTATGAGCAAGTGAGACTGGACTAACAACCAAGGGCACAAAAAACAAGGTTAGACTTTATTACCTAGATCCTATTGTTATTCCCTGGGAGTTGTTCATGGGCTTTGCCAGTGACAAATCTCCCCTCTTTTATCCTGTTCCTCATTCTTGAGGGGCAAAGGTCTGTTCCCTGCTGATTTTAGGCCTGGTCATAACCCCAGGTAGAGCAGCAGAACTTCTCCCCAGCTGCCCTTCGAAGTGTTTGGTTGTCTGCACACCTCAGCCCTAACTCTTCATCTCCCTGAGCGACCACCACTTGTCTAACCTTTTGGAGAACAAAGGACACCAGACGATTTAGGAATTGCGGCCCAAATATTAGCAAGAATAATACATGTCAAATTTTTTTTCCTAAAAATGAAGTTATCTAGGTCCTTTGCCTGCAGGGAAGTGTTCCCTGATGTCGAGGCTCACTGCGGGGCTGAATCTCCCTGGTCACACTTCTCTTGTTTTTTGGAAGGAAAGCTTCAGATCAGAGAGAGGTTCACACAAGCAGTCAAGGGAGTCCATTGTCCCAGGTTGTGTCTTTGGAGTTTGGGGCTTGGAGGCCTCTTCCCTCGAGTGCGATGTGCCCACAGAGTGATCCCTGCAACATCAGGGCAGAATGGGCGGTGAGACTCACCAGGTGGGGTCTGTTCCATGTAGGAGTGAATTGACCCTGCAGCTGCCAGTTTCCCAGGTTTTTAGGTGTACCCAGTCTTCTGGCCGCAAGGGATGGAGGGCCAGGTTGGTGGGTGTGGGCAGCACCTGGTTACTGTATTCCGTGAGAGTTTCTCCTACCTGGAAGGCACACTTGAGTTGTTCCATTTCAAGGGGGCTCAGGTGTCCCTTCTCTTGGGCTTGGGTAATGGGTCTACCATACATGAGTTCAAATGCACTGAACTTTAACTTATCTCTTGGAGCTAACTGTATGCAGAGCAGAGGAATAAGGAGTAAGTTAACCCACTTTTCTTTAGTCTCCTGGCATAACTTGGCTAAGGTTCATTTTAAAGTCTGATTGGATCGCTCTACTTTCTCTGATGATTGGGGGTCTCCAGGCTGAGTGCAAGGTCTATTTTTTGCCTGGGGAACTTGCCATCCCTTTTGTCACTTGAGACTGGAATGCTAGGCCGTTATCACTTTGTAGGGATCCTGGGAGCCCAAATCTGGAGATTATTTCTTTTAGTAATATTTTAGCTACTTCGGCTGCCATTTCACTTCTAGTGGGAAACGCTTCTAACCGTTTCCCCCAGCACCAAGAGATACCTAAGACTGCCTGATGTTCTTGGCATGACAGTGAAGTCAACCTGCCAGTCTTCCCCAGGATATGCCTCTCAGATCTGAATGGGCCTTATCTAGGGGCCTCTGGTGGTGGTGGTGGGGGGTTCTGTGCAGATGGGGCATGTTTCAACTATCTGACTGATTATGCTTTTCATCCCAGGAGTTACTGTGACCTCAACTAACCAATTATATTGGGCTTCCTTCCCATAGTGAGTTCCTTGATGAACCTCCCTAATGGCTTGACAAGCTGCAGTTTGGAGAAAGAAGTATTACACATGTTCATTAATTAGTCACCCATGGCTTCCTAGATCTCTACTGAAGCCCCATTTCTGGACTTTGTCTAATTCTTCCTTTGTAGAGACTACGGAGTAATTGGATGGATTTGGCCTCTTAGTATGAGGGGTAATTGCCAAGTTACTTTGGGCCACCCTTTTGGCAGTTCTGTTCCCTTTGTTGTTTTCCTTTTTTACCTCTGCATTCCCTTTTTGATGACCCCTACAGTGAATCACTGACACTTTTTTTTTGGACGCTGCACTGCTTCTAGGAGTTTTAGTATGTTTATGCCACGTTTCACCTGCTTATTCTCTGCAGTAACCATACCCCTTTCCTTCCAAATACCCCTGTGTGCATGTAGGATGGCATACACATACCACGAATCTGTGTGAACATTTAAGATTTTCCCTGTCCAGAGCTTTAAGGCCAGGTGAGAGCTATAAGCTCCACCTTTTGGGCAGAAGTCCCTGGGGGTAAGCTTTGTGCCTCTATGAGTTTGGTTTAGGCGATTACTACATATCCTGCCAGCCTTTTCTCTCTCTCATAAAGCTTCTCCTGTCTGTGAACAATTCCTCCTCAGCATTTTGGAGAGGCTCACTTCCTAGGTTAGGGCAGTTGGAATAGATCATGTCTGTGGTTTCTACACAGTGATGCTCCAGGGGTCCCATTTCTGTGGGTAGCAGGGTGGCAAGATTTAGCCTGTGACAGTTTTTTATGGTAACCACTGCGCTGTCTAAAAGCATAGCAGGAACTTGAATCAGCCATCTGGGGGAGAGCCATTCTGTTCCCTTAGAGCTTACTTCCTCATAAGTCAGTAAAGCCTGCTGGTGTGGAGTCCATGCAGTGATTGGCTGACCAAACATTAACTTTTCAGCCTCTTTTAGCAGGGTTGTAGTAGCTGCTACTGCCTGTAGGCAAGGAGGCCATCTCTTCGCATTCTGATCTAATTGTTTAGAGAAATAAGCAACACCCAAGTAAGGGTCCACATTTTTGAGCTAATACCCCAAGGACAATTACCCTTCTCTCATGAATATAAAGGTCTTAAGGATTTAGCTAACTCTGGGAGGGTTAGGAAAGGGGCATGAAGTAATGGCATTTTTAATACTTGAAAGGTCCTTTCACATTCTGAAATCCATTCAAAATTATCATCTTCTTTCCTTTCACCTTTTCATGTAGAGGCCTAGCTAGTTAGGGATCCAGATATAGCAAAACCTGGCCATCTGCAGGAAACCCCGTAAGCTGTCTGCTAGTTTTAGGAGAGGCAAGGCTGCAAAAGGCTTCCTTCTTTTCCTGTGGTAGGCTTCTGTGACCTTCTGTGAGAATGAAGCCTAGGTGGGTCACCCTAGTTTGTGATATTTGGGCCTTTTTCTTGGCCACCTTATATCCTTTATCAGCTAGGTGGTTCAGAGTGGTTACAGTACTTTCATCAGAGGTCTCCTTAGTGAAGCTAGCAGTCAGAATGTCATCTACATCCTGGAGGAGGGAAGCCTCCTCCAGGATGTAGATTTTTTAGGTCGTCTTTAGCTAAAGTTTCCACAAAGACAATGGGGGTGTTTTTGAATCCTCGGGGCAGGACTGTCCAGTGGTATTGTTAATGGAATACAGAGGAAGGCATCTTTTCAATTTAATGCACATTACTGGGTCCTGGTGGACAGTAGAATCCCAGCAGGGTATAGGAATTGGTAACTACTGAATGTGTATTTTTGGTGGCTTCATTGACTGCCCTGAGGTCTTACCATCCAGTATTCTCCATTGGGTTTCTTTATGGGGAGAACAGGGGTATTACAGGATGATTGGCATGGTCCAGTAAGGGTGGTCAATTAGGCCCTGTATAACAGGGGCAATGACCAATAAGGCCTCTCAATGGAGAGTGTACTGTTTTCTGTCGGGCCATGGATGTCCAGGTTTTAGATGCACTGTCACAGGACTGGCTCCCATAGCTTGTTCCACCCATCCCTAGGCCCTGAGTTTGAGATTTACTCCTGGGAGATCAACCTGCTCTGTCCTGGAAGGTTTGTCCTCAGCCATTAACATTAGTATCTTGTGCTCCCTGTCTAGGGGAACAGCAGTCTTCAGTCTGTCTCCCATTAGGTGGATAGTAGCTCCCAATTATATAAGGACATAGGGAACATGTGGGAGGAATGGGTGAGAATATGTTCATCCAATTTACGTCCTAATGGCTCTGTGAATGCCTGTTCTTAGGCCTTCCCTGATACCCCCATAATTTTACAACTCTTGTGACTGAGTTTGCCTGATCTGGTGTTCAGAACCAGTTAAGTGGCAACAGCGTTGACTAAGAATTTGACGGGTGGGCATCCCTGGTGGTGCAGTGGTTGAGAGTCCGCCTGCTGATGCAGGGGACACGAATTCGTGCCCCGGTCCGGGAGGATCCCGCATGCCGCAAAGCGGCTGGGCCCGTGAGCCATGGCCGCTGAGCCTGCACATCCGGAGCCTGTGCTCCGCAATGGGAGAGGCCACAACAGTGAGAGGCCCGCGTAACGCAAAAAGAAAAATAATAATAATAATAAAAGAATTTGACGGGCTTTTTTCCTATGTCCAATGTCAGGCTGGGCTCCTTGGGGGTCAATTGGAGTGCCAGTTTAGAAGCCCCCTGGCCCCATCATTCTTCATCTATTTGGACCATCTGCCCTTGAGAATAGTAACCAGGATCTGCCATTTCCATCCCCCTTCGAGGGAGTGAGGGCATTCTTCCTTCCAGTGTCCCTCTTGTTTACATATGGCACACTGATTGGGTCCTAATTTCCTTGACTTGCTATCCCGGTGATCCAGGGGTCACTCACTGGAGTCGAGAGTCTCCGTGGGTGTTTAGTTCAGGTTTCCGTGTCAACCAGTTGATATTGGAGGGCAACAGCCGTTAGGCAGGCTTGCCTCTGGGCCTTTTTATCCTCTGACTTTTCCTCCTCTACGTCTCACGTACAAAACACGTGGTAGGCAACCTCCACCAGGCAGGAGGTAGGGGTATCTGGCTGTATTTTCAGTTTCTGAAGTTTACACCTAATGTTGAGGGCAGTTTGGGAAATGAAATACTACCTCAGGATTGCATTCCCTTCCAATGACTGAGGGTCATTAGTATAGAATCAGAGGCATTCCTTAAGGCTCTCTAGGAATGCCGAAGGGTTTTCCACTTGTTGTGATTGATTGCCTTTTTCTTATTCCAACTGACAGGTTTCTTTCCTGCTGCCTGGATTCCCTTTAGGATCATATTTTTATAATTGGGCAGCCTCTATTTTCCACCCCTTTCTCCATTGTCTCACTTGTTATCTGGGACTGCTTGATTCTCTGGTCTGAAAATAGCATGACCTGCATTGCTTTTGTTCTCTTTGTCTGCTTCCTCTTGGGCTTTTAAAAGGATTATGGCCTTTTCTTCCCCTGTTAGGAGTACATTGAGGAGGCTCTGGATTTCAGCCCAGGTGGGGCCATGGGTTTGAAAGATTCCCCTAATCAGATTCAGGAACCCTTTGGATCTTCTCTCAACCCTATATTATGACTCTTCTAGTTAATCAGATCAGAAGTGGTAAATGACAGGTATCTGTGTGAGCCCTTCTTCTCCATCTGGAACCTGCCTCACAAGGAGTATTTTCCTGGCAGGTTGTTGGACACTGGCTGGTAATGAGTCCCATTTCATATACTTACTGGACAGGTTCTGGGAGAGGGGACTGGTGTGGAAGGGACCTCTTGGGCCTGTGACCCAACTCGGGCTATATGAAGCAAATGGGTATGGAGGGAACAGTAGGAGGAGTGCTAGGGAGGAGATCAAGAAGGTCATCAGGGAGCAGGTCAAGCACTGATGGAAGGCTTAGTCTCCTTTACTATTACCTCAGTGGAGGAGAGCCCACATCACTTTTAAAGGCCTGTGCTCTGATATAAGACCATAAAAAAACTAGACATAGGGAATTTCATCCCATTACTTTTGTCTCTGGCATAGCAGGTCCAATTGCAAAATGATGATATAATTTAGAGATCCAACTACTGAGGGGACAGTTGGAGTGATTTGTTGGCATGCAAATCCTACAAAATTGGATCCAAATAGATTTTGGTTTGGGAAATTTGGAGCCAGCATTAAACTGTTAATTGATGCCTCAGCAACCAAAAAAGGAGGCATCCAAGTGCCCAAACCTTAGCCATCGTCCTGCTGAAGCTTGAGCATGTCTGTAGTCTAGTGGGTGAGTGCAGGCAGAAGGGCCACAGTCAGTCCCATCTGGGTTGTCAAAAATTTGTTACCAATCCCCTCCCCCAAACCTCCAATGAGTTGATCCTCAATAAGAGTCCTTCTTCTTGATGTTGCTTGTACAAATAGAAGAGATCAAGTTTGGTTCAGAAACAAAGGAAAGCTTTATTCTTTGATCAAAGAATGTAGAGGCATGAGTTCATGCTCTAGAGTACACACTCTTTGCAAAAGGCCGTTGGTGGGGATGCTTTATAGGATTCTTGTCAGCAGGGGAGGGGATGGCATTCTTGCTGGTTGGGCACAGCTGTGTTGCTCAGGGCACTCCAGATCAGAGTGCTGGGTGCAGCATTTCTGCACAGGGTCAGCCAACTGAAGCGTCAGGTGCAGCAATTTCACACTGGGAATTCGGGTCTGAAGTGCCAGGTGCAAGCCTTCTGCACAGGGTGCCCTATGAACAGGTGAAATTAGACTAAGCACAAAGGAAAAAAAAGGTTAGACTTCATTGCACAGATTCTATTTTTATTTCCCAGGAATTGTTGTGGGCTTTGCCGGTATATGTAGTCCGGTGGAGAAACAGATATGTGAACAAAATTGAGTATATGTTAATTGCTACCGGGAAATAGTACAGAAACTCAAAACAAACAACCTTTCTCAGTTTTACATTAATTTTAAATAAAATAGCAATAAGTTGACTTGAACAAGGGAATATAAAGTTTTTATAAATTGCATATATTTATATAATTGCATATGAAGAATTTCTGCTTATTAAAAATTATAAAATACTTATTAACATACATCACTGTAATATTTTAAGTGCTCTAAGAGAAAATACTGCAGGATTTTAGAAGACATTGAAGTGTGTGGCTTACTGCCTGGAGGAGGACTCATATAAGTCTTTAATAGAAAGTAATAAGCATGCCCTTAGAGGAGAAAAAGGAGAAGGGCTCTATTGAATAAGAAAAAACAATTCAAAAAGAAATAGGAAAATAGAGCCTATTTGCAGAGTTTCTTGATATTTAACTATTGTGTGTCTTTTGTTTTGTTTGTTTTTCTCCCATACTTGGAATGTGGCAGGAAATAAAGTTGAATTAAGTCATATCCAGCTTGTTAAATATCTTTCATGTCAAGTGTGAAAGTTTGGATTTTATCCTACTCAACGGGAAATTGTACTACGAATGATAAACATGTTGGATTGTCACAACCCAGTGTTGACCACATTTTAATGTGCACATGGAACTGTTGGGGGTCTTATTAAGTTATAGATTATGATTCAGTCAGTATGAAATAAAACCTGAGATCCTATATTATAAACAAGTTCCTAATTGAGGTCAATGGTTTTGGACTGGCAACTACATTCTACATAGCAATGCTTAGCACCTGGAAGCTACTTAAAATAGAAAATCTTAGGCCCTACATCAGATATATTGAATCAGGATTTTCAGGAATGGGGCCAGCAGCAAATAAAAACAAAACACATGCATACATAAACACACACACACACACACACACACACACACACACCCTCAGATTTTTCTGATAAACCCAATACCTGACCTTGTTCAATTTTACAGATCACTCAGTATACCAGGCTAACAGTGGTGAGAAATAAAACTAAAGCAATGAGGATGCAAAACAAAAGCAGATTTGAGAGATATTTAAAGGAAGAATGAGTTGAACTTTATGAGTTTTCTATTAGAGGCAAGAGTGAGAGAACTCTAGATATTTCTTTTTTTTTCTGGCAAAATAGATTCAATAGATAATAATAGGATAATTTACAGTAAAGATTAAGCATGGGATAATACAGCATATCTTGAGTTTTAATATGCTGACTTTGAGAAATAGAAACTTTTTTTTTTAAGTAAAGAGGCATAATAGCTATTAGCAAATATGTTTCTAGACCTCAAAAATGATGATAGGGAGATAATACACATAAATACACATTCTGTCTATAATTAATTAATTAATTAATATATAGGAGATGGAATGCTGAGCAAATAGAAGCTGACTTTTGTTTGACGGCTTATAATAGCCCAGATTATACTGGGCATAATTATTTTTTTTTAATGAAGGATATAGGAAGTAGTTAAGATCATAGACACTGGGCACAAATGGCTGGATTCAAATCTGACTTCACCATATACATTGGACGAGTGACCTTTAGTAAGTCCTGACACCATCCTTTGCCTCAATTTTCTTATCTTTATAATAGGAATGAAAATATCTACTTAGTAGGACTGTTTAAGGATTAAATGAGATATTTTAGGTACACTGCTTAAACCAGT
This sequence comes from Orcinus orca, assembly GCF_937001465.1. Taxonomy (NCBI): domain Eukaryota; kingdom Metazoa; phylum Chordata; class Mammalia; order Artiodactyla; family Delphinidae; genus Orcinus; species Orcinus orca. The sequence goes on from NC_064563.1 coordinate 126,317,243, forward strand.
GCTCTGCATATAGAAAATAGTATTACACATGTGCTCAAAGTAGAAGAAGGTATACAGAATTCCAAGAAAATAAAATAAGTAAAAGATTACTAAGAAACACAAATATTTAAGGTATATGTGGAAAAAGAGATGTAACCAAAAAGACTGAAATAGAAATACCATAATCAGAAAAATGAGTCGAGAATAAATATGTAAGGGATCAAGGAATGGGACTGGTAAAGAACAAAATAATCAGCAGTATCTCATCCTTTATCAAATCAAATGTAAAAGGAAATCTGAAAATTGTTATTGGATTTGAAAACTAGAAGTTTGTGGTTGACCTTAGGAACAGCAAGCTTGTTAGTTGAATGGAGAATAAAGAGTAATTTGTGATAGAATAAAAAATGGGGACCTGGAGTGTTCTTTTTTTCTATTTTTTCTTTCTATTTTTTCCCTTTTTTGGGGGGAAATAATATAATGAAGCAAAGTAGAATATACCATAGTAATTTGAGAGACAAGAAGCAGAAAGATGTTTTTTCTCTTTATATTATTTGGCTGTTCTGTTTTCTTTTTCATTTGTTTCATTTATTATTATTATATTTTTTTTAGGATGGGAAGCTGTAGTGTCTATAGCTTAACAGGAAGGAGTCAATAGAAAGAGAAGCATTAAGGAGGTAGACCAGTTGCTCTTAAAAAGACCCACGTGATCTAGCAACTGAGACTTTGTTTTCCTAACTTCGTACAGGAAGATTGAAGACAATTGAGTTTAAATACGAAAAAAGTACAGTGATGAAAAGGAATTATACTAAAATGTTTAACTTTGTCTTGGTAAACTTAGGTGAAGCAATTTATTTAAAAAATAGTTTTTAAAAAAAAGTTATTTATTTTTTTGGCTGCGTTGGGTCTTTCTCTAGTTGCGGAGAGCAGGGGCTACTCTTCTTTGCAGTGCGTGGGCTTCTCATTGCGGTGGCTTCTCTTGTGCAGGAGCATGGGCTCTAGGCACGCGGGCTCAGTAGTTGTGGCACACAGGCTTAGTTGCTCTGGGGCATTTGGGATCTTCCCGGACCAGGGCTGGAACCCATGTCCCTGCATTGGCAGGCAGATTCTTAACCACTGCACCACCAGAGAAGACCCTAAAAAATAGTTTTGATCAAATGTTCACAGTCGTCAGAGTTCCTAAAACGTTTGATGATGGAGTATTTCTCTCTTAAATGTTCCAAAAGTTCTGAATTTTCTTGAACATTGTAGCAATTAAAAAAAAATCAACTAGATCACACATAGACTGTTTTAATATATGGACATGAAAATTTAATAATAAAAAAGTGAGTAATTAATAAATTACATACATAATTTTCTTGAAGTGGGTACAGTTTAAAAGTGGGTACAGTTTTCAATGAAAAAATGAGGAAATCATATTCATTTGATATAATCAGTAATTTATAAGAACCTTTTATGAGTAAGACTCTTTGAGAGTTTTTATAATTATTAGATATCTTAATTCTCTTAACTCCCTTGATGTGGAAGCCAAGGGAAAAAAATTCTTGCTTTATAAATGTTACAAGTCATCCTACAAAAATAAATCAGTACCTTAAGTTATCTGTGCATGTCTGTTAGAATTTTAAGTGAATTCAACTCTGCTTTGTGTCAGGCATGTAGTAGACTAATTAAGTTGTCAGTTTTTAAATTTCTGCAGGTGATAAACTGGCCACTTTAAATGCCACTGTTAAATATTGTATCAAATTACAGTGGGCTCTCTAGGTCCCTTGATGGAACTTAGAAACACCAAACACTTCATTCTATTTATATTCCTGTAAATTAAGAAAGTCCCCTTTGAATATCTGCTATTTAATCTGCATGCTTACTTAAATTACAAATATTAATTTAAGCTTTGTTATGATAGCAGTTATCTTTGTTAAAATGTTATCTATGTTCTATTTTGAGAAGTAATTTTCATTTATGATATAAATTATGGCTCCATATTTTTTCCTCTATTCCTGAAATTCTTTACGTTGGTGACGCTTGTTTCACTGAAGCAGAAAACCTTAACATCTTTGACTTTTTCCCCTTTTTCAGTAATGTTCTAATTGATCCAGAGATAACTACTATTTTTACTTTTTTTGTTACATCCATTCCTACCTTTCCATGTTCTTTGCCACCAGCCAACTCAGATACTTATCATAACATACCCTAAATTTTCCCCTAAATTCAATTTGTCAGCCATCCTATCTTCTGACTAATCTTTACTAAATGCCAATTTTGTCATGTTGGTTTCTATTTATAAATAATTAATGGACAAAAATTTAAGTCCAGAAATTTTACCATGGCATTTGAGATCCTCCAATGTATTTTCAAAACTATTTCTCCAATTATATTACCAATATTCTACATGAGATCAACTTCATCTATATTGATCTACTAATTATTCCCTGAATATTCCTTGAACTTTTTTGCCTTACCTGGAATGTCTACCCTCTTTCTGTCCTTTTATTACAACATCTATTCCAACTTTTTTTTTCAAGTTTTATTGCCCTCTATGCAGCATTCTTGATCATAAAGCTCATAATGGTCATAATTGATAAACATCATCTTGTTTTATCATTCTTCTTTTTATGTAGTGTTGTTGCCTTACCAAATAAATTAGAAATACTTTGACATTAGGAATTGTAACTTATTATTTTTGTATACCATAGTATCTAAAAAGAGTGATTTGAAAAATTTATATATTCAATAAATACTATTGATTTTGGTAAACAATTTTTAATTTACCCAACTCTACATTTAAGGTTATTATTACATATATTTCTTTGAGGATAGTTCAAAAAAGACAGATTTATCATGCCTCTAACTTTTCATTCTATGAGTTTAAAATGATTTCTTACTTTAATGAGAATCTCTTGCGGAGATACTGACTATCCAATCCCAATTCTAATACAAAAATATGATTTATTGATTGGTTTTAAGTAATGCCATCATTTAATCAATAATGTTGCTAATATCAAGTGATTCAATCTGTATAACATTATATCCTTCTCAATTTTCTTCAAAGTTATTATATCTATTCCAAATACCTAAGAAGAGTAAAATATCAAAATTAGATTTTTCAGCATCAGTGAATGCCATTCTATTTTTCGAATTCCACCCAATCCTATATAGAAATTTTGATTAGAAATATTTAGTATCTTTTTTTCTAAATGACGTAAAGGCCCCACATCACATCCACTTTCATTTGTTGTGCCTAAATTGAAACATCAGAAATGAATGAGAGATTAACTGGATAGATATAAATATATCAGTCCTGCCCAGCTTTCTCTGAATACAACTTTTGGCATTAGAAAATTATTTCATTTTCTTCTGACATTTGGGTCCAAAATGAGTCTGTTGGAGGTGGCCACAGGTCAGGAATGATCACAAGAAATGATGTTAAATCACTAGAGCAATGATTAAGGCATGACCTTAAATTTTAGTTCTTCACGTTTTTCCTAATATGCACATGTTTTAATGTATCTGTAGAGGTCAATTAGAGCAAATCTAGCCTTTGGGAAATGTATTAAACTAGAGAAATATGTTTTCTTTTTATTATATACTTTTAATCCCTGATTTATAGCCATGTGCCCTGACACCAAAATGCCCATAAAAATATGGGCTTGATTAATGGGTGAATTGATAGTTTGTACTGAATAAAAAAATTGCCAAGTATTTTAATATAAATTAATTAATTTCAAGCTTAATTTCATTGTATTGCAATGAATATAAGTTATTTATTATACCCATCAGCAAATCTGCGTAAAATTGTTCAGAACTGTATTTGACTTTTAAAAGGCCTACATCTTTCAAGTTTTGTCTTTTCTGTAAGCTCCAAAGGTCAAAGGTGGGAATTACTTATATAATAATTGGCAGACATTTCTCAAAACCTCTGATATCTTTAAATTCAATTTAAGTCAATGAAGTAATTCCAAAATTTTATATTGTCAGTACTGTCAGTGTTCTGTACCTAGTGTACAATAAGCTCTTGGTAAGTGTTTGTTCACTATTCTGCCATGCATTTATTTATTATCAGTTTAGGAGAAACAGAAGTGAGGGTGATGAGCTTTCACTTCTAAAAATTCACATTTAAATATAGTAGAGAAGTGAATATCATTAACAACAATGTATGTTTCATTTGTTTAGTGAGCATGTCTCTGGATCAAAGATATTTATTTGTTGATATTATAGATGGAACTATCCAAGAATATTTTGTAAATGTATTGATATTTTAGTTTTATTTTGAAGATAGAATGTAGCCAGCGATGGGGAGATAAGAGAAAGGGAGATGAAGGGAAAGGAAATATTTTGAGCAAACACACATTGGTGAGGAAGTGTGCGTCAGTGGGGAAGCGGGGGATGATTAATTGTAGCTGTCTATAGCCACAAAAGCATTAAGGAGTAATTGGAAATAAACTTGGAAAAGTTAGTTTTCTTTCTATGAAAATGTGTATAACATTGATAATTAATTGGACAAAGCAAATGCACTTTGAAGATTTTTGAGTAGGCAGGTAAAATTGAACAGTTTTAGAAACGTATGCTTGCAGCAGCCTGAAAAAATGCTCCCATGGGAAGAAACGTTGAAGAGATAAACATCAGAAAAAGAAATATAGAATTTGATACATCACTATCTCGGAGTAAAAGAAATATCTCAGGTTAAAATTAATGAGTGCATGTATTAGGGAAACAGTGTTGGAAATAAACAAGAATGCATACAAGTAATGTTTCAGAGGTTATATCCAAGATTTTACAATTGATTGGTGATGAACAAAAATGGAATAGTGAACAGTGAGCAATTTTTGGTGGAAGGGGAAGGGTTTAGTTTGTACATGGAGAGTTTGAAATTAAAATATGCTATCCAATTGAATGCTAGTTGAGGATTAGAAATTGCAGGATTAGACTTTGGGAAAGCACAGACTGAAGATCCAAAGAGAAAAGGAAGTTGATGCCATGAAATAAGGTGATGTCTAAAAGGAGAAAGTAAGAGGAGTGAAAAGAGAATGAGAAACTGAATCACAATTCCCTTTTTTCTTTCAACAATATAACCTCTTTTCTGCCTCTTTCCCTTCTATCCATAAGTATGAGTAAACTTTCCCCAATTTATAAAATCCCTGACCACATGCCCAGAATTGCGGATCCCCAAAACCCTGTACATCTTTATAGATTCAGGTTTCTTAAGAGGACAATCTCAAATTCCTTGACTTTTTCTGCAGTTTCCCTCTATTGTCCTCATTACACTTAAACTAAGTTCATCAAGGGGATTCGTTACTTCTCAAAGAAAAAGTCCTCTTCTGTCAATTTGCACTAGAATTGACATTGTTTATAGTAGACACTCTTGTTTCTTCTAGTTTTCTCCTTATTCTTTCTGAATTCTTTGCTCTTCTTTACATGTTTTTCTCTGAAATATTAGACTTACTAGAACACTTTTTGAGCCCCTATAATGTGCCAAGTACCCTCTGAGTGTTGATGAAATTATCAATAAAAATAGGACCAAGACCGACATGAGAGAAGATAGCCATGCAGCCCATCCTGTTTCTCAGGGAGGTTTCCAGAAAAAGAAGGAATTCATCAATCAAGTATGGGACGTTCAAGGAAATATTTTAAAGAGCTTAAATAGCATGTTTGACAAATTTTTCTTGAGAAATATTTTCTTCTGTTCTCATATTTTTTGATTTCACATTTTATTTCTTTAAACATTGTCAACATAGCTATGTTACATTCTTAGTCTAATTCCCTGTTTTGAAATTTCATGGGTCTATTTCTCCTCTAGGTTATTTCAACTAATTCTTGCTCACAGTGCCTTATTTCACCATGGATTTTATAATGTCAGAATGTGAGTTTAGGTTAAAGAGAGGTTCATTTATGAAAATCTTGGGGAGTCTGGGCCTATTAGATAGCTCTTCTGAATTTTCTGAAGGGCTTTTATGTTTGCTTCTGCCACTTAGCTGTGAGCCCTACATGTGAGAGTGCTTTTTAATTTAATTTTCAGCTTGGGGTTTCCCAAGGAACATGTATCTACAATTTTAAAATCCCAAACCTGGAATATGGCAGAACCATGGTTAACCTATTTAAGAAGAAACATTCGTCCGTTACACAGGCCAGAAAAGACAGCTCTCCTTGTCATTCCCTTTTGTCAGTAGGCTAATTTATTCTATACCCTTCTTATACTAAGGGTGAATCTTATCCTGGTCTAGTGTTTGGTGGTATTCTGTAGCATCCCCTCTTCTAGCCAAGCTTGGATCTATTCTCTGCAATCTGTGAGCCTTTCAGTTACTATGATCCACAAATTCCCAGTGTAGGCTTGTACTCTAGTTTTTAGATTTTTCTTCTTCTTCTTTTTTTTTTTTTTTCCCTTGAGGCACCATTACTTTCCTGAAAGGTTAGCTATGTATTTCGGGGGGGAAAGGATGGTGGAACAGGGTTTTGGGGAGTGGTAACACTATCTTGTCCACCATATTATTAGAAACATAAATAGTTTAATTAATGTTAAAACATAATTTTAATTATCTTCTAAAGTTTTAGGATATTCTGCTGTTTTATTTCAAATTTGACAACAAACTTTTTGAACATCTCCTCTATTTTATTGCCATTGCCCTGGATACTTCATTTAACTTATTTATCATGTGGAAAAAAAAATGCTTATTCCGCTTTCCTTATGTGGTAGTACTCCCTCTCTTCCCTGTGTTTTTCTCCTTTTTTTTTTTTTTTTTTTTTTGCGGTACGCGGGCCTCTCACTGTTGTGGCCTCTCCCCTCTCCCGTTGTGGAGCGCAGGCTCCGGACGCGCAGGCTCAGTGGCCATGGCTCATGGGCCCAGTCGCTCCGCAGCATGTGGGGTCTTCCCCGATCGGGGCACGAACCCGTGTCCCCTGCATCGGCAGGTGGACTCTCAACCACTGCGCCACCAGGGAAGCCCTGTTTGTCTCCTTTCATGGAAATATTTTAGTAGGTAGTCAAAAAGTATTTGACTTAAATTTTTAATTGTTGTAATAACAGTGTAGGATTTACTCTTTTTAAGCAAGTTTACAAAATTTGAGCAAAAATTTTACGTAGCTATTGTCCAATCTGGTAGTACACAGAATGCCTAGTCTGTGAATATGGAACAGCTGTCTATGAATTTGATCATTTTCTTAACTAAAAATTTCAACATAGCTTTAATGAGTCCTGTATTTGGTCTGTTTGTAAGGTGCATAATAATATAATGTATATAATTTGTTAAATTGTATTTTACAAAACTTTCATTTCTCTTTACAGGTAATAAAAGCATAAGAGGGTAAATAATTGCTATTTCAATCATGTGGTATAGACACCATGTATTAAAATCTTAGTATCCATGTTTAAAACCATAATTAATTTTACTCAAATATTTTTTTCAGCTCTTCTTCAAGTGACAATTTCACTTAGCAAAGTAGAGCTTAGTGTGGGAGAATCTAAATTCTTCACATGTACAGGTATGTATTTCTACAAATATTTTCAGATAACTTGTTTTATTCTTTATTAATATAATATATTGACTAAATTTAAGTAGTTAAATGTCAATTCTCTAGAAATAAAATTGTATATTATCATTGGGCTTATAATGATTGGAAAAGTGTTAATGAACATATTTTACCTATTAAACACTGAATTTTATTTGTTGCTTTCAAGTTACTAATTTTGACTACTAAATAAACTAGATTATTTATTTTGAAAATAACTTATCAAATATAGTGTATGCATGATAACTTTTACATCAATTTAAATATTATTTCTATCTAAATAGTAACCTTAGTATGAATGTAAATGTTATAATTTAACCATTTTCGTAAATATGCTATGAAAAAGTTAGATATGGCACCCTGCATTATAGTTTCACTTCAATGAAAAGTTTAGGACAAAGCATATCACATCCTTCCTTATGAAAAGTGACCTTTAAAAAGTAGATATTTAATCAGCAAAGGTTTTGCAAGATTTTTGTGACTATTAATTAGAAGTATTATATATCATAGTGCCTATGGGAAATTATTATGGACCTCATCTAGTTTAATCATGCACATGTAGAATTCTTCTAGAAGATATTAACTACTTAAGCAACAAATTCCTATTCAACATATTGTAAAACTCACAAATGAGCACATTCTACTGCTGTTTAGATTCATCGTATTCATTTTCATCATACAAGTCTTCATATATAAAGTTTTTCAAATATTCATTTAGTGCCAAAATTTAAATTCATCATATTCATTTTCATGCATATAAGCCTTCATATATAAAGTTTTAAAAATATTCATTTAGTGACAAAATTGCTTTTTAGTATATTTTAAAATTGTTTCCATTCCTGATTATACTTAGAAATTCAAAACTGGATTAAATAGGCATTTCTGACATAAAATGCATTATAAAAGTTGTCTTCAGAATGGCATGGCTTATTTAAATTATTATGACAATTAAAAAAATAGAAGCAGTTATAATAACTGTCTAAAAATAATATCAGATAATATGAACAACTAATTGAGGCCATGATTCTTCACATATTTGCCTTCTTAATAAAGGTCTGAATTGATAGGTCTTGTTGACACATGTTTTTATATATTGGCGAATATAAAAGTAGAGAGTAGGGGAGAGACTGGTTCAACATCATTTACTATGTCAGTACAGCTTTGGCATAAGAATATAGTTCATTGTTTCTAAACCCTATCCATATTTTATATGCACAAATGCACACACACAGCTCAATTAAATCACAAGATCACAGAATAATGAAATAGTTTAAAAATGAATTGAAAAATAAAATAAAATTGTATTATTTTCTTGGATTTGCATTATCTTTGTGATATAAATTATATGATGTATATAATTCATAAGGTCAAATTAAGACATAATTTAAAAGTACAAATTAACATCATTCAGTGGTGCTGAGTTTTGCCCTTAATAATAAGGCAGAACAATTAAACATTTTTTCCTTTTATATAAAGACGTATAATCAAGAGCTGTACTGTTGTCATGTAAGTGGCCTTATTTATCTTAAATACAGTAGTAAAACAAAAATCTAAAAATAAAGATGTGGGAAACCAATGCAAATCAAAACGCTTGCATGTACTTTTCTATCACAATGGTGACTATGTTGATATGATTCTAAAGTTTCTTGAATACAGACATCTAAAACTCAATAAAATAAATATGTCTTAAAATTCAACTAGAAGTTAGTCATGTTACTGACCTGGGTTCTTGGACTCTTTAATCAATAGAAATTGGTAAGAGGCCAGAGGGGGAATTCAGGCAGGGCTTTGTAGGGACTCTTGATGCAGCACAAGGGAGTGAAAACAAGTAACAAGTTCCCTTGCTCGCTCCCTGAGGTGGAGTGAGCTGATCCCTTAAATGGGATGAGGGTAATGGTGGATCAGTGGGTCCGGCTGGTGGGCTGGCTTAGGTATAGTGGTCTGCCCACCCCTTTGGTGGTGCTGTGTGCAGGAATCACGCATAGTTCGGCATAGTACCATGCTTTTTCTCCCAGCACCTCAGATGTAGCAATTGGGATTTGGCCTTTTTGTATCTTGTTCATAATTTGTCCCAGCTGGACATGCTTGCAGTTATTTTTAGTCCCTTATAGTTTCTTTGTATATTGTTGCTCCAGGAGAGGTTTGTTCAGGTGCAAGCTCTGCAACAAAGTGTCCCAGGTTCCAGGACCCAGCCTAGTTCAGTCATACCCTCACAGAACTAAATAAGAATGTGTCATGTATAGCAAATGAATTTTTATATTACATTTTCAAGAAAATAAGTTTAATGCTACTTATTAATTAATCCAAGAGCCCAGTCTTTTCAGTAAAATAACATGCAAAGTTTTATTGGAAATTATTATTTGAGTTGCCAGAAAAAAGAGAATTATGACTGCTCTATGAAAATACAGAATAAACTCTCCATTAAATTTTATTCCATATCATTAAGAATGAAAATGTCCAAAATATTTCACAGAATATCCTGCATAATTTACTGTATAAAGTGAGGTTTTCTATTGCTGAAACTTAAAGTAATGCACATTTAAATTATTCTTTTGTAACTTCTCGATAGAGGAGGGAATTAAAACAAATACCTCCCCCAAATGAATTATCCTGTAACTACTATGGTTTTATGGTTCTGTTCAGAAAAACTGAAGATAACATAACTAAGATTCATTTAAGATTTAACTAAACTTCTTTCATACTTTTTTCTCCATCATGTCTAATTTGATATAGGAAGGAAGACAATTTGTTTCTAAAGCCATATCTTGGAAAAAAAAATGAGAAGGAATAATTTTCTTATAAAAGGTCCTGAAGATGTTATATAACTTTATGCATTTTCTCCTGATACTTTTGAGTTAATAGTGTATGCTGCTTCCACAAAATCTCTCAAGTTAATTAGGTGAAATACATCCTTTTGGTGACTAAAAGAAAACACAGGAAGCTTCAGCTTTTACAAAGAGGATAATAACCTAGATTCTGAATTGGAAAACTTAAATAAATGTTTACCCTGTAATGATTTGGTTGTAATTGCCTAGCACTATAAGTATCATTTCAATGCATCCTAATTATCATATGATTAAATAGTTAACAGTTTTAGATTAAAATGGTGAAACTACTCATCTCAGTTGGGAAAAGAGAAGATTAGGGCTCCATTTAAAAAATAGTCATTGGCCTTATCTATACAAGTTTAACAACTTGGGAGATTAATTCAAAATTCTGTATTAACAAAAGCCAAAGTTTATTTCATAAATGATTTACGTTGTTATGAGCTCTGCTGTATCAGGGGAAAAAGTGCTATTTCCTGACCCTAGCAAAAAGAATTGAGCAGGTGAAATCACGTTAGTAATCGTGTTTCTGTTTCAATTATTCCTATTAAGTGGAATTAATGTTGGACTCAGTTGCCAAGGCACTTTCAGTACTTGTGTGGTAATAATCCATAGATTTCCGTGGTAAAGTTTACACTCTCATAGCTTAAATACCATACTGGAAGTTTCCTCTGGGTTTTGTTACTCAAACGAGATTGAAACCTCAATGTTGGATAAATAAGGATAACATGTGTGCTAGCATTTGTGTTTACTTTCGATACTGTAAGATTTTCAGACTTCCAGTCTTCCATTTACATTTTTTTCTAAATTGTTAAAGTTGTTACACGATAGTAAATACCAGTGTCAAAACAAACACTTGGAACATATTTTCAAAATTTCTTTTCCATGGCTCTTTGCAGCAGTTGGTGAACCTGAGAGTATAGACTGGTATAATCCTCAAGGAGAGAAGATAATTTCAACACAGAGGGTATCAGTGCAAAAGGAAGGTATTAGATCACGATTAACCATCTACAACGCAAATATAGAAGATGCAGGGATATATCGTTGTCAAGCAACAGATGCCAAAGGACAGACACAAGAAGCCACAGTTGTTTTGGAAATTTACCGTAAGTCATGTATTTATAAGTTTTATTGATTGAAATTATACGTTCTTATAAAAAATACAAATTAAAATGTACTTAACAATAGAAACTAACACCCATTAAGAACTAACTATGTGATGGACAATGTGCTAAGACCTTTACAGATATCAGCTTATTTCTATTTTACCACAGTACATCTCTAAAATAAAATCTATAATAGGTTATAGTGGATTATAAATACATAGATGGAGCCAATTCTGTTGGTTAAATAATATAGATGAAAATGTTTTAGTTTTTTGATGCCATTAAGAATCTGTTGGGTAAATAGAAACCAGTACTTTATTTAGTGATATAAAATTTATTGGGAGTGCTTTTTTTCACTTTCCAAAAAAAAAGATCATGACTAGAACAAATAAAATTACCTATGTGATAACAGTGACCAATTTAGAATGAGAACTGGGGAAGGGTCAGCTGACAGGCTTTAGACAGAGTAAAAACTGAAAACTCATCTAATGAAGAATAACATCTAACCAGATTCTTCAACTCCAGGCATTTTTAGTAGCACGGTTTTCTACACTTACACTTCATTTTACGACTTGAGATTGATTGCTTCCTACATTCCTTTCCAACTTCTCACTTTTAGGAATTGTTAACCTGTTTAGGAACACTGAAGCTCATTGACTCCCAGGGTTTGAAACCAGGCTCTATCACTTACACCTGTGGCCTTGAGCAATCGCGTAAACTCTCTGTTTCAATGTCCTCATCTATAAAATAGATATAATTGTAGTACCCACATCATACATAGAGTTGCTTTGAGGACTACATTACCTCATGCTTAGAACTTTGCCTTACAATTAATTTGTAGTAGTTAGCATTTCTACCAGTGAAAAATTATAAAAAGTTTTAGAATATTAGCTCATAAGACATCTCTTCCTTATAGCTTTGTTTTTGTTATTCTAGAAATAGCATACGGGGAAAAAAGGCCAAAGCAGCACCAGAGCAAGGCTTCCTCTTAGATGAGTGGGGCAATCTGTTGGAGTATTGTTGCCCTCATTTTTCCTGATTTGACCTCTTTTTTTTTTTTCTTTTTCCCTCCTGTTAGTTTCTAAGCTCCTCAAGGAAAGATGTTTTACTTATTTATACATTTACTGTACCAATTTCATAAATAACAAAGAATTAAGTTGAAATCATCATTTCATAGACTAGTATCTGGAAAGAAGTGTCCTTTGAAATGATACAAAGGAAGATCCCTAGTGCTTTATTTGTGAAGGTAAAAAAAATTGTTTTTTCTTAGCAAGAACAATGAATTACTTTTGTGAAAATGTCTCATCAAGCATAAATATCCATATTCATGCATTCATTCAATACACTTATTGTACGTCTACTGCATGGCAGACAATATTCTAATTCCTAAAGACATTAGTGACTGAAACAGAAAATATCACTGGCCACTTGGTGCCAACATTTTAGTGGGTAGAGACAGACAAAAAGTAAGCAAAAACTAATGCTTAAATGCTAGATATATATGCTATAGAATTCTGTAGGAAAGAAATTAAGTGGTTTAGAAACGTAGGGAGATGGCTATTTTGTATGTGGAGGTTGAGCAGAAATTTGAAGGAATTTAAGAGAGTGCAAATGCCCCAGAATGAGAACAAATCTGGAGTGTTCAAGGAACTGCCCAAAGCAGCAGCTAGGAGGAGAGAAGAAAAATTGGGATCAGAATTGTGGGGCAGACTCCAGTTCATACAGGACTTAGTGTGGCATTGTAAGGACTTTGGATTTTATTCTCAGTGAGTTGGAATTTATGGGGTAGGAGAATTAGATGATCTGGTTTAAGGTTTTAAAGGGTCTAGATTTACCTAATTATTTTATTACAGCATCAATAAACACGGATTCTGAAATATGCTATTGGAAGAAATAAGCAATAATACTTGTATGGTTTGTTTTACTTTCTTCATACAGAAAAACTCACTTTCAGAGAAGTGGTGTCTCCTCAAGAGTTCAAACAAGGAGAGAATGCAGAAGTGGTTTGCCGAGTCAGCAGTTCGCCTGCACCTGTTGTCAGCTGGTTGCATCATAATGAGGAAGTCACCGCTATTTCCGACAGTTAGTATTTTGGTAACTCTCTAAGTTATATGTTCTAAAAATATTGCAATTTTTTAAAAGACTGAATCTACCTAAGTAAATATAGCAATTAGATTGTTTGACCCTAAGCCTCAAACAACTGTTTTTTGAGAACCTCAGAGCTCTAAACTAGAGGTTGGCAAACTATGGCCCTCAGGCTAAATTCAGCTCCTCTGCTGTTTTTTTAAGGTGTTATGAAAATTCAGCCAAACCCAATTGTTACATATTGTCTATGGCTACTTTGGGAACAAAGCTGAACAGCTGTGACACAGATGGTTTGTCCTACAAAGCCTACAATAGTTATTTTCTGAAGATTACAGAAAAAGTTTGCTGACTCCTGCTCTAGATCAAGAAAAAATTATATACAAACAGTTCAAGGATACTAAACAAATAAAGGAATCAATCCTGATCTATTGAAATTCTACATATTATAATTCAAACAATCCCATGGGCTTATTATGTGTAAACTTATAATAATATCTATATGAATCCTATTTATTTTTCTGTCACTGTTCTTTCAAAGATACCTACATATTCTAAATATTATGATAAGATGAATATGGATAATAGAAAGAAGAGTACATTCATTTCAATTGTCTTCATGATTTTGATTCAGACTGAGCTGAAATTCCAGAATAAAATGACATCTGAAATTGATGCATGATTTGCTTACATTATGCTACTTTATCATTGTGAATTGGGAGCATTTTCGATTTAGAATATTTTTCATTGCACTTACATTGCAGAGAGGTACAAAATAATTGAATCTTTTAAAATACTTTCTATCTTGGATGATTTTGTTTTGTGTTTCTAAGAGATGAAACTTCTACAACATAAAGGAGAGAAGGTAGAGGGTTTCTGTTTTTGAATATGTACAGAGAAAGTATCATGATGATGATAGTAATTTTTTTTTAATTTTGAGAGAAGTTTTCTGGACTTGGCATTTTCACTGCTTGTCAGTTATTTACTAAAACTCTTTTTTCTATTATAGTAAGTTAATGAGATATAATACTTTATTTCCTCTTACTTTATTTTCAGAAAACTGCTTTAGGTTTTACTAATAAATTTCATGAGTAAATTGTACAGTATATTTTCTGCTTTCTTCCCCTCAATAATAAAGAAAATAATAAAGAAAAGGCGATTCTTTCATAGCAGTTAAATGACAATGTCTAAACATTTTCAGATTACCTACATCTTAGGCTTCAAGTGTACACCTGGTTTACTGTAAACCATAATTACAAGATGGTTTTGACAGTTAAATCGATGCTGACTGTAGGCCTCTGGGCAGAGAGTGTGTGCAGCAGGCACTGGCAAGGTCTTGACTGAATGGGCCCAGGGCACCAATCAGCATCTCCATCTTCCCTGAGCAGATGATCCCTCCAGTTAAGTAGCCAGATGGAATTCAAGCCTAAAGACAGTTCATTCATTGGCATCCATGGACACTGGAGGTTGCCCTATAATATCTACTTTTTGTAATTTATTTGGGGATAAAATCTAATGATTAATTGTCTGAAAAAAAAAAAAAGTTAAATCCTCAAAGCAAAGATTGATGGTCAAGTACAGTGCTGATGGAGGAGTGATGCTTCTATGCTACAGCTTACACATTTTTCCCAGTACCCAAGGATGAAATGCTGTGAAGTTGGAATTCCATTACGGCTCTACTCTTTCCTTGTCCCTAAAGCTTCAAACAACTTTTCTAACTGCTCTGTACCTAATTCGAATTCTTCATCTGTAAACAGTAAATTATTATATGCATTTTGAACAACGGTTTGAGTTTTAAGTAAGATAGGCTCATAAATATTTGTTAACTGAATGAATACAATATTTGACTCTATATCAGATTCTCAATAAATAAGATTTATTTTTCTTGTTCCTTCTCATTGAGCTTTTAATTCTTGGGAATCAATTAAACATAGAAACTTAACGCTGAGTTGCAGGGAAGGCAAAATCGATTTTTTTAAAAAGGACGTAAAATTTGTTCTGACTTTGGGATATAAAGGATGTAGGGGAATTGTGAAGATGAACAAACTTTTCTAACCTTTTAATATTTGAGAAACTTGCCACATACTTCATTATCAAACACTTTTTACATTCATAACAGATTTATAAGAAGTAATATTCTTCAGATTTTTATACTTTATGTGATCCTTTTATTAAAACTAATGAAATAAGATTAGGTTTACAACCATGAAAGGAACATATATGGGGATTTAGAATAATGCAGTGTGTACAGATAACTTTCTGAAGCCTTAGTGTGGCATAGGAATAAAGTTTAAAGTCTCCATATGAAACAATGAAGGTTTGAAAATGTCCATCTTATTAACCATGCTTTTGGTAGCAGCTGTGTGACAAATACGCATTATTAATGTTCCCACAGACTACTCAAAGTGGAGGTTTACCATGTTGTTAGTTGAAAGGAAATCCATATGCTAAAGAATCCAAGTATTTAGGGAGTAAAGGTGACATTTTGTTATAAAAGTTGAATATCCTGACTTTTAGTCTCAACCCTGATGGAAGGATATGCTATTGCAGTTGCCATTCTACCTCAGCCATTTTTAAAGTTATCTCTGAAACTTCCGAAATGTTTTGAGCATTTTCTAATGAAGTACCCTTTAGGCATCAAAAAACTATGGGTAAAATCATCTTGTTCAATAAAATTTGTATGAAATCTACTTCCAGTATAAAAAGTCATTCAACAGTTATTGAACACTTAGTATATTTCATCTAGTGTACTAGAAGGTGGCGATTCATGGTTTAAATGATGAACAAGTCCACTACCCTCAACATATTAATAATCTAGTGGAAAAAATCAATCAATGAAAGCAACGTATATTGAGGTATATTATAAGGAAAGTGCAGTGATAGAAGATGATAAAGAAAGAGCACCTGAACTAGTTAGGGCAGAGGAGAGTGTTCAAGGTGCCTGCTGAAGAGAAAAGCAACCTTTAAAGATGAAAAGGGATTAGCCAGCTAGAGAATGGTGGGGACTTTTCAAGAGGAGAGGACACCATATGCAATGGCCCAGAGGTGAAAGCATGAGTGACACATTTCAGAAACTGAATTAAGTTCATTATAACTAGAATTTATGAATAAGTACAACTAGAACACTTACAATAACTAGGATTTGTAAATAAAGACTAATAAGAAAGGAAACTGGAAAAGAAGGTTGAGCCAAGTCAATATGGCCTTGACGTCTCTATTGAGAAGTTTAGAATCTATCCAAAGGTGACATCACTAAAGGGTTTTAATTAAGGCAGTGACATGACCTAATATTTATTGAGAAGGATATCAGTGCTTCAGTGAGGAGAATGAATTGGATGAGAGTCAAGGCCAAGCTCCAGGCAATGAGAACAGTTCAAATCCAAATGAAATAATTGCTGAGGGAAAAGTAGATTCTAGACTAAGAAATGATAAAGGGAGAAGTGATAGGATATGGGTTTGATTGGACATGCACACTAAGAGAGATGGAGAAGTCAAAGATGACTCAAGGAATTTGCCTTGGGCAACTAGCTCAATGTAAAGACCTGTGAAGACAGAACTGGAGAGTACCGTATGAGAAATTTCAGGTGGAGCTAGTGAGCCAAATTTTAAACATGCTGAGATTGAAGTATTTACAACCCTTCTAAGTTCGTACATCTGGTTGACTCTTGCACAATTCTGGAATCACAGGAATCATCTGGTCTGAAGAAAAATTGTGAATCATCAAAATATAGGTTGAAGGCATAGGAGCAGATGAAGCAAACCATTCAGTGGCTGTGGAATGAGAAGAAGAGGGGACTTTTAAAAAATAACCTGCTTAAAGAAACATAATGCTTAAAGAAACATAAAGCAGACACGTTATTGTGTATTATTTGATTTCATTTATTTTCTTACTGCAATAATGAAAATGTGGATGTCTGTAAAACTGAGATAAATAGATCATCTCTAATAGTTAAATAGTTCCAGTATCCATAGTTATGTGTGATTGATTGAAGCAGTGCTTTCTTCAAATGCTTTTTGTAAATACATATTAATAATGCTCTTTGGTTTGAGAGTTTGCTAACATCATTCCATGGACTTTACACATATACTTAGAATTTTTAGTTGAGGATGATACATATTTTAGTGAGTTAGAAAATATAATATTACAATGATTTAGTTATGACTCATTGCATCCCTCTCTAAATTTGAACTTTTTAATTCATACAGGTGACCCATGAAAAACACAGGGGTTAGGGTGCCGACTTGACATGAAGTCAAAAATTCAAGTATAATTTATAGTTGGTCCTCCTTATCTGAGATTCTTTCATATCTGTGGTTCAGTTCTGCATCCTCAGATTCAGTCAACTTCGGATTGTGTAGTACTGTATTTACTATTGAAAAAGATTCCCGTATAAGTGGATCTGCACAGTTCAAACCTGTGTTGTTCAAGGGTCAACTGTAATTGCTGCTCATTCTAATTTCCAGCAACACACTTGAATAGAGTTTTTTTACATTTACTTTGAAATATCATGCATTTTTAAGAGTTCTGAGTTATTCCAGGACTTATTATAAGTTATATTTCTTGCAGATTGCCTTTATTTCTCTCCAGTCTCTTCTTTGGTGAGAAAATTTACCAGGGGAAAGCATCTGCATAAACATTTTTGTATCTCTTCTTAGGGTCACCCAAAAGGTGAAATAAATATTTTGGGAAAGTTTATACTTCCTGGGCTGAAAATTGTGTATCTGTAGACTTGTAACTGGTATTTTCTTTCTGAGGTAGCCTCAGAATCTACACATTTCCATTCCTTATTAACTATCTCTTAGACAATCAATAACCACATGCTCACCTATTTTAATGACCTTCTATAGTCTGATAACTTCCTTATTTGTATTTAAAACCCAAACTTCTACTTTGACTTAGGGAATTGCTGTGAAAAATGAACCCCAAATACGAATGGCTTAATGTCATAGCAATTTATTTCTCACTCACGCAAAGTCCAATTGGCAGCAGGGGGAGAGGCAGGATTCTACCCTTCCATCCTTTCAGTGATCCAGGTTGAGGGAGGCTGGACCATTTTCTCCTGTGGCTTCTGTGTTTGCCCTAATACCTCTATTAAGCCAGCAAATAGGGGAAGAGCAATAAATACTGGAACAGTCCCCAAAAGTAGCTTTAACAGTAGATATCCAGAGGTGGGTACCTTAAATTAATGACATTTCTACCTTACCAAAAGTCCCAAAGGGGTCAAGGATGTTTTCTCTTATTCATCAATGTATCCAAATACAGTACCTAGCAAACAGATGATGTTCAATGATATCTATGGATGAATTGATTAATGAAATTTAGGATATTACATTTATAACATGTATCAAAACAACTGGATATGAGAACATTCTTTACTTGATAGTAAGGGGAAAGGTGTTAAGACTGCAAAGACTGCAACAAAATTGTGATGATTAAAAACTGAGCCAGGCATTATGGAAAATACTGTCAGGCTGAGATGCTACTTAGGCTAGCCAGGTTATTTTCAACAATCAGCTAATGCATGCCCTATAACAGCTTAGTTTTGTATTTATGCATGTGCATATACTCACACATAAAATGGAATCTATGTAAAATTAATGAAGTCTAATCTGTTCCTTCCTAAAATGGATTATCTTGCATTTAGAAGAAAAATTTTTCAAATAAATCTGAGGTATGACGATTTTATATGCCCTCTACATGACTTGAATATTATTATATATTTTAGCTGTCTTCTCAGGGTATGTGCAATTATTAGTTTAATTATTGTGTGAGGAAGGATATTCAATCAATTTTCTAACCCTTTTCCTTACCCAAGTTGCTACATATTCACAGTCAAAACGTCTTTGTGTCTGCTATATCTGATCTCTCGGCTTTGTTCTTTTGTGTATCATTTCTGCGTTCAAAGTACCAAAGGCAAAATAATAGCCTAACCATTTTATGTGGAAATAAAGTCTTGAATGTATTTATTTATTTATTTTTTGCGGTACGCGGGCCTCTCACTGTTGTGGCCTCTCCCATTGTGGAGCACAGGCTCCGGACGCGCAGACTCAGCGGCCATGGCTCACGGGCCCAGCCGCTCTGTGGCACGTGGGATCCTCCCAGACCGGGGCGTGAACCCGTGTCCCCTGCATCGGCTGGTGGACTCTCAACCACTGTGCCACCAGGGAAGGCCTTGAATGTATTTTTGAAAAAAATGTGTAACCAGGCAGTGTAGAGTGGAAAAATTGAAGTCATGAAATTATATTTTACTTTCAAATTTGAATTTGTTTGTTGATGAAAAGTTTGATAGTGTCAGACAAGTTCCATATTTTAACACTTAGCAATTTAAAGCATTCTGGACTCTGCCTTCAATTACTGATATCATTTCCTCCCCTTTGCTTACCTTACAGATCGGTTTGCTATCTTAGCCAACAGTAATCTACAGATTCTTAACATCAATAAAAGTGATGAAGGTATATACAGGTGTGAAGGAAGAGTGGAGGCTAGGGGAGAAATTGACTTCCGTGATATCATCGTTATTGTTAATGGTAAGCAGATAATAATTAGTATGTATCTTTGTGTTGCATTTAGCAATATGTTTATTAAAAGGGCAACCATGTAAACTCAGCACTCAAGACTTCCCTAATGAACCTCTTCTATACCTAGAGGAAATCTCCTCAGCTCTAGGGTAGCATCTGTTACATTGTATTACTGCCTCAAGGGCAGGATCTGTGACTTATTTAACATTGTCATCCTCCTTTACAAAGAGTCTATAAGGGAGTAGTTGCCTTTTTCTGGCTTTGTAGTTGTTGAAAGTATGTCAAATGAAATACAGTAAAGTATGATACTAGATTTTACTTTTAAATTACATTAATTACTTGCTTCAACTAATTAACAGTATTTGCAAGTTTTACCAAATTAAATAATTGAATACATAGTTACCCTTTGAAATATTAATGGACATTATTAGCTAAGTTTATGACATCAAGATGACATCTTTTCCTCCAAATTTGGCTACTTTACTCTATTGCATGGCTGGATTAACATGACATTCTGTGAGGCAGAAGATAGATTAATGTTATCCTAGTTATCTCCACTTTGGTAATCTAATGTGTCACCAAGATGCGCACTGTATTTCTTTGACATCTATCAAATATACTCTATTTTCCGTACCATGCTTTCCATGAGTGCTGCCCTTTCCAATTCTTTTTTGTATTTTTCTTGTGTGGCTGTAAGTTGTTTGTTTTCTCTACTCTCAATTTCACAATTCCAACTTTCTGTCCTATCAACCTTTCAACATTTAAAATTGTCAGTGTTTCCCATTACCTTCAAGACAAAATAAAAAACACTCTTCATGGTATAGGAAATCTTTTATGATCATCAGCTACCTTCTCTAACCATCCGCTCATAGGTAGCCCGTGCTTCAGCCATATGGAAATACTAGTAGTAACACTACACAAATGCACTTTGACTTTTTCTTCTATTTTAAAATAAATTAGAAATAACCATAATCACAGGATTCCAGAAGCAGAATGTAATTTGTTCCTTCTGGAATAGACAAAATATGAATTTAAAGAGTTAGCCATGAGTTTTCTATCACTTAGGGCTGGGAAGGGGAAACATAAATCAGTATCTTCTTCCATATCCTATGCACCTCCCACCATGATCTGTCTCTCCAGTTTCTTGAAGAGACTGGAGAACAACACCAGGAATAGCATATAGATCTAAAAGAGTTATTTGTTTTTTCCTTTCCTGGAGTGAAGGTATTTTAACCACAAAATTCATGCTGAAAGGTAAAGAGAATATTAAATCACTGAGAATTTTTTTCTCTCCTCTAAGTCTATAATTAATTGAGATGTATGGATAACATAATGGAATAGACCAGATGGTTATTAGGCAGGTGGGTAGAAACTGCACATGCTCATGGGTGAGTCCAAAGTGCCAGGCCTTCTGAGAGAAGACTTTGAGAGCCTTTTTCTGGTGTGCAGAATCTGGTATTTATCGAGTGCTATCGTTGATGGAAGTTTTGGCCTTCAGCCCAAGAGGAAGATTTCAGTGCATGAAGAATAGGTTTAAATATGGAGATAAGTACTATGTTTGTAACTGTATCTATATATCTATTTTTATATCTATAAGTATTTCTAATATCTTTCCCTCTTTATTCTGTACAATAAACAAAGGTAACTTACAGTAGCTATTTAGTTTCTTCAGTATTGACTTAACCATCTACTGTCCTTTGTTTCCGAAAGAATCTAAGGTAGGAAATATACGTGTATTTTGTCACGGGCGAGACCTTGTGCTCAGTATGCTCTTATGAAAATGTGGGTTATAATATTAGTTAATAATATAAAGTTTTTTAGAAAGGACTAAGTTTATAGGAAGCAGTATATAAATATGTACTATGCTGTATGTTATATATGTATGTATATGTAAAATTATGCATATATTTTTACACTAAAACATTAATTTGAGTCTGATGTGAAAAAGGGAATGTCATCTGGCAGGTGTAGCATATTTAGCCTTTATTATCCATTCTGCTATTGTAATTTCTACTTTAATATAGTTATAACATGTTCTAATCTATCTCCACACTAGATTATCTGTGAGTGTTTAAATGTGATTACATTTTTCTTGAAGGATTATTTGTGTATGAGTGGGTACAATTAACAAAGTTTGAATCTTCAAGTCTATCATGATCTGCATTCAATCTGGAATATTTATTTCTATGTCTATACTTATTATTTTGGGGTTCATAAGGAGATAAACACTGGAATGTGTTCTTTGTGCAACTCACATCAATCATGTATGTAATATCCTGTTGTGCCTGCATCACACTGGCCTCCAAAGCAAACCATCCTCCTTCCACTCCCACTTTTCCTCTAACAGAATTAATTATATGTCCTAATCTGACCTTCTTTACTAGAACACTGCTTTATCTCCATTTCTTCTTATTAGTCACATTTCCCTGTTATGGTCACAAACTCCCATATCTTAGAATTCCTGGAACCAATTTCTTCAAAGTAACAGTGTTCACAAAATCAACCTTCGATTTATTCCCCTTTCTGGATGATGCATTTGGACCCTGTCAAGGGAATGCATTGACTAATGCCACCAGACGGCTGTGCTTTTCTCTCACATTTTGCCTTTACTTCAGTCAGAAAAATCATTCTCTCCAGTCTTATTGACTCTTGCCCTGCTTACCTACTCCTTTTAAATCTTGAGCCCTCTCTAAAAGTATCCTTTATTATTTACCTCCTACAAAACCTCTTGCAGACGTTCAATGAAAACTTTGAGGTTGCAAAAATTAATAATAAAATAAAAGCACCAACTTTATCCACATTATCTTATTTTTCTTCAGTTACAATATTTGACTTATTACATGCTTTTCTCCCCAGTTTATAATGCATACCTCTCTCTTATTTGATACTAATTTTTATTCTTGCTAATTTGGACTTTATCATGGACCTTTTTCAACTCCTTTCATCTCTAAGTATATTGAAGTCCCAACCAAATACTCCATTCAAATGTTTCTTCACATTCACTGCTTTCTTGCCAAGTCCTGCCTCTGGAAGAAGCTCTTCTTTTTTCCATTGTTTGCTCTTTGCAACTTTTCCCTCACATTTCCTTTCTTCCAATGCATAGTCTATTTTTTCAACAATTAGTTAAAAGGTATCCTTGCTAGTTTATAGTACCAGCCATACCAAATATTAAGGATCTTTTTTTTTCCCTTAACTCCCTTTATGAATTTATTACGATATTTCTCAATGCCTGTGTATAGTTTTTCACAAATCTTTATCCCCCCTCCCTTTAAGAGGTTATACATCACTGCTCATTGCCATGTGAAGTGTGGTGCTTCCAGTGGAAGGATTTTGCATCTCCACCCAATTGATGATATGACTTGCTCTGGCCATTGGCATATAAGCAAGCATGATATACACTATGGCTGAAATTAAGCTTCAAGAAGAATCACATATTACTTCTCTTGTACTTTCCTTCTGCCATGAAACTAGCATGACCCTAACAGAGACTTCTCCTTTACCTTGGGCATCATGGAGAAGACACGTGGAGCAGAGTCACAGCTGATCTGCAGGTGCAAACACATAACATAAATAAGAAGTAAAACACATTTTTAAGCCCTGAGATTTTAGAGTTATTTGTTATCACAGAAAAGCAGACAAATTCAATGCCAGTGGCTTTTTCTTACTTAAGGAATTTAAATGCTGTCTGACCTAGGAATACATTTGAAATTACTTCCCTGAGTGTGCCTCAGACATCTTATAATCCCACTTTCCCCTGATGGTGATCATTTCTTACAAATTTTTTAATTACCTTATCAATATATTGGGAATTCAACTGAATGAATATTTTTGACTATAGTTTTGATGTTATTTTGTCTTGCACTTATATATTTATTCAGCAGATAAATGAGAAGTGCTGGCTATATTTTTCATACTTTGTTAGGCTCAGAATACTAACAGATCTAATAGCATTGTATCCCTCAAGGCACTTACAGTTTTATCTCAAACACTTAAAATAATCAACTTTCCTAAAGTCCCTGATTGTTTATGGTGCTGCTGAATACAAAAGCATATAGTAAGAGCATTTTTTATAGATATTTACAGCCTCTTTTATAATAATAAGGGGAACCTAATGTAGCACAAGAAGAGACTTGGTATTTGGGATAAATCTATTGATGAAAAAGTATTATTTTGTAGAACAAAGAGGGGAAATTATTGTAGACAGATAAAATAGCATCTGCAAAAGCAAAAAGAGTGTAGGATGTGAGAAAAGATCTAATACCTTAACTGTTACAGGAATATGAAAGTTTTAGGGAGGGAGTGATGGTGATGTTAGCCAGTTGGTTTGGGGATTAGGTGGAGATGTAGCTGCAAAGCAGGAGGGGCCAGATAATGCGGGGCTATGGACTTTCTTCTAAGAGACAAAGATGAGCTGCCATTTAGGAGCAGGGTACCTGAGAGAGAGAGAAGGATGGAGGCAGGGAGAAGAAATGAGTTCAAGTCAGAGATAAGTAGGGTCTGTGCTGAAAGACAAAGAAATGAAGAGGAAGGTATATAATCAGATAGTGTTTGAAACAAAGTCGTCGTGTTTACAAGTGTGTCACAGAGGCAAGAGCAATAAAGGCTTAATTTCAAGACTTCTAATGTGGGTTCTAGGCTTCCAAAGTAGTAAATGCAAGCAGAAGTGATCAATAAGTAGTGAACTGAAATATATCTGGTGAATTTGGCAATTATGAGTTTACAAGAGACAGCACGGTGAACAATATCATTTGCATGGATGGGTAACATTCAGACTGCAATGACTTAAAGAATAAATGTGCATGTACATTAACTGAATAAGAAAAGTATTGAAGGTACAGCACCTATTACCTCAGCTTGTTGGAACCAGCTATTAAATGGGAAACATTAAAAAGTTGAATGAGGGGCTTCCCTGGTGGCGCAGTGGTTGAGAGTCCACCTGTCGATGCAGGGGACGCGGGTTCGCGCCCCGGTCTGGGAGGATCCCACATGCCGCTGAGCGGCTGGGCCCGTGAGCCATGGCCGCTGAGCCTGCGCATCTGGAGCCTGTGCTCCGCAGCAGGAGAGGCCACAGCAGTGAGAGGCCCACGTACCGCAAAACAAACAAACAAAAAAACGTTTAATGAGGACCAGAGGAAGTGAGTGGAGTGTTAGGACGTTTGTAAGGAAGATATACCTTGAACATAAAGAGGATATATTTTATGCTGAGCCTGGAGGAAATGAATCAAAAATGGGTGAGAATGTGGGTTAATTTACAGGTAGGTCTGGTTGATAATTTGAGAGAAATCTTGCCCCATGACTTCAGTATTCTGTTTCTAATCACTGACTTCACTCATCTGCCAAACATTGATGTACTACTGGTATTTTCCCAATATTTTTCAACATATGTATATGTGTTCATACCTGCTCTTTACTGGATCTTAGGTAAGTTTTCCAAATGCCTAAAACCTTTCTTTTCATTAACTTCCCATTGGCTACCTTGATTTTATTATTATACCTTATTACATTTTTATTAACTTGCTGAATTTGCTGGCCATCTTTTCTATACATTTCTGAACTCTTTTTACTAGATAATTGACTACACACACACACACACACACACACACACTTATACACAAATCATGGGTAAATTTTTAAAAAGAGGATCAAAATTACTTCTCTTGCTTTAACCCATGCCCATCCTGCATCAGATTCCTAGCCCTTAGTTAAATAAAATGCTCTCCCAAACTACTCAAAAAATGATGAAAAGACCTGGAAATAACTTTTAAATTAAAAAATACAGCCAATAGAGTGTGTTTGTTTTGTTTTGTTTTGTTTTGTTTTTGCGGTACGCGGGCCTCTCACTGTTGTGGCCTCTCCCGTTGCGGAGCACAGGCTCCGGATGCGCAGGCTCAGTGGCCATGGCTCACGGGCCCAGCCGCTCTGCGGCATGTGGGATCCTCCCGGACCAGGACATGAACCCGTGTCCCCTGCATCGGCAGGCAGACTCTCAACCACTGCGCCACCAGGGAAGCCCTAGAGTGTTATTTTTGTAAAATGTTCTTTTAAAGTATAATGATTCATTATTTTCTGAATCTTTTGTAAATTTGTGAAGAATGATCCACTAACTGCTGGCTCAGACTTGGGATAATGGAAGCAGGGACAATTGAGAATAGATGAAAAACACCTAGAAGTATAATTTTAAAGCAGTTGCGTCTTTAGTTTTCTTCGAACATTAAAATCAACAGTTGATGACAATGGCCAGAGATATTTTTGCAAGTAGGTATCTGAATGTGTACCTCTATTCCCTCAGGCAGTGTATTTTATATTCCTACCTATTTCTAGCCAGTTCTTAAAGTTAAGAAAATTAGGAGAAAATACTTTTCTTTTTATTAAAAATGAAAAGTCAGACTTTTTCTCTTTAACTTTTATGCAATGTTATATAATGTAAAACATATATACAAACATAAAAGACAGTAAACCAACCTCTTGTATATCAGTAATATAATTGACTCAAACATGCAGAGAGATATTTTAAGTCAGTTTAATGACTGCAAGTTATGAGAGGATTGGTAATTTATAACAATATTATATAATATATAATTCACCGAAAGGTCAAAAAGTAAGCATTTATCAAAACCAGAATATTTTCTAAGTTGATAAAACATTTTTCTTCCTAATTATCCCACTTAATTTCAAAGATTAGCAATCTGGGAATACAAGGAAAGAAAAAATATATTTTTTTCTCCTTAATACTTAATCCAATCATTATTTTAGAATTTTTAGATAATAGAAAATTAGGTAGATTGATAGATAACCTACAAATATCTAGGCACGTCTTTGTCTTCTCCTCAGCACCAACAATTAATTGGTGTGAATAGTTAATATAGCTTCTTACCTTTTCTTCTATCTTTATTTCTCTTCTGCCCAGGATTTCCTGAGTACACTTACAGTGGATCAATGTCATATTTGAAAGCCTATAGAGAAGTATGTATTTATTTTACAACATATTATTTTTAATCCCCAATTAAAAGAGAAGGCAGAATTTTCTCATTGTTTGAATCAGAACCCTACTCTGAACTCACCTATCTTCTGAATGGCACCTCTTGGTCATGTAGGAATTGTTCCTTTTTATTTTTTCTCTAACATTTGGTCAATAAATACAGAAGTGAATCCTATCATTTGTAAAATAATAACAACACTATCTGAACAACAATAACAACGACAACAACAAAACTTCAAGAAATCTGTAGAGGGCCAGGAGATACTGTAATAATGAAAATTTTTTAAATTCCATGGAATCAAACAGTAACTAAAAGTTACTACCAACCTACCACCTGACATTGTGGAAATGATTGACCTTCAGTACAATTAATGTCTAAATTACTTTGGAGAGACATGCTCTGGATACTTATACTTTTACAAATATCATAGGATATGATGCAAGTAAATAATAAAGTCAAGAATAACTTTAGTAATTTTAGTTACCCTTTAGTGCAGCCCATTTTGAAAAACAAACGTCTTGAATGGTTCTCTTGCTCTTTTGGTCGGCCACACTCTCATTGTCCTTTATTCCGTATTTTCTGATCAGTATGGCCCGAGTTTTATCAGTTATATTGGTCTCTCAAAGAAACAGATTTAGTTTTTTTTTTTAATTTTACTTGTTTATATTTTATCAATTTCCAGTCTGATCTTTATTGTTTTATCTTATCTGTGATTTAACTTGATCTTCTTATGTTTTTTTAAATTTAAACCTCAAGGCACTGATTTGAATCCTTTCTTCTCTCCTAATGAATACATTTGATGCTCAAGAATCCGCTGTATGTACTGCTTTAATTTCCTTCCACAACTTTCAACATGTTGTGTACACTTTGCCATTCAGTTCAAAACATTTGTAATTTCCCTTTTATTATTTGTCCTATAGGTTATTTAGAATTGTGTTATTTAGTTTCCAAATATTATACATGGGGATTTTTCAAATACTGTTCTGTCATAATTTCTAATTTGGTTCTAATGTTATCGAAAAGACACTTTTTGGATTTAGATCTTTTCAAATGTATTTGCTGTACAGTAGAACAGAAAGTGTAATCTGCTGGCTTGGTTGGAGTTTTGGTAACCATCAGTAGTTAGGGTCAATTGATAATGTTGATCTAGTTTTTTCTATCCTTTTTTAACTTCTTGTCTACTTGCTCAATAAGTTATTAAGAGGGGGCTGTTTACTCTCTAATGAAAGTATATAGATTTGTCTATTTTTCCTTGTAATTATAGCAGTTTCTGCTTCATGAGTTTGGAAGCTCTGTTATTATATGCATAGAAGTTTAGAATTATATCCTCTTGACTTCTTTTTTAATAAGAAGTGATCCTGTTTATCCTTGGTAATATTCTTTGCTCTGAAACCTACTTTGATATCAGTAAAACTAACCACCTGTCTTTTAATTAGCATTTCCATGGCATATATTTTTCCTTCCTTTTAATCTTAACCTACTTGTTTCTCAAGGACAGTATATAGTTGGGTCTATTTCTTTTTTTGTATTAATACTAACAGTCCCTGCCTTTGTATTGGAATGTTTACACAATTTATATTAAATATCTTATTGATTTAGTTGGATTTAAGTCTTGCTATTCTTCTATTTTTCTTATCTGTTTTTTGTTCCCTTTTTCTTCTATTTCTGCCTTATTTAGATTTCAGAGTATTTTTAATCCATCATTAATTTTCTATTTTGACTCATTATAGTTTATTGTTCTGTTATTTTAGCAGTTGGTTTTCACAGTCATTTTTCAAGTGATATGATACTATTTCACATATTGAATAATAATACCCTCTTCTAGCCCTTGTGCTGTTGTCATCAGATTTTTTTATATCAAATCATGTATTAGTTTTCTATTTCTGTGGTAACAAATTACTACAGATTCAGTTGCTTGAAGCAATGCAACTTTATTATTTTCCAGTTTCTGTAAGTCAGAAATCCAAGCAGACTCAGCTGGGATCTGCTCAGGGTATTAAAAAATATAATAATACTATAATTAGTTTTGCAATTTTTATAAAATCAAGGTGGTGGAAGGATTGTGTTCCTTGCTGCAGGCTCTTGGGAAGAAGCTCTTCTAAATATCATTTAGGTTGTCGGCAAAATTCACCCTCTTTCCACTGTGGGATGGAGGTTCTCTTTCCTTGCTGTCTGTCACCTGGAGGGGCTGTGCTTAGCTTTCAGAGGCTTTCCCCTGGGTTCTTGCTCCAGTGCCAAAAACAGTGCCTTAAAAGCCTTCTCAGACCTGGAATATTTCTGACTTCCCTTCTGCTGCATCTCCTGACTTCCTCTTCCAGCTGGAGTTCTCTTTGTTTTAGGGCTCATTGATTGAATAATATAGGATACTCTTCCATTTCAACGTCTAGGATCTTAATTATATCTGCAAAGTCCCTTTGCCCTGTAACTTAATGTATTCATAGATGGCTAAGCTTAGGGCACTGACATCTTTGCAGAGGAAGGGGCATTATTCTGCCTACCATATCTTCATACTATATGTTTCTTGTTGTTGCTGTTGTTTTCTGCTTTAAATCAATTAGCTCTTAACATGGCTTAATTAATAAATAAAACAAGGCTTTTACATCTATCTACATAGTTACCATTTCCACAGCGCTTTATTTCTTTATGCGTATCAAGATTTCCAACTGGTGTCTGTTCCCAAATGCCTGAATGACTTCTTTTAGCATTTCTTACAGTGAAGGTCTGCTGGAGATGATTAACTTCACCTACTGAATGTCTAAGAAAATGTTTATTTCACCTTCATATTTGAAATGAATGTTTGCTGGCTACAGAATTCTAAATTAACAGTATTTTAAATTTCAGTAAATTAAAAATTCTGAGCCATTATTATTGACCTGTGTGATTTCAGATCAAAAGTTTGTTCTCATTCTTATTTTGTGCTCTGTACATAAAGTGTACCACCCACTTGGTCCTTGCAGATTCTTTTGTTTTTGTTTTTTGCGGTACGCGGGCCTCTCACTGTTGTGGCCTCTCCTGTTGCGGAGCACAGGCTCCAGACGCGCAGGCTCAGCGGCCATGGCTCACGGGCCCAGCCGCTCTGCGGCATGTGGGATTTTCCCGGACTGGGGCACGAACCCGTGTTCCCTGCATCGGCAGGCGGACTCTCAACCACTGCGCCACCAGGGAAGCCCCTTGCAGATTCTTGAATTTTCTTTATAACTTGTTTTAAGCAATTTGGATACAATATACCTTGGTGCAATTTTCTTCATTCTGGTACTTGGGTTTTCTTGACAAACTTGAGTTATACTTTTTACCAAATTTGGAAATGTTTTGGTCATTAGTTCTTCATATATTGTTTTTTGTCCCACACTCCTGTGAGACTCCAATTTCACATATTTGAGGCCACTTGAACTTATTCCACAGTTCCCAGATGTTCTGTTTTTTGTTTTGGGGTTTTTTTTTAGTTTGTTTGTTTTTTTTCTTTCTGTATTACTTTTGGGATAGTTTCTATTGCTATATGTTCAAGTTCGTTAATCTTTTCTTCTGCAGTGTTTAATCTACTGTTAGTCCTATCTCATGTACGTTTGATTTCAGACACTAGTTTTAATATGTACAAATTTATTTTTTAATTATCTTCTAAGTCTCTGACATGGTCAATTTTTCTGTAGATTCTTGAACATATAGAATGCAGTTATAATAATTTGACGTTTTTGTCTAATTCTATCATCTGTGTCATTTCTGGGTCAGTTTTGGTTGACTATTTTTTCCTCCGTCATCATGTCTCATGCTTCCTGCTTCTTTGCATGTTTCCTGCATCTTTTCATATGCTTATTTCTCACTTGTATATCCTCTTGAGTGAAATGTCTTTTCATATCCTTCCCATGTTCTAATTGGACTTTTTCACTATTATAGTTCAAGAGTCCTTTATAAATTCTATAAATGCATTTTTGCCTTCCAAACAGCCTCTTTAGTGATGTTTCTGTTTGTCTTTTGCACATTTTCTTACTGTTGAATTTAGATTATTTTATATATTTGAATACAATTCCTTGCTCAGATTTGTGATTTGTAGGTTCTTTTTCCCGACACTGTGGCTTATCTTTTCATTCTCTTAGTGTCATTCAGAAAGCAAGAAAAAATTTAATTTTGAAGTCCAATTATTAATCTTCTTCTTTTATGGACCATTCTTTTGGTACCATGTCTAAGACGTCTACACCTAACCCCAAGTTACAAAGACTTTTTTCTCAAGTTTCTTTTAAGCTTTTTATACTTTTATGTTTTAAATTTAGGTCTTTGATCCATTTGGGGTTCATTTTTTTATGCTTCAATAATTTTAATAAAGCACAGTCAGCCAGTGAGACTGAGAATCCCCCTAAACGTTGCCTCCACGATCCACTCTAAAAAACTTCAGCCCAATACGGGGCAGTTCAATAAATAAGATTAGCCTTTTGGCTTTTTTTGTCTTCCAGAGTGGTAGTTTCTTATCTTCCTCACATGCATATAATGGGCCACTTTGTATAAAACTTAGCAGGACTCTTGTCTCACGCATTATTATTATTTTTTAATTGGTGTATAGTTGCTTTACAATGTTGTGTTAGTTTCTGCTGTACAACGAACTGAATCAGCTATATGTATACATATATCCCCTCCCTCTGGCACCTCTTCTCCCCCCATCCCACCAATCTAGGTCACCACAGAGCACTGAACTGAGCTCCCTGTGCTATGTAGCAGGCTCCCACTAGCTATCTGTTGTACACTTGGCAGTGTATATCTGTCAATCCCAATCTCCCACTTCATCCCCCCGTTCCCTCCTCCCTGTGTTCACATGTCCGTTCTCTGTGTCTGTGTCTCTATTCCTGCCCTGCAAATTGGTTCATCTGTACTATTTTTCTAGATTCCACATATATGTGTTAATATATGATTGGGGCTCATTTTTATGTAAGAAGTGAGTTCTGTGCTTCAATTCACCTATTTGCATATAGATATCCAATTGTGGAAAAGCCATTGTTAGAAGACTATCCTTTCTCCATTGAATTGCCTTTGCACTTTGTAAAATAAAACTTTTAAAACATAGTTGGATTATAGGCATCTATTTCTGGACTCTTCCATTCCACTAATCTATGTTTCTATCTGTGTACCATTATCATACTGCCCTAATTATCATTAGTTTACATATACCTTAAAATCAAGTAGGATGATTTGTATGACTTTGCTCTTCTTCTACAAAAACGTTTTGCAAAATCTAGTTTCTTTGCCTTCCATTTAAACTTTAGAACATGTCTGTCTACGAAACAATATACTGCTGAGATTTTCATTAGAATTCTATAGAGTTGATATCAGTTTTGGAAAATTTTATACTTTTTTTGTTGATTCTACAAATGCATGAACAAGGTATGTCTCTCCGTTTATTAATGTATTTTGTTCTTTTGCTTCTTCATTTGACTTTTTGTAGTTTTCAGCATTCAGATCCCATACATGAGTTTTGTTTGATTAGTATCTAAGCATTATATTTTTGGAACTATTGATATGTTTTTTAAAAAAAGAATTGGTTTCAGTTGTTTCTTGCAAGTATGTATATTGAAATATGATTTTTTGTGTATTTTTCTTATATTCTGTGACTGTACTGCATACATTTTTTAGTTCTAGGAATATTTTTGTAGATTCTTGGATTTTCAATGAAATCAATAGTGCATCTGCAACTTGTATTAAAGTTATTTATTCTTTTCCAATTGTATGCTTTTTATTTTTATCTCTTACTTAGGACTGCATTTGCCTTCCAGTATGATGTTAAATAGGAGGGTTGAGTGAGGACTTCCTTACTTGTTCCCAATTTTAGAAAAAAAGTATTCATTCTTTTACCTGAATGTTGCCTGTTAGCTGGAAATTTTTGGCAAGATATCTTTTATCAGGATAAAGAAGTCTTTTCCATTCATGGCTTGTGAAGGGTTTTTATCTTGAATGGATGTTGAATTTTGTCAAATGCTTTTTCAGCATCAATTAACATTATTGAATAATTTTTCTTCTTTAAACTGTTAATAAGTTGAATTATATTAATTGATTTTTTCAGTATCATGCCAGTTTTACAATTCACAGAATAAACCCCACTTGATGGTGATGTATTTTTTTGTATGTGTATTGCAGAATTTTGTTTTCTAAAATTTCATTGAATACATTTGTGCTTACCTAAATGAGTGATATTGGTTTGTGTAGTTTTCTTTTCCTGTACTATCTTTGGTTAAGTTATCCTTATAATGCTGGCCTCATAAAATGAGTCAAGAAATATTCCCTCCTCATGTTTTTTAAAAGAGATTGTGTAGAAATTGTATTATTTCTTTAACTTTTTGATAAAGTTCAGAGGATAAACAATCTGCTTCTATAGATTTTTTTTTCAGAAGGATTTTAGCCACATATTACATTCTTTTAGTAGTTAAAGAACTATTTGAGTTACCTATTTCATCTTGAGTTAGTTTCACTAGTTTGTGATTTTCAAGGAAACGTCCCATTTCTTCAGCATTGTTGAATTTGTGTACATAGGCTTGTCTGTATTATTCATTTTTTAAAATTCTTTTACTGTATGTTGTATCTGTAGTGAAATACCTTCAATTCCTGATATTAGCATTCTGTGTTATCTCTCCTTTTATCCTGGTGAGTCTTGCTAGAGGTTTATTAATTGTATTGATCTTTGAAAGAATCTTCATTGGTTTCTTTGAATTCTCCCTTGTTTGTTTTCTGTTTTTTATTTTACTGATATCTGTTCTTATTTGTAGTATTCTTTTTTCCTTCTGTTTGATATGGATTTATTGTGCTCTTCTTCTAGTTTCTTAGATTTGAAGTCACAAAGAGTGATTGTGAATTCATCTAATTCTTGTTTCCGTTCTGTCAGTTTTTGCTTCATATACTTTTTTGTGAGATGAATGCACATGTAAAGATTGTCATTTTACTTCCTTTGGAAAATTGGCTCTTTTATCATTATGAAGTATTCCCCTTTATATCATGTAATTTTATTTGCTTTGAAATCTACTTTGTTTGATATTAACATAGCTCCTCCAACTTTCTTTGGATTGGTGTTTGAACGATATATATTTGTCCATTCTTTTACTTTTAATCTACCTATATTATTATATTTTAAATAGCTTCCTTATAGAGAACATACAGTTGAGTTAATTACTTTATTCATTCTGATAGTATATATTTTTTAATTCATGAGATTAGACCATTTACATTTATCTTAGACCTGCAATTTTTGTTTTGATTTGTTTTCAGTTTATTCTGTTTCCTATCCTTCTATTTCCCCTTCTCTGCCTTCTCCTCGGTTTTGTGAATATTTTTAGTGTTCTAATTTATTTTATCTATTATGTTTCTGTCTATACATTTTTCTGTTTTTTTGTGATTGTGCCTGCTATTGTGAATATGATGTGCCTCTTTAACTTAGAGCCAATGTTTTACCACTATAATTGGATTGTAAAAATTGTAGCACCATACAGATCCTTATACTCCTCTCTTCTTTATGTCTTAGTAGTCTTCTATATTACATCCGAATTTAGTGAAAACCTTGTAGGCAATGTTAAGCGTTTTTATTTCAATCATTAACTGTATTTTGAAGAACTCAAGGGGAGAATAGTCTATTATATTTACCTAGATATTTAACATTTCTCCTGCTCTTTCTTCATCCCTGAAGTCTGATGTTTCCTCTGATAGAATTTCTCTTTGTATGAATTTCTCTTTTGTCTGAAGAGGTCCCTTTAGCAATTGTTTCAGATCAGGTTTACTGGCAGACATTGTATTACTCATCCTTTTATCTGAGAGCTATAATGTCTTTACCTTCATTTGTGAAAGATATCTTCGCTGAACACAGAACTTTATTTTGAAAGATCATTTTTGACACTTTAAAAATATCGTTTCACCTTCTTTTGGCCTCCATTTGTTTCTGATAAGAAATCCACAGTTATTTGAATTACTGTTGTACTATAAATAACACACTTTTGTGTTTGTATATCTTTAGTTTTTAGCAGTTTGATTATGCCATGCCTGCAGCATGAACATCTTTGGACTTATCTGTTTGGGTTTCAAGGCTACAGCTGGTTTTGAATCTGTGTTTTCAAAATCTTGCCAATTTGGGAAGTTTTCAGACATTAGTTCTATAGATACATGTACATAGGTATACATATACAAATGTAGATGCATACATTTTCTATGATGTTTATTTCTCCTTTCCTTCTTAGATTTGATGACATTTTGGTGTTGTCTCACACGTTCCTGAAGCTCTGTTTTTTTTTTTTTCTTTCTTTAATATTTTCTCCTTCTGTTTTGAAGATTGGACAATTTTTATTGGTAATTCATCAAGTTCAGAAACTCTTCCCTCTGTCATATCCATTTATCACACCCATGAATATCTTTGTTATTATAAATTTGGTTCTAATATTTATTCATTTATTCTTAATATACTGTGTGTCTTTACGGGAACTGTCTTTCCATTTATTCTGAGGTGGTTCACCCTTACCCTTTGGAAGATGTTTAAAATAGTTACTTTAAAGTAGTTTTTAGATAATAAAGCATGTTTCAATATGTCACTGGCATTTAACACTAACATGAGATTTTCCTAGTTCTACATAGGCCAACATTTTTAGATTATATCCTGGATTTTGAATATTATGAGATTCTGGGTTTTATTTCAGTTCTTTGGAGAATGTTGATATTTTTATTTTTGCAGGCGATCAATTAATTTAAATTCAGACCACTTACTGTGACCAGCCTTCTGTGGTTTGTGGATTCAAAATCAGTTTCATTTTAAAAACTTTTGCACTAATTTTCAGATCTGTCTCACATATGAACCAATGGCCATTCCAGGACCTGTGGGGTAAGATGTCTCTTAGTTCAGTTCTCAAAGTCTTTGTGCTATTTAAGATTATATCCACACATTGATAGCTCAGGGCTGAGCTCAAGATTTCATAAATAACTTGATGTGGTTCCTTTTCCAAGCTCTTCCTACTCTTTTTTTTTTTTTTTTTTTTTTTGGCGGTACGCGGGCCTCTCACTGCTGTGGCCTCTCCCGTTGCGGAGCACAGGCTCCGGACGCGCAGGCTCAGCGGCCATGGCTCACGGGCCCAGCCGCTCCGCGGCATGTGGGATCTTCCCGGATCGGGACACGAACCCGTGTCCCCTGCATCGGCAGGCGGACTCTCAACCACTGCGCCACCAGGGAAGCCCTCTTCCTACTCTTTTATCTCTCACCTACTTACCTATTTTTGAGTCTTCATTTTTCAGTCCTATAATGAGAAAACTGGGGTTTGTTTATCCCCTCTCTACCACCAATGTGCCCTCATTCAGGGTCAGTTAGCCAGAGGAAAGAGAAAGATAAAAGCAGTAGATACATTTGCTTTGCCATCTTGGGACCATAACTCTTCTGATTAAAGAGGAAGATGGTCCTATCTCAGACAGACACTTACAAGCTCCCTCCCTGCTGCCATTGTCACTACCAGGAGACTTCTTTCCTGCTTGTTGAACCTGAACTAGAAGGCTTCTCTTGGACCTCTCTCAGGCCATGCTGATTCCCACTTCTGAGTTTTGGACTGCCTTCAGTTCAGTCCAGGGATTCTGAAGAAAAAAAAAAAAAAATTCTCTGATAGATTGTGTCCTAGTATTTCAAATTCTGATATTTTTCAATTAGCAATATGCCTGCTACCATTTATATTTCAGAATCCTCAAACAGATTATCCATGCATGTTTTCTAAGTGTTACAGACAAATTGAGTGATAGAGACAAATGTAGAGGAGATTCTCCAATTTACCCAGAACTGGAACTCTGTAATATTATTTTTAATCTTATTGACATGTATGAGATCGGGGTTTCTTCCTCATTTCTTAACTCTAAAGAATTATTAAAGACATTAACAGGAATGGTGTACAGCAGCTCTTTTTTTTTTTACTTCTTTTTTTTTTAGGTTTTTTTTTTTTTTAACATCTCTATTGGGGTATAATTGCTTTACAATGGTGTATTAGTTTCTGCTTTATAACAAAGTGAATCAATTATACATATACATATGTTCCCATATCTCTTCCCTCTTGCATCTTCCTCCCTCCCACCCTCCCTATCCCACCCCTCCAGGCAGTCACAAAGCACAGAGCTGATATCCCTGTGCTATGCGGCTGCTTCTCACTAGCTATCTATTTTACGTTTGGTAGTATATATATGTCCATGCCTTTCTCTTGCTTTCTCACAGCTCACCCTTCCCCCTCCCCATATCCTCAAGTCCGTTCTCCAGTAGGTCTGTGTCTTTATTCCTGTCTTACCCCTAGGTTCTTCATGACATATTTTTTTCTTAAATTCCATATATATGTGTTACCATACGGTATTTTTCTTTCTCTTTCTGACTTACTTCACTCTGTATGACAGACTCTAGGTCCATCCACCTCATTACAAATAGCTCAATTTCACTTCTTTTTATGGCTGAGTAATATTCCATTGTATATATGTGCCACATCTTCTTTATCCATTCATCTGATGATGGGCACTTAGGTTGTTTCCATCTGTGGGCTAGTGTAAATAGAGCTGCAATGAACATTTTGGTACATGACTCTTTTGGAATTATGGTTTTCTCAGGGTATATGCCCAGTAGTGGGATTGCTGGGTCATATGGTAGTTCTATTTGTAGTTTTTTAAGGAACCTCCATACTGTTCTCCATAGTGGCTGTACCAATTCACATTCCCACCAGCAGTGCAGGAGTGTTCCCTTGTTGTTGAAGGTTGTGCACCAGTCACTACCATCCATCCTCATAACTCTTTTCATCTTGCAAAACTGAAACTGTATACTCATTTAACAGTAACTCCCATTCACCTCTCCCTCCAGCCTCTAGCAACCACCATTCCACTTCCTGTATCTGTGTTTTTGACTACTCTAAGTGCACAATAAGTGGAATTATAGAGTATTTGTCTCTATGTGACAGATTTATTTCACTTAGCATAATGTCCTCAAGGCTCATTCATGTTGTAGATACACTACAACAAGTAGTTAGAATTTTCTTTTCTTTTTCGAGGCTGGGTAGTATGCCATTTTATGCATATACAAGATTTTGTTTATCCATTTATTAGTCTATGGACATTTGTATTGCTTCCACTTTTTAAATATTATGGATAATGCTGCCATGAACGTGGATGAGCAAATATCTCTTTGAGGCCTTGTTCAAAATCCTTTTGAGTATATACCCATAAATGAAATGGCTGGATCACATGGCAATTGTATTTTTAAGTTTTTGAGGAACGACCATACTGTTTTCCATTTTCCATTTTACCAATAATGCAAAAAGTTCCAATTTCTCCACATCCTCACTAATGCTTGCTATTGTATTTTATTTTTTTAATAGTAGCCTTCCTATTAGATATGAGGTGGTATTTCAGTGTAGCTTTGACTTGCAGTTCCCTAAGGGTGCTGTTGAGGATCTTTTCATGTGCTTATCTGCCACTTGTGCATCTGCTTTGGATAAATGTCTATTTAAGTCCTCTTGCTCATTTTTGAATTGGGTTATGTATCTTTTTGTTGTTGCTGAATTTTAGGAGTTCATTATCTATTCTGGATGTTAATCCCTTATCAGATATACAATTTTTAAATATTCCCCCATTCTGCATGTTGCCTTTTTACTCTCTTTTTTTTGTTGTTGCCTACACCTTTGGTATCATATTGAAGAAAACATTGCGAAATCCAGTGTCACGCAGCTCTTGCCTTATATTTTTTCCTAAGAGTTTTAGTTTGTAGGTCTGATTCTTTCTGAGTTAATTTTTGTATAGTGTCCTCTTATAATCCTTTTCTATTCCTTTGGAATTATTAACGTTGTTTTGTTTCTGATTTTAATAATTTGAGTTTTATCTTTTCAAATCTTAATCCATCTAGCTAAAGTTTTGTCAATTCTGTTGATCATTTTAATAAACCAACTTATAGTTTCATTAATTTTGTCTATTATTTTCTATTCTCAATTTAAAAAAATTTGTTCTAATATTTATTATTAATTTTCTTCTGCTAGCTTGGGTTGTATTTATTCTTTTGTTCTAGTTCTTTATGTTAAGATTAATTTTTGACATAACATATGGGCTTTCTGGGGAATGTCCTACATGCTCTTGAGAAAATGTGTTTACTCTCTTTTTTTGGATAGAGTATGCTGTATATTCGTGAGAACTAGTTGGTATATTTTCTTACTTATCTTCTGTCTGGTCATTCAATGCATTATCAAGACTGTATTGTTGAAGTCTCCAACTATTATTGTAGGACTATTTCTTCCTTCAGTTATGTCAGTTTTTGTTTCATGTATTTTGATGGTCTACTATTAGGAGCATAAATATTTACAATTGTTATATTTTCTTGCTATATTGAAACATTTGTTAATATACAATGTTTTTTTCCTCTTATAAACTTTTTGATTCAAAGTCTATTTTGTCTATTCGTATAGTCACCCCTTCTCTTTTTTGGTTATTATATCTTTATCTTTTCACTTTCAATCTATTTGTGTCTTCATTATTGACAGTGAATCTCTTATAGATAGGACATAATTTTGTCATGTGTTTTTAGCCATTGTGCCAATCTCTGTTTGTTTATTGAAAAATTTAATCTATTTCCATTTAAAGTAATTATTGATAAGGAATGACTTACTTCTGTCATTTTGCTGTTTTTCTAAATGTCTTATAGATTTTCTTGTCTCTCATTTCCTGCATTACTATCTTCTTTTTGTTTAGTCAATTTTTTGTAGTGGAACTTTAAAATTCTTTTCTCATTTCTTTTTGTGTATATTCTATACTTATTTTCTTTGTGGTTATTGGTGGTATTGCATTTAATGTCCTAAAGTTATAACACTCTATTTTAAATTTATACTAACTTAACTTCAATAAATATAAAAAACTCTGCTCCTTTAAAGCTTAACTCCATTCCTTTCGGTTGTTGATATCACAAAATTACATCTTTATGCATTTTGTGTCTCAAAACATGAACTGACAATTCTTTAAATTGCATTAATCTCTTAAATTATGTAGAAACCAAAATCTGGAATTATAAGACATAGTTAAAATCATACTAATATCTTTTTAAAATATATATTAGTCTCAAATCATATGGAAAAAAGTGCAGTTACAAACTGTTGTTACAGTAGTACTAGCTTTTTTATTGCCCATGTATTTACCTTTATTGAGCTCTTTATTTCTTTATATGGCTTTGAATTACTCTCTAGTGTCCTTTTATTTCATCTTGTAGGACTCCCTTGAGCATTTCTTGCAGGGCAGGTCTAGTGGTAACAAACTCCTCCAGCTTTTACTTATCTGAAATGTCTTAATTTCTCCCTCACTGTTGAAAGACAGTTTTCCAGGATATAGTTTTCTTGGTTGACAGTTTTTTTTTTTTTCTTTTAGCACTTTCAATATATCCACCCAATGTCATCTGTCCTCCAAAGTTTTTGATGCAAAATCTGCTGATAATTACTGAGGATCCCTTGTATGTGATGAGTCACTCTTCTCTTGCTGCTTTCCAAGATTTTCTCTTTGCCTTTGCCTTTTGAAAATTTCATTATAATGTGTCTTGGCCTGGTCCTCTTTGAATTCATCTTAGTTGTAGTTTGTTGAGCTTCTTGGATGTTTATATACATAGCTAAACTTTTCAGCCATTATTTCTTCAAATATTCACTCTGTCCCTTTCTCTCTCACTTCCCTTCTGGGACTCCCACTGTGTGATTGTTGGTCTACGTGATTATGTCCCACTGGTCTTTTAGGCTGTATTCACTTTTCTTCAATCTTTTGTTTTTCTGTTTCTCAGATTCAAGAATTTTCATTGCCTTATTTCGTATTCACTGATTCTTTCTTCTGCTTACTCAGATTTGCTTGTGAATCCCTCTAATGAATTTTTCATTTCAGTGATTATAATTTTAAGATTCAGAATTGCTTTTTGGCTTTTTTTTAGGTTTTCTATATCTTTATAGGTATTTCCATTTTCTTCATATATTGTTTCCTTGAGTTTTTCCACTTCTTTCTTGAGTTCTTTGAACATCTTTTAGACAGTTGTTTGAAAGTCTTTATCAAGCATATCTTCCCTGAGGTCTTTTTCAGGGACAGTTTCTATTGATTTAACTTTTCTTTTGAATGGGCCATACTTTCCTATTTCTTTGTATGCCTTGTGATATTTTTTTCTGAAAACTGGATATTTGAACATAATAAGTGCTTCCTATGGAAATCAGATTCTTTCTCAATCCCAGGGTTTACTGTTATTTTATTATTATTATTATTATTATTATTATTATTGAAGGCTGTCTCTATGCCAAAGATCAGCCTGAGATGTAAATTTAAGGTATCCTCAGGTATTTTCTAAGCCTACACCTTTCCCTGGACATGCATGGTCACTTTCTAATATGTCCGTTATATGCAGTTGTTTTTGAATGTCCTAGTCTTTAATGTCTGCCTCCCAAAATGGTAAAAAGAGAAAAATGAAGTGGGCACTAAAAGAATGAGAGTTCATTAAATCCCCTGGATCTCACCATTGTGGGAGGTATAACAACAATGGCCACTACCTCTTCATCTGCACCTTTGTGATCAAAAGCATCAGTCAGTGATCAGTGCACAGATCCTTGATATCTGAATGACAAAGTCCTTTTTGCCTATCCTGGCTTTCTTTGTGCAACCTACTCTAGGAACACGTGCACAGCTTCCTGCCTCAGATGGGGAGGGGGATAGGTAGCTGCCAGTGTACTAACAGCTGAAACTGACCAGTATTAACAACAGTTTATCTTCCATGTCTTTGCCTGGAAGTTGTAAGCATTCAATAGACTCCACAGTTTCAAGATAGTTGCATTAGACAGATTCTGACAGTGCAGTTGCCGTGTAGGTGTGGAGACAGATGCCTGGTACTTCCTACTCTGCTATCTTCCCCAAGTCCTCTCTTATGTGAATGTCTAAGTGTCATGCAGCCTTAAAAGTAAAAACAAGAAAAGGTAATTATGAAAAAGCTGAGTCTTAAGATGAGCAGTCCTCTGCCAGTTAAAGGATCTACATGTGAATATATTTGATGATATACATTTAGGACAGATCTGAATAATCAATAAATTAGAAAAGAGTTGCTTTCCTGACAATGGTAGAGTGGAGTTTGTTATCCCTATCCTGAATAAATTTGTAGAAATTATTGGTATTTGTTAATCAGAACCATACAAGTATTTCATGGTTAATACCGTATTCTTTATCTTCCAAAAAACATTTGAAGGAAAGTGGGTGGAGAAAAAGACTGCAAGGCACAGAAGACACATAGACTAGCTGGATTCCACTGTTGATGAAGGGGGGTTAAGATGTCAAGTTAGTGATGTCTTTGGTGCATAAGCAGCCAGTGAGGGGAATTATAACTTCAAGGTGAACCAAAGCTTCCATGTAAGTAAATTATGGAGCTACTTCTCTACGCATCCCCATGCTTCTTGAAGCTAAAATATAAAAACAGAAATTTACAAAGGATTGACTACTTAACGGGTACAGAACATAAATCTTGGTAAAGTTATTAAAACTGGACATTTCAGATATAGTCAAATGCCAAAAGTATTTTTAAAAAGATAAAATAGAGTAGATGCTGGTCTTGTAGAAAAAAATAATCAGATGAAATATAATTGTTACCTCTTTTGAAATTATTTAATCCAACTCAACAGTGAGTTCAGAAGCAATAAGGTAATATATGTAAAAATGCTGTACAGTCGAAACAGTAGCTAGCAAACTGCCTGAACATCTTGACATCTGAACTAGTGAAAACCTCTGCAGATTTTGATGCTATTTTTCTTCAGAATAGTTCTAGAATTACTCTTCAAAGTACCTCAAAGTATCTAAACATGTAATATTAATATTTTTCTACTAATCTACACTACAAGTAAGAACACATATGTCATTAGCAGAGTTAACATATCATAAAACACAGAGATTAAGATTTGTTAATTCTTAGAGATTATCCAGCATATACAGTTCACTTTATAGATAAGAAAATTATGATAAAGAATAAATAACTTGTTTAGGTTAGTAACAATAACAGGACAAGAACTGGAGCATATGGCTCTCCATTTGAAAATGTTTCTATCTACATGAATACTATAGAATACTATAGTCAAATTTCAATGACTTAAAATGCAGAGTTAACATCTGAAAAAGAAAAGTCCATCCTACTGTAATACTAGTAATTATTATGTTACTTTACAGACAGCATGACACGTCATGCACCTTGTATCTAAATTCATAAAGGCAGAAACTTGATTAATTGTGCTTAATTACTAAGATACATATCAGTTCCTATCCCCACCATCAATTGTGATAATCAACATCAGTGTTGACCTGAATGCTATTGTAGAGATATTTAATTAAAATCACATTTCTAAATGCCTGTCTGGTCATGTTGTTTAGGATATGTAAAATCAAATATATTAAATAATTATAGGAATATCATTTCATCATATTCAATTAAAAAATCATAAAAGTGTACATTAAATAAAAATTTATGCTTTACTTTGAAATTTTAGCTTCTGTTATGGATGTCATTGATTTGTTTATTGCAAACAGTGCATTTCAGTAACAGTTTCAACGTGTTCAAAATGTGCAACATATACAGTTTTTGCAATGTAATTAGTTAGAAATTGGGGAAGCTTAATTTTAAAATTGAATTGTTCATGAAAATCTATTTCATACTCTCTATGGATTAAGCAATTTCTCTTCATAAAATGTTCTATAGTTGTTTGAAGAAATTAAGTGTAGTTAATCAGAAAGAACATTATGGTTTGACACTTAATTTGAAAGCCCTGTCTTGAATGCTTGCTTATAGAAGTACATACACCGATGAGAACCTAAATAAGAAATCCATTTATGCTCCGAGTAGATCTCAGTATTTATGTAAGTCAGGGTGGTATTGTCTGTCTTTATGTAAGAAATAGTTCATAAAAGTGTGTGTATATGTAAATATATATATATATATATATATATTTGCTAAAATGTCTATTTTTAGTCTAGTTTAATAGATTAAAAATAGTAAAACAGAATTACAGTGAATTATCTAATTATTGTACATTAGAAGGCAGATCAGTGATTTTAGTCATTTTACTATGCAACCAAGTCAGTCCTCTTGATATAAGTGCAGAAGTTGTAAAGCTTAGCTTTAAAAGAAAAAAAAAAAACAACAGTAAAAATGTCCCAGTGGTGTTGGTGAAATGTTTTTCATCTCTATTTAATCTACATTCATCTGTTTTTCAGTGCCACCAGCAATCACAATGCCTCAGAAATCCTTTAATGCCACAGCAGAGAGAGGAGAGGAG
Organism: Orcinus orca; assembly: GCF_937001465.1. Classification (NCBI taxonomy): domain Eukaryota; kingdom Metazoa; phylum Chordata; class Mammalia; order Artiodactyla; family Delphinidae; genus Orcinus; species Orcinus orca. The sequence continues at coordinate 126,361,498 of NC_064563.1, forward strand.
ATGACATTTTCCTGCAGAGCCTCTGGCTCTCCTGAGCCCACCATTTCCTGGTACAGGTAGGTTATGCACCCACATCCCTTTGGCTTGTGTCCATAGTCAGGCTTCCGGAAAAATATTTACAGTCTTATCATTCTGTCCAGAATGGAAACATTGTTTTTGAATTTCAGTTGAAAATGATTTTTGTTTTCAGTTAAGTTGGTTAAATTAACTTGTTAAAGAGAGCAACAGAATGATTTAACACAAGTCAAAGGCTGCGCTCATAGCCCTGGTCATTTTATCTAAAAGACATGTTTCTGGCCAAAATGGGCCCAGGAGCCCTGTGACAAATTCATCCATTTTATTGTTCCTACTAGAGAGTACCCACAAGTGGGAATTCTAGTATGAATGGCACCACTGTTGTATGTGTACATAATTATATTTTATTAAATATAATTGTATATTTTATTTGTGTACCATATTATTACAGAAAAAGCTAGTTGTGTAGAGTTAAATTTCAATAAATTTAATGTTATGTAACAAAATGTTCAAATGAATAAATTCTCTATTCTAAATCTATTGTTTTACAGTTGACTTTTATATTTTTTTTGAATTTTAAATGCTATTTGATTTCTATTAACATCAAACAGATAACAAAATATTCCACTCTTTTAGGTTGTGTCTCACACTGTTAAAAGGGAGACAATTAAAGTTTAAAAATGGACAGTTTTTAAATATGTATTAGTTATTAATTGAGGTTACTACTCAAGCAAATCTGTAAATATTTATAGAATCACTTCTATACTTCATAAATCATATACTATAAGAATAGTCACAAGAAAACAATTAGAAATTTATATTCAAATTGGCAAAAGTGTCCATAATAAGGATTAGGTTTAAAAAAAATATTTTAAGGAGAATAATTGAAATTCAAAACTATTTTTTATTACTTTCTGAACATTTACTGATACTATCTTCAAGTTTCAAATCTTTATCGCTTTAACATAGCAGGTAGCAATAAACAAGATATTTCTTCAGACAGGTGTTTCTAGAAGTTCTTTGCAGACAATAATTCCTTTCTGACTCACTGTTGGTATTTTTAAAGGGATTACACATCAAGCATTAACACATTCACCCCAGATAATTATCATGTATCTCAGAGACTTCTGGTTTCTAGTGTGTATCCTTAACAGTCAATATTAGATCTAATCACAGCAAGGAAAAGCTCCTGGATCATTCATTACAATGAACAAATATTGGTCTAGAGTCTTATCCTCATCATTTTATCTTTCCGGAGAGACTGACTTTCAGTTTAGACTATTTTCTTAAAGTTTAACATTTGTTTAAAATTCTTATATGTAAGTGGAAATATAATTATCATACAGACTAGAATAAATCAGATTCAGAGGCTAATATAACTGAATAATTTAAATTCATGATTTTGCACCTCCATTTTTTCACATGGCATTAGCCTCATCGTTTGGATGGAATAAAATAATAATTATCCTAGTAGCTGGATATATAATATATAATGCGAGAATGGGAGTATGTGATAGTGTTCTTAACAGAGGTAAAATTGTTATCAGAGGGAAGTTTTCATTGTGACATATTTATCTGTAGATATAGACATGTTATCTTTGTGAAAAAAATTCCAAAAAGTATTAGGGCAGCAGTGCAGAGAGAAAAATCCAGACACTACCCATTGCATAGAGATAATATTTCCAAGAGGTATGAGTAAAACCAGTAAAGAAGGTAGTTGAAGACCAAACATTGAGGAAAAATAAGAAATTTTCACAAAGAGAACCGGGAAACCAAAGTGGGAGTAAAAGCAGAAACTCTTAATATCACTTTCTTCATTTCCATTCAAATGTTTCTTCTACTTCTGTTGAGAATACCATATGGATTTTTATTGTTAGCCCTTTAAATTGGTGAATTCCATTGATTTTCAAATGCTAGAACAACCTTGAGTTCCTTGGAATGAACTCACTTGTAATGTCTAATCTGATTTTAATCCCACCATTCATTACAATGAACAAATATTGGTCATTCTATTTTTTTGTCTATTTTTTATGTCTATAAGTTTGATGGAGGCCTTTTTTTTTTCATTTTTCTTCATTCTATTTTTTATGTCTATAAGTTTGATGGAGGCCTTTTTTCCTCTTCCATTTCTCTCTTACCATGCCCATATTTTAATTCCTTTAACATATAGAATTATTTTAATAGCTATTTTAATGGTCTTGTCTACTAATTCTATCATCTGTATCGTTTCTGGATTTTTTTTATTGATTGATTTTTTTTTCCTTGTTATAGGTCATATTTTCCTACCTATTTACTATCCTGTCAACTTTTTACTGGGTTTCAGACAAGGAGAATTTTATGTTTTGAGGTGTTGTATATTTTCATGTTCTTTTACTTTAGCTTTGAATGGAGTTAAGTTACATGGGGAAAGTTTGATCTTCTTGAGGTTGCTTTTAGGCTGTTTTAGGAGGATACAGAACAAGCTGCAGTCTAAGATTAACTTGGCTTCATTACTGAAGCAGTATTCTTGTAAGGAGGCAATTTAATGTGTTTAAATTTGTGTTTTAGGAGGTCTTTCTACTCTGGATGATAAGGATGCAAATTATTCCTGGTCTTTTATGAGCTCCTGGGATTGTTGTGCTTTATCTTTTCCAATGGTCCTTGCCTTACTCTTGGAAAATCTTACTGGAGTACACTCACTGATTAGTACTCAGTTAGAGATTGGTTGGAAACCTCTGCAGATCTCTGTAGTTCTCTTTCTTGTGCCTTCTTCTCACATTTTCTTACCTGGAAATTCTAGCCACTTTAACTTCTATCAACTGAGAATTCTGTCTTCCAATTCAGATACACTGCCTGACTCTGTATGGGTTCTTCCTCTCTAAGGGGCAACCTGGAAACTGCCTTCAGGTAGTAAACTATGGTGGTCCTCAGAGGTCACTGTCATGTGCTACCTGTTGACCAATGGTTGAAAACTGTTATTTAATCTCTGTGTCCAGTGTTTGTGTTATTTAAAATGAGAGAGTAAATATGGTTTTGTTACTCCACTATGGTCAAGAGTGGAATTGTTCTCCCTTTTTTATCATTTCCATGAATCCTCTAATCCTAACCCTTACTTTCTTTTGCCTGGAAAAGTGGCATTTAGAGAAGTGGTTAGAATTTCAAAGGATGGCCCAGTGGAATTTCATCAGAATCCATTGGGAGTCTTTTTCAGACATTGACATTCCACAGAAATGTACTATGAATAACAATGAGTACTTTCTGTATAATGGGTTTGTTGAGAGAGAAGTATTAAGACCTATTACCTGAGTTATTATTCTTTAATGATGTTTTTAAATTGAGCTCTTTAAGGGAACATAATCTTTACAACCTGACTTCCTTTAAATTCTTCAAGACCTAACTATCCACTTCAAAGCTCAGATCATGGATTATTTTCCCACGAAAATTCCCAGAGTATTCCAGCCATCATCTTTTCCATTCTCTTCTATTATAATAGATCTCCTACTCCACCCCTCCCAACACACACACAAAGTTATGAATAAATGCATTAATGGGATCTATATTACCCTCTATTACTATCAATCAGACTATGAATTCTTCATGATAGGTGACCCTGTCTCACTCATTTGCTATACTTCAGACCTTTAGCACAATATTTCACATGAAGTACAGAAATAATCTCTTTATCATAAAGAACACTAGAACTTAGTTAACCTGCTGCTTATATTACAAACTAAACCTAAGTCTCTTCATCTGTGAATTGATGGGTGAGGAAATCATACTTAAAATTTAGTTATCTGATCTGTGAATGAGGGTGGAGAGGGAAAATGCACATCTGTGAGCTAATTGTATTTAACCAGGTTAATAATATAGGGAAAATGTTTCCTAATCCACAAATTGCTGAAACTTCTAGATGATGATGATAATGATGATAATGAGACAAATTAATTCTTTTTTATTGACTAGATTAAGAAATATATTGTATCACTAATTGTGGTGAAAGCCTTATCCATACATAAAATTCTAGGCAAAATTCTGAAAACTTGTCATTATTTATACTTCTAAATATTTGATTAGTGAAAATATGAAAAAAAAACAGAAAAGTACAGAGCACTATATACTTTTGTCACTAGTATTTATTAAGGCCTAATTTTTCACCACTCATGAATTTTTGCACATTTCATGTTGTATTTACACATGTCAATAAAATCTGGAAAAATAGATGTTACTGAGTCATAGAAAGACAAGGACTGTGTTAAGATATGTGGCAGTACTTTCTAGAAAGAAGAACTAGAATTCACTGCAAAGATCATTTAGAGTATCAGAAAAATATTCTGTTTCATTCTAGGTAAGATTTTTAATAATCCTTTTAGATATTCCTCTTTTTTAATTTATACTTGTATGGACAAGTAAATCCCCCTAAATTTTTACATTAGTGGGTCTTAAAATCAATTAATTGTCTATTTTACCATGTTGACAAGTAAAAAAGGAGAAAGAAAAGGAGAAGGAGGAAGTGGAGATGAGGAAAATAAAATAACATGAAAAAGAATGTACAATGTAAGACTTCACACATATTAAGGGGAATTGTAGAAATTGTTTCAGATTTAAATGCATGTAAAATATTTTTTTACTATAAGTTATTGTAAAGTTCAAAAGATGTTGTTTTAATGAACAACAAAACTAGAATTGAAAAAAAATTGAACACTATTTCAGTCCAGAAAGACCTTGGAAACTACTTAAAAATACTTACATCTGAGAAAAATTTCTTCTCCTCACTAATGAATTAAATTGTTATCGCAGCATAATTTCTATAACTTTTTTCATGTAATTCTTTCCTCTTACCCTTTTATTGGCAGTACCTATGTGCAATATAAATTCACTATTTATTTAAATTGCATTTACTTTGTCTTTGAAGGGTGTTTCTGTAGAAATTATATTAAACATGTCCCTGGAACCTAGTAAAGAAGTACATTTCATAAATATGTGTTGACTCACCAACATGAAATGTGTGTTTGGAATTTAAATCAGAAAATAAAACTTTTTTTTTTTGCTAATAATCAAAGTGAAAATTGAATAAAAGTGTTTTTTGCCTAAGATGAGTGTCAAGATTTCAACACAGCTCAAACGTTATTTTTGTCTCTAAAGTCAAAACAACTTACAAGTATAATTTTAATATTTATGCATTAAATTCTGTTGAGCTAGTAAAAGTGTATGTTTGACTGGAATATAACTTTATCTGTCAATGACAGTAGCCATGAAATATTGACAGTTACAGGTCAAAAAGTTGAGTATGATCTGCTCTTAAGTTATGAAGTCAGGTTTATGAAGATCAACCTCTGTTTTCTTCTTTAGGAATGGCAAGTTTATTGAAGAAAATGAAAAGTACATACTGAAAGGAAGCAATAAAGAACTCACTGTCAGGAACATAATCAATAGTGATGGGGGCCCGTATGTCTGCAGGGCCACAAACAAGGCAGGAGAAGATGAAAAACAGGTACTTCTCCAAGTCTTTGGTAAGTATTATAGCATAGTAGTTAAAACTGTAATGTCTAGAGGGGGGTCTGAATCAAATTCTACTCTGTCACTTATATAAGCTGTTTAAATTTCTAAACCTAAGTCTCAGTTTTCTCATCTCTAAAATATATTTTAAAATTGCAGCAACCAGATAGAATTATTTTAAGAATTATATGAGATTATACATGTAAATTTTTGTAAAATATTTGCTGACTAATAACAGAGGCTGAAAGAAAATTCATTTAAATTACACATATTGGGATTTATTATATTATATATGGGTTGATCTTCATAAATCTTTAAATGACATATGTTGGGATCAGTTTTACTTTTAATATATTAATACTTCAAAAGAGCTCACCTATAAGGCTATAATTTGGAAACATTGACCTGTAACCATAATTAAATACTCCCTTTTCATTTTATTAAAAGGAAATGTACATAAATATCTTCCATATTTACCAAGAGCCATATTGCCTTCTTTGGGGAGCTTACAAAGAGTAGAAAACCGGTAAATTAATTTTTAATTATTGATTTATCCCCTATTATATTTGCAAGAGGAAAAAAAATTGCTGGTAAATGTTTAGAATGTGATTGTTCTCTTTAAAAAGCAAACACTAAAAATTATAGGCATTACTAATATTTAGTATGCTTTCTCCATTTTTAAAAACATTGTTATCAAAAAGCTTTCACAACAAAGAAAGGGGAAGGAAGGAGGGAGTACTCCATAAGAGTAAATGCTCTTTGGTGACCTAAATGAGAAGGAAATCCAAAAAAAAAGAGGGGATATATATATATGTATAGCTGATTCACTTTGCTGTACAGTAGAAACTAACACGGCATTGTAAAGCAACTATATTCCAATTAAAAAAAAGAATAAAATAATACATGAATCTGGTATTGAACTTTAAAAAAAAAAGAAAGTACAGGACAAACAAACAACTACAGGATTTCTTTAACAAATAAATTGGGTGGGGGCAGTAACTAAATATGGGTCAAAGTAGACATAAGAGGAACCTCAACCAATCACAATATATAGACCTCATTTGGATCTTGATTCAAACAAATCAACTGTATAAGGTTTTATGAGACAACCAGGGAAATTTGAACACTGAGTAATTGGTTACTAATAAAGTTGTGTTATGTGTTATAACAGCAACAAAAAGAGTAAGAAGGACCAGTGGTTGCAGTTGGCAGAAGCAGGCATATTACTTAGACCAAAAGACAAATGGTAATACATGTGTGGACACACCCTCTGACAGCTGGTCCTGTAGTAGCTGTAACAGAAATGTTTTTCTATACTAGGGAGATTTTCATAAAGCTTATATTCAAACAAAATAAGACAGACAATAAAGAATATACCAAAGTATATTAAAAAAGAAAATTGGAATAAGATGTTCTAAGAAGAAAGTAAAACTAGATTAATCAGGTAGTGTTGGGTAAAAAGAGCTGTTATTTTGGAGATCATGGTGTTGGAAAGTTACTCAGAAGGGTAATGTTTAGATGTGTTTACATAAAAATCTTTAATGATGAGAAATCAGCAAAGCTATGAGCCAGGAGAAAATTGTTCACATAGAGGGAAGAGTAAACAAACTTAAAATTATTAAAAATTATAGAAAGCATCTAATTTGTTCCATCAGTATTTCCCACTTAAGAAAATGTTCTCTATAAAATGTAGATGCTAAATATGACTCAGTATAAAAATAAATTAATAATTAGAAATGATAGTGTTTGAGATAATTCCAAAGGATAAATAATCTCAATCTATCTCAATGAGCTCATATGAAATATTTAGTTACTTTTAAAAATTAATCTGGCAGTAAGAACACAGACAAAGAAAGTTTCTAATATTTATGTCCTTTCAAATAGAAAATAATGAATGAAATATAACATGCCATATTACTGTATAATCACTTTGTATAGTAACACTGAACAGATATGTATTGTGTTTGACACAAAAGCATGTATATAAAGTGGAAATAAAACTAAATCCATTAAAGTCAATGGAGTAAACACTGAATTGTAAAAATATATATGCCATGTTTCTGATATCAGGAATCTAATTTTCTAGGATTAAGAACAATTTATTTATATTTCATAATTGATTGCATTTGGTGATTAAAAAGAAACCTGTTACTTGTTCTGAAATAGTAAGTGCTGGCTTTTATCACTTTTAGGTTCAAACAAATAAAAACTTAAGAAATGCCAATAATACAGAATTTAAAAACTTAAAACTTTTTGGTATATGTAAATTTGTGGAGGGATGTAACTTTTAATATTAATATAATTTAAATTACTAGACATGATGTTTTGGTTTTTATAGAAGTCATAACTGTAAAGAAACAATTATCTACAGTATGGAATAATATTAAGGTAGTCTGAGGTCAAAATAAATCAGCTAGAATAATAAAGGTAAATAGTATGTATATATATTTACTTGATAAATATTTTAAACATTGCACATAATTACACTTACTATATATTCAGAATACAATCATTATTTTTCTTCTTTGGTTTTTGTTTTTAAAGTTTAAGAGATAATCACTACATAAGCAGATGTCATACACAGACATACACACAGAAGTGCTCATGTGACTTTACAAGAGGAAAATTTTATTTTTTAGCTTGAGGAAAAAATAATAAAGTGGCTTTTAATTGACAAAATCTTGGAAGGAATTATACTTTTTTATGTTGGTTTCTAAACCACTTAAAATTATTTTTGTAATCATAATCAATAGCATTATTTTCTAGTTTTTTCTCCTACAATTTGCAACTCTCCTGGCGCTCTTATAAAGCAAAGCATGACACTAGATCTGCTCAAAGTTAGTAATTCCATAGTATGCTAAAGGGTACTTAAATTGTCACCATGAAAAGTAATATTTTCCTCCAATACAGATTGAGTAATGTATATATTTTTTACAGTACAGCCTCACATAATACAGCTTAAAAATGAGACTACATATGAGAATGGTCAAGTCACACTAATATGTGAAGCAGAAGGGGAGCCTATTCCAGAAATCACGTGGAAAAGAGCAGTGGATGGCATCACTTTTTCTGAAGGCGATAAGGTAACAGCAATTTAATATATAGTGTTTTTCAAAACTATTGTATTGGATTGGCCAAAAAGTTCGTTCAGGTTTTTCCATACCATCTTAAGGAACTTTTGGGCAAAACCAATATTTTCAGTGTTTTGCATATAATTAAATATCACATTGGACTCCAATTTATCAAGTAACTTGTAGGAATGCAATAAATGGTTTAATTCTTAAAAAGGTGACTCTACCACAGTTAGCCTAAAAATAAATTCAGAGGAGAAAAAAGTCAAATTGTAATATTTAAAGTTGTTTTTCATTGAGCCAAAAATCTTAGGTTTTTAATATTGTTTCTTAAGTTTGCCTACATGCAAACTTTTGGTATAAACTGTATCTATAAAATATCTTATTGCAATTTCAATTCCTCCACCTTGTGCTGTGAAAATGAAAATAATTTAAATTCACAAAATTCTGGCTGTCGTTTAACTCTTAACTCTTTAGTATTATCTTTATGCAGTAGGACAGTAGGTTTCTGCCTTTATACAATCTATAACCTGATAAAGACCAATAAGTACAAACAACAAAATACAGCATTTTGGTAAATGTCACTCTCATGTAAATTGGTGACTTTTCATCAAATACATTCAAGTTCCTAAGAAATCAAGTAAACATTATCATATATTTCACTGCACTCCATAGATTTTCATTATCGTTATTTTTTGTAACTATATAAGGCCCCAAGTATAAACCAAACTGAAACAGAAAGAAAAAGGCAGTGGATTAATAATATGATGGAATTGGCATTTTCACACATGTAAAAATTATCGGATTAAACACATAGATCTCTTTTCTTTCTCAGTGTTAAAGAGCAACCTTTTAAAACCTCTTTCATTTGTTCAAATCAATATCTGTTGAAGAAAATTATTTCTAAAATATAAGTACCTTTGACTTACCAACATTGATAGCAGTAAAATTTGAAATCAGTTTATTCAAAATATGCTTTCTATCCCTCCAACTCATCATGTAATTTTAACAACATGCTAACTCCATAAATTGACAAAAGAGGCTTCTCCCTGGCCATTTACTATTTATCATTTGAAATAATGTATTCCTGCATATCACCCTTCTTAGCCCCATTTCCTCCTCATGATGGCATTTTTAAGAGCATATTTCTTTTGGCAATAGTTACAGTATTTTGATATACTTGTTTTATATATGAAAGTTGAAAATCAAATTTATAAAATGTGAATGACATTGGCATTCTTCTGGCAACCGAGAAAAATGACATAGAGTTTGCTTTCATATTTTTTTAACTACTATGGTGCATTGCCAAATCTGGAAAGGAGTTATATCTCCATAAACTTCTTTAAAATTGTCCAAAAAAAATAGATATATATATATATAACTGTAGATAACTGTTTTCATTGTCAGTTTAGTACTTTTCTTTGGACAAAATCACTCAAGAATAATGATTTTCATATTTAGGCACCCTTATTAATTATACGTTCATATTCCTAACTCATACTTTAATTATTTTTTTGTACTATATATTTCCTGAAAGTTCTCTTCTCAAACATAGCTTTTACTCTTCATTTAATGGATGTTTCCTTATGTTCATACCAATAATGAGAGGTACATTATATTCAGTTATTTTATCAATAAAAAGTTATCAAGTAACCAGAAGACCATGATATTTTATTCTATGCCCCAAGCCACCAAAACTACATACAGAAATTTCCTTGATAACAGTTGTGAAAAAATAATCACCTAGTTTTTGTTTGCTAAGGATTATGTTTATTAAAGCACACATCTTTTTGTTTTTCTTTTGCTTTGTCACAAAACCATTATAGAAGCCCTAATACACTTTTGTTTTTCCAAACACAACTATTATCCAGTAGATATACAAATTAAGACTACTCACTTCCTATCCTGACTTTTCTCCAAAATTATTTTAACAACACTGCCTTATTTCCTGGATGGTAAGCCTCCTTTCTCCTAACATTCCTAGTTTCTTCAACAGCCGAAATTCAAAAATGGAAGAGTTGAGCTGAGCCTTGAAGTAAGTCACATGTAGTTTTGAATCTCAGCTCAGCCATTTATGTTGCTTCAGCTTTGGCAATACTATGTGAAGTCTTTTTAATATGAGTTTCTTCATCTTTAAAATATGGATAACAATACTTATTTCACTTATTAGTATTAGATGAAGAGTACATTGTAAAATGCATATGAAAGTCTTTAGGATATTGTAAATATTCAATAAACTTTGTTTCTTTATCATATTGCATAAATACTGAAGCATAATTTATCTTGTTTCTATTATTTTGAGTAAACTCAAATTGTTAATAGACTCCATAAAGTCTGATAACTAAAGTCTGATTAAACATTACCATAGAGTATATTGTGATTATATCTCTCTTGTCATGAAAAGTAACATGAGATTGTATTTGCCTTAAGAATCACTTGGAGAGCCTGTTAAAATGCAGACTCTAGAATCCCACTTTCTGAGGTTAATTTAGTATGTCAAGCACAGGACCTAGGAGTACTTTAATAAACTCATCAGTTGGTGTTATATGGATGCTCTCCAAGTCATCCATACATTGGAAAGCAGTTCTCAAGCTCTAAGTCAAATGAAATTGAACAACTTATCCTTTCAACAGAAAAATACTCTTGACAAATTACTTGGCACCTTGGCACCTTGATAGGGGCTTGGAAATCACAGAATAAAACAATCAAAACTTTTCATTACTATCAATGAAAATGATAATTGTGTAGGTCATAGTGAAATATCATCAATAATATACTTCAAACTAATAACTCCATCCAAAAATAGGAAAATATATTTAGCAAATATGTTCATCATTGTAGATTTTCAAAGAAAGGGGTCTCAATTAATGTAGTCACATGTAGATATTTTCTGCAGCTATAGTTCTGTAGCACTATTGGACTATGCATGTTAATGGTGTAGTGTAAAGTATCTTTGCATAATATATCCTTCAGAAACAACAACAAAAAGTATAGTGCTTAAAAACAGAACTCTTTTAAACTCATAACTATTTTCTCTATAATCTACTTTAATGCATCTTCCCTACATTTAAAATAATATATGTAATTTAAAAAACTCTCCTGAAAAATTAAAAAAATACATGTAATATGTAAGAAAAATACAGTATACACTTGCTTTAGAAATATTTTTGTAATATCCATTGTTATTTTAAGATATTTTGTTCATTTTACTTTTTAAAAAAATTTACAGTTTTACCTCACTAACTTTTAATTATACATTTATTGAAAAAATATGGGCAATTTATTTTAGTGATAACTTGATAATTTTTCATTAAAATATCAATTTACTTGGGTTATCAAAAATTTTATTAAATTGATAGCTCAATTTTAGCACATTATTTTTTTGGAGTCATCCTAAGATACATTTGTGTATAAAAATTAGAAAGCCCTGACCTCTTCATTTAATAGATGCTATATACATAACTGTAATAATAGTTAAATGCACACAATAAAGTTTAAGACAGAACCAAAGCTAATATCATGGAATGTGTTTAATTCAGCTATGACTCAAAAGTTGTAAATTGTTTTGCAATTTAAACACTAAGCAATCTAAATTTTTTACATTAAAAATCTTTATTTTCTAAATAAAACCATGCTTTTTCACAGGGTTGATTTGAGGATTATGTGAGATTGTATGACTAGAGTGTTTTGAAATCCCTGGTATAAACCTGTGTCATCTATTTTGAATCATTTTCCTTAAATGATCCCTTATTATCATTCTTATTGATCAATAAATATTAGTAGATGTACAATTATGAGTATTGTTAAATTAGTATGGGAAGGCATGAAGTGTCATTCAAGTCAAAATTTAATCCCAAATTTGTCACTTTGACGTGTCATTTACCATGTTAATTCTCCTGCCTGATTTCAGTTTCTGCACGTCTATATTAGGGTAATAATAAAACCTCCCTGGAAAAGTTTCTAAAGATGAAATGAGAGCATGCAGATCAATATCTTAGACCCAGATTGAACTTAAAAGTGTTATCTTCTCTTTTCCTTGGAGGTATTTAGTCTTTAGATACTTTAAAAATGAGACAATGATCATATTAATTCTGTGACAACGACTGCTGCCCCAAAGAAACCAGATAAAAACTATTATGAGCATAGTCATATGTATTGTATGAATAATATCATCCACAAAACAATAGAATGTTGTTACAGTTGTTGTAGATTTTGCATCTTTGACATAGCTTTATGTAGAAGTTTACTATGATATAATCTCTAGCAATGTCATTTCAATGACTCATATATGAACTTGTCTTACCATACTAAATTCCAAATCTTGTAACTATATATTGCATTCCTCTTGGAAGTTGACAATGTTGGGAATCTGCATTTGAGTGTCATCTTAATCACTGTATGTGTCAATCTCTATCATTGCAGGGAAATACTACAGATGAGGGCTGTAACTTCCTATCCTGCATAAGGATAGACTTTCAGATTACTCTGAGAGGTAAAGCCTGGTCTTTACTCGGTGAGACACAATATCAGACTAGAAATACCACAGAGTTATTACATCATCATCTTCTTTTTCCCTCTCTCCCAGGTCTATCTTCTCCCACTCTCCCCAGAATTTTCCTTTGTAGGAAGTAGGTCATTTTTTTGCTTCCTTTTGGGCCCTATTTCACCTCTGATATTATGTAGCAATAAATATTGATTTGGAAGAGACACTTCCACATTCTAAGAAGTACCTAAACAAGTCATTAAGATAGGAATAAAAAGAAATTGTACGCCCCACAAAGCCAGGTTGCTTAAGAATGCCAGTTCTTCATCAATTTTCAATATATGATTTCATATTCATATGATAAAATTGGTTAATTTTGAACATTTTTTAGAAATTTTGTTGCTTGTCATTTTGGGAGTAAATGGAAGTAAAAGATCTACAGGAAGTGATTTTTATCTCTAAAATTCTTACAAAAATGTAAACATAACAGTAACCAATCTCATCTATGTGAATAGACTGTTTTATGTAATAATTCTAAAGTGCTTATAATATTGTTTGGTGGATGACATCTCACATGAGTCATATATCTACTCTTAAGATACAGCATCTATAATTATTTTATTTCTGGTATATTTGTCCTACAGAGTAAATTTTAGTCCTACCTCCACTAGAAATTAATCTCACTCTACATTGAATAAGAAGTATTTGAACTGTATAGCAATAATTTGTAACTGTTTTAAAGCAGAATTTCTCAGACTTCAGTCATTTGACCATCAGTTTCATTTCTTTCCATATTCATACACTTAATTTTTTTTTCTTTAAATTAAATTAGCTTTTTCTTCATTCTAATTCTAACCAAAAATATCAGTTACATTTTAAAGTGCACATGAAGGTAAATATAAAACTATAAAATAAAATTTGTTCTAGGGGCTTCCCTGGTGGCGCAGTGGTTGAGAGTCCGCCTGCCGATGCAGGGGACACGGGTTCGTGCCCCAGTCCGGGAAGATCCCACATGCTGCGGAGCGGCTGGGCCCGTGAGCCATGGCCGCTGAGCCTGCGCGTCCTGAGCCTGTGCTCCGCAACGGGAGAGGCCACAGCAGTGAGAGGCCCGCGTACCGCAAAAAAAAAAAAATTTGTTTTAAAAATAATACCTAAACTTAGCACGTGCACCTTTCCTGGTACACACACCATGCTTTTAAAACACTGCTTTTATTTCAAACATACTTTGAATTAACATGATACAAAGTTTAGCTACAAAATTTTGAGGACAGACCCTGTTATGCTTTCTTTTATTTGGGGGGTCAAGCACTTCCCTACAGTAAATAAATATGCTACATTTTTAGGAAAGTTCACAAATCATAGTAACAAAAACCCATTTAATTTCAATCCTTAACACCAAATAATCTTTTCAAAATGATGCCAATAAACTCAATAACTAAAGCGTAGTGATTTAACTTCAAAAACAATGTTTTTCTATTTTGCTGAAGTAAAATATGAAATGCTGGTAATGGTCTAAGTTTAGATCAACTCAAACTTTGTGATTAAAATAATAGGACTTTCTGTTCTTTTACATTCATTTGAAAAATGTGTTTTTCTGTGTCAAAGAAAACAAGCCTACTGATTCAACATTAACTTTAGTACTCTAAGTCTTTTGCTTTCTGTTCCTTTGAATAAATAGATGTATTTAAACTGAAATTTAAGATTAAAAAAATACAAATTATAGTCTACTTTAACATTTAGCTTTGCACTTACATACAGAAGTCATAGTTGTACCAGAGTGTTTCTATTTTAATTGTATATAAGTAGTAAACATTTTTCTCCATGAATTGAGGCACTATGATCTGGACAATACTTACTTCAGATGTTCTTGCAGAATAAACTACCAAGACAAAAGGAATTTCTAGTAATAATAAAGATGGGCAGTTCTTTGATACAAGCACCTGAATAAAATATGTTTTAAATTTTATAACAAATTAAATTCCTAGTGTAAAAATATTTATAATTACATTACTGCATTCATTATTATATTGTTTTATGCTCTAAGATATTATTTTTTATTGCATAGGTACAGCTTTGGACCTAAGGAAAGTTCATGTTTTTAAATGATTTATTTAAACCACTTTTAATGGAGGGCAGAGGATAATGGAATAAACTTTTCACATTATATGAAAATCTCTCCTAAAAATTCTTAGATATTTTTATATATAAACTGTGAAAATTACATTAGCCTTTCTGTATTTCCCCCTTTTTTCATTCTAAAGCAAATACAAGTTCTTAAAAATTAAATTTAATAAAATGTAACAGTAAAATTATCTATACAGTGACAGGAATTTATGTCACTAATGTTTCCTTTATCATTTGCCCAAGTTCTTTTAACAACCATCAACAAATTTTATTGAGGGCTTTTGTGTTTACATGTGCTATACTATGCACAAAGAATATAGCAATGTAAAAAAAGTTTTCTGACTCATAGTGCATACAATTTAGGAGAGGAGATGGAATCAAAGCATATTTAAAATTAGCAATATTTTATTTATGAATATGCAATTTTGATACATGAAAACTCATATGCAAAATATCAATTTTAAGTATATAAGTAGACTTCTACAAGGCTACACATATAGCTGTGGCATAGTTTTCTGTGCTATCACAGACCCAGTTCAACTTGTTCTTCTGAAAGTCCTCTGTATTGGTGCATTTTGGAAAGTATATCTATCTATTCTCATTAGAATATCTCATTTCAATTTGCTCTAGGCTGAAAATTGCTTCGACTGTGATTTAAAAAGAAACTTTAAAAAATATTTAATGGTGTAATTGGCAACACCTTTGTATTACAGGAGACAACTTAAAATTTTCAACTTCTTTTTTCTCTTTAAATAGAAATTACAAAATGAGACTAACAAATCCACAGTTACTGAGTTAAGAAAGAGAGACTGTAGTGTTTCAGGTATCTGTACATTATTATAAAAGTTCCAGTTCAAATATTTTAAAAACAGTCATGTACAGTTGAACTAGACAGATTGCTTGCTGTGGGTAGTAGTATGATAAAATAGTAGATGGAAGTTACAAAAATGCAGAAACTTTCGAAGACTCAGGGGTTATAGATAATGGAATGTATTAAATTCCAAATGACAGAATGTCCAGTCCCATGAACTTCTCTATCACAATTTGTAAGATCATCAATGTCTAAAAAAAAAAAATCCTTTCATTTGATGTGACATTGTATTAGAAGATCTTAAATAATCTTTGTTACCCTGATATTCTGCCTTGCTGTGAAATTAAATCTTTGAGTTAATATTCGGGGAAGGGGGTGAGTGGTACTGAACCAAAGTTGTACATCAGAATAACATAAGGAGCTGTATACACATGTACCTGACTGAGCCTTACTCCCTGGGAAATGCCTGAGCCTCTCTCCCAGAGTTCTAACTGCACCTGGCTCCTAGATATTCTTATCCAGTATCTTTGACAGGGATTAGAGAGTTATATTTTGAAAAGCCCCAGAAATTGCTCCTGTGTTTGTACCCTGTAGAGAACCACTACCTTTAAAATTACTATGTGTCTTGCATCACAAACCCCCCCCCACACACACACATAAAAATACACACAGTCAACTTAATGTGATCTTGATATCCAATACATATATAAGATATATAAAAGGAATTAGTTTGTCTAACTCATGGATTTCTAGTCATGTTAGCATTGGTATTCCCAGTTGGTATAAAACAGAGCTTAATGAATTGAAATTATGTGGTAGTTGCAACACTGATTCTTTGTTTCAATTTCTGGATTTGCCATTTACCTTCTCTGTGACTTCAGGGAAGTTGTATTTTTCAGTTCCATCATTGATAAAATAAATCCCCTTCAAACTCTATTTCCCTATTCTATAAATCTTTCTATTGATTCAGTAGATAATCACATATTTTAAGATACAGTTTTTATTTCCATGCTAAGCCCTTTTAAAATTCATGTATTTACTAATTTTTCAATTCATAATTTTCTAATAATATAGTGAGTCAGTGTGTTTGCAATTTCCTTCTTCTATATAGCTTTTCCATATAACAATTATAAGAAAAGCTAAGATTACTTTGGCAATGTCTTTACATTGGAAAAACAATGTCAGTTTCTGGTTGTAGAGAGGAATGCTAAAGAGCATACTCCTGGCACCTGTAGATTTTAATGCCTGCATTTTTTTTTTTCAGAGGTAATGGGCTTTTCTGAAGGATTTTGTATTTGAATGACATTTTTAAGGTCTTTCTAATGCAGTTTTTCCTACTAGTGTTCTGAGAGCAGTATTATAGATCCCTGCTGGGCAATAGGCAAAATGGATACTTCTATTCTTCATCTGACATACGTAGGGCGTAGATTATAATCAGGCATGTTGGAAATCTTCCTGGATGCTTCTGAGCTTGCTCAGAGTTGGGTTTTCAATCATTTACAACTCTCAGAAATTTCTTTTCCAGCCCACACCTCAAATAAAAATTATCAAAGAAGTCTAGTCATAAGTTCAACATGTAATTTAAAAAAAACATTTTTGAGAAAATTCTGGGAAATAGTTAAAAACTAAAACTTTCATTGTTCTTTTAAAAAAAACATCAGTTATTAATGAACTATTATTTTAAAATGTATATAAGTATATCCACTTGAAAGAAACTATCATCTTGTTTGTAGGATGATATGATATTAGTTCACAATTTTACCATAATTGTTCTGGGAAAAAAAACATTATTTACATACTGAAAGTGATTTTTCTTTGGTTTTGTAGCAGAAAATATATTATTTTTTCTTGTAAATGCCATATTCTGTTACAGACTTCATGTGGTACTTACTTTGTCTTATGAAGAAATTTACCACTGAAGAAAATATAGAATAATGTAGCTACAAAAAAAATGTAGATTTCAATGAATATTAATCGACTTAACAGAAATAACAAATTTTCTGCTAAATGTAATTTTGATTTATTTATGTGAAATTCTAGTGGAAAACAGGAACTAAATTCAAAAAACAAAATGAAATAAATTTGAATGAAGTGCTGTACAAGTAGACACAGTATATCTGAAAATATTTCAATAAACATTCTAATAAACAACTTGCAAAAAAAATAATACATTTGATGACTTCCATTGTCAAGTTTAAGCATGAAGCAAAAACAAGTGCATAAAAAAATGTTAGTTACACAATAATTAATTTGTAAAATTGGATACATTTTCATGAAAGGTACTTTAACACAGTTATTATAATGCCCTCATTGCTTTGACTCATGGATTAACAGATAATAAATTTAAATAAAATATATTAAACAAAGACATCTTCAGTAATAACTCTGTTCAGCCATCTATTGAGTAGTTGTGTTTACTGAGGGGATAAAACCTTCTTAGTGAGGCTCTTCCTTGGCTACTATGTATTGTCATGATTTATATCTTGGAGCAGCATCATTGCTGTTGTTTTGTAATCCACAAAATTTCTTATTCAACTTTCTAAGTTCTTCATTCTTGGAAGCCAGATTATTTTGGATGCATATTTAATAGTGTATCTACTTATAAGAAAAACATTTATACTCTATCAAATATATAAAAATGATGTAATTTTAATATCTGTGGATCCTACCATCTTTTCCCTTGCCCAAATCACCCACCTTGTTCACTTCTTTTATTCCCCAGCTTAAATTTCATTGTCTGTTATAATCACTATCACATATATACTCCTGGATCTTTTTTTGCTTTGTGAACTGTTTCTAGCAAAATGTCAGTCATGGTTTAATTAACCTCAATACCTATTCCACACATGTTGCAAGACAGCTGAAGTTAGCTGGAGGAAAACTACAATCATTCTGAATGATCTTCCTTTAAAATTGTGACCCGTAGCTTAATGAATGCTCTTTGTGTTTTGCAGTACTCATGCCACATTTTCCTGACTCATTTTCTTCACCAGTTTTAGATACATTTCCTCTATCCTCAAGTTCATAAACCTCCTCTGTTCTAAAAAAGCTCAGCTGGTGAACTGGTTCCTCTTTACTAAGAAAATAAAAACAATCAAAAGAAAACTGTAACAAATTCTTATTACTACATCTACATCAAACATAGCTGAACCTATATATTACCATGAAAGTAATATTCAAATTTTTATGTGGATGCTAGTTCCAATCCTCTCTAACATATTATAGACATTAATCCAATAATTTATCTCTCTATTTCCAACATTTTTTACTCTCCACCTTATTTATTATTCCCATCAACATTCAAAAATATTTTATTTCTTTTATATATATTATAGCATATAATTAACATAATATGTAACTTATACACAACGTACATTTATGTATTTTTTTAATTTATTTATTTTAGTTTATTTATTTTAGTTTTGGCTGCATTGGGTCTTCGTTGCTGCATGAGGGCTTTTCTCTGGTTGCGGTGAGGGGGGCTACTCTTCTTGGCCATGCACAGGCTTCTCGTTGCAGTGGCCTCTCTTGTTGCGGAGCACGGGCTCTAGGCGTGTGGGCTTCAGTAGTCGTGGCACACAGGCTCAGTAGTTGTGGCTTGCGGGCTCTAGAGTGCAGGCTCAGTTGTTGCGGCACGTGGGCTTAGTTGCTCCACAGCATGTGTGATCTTCCCGGACCAGGGCTTGAACCCGTGTCCCCTGCATTGGCAGGTGTATTCTTAACCACTGAGCCACCAGGGAAGTCCCTTTTCCTGTATTTCCAATTTTATTTTTTCTTCCAGTTTTATTGAGATATAATTCCCATACAGCACTGTATAAGTTTAAGGTATACAGCATAATTATTTTACCTATATACATCATGAAGTGATTATTACAATAAATTTAGTGAACACCCAACTTCTCATATAGATACAAAATTAAAGAAATAGAAAAAAATATTTTCCTTGTGTTGAGAACTCATAGGATTTGCTCTCTTAATGTTCATATATAACATACAGCAGTGTTAATTATATTTATCATGTTGTATCTTACATCCTTAGTACTTACCTTATAACTGGATGTTTGTGCCTTTTGACTGCTTTCATCCACCCCTGCCTCTGGTAACAACAAATCTAAATATGAACTCTTTTTCTATGAATTTGTTTGTTTTTGAAATATAATTGACTTTCAATACTATGTTAGGTTCTGTTAAACAATATAGTGACTCAGCAGTTCTACACATTTCACAATTATCTCCACAATAAGTCTAGTTATGGTCTGCACCCATACTTAGATATTACATAGTTATACAGGCACCCGTGGATCTGACCCCACCCACCAGTGTGCCAACACCAACTTTAGGACACCCTGGGCCCTGCAGCCAGCCATGGCAGGAACCAACCCAGTGCACCAGGGGACTGAAACCAGCACTAGGGCCCCCAGGGTCCTGTAGCCAGAGATCCCAGGACATGGCTCCACCCACTCATGGGTAAGAACTAGCACCAGGACACCCTGGGCCCTGGCCCCACACATCAGCAAGTTGACATAGAGATCCAGGACCCTGGCTCAACAACCACTCACCCTAGAACCCAGGTCTGCCAATCAGTAGGTCAGAACTACCCTCAGGAACCACTGGGTCTCTGTAGCCAGCCACCTTGTGACCCATCCTGCCCCAGAGGCCAGCATTCTCTGCACAAGGCAGAGCCTGGCAACCAACCAGACCCAAGCCAGACACACCTACCAGACCATTCACAGTAGTCATCCTACCATAAGAGAAGGACCCAGGCATCTCACATGGGGGCACCCCTAGAGCATATAGGTCTGGTGAATAGAGGGGAGTGTGCTGCTGGGACACATAATACGCCTCCTGCAAAAGGCCACTTCTCCAAGGTCAGGAAATGTAACCAACCTACCAAATACATAGAAATAAAAATAGAAAATTAGACAAAATGAGGTGACAGAGTAATATGTTCCAAACAGATGAACAAGATAACACCCCAGAAGAAGAATTAAATGAAGTGGAGATAGGCAATCTACCCTATAAAGAGTTCAAATTAATGATTATAAAGGTGTTCAAAGAACTTGGGAGAAGATTGGATGAACAGAATGAGAAGTTAGAAGTTTTTAACAAAGAGTTAAAAAATATAAAGAAGAACCAAACAGTGATGAAGAATATAATAATTGAAATGAAAAGTACAATAGAGGAATCAACAGTAGATTAGATGATACAGAGGAACAGAAAAGCGAGCTGGAAGACAGAATAGTGGAAATCACTGAAGCGAACAGAAAAAAGAATAAAGAATAAAAAGAAATGAGGACAGTTTAAGAGCCCTCTGGGATAGCATCAAGTGTACTAACATTTGCATCATAGGGATTCCAGAAGGAGAAGAGAGAGGGAAATGGGCATAGAATATATTTGAAGATATAATAGCTGAAAATTTCCCTATCTTGGGAAAGGAAACAAACATCTAGGTCCAGGAAGCACAAAGAGTCTCAAACAGGATAAACCCAAAAAGGATCACATCAAGACACATTGCAATAAAAGTGGCATGAATTAAAGATGAAGAGAGAATATTAAAAGCAGCAAGGGAAAAGTAAGAAGTTACACGCAAGGGAACTCATGTAGTCTATCAGCTGACATGAGTTTCAGCAGAAATTCCATAGCCCATAAAAGAGTGGCATAATATTTAAAGTGATGAAAAGGAAACACCTACAACCAGGAATGCTCTACCTAGCAAGGCTTTCTTTCAGATTTGATGGAGAGATCAAAAGTTTTTCAGACAAGCAAAAGCTAAAAAGGTTCAGCACCATCAAACCAGTTTTAAAATAAATGTTAAAGGGACTTCTCTAAGCAAAAAAGAAAAGTCCACAACTAGAAATATGATAATTCTAAAAGGAAAAAAATCTCATTGGTAAAGACATATATACAGTAAAGTAAGTAAACCAACCATGTATAAAGCTACTAAGAAGGTTAAAAGACAAAAGTAATAAAACCATCTAAATCCACAATAAGTAGTTAAGAGATACACAAAACAAAAAGATGTAAAATATGATGTTAAAAACAGTAAGCATGTGGGGTGGGGTGTAAAAGTGCAAGGTTGTTAAAATGCATTTGAACTTAAGAGATCATCAACTTAAAATAATGTATATTTATATATTGCTATATATAAAACTCATGGTAACCACAAACCAAAAATATCTGTAATATATACACAAAAAGCAACAGGAATCCAAACATAACATGACATAACATAACATAACATAACATAACATAACATAACATAACGTAACATAACATAACTAATGGATCACTGAAGAAATCAAAGAAGAAATCAAAAGATATCTGGAGAAAAATGAAAACAAAAACATAACAATCCAAAATCCATGGGATGGAGCAAAAGTAGTGTAAGAGGGAAGTTTATAGCAATAGAAGCCTACCTCAGGAAACAAGAAAAGTCTCAAATAAACAACCTAACCTTACTTATAATGAAAGTAGAAAAATAAGAGCAAG
Source organism: Orcinus orca (assembly GCF_937001465.1). Classification (NCBI taxonomy): domain Eukaryota; kingdom Metazoa; phylum Chordata; class Mammalia; order Artiodactyla; family Delphinidae; genus Orcinus; species Orcinus orca. The sequence continues at coordinate 126,383,966 of NC_064563.1, forward strand.
CACAACCAAAGTTAGCAGAAGAAAAGAGGTCAAAATATCAGAATAGAAATGAATAAATAGAGAATAAAAAAATGGAAAGATCAATGAAGTTAAGAGCTGGTTTTTTGAAAAGATAAATAAAGTTGATAAACCTTTAGTCAGACTCATCAAGAAAAACAGAGCGAGGGCCCAAATAAATAAAATTGGAAATGAAAAAGAATTTACAACCAACACCATCAAAATACAAGGGACAATAATAAATTATAAAGAACAATTAAATATGCCAGTAAAACATGAATTGGACAAGTTCATATAAATGTATAATCTTCCAAGACTGAACCAAGAAGAAATAGAAAATAGGAACAGACCAGTTATCAGCAATGAGATTAAGTGAGTAATAAAATAGCTCCCAACAAACAGAAGTCCAGGACCAGATGGTTTTACAGGTGAATTCTACTAAACATTTAGAGAAGAGGTAACTTTTATCCTTCTCAAACTATTCCAAAAATTTGCAGAGAAAGGATTGCTTTTGAACTCATTCTACAAGGACAGAATCAGCCTGATACAAACACCAGACAAAGATATCACAAAAAAGAAAATTACAGGCCAATATCACTGATGAACATAAATGCAAAAATACTCAACAAGCTATTAGCAAACTGAATTTAACAATACATTAAAAGGATCATACACCATGATCAAGTGGTATTTATCCCAGGGGTGCAAGGATAGTTCCATATCTGCAAATCAATGTGATACACCACATTAACAAACTGAAAAATAAAAATCATATTCTCTCAATAGATTTGGAAAAGGTTTTGAAAAAAACTCAACATCCATTTTTGATAAAAACTTTTAATATAGTGGGTTTCATGGGAACATACCTCAACATAACAAAGGCCATATATGGCAAGCCCACAGCTAGTAGAAAAGCTGAAAGCATTTTCTCTAAGATTAGAAACAAAACAAGGATGCTTCTTCTCATCACTTTTATTAAACAAAGTATTGGAAGTCCTAGACACAGTAATCAGAAAAGAAAAATAAGATCAACCCTAATTGGAAAGGAAGAAGTTAAGCTGTCACTGTTTGCAGATGACATGATACAATGCATAGAAAATCCTAAAGATGCCTCTTAAAAACTACTAGAACTCATCAGTGAATTCAGTAAAATTACAGGACACATGATTAAATACAGAAATCTGTTGCATTTCTGTACACTAACGATAAACTATCAAGAAGTGAAATTAAGAAAACAATCTCATTCACCATTGCATCAAAAATAATAAAATACATAGGAATAATGTAACTAAGGAGATAAAAGATCTGTACTCAGAAAACTATAAAACACTGATGAAATAAATTGAAGATGATGCAAACGGATGGAAAGATATACTGGGTTCAGTATATCTTTGGATTGGAAGAATTAATATTGTTAAAATGACCATTCTATCCAAGGCAATTTACAGATTCAATTCTATTCCTATCAAAATATCAATGGCATTTTTCACAGAACTAGAACAAATAATTCTAAAATTTGTATGAAAACACAAAAGGCCTAAAGTAGCCAAAATGATCTTGAGAAAGAATAACAACGCTGCAGTTTTAATGCTCCCTGATTTCAATCCTACAAAGCTTCAGTAATCAAAACCATATGGTATTAGCACAAAAACAGATACATAGATCAATGGAACAGAATAGAGAGCCTAAACAGGAACACACACTTATATGGTCAATTAATCAATGACACAGTAGGCAAGAATATACAATACAGAAAAGATAGCCTAAATGGTGTTGGGAAAACTGAACAGGTACATGCAAAAGAATCAAACTGGACTACTGTCTCACGCCATGCCCAAAAATAAATTTAAAATGGATTAAAGACTAAATGTAAGACCTGAAGTCATAAAACTTCTAGAAGAAAATGTAGGCAGTAAACTCTTTGACATTGATCTTAGTAATATTTCTTTGGATATGTCTCTTCAGGCAAGGGAAACAAAAGCAAACCTAAACAAATGGGTCTATATCAAACTCAAAAATTTTTGCACAGAGATGGAAACTATCAAAACCCAAAAAGGTCACCAACTTAATGGGAGAAGATATTTGCAAACCATATATCCGATAAGAAGTTAATATCTAATACAAATAACTCATACGTCTCAACATCAAAAAAACCCAAACAACCCAATTTTAAAAATGGACAGAGTACCAGAATAGACATTTTTCCAAAGAAGACATACAGATGGCCAACAGGCACATGAAAACATTCTCAACATCACTAATCATCAGGGAAATGCAAATCAAAACCACAATGAGATATCACCTCACACCCGTTGGAATGGCTGTTATCAAAAAGGCAGCAGGGCTTCCCTGGTGGCTCAGTGGTTGAGAGTCGGCCTGTGGATGCAGGGGACACGGGTTCATGCCCCGGTCTGGGAAAATCCCACATGCCGCAGAGCGGCTGGGCCCATGAGCCATGGCCTCTGAGCCTGTGCATCCGGAGCCTGTGCTCTGCAATGGGAGAGGCCACAACAGTGAGAGGACTGCGTACCGCAAAAAAAAAAAAAAAAAAGAAAAAAAAAGGCAGAAAATACCAAGTGTTGGAGAAGATGTGTAGAAAAGGGAGCACTTGTGCACTGTTGGTGGGAATGTAAATTGGTGCAGCCACTATGAAAAGCAGTATGGAGGGTCCTCAAAGAACTAAAAATAGAACTACTGTATGATACAGCAATTCCACTCCTGGGTATTTATCCACAGAAAATGTAAACACTAATTTGAAAAGATATATGCATCCCTATGTTCATTGCACCTTTATTTACAAGAGCCAAGATATGGAAGCAACCTAAGTGCCCATCCATATATAAATGGATAAAGGAGACATGACATATCAATATTTCTTAGTCATAAAGAAAGAATGAACTCTTGCCAACATGGATGGCCCTAGAGGGTATTATGCTAAGAGAAATAATTCAGACAGAGAAAGACAAAAATACTATTTCACTTGTATGTGGAATCTAAAAATCAAAACAAATGAACAAACATAACAAAGCAGAAACAGACTTACAGATGCAGAGAACAAACAGGTGGTTGCCAGAGGGGAATTGGGTGGGGGGAAGAAATAAATAGGTGAGGGAGATTAAGAGGTACAAGCTTCCAGTCCAAAATAAATGAGTCATGGATATGAAATGCACAGTGTGGTTAATTATACTTATACCCACATATCCTTCATATATGAGTATATATTTTTGTCTGTGCAAATATCAGAAAGGTAGATAGCTACTACATTTGGCTTCCAAATCCCATCTGATTTCTATCCTCTATTCATAGCAAAATCCCTTCAAAATGTTGTTTAATCTTGTTCTCTCTAAATTCTTCCTAGAATTATCTCTTGAATATACTCCAGTCAGGCTTTGACCACATGACTCCACTAAAACCCTTTGGAAAGCTTGTTACTAATAGCATTCACTTTTCTAAATTTTATCACAAATTAGCAGTCCTGATTTTACTTTTCTGCTTAAGAGAAGCATTGATCCAATTAAATGATCTTTTCTGCTTGTTGCATGGTCTTTGGCTTATGGTATACTTTCCTGTTTTTTCTCTTATCAGTCTTTGTCTTCTAATTGATCTCTAAATTATCAAGGGCCCTAGTTTGGGTCTATTCTTGGATTCCTTTCTCTAACTATGTTTGTTCCCTTGACTTATTCATCTAGTCTCATCATGGCTTTAATTACCAGCTGGATTCAGTAAAATCCAAATTTTAAACATGAACCTCTCCATTAAATCCTAGTTGTCTGTATCCAGTGGTCTACCAGGTAGCTCCATTTGGATATTAAATAAGTATCTTAAACTGAAAGTATCCAGTCCAACTCTATACATTATCTCTACTTCTGCTTCTCCGTCAGTCATCCAAATTTCATTAAATGGTGATTCCTTCCCTCTAGTAATATAGCCTAAAATTCTTTATGTAATCTTTGACTTATTGATTGTTATACACACATTCAAATTTTGTAAATCCTGTTAGCCTTATTTTAAATATATTAAAAAATTGATAATTTCTCAAAACACAGCTGTTACTGCTCTAGTCCAAGCCAGCATAGTGACTTGCCTAGACTATTGCAATAACTTTTAAGAGGTTTTAATGCATTCACCTTTGCTCCCTGTTATTCTCATTAAAATATCTAAATTGGTCCATTTGAAATAAGTCAGATAATATCACTCTTTTTTTCAGAAGCCTCCAATAGCTTCTCATATCATTTGGAAATCCCTTTTATTACCTACACTGCTCTATATGATAGGCCATTCTTCAAATCTCTATTACCTTCACTTTTTCCTCAAATCCTACTATTAAGATCAATTAATTTCAACCAAATAAGATTTCACATTTCCTCCATCAATCCTTGGTGCTGGAAGATTTTCAATAGTGTATGTACTTTATCCATCTACAACTTTGAATGTACATTGTGAGTCATAAGTGTAGTGAAAACTATCACAAATCTTTGATGTACTAATTGCAGTTTCCAGCACTTTTGAGTTTGCTGAGAGAGTCCTTGATTGCCAACCTGAAGTCTATGTAGTAAGACTATTGATTTTTAACTATGTGTGTGTTTAGGTTAATTGTTGAATTCTTTAGGTAAACTAAGTATAAATTGCAGACCACTATTCTTTTAATTACAAAATCTGAAACCAGATAAGAACTTAAACTGTGTACAGAACACTAGAGTTGACTTACTATATGGATATTTGCATTCAGTTTTGAAGTACACTGCATCTATCTGAGTCATAGGAGGTGTGAAGCTACTGGGACAAAAATTTAAAAGAAAAAAACCATAATGCTAAAGAAATAGTAGCATACTCAGTGATAATTTGAATAAATTTATATATCCTCTGATTGCTTAGTGAATTAATAGTTTGCTTATTCATAAATTAAATATCCTCTGAGACCAAATGATAGAAATGGTGATAATTAAAGAGTTTCCATAGACAAATTTTATAGAAGCAGGAGGTTAGCAAGCAATAGAACTGCACACATTTCCTGTGTGTACCATAGAGAGATGTTGGATCTCCTTTTCCTATATTACAGAAACATGCCTGGCTGGCTCTTTGTTTTTTTTTGTTTGTTTTTTTGTGGTACGCGGGCCTCTCACTGTTGTGGCCTCTCCCATTGCGGAGCACAGGCTCCGGACGCGCAGGCTCAGTGGCCATGGCTCACGGGCCCAGCCGCTCCGCGGCATGTGGGATCCTCCTGGACCGGGGCATGAACCCGCGTCCCCTGCATCGGCAGGTGGACTCCCAACCACTGTGCTACCAGGGAAGTCCCTGGCTGGCTGTTTTGATCAGCATCTTGAGATAGCACATTGTGCTAAGAAATACACTATTCTAACACCTTCTCATATAATTTACAACAAGCTGCCCTGTAGTATAATTATTTACTACACATCCCATACCTGCATATCCCAACACACAATTAGAAACTTGTTGAGGGCTGTTTCTTATCATTTTTGATTGTTGTAGCAAAGGTAATATAACTTCCCAGACCGTCTCTGCTTCTTGGCTCTCTGTTTACACCATGCCCCCCTTTAATGATAATGTCTGTAAATTTTTATTTCCTGATGATTGATACATATCAATGTAAAGATTCATCACAGACCTGTCTGAGCCGTAATTTTGTTTTATTATAAAAGAATATAATATAGAAATATAGGCTTTACCTTCTCTTTTAATGTTTTGACAAAGACCACACTGTATCTTTTCCTTTCTATGGTTTAGAGTTGTATCACTGATTCATTTATTCCACACTTTGAAAGTGTCTTAATACACCATTTGTAGTTTGGTAAAAAATAAATTTTGTTAACATTTCCACCTTTCTTTCTCCTATGCATTATTTTATTATCTTGATAACTTAGATCCTTTCTGGAGAGTACCTTCTCATTTAATTGAAGACTTCTAAACTATAAAAAGTTTAGTTTGTATATGCAGTATTTGTTTTAATTTGTCTTTTCTTTATGAATAGATACTTTACCACAAAGCAAACAAAATCCAAAACCAAAACCAAACTAAAGCAGCTCACTGGAGTTCGTGTATATTATACACAGTTTTAATTTTTAGCCATCTTTTAGAGGTAGCTTGTTTCTTTGTCTATGTAGCAAAATGATTTGATTAAACTGTGTTTTTTATGTATTGTTAGTTTTTGGTGTTTATGTGCATGTATAATATAAAACGTTTCCAATAAATAAAGTGCTTTTTATTTAAAATAATTAGGTTAATTGCATAATTGTCAGACTGTAAGACAGCCTGAGAAGAGTTCAAAACGCAGAGATAAGAAATATTTTTTATCTTCTTGAGCCTCCCACCTAAAATGAGGCACTGAAGTAAAGTATATGAGTCACTCAGCATAGCTGTGTGTTAAAAAAGGAGCATATATTTGCTATAACACTGCCAGTACATATGACAGTAATTATACACATTATTTTCATAACATTTCTTATATATCCTACATTGTATATACTTTAATATGTATTTGAAATGATGTGATTTTTTAAAAGAAGGAAAAATATACACATACATTTCCAGGTACTCTTCTACTTTGTGGTATTAGTCTGATAAAAGCGATGCAGTTAATAGCGATGTGTTGTATACCATAAGAATTCTCATATATGTGACAAACGTTGATCACTAGATGGTAAATGCATTGCATTTTCTGATGTTAAGTGACAATTTAAAATACTTGTTAGAACGTATATTTCCATATTAGATTAAAAAGGGCTTGATTTATACTCTGACTTTAAACAATGACAACAGACAAAATTTATGTCATGATGGATAGCATATTGATCCATGAGAGGAGAGAAACAAATGATGTGACCCCTACGATTGGTAGAGTGTACTTTGTAGAGAGTTTCCAGGCTGTAGCACAGGGATGAAGAGTCTGACTCTTTCATTTGAGGAGCCAGTGTTCTGAGTTTGAATGACTTAGGGTGCTAGAAATCACAGGATGGGGTACCAGAGAGGGAGAGCCCTGTAGAGAAGAAATTCACACAGATAGAGCTCCAGAGATCTTCAGCACTTTCCCCAAGAGTCTTTAGCTGAGTATTGAGAAGTGTATGTGTGTGTGAGGAAACTATGCAAGGCCACAGAAAGAACCACTGGAATACTGAAGTATGTTGCTTCAGTAGTGTGGTCGAATTAGTCCTAAACTAAAGATTGCTCCCAGCTCGCCTAACAAAGTTTAAAAGCCTCAAAAGAATAAAACTGTTTTCATGTAACTCAAAGTATATAATTCACAATGTTTGGCATCCAATAAAGAATTATGAGGTATACAAGGTACATGAAAATATAACCCATAATAGGGAAAAAACCAAATCAATCAATAGAAACAGATCCATTGACACAAATAACAGTAGATAGGAACATCTTTTTTTTTTTATATATATACTGCATATGTACTACAAGGTAAAAGGAAAGCATGAACATAATACAGAGAAACATGACAAAGTAAAAGACTAAATCAAAATTCTAGAGATCAAAAAAATGTCAAGTAAAAAATACATTGGATTGGATTAACAGAAGATTAGATACTGCAGAAGAAAACTCTAGTAAAATCAAAGACAGAAAAATACAATTTATCCAAATGAAACATAGACAGGAAGAAAACATACATATACTTAGAGCAGTCCTGTGTCTTTTTCATGCTTTGAGTGAGTGTTGGCCAAAGAAGGCTCAGAACAGGGCCCTTATTTGTCTCACTAGATAGAGCAAAGAAAGAATGTTCCCAAAATATTTTGTATTTCTTCACACTGTAGTTTTTCCCTTACAGAACATGTTGTAGGAATTTGTATAAAGATATACTATAGGAAAAGGATAATAACTATTGTTAACATTGAATATATACTATGTGTCAGGCATTTTTTAAACATTTCATTTAACATTATTGTACTAATTGCTGTTGCATATTGTGCTTTTTGCTTTGCAAAAATCTTTCATTTGTCTCTAATTTGGACAAGATTGCCTTACCGCTGAGACACTTGTTACTAACTACATCACTGATTATAATAACATTTATCATGTATCTAGCACTGAGGCTACACAAAAGTTATGTACTGTGTATTAGGCAACTTGCACTGTGATAATTCTGCAAAATAATGACAGCAAAACCTCAGGGCTTTCAATACAAAAATCTATGGGTTTGTAAGTAGGCTGTAGCAGCATGCTCTAGACTTTAATTTGGGTTCTGCTCTGCTCTGTATGTTCTAACAATTGAGAAAATCGGATGAAGGAACACATCCCATCTTGGTTATGCTGTTTAAAAATTCCCATGATAAAATGTGTGATGTATATTTAAAACAAAGACTGGAGAATTGTATAATGAAACCCCACGTTCTATCACAGCCTCAGTCATTATCAATGTTATGCCATTCCAATTCTAATATTTTTAGTATTGCACTTCATCTGTTTTCCAATTGGTTATGTTTGTTATAAAGAAAAACATTTTAAAATCTGAATTAAAAAAACATTGAACCAAACCTATGGCTTCTTCAAAGCTTTGAAACAATGGAGTCTATATTTTAGTCATTATGTTACTTCCAGAGCACTATGGTGTAATAATGTGATATCAGTATTCACAAGGTAAGTTCAATTATGTGCATAAATCACCACAATACACCTGACCATCTTATAATAAATGTTGAATAGGAAGAATTTCAGTGTATAATGTGCCTCATTCTTTCAGACTTCCTTTCTATCTTCTCATTTTTGTGTGCCATGAAACTAAATTTTAACTCAAGATAGGAGGTAACTTTTAGATTTAAGTTTCTTCTTGGCTTCTTTATCCCTTATTGATTTTTTAATAAGGAGCTTTCTTTCTTTGCTTATTTTCCATTATGAAGGATATACAGAAAAATTGGAAATTCAGAAACAATAGTGATCAACCTCTTTTTCATGGTTTCTTAACCTTGGGGGAAGCAATGACATTTTAAATGGATTGAAAGCCTACTGGCTTTCTACACTAGCCCCATACTTATGGCTTGAATTCCTATGTCCTGAGTTTTCTGAACAACACTCAAATATTTTGTTCTATTATCTTCATATTTTGTTCTATTATCTTCATATTTGATTAAAATTGCACATACACTCAAGAAACAACAAAAAAATAAGTATCTTGTCATTCAGAGTCAACAACAGTGTTGCCAAAATTAAAATGATCAGCCATACTACAAGCACATTCCTCTCCTAATTTATTTGCTTAGAACTCCAATCACAATGAATGACCATAAGTAATAGTGATATAGACATGGGGTCAGGATACTTAATACAGCTTTAACTAATATATACATTTTGGAAATGATACATAGTCATTAGAATCCACAAATTTAAAACCATTGAATAGTGACACAGAGCCTATGTCTGTATAAAGCCTACAAGACAAGGCTTTTGACACCAAAGTCATGGCATTTGAGCAGGGAAGGTACTTCTGATGAAGGGCAGGGTCAAGGATACAGTCAAACCATCCACAAACATAGTGGCAATTACAGATAAATTCAATATCTAGGGATTTGTTATTAGTATTATGGATGAAATAAAATATAAATCTCATTATTTGGCAATTTAATCATTTATATGTGAAATGTTTTATCATTTATTTAGTAATTTGGCTGTCCTATAGTAGCTTTTCATCCTAATTTTAATTTTGTTATTTTTACTGACTATCTTACATATTTTCATTGATAAAATATTATAAATATTTTATAATATTATAAATAAATAACTGGCATGTGGCTCAAGGAATCATGAGAAAAGTCTAGCAACAGTAATGCACTGTTAAGTAAGAAGATAGGAGAGGTGTCATTTCCCTTTGAGACAGAATGCCTTTGGACCTCACAATGAAATGGATATTGTGTAAACTCACATATTTATCTTTTAGATCTGGATATCAGATGTTTTGTGCCAATTTATTTGCCAGGTGCTGAGCTCTTTTCAAATATTCAAATCATTAATCTCCCTCATAATACTATAAAGGCTGTACTTTTAAACCCATTATACAGAGAGAGAAACTGAGGTACAGCTAAATTAAGTAGTTGACTCCAAGTTACAAAGCTTATAGATGGCGCAAACAGGATGTAAAGTTTCCCATTTGGTTCTGTAGTCTCTGGTCTTACCTACTATTAAGGTAAAGAAGGCAGCACGCACAGGCACCAATACAGAATATTCAGGTCATATTCTGAAAACCAGCATTTTGACAATTATCAGTTGCAATTCACCTTTTCTAATTTTTTTGAGTTAAAATATCTGAAAAGTTTATTCTGCTTTTGGCCTGATTATCATAGCATTTCAATTTCAAATATTAAAGTACTGGGTATATAATATGGAATATAATGTATGCTGGTTATTAAAATATGATTTGTTATGGTCAAATGTGAATATATGCATATATATGTATAATTTTATATACCTACAGCAATCTACTAATAATAAATCAGATTTCCCATCCAGGGATCTGTGACAGAAACTTGAAAATATCCTTTTCCTCCTTTCTTTCATCACCAGCTCCCATCTAAACATTCACTGAATGCTGTGGATTCTTCCTCAGTATGTTTCTAGAATGCACTCACTTCTCTCCATCTCATCTACCTCTACCTTTTCCCAGAACACTATCATTGCAGTATGTTTCTTGGTGTTTTCTCTTCCCCTTTCAAAGTTATTCTCTACCCTGAGGCATGAATGATGCTCTCAAATAACAAATGCATTCTCCCTACTCCTTTGCCCGAAACCTTGCCTATCCTTTCCAGTTCTTTATAGAACACTCATTCTTTCTTTTGGCTTTAATTTTTAATATTTTCTAACATATAATTCACATAGCATGCAATTTACCCATCAAAGGGTAAAATTAAATAAATTGCCTTTTAGTATATTCACAGAGTTGTGCAATCATCAACGCAATAAATTTGGGGACATTTTCATCACCTCAAAAAACAAGTCCCGCTCCACTTGACTGTCACCTTACCACCACCTGCCAGCCTTAGGCAATCACTTTTGTATCTATAGATTTGTCTGTTCTGGAAATTCTGTATAAATGGAAGCGTTCAAAATGCGGACTTCATTACTAACTTCTATTCACTTAGCATAGTGATTTCAAGGTTCATCTATGTTGTGGCTTGTGTAAGTACCTCATATTTTTTATTGACAAATAATATTTCATTATATAGAAATATTATATTTTATTTATCCATGCATTAGTAGATGGATATTTGTGTTGCTTTCACTTTTTGGATTTATTAATAATGCTCTTATGGACATTTATGTAGTACATGCTTTTGTGTGGACATAGATCTTTAATTCTCTTGGGAGTGTAATGGCTGAATCATACGGTAACTCTGTGTTTAACATTTTGAGTACCTGTCAGACATTTTATCAAAAGCACCTGCACCGTTCTACATTCCTATCACATGTGCACTAAAGTTCCATTTTCTCCAGATCCTATCCAATGCTTGTTATTACCTGTCTTTTTGTTTATAGCCATCCCTGGGGGCATGAAGTAGTATGGAGTTTTGGTATGCATTTTCATGATGACTAAGGATGTTGAGCATCCTTTCATGTTTTTGTCAATGTTCCTTTGACTTTTGAGACTCTTTTGGGCATTCTTGTCTGTCTCTCCAGCCACTTCACATCTTACCTCTCTCCACCTTATATTGGATATGCCAGCTCTAGGGAGCTTCTTTCAACTCTTTGAACATGTCATTTTCCCCTCTAGTCCAGGCCTATGTAGTTCCCATTTCCTTCCTAACTTTCCTCCTATTTGCTTGGCCAGGGCTGACATCATGGATATGTGACATGTACAGTTGCACAGAGCCCAACACTCAGCAGGGCCCTGCATTGGGTTTAAAGTGCTGCTGTGGTTGTCTTAAAATTCATAGTAACTTTTGAACAAAAGGCCTCACATTTCAGTTTTCAGTGGGCCCTGCAAATTACGCAGCCAATCTGCTGCCTTACTTACCCTTCAGGACCCTGTTCAGGCAGAAATATCTGCAAGTAATTGTTCCTCACCTCTGTAGACTGTACTAGGTGTTCTTCCTTAATTTCATCTATGTCAGATGAAATTTATGATTTTCCTCTAAGCCTTTTAACCTTTGAGACTAAAGGCTTTGCCTTTCTTATCCATCTTTCTGTCCTCAGAACCCAGCATAGTGCTGGTCACATAGCTATGGTACAGTATGTAACTCAGCCACATAGTTATGGCCCAGGTAGTGAGCCATATGGCAAAAGTAATTCAGAATATGAACTCCAGGGCCAGACAGCCTGGGCATCCCACTGTTATCACTTATAAGCTGTGTGGGACCTGGGCAAGTTATCTAATGTTTCTGTGCCTCATTTTGCTCATCTTTAAAATGGGGATGATATTAGTCCCAATCTCATAGCACTATTAAGAGGATCATAGCAGTATTATGAACTAATAAATGTAAAATATTTAGTATGTATCTAACTATCACCTATTGTATGTGTTAGCAGTTATTCATTCCTATATTCAATTCCTATTTGTTGAATAAATTACTGACTGTATGTGCAAAGAGAAGAAAAGGGCCCTAGAGCCAGTGAAGAAACTACAAAAGTTAAGAAATTTTATTGGACATATTACTCTTTGTTTCATCAATTTACATTGCTAGGAGGAATGGTGATTGTACAAAAGTTTATTTCATGACATCAAAATAGGAGTACACTTAGGAAGGTGGGATCAAGCCCAGAGGAAAAAGACATTAAAACTAAGAGTAAATATAGAAATCTTAAAAGAGCAAGACAATCTTTCTGCTTAAATTTCTTTGCAGAAATTAGTGAATGTAATGAAACTTTATCATGATTTTGAGAAGTCAGTTTGGGTAAATTAATGCCAATAATGTTTGGAAAGAGTCTGTTTTCTTTTTTTATACATTTAGCAGCTTTGCCTTGCTGCTACTGCTATGTATTTGAAGCTGTTTAATTTGCATTCAATAGAGATTTAATGCCATTGAAAATAATTCAAACATAATATATAATAAAAAGAATCGCTCCCCCAAAACTGCATATCATACAATGAGAAAAAAATAACATTTAGTCAAAGGGTAAAATTTGTTGTGTGTCTGCATGTGTCTTGGGTCCTGCATGTGTTCTCTATCAGCCTGCCCAATGTCAGGAGAGCCCACGTTCTCACAGTCTCTTCTCTGCACCTACTGGGTTCTCTCAGTTCTCTCATAAGCCTTCTGGTGGCATATGCCCAGAATTCTCTGTACAACACTACCCCTCTTTCACCATTTCCAGATCCCAATCCACACTTCGGTTTAACAAGGAACATACCTCTGACTCTAACCCACCCCTCCATTAACACCCCCAAAATGAAACTGTGGTGTTCCTACATTGTATTTTTTTTAACATTTTTAATGGGGTATAATTGCTTTACAATGGTGTGTTAGTTTCTGCTTTATAACAAAGTGAATCAGTTATACATATATATATGTTCCCATATCTCTTCCCTCTTGCGTCTCCCTCCCTCCCACCCTCCCTATCCCACCCCTCCAGGCGGTCACAAAGCACCGAGCTGATCTCCCTGTGCCATGCGGCTGCTTCCCACTAGCTATCTACCTTACATTTGTTAGTGTATATATGTTCATGACTCTCTCTCGCCCTGTCACAGCTCACCCTTCCCCCTCCCCATATCCTCAAGTCCGTTTTCCAGTAGGTCTGTGTCTTTACTCCTATCTTACCCCTAGGTTCTTCATGACATTTTTTTTTCTTAAATTCCATATATATGTGTTAGCATACAGTATTTGTCTTTTTCTTTCTGACTTACTTCACTCTGTATAACAGACTCTAGGTCTATCCACCTCATTACAAATAGCTCAATTTCATTTCTTTTTATGGCTGAGTAATATTCCATTGTATACATGTGCCACATCTTCTTTATCCATTCATCCGATGATGGGCACTTAGGTTGTTTCCATCTCCGGGCTATTGTAAATAGAGCTGCAATGAACATTTTGGTACATGACTCTTTTTGAATTATGGTTTTCTCAGGGTATATGCCCAGTAGTGGGATTGCTGTGTCATATGTAGGTCTATTTGTAGTTTTTTAAGGAACCTCCATACTGTTCTCCATAGTGGCTGAACCAATTCACATTCCCACCAGCAGTGCAAGAGTGTTCCCTTTTCTCCACACCCTCTCCAGCATTTATTGTTTCTAGATTTTTTGATGATGACCATTCTGACTGGTGTGAGATGATATCTCATTGTAGTTTTGATTTGCATTTCTCTAATGATTAATGATGTTGAGCATTCTTTCATGTGTTTGTTGGCAGTCTGTATATCTTCTTTTGAGAAATGTCTATTTAGGTCTTCTGTCCATTTTTGGATTGGGTTGTTTGTTTTTTTTGTTATTGAACTGCATGAGCTGCTTGTAAATTTTGGAGATTAATCCTTTGTCAGTTGCTTCATTTGCAAATATTTTATCCCATTGTGAGGGTTGTCTTTTGGTCTTGTTTATGGTTTCCTTTGCTGTGTAAAAGCTTTGAAGTTTCATTAGGTCCCATTTGTTTATTTTTGTTTTTATTTCCATTACTCTAGGAGGTGGGTCAGAAAGGATCTTGCTGTGATTTATGTCATAGAGTGTTCTGCCTATGTTTTCTCTAAGAGTTTGATGGTTTCTGGCCTTACATTTAGGTCTTTAATCCATTTTGAGCTTATTTTTGTGTATGGTGTTAGGGAGTGATCTAATCTCATACTTTTACATGTATCTGTCCAGTTTTCCCAGCACCACTTATTGAAGAGGCTGTCCTTTCTCCACTGTACATTCCTGCCACCTTTATCAAAGATAAGGTGTCCATATGTGTGTGGGTTTATCTCTGGGCTTTCCATCCTGTTCCATCCTACATTGTATTTTTGAGTTTATTTGTATTATGTCTTAGAAGTAATATCTGTCTTCTTGGTTAAGCTTAAATTCCATGAAGAGCGGAAATTATTGTATTTTGCTCAGCTTATATCCCCAGCGCCTGGATGCTTATTGTGAAACAAGTGCACATATACAGAAAAAAATGTTGAGTAACTAAGTGACATGATCCACAATTTTCTCAAAAGGCCAAAGGGTCAATGACTCTAAAAAGGTTCAAAGACAAGAGTGTGAGGAAGAAGAAAGAAAGGAATACTGTCCAACTCAGATGTGTTGTGCACTACAATTGGATCCCAAATTTGACAGTAAATGTCTAGACAGGTAAAGCCACAAAAATAAACAGGACACATTATATAAATTCAAATGCCCAACAGTTAAAATTTACAACAAAATATTTATGTTTGAACTAAACTGAAGATGGTAGTTATCACATAGATATTTGATTAAGGGATTATTGAAAGAACAATAAACTCTATAAATAATTATTTTATCAAAATATTGAAATACTATTCAAGCAGTTCTTAAGCTGACCTTCCAGAAAGGCAAAAGATATAATATCAAGTTAAATTTCAGAGAGTCCTTCTGTAAAGGACTGGAATAATAATGTACAGTCAGACACTTTCTAATCATGTTAGTGTAGTGATAGAAACTGAAAATACTAGATGGAGAACTAATATGCCCATTAACCTGTCTCAATCAAATATCAGATGTCTTAAATGAATCTTCAGTAGGTAGTGAATCAAAGCCAAGATATAATGAATTTTCTTTCAGATATGTGTAATGCCTTTTTGTAGCACAAAGAGAAAGATGTCCTTTGGAATGTCAGAAATGAGGAGAAATGACTGGTTTTCTAGTCAATGCATATTGTGCATTATTACAAAGCCAATGCCAACTCTGAAAATGACTTACAATTTCTCAATGAATCACACACATTCCAGAAGAAATTCTATTCTTCCGGAATTTCTATTAATTTTAGATATATTTTAAATAAAACCATTTTTACTAATAGCATGCTAACTTTACACACACGGATAGTTTTCCACAAGTCAAAAACCGTATCATAATAACAAAAGTACCTGTTGATTTTTAAGGTGGGTAAATTTACTTTTTAATGTGCAAAAGAACAATATTTTCCCTAATGAAAGAAGGAACAATTTGCTTCGCATCATTATTAATGTATCTTGCCACATTCTAATTAAGGTATTAAATGTCACGTTTTTAATCATAGTAAAGTATAGCTGAAGGATTACATTTCCTTTATTCAATTATATGTACATTTCACTATATCTTAATTTGCTTTATAAAAATTTTAGAATGTAATGGTTCTGTCCTAGGTACTAGTCCGGGTGACTTTCACACAAAGTACCATAAAAATATTCTCGCATTTGTACAACTATAATATCAAACTGCAGGATAAAATCTGAAGTTCCAGTAAGACTAGAAAAAGCAATGTGTCCCAAGAAAAGCACAGGGACATTATATCTGTATGTATAGCAGTCAACCAGGGATTATTTTGAGTATAAATTGATATCTGGCCAAGAAATTGAAAGAATGATGGTAGAATACTGCCACGTAAATATGGAAGAGATAAAGGGGGAAAGATTTGAGAAAGATGTGTGAAGGCTTCTTAGAAAGCACAGGACATTCATGACAATACAAATAATTCACATTAAGTGGAATCCAAATTAACAGTATCCAAATTGTAAACTGTGCTTAAACAGAAAGGTAATACCATATGGAAGTCCGTAAACATCAGGCTAATGGATTGGGGTTTTACTTGGGAGGCAATACAATGTTATTTGTAATTATAGAGTGTGAGGTCCAGGGATGTGAAACCTTCATAAAGTTGTTATGAGAAATAAAAGTTTGCTTTTAAAAAAAAAGACTTATTCTTAGTTACACAAGAAATAATTTCTGCAGCTGGAATGATTTTTTGCTAAGAGAAACATAGGAAATAACATAATGTTGAAGGCTTTTGCAGAGTCAGGGAGTCTTTTTTGGTCACATTCAGCCTGAATGTGATTGTTCTCTCTGAAATCCAGAGACGCCTGTCAATATCCTTCCAACTTAGCAGCACAACTAAAACTGTAAATGGAGAGGCAGAGAGCAGATAGGTCTATGGAAACACAGTTGCTGAAAATTGGAAATCATAATGTTGAGCAAGATGATAAACTGAGATTTATCATTATTCAGAATATAAATAGATGAATAAATGTTCAGCAACTGATCCAAGACTGAGGACATGGTATAGCATGGGGCATGGGAAAGAATTAGTATCATTCATAGAAGACAACTGGGAGAGGACAGGTGATGCTGGGTAAGGCGTGATGTATTCATCTGCACATGCTACTTTGAGATATACATCAAATGGACTTGCCCTGCATATGATATATTTAGTTATGTAGCTCCAGGGAAAGAAGGATCCTGGGTGGAGAAAGAGTGACTAGAGATCATCAGTGTAGATGTGGGCAGGGATAAGAGTGCCTAAGTGGATTGTATTGACTGAAAAGACACTAGAGTCCAGGACAGAATACAGAGGCCCCGAGGAAGAAAGGAGGCTGTAACCAAAACCAAACCCAAGGAAACTACAACCAAAACTGGGAGAAAAATCAGGATCATGTGAGTGTCTTGAAAGTCAAGGGAAGTCGGCACACAAGAAAGGAAGGATATAGTTCAATAGGATTTAATGATGAACAGAGTTGCAGTGAGATAAGGACCAAAGAATACCTATTTAGTTATGGAACAGCAGTTAGTTACCTTGTGTAACAATTGTCCATTTTGCTTTTGGGTTTATTCATTCTGATTTTTAACTTCTGTGGATTCTTACATTTTGCTTTCTTTCAATTAAGTAAATGGGTTTGGCAACTGAACTTCTTCAAAATTGGCAGAAGAGAATGCCATTCTGCTTGAAAACTTCACCTTACTATTTCTTTAGCAATACTTGGGTGGTGGGGAACATATTTTTGACATAGAAATCTTGATCTAAGTTGCATAATACATCCCTAATATGCTTTTGTTTATTTCTTTGTTTTTGAAGACCATTTTCCAGATAGTGAATTATGAGTGAGTGATAGGATTGTATAATGATTGCATTCCTATATAAAATTAAAAAGCAAAAAAAAGTAACCATATTGTGCCCCAATCAACATGTTTGAAAAAGAGCTTTAAGATAGTCTTTTAATATTAATAAAGGAAAATAGTTAAACATCACTTTAATAATGCAAAGTACACACATGTATTGAAATTTGTTCAAATCTGTCATATAGAAAATTAAACAACCATTATACTGTTTATAATAACATACATATTTCAGTTGAATGTATGATATACAATATTTTGCTGAACACTAAAACCTCAAATATTAAAAAGAATCAATTCAATAATGGTAGAACAGATGTTTCCAATGAGTTATAAAGTGCTAAAAGTTCACTATATTTCTTGATAGTACAGAGTAAAATTCAATGAATAAACTTATTGTTTTAAATATGTGTGCTATAAAGGTATTTGATTTAAGAAAATTCTATAATTATGTTGCACACAATAATTCTTATTTGAAATATAATCTATATGTTATTGGATTATAAGCAATTCCTTGATTTGAGTCATATTTGTGGAGTTAAGTGATTAATAATTTCCATATTGTTTCCAATGACTTCCTAAGAATGCTGTGTTTTTAATAGTGTATCTATGATGCATATGGTACCAATTATGCTTATGAGCAATGCTGTTGCATTCATTCAAAAATGAAAACTATAAATTCCTCTTAAAGTCTTTAATTGTCATACATCTTGATACATTCTCCTTATTTAGTGAAATAGAAAACTAAAATACAGCAGGAATATCATTTTCACTGGTAGGCTTTAGCCAGAATTGAATAGGCATTATTGTCATTTTGCTATGTTTGTAAAGAACACAATTGAAAGACAACAGAATCCTTCCGAGAAGAACATACTAGCTTTATAAAAAGCAAAAAGCATAATAAATAAAAGAGGTTGATAAAACTTATGTTTAAGTTTTTACTACTTACAAGTCAGTGTTCCTGTAAGCAAGTGGGCTGGTAAAATGGATTAGCTAAAAATAGTAAAGTATAAATAAACACTGCTTTTTTGAAATAAAAAATGAATACAGGTAAGAGTTTATTTTCATTTATTGTATCTATGATAAATGCAATATGTTTCATCATCATTTTACACAAAATACGCATAAAATCTTTATTTTTCCTGAATCAATGTAAACAGAGCCCAGATGGACGTATCGAAGTCAGAGGGCAGCACAGAAGCTCATCACTGCATATTAAAGATGTGAAGTTGTCAGATTCAGGGAGATATGACTGTGAAGCTGCAAGTAGAATCGGAGGGCACCAGAAAAGCATGTACCTTGATATTGAATGTAAGTTATTTTCATTGTGTATGTTTATTAAAACAACTTTTCTGCCTTGAAAAACATGTATTTTCGTGGGAAAATCAAAATACAGTAGTTCATTTTGTAGTATGTAATGCATAACTTTAGAAGGAATGCAGCCAAAGTCAGTTATTAGAGACATCTAGTGGCGGTTATGGGAGATTTCACAGTGCTATATGTTTAATGGTCTTAATGTTGCTTATCCTGAAAATTGTGGCCTTTTATTACACAGCGTTTAACCCAAAACACAATGTAAACTGAATTATATTAGTTATAAGTAATTGATCAACATCACCTTAGATTTTTATCTGTTTATTCCTAATATTAATGGTCCTGTGTTTCACATATGTAGTGAGAATTTCATTTCTCATTTCAAGATGTTTTGTTGAATTATTTTACATCCTCATAAGTTATTGTATAGTATTTAAAATACAGTACTTAGGATACTCTATTTTTCAAGGCTGATTGCTAACAAACTATAAGTTGTTTTTTGATCACAGATGCACTCCTCCTTTGCTGTTAAAGTCTTGCATATTGGTTTATTCAGCTTTTTCTGGAATTTCTCTCTAAGTAGCATCTTAACTGCATGCCACAAATAGTGATATGTTGTCTTTCTCTTGGCTTTCAGTTGAAAATATTTTCTACATTTCTTTGTGATTTCATCACTGGTCAATAGTTATTTATGAAGATATGTTTAGCTTCCAGATATTTATTGTTTTCTTAGATATTTTGCTTTTACTTATTTCTAATTTAATACAGTTGTGCTTAGAAAATACATTCTATATGATTTTGATGTTTTCATATTTATTGAGGTTTATTTTATGTCCCAGCGTATGATCTACCTACTGAATACATAATGTACTTGAAAAACATATATATTCTGCAGATATTGTGCTCTATAAATATACATTAGATCAAGGTGGGTGTTAGTGTTCTTTAATCTTCTGTGTCTTTACTGAATTTGTTTTGTTCTATTAGAGTGATGGTTGTTAAAATCCTCCACCATGATTGTGAACTTTTTTCTCTCTCTGTAATCCTGTTGATTTTTGTATCATATATTTTGAGGCTCAGTGACACAGCACACATTTATAGTTATCTTCTCTTAGTTTCCTATTGTCACTATAACTAATGACCAAGAATTTTATTGCTGTAAACAACACAATATATTATTTTAAACTCTTGAGGTCAGAGGTTGGAAATGATTCTCACTGGGATAAAATCAAGTGTCCGTAGGGTTGTGTTTCTTTATGGAAGCCCTACAGGAGATTCCCTTTTCTTGTCTTTTCCATTTCTAGAATCTGCCCACCTTCCTTGGCTTGCAGTCTCCTTCCAACTTCAAAGCCAGCTTTGGCAGATTGAGTCTCTCTCGCATCGTATCACTTTGACTCTGCTTCCTTCCTCACATCTTCTCTATATTTGACTTCCCTGCAATTACATTGGACCCACATTGGGTAATCCAGGATAATTCTCTCAACTCAACATCCTTTACATCACAGTTGCAAAGTTCTTTTTTCCCATGTGAAGTAACATGCTCAAAAGGTCTGGAGATTATGATATGAATATCATTGGGGGATCATTATTCTCTCTCCCATTCTCTCTCTCCATATGTCTTCCTCATGAATTATTCATTTTCTGCACTAATCTCTGACTCGATGTACTTTAACGTTCAATAGCTGTTCATGTTCTCTCAGAGTTAATTATCTGACACTTTACATTAAATGTAGAAACCTGACAACCATATAGGTGCCTTTACAAGTGCTCCACACTGATCTTTTTTTTATTATTAATATCATATGTATTTTATATCTGCATTCATATTAATTGAGAATCTCACCAGAAATTATGATGATTTTTGTTTTAAGAGTTATAGATATATTAAGGAACTGAAGAGGAAAAAAAATGTTATTTACTCATATCTTTACCATTTCCTTTTACTCTTCCTCCATCCTTAAAGATTCAGATTTTCCTCTGATATTATTGTCCTCCAGTCTGAATAAATTTCTTCCCCGTTTATTGTAGGTCATATTTGTTAGGGATAGAGTCTATTATTTTTTTTTAATTTTCATCTGAAAATGGCCTCTCTGTTATTCCTGATGAATTTTTTTTTCCCCTGGGAAGAATTCTGGGTTGTCATTTCTTTAAAGATATGGCTCCACTGTCTTCTAGCCCCCTTGGTTTCTGATGATAAATCCGTGGTAATTTGAATTATTTATCCCTTGTATGTATGCCATGTGTCTTTTTTTTTAATTTTTCTTTTTAAATTTATTTATTTTTGGCTCTGTTGGGTTTTCGTTGCTGCGTGCGGGCTTTCTCTAGCTGCGACGAGCGGGGGCCACTCTTCGTTGTGGTGCGCGGGCTTCTCGTTGTGGCTTCTCTTGTTGCGGAGCGTGGGTTCTAGGCACACGGGCTTCAGTAGTTGTGTCCCGCGGGCTCAGTAGTTGTGGCTTGCAGGCTCTAGAGCACAGGCTCAGCAGTTGTGGTGCATGGGCTTAGCTGTTCCGTGGCATGTGGGATCTTCCAGGACCAGGGTTCGAACCCATGTCCCCTGCACTGGAAGGTGGATTCCTAACCACTGTGCTTCCAGGGAAGCCCATGTGTCATTTTTCTAAAGCTGCTTTCAAGTTATTTTATTCATCTTTGTTATTCATAGCTTTGACTAGGATATGCCCAGGTATGGTTTTCTTTGGGTTTATCCTGTTTGAGGTATACTGAATTTCTTGAATCTGTAAATTCTGTATTTGTCAATATATTTGGCAGTTTTTTATCATATGTCTTCAAACATCTGTCCTGTCCTAATCTCTTTTTCATCTCTAGGACTTTACTTACACACTTTAGACGTTTTGGCTCAAAGATCTCTGAGACACTGTTCAGTTTTATGTATCTTATTTCTCATTGTTCTTCAGATTAGATGATTTCTGTTGTTTGCTTTTCAAGTTGACGGATTCTTTACTGCATCATCTCTTTTCTGCTACCGAGTCCATCCAGTGAGGTTTCTGTTTTATTTAAGATATTATTTTTTTAGCTCTAAATTTCTAATTTTGTTCTGTTTTATATTTTTTGTTTCTCTGCTGAGATTTCTTATATATTCATTAATTCTATATGTGTTTTTTCTTTACCTCATGTAACATAGTTAAATTAGCTGCTCTAAAATCTCTTATCTGGTAGATTCAACATCTGAATCATCTTGGGATGTGCATATGTTAATTGTCTTTTCCCTTTAGAATTGGTCATATTCTCCTGGTTTGTTGAATGTTGAGAAATATTGCATCGTGTCCTGGACACTGTAAATATTATGTTGTGCAGACTCTGGGTCTTGAAAACCATATGGGAAAAATGTATTTTTAAGTAGATAATCACCTCTAAGTTCTGTGTTGCCCCCTGTAATCAGGGATTCACATCTCACAGTTGATTTCTTAATGCCTTTGCTATACATTTTTGTATCTGCTCTATGCATGCCAAGCTCAGACTTTAGGCTGAGATTTCTGTGGTTTTATTTACAGAATTATGGCGTCTCCTTCTCTGACTCCTGTCTGGGATTACCCCCACAGTATTCAACCTGTATTGGCTTCTTTCCAGCATACCCTCTATATTTCTGGATGTGTTTTAGGTCCAGAATCACTTCGATGCTCCTTGTCTAGTACCTGCCCTCTAGACAAAGCAATGAGGGTGAAAAAAAAAAAAAACAAAGAAACTAGTTTTCATTCCCCTCCACAATCCCTGATTTTGTTTACTTTCCAGAAGCCTTAGGGGAGTGTTGTTTTTGTTGTTGTTGTTGTTGTTTTGCTTGATTTGTGCTATTTCTAGTCCTCTTAATTATTACCAGTAGTGGAGTTGGGCTATCACAGGCTTGTCCTGCCATTATGGAAACAGAAAGGTATATATATTCTGCTTTTAAGAAGACTTTGTCATAAGAATTTTTGGTTTCCCTAGTTCCTGGAAACAAGAGTATGAATGTCTTAGTTTCAGTTTTCAGCAATTTTTAATTTATTTCCTCCCTTCATTTTCTTTTCAAATTTTATACTTATTTTTCATAATCATACATCCTTAAAGAAACCATTACCCTGATCAAAAGATTGTTCAATTGCAAAGTCCTGAAAAGTAAGAAGTTGAGCTTCTTTTTTCTCCTGCTGCATATCAATCTTCTGTGTAGTCAATTTTATTTAATTTGACATTTTTATCTATACCTACACTTAATCTACCTAGAAAGTATAGTAAGTTCTACATATGTGAATCATTTCAAATTTTAAATTGAGAGATAGGGGATTTCACTAGAGGTCTAGTGGTTAGGATTCCCCGTGGCCTGGGTTCAGTCCTGGTCAGGGAACTGAGATCCTGCAAGCCCTGCAACGTGGCAAAAAAAAATTAATAATAATAAATTAAAATAAATAAATAGAGAGATAGGATGGCTTTAGCTGAGTTTTAGAGTTTAGAGGTTCAGAATTTTAATAGTATCCTTTACCTATAAAGGGAATAATTCTCCTGATATAGGCTGAATTTCATGTGAAGCAAAGGAAAATGTTTTATATTTTAAGATTAATAAACACACTATCAAACTTTATTTGTGCATTCTATTGACATGTTTCCTTTTTTGTTTTTTCAATCTTTAAATGAAAGGAGTTTCTCTTGTGGATTTAACCTATACATGAATCCTGTATTTAAGCTATGGCCTCTTGTTTTCTCCCCATGATGAATCTCTTTTAAATATCTGTTACAAATTACTTGAAAATCTCTGACAGTCTAGCTTCCTGTTTGATTAACCCAGACTCTTACAGTATTGCTTCATATGCCTTACTCAAGATGCTCCATTTTTCACAATCAAATTTACTGATGAATTCCAGAACGCTGGGAGCCCAGCTCACTTTTCAAACTTTATGCTACATTTAGCAAGATACAAGTTTGCCCATATATGTGCCCAACCTCTACTGTATTGTAGGTAATGAGATTATTACCTTCTAGGTACTTAACGATAATTTATTAAAACTGAATCATGTAAAAAATGCTTAAAGTGGATGAATATTATGATGAAAATTTATTTATGTTTATATAAATATTCTAGTAAAAGATAAATTTATACTTAAGTAGAAAATAAAATAATTATTCATCTTAATATCATTAATAGCTAAGATTCAGATTTTATTCATGTGGTAGGAGCAGAGTAAATGCCATTATGTTATCTTTTGTCTATAGTTATTATTATTTTTGAGTATGGAATTAAATAATCATTTGGAACATGTGACCATGGTTGTAATTTAAAATTTAGCCTGTTCTTCTCTTTCACTTGCAAGTAACTTCCTTGTTAGTGTCATTGTATTATGAAGGTTGGAACACTTTTTTATGCCTGCAGTGCTACTATTTGTAAAATATCTTATTATCTTCTCATATGAAGACTAGTAGAAATTTTGGTTGGATAGGGCAGCATAACAACCATGATAAATATTTAGCTTATCAAATAAGCTTATTTCTTGATAATTAAAGCCTGTGTTGTTATAAAATAGGATATTTTATTTAGTGACAAATTTATAGTAGTAATAACTTAATGCAATGGCATGTAATACCTTGAAAAGTTATTGATGTAAATAAATATTTGTATGTTAGAAATAGTAAGAATTTTTATTTTCCATCTTTGATTCAAAACAGTACAGAAATTATGAGCATTACAAAGAAATTATACAATGTCACAAAACATTTACCATTCTTTACTATGTGATTCAAGAAACTACAGTGTAATATTGTTAAGAATGAGTGAAAAAGAACTGAGCCATTTATAATTTGATACCAACCACATTTATTATAGTACCACTAAACTTAAGGTGCTTAGGAGATTATCTCTTTTTTTTTGTTCAAAACCTCTTTTGTATTTCAGTTTAAGCAGACTCCTTGGCATCCTGCCAGTTCATTTTCAACATTCCAAAGGCATTACCCTTTCTAAGAAGCATGAGTTGAACTAAAGTTCCAATTTATAAAACAAAGGGGATAACAAGCATGTGATATGTAGTTGAATGCAATAAGCACCGATTACATAGTACATTTGATGGCAATTAGAATCAAGTTTTGTGAGTAGGTACTCATTACTTATTACCTATTAATTAGACTTAATTATTTTATGTGATTCATTTAAGAGTTACATGGTAAAAATGCCTGCTAAGAAATATTGAATTTTTAATTTGCATTTTTTTCTCATTGAGCTCTCTGCACCTGCTTTTATTTCTTGTTAGAGATAATAGCAATATTCAAATGAATTTTCTCCTGTATAAAAGTTGTTAGCAATATCAGAAACCTCTTAAGGATATAGAGATATTAATTAACCTTATAACACATATTCATGTTACTTCTAGACTTAACATGTATTCCATATAATTAATAAAACTTTGTTTTATTGCACAATTATTTCCTCAAGTTTTGCAGTCTTTCAAAATAACTAATTCCAGTAGCATGCTCTGCTACATGTACAGGATGAGGTAGGTAAGATGTGACCATAGTTTTAACATTTAAAGAGAGTATCTCAATAACACTTAGGAAAACTCCTTGTTCATAGCAGACAAACATTTTATATCTGTGATTAAAATCTTGTCTTATGAACATACCCTATACACTCACCATAATACATTTAAATTGTTCAGACTTTAAAGAAGATGGCTTATTTGCAGAAGTAAATTGGTTCTAATGTCAGCAATTATTTAGATTTTATACGCTTCATGATAATTTCAAGGAACATCTGAAAGAAATATAAAGTCTATGTCTACATCCAGAAGATAAGAATAGATCATTAAAAGAGAAAGGTGAAAAAATCTTTTACCGCTCACCTGTATTATTTTAACCCAGACTTTACGTGGACCTCCTGGGGAAATTTGAAATATCACATTCTTCATGTGTACAGATACTATAACTTACTTTAGTTTTTTTTTTTTTTTTTCTTTTGCATTACACGGGCCTCTCACTGCTGTGGCTTTTCCCGTTGCAGAGCACAGGCTCCGGACGCGCAGGCTCAGCAGCCATGGCTCACAGGCCCAGCCGCTCTGCGGCATGTGGGGTCTTCCTGGACCCGGGCAGGAACCCATGTCCCCTGCATCAGCAGGCGGACTCTAAACCACTGCGCCACCAGGGAAGCCCAACTTACTCTAGTTTTATCACATTTTGTCTGTCTCTGACAGATATAATCTGATTCAGATTAAATTTTGTGAAAATGTACTTCAGAGATTATGATGATGAAAAGTTGTTAAGGAATTTTAGGAAATATCTAACCCTTGAGAGGATAAATCTTAGAAATGAACCAATATCAGACAAACAAATGAAATAGTCATTGTGTTTAACTACTGGATTTATCACTACCTCTTGGCACCTGCTTAACCTAATTGTCCCGAAATATCAGTCTCTACATCCAATTTGCCACAGCTTTCTGCCCTTCCTCTGGAATGAAGACCTTATGCAGTGATCTCACTTCCCACTAGTACAGTGAACGTCCTAGCTTGGGCAGCTGTAACTAAATATCTTAGACTGGGAGGCTTTCACAGAACCATTTATTTCTCATGGTTCTGGAGGCTGGAAGGCCGAGATCAGGATGCCAGAATTGTCAGGTCCCTGGTGAGTGCTCTTTTGCTGGTATGTCTTCACATGGCCTTTCCTTGGTGCATGCTCGCAGGAGATACACCTCCTCTCTCTTCCTCTTTCACTAAGGACATTAATCCCATGATGGGGATTTTACTCTCATGACTTCATCTAAAATTAATTACTTCCAAAGGCCCCACCTCCAAATACCATCACATTGAGAATTAGGGATCAACATATCAATTTGGAGGAGATACAAAAATTCATTCATAGGAATGAGCTTTCTGTATTGGACAGAGAAGACCACCTCACAGATGGAACTAATGCAGAACTTCACAGGGTGAGGCTGCACATTGCGATCACATCATATCAAGCCTTTACTGACATCACTGAGTTGTGTCTTTTTTTTTTTTTTTTTGCGGTACGCGGGCCTCTCACTGTTGTGGCCTCTCCCATTGCGGAGCACAGGCTCCGGACGCGCAGGCTTAGCGGCCATGGCTCACGGGCCTAGTCGCTCCGCGACATGTGGGATCTTCCCGGACTGGGGCACGAACCCATGTCCCCTGCATCGGCAGGCGGACTCTCAACCACTGCGCCACCAGGGAAGCCCAGTTGTGTCTTCTTGAAGATCCTGAAAACTGTGCTAAGACCTTGTGACAGACTGCTTACAGTCTGTCTTAGTCTGCTTGGGCTGCTATAATAAAATACCATAGACTGGTGACTTATAAAAAAACAGAAATTAATTTCTCACAGTTCTGGAGACTGGAAGTCTGAGATCAGGGAACCAGCATGTTTGGGTTCTGGTGAGGACCTTTTCCAGTTACAGACTGCTGTCTTCTACTTCTATCCTCATATGATGGAGAGTAGAGCAGAGGAAAAAGCTCTCTCCTGAGTCCTAAGGGCACTGATCCCATTCATGGTAGCTCCTCCCTATGACCTCATCTAATCCTGATCCCCTCTCCAAAGCCACAAGTCCTAATACCATCACACTGCAACATATGAATTTTGTGGAGGCACAAACATTCAGTCCATAACAGGGCTCTCCCACCTTCCTCCCCCTCCTTAGGATGTGGTGCCAGTAGGTTTACCTTGCTGGACTTATTACCTGACACCATAGTCCAGAATAGCATGACCATCCAAAGTCAAGGTACTTAATTCTTGAAAAAGACCAGTCCAACAACTTGAATCCAATCAGCCAGAACTCTGTGGCCATAAATCCTTAAATCCTCTAAATTTCATTATCTAACTTCAGTGGAGCAAAGGCAAGGACAGCTTTTCTTCATACTGTCCATGGGTTGTTGATACCTATCCATGGACTTAAGCCAGCTCACAGTTTGTGATGATGTAAACTAGTTTTTTATAAATTGGGCTTTACTAAAATAATGTTTAAATGTCATAGTATTACGAGCTATTCTTAGATTTTAATGAATCTGCTGGGTCTAATCCTAGGACATTGGTCAACTCATTTAAATTACCCAAGCTTTAGTGTCCTGATGTGTAAAGAGGAAAAGGTGGATCTAAACTTATTATTTTATGAATTTAAGCATACTAAAGTTAGGATCTTAATTATATTTTTTTCATTCAACAGTATTTATCAGGCATGTATTACACACCAAGCACTTTTTCAGGTGTTGAGCATGTAGAATTATAATAAAGCAAACAAAAACACTTGACTTTATGAACCTTACATTCTAGCAAGGAAAATCAATGATAAAAAAGACAAAATAGGGACTTCCCTGGTGGCGCAATGGTTAAGAATCCACCTGCCAATGCAGGGGACACGGGTTCGAGCCCTGGTCCGGGAAGATCCCACATGCCACGGAGCAACTAAGCCTGTGCGCCACAACTACTGAGCCTGCACTCTAGAGCCCGCGAGCCACAACTACTGAAGCCCAGGCTCCACAACTACTGAAGCCCACGTGCCTACAGCCCGTGCTCTGCAACAAGAGAAGCCACTGCAATGAGAAGCACGGGCACCGTAACGAAAAGTCTGCAACTAGAAAAAGCCCGCATGCAGCAACAAAGACCCAACGCAGCCAAAAATAAATAAAATAAATAAATTTATATTAAGAAAAACAGACAAAATAGCAACATACATAAGAATCAGTGAAAATGGCTAAGGAGAAGAAAATAAAGCCGTGCAGTGAGATACATCATCAGCTAATGTCACAATAAATATACATAATAAACATTCCCAAACTCAGTGACATACAGTAGTAATCTCATACTCAACTGGAACTGGCTGACCCAGGTGGTCCTTGAATAGGGAGCTCTGCTTCAAGCAGCAGTGCTTAACTCCATGTTATGGGTCCAGTAACACTTGAAACCAGACCAAAGAGGCAGCAACTGTATGGAAGAAGGCTACACCATGGTGAAGGCAGAAGCACAAGAGGACAACTGAATAATGAAAGGACATTTCAAGCATTTGCTCGTGTCACATTCAAAAAGTCACATGGATAAGCCTAACATCAATCCAGCTGGGAAATGCACTCCTGTCCTACTGGGAGGGCTTTTGGAGAGAATATTCACTGAATAAAATAAGCCGTATCTGAAGTTCATGCCTATGAGTGAAATTTCAGATAGTTAATTTTAAAATAATATTTTGGTTGTAAAAATACGTGTATTTGCACGTTTCTCTAAATTGCTTTAGACTTGCTTGTATAGTCATCGCATATGGAATAAGAAAAAACAACATACTTTTCAAGAAGTTGTTTTAAAGACATTAAAGATGTAAATGACACTTTTGTATCTTCATCTAAGAAGCTTCATAATAATTACTTGATTTCATAATATTTATTGTATAACACTAGAAATAGTGTATTAATAGTGCTTTACAAAGATTCAAAATATTTGAAAGATATAAAATAATGCAATATATCTAGGAAGCTGGAATCTACTTATATGGAACAGCTTAGAAAGTATAAGACAACATATAATTTAATGCACCTATAATTAAATATGTGTCATAGAGATTATACAACTGAGCAGTTATATAAAAGCAGTTCTTTTATACAATAAAGAAAAAAAATCCTCTTAGAAATGTAAAATTTTCCACAGTATCTTAAAGAAGTGGAACCTGAAAATCCCATAATATTGATTCAGTATCTATGCAATTTTAAAACCTGTATGGCTCATTTGACGTACTCTGTTTATTCAGATATATCCCTTTATTTCATATTTATATGGTCATCTGGAGTAAAATGTCCTCTCTCCTTTAGTATTGATGACAAGATAAACTGTTTCTGTCCCAGTGATGAAGATGAAGCCTTGATAAGAGCAATTAACCTCTTTAAACAATTATTTTTATCACTATTAGTATCTCATAATGCTTCATAAGCAGTAGAATTTCAAATAGTTCTTATTAGATACAAATAATTCCATGACAATCCTGTTTGTTTAGGAAATTTTGATTTTTCTTGGACCTTCTAAAAAAGTCTTTTAAGGTAATAAGAGCAATTACCAATGCAGTCACTTCAATACCATAAAGGGTAGCCTATTTTTGATACTTTTATATTTTTCTGTGATTTTCTCAGACTTCATAATGTGACTAATTTTTGTTTCCAGTACTCTTGAGTCATCAGTGCTAAAACAATTGATTTAAACATTTTTCTTGCCCTGAGCAATATTCCTCAATATGATTGCTTATTTTATTCATTTAAAAAAGATCTTTATATTAGGTCTTTACTCAAAAATAAGAATTAGATGTGTAAAAATTCCAGCTCGTATCCTAATAAACCAAGATAAAAATTTCATTTGAATATATGTACATTTATTTTGAAATTTTATTTAAAATGTTTTGATTTCACACAACTACATGTTCTTTCCCAGAACGAGTAAAAACTTTTCCACTATAATGTAATGTCCACAGAGACAAACCTAATTTTTTCTAACATCTCTCTTTATTCTGAAGAAAAAAGAAACACATATTTGTGATTTTTCGGAAGCTCTTGGGGAAATCCCAAAGATGTTTTTGCATGTAATAGACATTCTAAAATGTTTACTTTGTTTTTTTTTCTAAGTTTAGAGTTCTACTTTGGGAAAGCAAAATCAAAGTCACTTTCAGAGATTTGTTCACTTGGTGAATTAAAATTGTAGGTGACTGAGAGACTATGTGGTTACCTATTTAATTAAACTGTCAATAAACTTTTTAAAATAAACAAAAAAGGTTAAGAAAATGCTTCCTTGATTAATTTTTGTTATCTATGGTGTTTTTCATTCACACTATTGTTTACAATGGGTTCTTGCTTCTATATACTTTTAATTTAATTTAACTGACTTCTAAATCTAATTTAATTTAATTGATTTTTAAAACTATCAATTATTTGTAATATAAATGTTGTACATAATAGTATAGGACCAGCTGCTTTATATTTATTGGCAGTATATTCATCGTGGGGAAACCAAAAAAAAAGAAGAGTACACATTTTTTAGCTCAAAAAAAAAATGCTGTTAAAAGAGGAAACTCATATCAATAAACTGCTATTTTAGGAGAGGCTGTACATTTTTTGGTTTCATTTACTATGATTCAATGCTCTGAAAAGGTATCACATATGATTCATTTCTAATCATAACTTGAATTGCTTTATTCCATCTGCACAAATTATTTTGCTCGATTATGTAAAAAATTAAATTTTGGTGATAGTTTATCACCCCTTTAAGTAAAATAGTGTTCTAATTAAGTATGCATTAAAGATATAAAATATTTGTCAACATAAACAATAGTTAAGCAGAAAGAAGTTGTGATCTAAGTCCTATTAAATAATACTGTGGTTGTTCGAAAGTTAAAAATGTGCCAATTTGTTACCAATTTTCAATTAAGAGACCTAAAGGGATGTAGAAAAGGTTTATATAATTACTTACTTTTCAGTCTTTCAGTTAAAAGGGGATAAATTTAAAGGTTAAATGGTGATAATAATAATAATAATGTGATCTCATTGTGATTAAATTTGCTAATTATATAACATGCTTAAAATAATAACTAAGTCATAAGCACCATGTTAGCTATTATCATCATTATTTCCAGTCTTGTTTTTATTAGGATGATGATGATGATGATGATGATGATGTTGATGTTGATGATGTGATGATGATGAAGACAATAATACTGAGTTTTTCTTGCTTGTTTTCTACTGTTGTGACCTAGTCATTGCATTATGCATAAAATAAGCCACATTCTAGAATGCACAATCAAGGACTTTAAGATACAATAGTGGAAGTGTTTTTATTTGCTTTTGATTTTTTTTTTAAGTCATCAGGGTTTGATAGACTTGGGGAGTTTAAGAAATGAATTAAATTTGTGGAGCTATTTTATTTTATTTTTTTGCGGTACGCGGGCCTCTCACTGTTGTGGCCTCTCCCGTTGCGGAGCACAGGCTCCGGACGCGCAGGCTCAGCGGTCATGGCTCACGGGCCCAGCCGCTCCGCGGCATGTGGGATCCTCCCGGTCCGGGGCACGAACCCATGTCCCCTGCATCGGCAGTCGGACTCTCAACCACTGCGCCACCAGGGAAGCCCTGTGGAACTATTTTTACCTCATATAAAATTAACAACCTAGACATGAAATTAAATCACTAGATAAACAATTTACATTTTACTTATAGTTTTCTTTTCAATTTTAATGATAGTGACCAACTTTAAATTTGTTTGACATTAATAAGCACAAATTACATAAGTTACAGAATGTGCTACTGCTAAATCAGATTCTGAAGGAACTAATATTATTGTTATTTGTAAAATGACTTTAACACTGTATATCTGTATGACCAATCATCCTTCTTTTGATAATTCAGAATTTTTTATGAAAGAGATTCACTTAAGCTTTGTATCCTAAATTTACACATGAAATTATGCATAATAATAATAATAATATAATCTTTAAAATACTGTAGCCTTTTCTGGAGATTTCAATTATATAAAGCAACAATAGGGAACAGAATAGGCATAAGTAGTACAATACTTTTATTAGTATTTGTATGTATGCTTTATGGAGGAAAGAGATTAGGACAAGAGAAAAGAACAGTAATAGTAGAAGGAGGAATAATTCACCTTACTTATGATCAAACTTTTCTTATGATCAGTAGAAAAGTTAAACAGTGATTTAATACTTAAATCACTAACAACAAATTAAAGAGAAACCCAGCATATGCTAAGAAGTCACATATAGGTATATCTTAATATAAATGACACTTATGACTCCAGAGTTATAAAATATGCTGAGATTTATGCATAACTTGGCTGTTCAAATTTAGTACAGAAAATGCACACCCAGTGCTATGGTTAGTTGGCAGTAAGCACACATCTAATTTAGTATTCCGTGTAACCATTAGAATTCCCATGACACATGGACTGAACCCAGTTAATTGCCATAGCTGATTCTGCATATGAGTGAACATACAGTAGAACTGAATCTATTAAATTATTAATTGAATTATCCTCTAAATGTGCGAAAGGATATATTAGTTTTCATTCCCTTGGTAGTTTCCTTCTGCATAAATTAAATGAGAAAATTCAATGACTGAAAAAAGTGTAAAAAAAAAGTGTCAAGGTATTTTAGACATTTGAAAGAAAAAACATGTGCAGTTAATTCTTAGCTAATTTAAAGGGCTGGCTTCTTCACAAAATAGGCAATAAGAGTCTGTGAAAAGCAAGGTATTACTGTAGATTAACACAGGATTGAAGTACTAAGTTCTGTGATGTTAGGAGAGTCAAGCAAACATTGGCACACTTTTCTTCCTCTGTTAAATGGAGTGATAGTATCTAGAATACATACTTGTCCTGGGTTTTCATTCATTGAGTTAACTATAATTTACTGAGTATCTACTGAGTGTCAAATATAAATTCAGGTGCTGTACAGACTGTGAGAAAAGCAACATCATCCTTATTCTCATGGAACTTATGTTTTAATTAGGGGGATGGAACACACACAACCACATTAAGATGAAATATACAAAAAAGTGATTAGACAGGGTACAAAGGACTGAAAGCAGGAAAGAGTCAGGGATGGTTAGGGTTTAAGGAACAAAGTTAATTTGGATCTGGATGGAGACAAGGTCACAGAAGTAGGCATAGGCCAGCTAGTGTCGACCTTTATAAACCATCATAAATGTTTTTGATTTAAGAGGTGTGAAAAGAATCTTTCGGAAAGGTTTAAGCATTATCTTAAAATAGAAACTAGTAGGCCAGTAAGCCAGTAAGGATGGGGTTTCTAAAATTGACCAGGTAATGAATATGGCTTTGACCAGATATATAATAGCATGGAGAGAAGCAAATGGTATCTTTATATACTGTGATTTATGGTGAGGAATGAATGTCAAAACTTTTAAAATCGAAGATTCTATTACAAAATAAAAGTATTGTTGCTAGTATTTGTAGTTCTTAAACTTTAATATTAAAGAAAAATTTGAAAATTTTATACCATGAAGTATGATGACTACAAGAGAGGACAGTGTTTTCACTGAAGTCTGTAAATTTTCTGGAGAGCATGCAAGACAGATTTGCTGTAATCCCAATACTGTTTTACAAGGACCATACATATTTATGTTAACAATATGATTTTAAAAGACTTAAATTTATTTTTCATTGATTGTAAAGCTTACCCTAATAATGCTTTTCAATTTTATTCACAAAATGGATAGTACTGTAGATAGTGAGGTTGTAAAGTGAGCTGCCTGATTTAATTAATTATGAACCTGTAAAAATTCAAGTAAAAGATTTTTATATTTCAGTTCCCACAGCTTGTGTTGTGTTTTGTGATCAGCTCCAGCCTTCTCACGCACCGGCAGAATTCAGGAATCCAGCTAGCACTCAGCAAGAGCTAAAACAGGTCACAGGTACCAACCACCCTGTGTTTTCAGGAAAAAAGAAAAAAGAAAAAAAGACTTCAGAGCCTCAGAGGAAATGACAAGAGAAGGTGAAAAGATTGTATTAAGCAAGTAATCAAGTCAGCAAATCCTGTATAGTGACAGGAATGCAGTGGTGACTGCTGTCAGCTCTAAGTCTCAGCAATAAGGAGAGAAAGAGAAACAGAGAGAGAGAGAGGAAAGGAAAGGAAAGGAAAGGAAAGGAAAGGAAAGGAATAAAATAAGATAGGGCATTTATCAAAGCAGGAGTAACTCAGCATCAAGTCTGAAGGCAGTCTTAAAAGTTTCTTTAACGTCTCCTGATGTGCCTGGAATATGAGTTTCCTGGTTCCAACTTTGAGGAAGTGACAGATTCAGATCCTGACAAGCTTTGCTGTTTCTTCTTAGGCTGGCAACTTTAAATAGAGATTTAGTCAAGGTCATGGATAGAAGTATGTTGAAATGCTCTAGTCTATACAGCTACCATTTAATTAAATCTAAATAATGTCTCCTTAGATCTTTCCATTGTGATAATAGCAAAGAGAACACAGTTCCTTGATTTTTAAAGTCTGTGTTCACTTTACATCCAATTTTACAAAATCTCCTTCTTACAATCTATGCAGTAATATGTACATTTTTATTAATCATATAACCATTAAGTAGAAGATATGGAAGCCTAAAAATAATCTACTTTCCAATATTTTCACCACCTAGGACCTCTTGTATTATTTTCTCTTGTGAATTCTCTGGTTTTAAAGATATTAACTTATTAAAATGATATTTAGTAAAGTGGGATTATTCTTCATTTTCATTATATATTCATGAATACATATATATATTCAATATATTCAATACCTATATATATATTCATATGAGTACATGTACCAGAGACTAAAAAACATGAAACAATTAGCATTACCCAAGAGATTTATATAATTCTAGCCAAAAGCAAATGTCACCTTTTATATGGTTCACTGCCAAAGATAATATTTACCAATATGTGGTAAATATAATATTGATAAATATTATAACTCTCTCTACATTTTTAAAATTTGTGCCAGACTCACATTTTCTATGTTAGTAGATTCTTAGAGATTAAGGAAACCAGTTCAACTCAATAATTGTATAATAAAAAAGAAAGAAAGAAAAGAAAACCTAAAGTCCAAATTAATAAACAGAAAACAAAGGTAACTTCATTGTTATCTGGCAGAGGTGGAACTTAAATTCAATGGCAGGCCTGAAGCTATTTCTAATACAGTATTTTACTTATAAGCAGCAACTACAAAATTCTCTTTTCCAGTGTAGTTCATCCACTATTGTGTGTGTGTGTGTCCAGATTCTGATTGTAAGACTTGTGACAATCCATGGGAAGCACTTAGCACTGTGTTCAACACATTTCATGTGCTCACAAATGTTAGAGGTTAAAATTCATACTCTTTCGGGAAGATTTCCCTGTGCCTCCTCTGCACATCCTAATTCGGGCCAATGCTAATGCCTTTTGAGACAGGAACCTTATGCATTCCACTTCAATTGTGCTATGCATTGCCTTGCGGTATAGTTATTTATTTTTGCATCTGCCTGATCCACTAGAAAGGATTCCCTGTTGGCCTGAATTCCCCACACTTAAACAGTGCTTAGTATAAAATAGACACACAATAATAATTTTGGATAATTAGTGCAGTGACTGCCCTTCACAGAGGTTCACATTCAGAATATTTAAGAGGAAGCCTTAGGCATCTGATTCTTTCCCCTATAAACTCAAAGTACGCTGTTGAGGAAAAGCCAGGGTGACAAAACCTTTATAGCTAAACAATTATATCCAGCATTTGCTAAGGGCTTAGTGTCAGTAGACACAAACTTTGATATTATTTTGATTAAAAATGTGTAATCAGTTCAATCATTAATATTTAGAAAATTTTTACTATTTTGTTTTGCAAGGCACCTTACGATAGCAGTGTTTGAAATGGATGATGGAATAAATGGAAAAATAAACAGTTAAAATATCAAACCAAATACAACCAAAACATAAACAAAATGCAAATTACTCTCAATATCCTATAGAAAATACTTAAATTTAAAACCAGTTATTGTAAGAGTAAGGTATGTAGAAAAAACAGAATTGCATCACCCTTTTCATGGTAACATGGATCTAATTTAGAAATTCAAATAAAAATAAGGCCATTGTTTAAGGGATCGAGTACAATATATGATACCACTATACTGTCAGAATTAAAGATGAATTTAGCTTTCTTGAAAACATAAGAAAAAATATACTACTGTTTTTTTTTCTCTCAAGCATATTACTTCATGTGCAGTGACTTAAATTTTTAAAACATGAAAATTAAAGCATTTACAATTTAATTCTGAATAATTAATGTCTCCCCAAAAATAAAACAGGTAACTCAAAATTCCCCTGAAATAATGCATATTTGTGTTCACTGTAGAATGAATTCATATATATATATATGAATATACGAATATACATATATATTCATTTACATATGAAAGAATCAGAATTTCACTGCTGAGAAAGGTGCAGAATGAGAAACATGCTAGTATTTATGTTTGACATTTTTAGAATATGGAAGATATTTTTGCAGCTATATCTAGCATTTTTTGCTATATCCTATGTATGGTATTTTTATTAACAAAATCCCCTTAGTCTTCATTATAGTCTAGAGCATTCTTTTAATAGGGGCAGTATATACTCAAGTAAAATACATGTGAAATATAATTTAACAAAATATCTATAAACTGTAACTATCAGGTTCAGATATGAAGACACCATACTCAAATTGGCGATTGCCCAGCACATGTTGGAATTAACAATGATGGAAACAATGTAATATATTTTCACATCTTAATGTTTCAACAGTGATTTGGAAACAGATAATAACCTAATTTATTAATCAATATCCTAATAAGTTGAATATTGAGCTCTACTTGGGAAATTCCTGTGAATTTTCTTGATGTAAAAATTATATAGTAAATTCATTTTTAAATAAAAAATATAATTAAGTGTTTTAAAAGGCAATTATATTTTAAGATATTAGTAAATATGCCCACTTGGGGATGAAATTTATTTTTTATTGAGCTGTCAGATGATGGCTTCCATTTACTTTAGGCAATTGTTTTTTTTTGTTGTTTTTTTTTTAGTGCAAGAATTTACTTGTCATGATCAAGAGCAAAAGTACTATGAGTTAGCGTATTCATAATTTCTTAATCACAAGAAAGCTAGACAGCACTATTTTAAAATTACCTTTGAAATACAAATATTGTATATAAGCAGTAACCAAATTAACTTTATACACTAGATTATATTTCTTATTAATTCAAAATAGATGGTATATTAAAGTTACCAAACTGGAATCTAGGGGATTGTCTTTGACTTTCTGATATGGAAACAATGTGTTATCTCTCTGCTCACAATCTTAAACTTATAGTTTATTATTTCAGTTTTTTGTGTCTTGTTGCTGAGATTGATGTAAACATACCTGTGAATTATCTCAAGTTACCTTCAGTTATAAAATAATCTTGAGAGAACATATATAATAGAGTAAAACTCCAAGATGGTGAGGGAAACTTCTCTTTCATGTTCAATGTTTGATTCCCAATACCCAGAAGAGAACATAGAATGAAATCAGGAAATATTTGTAAAATGTAAATTATACAACTAGGCAAAAATATATTTTATTGTCTTCTTGTCCTGGTTCTTCTTTTCCTCCTCCTTTCTTCCCATCCTCCCTCCCTCTCCCTCTTTCTCTTTCTCCTACTCTAGTTTTAGATTATATTTTTTCATATGTAAGGTTAATTTTCCTGAGTTTTTATCTAAGCACTGTTTATTCAAGAATATTTTGCCAAAACATGGTTCTAGCCATAAAATCCAGGGTGGGGAAAATGACTGGCATTCCCCAGAATATATTTCTTTTTATATCTTAGCTTCTTGTACATCAGCATGGAAATTGGAAAACTGATGATTTTAATTATCTCACATTCTTGGCATCACCTGGACATAAGTGGGTGTACTAATGTGCAGTGTTTTCACTAAAATCATTCTAATCCGCATTAAATGTTTACTTTATTGCTTAAATATAGTATACAGAACATAATAAAATGCTTCCTTGGTTACTTGTTATAATCACTTCAAACATTAATTACAATGTTGAGTAACATTGTTAATGATCTATAGAAACTAGTCCCTGAGAATATATTTATACTTAGTAATATAATAACTGGCATAGCAGTATGATTTCATGAAATGAATATAAAGAGCCAGACTGTGATCTTGGTTCTGCCACAGCCTTCCCAAGTATCCCAGAACAAAGTTTCTCATATGTAAAATAGAGATTCCCATGTTCCTTTCCAGATATTAGATCTTATGAGATCTGTCCAGTTCTGCAGAACTTATAATGACCGTGTGCACAAGTGTTGCAAGTTTAGCTTGGTTCACATTTAGATACTATAAATACAAAGATCTCTTCTTCTTGCAATGAGAACTTGGTGAATTCACTCAGTTGGGTATAAATCTCCCATCTTTCCTGTCTGAAAGTCTGGTTGGGGTATACTTTTTATTGTGTGTGTGATACATTTAAAAAATAATTCTAACTCTAACAAACACTTCACGTGTACAAAATTACAGAAAACAACTCAATGGTTCTTATCAGGGTCACATTTGCTTCAGATCTGTCTTTGTCATTTCCTCTTAAAGAGAGGGAAGCAAGTAATTTTGTTTGTTTTTAATTACCTTTCTTGGGAGTACCCTTTCTTTTGTCAAAGAGAAATTATTCTGACACTTGTTAAAAATGGCAAGCAAAACTTTATTCAAAACTCTTGCAGTAGGGGGTCAAGACTGCTGCAATGGAGCAGAAAGATTAAACACAACTCTGAGTACAAGGACAAGTAGGGATTTATAGCCAATGAGCAGAATGACAAGAGTCAATGGATGGAAAATTACTAACAGGAACTTGATTAAATTTCAAGGATAATGTTATTCTTATTAAACTGGCCTAATAGGATTCTTGCAGGCCATGGACATAGACAGTAAGGAGCTTGAATGGCATATTTGGAATTTGTTACTTTTCAAGTTTCTCTTATTTTTCTTCTCAACTCTTCTCAGATAAAAAATTTGTTCTTCCAATAAAGTTATTTATATTCATTATAATTTGTAAAATATTTTAATTTGGAAGTTAATATGATTGAGGGGACATACAGTACCTTAAGAGATGTTTCCATAACTTTATAGTTCATGTAGTCAGAAATTAATTTTCCCAATGCATAGAATACAGGGCACAAAACCCAAAGAATGCAAAGAATGCAACTTCAAGGTGAAACTTTGTTTATGCCTATCTTCCTATCTGCATATATATATATCTCATCAATTCTGATCTTTGCACAGTTCTACTCATGGCATATTCCTCTTCCTTCCTCTAGGCTTTTTGTTTTTCTTTTTAACTGCCAAAATGTATTTCCTCCATACAACATTTCAAGCCTCTCATGATGTGAAAGCCTTACTCTTCTGAAAAGCCTAATTTTCTGAAAATTACAATTTTGGGTTTACCAACCCAAGATCCGGCTACATTTGTTTAGCCTGAAGTCTTCACGTGTTGCCTCTGC
This sequence comes from Orcinus orca, assembly GCF_937001465.1. Classification (NCBI taxonomy): domain Eukaryota; kingdom Metazoa; phylum Chordata; class Mammalia; order Artiodactyla; family Delphinidae; genus Orcinus; species Orcinus orca. Next base: position 126,424,241 of record NC_064563.1, read on the forward strand.
CAGAGGCACATCCTTTTCCAAGAAGTGACCCAATATCAATTGTTCGATTTCATTAACATGCCAACCTTGTGGCAGTGACTACGGCTGCCTTGCTACTGGTTTGATATTTACAAAGCATACAATGTACAGGAATTTAGTTTCTGTTTTATTGTAGAGAGGAGTTATCAGTACTTTCCTGCCTCACACCTCAAATACATTTTTAAATGTAGCTTTCAGTATAGCATGTTTTGCCTGTAGCACGTTTGCATGCAGCATCAGTAATTCCAAATTAAATTCCCACTGAGATCATCAGGCAAGCAATTAGTGGCAATTGCTTGTTTTTACGGAAAAGCCAAATTATGCCCTAAGTTTATGGTTAAGTTATAATAATATCATACACACAGATGCTATATTGCGGACAGAGTAGACTGTGAGTCAGGTATTAATAGTTACATTAATGTGTGTGATTTTCATATTGAGGTATATATATTATATGCAAATACATTATTTATAAACCTCTCTCTAGCATATTATAATGCTAAAGAGGTTATAGTTCATATAGATTAAGCAATAATAAAATATCTTATAGATAGAGCTACAGCTAGAAATGGATATAGATATAGCTTAACTTTTGACTTTGAATATCGGGAAGTTTGGCTTCTCTTACGGTTGCACCCTAATTAGTTATACATTCTTAGGTTTTGCACTTAAGCTTCCCAGGTCTTGAAAAAGTTTTTTCTTTCCTTTTCTCCTTGAAAATACCTTCTGTTCAATTTAACTGAACCACTGAATTAAAAATTAACTGACAGTTTAATATCCAGTAAATTTAATGTACAGTTTTAGAGAACCAAGTAAGCATCTTACATTGTGTAAGCCATCAGGTATATAATTGTGACCAAGACAAATCTTATTTTATTAAAGTATAATTGACTTACAATATTTCATTAGTTTCAGCTGTACAACATAGTGATTTGATATTTTTACACATCAGGAGAAGATCACCAGGATAAGTCTAATTATCACCATAAAAATTACTACTAGATTATTACTACTGTCTATATTCCTCAGGCCATCCATACACACATTACATTCTTGAGACTTATTCATTTTATAACTTGAAGTTTGTTCCCCTTAATCTCCTTCCCCATGGCAACTGAAAATTTTTTCTCTGTATCTATGAGTCTGTTTCTGTTTTGTTATGTTTGTTTATTTGTTTTGTTTCTCAGATTTCACATGTAAGTGAAGTCATATGGTAATTGTCTTTTACTGTCTGACTTACATCACTTAGCATACTACCCTCTAGGTTCATACATGTTGTCACAAATGGCAAGATTTCATTTTTTTATGGCTGAGTTATATTTCATTTTGTGTATATATATATATATATATATATATCTCAATACCATATCTTCTTTTTTTTTTTTTTTTTAAACGTAGTCAATTTTATTCTCCTTAAAGCACAAAATAGAGTCTTTGGTTGTACAAACATCACTAGTTATAGTCTTACCAGGAGGTCCCGGCTGGGGTCGGGCCGTTAGTCAGCGGCCAGAACTCCTGAAGGGACCTCTTTTTTTTACATTTTTGTTTGGAGTATAATTGCTTTACAATGGTGTGTTAGTTTCTGCTTTATAACAAAGTGAATCAGTTATACATATACATATGTTCCCATATCTCTTCCCTATTGCGTCTCCCTCCCTCCCACCCTCCCTATCCCACCCCTCCAGGCGGTCACAAAGCACCCAGCTGATCTCCCTGTGCTATGCGGCTGCTTCCCACTAGCTATCTATTTTACGTTTGGTAGTGTATATATGTCCATGCCTCTCTCTCGCTTTGTCACAGCTTACCCTTCCCCCTCCCCATATCCTCAAGTCCATTCTCTGGTAGGTCTGTGTCTTTATTCCTGTCTTACCCCTAGGTTCTTCATGACATTTTTTTTTTCTTAAATTCCATATATATGTGTTAGCATATGGTATTTGTCTTTCTCTTTCTGACTTAATTCACTCTGTATGACAGACTCTAGGTCTATCCACCTCATTACAAATAGTTCAATTTCATTTCTTTTTATGGCTGAGTAATATTCCATTGTATATATGTGCCACATCTTCTTTATCCATTCATCTGATGATGGACACTTAGGTTGTTTCCATCTCTGGGCTATTGTAAGTAGAACTGCAATGAACATTTTGGTACATGACTCTTTTTGAATTATGGTTTTCTCAGGGTATATGCCCAGTAGTGGGATTGCTAACAGCTGGGTTAAACGACTTGAGGCAAGGGTGGCGTTGGAGCTGGCAGGGACCCCACCCCAATATACCATATCTTCTTTATCTGTTAAACCCGTAAGATTCAGAATATTTGGTGGAGAAACAATCATATATCAATAGATCATTCAAATTTCTATGATCATGCTGAGGGAGAACATAGGATCTGTGGGAACACAAAGTAAGGGAACTAACCCACAATTGAAGGTTGTGGAAAGGCTGTGTTAAGTTAGCGTGGAGCTTAGTTTTGAATGCAGCCAGGTAAACGGAAGGACAGACACATTGCAGCTAAGGGAAAACCATAAGCAGATACATCTGTGTAATATTAGCACACTTAAGTGCCAGTATGTGTCACTATTTATCTGATCCTCTTTTGTGGGACATTAAGTTGTTTTGAGATTTTGTTATTAAAATAACAATGTGCTAAAAGTCCTTTATATTAACATTTGATAATATTTCTACTTATTTCTCTGGAGAGATATCTAAGACTAGTTTGCAGAATCAAGATTACAAAGTTTTTTTAAGGCTTTTGTGTTCCTGAGGAATTGTCCCAAATATATTCTCCTCAATAATGTATGATAAAGTCCGCATCACCAACACATTGCTAGCAGTGAATATTATAATATTCCTGGGTTGAATAGAAATTCAGTGGACCCTAGTTAAAATTGCCCCAGATTCACATACCACGCCTACAACTTTGTACTAGAATAAGCTTGATAGCTCTTACTCCGGATCCCTCATGCTTATGACAAAGTAACACCTTCCTCACAAAGTCATGAAAAAGATGAAATGAAATAAAATGTATAAGCTTATTGTCATATAGAAAGCATTCAATAAACATTTCATGCTTCTATGTGAGATTGGCATTTAAAACATACAGTAAAACATGTATAGGACAATAATATTTAAATAATTATTTGTGCATTTGTACTGGAGATTATAATTCTTATATTACATATCTGCTATATAATCTGTTGATATAACAAAATTGGTAGAAGATCATCTTTAAGTAATTTGAGTAGTAAAACAAAAGGTTTAATTTAGGCAGTTTGAAATTGATAACTTATGAGGGATATTAAGTTTTAAATAGTTAATATTAGTAGCAACAATAATCAGTATAAATACCAGCAATGTTTTAGCTACCACTTAAGAGTATGTTATGTAGAAATTTGTAAAATGAATCCTCTCAATTATACAGTCAAGATATTGAGACTCAGAGAAGTTATGGTTGCTTGGCATTTGGGGTATGTCATAGTTCTTGAATGGAACACGACTAAAAACCGTGTCTGTGTCTTCAAAATTAGGTTTCTTCAATAAAATGATATAATGCATTTATAATGTATTTTCTATTTTCTCTTACCTATCATTACAGAGGTCTGGTGTAGGGGCCTGACAGTTGACACAGCATTATAGAAACTGATTAATATTCAAATTAAATTAAACATACCTGGTTATTAAAAACTGGAAATGACATTTCAGGAAAATATTTGTTGTTTAGTTGTGATATTGCCATTTCAATTTAGATTTTATATCTGCCTTAAAATATTTTATAGAAGAAATTATATGACTAGGACAAAGTTAAAAAAATGACACAAGACCACAAATTTTGTTTTATCCTAAACTCTCACTTTATGAGTTGTTTCAGAAATATATTTCACATATGTAGAGAGCCATTAATTTACTTCATGGAAATTTTTGTCAGATTATTAAAAGCAAACAACTTTGAATGTCAATATTTCATATTTTAATAATTGGCTGACTGAATATTTTTATATTAATATTAAAATGATTTGATGAAACAGTCAAATGATATATTTTCATTATTTCTGATATCACATATTAAATATATGAAATTAGAATTGCTGTGGCTTCTTTTTGTAGTCAGTAATGATTACTATTGTTTATACTAATTAAGTGACTCTCTTAAATAAAAGGTCTGTAATGTTATATTATATTGCTTTACAGATGCTCCCAAGTTCATATCAAACCAAACAATTTATTACTCTTGGGAAGGAAATCCAATCAATATAAGCTGTGATGTGAAATCTAATCCACCAGCATCAGTCCATTGGAGAAGAGAGAAATTAGTCTTGCCAGCTAAAAACACCACTAATTTAAAGACATATAGTGCAGGGAGAAAAATAATATTAGAGGTAAGTCTTCATGTACATATCAACAAATTGTATTACTTTAGCAGTTATCTACTATTTTAGAACATGTTTAAATATCTTAGTATCTTAATATATAATATATATTTCTATCCTATAATGTACATATACCCTATTGTATATATTTCATGTTTACTTACTCGAGGGAAATTTTATGCATTTGGATTATGGTTCGTTAATGGTTAATGTCTCACTACTTATATAGTAATATGGGTATATAGCAAAAGCCATTATTTTTCATGAATTTATTTTTGGAAAAAAAACACAATTATATCAGGAAAAATATAGGGAGAAAGAATGAGTAATTTGTCAGTTATTGAGTGCCAAATGTTTAATTTCAGTGTTGCTACTGGACACTGAGTCTGTGGTTACACCTTCCTGCTCCTTAGACTGGTATATATAAATGCTATCTACTGGCTACATATTTACACGTTCCTAAATAAACCAGATTTACTTGTTCATTGCCTCATTTTATTTTATTATTTTACATTAAGATTGTAGATAATTGTTTTTATACTGCCAAGTGCCTGGCCTTTAAATTCTGTTTGAATACAATACCTTTAATTTAATAATTGCAGATTATGTGTGTGTATATCAATTTCCAAAGTTTATATAAGTCTATGACAATGATCATCCAGCCTCCCAATTTATGATGCTTTCATAACAATTAGGAATCTTCCTCAAACAACCTTTTTAGCTAAAAAGATGCTACATTTTCTCTACTAATTCAATATATATAAATTTTAAAGATGCATGTTTTCAAATAACATTTGAGATCCATACCACATTAACTTAAAGGTATTCACATTGATGCCATATTAACACTTCCACCCGATAAATGGACTTAGTGAAACATTTAGTTGATAGAATGATTTAGCTATCACTTCCCCCAAATGTTTGGATAGCTGACTGTTTGGTAATTAAGCCACTTTGTCTAAAGCTATTTCAATTTAAATTGGTTTTTTTTTTTTTTGGTTTGTTTGTTTTTTTGTATCTGTATTAGAAGAACTATTGGCAAATTGACAGGGAGCTCAATTTCACAAAGACTTTGGCCAGATTCAATTGAAATTTTAGGTATTTAACCATAGCAGAAAACTGAGGTTCTTTGATTAAATTCATATACTCATTTTTTAATTTACGATTTTTTGAAAGTAACAAAACAGTCTGTAAATCCTTTGGGTTATTGCCAATAAATGCATTTCTAAAGGACATCCAAATTTGTTCATTTGTTTTGCCTAGGCACTCCCCTGAGGTAAGAGGACAACTTTCAATATATGAACAAAATTTGATGCAGGAGGTTTCTAATAGGTTGATTGGAATAATATTCTGCTCTGGATCATCTATATTGTTCCTTGCCCTGAGTAAGGATGCTAACTGTTAAATAAATGATTTTCTCACCATGGAATATACAGAAAGAGGAAATCAAGTTTTTGAAGGTTTAGGAAAAAGACTTGCAAACTCCTTTATTAACATTGTACTCTCAGTTTATATTTTGGTGTTCAAAACCACATTTGTTATTCTGTTATATTCTATCAAAGCCCAACATCTGAAGTAAACTTGAATTATTTTGACTGCATATTAAAATATGAATAAGTGGTATCATAAGTAGATGTTTATAGCACTTATTAGATAAATATCAACAATAATTTGCATATTTTAAACATTTAAATATTTAAAATAAATATATATTATGTATCTTTGTTGTATATTATTTTGATAAAATGATCTATTATTTCACTGTGCTGGAATTGGGTGTACAACCACTATTGGACTTTACTGCTTTCCTAGAATACACCAGATATACTGCCGGGCACATGATTTGGCCCAGGTGTCTAGATCTGTGTGTTTTTAATAGTCTGTGCTACTAGGGGTATTTTCTGTGTTTGTTAATCATAAAACACGATAAAGAAATTATTTCAGATAGAATTATAAAGCTTTTATCTTTTGATAGGCAAACTCCCAGGAACAGAAAAAACAACTGAATTGAGCTTTTTAAAGTTTTATTCCAGTTAAAATAGGTATATTTACGTTACTTCATTAATCTTGAGGAGCTGTGCAATAGTCAGGATTCTTTGTCACGGCCATCCTGTCTTTGCGTTGCATTGATTCAGTACACATTCTTCCCTATGGGGTATACAAATGACTTTCTCATATGCCTGTAGAATAAAGACATTTTTTTGGTCAAATTCATTTCTCAGTAGTAAAATTATTTTAGAGTTAAATTAACCTAATTTATTAAAACCTGAATGTATGAAACATGAATATTTTAGTCACTTAGAAGTACTTATATAAGAGCTGTTTAAGCCTCTAGTCCTTAAACGTATGATCTATTCCTAGATGGACAGCTGACTAGAAGATGAATGACACAGCTTTTTTGTACTCTTTCAGAATTATCATCTTCAATGGACCTCAAAATTGCACTTTTAGTTAATAGCCTCCCATTATCACAAAACCATTTCCCCCTTTGGGGACAGACTTGAAATTAACAGCAACTCTTGTTGTAAGCATATTCTCTCTTAATAATAGTAACTGGGATTGAAAATTATATCTTTACTATCATCAAATCTCTTTTCTGAATTGATACTTCAGAATTTCGGTACATTATAATTACAGGGTTGGTCCCACCATTCAGCAATAGAATCCCAGAATGTTAACTTAATTATGGATTTCAAATGTGTAAGGACTGAGGTCAGCTATTTTCCACCTAAACTGAAAGAGAATTATAGGAATTGAACAGAAATGGAGGCAAGATACTGTTATTAGATATCAAGATAATGTGCCTATCTACAGGAATTGCTACACAAGGGCAGTATTTCCTTGCAAAATGCCTTCCTGGAAAGATTTTTCTTTTCAATGGGTCCTCGTCTTTTGTTAGTATTTTATGTTCAATAAAGTCATAAAAGGAAGAGAAAGCTGACATATTTCGAGCCTTTCTTAACTTTAAATCTGCCTGATCTTAGGCTACAACCTAGAAAACAAAGAGTTAACAATGCTTTTAGTACAAGATTCCTGTTTTCAAAGTCAGGTCTGTAGCAATTATAGAATACATATTTTCCAAACTGTGTACTACTTTCTGAACTTTCATAGGTAAATATCTAATGATTTTTCTATTCAATATATGTAACAAAATACTGGCATTTACTTAATAAATTGGTAGACTATAATTTACCTGGGCCTATGGGTAGTACAGATCCATGGATTACATCTTGAAAGGACAGAAAAAACAGTTACGGCAGGGAGTTGTGAATAATTGAATATGTGTAAAGATGGTAAGGCATGCTAGAGGCTATTTTAAAATTTCTGTGATATTGTTTTAAAATTGTGAATTTTTATTATTATAATTATTTTAGATTGCACCTACATCTGACAATGACTTTGGACGATATAATTGCACAGCCACTAACCGTATAGGAACAAGATTTCAAGAATATATTCTTGCTTTGGCTGGTAAGTATAGCACAGTAATTTCTGAGAATTCATAAAATATTTCTGGAAGCAAATAGAGTTTACATTTTGATAATCCTGATACAGGTTATTATTAGAAACAAAGAACTGCTGCTTAAAAATTTAGAACAGTTGTATCTGATATATAGTGAGGACTTCAAGATTAATTTTAACCCTGATTCTAATTCCCCTAACTTTATATATGACACATCTATGAAAGAAGTAGGAAACGTATGTCTTAAGACATCAAATTACATTTCATGTAAAGTAAGAATCTTGTCAAAAAATAAAAACAAAAGGTATCTTTAGAGAAAATGAAATTAATCTATTTTAAAATTCTAAATTTGAAAGAACAAATAGTAACCTTATTTTTAAGCTAAATAGAAAATTTAGAGTTATGTAACTTACTGAAATATTTCATTTTGTATATATAAAAGCATTCCAGTTCTTCCCTTAAAACTTAAAGATATAAAAATAATATCATGTAGATTAAAATTTACTTTAACTAGAAAACCTGATATGTTTTTATTTATATTTATGTGAATATATACAAGCACATATAGTTATAGAATTTGCCATTATGTTTTACAAGACTGATTAGGAATCTGGAAATATCCATTTTTATGCTTTGCAAAGTTCAGATGATGCAAAAATGTGATCTATTGTCTTCTAAGTCCAGGTCAAGAAATATCAGAAAATTACTGTAATCTTATGTTTTGATAGAATGAATAACTTCCATGAAAATATTTTAAAACTTTTTCAGAGTTCAAATATGTAGCTATTCTTTTATATTGTTATGAATGATATTTATTTCTTTTGATTTGTAAATATATCTCAAAATAAATCATTAGTTGTAAAGTTCAAAAGGGAACTTTAAAAGTTTACAAAGCTAATAATAATCAAATTATTATGTAACTGGAAAACCTGCTATACTCCAATTCAAGTTTTATTTTACTACACTGGGGGAAAAGGGAGAGAAAGATTGTGTGAAAGGGTTTTAGGGAAGGAAACAAGAAGGAAAAAGTTAAGATGAGAGGTAAAGATAGAAGGGAAAGGAGGCCGGAGGGATGAAATAAGGAAGGAAATAAACCACTGTGCACTGTCTGCCAGAAAGTCATTAGAAAACTAATCTCAGTGAAAGTCATTGGAAGTAGATGCTACACATTTAGGCATCTGAATAAACCATAATACAAGCAAATTAAATTCTAGGAAAATGAAACATGTTAAATCACATCAAATTCATTGACAGTAAATTGAAGTATCAACTGTAATGGTGAGAAGAATCCATTACTCATATTAATTCCAAGCTTTAGTAAATTAGGCAATGTTCTTGTAATTAGTATGAACTTTTTATAAATAATAACTAAACATATGATTATTATATTACTATATATATTATGTATAATTATATTAATACTGATGTACTGTTATATATTGCCTTTTTTTATGAGGCAATGTATATGACCCAGTTTTCTATAAGGTAAAACTTGATAAATGACCAAATATTTTTTTTCAGTTTTTGAGAGTTCATAATTCTAAGAAAATATGAAAAATAGAGCATTATACTGTTGATATTTAAACAATCTTATTAAATTCAAGGAAATACTAATGTCTGTGTACCTTCATATCTCACATTACTTACAGTAGTATTTTTCATTAAAAAATATATTTTATACATATCTTTCTAATGAAGATATGAAATTAGTGAGTTTCCCTCTTTCCCACCATAATAAAAAACAGAAAATGTTCATTCAAGATAAGAGTTATTATGTTATTGGAAATATTTCTCAAATACTGCAATTATCCTCATATTCCAAAATTTTATGACTAATACAGGCTAAAATTTTGTTTCAGAAAATATATATTCAACTGAAATTGTTATGAAGATATAAAAATGAATTAGACACTGTATCTTAGGTGGGAAACATACCTTTAAATATCACTATTTATGAATATGATTCCTTTGAGCAGACTACTTTATTTAATGCTTATAAAATTAAATCTTTCCTACAGAATTGAAACACTAAAAGTATAATGTGATTTTAAATGAAATATTATGAGAAACATTATATAGAAATTTAAATATTTCAAAATATATGTTAATACCACCATTCAATATGTCATTGGCCTATTTGACCTAGTAAAAGGTCAATCTTATTTGACTTATTTTATTTTACACTGTAACATATTACTTTGTTCCCAAAGAGCAATAAATTAAAACAGGCAAAATTTAGCATGAAATTTTGTACTACATATTCAGTGAAAAAAGGAAAAGCTACATTTTAAATTATTTTGCATCAAAAATATTTTTTTCTTCCCTCCTTTCTTCCTTCTTTCCTTCCTTTTTTTCCCTTCTGAATAATTAAGTCCTACCTCTGAGCAAAGTAGGCATTTGTATGTGAATGGGGTAGGGCATAGCAGCCTGGCATAGGGTGCTAGATCCTGAAGGGAGTGAAATGGAGTTAAGGGATCTTCAGTGGTTCAGTGTTGGAGCCCTGGCTGTGTGAAAAGGATGTGCCTGTTTTAAAACAGAAACAGCAACTCAGAGAGGAGTATTAGAACCTGATCAGAGTAAGGACAGTTTTAAATAAAGGAGTGGGGGCAGTGATGGATGATTCATTTCTGCAAAGTTGGTAGGGTTAGCATGGCTAATATAGCTATTTCACCTTTGGAGAAGAGATAGGGAAAAGGAAAAAATTAGAATGACCCTGGGCTGATGATTGGTTATTGGGGGTACTCTGGTCTTATGTACATAGATGAATAGAGAAAAGAAGTGAAGGTGGTGTGTGGGTGTGTGTGTGTGTGTGTGTGTGTGTGTGTGTGTGCGCGCGTGCGTGTGTGTGTGTGTTCAGCCACTTCTATAAGGAGCTTCCTTTGCCAGGAATGTGATTTAGAAAACAATTTCTGAGCAAATTCTACACACTGAGATGATTTGGGAGCTACAACATCCCAATAACAAAAGAGCACACTTGGCAGATAGATCTTGGTTTCTAAGTACCCTTCTTCACTGGGAGTAACCAGGGCTGTTTGTAAAACTGGCTGATTCTAGGAGTGGGACAGAGAAGTACAAGATAAGCCTGGAATAATGTGTTGAGCCATAAAGAAAGGATTTTTTTTTTTAAAAAAGGATGGCTGTATGTTAAAAACATCCATTATCCAACTTTAACAAACATCAGAATATACATTAATTCAGCTAAGGAACATCAATAGTTGGTAAAGAGGTTGTGAGAGTTAGAAGAGAAAAAAATCAATATAGTCTTAAAATACCTACTCCCAAATTATTAGTTAATTACAAAGGGAAAAATAGTAACTTTACAGTTGATAAAACTAGCAGATCCCATTTTGATTAAGTGATCAAAGTTAATGTCATTAGCAATGAGAAAATTAAACTTTCATACTATCAAAAAGAGGCAATGGGAAGAACACAGAATAACAGCTGTGATATTCTTGCCAAAAATGCATAATCAGAATATAGTGTGAGGAAATATAAGACAAATCCAAATTGAGGTACCATCTACAAAATAACTAGCCTTCAAAGTGTCAAAGCCATGAAAAGCAAGGAATGATTAAGGAAAAGACACATAACAAATAAATTCCATGCATACATCCTTTTGTTATAAAGGACATTATTGGAATAAGGGTAAAATTTGGTTGTGGTCTTTGGATTAGATGGCAATTTAATTATTTCGTAGATCTTATGTAGGAGGATGTGTTGCAGAAAGTAAATGCTAAAGCTAGCATCATGTCAACTTTAAATAGTTCAGATTAAAAGGAAAAGTTCCATGTACTATTCTTGCATTTGTTAAATAAATATACATTTATTTTAAAAGGAAAAAGAATAAAAAGGAAAGAAACTAAGGCCAATAAACAAATATGCATAAAATAGAGCCGCTTTAGAAAAGCAACATAACTTGTGAACACAGGTGACTATCTTAATAAATAGCCACATCTTTTGCATATGTGCATACATACTTTGATATATGATCCTGTAAGTTGCTTCAAAATATTAAGAAGAGCATTTTTCATATTAAATAATCATTTATTCACACACTACTAATGTTTTAAAATATGCAGGTATAATTTTCACTCTAAAATATAGCAATTTATTTAGACATTTCTTTTAAATCTCTTAATAAGTGTGATGATAGCATTGTTCTTAACAATGGAGATACAGTCTTCAGTAACAGTGAAAATATAACAGGGTATAGAAATAGGCATATGGATGCCACTCATACTCATGAGCTGGATATTTCACCTCCATGCCTCCCACTTATTTTGCCATTATCTCTGTTGGGAAAGAACAGCTATATAAAGTTATAGTAAGAAGAGATAGAAATGATTAGCTAAATTGAATCATGAGTACTCATCTTCATAATTGTCATAGTAGTTCAATGAATTACGTGTGATATTTATACCTATTTTATAGAAGAAAGTTGCATTCACAAATTAGGAAAAAATATGTAAAAACACATTTGTTCTTATAGCTATCATTATAACAATTTAAATAATGAGTAGACTAAAATATTGGCTAGATCAAAGTGCTCCAGAGGGCAGCATTCCTTTTTATGGTACCATTTCCTACGTATGACCTTAATGGGTCAAGTCCTATTATTTAACCCCATCTTTGTTTTTACATTTTCACAAAAGTAATACCAAGGAACCTATGATTGTTCATTTCTAGAACGATTTTTTTTTAAATAAGAGATATTTCACTGTGCTTTGATTAAATCACAAAAACCCTTCTATTAAACTCTGGCTTCATATTCATGGGCAAAGATTGGTCCAGTCCTCTCTGGTCTAGTTCTCATCTTCAGAAAACTGAAATAAATACTTTTTTTCTATAATTTTATGGGAAACACAACATTTTTTACATGTGACTGATAACTAATTTTGTTAGATTAATGTTTAATCAACATGCCAAATAAAAATAAAATTAGATAGAGACTGAGACAGAAAGAGATTTTTTTTAAGGATTTCATCATAAAATTTTAAAAAATGTACCTCCTGGTGACTTTCTAGCTAGGAAGCATACTTTGGTTTTTTTTTTAATTTAAATGCCTATCTTGGAGCAAATTAAAAATGTAGAACACATAAGGATAAATGAAATTGCAACCATATAGTTAACAATTATCATTTCTTCTTTATAGTTTTCTACTTCCAATAGATCATAATCTGACAAGCCATTCTGGATATGTACATGTGTATTTTAAAGAGCTTTTCCTGAAAGACTTTATCTTTTCAACCTCATCAAATGATTTTATGCATAATTTTCTTAACTTTCTTAATTCATTTCATCATTGCTATACTTAGTTTTTAACTGTAAACTTTTCATAGTAAACTTTAATATGGAGATCTCACCTTTGCTTCATTAATTGACACCCTTTTCTGATCAAGTTACCTTCTCCTGGGCAGTTTCAGGGGAGGGACTCTGCTGTAAGCTGTCAGCAGTTAACACTTCCAGCACTGGGGAAAGGGAGCCTTGGATCTGAAGGGGGTTTCAGCATGCCACAGAAGCCTCTCCAAGATCTACCTGAGAAGACCATTGCGAGGACTAAGTGAGGAAATGCAGCCAAAGCACTAGCACACAGTGTGTGCCCGACAAGTGTTAGTGACTTACTATTATAGCCAAATTATAGTTTATATTTGTCACTTTTCTTATGGATATAAGAAATAAACTATAAACAATAATCCATATTGTTGAGGTCTCTTTAGATATAATACCCAGATCTGGACATCACAGATGAATGCACAGTAAAATCTGATAATGGGATAATGACCTTGTTTATTCTGAACACTGTATTTTATTAAGTAATATAAAATTTAATTTGATTTTGCCACATTTTTTCTTCCAGTGTTTTTTCCTACATCTTTTTCACACAAACTGCTATTAAATGAGGTCTCCTCTGCTATGTTTCACAATTGATTTCTTTTTTTAACCTCAGTTCAGGACTCTGTATTTACCCCTATTAAATTTCATCGTGCCTATTTGAGCTCATCATTTTAACCTACTGAGACCCTGTCAAATCCAATATTTTTGTTCTCTTTCTCAGATTGATTTAATTCAAAAATATCATGAAGCAGTCATCTTTATTTTCACCTAGGTCATAGGTAAGCCTATACAAGTCATTTTTGTGAATAGAGACCATCTTATAGGTTAAACTGGATCAATTGAACAGAATTCTGTAGATATGGAATTATAGTCAATCTACTTGCCCTTGTACCTGGACAGCGTTTTATCCAGACCCTTGTTCTGTAAAACTTTAAAGCAGGTTAAAAGTAGTTCACTTGAAAACACACTTTCTTCAACTGAATACAAAACTAGATTTCTCCTACATGATCAGTTTTATGATCTAGCCTGGAAAATCTTCATCTTTCTCTTTTTTTCCTATATTGTAAGGCAAGCTTTTATTTGTCTTCAAAAACTATTTATGACATCCTTTTAATTTCCTCATTCCCATACTCCTCTGAAAAAAATTAAACTAATATAACTAGATATTATTTTTAGGAATCCATGCTTGTATCAATTCTGAATCACTTGTTAATCTACTCACTCAGCATACATAAAGTGTGATTCTGGTAGGTGCTAAGCACTGGTTTAGATCTTGGGAATACAAAGATGAATAATACTTAGCAACTGATTTTCACAAGTAAGCTATAGTATAAAAGATATGAGTTGCAATAGAAGTGTGAATCAAATGCTTAGGAACACAAAATGATTGTAATTCTTGGGGAAAGCTTCAAACAGGTATCAACTTTTGAACTGAATCTGAAGGAGTAGAAACAGATCCAGTGAAGAAGTAGTAGAAAGATGGAAAGAATCAAGATGGGAAAAGGCATGAGCATTTAATGGAGTACTGGATGGCATATCCTGTGGGTGGGTCAGTGGTGGTGATATGAATAGAAAGTCAGTAAGAAAACAAATTATGGATCTCCTTAAAAACATTCATCATGTTTACATTCTGTTACATCATATATACAGCAAGGGAAGTTTGGAGTTTTTAGTCATAAAGCAACACGATCCACTTATCATGAAACAACTATCTTGATTTCTATGTTTCTATTTCTATCTTTCTCTAAATAGCCTAATATATAAATGTATATGTGTATATATATATATATATATATATATAGAGAGAGAGAGAGAGAGAGAGAGAGAGAATATATATATATATAATATATATATATATATAAAATTAGGGAATTGGATTGCTTTTCTTTTGCTCTGGTGAATGTCAATATAAAAAAATAAGCCTTTTTTTCTTTCTTTTCTTTTCTGTTTTCCTATTTCTTTTTTTCTCCCTCCCTCCCTTTCTTTCTTTCTTTTTTTAAAATAAATTTATTTATTTATTTATTTATCTATCTATCTATCTACCTATCTATCTTTGACTGTGTTGGGTCTTCGTAGCTGCTCGTGGGATTTCTCTAGTTACAGCGAGCGGGGACTACTCTTTGTTGCAGTGCGAAGGCTTCCCACTGCAGTGTTTTCTCTTGTTATAGAGCATGGGCTCTAGGTACATGGACTCAGTAGTTGTGGTGCATGGGCTCAGTAGTTGTGGCTCACGGGCTCTAGGGCGCACGCTCAGTAGTTGTGGCACACAGGCTTAGTTGCTCTGCAGCATGTGGGATTTTCCCGGATCAGGACTCAAACCCATGTCCCCTGCGTTTGCAGGCAGATTCTTAACCACTGAACCACGAGGGAAGTCCTTTTCTTCCTTCCTTCCTTCCTTTCTTCCTTCCTTCCTTCCTTCCTTCCTTCCTTCCTTCCTTCCTTCCTTCCTTTCTTTCTTATTCTAGAGTGGAAAATAATTCCTTCTGTCTTAAATAAAATTATTGTGACCTTATGAATTCTTCTGGCTACTGCATCATTTCTCCACTTCTGCATCATTTCTGTTAATAAAGTTCACAAAATAAGTGACTATATTTGCTGCACCTAACTACTTTCCTCTCATTCTGTCACAAACACTTTCAGTCTTGTTTTTACCTCCACTGCTCTGTAAAACCTACTATTATCAAGGTATCCACTGAGCTTATTATGCTCTATCCAGTGGTCAATTCTCAATCCTCATACTTCTTCATCTAGCAGCAAATTACACAGTTGAGTGTGTCTTTCTCCTTGAGTCATCTCCCTACCCCACAACATAGCAGTCATGCTTTCCTGGTTTTTCTTCTTCCTCATCGGGCTCTTTTTGGTCTTCATTCCTAGTAGTTCCATATTTCTCTGAACTTTAAAAATCGTACTTCAGTTTGGGGGTCTCTTTTATTTTATCTACACTCACACCTTTGTTATTCTAATTTTTATGATTTAAATACCACCTATACTCTAAAACTCCAAAATATGTCATCAGCTTGGATATTTTCCCGGAATTTTATACTTTTATATCAAGCTTAATTACCTCTCCACAAAGATGTTCTAGAGCCAATGCAGATCTCCAAATGTCCAGATATCAAAAGCTAATCTGTATTCACCTCTACATATCTTCCTTTGGCATTCTTTCCTATCTCAGTAAGTGGCAACTGTCTCCAGCTGTTCAGGTCAAGAGACTCACAGTCATCGTTGATCAACTTGTTTACTCAGACCATACACCCAACACTTTAGCAAGTTTTATTGACTCTTTTACCAACAAGGTGTTTACAGGGTCTTACTATTCTCATGAAATTTCTATATTCTATACTCTAGTTGTTTTTGTTGGTTTGGTTTGGTTTTGCTTTTAATGTATATTTTTGCATAAAGTCCTAAACTGGCTTTCCCATTTGGCTTATGCCCCCCCTGGAGTATAGCCTAAATAAAAGATCTCAAGGGCTTCTTATTATTAAACAAATAGTTAAGTAATTAAGGCATAATTCTCTTCTGCTGAAAGCATTCCAGTGGCTTTCTATTTTGTTCAGAGATGAAGCCATAGTGATTATAAGGACCTATCATGCTTCACAAGGTTTCTCTTCACTCCACCTCCAGTGGCCTTCTCTGAACTCCATCTCCTTTCCCCACACCTTGGTCATCTTGCTCTCCACAGACTGCCCCCCTTCTTTAAACCCTCAAGGCACATTTCATCTTTGTACTTACAATTTTCTCTTCGTAGCAGTTTCATATGAGTTGTTTTCTTATCCTTTAAGTCCTTGATCAAATATTACTTTTTAAACAAAGAGATTTCTGTCCACAAAATTCAAAATTACAACACTCCAACTCTGCTCCCATCCCCACCTAAACTATCTCACTTGTCTGCTTAATTTTGACCACAGTGTTTGTACAAAATAATTTATACATTACAATTATTTTTATGTAGTTAGCATGTAATCTCTATAAGAGAAGTGATGGCTGTCTCAATTTTCATCCCAGAACATAGAAAATTGCCTGGCTTACAGTAGATTTACATGAATTATTGAATGTATAAAGGATTCAGTGTGTTTCATTTGATTTGCCTATGAATCATAGTTGAAATGCACAATTAATAATGGGACATGGGACTCCATGAATTTTGACAAGGGTCAAGACTTGGGTATAATTGAGGAAATCATTAATAATTAATACCTCGGATTAAATGGAGAATATAAGAGGTAAATTATGTAATCAAGGACAGATCCCTGGAGTACCTCAGTTTAATTGATGGATTTTTAAGTATATGAACAAATAAAATTGAAAACAATTATTTAGAGAGTTAGTGTAACTACCTGCGAGGAGAAAATTTTAAACATATGTGATCAAATTCTGTTAAAAGATCAATAGGATAATGATTTGATTTGGCATTTGGGTAATGAAGTGAGGAATTTGCAGGGTCTCAGATGTGCTACAGATTGGCTATAACATTAGATTAACCTCACAATTGAAATAGGAAAAAAAATATAAAATTTATTGGAAATAAGGTGGCTGCTCCAAGCAGAAGCAGATGGAACCCATCTCAGCATCATCCCTGAGGTGCATGCAGTTGATAGCTACACTCTGCATGTTAGGGTCTTGCTAAATCTAGGAAGTTCAATTCTTTATACAATAATTCCCTTAATATTTGAGACTTTTTATCGGGTGGAGACTGATGAACAAACCTAGGAGAAAAGAATTTAATATAGAGAATTGGGTGGTTATAAAGTCATTTGAGAAGCAGGGAAAAGGGAAGGCACGAGATAGCCACCAATCTTCTGGCTTCAAGGTCATAATATACCTCAAGTGAGGTGCAAGGTCAAGTCTGCAACTGCTAATCAGAGGTCAGAAAGCCCTGCAGCCAAGCTGTCCTGCTTCTGATATCACAGCCACCAGCACCAGGAACTGTGTGATTAGACTGTGGAATAGGGAGTCCAGCTGCTTCCATCATCCACATCTGTAGGTCTCCTTGTCCACGGGCACCTCCTCAGAAGAGTAGGGATGTCACACACGCTCTTTCAGCATGTTAAACCACTAAGATGTGCAGCTCATCCTAAGTGCCTCCATGGTTCTAACAACCTTAGCAACAAGTGAACCTGGGAAATAAAGATTTTAGCCTTCCATTTCTTATGATAAAGGGGAGTAGCATAGATGATAGAAATGGATGTGGAGTATCATTAGAAAATATTTAAGATAAGGTTTCAAACACCATTCTAGAAAAATATTCACTTCAGTACTTTCACTTACAAAGGCTGACAAATATCAAACTGTTCCTATTGATCTAAGTTTAGCAAGACCACATCCTCACCTGTGGGGAAAGAGTTGAATCAGTGACTCTGAACCCTACCTTAGTTGCCAGCTTCCCAGCATTCTAGGAAACCAAAGTTCCAGAAGTAAAGATGTTGGGACAGAAATTAGGAACAATCTATTCAAGCAGTGTGACAGGGAAACAAAAGAAGAGTTTGTTGCCTGAGAATGGAGTAGAACAGAAGAAAGTTTGTCATTTGGGAGATTTTTATAGTTCATGGTAATAAGGCAGAGAAGAAAGAGAGACTGAAACTCCAAAAGAGAAGAAAAAGGGATGAGAAGAACTACCTGGTGATGCAGTGTTCTGCAGAAGAAAAAAAGTAAAAGTAACACCATTCAGAGATGGAGGATTTGGCCTTGGGAAAGAGGGGAGTGTACGTCCATTAATCCAAAAGTGATAGAATACAATTTGAGTGAACTTACTTGATGATTTCTGTTTTTCACTTTTGATATCAAGGTCTATTTATTCTCTGATAATTGAGGACACAGTTGAGGAAGAGAGTTTAAAGATCTAAAATACACACACAAATACACACACATGCATACACATCCACAAATCATCTTTTATATTGCTGTTGTATTCAACATTTTTGACTCTCACCTTATCCTGAATCCTGAGGAAATACTGTTTTGTAATCCGATGATTCATCTTCAATTTGAAATTTTTCAACTTAAAATATTTACTCATCCAAGATATCCTTTGCAGGTGCATTATATTCTTCAACTCTCATATCTTTGGGCATATGCTTTCAGAATTTTGCCTTATAGGGGCATCTTCACTTTGGGATGCTTTTTTTTGTTAGACAGGGGAACATAATATTTGATGTATTATTTTCACTTTATTTCCAAACATCTATGCATATATCTGCTCATTGCCCCCTTCCTTTTTCATAAAGTTTCTTGTACTTTTACTTTACTTATTAGTTCTTTTTTATTTAATTGTATTCTTTTATTTTATCAGAATTAAAGTCAGAGGAGCAACTCCTCTTATTGTTCCTTTACCTGTTACAAGATAAAGTAATTACCAAGGCAGACTTTTTATAAGTTTTCTCATTTATACTTTGATCAAACTATGACTTAGGCATATGTTTAAATATCAAAATGCTTATCAATGTTATTTAGACCCTGAGAGTCATTTTAAAGAAAGGGTAACTGAGAATAATATTTGTAAATGTCCTGTGATGTATATCCATCAACTCACCCTTACAACAGCAGCTTTAATGTTATTATTATTAACATTTTGCTTATAAGAAAACTGGTACCCAATAAGTTTAATTTGCCTAGAATCATACAGCAAGTCCAGAGACTGTTCCTATCTGACTCTTAGACCGTGACACCCAGTCTTTGCTATTGTACACAGCAAATATTTCTAAGCTGAACCTCAGTATTGTATCTTTTGCCTACCATTTGACTAAAATATTGATAGATGCCAATTAATACAAAATAAAGTGATAGTAAGAGGATGGTTACCAGAGAAGGATAGTTACCAGAGTTACCAGAGAAGGATATGATGACTAATATTTACTAAGTGCTTAGTATATTTCAAGTTCTGTTTTATGTGTTCTTCATTATTTAATACTCATAGCATCCTAGCAGTGGATATTATTCTAATTTCCATTTTAGGGAGAAAAATACTGATGATTGAAAAGATTAAGAGACTTGTCCAAGGCTGAAGTTGACAAAAGTAGCAAGACCAGACTTTGGATCCATAGATTCTGATTATATATATCCAGGCTCTTCATTGAACCCTATATTGGTACCAGTCGAGGTGAAAAGGAAGAGTAAATAAATACATGTTTGCATCATTGTCCTATTTATTCATTCAGGGATAGGTGGCATTCATTAATTATTAAGATGGAAGGTGCTACAAAGTAATTTAGAAAAATATGCTAACAATGATGGGAGCACTGCATATGGAATTCACATCAACAAGCCCTATTTGAAACACTGGACTGCGTTTGATTATCTTTTACAATATGCTTGCATACACCCAGTGAGGTTAAATATTTCAGGATCTTGAAAGCCAGACTGAAAAGTCTAAGTTTGCTGTTGTAAAGAGGAGGAAGCTCCTGAATATCTTCTTCAGGGAAGTGACGTGATCAGAATGGTACTTTAGAAAAATTGATTTTGCATTACCTGCCATATGGGTTGAAATTTGGTGGGCTGTCCATAGAAAAGGAAGCTGAGAGCCAATAATGGCATTGCAGGTAGAAGCAGATAGGGCCTGGGCTTGGGAGTTAACAGTAGAAACAGGAAGGAAAAGATGGATATAAGAATTATAATGCAGGAAAGATGAAAATAACTTTGTGACTAATTTTGATGTATATCAGAGGTAGAATCAAGGATGAATGTGATTACAAAACAATTGAGAAAGTGGAGAGAAGAATTAGAGATGCTGGTTCTACATCAGGCACTATTCACTTGGACATACTCTGTACCTTTGTGTACTGTTTTTAATTACTGAAATATTTAATACATCATGTATTTCCTGAGGACTGAGTATAGTCTATCAGTATTTTCAATGATACATGTATGTATATATGTATGTATGCATGCATGTATAAATTGTGTATATCAAATATTTTGTCCCTTTCTACAAGAAATTCATAATTTAGTAGTCAGTGGGTGGTTGGACATGTAAAATCAGAATGGAAACAAATATTTAGGAAGATTTTAGAGCTGCAAATCATAAGCACACTTTGCTTTTTAGTCAGGTAACAGAAAGAAGAGGCCAATAAAAAATAAATGTAAATGAAAAACCAAGGTAAGAGTCAACAGGTCTGAAAATAGACTATATGGCTAGAAAAAGATGCTCACTGGCTTATATTTTGGTGATGGTACTTTTGTGCTATGAATAAAAACCTGGTTGGTGTACAATATCAGGGTGTACAGCTTAGCAAATGGTGTATACTTCTGCCCTGAGGGTAAGAACCCAGAACCATGTACATGCCATATGGTCAAAAGTAAAAGCCCAGAAGAATCACATTTCTTTCTTCTTCCCTAGTACTTAAAACCTTTCCTTTTGAAGTGTATCCTCAAGCTAAAGGTTATCATTGCTGTGATGTCCAACCTAGACCTAGTTGACATTAGAGAGTCACTCAGCATGAGGTGAGGAATTGGTAGTGTTATTCAGAACAATCAATGTGTGTGTGTTTTTTCCTCCTCTTCAAACTTTAGATCAAACCTACAGATGAAAAGAACCTATAGTTATAACTCAGGGATTAAAGAAACTTTTAAAACTATGATCATGTTTATGACAACTTTAATAAATTATTAAGATAATTTAAAATGTTTACTTCCAGATAAGATTTTAATAGCAATAGGACTTTGGGATGCATCAGTATTCTGCACATTTATTTCTGAACCTTAGAGTTACAGCATAATGCACTTCATAGGATCTCCAAATAATTTACAGTTACTAATTAGAGCTGAACTGTACACTGTTGCATTTCTTTACAATATTAATATCTAAAAGGCCATAAACCTGCCTTCTTGGCTCTTGCCCAGTACCATTTATAAGGCGTATTTTTATTTGACCTACAGTGCTCTCTTTTAACTTTAGCAAATAAGGCACATTTGACTTTTGACAGCCATTAGAGATTTTTATATGAATGTTTGGTTATATCAGAATAAAAATTTATGATTACTGCATTATTTTCAATCAAGTGTTTTTTTTCTTTTTGTAGAGCTAATTCCAGAGATGGAACTATATATTTTATTTACATATTTATATAACACATGCATATAATTTACATAAACTAAGTGTAAATTTCCAATCTTTATGATTTTCTTCAAATGTGATATTGAAAAAAGAGAGAGAGAGATTGAGAGACAGAAAGGACCGAGAGAAATTCCTTTAATGTTTAACATGCCTCTAATTACTCATGTTTCCAGAGCAAAGGTTTCATCGATTTCCTCATCAAGACTTTTTTCCCTCTTATTTTCTCCTGTTGCCTGTTTGACCTTTCAGATAATTCTTTATAAAGCTTTGCGTACTAGAAAATAAAATGAAATTTCACCCAGGATATCTTCTTGAGTTTGAAATAATGTGAGTAATGGATTAATACAAAAACACATAGAAGAAGAATTTTGTAGCTGTCTCCTTTAAATACAGGGATTAAACTTAAATATCTAATTTATTTTAATTAACTGATACTTAAATAAAATTTTAAAAGATAGTTTACAGTTTTATTTAGTTCATAATGACAATTTATCTAAACTTAACACTTGCCACCAAGTTATTAATATAATTTTAATAAACAAAATGGAAATAAATCTCACATTTTCACAAAAGATAATTCTTTATGCTAATGATTCAGTAAAATCTATTCTTATGTTTTAATTGTGCCTGCATTTTCTCTCTCACACACACAAACACACACACACACACACTCACACATGCACACTCATGAGATTGTTTCCTTGAATGGAAATAAAATGCTTATATTGTATAGTAAAGGCAGAAGTAAAATTATTCTCTCAATAAATGAAATTTGATATTGAATATTTTACTCTTTATTTTCTATAGTAATAAAGATTGACTAATGTATACCTTCTTGCAATTTGAAGAGATCATTCAGTGGTTTATGCAAGCTTTGCGATTCAAATATATTAAGTGATATAGGCAGCAATTTTCTTTTATTCCTAGTGCTCAGAGCATCATAAGTCTTAATAATGGCCATCCACATTACCTGGGTTATATTTCCTTTGTTTTTATTCCTTTGTAGATGTGCCATCCAATCCCTATGGAGTGAAGATTATAGAGCTGTCACAGACCACAGCCAAGGTTTCTTTCAGCAAGCCGGACTCCCATGGAGGTGTGCCTATTAATCACTATCAAGTGGATGTTAAAGAAGTGGCATCAGAAACCTGGAAAATAGTACGCTCCCATGGAGTTCAAAGTGAGTCAATGATTTCAAAGTGTGTTGGTTAATTCAAGCTGATCTCCAACATACCTGTGTGATTAGCTTTTTAGTTTCCTTCAACATGCTATTTTTCTTTCTTTTCATGAGATAGGATTGGAAAGACGTTCCCACTGTCTTATTCTTCTTAAGAATACTTTAATAAAGAGTAGAAAAGTTTCCATCTTTAGTAAAGATTAAAGAGTTTTGGGAATTCCCTGGCAGTCCAGTGGTTTGGACTTGGCACTTTCACTGCCATGAGCCTGGGTTCACTCCCTGGTCAGGGAACTGAGATCCTGTAAGCCTTTTGGCTCGGCCAAAAATAAAATTAAAAAAAAAAAAAAAAGTTTAGCAAAATCACCAAAGTTTAATTCCAGGGGAAAAGTTAGTATTTAAAATTTGGGTGTTTGAAAACAAATTGCTGACATGTTACATTTGATGGCTGAATATTATCAAGTGTGTGTTTTCTATTTATTAATAATATTTCTTTCATAAGTAGGTGTGAAAGTCATACTGTAAAATGTATGTCTTGTATATATACTCATAAAGCCATCTATAAAAATTGACCTTGCATACAAAAATCTCCTTCAAAATTATGTTTTGAAAACTCAAATTTTTACTGTGTGTCATAAGATTTTGAATAATAGAATTAGCTAGCTATGAGAAGTTAGAACACTTTGCAACAGTTCTTTTCACTTACGTAGAATTTCATCATGTGAATATGTGATTATTTTCTCCATTATTAGAAGAAACTAAATTAGGGAATAATACTAAATTACCAGAGTTGGACTCTGTTAATTGCACACACACTTATGAGCTTGTTTCCTTGAATGGAAATAAAATGCTTATATTGTACAGTAAAGGCAATACGTGGTCCAAAACGACAGTATAAAATAGTGAGGAAAGTACTGCTGCAGAGTGTTCCTCCTTTGCTGGCTCTGCCTTGACCCTAACATGTAGTGTGAAGGTTCTATAAAAGGCATGAGCCCTCCTGGGAAGAATTGTCCTAGTGGACAATGGAGACAGAACAGATAAAATCATTTGAGGCTCACCTGTGTTGGCACCTGTTTGTTCAGTTTTGACTAAGAGTAACTATAGGTTTTTGATAGAAGTGTTGGGAATTTTGTCAATCAATCATGAATCATTTACACATTCTTCAAATAATGCCCTCAAACAGGTCAGCTCTTACCACTGCTTTTAATGATGAGAAATTCTGGATAGTTAATGTTCTTTGTATACATGCTATGTGGTTCAGGAGAGAAGATGCATAAAGGTCATGCCCAAAAAGAATGAATGAGTGAGTTCAAGGACGCTAGTAAAAGAAATGATTATCCTAGATGTAGGAGTCATATTTTTTTTAAGAAAGAGAAAACAAGAGAGGGTGAAAGGTGAGAGACAGAAAGAGAAGATATTTCTGACAGTAGAGAATATTTATAGTGAGCACTCCATCACAGACATGAAGAAACGGAATGTGAGGTCTGAACACGATAGAAATTACACTCGGCAGAATAGTACTGCCACACCCTGCCCCTCAACCCTGGGTTAGAGGGAGGAGGTGAGTAGATTTTCCCAAGACTTCTTACAAAGTTGCAACACCATGGAGAATTTATCATGGCTTTGGACTGGCCAAGTTTTTCAAGTTCAAAAACCTGATTTTGTACCCCATGTATACATCGCTCAGAAGCAAATTTCCATGCTTATAACAGTGGTATATAATAGCAAAGAACATTTGGTGATTTACTGTGAGAAATCACTATCCCAGAAATGAGGCATTCAGAGTCTATACAATGAGTATGTGTGTATATTACATAGGAAAGAAAATGTGTCCGAAGCGTGTTTGGTGAGTCTCTAATGTCAGAAGCAAAGTTACATGAATATGGCATTTAATGGTTTCAGACTAGGACAGCCTAAAGCTTGCCAATAAGTCCAAAATACTTTAAGTCCCATGGCTGGAGCTTTCTCCCCTTCACATAAGGGAAATATCTGCACTGATACATTTTTTTTCTTTTTTGCGGCTTACTCTTCTTTCAAAGATATGTTAATAAGTTCCTTGAATCAGGTTACAATCATGTAACCAAACTACTGCATGATCTCAACTCAGTGTAGTACAAACACGATTTTTTAATCCAATTACTCATTTCATCATTTTTTGGGAAATCTCCTTTTCAGCAGAAGCAGGCCCATGCATTTCCACACAACTTCCTGTTGCTGGACTGGTGTCATTTTTTCTTCTTGAGATTAAGTGCACTTTAGTAATCTGATTTATTTAATGTTGAATTTACACTGTATATCTCAAATGAGAAGGTGATCTCATTTCATGTATAAAAACTCAAATCTTTAAGTGTTTCATCTTGTAGCCCTAGTATTTGGTTAACAGGCAGGAATGTAAATATGTAACTAAGAGAAAAACATAAATGCAAAGGTTAGCCAGGGACAAGCTGGACAATCCCACTGGAACCAATCCTAACAATCTAGAAAATGTGTGTCTGGCATTTGCTCTTCCTTTAGCTAAGAGATGTACCATTTTTGTAAAGATATAGTAAAGATATAGAATAACATAAAGAGATATAGTAAAGATCAGAATAGCAAATGCTTTATGCTGATAGAAATATGGAATGCATAATCATAGTCATGTTTTCTGTAAAATTTAAATCAATAATTTGAATGTTAGAATATATAACATAGTTTAGATTTAAACTTTCTACCTTAAGCACACATATTTTCATTGAGTCACTACGGTTTCCTTTAAAAGTGATGCTTCAACCTTGCTCACATTTTTCCAACCAGACAGGCTTACGTCCTTTTAACAATGCCTAGAATTACCCTTTTACCCTGGCCAACCTACAATGTGCTCTCACAATCAGTTCTTCTTGGAAGTGCTTTCACACTAAAATTCTCTCTTCCCCCAGAATGAGTCTCCAGCAAGCAACAATATATTTCTTACATTATATTGTATTTATATTTTAATATATTACATTATATCATATTCTACTTCTTATACTACAAATCTCTGATTTATCTTTTCTCCTAGCTTATAAATTCCATGAGTGGAACTAGTATGCCCATTCATTTCAGTATTTCAAGTGCCAAAATATACAAGAGTAGAGGGTAGAGGGAATGATGAAATTTGGTAGAGGTGGGAGAAGGGAAAGGGTTATTTTATAGCACCTTATTATTGAGTCTCTGTAAGGTGAATCTGTTATATATCCCCCTTTCAATACATTTGTGTCTACAGAAGCAGCAAGGTGTTTATTAGAGATAGACATCTTTGAAAGAAGAGGGGAGAAAAAAAGCGGGGAAAATGGAATCATTGAACTGCAACGCAGGCTCCACAAAACCTCAATCAACTGGATGAGGATCTCTCAAGGCAACATTGTCCATCTTGGATGGACCACTTCACTTATAATAAATGGTTATTGAGCAACGTGACCTTAAGATGTAGTGGGTCAGTAGGCAGGTCTTGATGGGCAGCTCCAGTTACATGGCCATGTGGTCTGATTGTGATCCCTTAGCCGGTCATTTCTTCTTGCTCAATTACATACCAGGAATTTTTAAAAATGGTATATAATTCTGCACAGAATATGGTATTACCTTGCTCATGAAACCTGGAGACTTCATTGTGATTCTCCCCTGGGAATGACCACAAATGCCACAGAATATTTCTTCCCATCCCTAATACATCAAACAACATTAGGTTCACTGCATCAGTCATATGGCCCAAGTGGCAGGGCAACTTGAACCACTGCTTGGACCTGTTGCAGTGCCCTTTTCTGCTGCGGTCCCAGTTCAATGCTGGCATGGCAGCCTTGTGCACCATTTAGTGCCTAAGCTCCGTTTTCCTCTGTACATCTCAAAAGCCTAATGCATCAAACTCACTGATGAATACCCTATCAAATCTCCTGCCTCATCAGAGACCTCTACTTTTGGTATCAACTTTCCATATTTTATTATCCAGTAGCAGACACAGAGATCTAGTTTGGACTGCAGGGTATCTTGTAAAAGAAATTAGGGCTTTGATCAGGCAGGAGGGAAGTTGGACTGTACTGGAGGCATGATAATGCCTCAGCCCACCCATCAAGGAAGTCTGGAATGAGGAGTATTACATTCTGTATAATGTCCACCTTAGGCTAAAATGGCCAGTCCTTTATACCCTTGCTTCTTTCTTTACCCAGATGCAAGCTTCTCTGGGAACAGTACAACTGTGTTAGAGACAGCTTTTTGCACCTGAGATAGACCCTAACCGTCTGCAGCCTGAATTATCCCCAGCTAGGCAGCAAATGGGAATCTTAGCTGACATCTCCATATTTCCTATAATATCCTCTTTATTATGTATCTATTTTAAATAAAATCCCAAAAGCTGATCTAATTTCATAGATCAAAATCTTGTTGAAGTTTGAATTGTGAGGTATAATAAATTCTGCAGTGCATGTATCTATATATAGTTATGAATATGTGTAGACACAAAACTAAGAATTTATGATCTTCATTTATTTAGCACTATTTCTAATTTTTTTCTATTGAAAAATATTTCTGTCAAATAAATCATCAGAACATTTAAATATGGTTCCTTTGCCCTCAAAATGTTTTCTAGGATATTTCCAAGTCATCTATTAGCTGACTTGAGAAACAAAATTGGTTTATATTAATAAGCGAGCAAATTCTCATTTAGTACATGAAGATTTGTCAATGATGTTTTGAGTGAAATTACTCTGAAAATATATTAATTCCACCTCACACTGTATATAGATAGTCTTCTAAAATGATCATGTTGTTCCTCCTTGCTGAGGCAAAATATCAGTGATCAGGCAATTAATGTAACATTAAAGATAGCTAACATTTCTGTCTTAGTTTAGGCTGCTGTAACAAAATGTCTTAGATCAGGTGGATTAAACAACAGATACTTATTTCCCACAGTTCTGGAGACTGGGAAGTCCAAGATCAAGGTGCCATATGGTTTGATTCCTAGGAGGACCCTCTCTCTGGCCTGCAGGTGGCCGCCTTCTCACCATGTCCAGACAGAGAAGAGAGAGGGAGACAGAGAAAGAGAGAGAAAGTGTGCAGCGTGCTCAGGTTTCTAGTCCTCTTGTTATAAGAACACTAATTTCTCCACCCTCATAACCTCATCTAAACCTAATTACCTCCCAAAGGCCCCACCTCCAAAAGGATCACATTAGGGCTTCAACATATAAATTTGGGGGGGGGAAGGAATACAATTCAGTCCCAAATATTCACTCTTTTGCAATCATTGTGGTGAGAACTGAAAATAAAGTCAATAGTCAACAAACTGAAGAATTTGGTAGTATCAATATATTCTGTTTTACAGAGAATAAAGCTAAGGGCAATCCATATAAAGGAGAAAACTGAGACTATAACGTGTAGTGTCTTATCCCTAACGTCATATGGATGAATAATACTGAAACTAAAATTCAAACCCAGATAGGAAATCTGGTTCCAAAGCCTACACTATTAACTATTATGGACTTTGTATCTTTCATTCAGTTAAGAGTTGAGAAAGTGGAACACAAATTACTGCCTTGTAGAATATGAGTTATATGTGTGTGTGTGTGTGTGTGTGTGTGTGTGTGTGTGTGTGTGTGTGATTGTTGCGATGTGTTTTCGATAGCTAATGGGAGGTAGTTTTATAGATAATTTAAGGGGTAATTTGCCTGACAGAGTTAAATATGAATTAGAAAGGTGAAATATCACTGTTATTTGAAAGTTTATTATTAGAAAAGAATAAAGCTGAAGGGAAGGGAAGGGAGGAAAAACAAGGCAGACATTTTAAGCACGTTTGTTCATTCCACCCCATATATGGATGGTTGACTAGACTACAGCATGACAGTAAAGTCCAGAAAATATATGATAAATATTGTGTGTGCGTGAGTTGTGAGACTATATGATGTAGTAATTGATGATTTCAAAAGGATATCAATTGAGACAAAAATAATTACATAGTAGCTTATTTCCTTTGTGCTTCAATGCATTACAGACATAAGAATCAGGGTAATTTACTAAAAACATTATTATAAGGGAGCTAGAGAATGTGGCCCAAGTACACCCTCTCTGGTGTAGCTTGATTTAAGGGTGAAAGTTATATGAACTGAAGCAGAGAACAGGCTTCAGAGATAGTGAGAATCTCAAAAATTGTATTCAACTTTGTAATTGTCCATATATACATATTCTGGAGGGGAGATCCATAGTTTTCATTCATTCTCAAAAGATGTATATTAAAAATGTTCTTATTTCAACTTTGTTTTCAAATTACAGTTCAGCTGAGTATACAATCAAACTTGATAGTTACTTTCCTTTTGTAATCTAAGGAGAATATTTTATTCTTTTCCGGCTTCCGTTGTTACTGTTTTGAAGTCTGCTGTTAGTTGTCATTTTTTTAATAAATAGTACGTCTTAATGTGGATTTCTGTATTTGTTCTGCTTGGGGTTCAGTTTGATTTCTGAATCTGAAAATCCCTATCTTTCATTAGCTGTGGAAAATATTATATCATTACCTTCTTGAATATTCTCTTCTCCCATTCTCTCTATTCCTTTATTCTGAAAATCGAAGTAACATGCTAAACTTGTTATTTGAAAGCTTAGAATACCATATCTCCTTACATATATTTTATTATGTTTCATTCTTTTATTATGCTATTCAGCTCTGTCTACTAGCTCACTCATTCTTTGTTCACTTATGTTTAATCTGCCATTCAACCTCTTATTAAGTTTTTAATTCAATGATTACATTTTAATTTACATAATTTCTATTAGTTCATTGGCTTGTTTCAGCAGACTCTCACTCAGAGTGGCTTATTTACTAGTATATTTTATGGCTTTAGGTTGTGATCTCTTATTTTGCTTATCTTCTTTACTGGGAATCCTGCAAGGCCTTAGGTTTGGGTGTATTCTTCCACAGAAGATATCTGTTTGCCTCTGGAAATTACCCTGGAGCATTACAAAGCTGGAAGCACCAGAGCACCCTAAATTAATTTCTTGATTTGATGTATTCTATGAGAGTACTATGAGAGCAGGTTTATAGTTACCGATTGTCAAACAAATATTTATCTACCCACCTCACCCTGCCCAATCAAACTAGGATTTGGTTCAAGGCCAAGCCAGACAAATTGTAGTTGCCAGTAGTCTTTGTGTGTGTGTGTGTGTGTGTGTGTGTGTGTGTGTTTTCTAGCTCACACTTTGAGTTTCATCCAAGAACTCAGGCGTTCCTGGCTCCATGCAGGAGTCCCATCCTCAAATCTCTCTCATATCTTCTTTCCCCAGTGATGATATTCAAAATCAGTCTGTGTGAAAGCTCTCAGTTATCTGAATACCAGTGATGTTTTCAACAGGACTGCAGAATTGATAGAAATGCAGTTCCATGGCTACTCCTCTAGTTTCATATCTCCCCGTCCACTTCAATTTTGATAGTTTAGAGTTTGCCTTTCTTTTCTGTGAGATAATATGTACATTTACACAGACTTTTGAAAATGATATGTATAATCTGTAATTGTACTTAGAAAACTTGTTTCTCTGGCTGTGTAAGTAACCCTATGCTGAAACTCTGAAGATAAATTTTAAGGCACTCATATATTTTTAAATAGTGAAAAAAATGCTAATTTTGTGTATTCATTTTATAGTTTGTGCTAATCATTCACCTTAAACTTTAAGAGCTTTTTAAAACATAATTATACTCATTGCCTTTTAGGCATTTGTTAAAAGATAGATTTAGGTTTATCTATGAAAAGACACGTGCATATGGTCATGAACGTTTCAGCTACTACATTTTTTTTGCCCTCAGAGTGGCTTTATGTTTTTCTAATTTACGTTAGTTTAGTGGATGTTTAGTTACGTTTCCTTGTTCATAAATATCTGTAATTCATTATATACTGTTCATGTATCTGCTTCTAATTGCTGATATCGTGACATAGAAATAAATATCAGTTCTCACTTGATTGTAATGTCATTCAGAGGGAAAATTTTAGCATCATAATTTTCCTGTTAGTAGATTCTGATTCTAAATGACTCACTAATTAATTTCCTATGAATTACACTTGCTCACTCTGTACCTGGTCCTAGGCTTAGGGGTCAGTTTAAGCCTAGACCTATTACTATATTCTCCAAGATTTAGCTGAAGCCTTGCCGACCATCCCAATCACTGATGTGACACAAAACTAATTTTCAAAGCATAGATAATTGTGAATAAATCAAAAACTTAATCTATTCAAATATAGAATGTGAGTCATTCTGACATTTAATTTTGAGTGAAAATCATGTTTTACAGGTGTAGCACTGTTTGGCTGGGAGGGCTACATGACATTCATTACCATATCATTTAACATTTTGTAAGTGTGTTCTATACACCTCATTGGGCACAAATGAAGAGAAAATCATAATCTTGCAAAACAGCTACTCATTTTTCAGTCTTCACACTCAAAATGAAAAATTAATATTTTAAAATATCAAGTTCTTTTTAACGGAACATAAAACAGTTCTCTCAAATAGCATAATCTCTTTCTTTTGATTTGTGAAATGGTTAGCCAGCTAGAATCACACATAGAAGTCCTTCCATGTCTAGCAAAATTATTACATGCTCTGCTTTATTTGGGTCTAAGCTTATAGTAGAATTTCCCTTTGTTCCTGAAAATAAGGGAGATAACCTTTATTTGAAAATAAGAGCATTATCTAAATAAAATTCCATTGAAACTTTTATTTTTCCAAATTCTTGCCATTTTCACTAATAAAGGGATGTAGTTATTGATTACAATTTGGAAATAAATACACAGTTGGATTTTTTAGTCCTGTCATTGTGTAGTTCCACTGAACCTTCAATGTGGCTTTGCAGGATGCAATTTCAGTGTGTATATTTAAATTTTAGATGTAATTTTAACATTATAGTATTTAGTTTGTAAACACTATAGTTAAAATTATGAGCATGCGGGCTTCCCTGGTGACGCAGTGGTTGAGAGTCCGCCTGCCGATGCAGGGGACGCGGGTTCATGCCCCGGTCCGGGAAGATCCCACATGCTGCAGAGCGGCTGGGCCCGTGAGCCATGGCTGCTGAGCCTGTGTGTCCGGAGCCTGTGCTCCGCAACAGGAGAGGCCACAACAGAGAGAGGCCCGTGTACCGCAAAAAAATAAATAAATAAAAATAAAATAAAATATAGAGTAAAAATAATGAGAATGAGTATCAAACTTTAACTAGAGTAAGCCCACACAAATATTTCTTCACATGCCTTTTGCCATATTATGATGTTATCTAAGTTGTGACTTTCCTAAATTTATGGGGAGTTTTCTATGTTGTGTTATGGTGCCACTAAAAATAAAGAAATAATCGATATGTCTTTATGTTACTTAAAAACTTCCTTTTTAATTTTTTTTGGAAATGCACCTCAGAAGATATCACTGCATATAACATGATGATACTTTTAGGTCTTTTCTGTCTCCCCTCCTTTCAAACCACACACACAGAGTGGTTTAACTATAAAAAATGAATTTTCTTTTTTTCTTTTTCTCTTATCTTTGTGTTTTTTCTTTTATGTGTGTTCTCAAAACATATATTGCTATACATTTTCTTTTGTGATTTATTAGCAGATATCTTTCATAAACAATGATTAAAGAATTCATGTGATCCAATGACATGAATCTGTGATAGCTATTTCATGTAATATATCATTTCTCAACAAACTTCTTTGCCTACCACTTGTGATGAAATGGGTCTAAAAGGGTGTTCTGGTTTGCTTGCTTGTTTTCTGTTTTTTGTGGGTTTTTAAAAATAATCTTGTAGTTTCCCAATAGCTAAAAGATATTTTAACATCATTTCAAATTACACTTTAAGATTTTTATTCCAATGTTTCTTTGAATCCATGTTACTTATAGTCGCCTGAGTGAAACTGGATTTCCCTCCACACGTCATACTATTCAGTTTCACAATTTTAGAAATAATTTAAAATAATCATTATTTAGTGTCAGCTCTAAGCTGCTACAGATTTTTAAAACTTAATAAGCTCTAATGCTTTTTTAAGATTCTTTACAATAAATATTTTTATGATTATACTATTTCCAACATAAATATGCCTAAATAAAATTGGCTATCATTTCTAAATGGCTATATTTCACATGGTGAAAGGCAAAAGAAAAATTGACTGCAAAAATCATCTATGTTAAATACAAGTGCAATAAACTCTTATGAATTGCAAAAAAAGGAAGAAAAATGTAATCCACAGTCATTTCACATTTTAAGTTAAAGGAAATCTGTTAGAATTTGCATGTAGGGGAAAGAGGTCTATATGTTAAAATTCAAAACAAGAATGTCTTGGACTGTTTCCAGTGCGCCCATAAAAAGAACCCGAACTAAATTACAAACATATATAATTGAAATCTTAATGAATTTAAATTATGTAGAAAAAAGTATAGAGGGAACTAAACTAAGGGGAAAATTGTGTGAAATAGCAGTATTAAGTAAAATTACTTGTCTGCTGGAAACTTCCTTGCATATGTCAAGATGAAGACACAAATTCATACAAAATTCTGTACTCAGCCTTGTCTCTGCTGTAATGACAGAGCTTTTATACAAATAATTTAAAAAAAATTTTTTAGTAAAATAAATGAGCTTTTCTGTGTGGTTATAATTTTATGAATCACAGATATAAAGGTTATGAAGAAATGAACTTAATTTATATAGGGAAGATGTTTGTGAGGAGTGAGAAAAGAAACATGAATATTTCATGAGTGCCTTATAGGAATTTAATCCACAGGTGGATGAAAGTATTCATAGATCCTAGACACTTTAAAACATTAGAACCCATTTCACTGCTGAAAAATACACTCTTCTGGACACTTTAGTGTTTAGTGTAAATAAGATCTTTGCTAGAATATAGCTTACAAATTCTTCTTAATTTCAGTGAGAAATCCCTATGGGCTAACCATCATGATTATTTGTATAGTGAATTTAAATGATAGGGATCTTTAGAAGACATATTTAAATTTTGTTCCCCTAAAATTTTTGAAATCATGTCCAACAATATTTAACTATATTAAAAATTATTTTATTTTATATTATTAAAATTTTTATTATGAACACTATTTTCTCTATTATTGTATTTAAATATACTCAGAGTTTAAAGAGGGTATAGAGCTTTTCCTTTATAGACTAAATGGCTCAAGATTCTTTGATTGGAAATGTTCTAATGCCTTCTTCAGTAGTACCATCTTCCAAGGGGAGGATGAACACCGTGGACTGGATTGATCAGAAGTGGTTTCAGAGACTGGTACCACTCTGGTTCTCAGCTCTTTAGTATCATGGAGATAATGCTCTTACTTTTTCCTACTGTTTCCACCTCATGTGCTCCTTTTTCTACATATTAAGGTCTGGTAAACATTTTAAACTACTAATGTACTGCTTTGATTTTTGCTCCTGTCCTTTTTTAAAAATCACTATTGTATACAGCAGTGATATTTAAAATAGGATTCTCATATTCCAAGAAACATAAAAGATCAGCCATTAATATGCATAAAGGTAAGCTGAAAAATAATTCTCTTTCTCCAATTGAATGATATAAATTATGATTCAAATAATCACATTTAATAAATGAGTGGCAATACTAAGTATACATATATGTATATGCAAATATGTATTATGTGTTCGTGTGTATGTGTGTGCTTCATGTGTCTTTGCTTCTTTATCTCAAAATGTTCCCTTAAAAAAACACTTGGCACATCAAAACCAGTCCACTCATTGTGCCAAATGTGCATTCTACTTTCTTATGGCCATGCTTGAGTTTCTGTTACTCCTTCTACTCTTTTTTATCCATCCTTCAAGGCCCAATATAAATTTGAGCTTCTTTGTAACAATTTATTTGATTATCTTTTAGTAGAAATATTTTACATTCTTTTGCAACTCTTTAGTAAATATTGCTTATATCAGTCTTTTCCAGTGATCACCTCATAATATAAGTATTAAGATATGAGTCGTATCTCTCCATCTTGACTGCACATCTGAGAACCTGTGTACCATATTGTATAGACCTTTGAATATTCTGTATCACCTAAGATGAATTAATGTACCACTTAATTACAAACTTTGCTTATACTAAAATAAAATTATGTTATTAACTGTTTCCAAACATCTGTGAATTATCACCATAACCAAGCTAAATTAAATAAAACCACCTAAGCAAGTTGGTTGTTTTCTTCTTTCTTTGGAGTCTCCAGAGATTCCACAAGCTTTTCTGGGAATTAATGTTATGTAATTATAACCTAATTATCTGTCTTATAAAACCTAATTCTGTTTATATTAATAAACCTTCATGCCATCTACTAAAATTTTTAAAATACATATTGTAGCATTTTTAAGTTTAGACTTAAGTAGACTATTGAGAAAATAGAGATAATTATCTTCCTCTAAAAAGCAGTCATAATTATTCCTAATTTTCTGCCCACTCTTCATACCAAAAGGCATTATCCAAACACTTATGACATGTGCTGCTGCAACTGGCTCACCTAACATTAAAGAAGAAAGGAGATCTCCTTAGGTAAAAGATCATGCTTGTGCAATTGGACATGTCAATGGACAGCGTATTTTTCACAAGACAGAAAAATGAATGTATTCCATAAAGCTGCCTCAATCTGGAGTATTTTGCCAGAGATCTTAATTTCCACAGCTGGTTCCTGTTGTGACACAGGAACACATAGAAAGAACTTTTCTTGCCTAATTGCTCTAGCTAGAACTCCCAGAACTGTGTTAAACAGACATGGTGAAAGCAGGCATCCTTGCCTTATGCCTCCTGATCTTAGAGGAAATATTTCAATCTTTTATCATTGAGGATGATTCACTGTAGGTTTTTAACATATGGCTTTTATTATGTTGAGGTAGTTTCTTTCCATTCCTAGTTTTTGAGTATTTTTATCATGAGAGAGTGTTGAATTTTGTCAAATGATTTTTCTACATCAATTGAGATGATCATGGTGGGTTTTTTTTTCCTTCATCCTATAATTATGGTGTACTACATTGATTAATTTTTGTGTGTTGAAACATGCTTGCATTCCAGGAATGAATTCTGCTGGGTCATTTTATATATTCCTTTTAATATGCTGCTGAATTTGATTTGTTAGTATTTTGTTGAGGATTTTTGCATCAATGTTCATAAAGAATAGTGGTTTGTAGTTTTATTTTGATAGTATCTGTCTGATTTTCTGTTTTGTGGTGTTTTTTTTTTTTTTGGCCATGCCATGCCACATGTGGGATCTGTTCCCCAAACCAGGGATTGAACCCTTGCCCCATGCAGTGGAAACATGGAGTCTCAACCACTGGACCACCAGGGAAGTCCCAATATCTGTCTGGTTTTGATATTAGATTAACGCTGGCCTCATAGAATTAGTTATGAAGTGTTTCCTGCTCTTTTTAAAGAAAATTTACCAAAAAATTGGTATTAGTCCTTCTTTAAATATAAATTTATCAGTGAAGCCATTGAGTTCATGGCTTTTCCTTTGCCATGAAATATTTTGTATTTCGGACTCAATTTTCTTACTAGCTATAAGTATTTTCATTCTATTACTTCATGATTTAGCCTTGGTAGATTTTGTGTTTCTAGGAATTTGTCCATTTCATCTAGGTTATCCAAGTGGTTGACATACAGTTGTTCATAGTACTCTCTTATAATCTGTTTTATTTCTGTAGAATCAGTAGTAATGTCTCCACTTTCATTTTTAATCTTATTTTTCAACTATTTTTAGCCATAGTCTATGTAGCTAAAGGTTTTTAAACTTTGTTGATCTTTTTTTTTTTTTTGTGGTATGCGGGCCTCTCACTGCTGGGGCCCCTCCCATGGCGGAGCACAGGCTCTGGACGCGCAGGCTCAGTGGCCATGGCCCACGGGCCGAGCCGCTCCGCGGCATGTGGGACCCTCCTGGACTGGGGCACAAACCTGTGTGCCCTGCATTGGCAGGCGGACTCTCAACCACTGCGCCACCAGGGAATCCCTGTTGATCTTTTTGAAGAACCAATTTTGATATCATTAATTTTCTCTGTTGTTTTTCTATTCGCTGTTTCATTTATCTCTCTTCTAATCTTTATTATTTCCTTAATTCTGCTAGCTTTGAGTTTAGTCAGTTCTTTTTCTTATTCCTTTTGTTGTAAAGCTAGGTTGTTGATTTGACATCTTCCCTGTTTTTTTTTTAATGTAAGCATTTAGAGCTATAAATTTCCCCCTTAGCTCTGCTTTCCCTATGTTTTTGGTATATGTTGTTTTTATTTACATTCATCTCTAAGTATTTTCTAGCTGCCCTTATGATTTCTTTTTTAACTCCTTGGTTTTCAGAATGTGATGTTTAATTTCCACTATTTTGTGAATTTTTGAGGTTTTCTCTGTTACCAATTTCTAACATCATCTTGTTATGGTCATAGAAGGTACTTTGCATGCTGTTTGTCTTTTTAAATTTCTTAAGTCTTAATTTGTGGCCTGACATATGGTCTATCTTGAAACATGCCTCATTGCACTTGAAAATGTTTTGCTGTTGTTTTGAGGTAGTGTTCTGTATATGTCTGTTAGATCTAGTTGGTTTATTTTGTTGTTTAAGTCCTCTATTTCCTTACTTATCATCTGTTTGATTATTCCATTATTGAGTAGTGTATTGAAGTCTCCAACTCTTATTTTAAAACTATGGTTCCCTTCATTTCTGTCAGTTTTTGTTTCACATATGATGATATTTCAGTAGTATGTAAATGTTTATAATAGTTACATCTTCTTGCTGTATTGTAAATTTTATTAGTGCATAATGTCATTCTTTTTCTCTTGTAACATTTTTGGACTTAAAGTCTGTTTTGTCTGATATTAATATAGCCATCCCTGCTCTCTTTTGGTTGTTATTTGCATTGATAATCTTTTTCCATCCCTTCACTGTCAACCTAGTCTCTGTTTAGTCTTTGAATCTAAAGTGATTCCCTAGAGACAGCTTAAAGTTGGGTAATATGATTTTAGTCATTCTGCCTACTCTGTCATTTCATTGGAGAGTTTGATCCATTTACATTTAAAGTAATTACCAATAAGGAGTTACTTCTATCATTTTTCTATTTGTTTTCTATATACCTTATAGCTTTTTTTGGTCCTCATTTTCTGCATTGTTGTCTTCTTTTGTGTTTAGTCAATTTCTTTTTGTACCGAGATATTTAAATTCCTTTTGCATTTCCTTTTATGTTTATCCTATAGCTATTTTAGTTTTTGGTTACCATGGGATTTCACTTATTCTAAAATTGTAACAGTCTAATTTGAATTCATACCAGCTTAACTTCAATAATGTACAAACACTCAGTTCCTTTACAGCTCCATCCCCATTCTTTTGATTGTTGATATCACAACTTTACATCTTTATACATTGTGTGCCCAAACATGAACTGGGATAATTATTTTAAACACATTAGTCTGTTAAATTGTGTAGAAAACAAAATTTGGAGTTACAGAAAAAAGTCACAATAATACTAGCTATTAGAAAAATATTTCTGAATGTAATAGTCTCTTAATGTCAAAAACAATCAGTGCAGTTACAAACCATTGCTACAGTAGTACTATTTTATAATTGTCCATGTATTTATCTTCATTGAGAACTGTATTTGTTCATATGGTTTTAGTTACTGTCTAGTGTCCTTTCATTTCATCTTGCAGGACTCCCTTGAATATTTTTTTCAGGGCAAGTCTAGTGGTAACAAACTTCCTCAACTTTTGTTTATCAGGAATGTCTTAATTTCTCCCTCATTTTTGATAAACAGGTTTGCCAGATACAGGACAGTTTTTTTCCTTTCAGTGCTTTAAATAATTTATTCCACTGCCTTTTGTTCTTTAAAGTTTCTGATGAGAAATATGCTGATGATGTTATTGAGGATCCCCTATATGTGATGAGTCACTTCTTTCTTGCTGCTTTGAAGATTCTCTCTTTTTCTTTGTGTTTTGAAAATTTGATTATAATGTGTCTTGGTGTGGCCTTCTTTGAGTTCCTCTGCCATGAAATTCATTGAGCTTCTTGAATGTTAATATTCATGACTGAAATTTTCAGGAGTTATTTCTCCAGTATTCTCTGTCTCTTTCTCTCAATTTTCTTTCTGGAACTCTTACAGTGTGCTATTTGTCCACTTGGTTGTGTCCATGTCCACTGGTCCCTGGGACAGTGGGCTCTGTTTACTTGTCTTCAATCTTTCATTTCTCTCCCTCTAACTCAAGGATTTCCATTGTCTTATCTTTAAATTCATTAATTTTTTTTTCTGCTCTTTCATATCTGCCTGTGAATCCATCTGATGAATCTTTCATTTCAGTTACTGCAGTTTTAAGCTTCAGAATTATGTTTTGGTTTCTTTTTAGGCTTTCTCTCTTTATTGGTATTTCCATTTTGGTCATACATTGTTTTCTTGACTTTGTCCACATCTTCCTGTAGTTATTTAAGCATGTCTAACACAGTTGTTTCAATGTCTTTGTCTAGTATATCTGCCATGAGGTCTTTTTCAGGGACAATTTCTGCTGATTTCCTTTAAATGGACCATGTTTCCCTGTTTCTTTGCAAGCCTTGTGATTTTATGTTGAAAACCGGACATTTGAATGTAATAATGTGGTAACTCTGGAAATCAGATCCTCCTTCTTCCCCCTGGTTAACTCTTATTGTTATTGGTTATTTTGATTTTTAAAAAATTATTGTTGTAGGTTGGGTCTGTGCCAAGATGTAAACCTAAGGTCTTTTCAGTGTGCCAGTCTTCTAAATCACCAGGGAGTCATTTCAGCCAGAGGAGAAGGGGCAGCAACAAATGTGGGGAATTACAACAACAGTGGCTGCCCACCTCTGTGATCAAAAGCTCCCCACCTCTGTGATCAAAGGCAGCAACCAAAGATCAGAGCAAGATCCCAATATTTGCAAGACAGGGTGCTTTTTTACCCACCCTGGCTCCCACAAGCTGTGTACAAGTTGCTCCAGGAGCACATGTACAGCTACTACTTGGCTGAGGTGGGGATGGTAGCTGCTGACACCTGAAATGACCAAAATTTACCATAATTTACTGTCCATGTCTTCTTCTAGAAGTTTCAGGACTTTAATAGTGTCCAGAATTCCAAACTATCTTCATCAAACAAATTCTTCCAGTACAATTGTTGTCTAGGTGGGGAGACAGATTCCTGGTGCTTCTGACTCCACCTCTTTCCTAGAATCCTCCCTTAACATTTGCATTTCTTAATATTCATTGAAACTTTAACATATAGACACTCTTTCTTCGTGCTTTAAAAGTTAAGATTCAGATTATTTTTTAAAACAATTTTTATGATGGATTCCAGTGGAATTGTTCAGATGAGCATTTTTAGTTTGTAGGAAGTATTCATAAGAAAGTGAATTATGCACATGGATGTTTAACCATGGAATTATCTGCTTCATAATTTAAATTCTCCAAAAAAAACCATATTTTAAAATGCTCCAAGTGAAAAGATCTTAATACCTTTCAAAATAGCTATATAGAAATGTAATATTTGTGTTGAATGCTGAAAATATTATTTACAAATAAAATTTTTGTCACTAGATTTTAGGGATCTGAAAACACCTAAAATATAAATGGCAAGCATTCATATTAATATATTTGAAACACTTAAACAACAAGATATAGAAAGGAACATACACGCTCCCAAATACCTAGAGAAAGTAGAATGTTTCCACATCCTGAAATTCATTGAAAAATAGCAAGCAATTGATTAGAACTAAAGGAGATGTCTGGGTTCACAACAGAGAAAAATATGGCCTCTCTAGGAGAAATTTTGAGTGTTAATATGAGTTAAATAGTATGTAACTTCCTTGAAAATGGAGAAAGAAAAAAGTTTAGAAAAACTAAAAACTCTGAGGAAAAAAACTGCCCAAGTTGCACTTGCTGCATTAGTTCAGAATCTTACTTGCATTGTAAGGGAATTTCTGGACTGTCTGTATGGTTTGGTGTAACAGAGAACATAAATGATACAGCAAGACCAGTTCATTCCTCTTTATTTGGAAATGTGGCTAGGAACCTTTAATGAGATACATAAAATAAACTTTTTAATTTAGTATTTAAAAATACATAAAAATGAAAGAATAAATTGGCCAAAAGGCACAATAGGCAGAAGTGACTGGTAAATGTCGCTTTTCTAAAGTGAAAGGCTTAAGAATCAGAACACTTTTTTTTGTTGTTTTTTTGTTTTTGGTTTTGGTTTTTTTGCAGTACGGGGGCCTCTCACTGCTGTGGCCTCTCCCGTTGCGGAGCACAGGCTCCGGACATGCAGACTCAGCAGCCATGGCTCACGGGCCCAGCCGCTCCACGGCATGTGGGATCTTCCCGGACTGGGGCACGAACCCACGACCCCTACATCGGCAGGTGGACTCTCAACAACTGTGCCACCAGGGAAGCCCAGAATCAGAACTCTTAGTAATCAGATTGTTTAATCTGATTTGCTCTGAATTCTCATTATTGCATCTTGCTGTAAATATAATGTGCTCCTGTGAACTATAAAGAAAAAAATCACTGAGTTGTATCCAGCTTATAGTGACGAGAATTTATGAAGATCATCAGCATGGATTTACATTGTTCATTCAGATGAGAATCCAGGAATACAGGAATAAGTAAAATATTCTAAGAAAGAGGTTGTGCCCTCTAAAAGCTTAGGTTAAATCTTGAAAAGTATATACAGAATTATCATTTTTATTATAGTTTTTATTTTTATATGTAATTAATGTCTTTGAGAAGAGAGAATACATTTTTCTCATGTTCAGGTTTATGAGGACTTTTTAGATTCCTTGCTTACAAGTGATTTTCTGTACTCTGGTTTTACAGACTGGGATACAAATGTGGGACAATACAAAGCTTTAACTTTAAGATAGGATCCAAGCTTTGCATTTATTGGCTGGCTGATCTTCTGAGCCTCCATTTATTTATCTATATGTAGAGTACACCCAAACTGGTCAAGTCTAAGTATTCAGTGACACACCATCAAATGGGAATTGAATGGTGGATTTTTTGCACTGGCAAAAAGTTTTACTTGGAGAAGTAAAATGTGATTTAATTATTCAGCAACACAAGAAGAGAGTCAATAAATTAATGATAAAGGATAACAACTGTAGATTTAGCAAGTGTCCTTTATTGGATCACTTTTTTCTTTCTTTTTAACATTTTTATTGGAGTATAATTGCTTTACAATGTTGAGTTAGTTTCTGCTGTATAACAAAGTGAATCAGCTATGTGTATACATATATCCCCATATTCCTTCCTTCTTGTGTCTCCCTCCCACCCTCCCTATCCCACCCCTCTAGGTGGGCACAAAGAACTGAGCTGATCTCCCTGTGCTATGCAGCTGCGTCCAACTAGCTATCTGTTTTACATTTGGTAGTGTATAAATGTCAATGCTACTCTCTTACTTCGTCCCAGCTTACCCTTTCCCTCCCTGTGTCCTCAAGTCCATAATCTACGTCAGCATCTTTATTCCTGCCCTGCCACTAGGTTCTTCAGGACCATATATATTTTTTTAGATTCCATATATATATGTTAGCATACGGTATTTGTTTTTCTCTTTCTGACTTACTTCACTCTGTATGACACACTCTAGGTCCATCCACGTCTCAACAAATGACCCAATTTCATTCATTTTTTGGCTGAGTAATATTCCACTGTATATACGTGTCACATCTTCTTTATCCATTCATCTGTTGATGGAAACTTAGGTTGATTCCATGTCCTGGCTATTGTAAATAGTGCTGCAATGAACAATGTGGTACATGACTTTTTGAATTGTGGTTTTCTCAGGGTATATGTCCAGTACTAGTATTACTGGGTCATAGGGTAGTCCTATTTTTAATTTTTTAAGGAACGTCCAGACTGTTCTCCATTGTGGCTGTATCAATTTACATTTCCACCAACAGTGCAGGAGGGTTCCTTTTTCTCCACACCCTCTTCAGCATTTATTATTGGTAGATTTTTTTTTATGATGGCCATTCTGACCAGTGTGAGTTGATACCTCATTGTAGTATTGATTTGCATCTCTCTAATGATTAGTGATGTTGAGCATCCTTTCATGTTTGTTGGCAATCTGTATATCTTCTTTGGAGAAATGTCTATTTAGGTCTTCTGCCCGTTTTTGGATTGGGTTGTTTGTTTTTTTGGTATTTAGCTGCATGAGCTGCTTGTATATTTTTGGAGATTAATCCTTTGTCAGTTGCTTCATTTGCAAATATTTTCTCCCACTCTGAGTGTTGTCTTTTGTCTTATTTATGGTTTCCTTTACTATGCAAAGGCTTTTAAGTGTCATTAGGTCCCATTTGTTTATTTTTGTTTTTATTTCCATTTCTCTAGGAGGTGGGTCAAAAAGGATCTTGCTGTGATTTACATCATAGAGTGTGCTGCCTATGTTTTCCTCTAAGAGATTTATAGTGTCTGGCCTTACATTTAGGTCTTTAATCCATTTTGAGTTTATTTTTTCTGTATGGTGTTAGGAAGTGTTCTAATTTCATTTTTTTACATTTAGCTGTCCAGTTTTCCAAGCACCATTTATTGAAGAGGTTGTCTTTTCTCCACTGTATATTCTTGCCTCCTTTATCAA
Source organism: Orcinus orca (assembly GCF_937001465.1). Lineage (NCBI taxonomy): Eukaryota > Metazoa > Chordata > Mammalia > Artiodactyla > Delphinidae > Orcinus > Orcinus orca. Next base: position 126,468,218 of record NC_064563.1, read on the forward strand.
AGATAAGGTGACCATATGTGTGTGGGATTATCTCTGGGCTTTCTATCCTGTTCCATTGATCTATATTTCTGTTTTTTGGCCAGTAGCCTACAATCTTGATTACTGTACCTTTGTAGTATAGTCTGAAGTCAGGGAGCCTGATTCCTCAAGCTCCACTTTTCTTTCTCAAGATTGCTTTGGCTATTTGGGGTCTTTTGTGTTTCCATACAAATTGTGAAATTCTTTGTTTTAGTTCTGTGAAAAATGACATTAGTAGTTTGATAGGGATTTCATTCAATCTGTAGATTGCTTTGGGTAGTATAGTCATTTTCAAAATGTTGATTCTTCCAATCCAGGAACATGGTATATCTCTCCATCTGTTTGTATTGTCTTTAATTTCTTTTATCAGTGTCATATAGTTTTCTGCATACAAGTCTTTTGTCTCCTTAGGTAGGTTTATTCCTAGGAATTTTATTGTTTTTGTTGCAATGGCAAATGGGAGTGTTTCCTTAATTTCTCTTTCAGATTTTTTGCCATTAATGTACAGGAATGCAAGAGATTTCTGTGCATTAATTTTGTATCTTGCTACTTTACCAAATTCACTGATTAGCTCTAGTGGTTTTCTGGTAGCATCCTTAGGATTCTCTGTGTATAGTACCATGTTATCTGCAAAGAGTGACAGTTATACTTCTTTTCCAATTTGCATTCCTTTGATTTATTTTTCTTCTCTGGTTGCTGTGGCTAAAACTTCCAAAACTATTTTAATAATAGTGGTGAGAGTGGGCAACCTTGTCTTGTTCCTGATCTTAGAGGAAATGGTTTCAGTTTTTCCCACTGAGAATGATATTGTCTGTGGATTTGTCATACATGGCCTTAATTATGTTGAGGTAGGTTCCCTCTATGCCTACTTTCTGGAGAGATTTTATCATAAATGGGTGTTGAATTTTGTCGAAAGCTTTTTCTGCATCTATTGAGATTATCATATTATTTTTTATCCTTCATTTTCTTAATATGGTGTTTCACATTGATTGATTTTTGTATATTGAAGAATCCCTGTGCTCCTAGGATAAAGCCCACTTGATCATGGTGTATGATCCTTTTAATGTGCTGTTGGATTCTGTCTGCTAGTATTTTGTTGAGGATTTTTACATCTATGTTCATCAGTGATATTGGCCTGTTGTTTTCTTTTTTTGTGACATCTTTATATGGTTTTGGTATCAGGGTGATACCAAACTCTTCAAAACTCTTCTATATTTTGGAAGAGTTTGAGAAAGATAGGTGTTAGCTCTCCTCTAGAAGTTTGATAGAATTCACTTTTGAAGCCATCTCTTCCTGGACTTCTTGTTGTTAGAAGATTTTTCATCACAGTTTGAATTTCAGTGCTTGTGTTTGGTCTGTTTTATATTTTCTATTTCTTCCTAGTCCAGTTTCAGAAGCTTGTGCTTTTCTAAGAATTCTAAGACAACCATTTTTTCTAGGTTGTCCGTTTTATTGGCATATAGTTGCTTGTAGTAATCTATCATGATCTTTTGTATTTCTGCAGTGTCAGTTGTTCCTTCTCCTTTTTCATTTCTAATTCTGTTGATTTGAGTCTTCTCCCTTTTTTTCTTGATGAGTCTGGCTAATGGTTTATCAATTTTGTTTATCTTCTCCAAGAACCAGCTTTCAGTTTTACTGATTTTTGCTATCGTTTCCTTCATTTCTTTTTTATTTATTTCTGATCTGAAGTTTATGTTTTCTTTCCTTCTGCTAACTTTGGGATTTTTTGGTTCTTCTTTTTCTAATTGCTTTTGGTGTAAGATTAGATTGTTTATTTGAGATGTTTCCTGTTTCTTGAGGTAGGATTGTATTGCTCTAAACTTCCCTCTTAGAACTGCTTTTGCTGCATCCCATAGGTTTTGGGTTGTCGTGTTTTTGTTGTCATTTGTTTCTAAATATTTTTTGATTTCATCGGTGAGCTCTTGGTTTTTCAGTATTGTATTGTTTAGCCTCTACGTGTTTGTATTTTTTACAGTTTTTTTCCTGTAATTGATATCTAGTCTTACAGCATTGTGGTTGGAAAGGATACTTGATACGATTTCAATTTTCTTAAATTTACCACAGATTGATTTGTCACCCAAGATATAATCTATCCTGGAGAATGTTCCATGAGCACTTGAGAAGAAAGTGTATTGTTGTTTTTGGATGGAATGTTCTATAAATATCAATTAAATCCATTTGTCTAATGTGTCATTTAAAGCTTGTGTTTTCTTGTTTATTTTCATTTTGGATGATCTGTCCATTGGTGAAAGTGTGGTGTTAAAGCCCCCTAGTATGATTGTGTTACTGTTGCTTTCCCCTTTTGTGGCTGTTAGCATTTGCCTTATGTATTGAGGTGCTCCTATGTTGGGTGCATAAATATTTACAATTGTTATATCTTCTTCTTGGATTGATCCCTTGATCATTATGTAGTGTCCTTCTTTGTCTCTTGTAACAGTCTTTATTTTAAAGTCTATTTTGTCTGATATGAGAATTGCTACCCCAGCTTTCTTTTGATTTCCATTTACATGGAATATCTTTTTCCATCCTCTCATTTTCAGTCTGTATGTTTCCCTAGGTCTGAAGTGAGTCTCTTGTAGACAGCATATGTACAGGTCTTGTTTTTGTATCCATTCTGCCCCTCTCTTTCTTTTGGTTGGAGCGTTTAATCCATTTACATTTAAGGTAATTATCAATATGTATGTTCCTATTAAAATAAAATAAAAAAGAAGAGAGCAACCAAACCAATAAACAAATCCACCAGTAATAACAAGCTCTAAAAACTAAACTAAGATATACATAAAAATCAGAAACAAATCAGTCACAGACAGCAAACTCCAAGTCTACCGTTGCTCCCAAAGTCCACTGCCTCAATTTTGGGATTATTCATTGTCTATTCAGGTATTCCACAGATGCAGGGTACAGCAAGTTGATTGTGGGATTTAATCTACTGCTCCTGAGGCTGCAAGGAGAAATTTCCATTTCTCTTCTTTGTTTGCACAGCTACTGGTGTTCAGCTTTGGCTTTGGTCCTGCCTCTGCATGTAGGCTGCCCTCAGGCATCTGTTGTCCACCCAGACAGGAGGGGGTAAAGCAGTGGCTGATTAGGGGGCTCTGGCTCACTCAGGCCAGGGGTAGGGAGGGGTACTGAATGCGGCATGAGCCAATATGGTAGAGGCCAGTGTGGCATTGCAACAGCCTGAGGCATGCTGTGTGTTCTCCTGGGGAAGTTGTCCCTGGATCACAGGACCCTGGCAGGGGTGAGCTGCACAGGCTCCCAGGGGTGTGTGTGTGTGGATAGTGACCAGTGCTTGCACACAGGATTCTTGGTGGCAGTGGCAGCAGCCTTAGCATTTCATGCCCATCTCTGGGGTCTGGGCTGATAGCCGCGGCTTATGTCCATCTCTGAAGCTCCTTCAGATGGTGCTCTGCCTTCTGTGGGCAGACAGGGAAGGAATCCCCTCTCCTCGTGCACCCCAAAACCATGGTCTCTTGACTCTTAGGCAGGTCCAGACTTTTTCCTGGACTGCCTGCAGGCTATATGTGGTGCACTCACCCCCTCAGGCTGTCTTCACATAGGCAACCCCAGTCCTCTCCCTGGGATCTGACCTCTGAAGCCTGAGCCTCAGCTCCCAACACCCACCCACCCCAGCGGCTGAGCAGACAAGCCTCTCAGGCTGGTGAGTGCTGGTCAGCTCTGATCCTCTGTCTAGGAATCTTTCTGCTTTGCCCTCTGCACCCCTGTTGCTACATTCTCCTCTGTGGCTCCAAAGCTTCCCCACCACCACCCCCCGTCTCCACCAGTTAAGGGGCTTCCTAGTGTGTGGAAACGTTTCCTCCTTCACAGCTCCCTCTCAGAGGTGCAGGTCCTGTCCCTATTCTTTTGTCTCTGTTTTTTCTTTTTTCTTTTGCCCTACCCAGGGAGTTGGGAGAGTTTCTTGCCTTTTGGGAAGTTGGAGGTCTTCTGCCAGCATTCAGTAGGTGTTCTGTAGGAGTTGTTCCACATGTAGATGTATTTCTGGGGAGGAAGGTGATCTCCATGTCTTACTCCTCTGCCATACTGAAGGTCCCCCCCCGATCAGTTTTTTAAATGATCTTTTGTTTAGCATATTTTTTAAAAATGTCAATTCAAAAACTCTTTATTGACTTCTTATTCTGCATTTGAAATATCTAGGCTTTGTGAGGATTGGAGATAATATATATGATATGTATGATGTATGTTCTGCTCATAAGATTCTTACAATAAAATCTTCTCACAGTGAAGCATTCAAATACAAAAATAGGGGACATATCAATAACAGAAAAAATATTTATAAATATTATTAAGAGGTTAAATAACTAAAATGAGGCTTAGAGTTTTTATAGCCATGGTACAGAGAGGAGTATTTAATCACAAAAGCTTAACTTATGCTCCCTGCCAAAAAAAACCAAAAAAGCTTATAACATAAAAAAGAATGTTGTTCGTATAGACATTTGGAGAAATTAGCATATTTGTGAGTGAAAAATAGTATTCTGATTACTTTTAATCATCAAGAGATTTCATGGGTATTTTATAAAAACCTATTGTTTTAGACTATAGAAGAAAATTTTTGGTAATTATATATCTCTCATATTTTACATACTAAGTGGATCTTAAAAAAAATCAATTGAACTCCCCTTAGATGAATAATTTCTATGTGATAATAGATACTATATTTTAAATTTAAAAAGTATGATTAGTTTATGAAAATAATTTTGATGGAACTTTTCTGTTTTCAAATCAAGGTTTTTACAAAGAGAGTATATTTCAAGAAGAAGCCATTTAATTTCAAGGGACAACAAGTACTTCTGTGTAAAATCTTTCATCAGTTAAAACTCAATTATTAAATGACCATATTGTTTTTATACATAGTTTATACTCATGTTGAAAAAGAACATAAAGAGAAATATAGTAAAGAAATAATTATGAAGATTCAGAAATGATGAGCTGTGATTTTAAAATAGTGTCATCAATACATTGAATAAAAGCCCCACGCAAACAGCATATAATCATGTGGTTAATTTTTCTTTCTCCTGTTCATCAATGTATATATTCATATGAATTTTTTATTATAAAAATATATCCACAAATGTTATTTATATTATAATATATATACAAGTTCTATATTATGATCCATAAAAGTCTCCAAGGTACTTTTAAAAAGGTGAGATCATATTCTTTTGCAACTAATGGAATCTTGAAACATAGTGTAATTTGTACAAAAATAAAAATTTATATTTTCAAAAATAAATGAAAATACAATTGAACTGAGATGATTATTTACATAAACCGCTTAAGAAAACTTAAAGACACTTTTCATTAATAATGAAGCTATCCCTGAATTCATTCTTATGTATGTAAAGAATAACTGGAGTCAAAGTACTAAAAAATTCTACATTAGGGATAAAAAGGTAAAAAATTACTTTTATTTTTTTTCAAGCCTATTGCAAACTTCTGCAGAAAGGAGTCAGAATTCTCTCCCTCAAAAAGAAAGCTTTTTTTGTCTTGTTTTAATTGTTTAGAGAACAAAAGCTGAATCTCAGGTGAGAAACTTCAGGGATTTCATTATGTTTTCAGATTTATCTAAGGAGATTAACAAGAAGTGTAATTTCGAATGATCAGTTCTATCCTAGCCAAGCTTTGTGTTTTCCCATAGCTATCTGACATGTTTCACAGTTCTTGACAACCTGAACAGTTCCATTTTGGGTGGATGATACAACAGTTCTACATCAAGGGAGTCCTTATCTCCCTACATTGATTGACAGGAAAAATGCATGGAGACATCTGGGGTTTAGGAGAGTTAAGAAAACATGGCTAAATTTAATCTCACTTTAGACCTTTGCTCAGCATAATTAGTTTGTAAATATGTAATTTATTTTGCTCCAAGGGTTGTAAATATTCTGTAGCCTCTGCTTCTCTTGACAGCCAAAGGGAGGAATTTATAATTCATTATCTGAACAAACTAAACTTATTTTGTTCAACTTCTTTTAATAAAGTTTGATTCCCTTCTTAAAGAGAGAATACAACTTCAGATTTTTCTCTCTAGTAATATCATTTCCATACTTGTAAAAATAATATTTAAAAAGTTCCTATTTCCCTTTCATTTGCCAGTTAAAATGTCATTGTTTTTATGCATTTCAGTATTTTGCTGTACTTTTTACATTTATAGCCAGGTGACAAAATGGCCATTTATGAAACTCAATTATATTTAAATCAAGCAGAAACATTATATTAGTGAGGGAAATAGCTTTTTTATAGAACCTGTCCCTGTTGCCATGTCAAAGAAAAATTCATGATTGTTTATAATTTTCAGAATTGCAGTATGGTTTCCAAATCATGCTGACTGAATATAACTATGAAAGACCTTAATGTATGCCGTTTGTCCTTAAAGAACTTTTAATGGTTTGTAATCTAGAACTACTTTCACCTAATTTTTGAGTTTGAATTTCTAATAAATTGTAGAGAAAGAACCCATTCCCACACCTTAGTTTGTGGTTCTGTTGTTCTATTGTATGGACACACTTGGGGAAAGAACATCTTTCATTAACTAACTTCATAATTTGAGGTGCTCTATTATAGAGTACACAGCATTTGAATTTCAAGTGGTGGTTTGCTTTCAAGCCCTACCTTGTGTATTCAGAAACCCTATGTTTGGTAATATGCCAGTAAATTATGGATGATTTCATGTATACATCCTCTCATTAAAGAAAGACAAGCCAAATTACAGACGTAGGCTCTGCCTCCCCTGAATCTTTTCTTTTCCCTCTCTTTAAATTAGTCCCAATTTATGGAGTTGTTTCTATTTCACACAGTAATCTTTATGTTCACACAATGTTAATAAGCCTCATAACAAGGGTTATTGTACCAAAACCTTTAGAGTCAGAACTCAAAAACAGACTGATTTCTTGTATATCATTTTGTAAAACTGGCATTAATAGGCTTATTTCCAAACCTCTCCCCTATAATTTGGAAGGTCCTCTATAAGGCCTCCCTCATCCACTTTACATTTAAGTGTTTTAGCCCAATGTTGTAATAACAGCTCCATCATCATTTTGCCCTCTTTTCTCCTCTCCTCGGCAAACTGCCCTGCTGTGAAACTCAGTCAGTAAAGAGGAGAGTCTTCACACAGAACAGAAAAATAAGAGGAAACATGGGGAAAATCAGCTCTGACTTGATCAGAACGCAATTAAAGAAATAGATTTCCCCTTGGCAGAGGTAGAGGGACACCCAAAACTCACAATCCCTATGAAATGTTAGAGAAAGAGGAATGCTGGCAACCCAAGCCAGAAAGAGGTTTGTCTAGAATCACTCAGATAATTCAAGTAAAATATGGAGTTGCTTTGCTTTGTGTTGTGTGTGTATGTGTTGTTTTAGTTGTTTAATCCAAGTAATTTCCTCAATCTTCCCTGATTTGATCTTATCTGATACTTTGATAGCTCTATTGTTATGCATTTTTAACCTAAAAAATGAACAGTCTGATCTCTACACTTCTGATGAAATGAAGAATTTTATTTACAATTAAAATTGTGTGCTTTAAATTCTGTTGCTTTTCTTGTTTGATTACATAAAGACAAACAATTGAATCTAAGCATTACTAGTTCCACACAGCTGAGTTACAGTCTATCTCATAATATTGAAATGATGGTAACAGCTGCATCTTTACATCATAGAATATGGAGAGGCATGTCACATACCAAAGTTATCTGTAGCAGTAAAAGCATCTATGGCAAACTCATATATTCTTGTAGAGACTCTCTGTATAGATTATCTGTGTAAATGTTAAGATTTATAAATATCACTAAGACTATTTTGCCTGTAAACATAAAATATTTTTCCATTAAACAGAAAGTTAAGGATGAATAAATTTTAGATGATCCATTATTCTGTATTATTTCACAGTCTATAGATAATATCCCCACTTGAATAAATAATTGATATACAGGGGTGATTATTTCATGAATCACAATTTTTTATCTATACCTTCTTTAAACTTATTTTTATACTTTGTTTCTATTACATTTAATAAAAGTGTCTTTTCAGAAGTTGAGAGACCACCTCAGTCCTAAGACCTGGTTGAATCTCAGTCAGTGGTGGAATCTGGCCCAGAGCCACACGACTTCTTTCATGAGTCTAAAGTCTGCATCACTAAATGTCTTATTACAAAGGTTATTGCAGTCTGGTTACTTCCTGCTGGAGTCTCTCATATGTCCATGCTACATCAAGTCATTCTTCATTAGGGTAAAGAAGAGGATAATCAGATACAAACTACTCCATGACAGTATTGATTGTCCAATGGCCCAAGCATTTTTGTTACAAGCCCTGAAGAATAAACACACTTTTATAAGGCATTAATTTCTGCAGCTCTAGCTCACTTTGGCTTTAAATTTGCTATATTTATTAACTGATTAAATGATAAAATATGATGAATTTTTAACTCTTGAATTCCTTCGTATGCTGACCTTGAGTGGAAACTTTCTCTCATAAGGTCAATAGGATTCCAACTTCTTAGCATTTTAGCTGCCTAACTCTTAGTTTGATTCCCTCTCCCTTTCCATAATCTTCATGACCAGTGTCATCTGTCCACTAACGGTCTCTCCATTGTAGTCGTCTTCTTTTTCTTGGGCTGATATTATGTATTTCACTGACTCCAGGACAACTGGGTTTGGATTTCCTGAAAAAGCTCCCAGGTTGTTAGCTTGTCAGAACTAATTGAATTCAAGTCTTAATTTTCTGATTTACCTTGCAGCTTCTAATCAGTTGTATTTCCCTGCCAATCCAGTTTTCCCCAGTTGGCCTCCTTAGCTTTGACACCATGTGTTTTCATCTGAGGCTTGACAAGGCCATGCACTCTCAAAAGCAAGTTCAGTTTTCTTACAAGGTAGAGAAACTGAGAAATGCAAACATAAATTTCACTAATTGGAAATGTATCCTTTCTAATGATTTTGAAACATCTGTACTGGATTAAATAAGGTCTGGTTGATATCTGAACCGTATTTTGGCCATTAATATTTATCTGGTATACATGATAATATTAGGGAAAAGAAGGGAGCACAAGGAAGTATCAAAACAAATTCATTAAGTATATTCATTCAACATAAAATGAAAAATGTTATTTAGTGAATATATATTAATTATCAGAAACATGTTAATAAATTCTATTGGAATTTTATTGACTGTGTATCATCTTCAGTCATTGTTCATGTTAATCAATAGTCCTACAAATGTGATCCTGGTTACTTATGGTTTAATCTTTTATTTTATGATTGATTATGTCTTCTATTATGAATTGATCATCTGACTTTAAGTTATTTTGTAAGCCAGACATAACTTCCTTTTGATTGTTCATCAAGGCATTGCCATTTCCACTAGTTAATTTTTGCCCTTTTTAGCAAAAACAGTAAGGATAGAAGCAACTATGGAATTTTTTTAGCTCCACCATAGGAATTTGTAAAGATGCAAAATTTTGAAATCTGCAATTGTATTTAAAACTTTCTCGCAAATTAAAGGGGCTGACACTCCCAAGAGATGTTTATAATAAACTTTTATATCCCTGTACTTTTTCAGATTCTTTCTTCTCCTTTGTGTCATGTTGAATCCAGGCTTGGTATGGTATATAATTGAGAAGAAATTCAGAAAGAAAATACAAGAGATGACAAGCTCCAAGCTAGTGTTAAAAATAATTTGATTTGATTTGAGATTATTGAACAAATGATCCACTATTATAGTAGTCAACTTAGTGACACATCTTTGATGTGACTCAAACACCTTATACTGGAGGCCAGACTTCTAGATATTGAATTCTATATCTCCATTAACTTCTGTAGAAATCATCTGTTTTGAGTAGGCAAAGTATTTGAGAATGCATTCTGTAAAGATGCTTTATTTAAATCCTTTTTCAAAAATTGAATATTAAAAAGATGAAAGAAAATATTTTACTTTCTACTTTGTGAGTTGTAAGTATCACAAAAGGAGCTATTAATTTTCATCTTTGAAAGTTACTGCATGTGGGTAGAAAGCTGAAATAGAGATGAAGAAGAGGATTGTTCACAAATCATTCTCTTCTTCTGTGTATTTCTTATTTTTTTCAGGTATTTCATGGAAAGGTTTACAGTGATATTGTTCACTCAGCTTTGTAATAGTTTGATTTGTTTTACTTATTAAAATGCATTAATCATAGGCCTATTTTTTTTTCTTTTAGCAATTGTTGTTTTGAGCAACCTGGAACCAAATACAACTTATGAAATCAGAGTTGCAGCTGTAAATGGAAAAGGACAAGGAGACTACAGTAAAATAGAAATTTTCCAAACATTACCAGTTCGTAAGTAATCTTCTCTGTTTTGCTCTTTGTTGCTATGCTCTTCACTTGCAAATTTAAGTAGAATTTTAAAATGCAGGGAGACATTTCAACACTTTGAGGAAGTGAATTATGTCCTTGTTGAAGTGGTTTCTGGAGATGGTGGCATCTCAGATTTATAAAAAGTAACATTGTGCTGGAGCAAAGGAAAAAGAAAAGTGCACTGCAATATATACAGTAAAATTGCTCTCAGGAAATTGTCCAGTCAGGAAGGTGTCCTACTTATTCAGTCTGATTAATTAAATTGTAGTGCTCAGACTATATTCTGTGAGAGAGTAGAAAAGTATCTATGTAACATGTGTAATGTTCTAGTCTTTTGCTGAAGCATGACCATTGCCTTTATTCCATGAATTACATAGACCCTAAGTGTGAGAAAAAGGTACTAGTAAATTAATCCATTGCAGTGGTGACTGCAGAAGAATAACTATTGCAGCCTCCTTCTTGTTACTATCCTCTTTTGGAGTGAAGTCAACTGCATTTACATGAAGTTAGACAGACTTAAAACAGTATAGATTTCCTTTATGTTGAATAAATTGTTTAAAAATGTGAGAAAACTTGAGTGTGACTAAACAAACACCATTATATAATCTATACATAACCCTGTCTATCATATACTTATATTAGGGCAGGCAAATTGACAGCAATAATTATCTTATCCTAATTTGTGACCAGTACTTTTCTGTTGGTTATCGTAAAATGTCAGATGTGTTCTCTTGTCTCCGTTCCTGATGCCAGTGTCTTTTTCAGTTCCTCTTTATTATTATCACCAGGACGACTGCAAGTACATCTTGACTTATAATCCTACTTTCAGACTAAAATGATTCTAGAACAACTTTGCCTTATTTAAATAGAGACCTATCCCTTCTCTGCTTGTAGTCCTCAGCAGCACCACCCTTCATAGTTTTTCTCATATTCTCTTATTGAATTATTTTAAGGCATTATTATACTGTTTTGTGGAGTAGTTTTAATTCATTTATGGAAAATATATTATGTTGCATGTAAATCATGTCATAATACCTTCACACTAATTTAATTAACTTTAATGAACAATCACTGTATAATTTCTCCATTTACCTTACTTCTATATGGTTGTACTATATATACAAGGCTATTTTACTATTTACTTGCATGCCAGCACTCTCAATTGTCATATTTCTTTAATGATTTGCCTTTTCTCAAATAAAATACTCACTTGCTTAAGTTTATCAACACTGTATTGGAAATAAAGGTAATCTGCTGAGAAAAACCCCAGATTCTCTAGTTTGGGAGGCATGCCGTCCTCTTCACTATATTCTGTTTAGTTTGTCTGTCTTGGCATTCCTGAGTAGGCCAGGTACTACAGTTTTCTGGAACCTTGCAAATTAGATCATGTCCACTAAAAGTTTCTTAGTGTTACCTTATCATATCCATATCCATATCCATAGGGAATTGGAGGAAACAGAGGCAAAGGATGCCAGTGCGTGCCCAAGGACATCACATACGTGACACAGGACAGAGAATTCCCATTCCAAGTTGCCAAGCAGTGATGGCACCCTTCATATAGAAAATTCTTCCACTTCAGTAGATCCCTGTTCATATTAAGAATATTACAAATATCTTTATTATAAGACCATCTCCATATGAATAATAACACTAAAAGGAAGTATTTTCATGAAACTAGAATTAAAAAAAAAAGAAAAAAGACAGATTTGAAACCCGCCTATGGATTGGATACTACAAAATTTCTTTATTAAAATCTGCATCTAGCTAAAATCTGTTTATTAAAGCAGGTAACTAATTGCTAAGCTATTGTAGTTCCTGGTAGGTATATATTTTATATAGTTTGATGACAATATGTTTATATTCATAAATATTTACAAAATGTTTACAAACTACTTACATTAGAAAAAAGATAGTAGACTATTAATATAAGAAATAAAATTGTACACTTGTGTAATGTAATGAGTTCTATTCTCAGAGCATTTGCAATATAAACATTATGTTTAGTTCTGAGTTTTCACAATTTTGGCATGATACTTCCAGATTTATGAATGTTTCTATTTCTTGGATGGGTAAAAAGAGGATAGAGTTTATATCACAATAAAGGGCAAATAGAAAGTGATAAACCCAGGATAACATCATACATTTTGATTACATGACAGTGTTTTTTTAATTAAAATTCAGTTGCTCTACATATATGAGGTCTGTGCAAATATCAAGAATATTGTATTACATATGTAGGTGAACCAAGTCCTCCGTCGATACATGGACAGCCAAGCAGTGGGAAGAGCTTTAAACTCAGTATCACCAAACAAGATGATGGAGGGGCCCCTATTTTGGAATACATCGTGAAATATAGAAGTGTAAGTACCCTGTTTATTATCACTTTGCATAGTGTTTTCAAGTTGCATTAAATTTGCATTGAATTCATAGATATATCAGAAGTGAATGCATATTAGGTAACAACAATGACAAAGTGTTTTCATAGGAATTCAAATGCTAATTTTCCATTGCTGAAATTCATCATTATATGTTGTAGAATGTTTGCTTGTTTGTTTGTTTTTTGTAAAATCTAAGCATAGATAATCAAAATAATGCTATGGTTTTCATCTTGTGATTTCTAAACTTAGCAACATTTCAGCAATGAGATCACTTTCCCTGTTTTCTGACAAGGTTAGCAGGATATTTCACCTTCCACTATGCTTGATTTTGGTAACTTCAAGCTAAGCTATCTTCTCAACTTTAGTTACTGTAGGTAGGATGAACAAATCACATCTCAAATTTACTTTATTATTCATTTTCATGAATTATTAAATTATTATTAAATCAAAATACATTTATTATTTAATATGGATTTTACAAAATAAATTACCTTAATCAACATTTTAAAAAGAATGGCCACATTTAACTTGAGAAAGAGGGAATAGATTTCTTCAAGTTTAATTAGCACTAATATGGGATTTTGGACAGCTCAAAGCTGCCTTGGGACTTGTCTTCTATGCAGGGGATGAAGGATGTCCTCTAGTTGCCTAGTGATGAAGAAAGTCACCTGATAGATTTTGCCTTCATCTGAAAATGACCTCAAAGTCCACTAGAAGTGATTTCTGTTAACAACTTTGCCATAAGAACCATTGAGTATTTGTGTCTACTATGGAATATGTTAAAAGTGAAAGACAATTTTAATTAAACTTTGTAAAGTTTATTTACTAATGATTATGATTATCTCCATAATACTGTGTCAATTCTATTTATTTTAATTTTTTTTCCTTTTCCATCCTTTCAAAATTCACTTTAATACATTTAATAAATTCCCTTAAATTTGTTTCCATGACAAAATTATGTGCAGCTATCATTTTTAATTCACATACATCTTTTTGTATTCCAACACCTACTCATTTCTTGCAATTTTTGAAATGTAACACCGAATTTTAAAATTTTTCTGGCTTCCAGTTTGCATGATTACTTTTTTGTGTTTGTTTGTTTTATAGTGTCAATGTAATGGTGGCCTCACAAAACAGATTGAAAAATATTCCTTATTTTTTTTCTCCACATCAGGCAAACCTTGGAAATTTAGGGATCATTTTATTTTTAATTTATTTTTTTTTACCTTCTGTTTTACTAATGTTTATGATTAGGCGCATAATGTCTCAATTTCATGTTTATATTTACTGAACACTTATTAATACTTTCCAAGTTTATTATATTTTAGAAAATAGTGTAATTGCTCCTTAATAGTACATAGATGAATTTTAACTATTTTCCCACAAATCCACAATTTTCTAAATTATAATGTTGTTGCTTTTAAATTCAAACATCTAAATATTTTCATTTTTTAAAATAATTTTTATTGGAGTATGGTTGCTTTACAATGTTGTGTTAGCCTTTACTGCACAATAAAATGAATCAGCCATACACATACAGATATCCCCTCCCTTTTGGACTTCTCTTCCATTTAGGTTACCACAGTGCATTAGGTAGAGTTCCCTGTGCTGTACAGTATGTTTCCATCAGTTGTCTATTTTATACGTAGTATCCAAACATCTCAATTCTGAGGGATAGTAAAAAGGAGTCTAATTTTGAGTAGCACACGTCAACAATTAATTTTAGACACCAGTTCAGTCTTTTACATTTCCAACTGATATCCCCTTCCCAGGACCCCTCTTTGTTGCAGGTTTCAATCTGGGGATGATGAACAGCTGTGTGTGTTTTATGGCTAATCTGCTATGGAGGCTTCATGCCTCCCTTCCAAAACAACTCTGAAAGGATCACTCGTCTCTCTATGAATCTGATGGTGTTTCAGTAGTCAAGCCAGGTTTCTTGGCCATTCTTATTTGACCATCTGGAAACTCTTTGGAAGGGAAAGAGTCTCTCTGCAAGGGTCACACACTTAAATCAAATTAGTGTGAATTAAACTGGGAGAAAACAACTTGAATGCAGATTGTGGCCTATAGTTGCACCCAGAAAAATGTATGGTACTAAATCCAGATGAATGGTAAGAATTTGTAGGTAACCTCAATAAAATCCCATGGTGAACCCTGAGATTCAATGACCAGTTGTAAAAATATGCTTAATATACTCTCTATATGTATAATTTCTACCTAAAACTAAAAGCTGTGCTTGTCTTGGCCTTTTGAAGAGTTAATATTGGAAATAACACAAATGTTATATTGCGTTTAACCAGAATCACTCATTTCAATTGATGATGGCAAATATTTATTCTTTCAAATTGTATCTTTTCTTCATCTATTAGTGAGTTTTATTAATACAGCCTGCATATGTAGGAATGCTGTGACTTTGTTCAGCTATACAGTCAGGTGTCCAAATTGTTTTTCCTGATGTTCTTTCATCCTTAGCATGTTGGCTTTTGTCTTCATACAGATTATCTTGTGTTCCTAAGATGTTGCCCTCACATCTACCTTTAGAACGTGAAGAGAGCAAAAAGAACAAAAGGAGCAATAGGCTGTTTAAGCTTAATTTGTCTGTTTTTCCAGCAATACCATACACATTTTTCAAAAACTCCACCAAGCAGAATGAGAATTATGTCTCATTAGGTAGAATATGTCTCATGACCACCACTAAAATAAAGGTGTTATAGTTGGGAGTTGGGTCAGCTAAACAATGGAGTCTTCAACATACCGTTAAAGTAATTACCTTTATCATTATAAAGGCTGTCTTAGTCTGCTAGGGCTGCCATAACAAAATGCCACAGACCAAGTGGCTTTAACAACACAAATGTGTTTTCTCACAGTTCTGGAGTCTGGAAGACCAAGATCAAAGTTTCATCAGGTTTAGTTTTTCCCAAGGCCTCTCTCCTTGGCTTGTGGATGGCTACCTTCTTGCTGTGTCCTCACATGGCCTTTTGTCTGTGCACACACATCTCTGGTATTTCTTCCTCGTCTTATGAAAATACAAGTCCTGTTGGATTAGGGCTCCATCCTAAGGACCTCATGTAACCATAATTACCTCTTTAAAGGCTACATCTCCTAATAGAATCACATTGGAGATTAGAACTTTAACATATGAATTTGTGAGGGTGTACACAATTTAGTCCATAACAGTGCACCTGTCATGAATCCTATGTATCTAAAAAGGCACATTATTGGCACTTTGGGTAGCATAACAGTGGTCCATCCAGAACCACCCATTACAGTATGTTTAGCTTCTCCCACCGCCACTCACTCCATTGCAAATAGTGGTCCCAGTCATTGTTGAAACGAAAATGTTCACTGGAGTATGACTACATCTGTTTAGAGCCAATTAGATTCATGAAATGGAAATAGACATTCAAGGGGAAATATATGTATATATTTGAAAACATAAATTGCTGTTTAAAATGCTGACCAAGTTTACTTTGGTTTCCTTAATGTGTATTAGAATTAGTCTTCTATGAGAAGTTATGTGTGAAACATACAAGGACACAGATAGTAAAGTGTTACAGATAAGTAAAGTGTTAACTATAAGATTAGAAAATTTTGAGTGATTCAAATTTAGATAGGTCATCAATATATTTTACCTTTACATGTAGCTAATGTGACTCCGCCTCAGATTAAAACTTGAAAAAGAAAAAGTTTTGTTTTCAGTAAATCTCTAGCTTCCATTATTTTGCCTTTCTTCCCCCCACCCTGCCCCCAACCAGCCTAATGTTAGCAATGCCCTGCTTTTGCCTATTTACTCAATATCTGTGTTTACTCTACCAATAAAAGAAAGTTTTAGTTTCTCCCCAATTCCATCTTATTTCTGTCTTGCCAACCCTCTCCTCTTAATTTCCAAGAGCCAGCTTTATCTAACTACAAAAATTACTAGTGAATCTCATTTTAAATATCGTAATGAAAATGATGGGATGCATAATTCAAACGTAGCTATAATTGATGGATAATCAATTACTGGGTTACTGCTCTAAAGCTTATTAGCATTTTAGCAGGGAACACTGTTTTATTAGTAGAACTTTGGGCTTCTACGGTAAGATTTGTAAAAGTAATTCCTCATATCCTTTGTATTTCAAGGAAGGTATTGCTAACTCTTGGAAGAAAAAAGAAGAAAAAAATATATAATCATACATAAAGTGATTTTTTTCCCATTTTTTAATGGACAAACTGAACCTTACAGAATTGGGGTGACTTGGTCACCTGTGGGGATGGGGAACAAAACATGAGACTTTATAGCAGAAACGCTTTTGCAGCAGTAAGGGCTGAATTGAAATTTGCCTATGGAGATTGTATTGACTCCTCATTCACTGTCCCATCTTAATCGTCTAGGACCTGTGCCTCCAAATACAACCATTCTGATCCAGTTCATCTTTACCATATCATTTAGTGATATGCCTTGTACTCCAATACACTAAAATCATCTCCATATTCCTATGTTTTTCTTTCTCTCCCTTTATCACCTCCTCCATCCTGCAAATATCATGCTCTGCAGGCCCAATTTGCAAATTCCAAGATTCAGTATAAAGTTATATTTATGTGGTCAAACAACAGCCCATCTTGGGGAGGAATAATTTTCTCCACATTTTCTTTCTAAACAGGTTACTTCTTCACATTAAAAACTCTCATGTTCAAGATTCAGTTGCTAAATGTTTATAGCTGCATTTACCTTGATATTTGTAATTGAAATAATAACTATTTCAAAAATAACTTATTACTGTTCTTTGTATGATTCTGAGCTACTTCATCTATTAGTTCCTCAAACTGCATGAATTCCACAGTAGAGTAAAGTGCAGCTGAACAACTTAAAATTTTATTTAGCTATATGCAGTGCATTTTTTAGTTGGATAACCTCTATGGAAATAAAATAGGTACATTTGGAAAGTAAGGAACACTCTTATGAGTTTTAGTTGATTGCTTCTTTGACCCTACCTTTCAACTCCCCTGTGCACAGGACTATACATTTTATAAGCTAGGAAACAAAATTGAGATAATATATTCCTTATGTGAGTGTTGATTTATAGCAGACATTGAATCTGAATATTTAAACCTGCATTCCACTGGAAAAGGAAGACTAATCATATTGTAATATAGAGAATGTTTAACTTCCTATAGATTATGAATCAGGAAACACATTATTCTGTTATCTTGTAGTAGATAGAGCACACAACTTTGTTCAGTGGCCTATTAAGAAGACAGAATCTATTAGAACAGAACTAGAGTAATAAAAGCAGAATTAGATGCCTCTATGGACCCATTGTGAAAATTAACATCTCTAATAAGTCAAGATTAAACAATGTATTTGGAGAATAAAGATAAACATTAATCTCATAACATGTATAGAAAAAATTAAAGGAGTTATTCTATGTACAGAATATTTTTACTTACTTCATATTGTAATGTCAAAAGAACTCTGTATAATTTAATAAATAGTTTTGTACATGCTTCCATTAGTTTTTCACTGTTTTCTCTCAAACTTGATGATAGGTATCGGATCATAACTATCACTTAGTGTTGGTACATTAAATAAATTTCCTCAGCTAAGTAGGGTTAAATAAAATTAGTGACCTAACATCAATTTTGAGGAATATACTATAGGGACTAGAAACACTGCTCTAGCATGTGTTTCTAGGTCATAATTGACCTTCTTAAGCCTGACTCAAAGTCTGGAAAGTTGTATCTCAATGGCCATAGAAAAAGAAAAGTATATTTTGAAAAGGGTATTAAAATAATAAGTAGAATTGAGGTTTTGTTGTTGAGGGAACTTATTTTCTAATAAATTATTAATAGTTTATTAATAACTTTTTTCTCATTTAATTATGTCTAGGTGTGTATATTGATATTTCTTTAAAGCCATCAGTTTAAGTTTTGAAATATTTTCCAACATTGAATAGCTATGGACATTAAAGGGTACTAAACATTTTGGTATTTTTTTCTTTGCTGTTAGTGAAAATGATGATTTTTATTCATCCTTGTATTGTTAGCATCAAATAGACTAATTGTTATCTGAATGAATAAATGCATCGATGACAATAAATGAGTTAGTCTACGTTGTACAATTATAAATGATCCTGTATCTAGATTAATAAATACAAGAATTAATAAATGCAAGGGAAAACACTTGCACTGTGTGAATTTTCATGGGATGTGAGAACACAGAAGGTGATGAATAGGAAAAATTAGATCTTATTTTTCCCTAAAGAAGTACCTCAGTGATGGAGAGTAGGAATCGATAAAGTAGGGTCCAGTTTACAAAATTTTACCAAGCTTCAGGACCTGGAACAAAGGCAGTTTGAATCAACTATAATAACGTTAAAAAAGAGATTAGAATTTGAAACTCTCCTAAAAACTCCAAACCTTGCATTTTTCCCAATCACAGCAGAGTGTGTGTGTGTGTGTGTGTGTGTGTAAATTATCCAGATTGCTAAATCACCTCTCATATTCAGAGTAGCAAACAGAGCTTTAGAGAATTCTGGGGCCTTCTGTAAGGTCATACAAGTAGTGAATAGCTGAACCAGGCTACTGGAAGTCCAGGCAGCTTGCATGGGAACACACAATCTTAAATCGTAACACAGTGCAATCACAGGAACTTTAAAATTAATCAGGTTAATACAAGCTCACCTCCTCTATTGTCCTCTCTTTTTATAATTATTCAGTTTTTACTTAAGATGATGTTGACCATATATATCCTGAGACTTTGAAAAGAAAGTTAGTAGATATTTTCTTATTATGAATAAAAGCAGTCAAGGAGTCATCTACATATAAGCAAACCAAAACCCTCTCCACCTCTCCTCCACTCTTCTCTCTATACAGCTGATAGCAAATATTTCCCTGTATGCTGATATTATGATTTTAGAATAACTTTTAAGGAGTCCCCTTAATGGTCATATGGCCCTGCTATCTATGTTTTGACAAAAAGGATTGCTTAAAAGAAACTACATCAAAGCAAAATGACCATATTTTTTGCAGTAGCTGCCCTTCAACATTTAACTGGCTTATTAATAATAGCCATATTCAGCAAATCATCTCATTAAATTACCTAAGGGAACTTTTTGCAACTTGATTATCTTAAATTGTTCCCTCAGCACTTAAGTTCTGTAAATTAGGCACTCTACAAATGCATAAATGAGATTTTGATGCCTAGGAAAGTATTTGGTAACACCCACTTATTTTTTTCCCCTATTCCCTAGGAATAGCAATTAAGGGATTAAAAAGCCTCCTTGTCTAATGGTGAATGGAAAATGAAATTGATTCAAATTGGGGAAATTATTAGAACTCCTTTTGGTTCCTTATGCCATCAGTCCAACTATCTAAAATGATGGAGGGACTTTTAATTTATCAGGCTAAGAGCTTCAACAATTGAAAGTTAAGTGACTGGATATTCACAAGAGACTATCTGCATGCCTTGGGCTTGTCAGGAAGTTTCACTTCAAATGCTCAATTCTCAGAAATAGTATTTTTGGAGAATAACCTAAAGGACGTGAAGTCTCTTCGTCCCTCTGAATAATAAATTGTATCCTAGGGTAACCCAGATATCAGCTGTTGGCTTATTTCTGGCTCTTTCATCTACATCTCCACTCAGATCCAAAGCAAAACTCAACTCTGGATTTCCACGCAAATATTCACTTTCACCAAGCATTTGATAATAAATTAGAACTTATACTTAATTATTGAGGTAAGGGGACATCCACAGGGGCAACTCTCTACTTCTTTGTGCAACTTTGTCCTTATCTGATCATTCAGTCTTCCTACTCCTTATCTCCTCCTTTCTGTATATGTGTCTATATACAATTTGCAATATATCAACGATTTATATATGTATTTTACTGTTTATATGTATGTTTGTGTATATATGTCATATATCATATATGATCTAAAATTACTTTTCAGTGGAGATTTTTTTTTTTTTTTTTTTTTTGTGGTACGCGGGCCTGTCACTGTTGTGGCCTCTCCCGTTGCGGAGCACAGGCTCCGGACGCCCAGGCTCAGCGGCCATGGCTCACGGGCCCAGCCACTCCGCGGCATGTGGGATCTTCCCGGACCGGGGTACGAACCCGTGTCCCCTGCATCGGCAGGCAGACTTTCAACCACTGCGCCACCAGGGAAGCCCTTCAGTGGAGATTTTTGTAAGCTTTTTATTTCTTTTGGTCAATGCCTATGAAGTGCTTTTATATGTACTTAAAACAATACACATACAGTGTCTGATTTTACATCTCCCAGTACTTGTGCATCTTTCTGAGGTTTTCAGTCATTTTGCCTATTTTTTTGGATCGAAACTTCTGTGAAGGAATGACATCTTCATTCACTAGGTGAGGATGAATGAAAAGAAAAATGGTACTGGAGTTTCTTATTTCCAGCAAAGTTGGCATTACTTCCCAGAGAAAACCTTCCTGATTCCTGGACTCTATTAGTTCTCCCTATTATATGCTCCCAAAACACCCTCTTGTTTTTCAAAGAACTCATGTCTTCCTTCTGTGTTGGTTTGTAAACTCCAAAATAAGGATTTGTACATGTTTTATTCACTGTTGTGTTCATAGTTCTAGAACAGTCTCACTATCCACTAAAGACTGAATAATTGATGAATGAACTGATGAAGAAAGTGGATGTTGGGACAATCCTGGCTAATGACACAGCTATTCTAAGCAATTCAAAAACACACCTAGATTCCTTTCTTAACTTTACTAGTCATTTAATGACTTAGACAAGTTACAAGGTTTCTGGTCCAAACTGTTGTTTTCCAATGGCTTTTCAGTACACTTCATAACACTGGACACCAGCCCAGTCTAATAAATTAGTCAGTTTATAAGTTTCAGAAAGCAAGGGAATTTACCTCTTGTTTATATGATAATTTTAAGTGCTTGTCCGAAACACTTGGAGGGGGGTAGTATCTCCAGTTTTAGATGAAGCAACAAAAGAGGCCAGCCGAATTCCTCTGTAATAAAAGTTCTATGGAACCAATTAAGTCGGAAAAGAGAATCACAGTATGGTACCAGAACTGTAATGTGGTCTTATATCCTTTTGAAGGATACTTAATATTTGTAGTACCATCAATTTAATGCAATCATGAATTTAACTTCCACAATTTGATTTTAGATAACAAATCCTCATTTTTCACTATAAATGTGGAAAACATTATTATTCTTTCTAGTCAAATAAACATTGTAAAATATTGGCTCAACATAACGTAATATTGGGCTGAGCTCTGAGGTTAAAAAAAGATTGACTAATCGATCTATTGATCTGTCTATATATCTATATGTCTATCACTATTTCCAGGTTACAATTTATTTATAATTACACCTCTGGGAAATTGAGGTTTTCAATGGCAGTGATGGATTATTGGATTATTAGATATGTGATTTCAGAGAAAATATCATTTCATTTCTGTATAGTTATTATGGAAATAGTTTCTTTTTAATAATAGCTGTCATTTGTTAAGTGGTTATGATTCTTAATGCCTTGGAATATACAATTTACTCAGTTTTCCTCTTTGCTTCCTGATGAAAGCTAACAGAGTCAGCTGCTATCCTCATTTCTGTAATAGAGATGAGGGACACAGGCAGAGGTTACCATTTAAACTTTAAATGGTTAAAATATGGCTCAGCTGAATGTTCACATTGCTTAGGATAGTTTAATCCATAAAATTATTTCAATTATTTGTAACTGTAGTCATAGTATTTTTTTAAAAGGGGTTATTCAAATAGCATGTTGTCCAAAACATTTATTTTAGAAAAAGAATCTGGATTTAAGTGTAGAATGTTCAGGATAGGGTAACATATTTTATTTTCTTATGTTAATAACTTGTTTAACAGGTAATATTTTTTCTTGTATGTTGCTTCATTATAAGTCCAAAACATCATAGTAATAAAAAATGATAATGGAAATTTAAATCTATTTTAAAAATCCAGACTTTGTTTGTAAGACACTTTACTACCCACTGCCTGCCCTGCCCCAAACATTAAACAATAGTCTCTGGAAATTATTTTAATGGGTATGTTAAGCTTTTTCTATATATAATATTTTTTTTTCCCTGTTCACATGATTATTAATAATCAACAAAGTGGCTAAACAGCAAACTGATATATGTGAAATTTTAAAAAATCTTTATGGAGGTGAATTATCATTTGAATCATCAAGGATTCATTATGAATTATCACTCTTCAGCTAATTTAAAAACAATTACATTTTTTATGGAAAAATCTTATAAATAACTTCATCTATCTACAACTTCATTTATCCCAGTGGATGAGAAAATAGCCTTTTTTCGATTTAATAAATAAATAAATAAACCCACTTGCTCCATTTCAAGATAAATTATTTTTTTTAAAGATCACAACTTTAGTGTATGGGTATTTACAAAATATATTTGTATTGCCTTTACAGAAAGATAAAGAAGACCAGTGGCTAGAGAAAAAAGTGCAGGGAAATAAAGACCACATTATTTTAGAGCATCTACAGTGGACAATGGGGTATGAAGTTCAAATTACAGCTGCCAATAGATTGGGATATTCAGAACCAACAGTCTATGAGTTCAGCATGCCACCAAAACCCAACATTATTAAAGGTAAGAAAACTATATGCTTTCTTAGGCTGAAAATAAATATGACAGTATCTTTTATAACCCCTCTGGATTTTTTCTTAATATTGAAAACATAATTTTATAAAGGAAGTATAAATTCTAAGTTCTAATCATGATTATTTACATGTCTTAATAAAGATTTCTCAGTTGCTCTTGCCGTAAAAGATTGGTTCATTTGTAAATGCACTTTGACAACTTTAGTGGTTGAAGTGGTAGAGAGAGAATGAGCAGAGGGGGAGGATGGAGGATAAGAGAAACTGTTGAAAATCAACATGAAAAATATTCGTTGAGCCCAGAAAAAACTTTTGCAAAGGAGAAAACTTCTCTGCCAAACACATGGGGCCTGGTCCTCCGCTTCTGGGAAAATGAGCCCCTTCATGCCTGACTAAGCAAGTTGAGTTTGGAAAGATAAAAATCTCTCACACAATGAGGCAGTAACAACCACAGATACACCTGCAGAAAGAACTATGAATAGAGTTTCAAAGAAGCTCAAAAAGTTGCAGGACACTCATTATTGGTGGTCACAGCGCACTGGTGGCTACCTTTATTAGGGAATAGTGCTTACATTATTTTATGTTAGTGATATTGTCAAAGTCTACAGGAGGGATATTAAAATTTTTTCAGATACAGGCTATAGAGGTGAAGATGCAAGAATTTGTCCTGATTCATAGTCAATTAACTCTGTTAATGAGTTGTCATATTGGTCATATTTTAACATTCATCATTCCTTTACATATTTAAAATTTTTAAATTTAAAATTTATACATACATGTATATATACACATATTCTCTCTATATAGATAGAGACATCAGAGCTGCATATTCATAAACATGATTTATTTAAGTCATATTATAATAGAGTATCAGTATTACATAATATTTTTGAGACTGGAAAAAAATTTGTCAGTTCAGTCATGCTATTTAATCCTCTTGTAATTTCAAATTAATATTAATTTCATTAGTAAGACTTTGTTATACATCATCTTTTAATTGAAAGCAGCTTTATACAATTAATCTTTCTATAAAAAAGTAATTACTATTGGTTTTATGGTTTAAAAGTAATTTATATCATGGCTTTGTATTGCTAGTATTAATTAGTAAGTGCTTCCAATTATAATTTGAAATTAGGAAGTTGGAAGTATCTAGAAATAATATGGATAGCTGGGTATCATATTGTACTGGCGCTTTTTATAATTTACAAAGTACTTCTGCACTTATTGTCTCATTTTATTCTTGAATCTGAGTTGAGCAACAAAGAGTTATCCTCATTTCACAGATACAGTTTTGAGAGGCTAAAGTATTTGTTCAAGGTCAGAGCTATTTTAAATCGTATGACAAATCCCATGTCCTTACAAGATGATACACCTAATAAAAAGAACGGTTGAATGAACTATTAAGTTCATTGTTTCTGTGAGTTTTAAACATCAATAAATGCTTCTACAATTATAATGCATTATGTTTGTAGTAATTATCCTCTCTGCATATATCAGGAACATGGTATAAATATGATTTTTAATCTGAGTCAGAATCTTCAAAGGAGGATTGCAAGAGCAAACTTCATCCTCGTACATCTTTTTTTTTTTAAATAGATCTTTATTGGAGTATAATTGCTTCACAATGTTATGTTAGTTTCTGTTGTACACCAGAGTGAATCAACCATATGCATACATATATCCCCATATCCCCTCTCTCTTGAGCCTCCCTCCCACCCTCCCTATCCCACCCCTCTAGGTTGTCGCAGAGCACCGCGCTGATCTCCCCGTGCTATGCTGCTGAAGAGACATGTACCACAATGTTCATTGCAGCACTATTTACAACATCCTCCTACATCTTTAATTTAGTTCATACACTTGGAGGGAATAATTATTTTTATCAAGATAAAAATGAATATTTTTTGAAATGGAAAGCAATATTTTAGTTATATTTTATAGATAAAATGCAAACTGTAAAAAAAATAGATTTCAGGCATGTTACTTTATATTATACTCCCAGAGTCCCTGTTATGCTGTTTTTATAAGAAACTGTTGTTAATAAAACCAATAGTAAGTATAAACTGAAAGATAAATAAATAAAGATAGACTATATATGAAGAATATATATATATATATATGCACAAAAATAACTAAAGTATGCTATGATGCATTTACTATAAAAATATTTTGTTTCAGTTTTGGAAAGTTAGTTTGTGGACAGTGCTTAGAAGGAAAATGGTTTATAGTTTCAACTTTGCTCTTGTCATTTAACTTCTCTTGGATTTCCTAATCCCTAAGCTAGTTTCTTCTGGTTCTGCAATATTAAGATTCATTCATTCATTCATTTCAGTTATTCACTGGGGTCTTGCTTTGTGGAAAGTACTGTGATGAGTGCAAAGGAATTATCTGTGAAAAGTACAGAACTGGTTCTTGCACTGAAAGACTATACAATCTAGTAGGGAAGATAGACATTAATCAAGAGTTAGAATATCCACAAAGTAATTACAACTAAGAGATATGCTGGTGCAGTGTGCTGCCATGAGAGCCTTTGGCAAGTATACCTAACTTATAGGGGTAGGTGAGGCTTGAGAAAGGATTCCCTTGGAAAGTGACCTTCTGAAAGAAACTTGTAAGGAAGAAGACTTCCAGGGAAAGTGTCTTATATGGAAGAAGTCTCTGAAAGAAGAAGGAATTTGATTTGCTTTAAGAACCAGGAAAAAGATGGCTGGGAGAGAACCTGGAGGTGTGTGAACAAAACTAAGGATACCGAGAGATCTGTGACCCAACCAATCCAGGGTCTTCTAAAAACCATGTAAATAATTTTAAAACAGATCCTGAAAGTCATAAGAAATCATTTGAAGCAGGGAAATTATATGAATCAATAGACATTACAGACAGATTAATCTTGCTCATCGGGATAGAAGCAAGAGATGGATGAACACGAATGCTTGAAAAATGTGATAACAGTAGAAAAAGAAAGCAATGAATAAATTCCAGACACATTGTAGATGTAGATTAACCTGCCTGTGTAACAGAATGGATTCAGTAGATATTGATGACTTTCTCACGGTAAAGAATCTTATAAACAGAGCAGGATTTGGAGAGTAAGGGTCAAACATAAATTGATTTGGTATTTGTTAGGTTTGAAATGTCAGATAGATGTTAAATATGTGTGTATGGAGATGAGAAGACAGCCAGGGCTTGGAAATATACATTATGACATTTTCAGCCTTAATAGATAATTGATATTTAAAGCCTGGATGGGGATAAAACCACACAGTGAGTAATGTCTAAGCTCTATGAGAAATAGTTGATGTCTGTGATACTCATAGATGTTTCCCAGTACCCAATACCAGTACTTAGAAGGGTGACTGGCACAGCATTAATGTTCAAGGGGTGCTTCTTTAGTTACTGAAGAATAGAGTGTTAAGAACCATGTCCTGTATAACCATGTTATACAGGACAAGGAAACCCCTCCCTCCCCCAATGAGACTAGAGTTCCTGGAAAAACACAAGACTGTAGTATCTTGTAAGTTAAAAGACAGTCATATTTCCAGAAGAAATGTATCAATCACATTTGCCCCTTCAGACGCTGCTGAGTGGTCAACAACTCAACTGAAAGAGATGTGAAATGTGCTTATTACATACAGCTCTGCTGAAGTGCTTGGGAGAGAAATTAGGTAGGAATGAGCTGAGGATTGTATGGGAGGTTAGCAGGTTTAGAGTCCATGTTAATTTATGCTTTCAAGAAGCTCTGTATGAAAGTGAGCAGAGGGGGAAAAATAGTCAGTGTTAGAAGGACTTTTATGATGAAAAAGGCTAGCACGTGTTTCACAGCTGATGAAACAGATCAAGCAGTCAAGGAAAAGTCAGACATACAGATGTACAGACAAAGCTATCTGAGAAGGTAGGAGACAGAATTCATCCCCTCTAAACTGTACAGATGACACAAAGCCAGAGCATCTTACTGGAAAAAGGAAAGATAAAATATTTATTTTATCTATAAAAATGTCACAGAATAATGTCTAATTTACTGTGACTGAATCCAGAGACTGCTAAGGTCTCATGGAAAGCCAGATCAAAGACGTGCCCTTTTAGTTCAAGAATTGTTTGATTTAGCTCTGGGAAGATTCTTGGGACAATTTTAGAAGCTGTGATAGTTGACAGTGAATTTGGGAGCCTTTAAACCCACAAAATACTATAGAGTTAAAATTATGTATCGGCAAAATAATCTTCATATGCCTTCATTATAATTACTCTTATAGTTATATAATTTCTTATTCCATTTTAAAATACACATTATAAATTCAAACATATTTTAAATTAGTTATGTATAATAAACTAGCAACTCTTAAGCCTTATTTAATTTGGAGAATATATGGAGTTTACAAGTTAATTTCATTTTAATTTATGTTTTAAATAGCATGCATTGTAAACTGTCCAAATAAAGTTTATGGACTTTGAATTTAAAAACCCATTACTTATGTGCATTCAGATATATTTAACTCTTTGAGTAAAGCAGCTAGCTAAATCTAGGGTACACTTATTTGTTGGACTGAGGGACTATTTTTTAACAATAGGCTTACCTTACATTTATATGTCATATATTCTATTAATAATAATGGCTTTTCTATGTACGTATCTTAGTGGATACCGCATTTCTCCATAGTTCATGATTCTGATGTGAAAACTATTTTATGATTAATAATATTTTCCTTTCTTCACTTATTAAATGTGTTTATTTTGAAAGTGGTGTTCTTTGATTCACATAGAAACAGAGTGTGCAAAATCACAATTATGTTCTCTTTTGGAATATTCATACAGCATAATTCCATCTCATTTTATTTTATAAACAATGAAAATATTGGGTAGTGATGACAAATTAATTCTTGTAAAACTGATCACAAAACCATCTATGGAACTAGAGGCTGTTAAAATGATATTTATTGATTTGTTCTGTAATTTTAATGACTAAAAATATTCCTAACTTGGTAGAATGAGTATAATCTAATGCTTTAAAAAACTCTTGGAGATAAAATGACTCTGAAAAATAATTTCACCATTTCTTTTGGCTTTAGGACATGTTTAATATTGTTTGTTTTAACCAAAAACAAAACAAAATAAAACAAAACAAAACCCTTCATAAATTGCTTCCTTTTTCTTCTCTTGTTACTATGAATTGAAAACATGCCTAATTTTAACATAGACTCTCAATATAATTTGATGGAAAATAATTTCATCCATACCAAGAAGTGACATAGATCACCACCAATAAATATATTGCTAAGATTTTTCAGTTAATTTTTATTTTAATGGACTTTTTTGATTATACTTATAATGAACAGTAGAGTAAAATTATTTTGATAGCATTCAAGTCTAGTTCCAGCAAGACTAGTATACCCTTTCATCTCCAAATAACTCAACATGAATGGAAAACAAAACATTCAAGTGCATGGCAAATACTAAAATGCTTTCTTAAGGTTATGATTGTTTTAGAATTTAAATTAAAGAAATTCTAAAACAATGGTGAAATTGAAGTTCAGTTAATTGGGAAAAACTTCATTTTAACTATCTGAAAATCTCAGTCAAATCTAAATACTAATGATACATGCAAAACAATATTTATTTGGTTTAGTACATAATGCGAAAGTAAATTTCTGTAAATTATTTTCATGATCTTTGTTTCTCAAAATTATTTTAAATGAGCAACGATAACGTATGTCTAGAGTATACCTATGGCCAGTTGAGTTAATGTTCCTTGCTTTTATTCTTTTGAAAATTTTCACTGTGTGAACTTATCATTTTCAATTATATTTCTTGGTACTTCATTCATTATTAAAAATATAACTACTTTTATTAAATATGTTTTACAGGAAAATACGATAGCAGAAAAAAACTAGCAGCAAACATTGCAGAATATGATGAGCTCATATTTAAGTAACAGTGTGAATTTATCAGTAGCACAGTGGAATGACTGGTGACCTTTCTCTAATAAGTTGTATCTTCATTAAAAAATATTTAAGATGTTCACATTTAAGTAATCAATGATAGAACTGAGTTATGTTTTTAATATGTGACAACTATTTAGAAGCGTCTTATACGAGATTTTTAAAATTCTTTGTCTTGTATCAAAATAATTTTTTGTAAGTAATTAGTAATGGCTTTGTGTACATCTTGTATTAATTATTTTCTCTTTTTTTCTTTCCTACTGTCACTTTTTTCTTTTCCTTTATTTTCATGCTTGTAACTCTATTCTTTATTCCTTAATTATTTTATTCTTGTTCTACTTTCAAAAATAATTTTCATCATGCAGATAAATGCTGTGAAGCGAATAAAGGTGAAAATGGAAGCCAGTCATGGCAGCGGAATGCTGCTGGGTTATCTTT
Organism: Orcinus orca; assembly: GCF_937001465.1. Taxonomy (NCBI): domain Eukaryota; kingdom Metazoa; phylum Chordata; class Mammalia; order Artiodactyla; family Delphinidae; genus Orcinus; species Orcinus orca. Next base: position 126,497,926 of record NC_064563.1, read on the forward strand.
CATTATAGCCATAAGTTTGTCTTGCATGTTTTAATGTTGCTATATCATCTATTTCCTTTTATTCCCTGCAAATTTACAAGGCTAATCTAAAATTATAATAAAATATTTTCTAAGGTCCAACTAATTATGCACCTATCCTTACCCATGAATAGTTAGCCTTTTCTCCCTTCCCCAAATTGTTGACCTTTAAAGTATTTGTCAGAAAATCACAGAAGGAAACTGAACCAGGATTGTTTCTTCCAAATATTAGCTCACAGCGTAACTTGTTTCATTCTAATTTTTTCTTTAATTTCTAAAGTTGAGCTTATTAAATATCATGTCACTTTTATTTGGAACTCAAGCATTTGCTATATATGATCTTTCATTTGATTATTTTACAAATATAACTCAATATCCATGGCCATACATTGTATAAGTATAAATTTTGTTATGTAGAATTATGGACCTTTTATATTGGTTTGGATTGTTATTCTTTTAAATGTAAGTTTCCAACTTTATAAACATTTATAATATTTCATTGTGTTTACCATTTATATAAAATATAAACCTGATAACTTTTATTATATTAGATGTGTATCCTATTGTGCTGCCTTATTTTCTTTTTATTGACTTAAAATGTCATAAGGAATAAAAGTGAAACGGAGTTTTTTTTCTTCAATTTGAAAACCAATTTTTAGAAATCCAAACTTTTTTTTCATTAAGTGAAAATATCTTCTGAAGTTGCCCCAAAATAAATAAAAATTAAGTTTGAATATGTTTAAAAAGTTGCACCCCGTGCACTAGATTGGAATTGTGTTTTGAAGTGGCATCAAGTATTCATGTTCTAACAATATGTATACTTATTTATTACTTTTTCCTGGACACCTGAGTCAATTTCTTTGCAAGGATCAGAGAGAGAAGTAAATATTTTAGCTACTACTTTCAAGAAGAGGAAATTGAGATGAGAAGGAGGTGTTACTAGATTCCAGCTCTCAGAGGAGATCCCTCTGGATTTGAGGGAGTAACATGAATAATGATTTTTGTTTTCACATTTTCATACATCACAAAATGAGAAAAGAGTGTTTTGTGCTTTTTACTCCCAGCCACATGCTAGCAAGTGATTCTTACTACTCACTCAGGACAATTAGCAGGCAATCAGATTTATATACATTAACAAGAGTGACTGTAGCTTACATGGTAAATCAAATTATTGGTTTCTGGGCTTTGAGATTCATTCATCAAAATCAATTTGTTTGGTTGCATGAAAGTATGTTCTGTCTTTAAAAAATACCTACAGGAGCCTATCACGTAACGTCTAAAGATAGACCTGCCTTCGGTAGTCTGTTTTCTGTAATTTATCTTTTCCATACTCTTTGCTGTCCACTGCTGTACTTTTTTCTTCTGAGCTAGCAACAGACCTGTAGAATGCAGAAGTGACCCGTCCACAGATTAAACACACTTCTTTCTCCCCTGCTGAGACAAAGGGATTTCCCAATTCCAATTTTTGCAGTGTGGGGACTTAACCTATTTATTGGGAATGTTTGATTTTTAAAATTAAAAGAGCCAATGTTCTGTTTATTGAAGAACTAATTATAATTGCATACTACATCCATGAGTGCATATCATATTCCATGAGTTTGGATAAGACTTGTAGATATGTTGATTACTAACATGTAACAAGTGCTGGGAAAGAAAGGAGTTCCAATAACACTTCCATGAACAATTTTTCCCATTCATTATAACCTGACTGGATCTCTCCAATAAATTGTAAATATTTCCGTGAGAAAGTCATAGAAATTATTTTGATTTAGTTCATGATTACAAAATGCTTTTGTGAAGAACATGTAATATGTCTTTAGTAAGATAACAAAGTTGATTTTTATTTGAAATTTTATATTCTGTAACTCAAAGTCACCAGTGATAAGAAGAACACTCAGTCTGGTTTGCATGATACCTAGACTGACATTTGGACAGTTCAGAAAAGAACCTAAAATTGAAATTCTCATATCTTAGCAGAATGATTTACACTTAATGAGTGGTTCATTTAGATTTTTTAAACATCTAAGTACACATCAAGATATTAATTCTAAAATTAATGAGCTATTTATCCTTTGGCTAAACATTTATTCTTAGATTAACAGTTATTTTACAGTTCTAAGATATGCATAAAGTTTAAAAAATTCTCAGACATAAAATAATCGACTCTGTGCTTTGTCTTACATCTATAAGAAATAGGAAAGCACAAAACTATAAACAATTCAGCTATTGCATTTCATAAAATGAAACCTTAGAGATTGTAAATTACCTTCTTGGATTTTTTTTATATCTTAATAATATGTAAGTGTTGCTGAATTATCTTTTTTATTACTTGAGCTTTACTCTTGTTATATGCAACCATAAAGTCTAACTGACAGCACATTTTTGTCTAATTAATGTCTGCTGTAGGTCTAAGTAAATGTGACTGATAAGCAAGACATAAAAATTCTCCCTAGTATCACCCAATAATTCATTTTCATTCAGTGGATTTTTAAATAAAATTCTGTGTCTGAAATGTATAAATATGAACTTGTGTGTAAGGTGAGTTTTGTTATTCATTGTGTATAATCATAAATATGTACCTATGTTTATTGATGTGTATATCTTATCAGCCAATGTTAAAATCATTTTAAAAGTTTGTTTTGACCATATTATACCAGTTGTAAAGTTAGGTTGATTTGCTTATGCATAATCACCATTATCTGCATGTGAAGTATCATGATTAATTTTTTTATGTAAACCTGAAATCTCCTTTTTTCTTCTCCCAGTTTTTTGAAGTCTATCTTCTTTTCTCCATTTATCCTTCAGCCTTACATGTCTCTCTACCCCAATTCAAACTCTAATTATTTATCATATAGCTATAAGGCCCATCACACCACATTTTAGATATGCTAACAGATTAAGACTAGGAGGTAGTAGTAAAATCTTTTTCCTATGAAATTTTTTCTTACATGGAAGAACTTTAAATTGTCATTTTTATTTTTCTGTCCTAATACTATTATTCATTGGGAATAAGTAGATTTTATAAACTCTATACCCATACTCTTTCCCAAACCATTATGCAAGTGTACATATGTGCATCAATTACTGGTAGACAAGAACAAGGTTGAAACACTTAAAGACTTGCTTCATTTTTCTTAAAAATTTTTTTTTCTTTTTTTTCCCTTAGCCTAAAATATCTCAAGTGTTTAACAATTTTAAATAAATAAATAAATCTTAGACATCTGATTAACATTATATATGTCAATTACATAAAACATATAATTGCACAAATAATTTTATTGCAGATAATTTTGACTTTTTAAGTATTCAGCATTTCTTTTAAAATTAATAATTAAAATTAAAACTATGCATAGTAGTTCATAGGTTATACAATTTGGGTTAATTTGGAAATCATTATACAACTCAAACATTTTCTATTTAAGAATTCCCATTAATTATATTTAACTTAAAACTTAAATAAGGAAAACTCCACAATGTTTTCAAGTCTGGACAGTTGGATTTATGGTTATTCATTTATATTGAACAAAATAGAATATGCAAGGGAGAATTAGGCAAGGTACTTTTGGATCTGGATGAGTACTTTCAGATACATGAAAAGTATTTTATTTATTCATATGGTATACCTACACTAAGAATGAAGGAATAAAATTTTTAGATTACAAATCATTTTAGATTACAAATCATTTTAGTAATTCAAGATGGATATTTACATCACCAATACAATAGTTAAGTGTGTTTGGACCTAGCTTTCAAAAATAGCTAATATTATATATAATATTTTCAGTTTATAGTAGTAGTAGTTAACTAAGAAATATCTCTAGTCATGTAAAATTATCTGAAAATCTCCACCCATTTGTTTTTGCTTATGATATTAGCAGCATTAAGAGCTTTAAATAAATAAGCTGTTATGACACTACCTAAATTAAATATTGTCATTTATATATTTTTTAGCCCTTATGCATTAGGATTTCGCTCAATGAATAAAGATACAGGATCACGAAGTTCATACTTAAATGTGTCATTTTATGTATTTTATTATGGTTCAAATCTGTGGGGCACAATGTAATATCCTTTAAACCGCTTTTGAATAAGTACAAATTAAGTAGGCTTTCTCTTACTTGGTTTTATACCCTTTCATTCTTCCTTCCAATTGTTTCTTCCTAATATTCTCTCCCTCCCACTCTCATTCCCCCTATCCTTCCTCTCTCTCTTCCTCCCTCTCAATTTCTGGTCATGAATAAATACAACGCATTTCTTCTTTTTCTGTTAATCTCTGTTAAATTGTTAAATTTCAGAATTTGTGATATGTATATATGTCACAAATCCTTCCACAAGGCTAATGCGTTGAATGGGTAGCTTAAATTTATATATTTCAAATGATTAGTGATATGAATATCCTACAAATAGCGCTGAAATAATTTCAATATAAATTGAAATTGGTAAAAACTATATCTAAATTGGCTGATTATGTCATTTTTAAAAAGGAGTATTATTTAATCACTATCAACACTCGATAGATAATCTTAGAATTCAGAAAATATTAACAGAGTAAATTTTAGGTCTTAACTAAAGAAAAAAAATCTAATATCTAATTAACATATTATTTTCCAAATCACCATCTAAACTAGAGTATTTTTCTAGAGTTAACATTTTTAATGTTTAAAAGTGGTAGTATCTCTCTTTACTACATGGTGCTTAAAAACTTGTTATAATACATAAAGATTATAAAAGTAAGCAGCATCTCAATATTTATGTAAGGGAATGGATTCAGTAAGTAGAAATCTAATTTAATTGTTCTGAAATAAAGCAGAGACGGGAGCATAATATCAATTCTTTGTTTTCCAAATACCTTTAGTTTCTTTATCTTACCTAAGATTATGAACCAGATAAACATCTCTTATAGTCATCCTCCCTTCCTTCATGGCTATTAACTAATTGGAAGCCTAAAATACTTGTCCCTAAATATTACAGAAAGAGTGGATTATTCTATAACATCAATTTTTAGCTACTATTTAGCAAAATTGAAAAACAGAATATCCAAGGAAAGCACATATGTTCAGAAGCTCTTTTAGTATATCTGAGGTGATTTGAACTGCAAAAGATGTCCTCATGTCTTTGTTAGTAGACTATTATTTGACCTACTTTTTAAAGATATGCTTATTCAAGTGTAATTAAATTTTGTGTGAATGAATCTAATGTTGGTTGTATTAAGCCTAGATATATTGCAAAGTTTCTTAATTTGTGTATGTTCAAATTAAATTCAGTTATTCTTTATCACTCCATTTTAAGTAATAGAAATATAGTTACATTGCAAATATTGCATAATATTCAGAGGTAGCATAATTTTAAATTATACCATATTTATTTTATTTTATCTATGTACTAAATGGGACTACAAAATAAATCTCCAGCAAATCCTTTTTTTTTTCCCTAAAAGCAAGCAATTAAAAATTACTGTTTTAAAGAACATCCATAATTCATGACTTTTTTTCAAGAATATTTTTATCTCACATCTTACATTGATTTTATGTGTAACACTTCTGTTTTAAAGTGACTATTGCTGATCATTTTAGTTGCATTTGTTTTCATCATAGCTTATTTTCTTGAAATAAAATGTATGTTATATATGTATTGTCCTCAGTATCATCTCTTATTTAAAATCCCTGACATAATATCCAGCACTATGTGTAATCCTATGCATGAGTTTCATAGTATATTAAATGTCATTTTATTTTCTGTATTTCTGTGTCTTCATTGTTGTAATAAAGAAAACTGAGGAAAACCTTTGTTATATGTGTTTTCTTTATTACTGGTATAAACGTTTTCTGTCTTGTGTGTTTTCATTTCTAACTTGATCAGATTCAATATCTCAGTGTAATAAACATATGATCATTGAGTGATTTCTTTTTTGGTTTAAATAATAAATCATCAGCCGGCTCATACTGGAAAAATAATTTAGGAACAATACCAAATACTGTTACTTTTGTAGAAAACTAGTTCTAAGGTCTTCTTAGAAACTTTTATTACTAGTGGAGACCATAATAATCAGATGGTATCTTAATAAAACACATTAGTGTAATCATTTAAATAATGTAATAATTGGAGAGTAGTCTCGTTTGCCAGCAAAAATTTATGAAAGCAGACATAAATCCTTAAAGTGATTTTCTCCAATTCCTTTGGTTAACATATTGCTATAATTCAGTTTGAGCACCATGAGAATAAAGTTGTAGAAGATCATTAAAGTTCTCAGTTCATCCACAGCCAAAGTATGAAACAAAAATGGCTTTGGAAGTTTACAAATAATAACAATAATATGAAAACAGAGCAGCTTCTATTTCTTAACATGTACTGTGATACACACTGTATGGGATGCCTTAAGTGCAATATTTCATTTACTATGAAGTAACATTTCTCCCATATTTTAGATGAGAAAAGTGAGGCCTAAAGAGGTTGAGGGATTTACATAGTGAAGTCACAGAACGGAGTTCCAGTGCCCTCTATAAAACATCATATTACTTTGTGTTTGTTTGTTTTAGCGCTGAACCTGGGTTCAAATGATAATTCTTTTTTATCTTAAGATTTTTTTGATGTGGACCATTTTTAGAGTCTTTATTTAATTTGTTACAATATTGCTTCTGTTTTATGTTTTGTTTTTTTTCGCCCTGAGGCATATGGGATCTTAGCTCCCTGACCAGGGATCGAACCCGGACCCCCTGCAGTGGAAGGTAAAGTCTTAACCACTGGACTGCCAGGGACGTCCCTCCAATGATAATTCTTTAATAAGTAGATTATTCAGTTATTTTTTATAAAGTGAAATAAAACTGGTGGTTTAGACATGAATATATATTTCTCTTTTACAAACACAGTCAAGTGTTGCATTGCCAGTTAAAAATTAAATAGTGTAGAAATTACAAAAGGGAAAATATTCGTTTTCAAGATTTGCATTATTTTAAGGCACACTTAATCTTTTTTACTCCAGAACAGCCCTCTCCCAAATGCATGTCTTAATATGTATAGCACTCATTAAAAATGTTTGCATACATTTCAAAGTGAAAATTTTCATATAATATCTATATGTTGTTATAATATTGAACTTCTTTCAATTGATACATTAGTTACGGAAGTTTTATATATTGGGGGAGAGAGAAAGGTAAGCTGATTTTTTCTGTTGTTCTTGTATTTATTTTTCCTGAAGCTCCTTAACAATGATATGGTATCAAATGGGAACTATCTGGGGATTGTTGGAAATTTTTATGGTGACTGTCACAGTATTATATTACTTTGTTAGCTTTATATTACTTTGTTGTTTGGGGCCACTGTGAGGAAACTAAAGAGATTTGAGAAAATGTATTCTAATATTCTAATCAAACACCATTATTTTATTATATCAACAATCTGAGGATTAGAGAAGAAGAATGACTAGTCATTGACACAGTCAAGGAACTTACACCCTCAGTTTTCCTCATATGTTTGTTTTATCAAATTACACCAAATCAAAGAAGGCATACCTAAATCTCTTGTCTATCACTTATATGGTCTTATATCTTTAACCTAGTTTCTTTGATTTCTTCTTGATTGAACAATAGAAAAAAAACTTTGTGGCAAAGGAAAGGCTGTGTATTCACCAACTACCATTCCTTTGAGTAGTCATGATACTTCTCTTAAGCAGCTATTATGGTTCTCAGGTCAACTTGTACATATAGCTGCATTCCCAAGATCAGTGTAATAAACTCACAGTGAGTTTATAGCCTTAAAAGAATATCAAGTTAAATTTTACTATTTTCTTATTTTTATACATTGCCTGAAAACACTTTATAAAATGACTTTATTTATATTTTTATAGAAATAAATGATATTTAATTAATATAAAATAATATTTTTAGTTACTATCTAATAAAAAACAAAATAAATATTTCCATTTCAGCGTCTATTTCATTTTAAGAAATCATAATAAACAACTTCAATACATAATTTGCATAGTGGCTATATGCTTGCTTCTCTACTGATTTCTCATTTATTATTACAAAGAGAAATATTAAATTATTTTAAAAGTCATATTAAAATGTACCCTTTTCTTCTGTTTAAATGTGATTAAAACAAAACTAAAAATTATCTCTTCAAATTAGCATTTCTGTTTTGAAGAATCTCTGAATGACAAACTTCAATTTGCTGTTGTTTCTATATAATTTCACCGCAGCTAAACTGGATATGTATGTTACATGGAAGATTAAATGCAAAACTCACTGATGCTCTTGAAAAATGACAGGAAAAATATTCTACTTCTTGGTGCTTATTGGTGGAAAACAGAAAACAATTTATTGGATTTTCATATGCTATCCTGAGACTTACTGTTCCATCAAATGGCTCAGACATGAAGGAAGGTTTACTTAAGGAAATAGAAATATTTCTCTACAGCAGGGTCCAGTATGGTTCATTGGTGGATTTCTTCACACAAAAACAGGTAGCTGAAAATAATTGACTTGCCTGTATGTTATTCATAACTTAATATGTCATCTTTTTTTAGTACTTATGAATATTGTACTTATGGACACTCTCAGTTGATTCAGGCACGTTAGCCAGTCCCATGAAGATTTTAAAGATACTAACTTTGTGTGGTTTTTTTTCTGCTCTTAAATATGCTCTATTTTTTCGAGCAGTTCCAAGTGTGCACCAAAATTGAGAGGAATGTACAGAGTTCTTATATACTTCCAATCCTGATGTATGCATAGCCTCCCCCATTATTAACATGCAGAATGGTACATTTGTTACCATCAATGAATCTACATTGACACACCATTTTTACCCAGAGTTCATAATTTGTATTAAGGTTCACTCTTGGTGTTGCACATTCTGTGGGTTTTGATGAATGTATAATGACATTCATCCACCATTATAGAGTAATACAAAATAGTTCCAATGCCCTAAAAATCCTCTGTGCTCTGCCTGCCTCTTTATCTCTCCCTCTCTCCTAATCTCTGGCAATCTCTGATCTTTATAACTGTCTTCATAATTTTGCTTTTTCCACAGTGTCATATAGTTGGAATCATACAGTAAGTAGTCTTTTCAGATTGGCTTGTTTCACTTAGTAATATGCCTTTAAAGTTCCTCCATGTCTTCTCATGATGTTATGGCTCATTTCTTTTTAGCATTGAATGATATTCCATTGCCCGGATGTCTCATGTTTTATCCATTCACCAAATGAATAATATCTTGCCTCTATTTTTCTTAAGTGAAAATCTACATTTCTATTTTATGGTTGATGGTATACAATATATTCATTCAGTTGCAGTGGGTAATAATATATAAGTGGCCCTACATGTTTAGAATGTTTAGTTTTAATAATGTAACTTAATTTTGTATTAAACCCCAATGCAGAAATTGAAGTTTCTAAGACACAATAAAGTGAGTGTGTAAAAACAGAAATTTTGTAAACCTAATATGTTATAAATTCCTTAGAAAATAATACCATCCATATATTTGTTCACATTTTCCATTTACTGTCTTATACATTTATAAAATTCAAAGGTATATATATTTAAGAATTTTATAAATAGGTTAACAGTTTGGAATTTCAACAAGTAATTTGTAAAATATCAGTTGTAGTTTAATCTTATATGGGTGTAATTCAAGTTTGTAATATAGTCTTTAAGAAAAAAAGTATTTTCTGTTTGTGCAGAGAAAGTTTAATTTCCTTTTTTTTAACTATATGGAATAGCCTTTTAACATTAACAGAAAAAAATGAAATTGGCCAGTTAATGGTTGAAACAAGGACATAAAATTTAAACTACTCAATTTTTTAACACTGGCCAATATCTGTTTTGATCATATTCACTTCAATCTAAGATGCTCCCTTTCCTACTAACCAGTAAAAATTTCATTATCTTATGGGAAATAACTGAATCAATTCCACCATAGCAAACTGAACATATACCATAAGATTTAAACTGCATATGGAGAAAGTATACAGTTAGTGAGGTGAGAATAAACTTCAAATGTATCAGTTTGAATAAGTATCACATATAAAAGTATTTTATATCTCTTTATCCCATTTTTTTGACAGGGTTTTGTGACAAGTGTTCTCCATTCCAACATACTTAGCAATTTGAAATGTCAATGTAGATAAAAGCCTAGATATTCTGCTGCGCAAGGACTATAGATATTTCACAATTTCCCACAATTTATAGTTGCACCAGATTTGTAACAATTATTAAAAACGTTCATTTCTAAGTTTTCAGTTATTCGAAACATTTATCAAAAAAGTGCTGTTATCGACAATACTATTTCTTTTTAGCCAACTTTTTTTTTAAATAACACAGTTTATTTTAATTTCCTTTCTTACATTAAACTATGTTACTTTACCTCATACTGACATTTGACAAGGTCCCATCAATATTCCCATAGAAGAATAATAATTTCATATTCTAGATTATTCACTTTTTACAAGGAATTGTTTTAAAAAGATAGATACTAAAACCTTAAGGGGGATTGGGTGGATATTAAAAAAAAAAACAACTAACGGTGAAAATTATGAAGCACTTGAAATATTATTCCATTTAGAAGTATATAGAATCATTATACTAATTATGAATATATTTTATATAAATTTATAGTATTATATTATACAGTGTCTATTTTTGAAATATATAGACATAAATTATCTAATGTTAATTCAGTCACAAATCACATATAAGAGACTGAGTCTATTTCCTAGTTTCTTAAATCTAAACATCAAGCAGAGATTGACATGTCTACATGTATTATGGAAATGGGTATGGAATCAGAGACAGGGAAGGCTGGACAGATATATATATATATATATATATATATATTTTTATTTATTTATTTATTTATTTATTTTTTTATTATTATTTTTTTTTGCGGTACGCGGGCCTCTCACTGTTGTGGCCTCTCCCGTTGCGGAGCACAGGCTCTGGACACGCAGGTTCAGCGGCCATGGCTCATGGGCCCAGCCACTCCACAGCATGTGGGATCTTCCCGGACCGGGGCGCAAACCCGAGTCCCCTGCATCGGCAGGCCGACTCTCAACCACTGCACCACCAGAGAAGCCCTGGACAGATATTTTACAGCCATAGCCCAGGCCTCTACCAGCTCCCTCCTAACCATTGAAACAGGCTCTATTTCCCTATGTATCTCTAGCAACTCCCTATACCGTCTTTTAGGAAAAGATCACAGTTAGGTTTTTTTTTAGTGGTGTTTATTTATTTTGTTTTTGTTGATTTATTTATTTGTTTATTTAATTACAGAGTCCATTTTTTAACCTAATAATTTATCACTTAATCAACATCCTCCACCAGTTACCCCCAATATCATCTCTAATATCCATAAATATCTGTTAATTTCAAAATATACTGTATTATCTCATACATCTCCATCTTTGCCCACATCATGTTCTGGCTGAAAGGGACTCATCATCAGACAGAAAGCTTCTTATTCTTCAACATCATCATAGAATTTATCTTCTCTATCATGCCTTCCTTGACCACTAACTATCAACTCATATGCTTCTTCCACCTATTTGCTCAGGTCACATTATTTTTCACCACTAGGAAAGCATTCGACTGTACATGTCTTACTCACCCTTCTCAATACATTAAGAACTCCCAGAGAAGAGAGTCCTTTTCCTTTTTCTTATTTTATTCTCACAACTGCTTGACAAAGTTGTTTAATTACATTGTGATAAATTGAAGGGTGATTATATGTCTTTGACCAATTTATCCCTGGTCAAAAAGATCACTTTTGTAATATAAAGGACTAGATGATATTTTGAAAAGATACTTATAATTCCACCTTTGTAAACAAACATCTATAGAAAAAGACACTTTTAGGAAAAAAGTATACGGCTTTACAATTATTAATGTCAGTTGTATTATAAACATGTTTATGATTCCCTTTCCATTACTAAACCAATTTTCCACACTTACCTACTTTTTCTTCCCCCAAATCAGATATTTAGTTTAAAAAAAAGTCTGGTTTATCAGTGCTACCTCCTGACCCCATCGTCTTCTAAAGAATACCTCTTAGTAGGGAGAAGTGACTTGAAGGGAAATTTTGGATTCACATTGTTTTTATATTAAAAAATTAGTTATACATGTAAAATCATTTTGACAAAAAAATCAAAATGACTAGAGAATAGAGACACAGTAGTAAGGAATAGGTGAAGTAAAATGCAATCTTCACCCCATCCCCAAATAATAGGGTTGTATGAAAAGAAAATTGGAAGTAAGCAATAAACTGTCTACATCAATATTGTTTAACTGAGTACACACAGAAAAGACATGACCACCTTTTGAAGATGTACCAAAAATAGCCTGAAGATTTTAAACATATCTAAACAATAGCACAAGGTTTATTGATATATTTGAGTAATGTTGAAAAATTATTGGTGAATTTTACTTATATCTTTTGAAATCTGAAAATTTTAAATTCCTAAGTGAATGTGTGGATACTACAAAAAGTTTTATCAAAGAACAAGAAAGCTAGAAAATCACAATGAACTTCCACATAAGTATTAATCTCCAGCATGACTTTTATAATTTGTTTCGAGATATATAAAGAGCTCCAATGAACGCAATACATGTTCATTTAAAACACAGCTAATTACCTCTGTGTGATACTAAAAACTAAAAATCCCTCAGACAGGTCACAAAGCACTTATAAATTGGTATAATTACATATAAGTATGTACTTTTCTCAAGGTTCTAACAGTTTTGATTTTTAATATATTTTTTAAGATTTTTCATTTTAGGGCTTCCCTGGTGGCACAGTGGTTAAGAATCCGCCTGCCAATGTACAAGACACAGGTTCGAGCCTGTGTCTGGGAAGATCCCACATGCCGCGGAGCAACTAAGCCCGTGCGCCACAACTACTGAGCCTGCGCTCTAGAGCCTGCGAGCCACAACTACTGAAGCCCGCGTGCCTAGAGCCCGTGCTCCACAACAAGAGAAACCACCGCAATGAGAAGCCCGCTCGCAGCAATGAAGACACAACACAGCCAAAAAATAAATAAATAAAAATAAAATAAAATATTTTTTCATTTTAAAATTCCAATATTCTTTTCCCAAAATTCAATCCTTTATAAAAGATGCTGCAGTTTTCTCTTCACTGATGACAATACTCTTCACAGCCATCACAGATTTACTCACATTATGTACTTTTTTCTTTAAATTGTTCGCTGAAAAACGTGAGATTACACATTGTACCCACAGTTTTCATACAGTTAGTTCAGTAAGCAATTAAATATCTGAATAAAATGAACATAAATGCACTTAAAAATTTGCTAATAAGTGCATTTTGTCAGAAAGCTGAATGATGTAAATGCTTTATCTCATAAATACTATGAATTGTCCAAAAGGAAACCGATATTTCAGAGTAAAAGACTTGAACACAAAGAAAGTACAGTCTTAATTTAGGAAGGAGACTTTGATCCACTCTGTAATAATCTTTTGAGAGTTTTAATCTTAATTTTTACTAAAATGAACATGAATGTGCCTAAAATATTGTGCAAAATAGCCACCACAATAAAAGTAACAATAAAGATAACCAAAAAACTAAAAATTAATGGTGAGCTAAAGAGGAAAAAATGAATTACAGAAGAAAAGAATACCAAAATATATGTATAGATATTCTTGTCCCTGAACTGAGCAAAAGTCAATGTCACCTGTCAGAGACAATAAGAGCATTATGAATAATTATCTTTCTGTCATTCATTTTAACATCAGTCTTTCAAAGTTCAAAAAAAATGATTTTAATTTGACATGTAGAAGTAAGGGAGGGACCAAAAAATAATTTACGATATGAATAATTAATAAATTAAAAAAGAATGGGGCTTCCCTGGTGGCGCAGTTGTTGAGAGTCCGCCTGCCGATGCAGGGGACACAGATTTGTGCCCCGGTCCGGGAAGATCCCACATGCCACGGAGCAGCTGGGCCCATGAGCCATGGCTGCTGGGCCTGCGCGTCCGGAGCCTGTGCTCCGCAACGGGAGAGGCCACAACAGTGAGAGGCCCGCGTACCGCAAAAAAAAAAAAAAAAAAAGAATGATATTAAACTAAAATCTTCTTGAGTTCTGGTCACAGTGGAATGCACAGCTAAAACTAGAAGAATGAAAATATACTTAAACCTTAGGCCTTAATGAAGTGTGTTTATCAAAAACAAGAAAAAATACTTGTAAAATATAAACATGTATTTACAGTTATTTTATGCATCCTAGTTCATGTATGCTAGCAATATTCAAATATTTATACTTGCTAAAATCTAAGAAGGTTTTGGGTAAAAGAAGTTCTAATTTTTTAAAAGAAAATACTATAAACAAATGATGAGTAATGAGAGGTAGCTATAAACAAAGTGAGCGTAAAGTAATATATGTACAGTGTCTTGGAATTCCCAAAGTACCCTTCATATATGATTCTCAAAGAATATTTTAGCTAGGATACATGGGAACTGTTATCCACATTTCATCAGTAATGAAATGGAATAAAATTATAATTATGATTTCGATATAACCGATTATAGTGTGTAGGCCACAAAATGAGTGAGCAATACCATGGTAGAGATAAAAAATATTAGAATTTCAATCAATATTTATTTTATATCATTTTAATTTTTTTTTATGTTTTGTAATTGTACATTGCATCTTTTTCAAAGGATTGATACATTGTAAAATACTTTTAAAAGAAAAACACATATCATAGGAGGAGAGACTCAATTTTTCTCTGGATGTACATGGGGAAGCAATTAAAAAAAGGAGTTCAGATTGGAGGAAGAATATAAACTCCAATCATAGTTGCTCTTGAGTTTGTTGTTTGAATTTTTTAAACATTTTGGATTAATGGAAAATGATATAATCATCCTTGCTGATGCAGTTTGCCATGATTTTCTCCTTCTTTCCATTTAATACAATTAAAGGGGTATTGACCAGACATTGGAAACCTCAGAAGTTCAAACATTTGTTTCAAACAAACATGTTAAATATGAATGAAAATTGAATGGATCTTAGCACAGGGAGATCAGCTCGGTGCTTTTTGACCACCTAGAGTGATAGGATAGGGAGGGTGGGAGGGAGACACAAGAGGGAGGGGATATGGGGATATAAGTATATGTATAGCTGATTCACTTTTTTATGCGGCAGAAAATAACACAACAATGTAAAGCAATTATACTCTAATAAAGATGTTAAAAAAATGTAATGGATCCATCAATTCAGGGATTAACAGCAGTCACTATAAATGCTGGAGATCCATGGTCATGACATAGAAGAAAAATGTGGTACGTGGAGAAATGGAAAGAGTGGGACATTGTGCTCAGTTTGTTATAACAGCAGTTTTCTCTTTAATAGTGAATTTTATAACATGCTTGAATCAAAGTTTTCTTTGTTTTTTCTACTTGTGATTACACCTGCAGAAGTGATTTGAAAGTCATGTTGTTTCAAATATATAAAAGTAGATACTTGGAATCATCTTTCTAAAAACCTAAAATACATAAATATGGCACTTCTATGAATATAGCTGATTCCTCATTTAGTATAACTGAGAGAAGTCTATCAATCCTAAAGGCAAATCATACCTAATTTAGGTAATGTTTAGCAGGTCAAGTATTCCCCGTAGGAAATAGAAAGTCTTATAAATGTGACTTTTCTCTACACAGCTCCTCAGGGTTGGAAAATATTATTTTCTTTCTTGACAAGTGGATTATGTCAAGGATTGTAAAGCCTGCAGCTTCATCTATGCTGGGGGAATATTGTGATTATATTTCATTTTCACTATCCCCACTGTTTTTAAAGCTGTTAAAGTTTATTAAAATTTTAAAGCTTTAAAAAATTTTTTTTTTATGTTGACATAGTCTAGACCCTAGTCTCATTTTTACACTTTGGCTCTTTTTATTATATTTTCTTATTCTTTGTTGATTTGGGGGTTCCTAGGAAAAATATCACAGAACATTAACTTATCAATTTAAGATAATTTCCAAGTATGTAAGTGGCAAGTGATTTTGGAAAACAGCTGTCTAACATAACACAACAAGAAACTGTGAAATCTTTAGTTGGTTTTTAAATTAGTGCAATGCATTTTCTTTTAAAAGTATGTGTTACTCTAGAGCATATCTTTTATAGTGCATGGAGATTACCATAATTTTAGAAGCTCTTACTATTAAATCTAGGCCCTTCTTAATCTAAAAATCTTACCCTTTTATTCCTTTGTTGTGTTTTGGGAAATCCAATGAATGAAACTTAATTTGGGGAATTTATGCTTCATAAGTAAAATGGGACTTAAATAGCTGTATGATAAGCCCAAAGATGTATGTTAATTTTTAACTTATTTTAGTACGTATCAGGAAACCCCTCTAATACTGCACTAATTTTGTAGCACTCAATAAATGTTTGTGAAGCCTAAGTGAATAAATAGTCCTTTAAAAAAAATAATGAAACTGTGTAGACAAAAAGTCTTTAGATAACCCAAATGTTTGATTTTAAAGTAGTTGAATGGCTGACCATCACTGCTTAGATGGAGCTCAAAAGCAGCAAGCCGTCTGCTTCATCTTTCCACATAGGATGAACCATACGTGTGTATAGATTTATACCTAGATTTTCCAGAAATCATTTGATATTTGAAAATATGTTACACTAGGCAGAATGAAGGAAGAATGTATAAACAGGAGACAAATAGACCTACCTCTATTGTGGAAAGGTATAGTATCTAGTTAATGTCATGATGAACACCAAAAAGGGCTTTTCTTTTTATCTTTTATACACTTAAACTCACTGTATTTAGCGATATCCCTTATGAAAATAACTACCACTATTTTGGAAGTAACAAACAAATCTCCATTTTAGGACACTTTAAATTAAGAAAAAAGTTTTTTCTCCATATCTTTATCACAACTTTCCACATCTAAAAGTAATTCTCAAACTATAGAAAAAGAGTTAACTAAAAAACTGAACTACTTATGGAGTCAGAAAGCAATGCTACTTTTTAAATTGTAGTGGTTTTTGAAAAACTAATATAAGCATAGTATATTTAATGGGAAATTAATGTAGTGTTTTAGCAATGAGTTAATTTCTACAACAGAAACATGAAAACACATGCATACGATGGATTTGAAATGAAGTTTTTTTTTTCTTATTTTCTTGCTTTGATTTTATATTTTGATGACTGTTAAATTGCAAGTACATAAAGCTCTGGGGATACATACTGGTTTAGTTAGCCAATTTTTAAATTTCACGGTGTGGGAGGTACAGCTTGGAGGGAGATTGTAAAAACACATTTAGTCTGATTTTCATATTTGCTTTCAATAATAACATCTGTACCTAAAAATAGATGTTTAAATTTTTGATTCCTAAATTATTTATTCTTATTCAATTCTAATATGAAATCCCTTTTCAAAAGAGCAATGCAAAAGATCACTAAAATAGAAGCTGAAAATAAGAATTCAAGAAAAGTACATAAAAGCAAGAAATAATTAGTTGCATAATTATACCTCATTTAAATAGTTGTTTTTCCACTAGTTGTATGGGAAAAAATGGATATTGACATTTTTATGCAAGCGAATTATACATTTTAATTTAGTCACTTAATTTTATTTCTATCTTTTGATTATTTGAAGCTTAGTATCCAGTACAAAATGTTGACTTGAACACAGGTATAAAACCGGGGAATTCCCTGGTGGTCTAGTGGTTAGGACTTGGTGCTTTCACTCCTGCGGTCCAGGTTCAACTCCTGGTTAGGGAACTAAGATCCCAGAAGCCATGTGGTGAGGCCAATATATTTATATAGAACCGGAAGCTAAATATTCTTCATTTGTACAGATCTAATATTAAGGGTATTAAGGGTTATCTTGTGACTTAGGTCACTGTACTCTCTGGATATCATTTTTCTTATCTAGAAGATAGACCTAAAAATATTTTTTGTTTAGGTAATGGAGTTTAATAAAAATTATATCATAAAACACACATGTAAGTATTCTGGGAAACTGAAAAGATTAATTTAAAATCCTTTAAAAATAAATAAATTAAATAAATAAAATCCTTTAAATGATTGCTATGCTCAGTTTCAATTTGTTAAGTTATTAAAACCATAATTTAAAGAAAGATTTTTTGTATGTTATTGAGGAAATAAATTATTGCTAGTCCCCAAATCCTAGTGATGTAATGTTACACATGATGATTATGACTTTGTGAAAAGTCCAAAGACAAATAAGTGAACTTTCACAATAGATTAAATTGGTGTCAAAAGAGAAAAAGAACAGAAAATTTAGCTTTTATATTATAGCCTACTTTCATGGGATATGAGAATGTGTGAGCATTTAAATACATTCTTAAGCTGAAATATTTTTTTAAAATCTTTCAAAAGAAAATGTAATTAAATATTTATAACATAAATCTATTTGACGTCCATGCCTATTCTATGCAATGACAAAAATATATTTGGTTTTTCATAAAAAATAACTTCTAGTAATCTTCCAAGATTGTAATCTTGTTAAGATTGTTAAGAAGGTATAATATTGTTTCTCTAGAAAAAAAGTAATAGCTATTTTAGCGTCAATATTCCCTTACTATAAGGTGCTTTACAAATATAATGTTTCTAAGAGCTTTTTCTAACTTGGGAATGGAGAAGATCAATATACTGGTTTAATGCTTAAAAAGTCACGAATAAAATATTTATCATTTAAAAGCTAACTAGCTAAAACTAAGTCATTTTTTTACAAATGATCTTTTTCTCAGGAGAATAGTCAATGCTTAACAAGAGATTCTGAAAGTTGCTGATGAAGAAACATATTTACTGGACTAATTTAACTTTAAATGGTCTATTTTTTTCACCAAAATCTCATTTCACTAGAATTTTGTAATAATAATAATAATAATATAGTAATAATACTCTTTAAATTTTTACTTAGTGTTGGGCAAAAGTGTTTGAGGTTATTATATTCACAAAAATCTTTCCAACAACCTCATGACTTAGTTTGTGGTGGTTGTTTTCCTAAATGTACCCATTTCAATAAAGAGGCATCTCAGCCTTAGAGAAAAGTTAAATGACTCAACCAAGGACATATAGGAGTAAGTGATGGAGCCAGGATTTTCTGACACCAGATCCAGTACATTTAAATACAAAGCAAGAGTCTTCACATTTTAAAAGGGTAAATGGGGATTTATATATTGGGCCAGATATATCATAACTGAGTTGTGGGATTTATTGTCTAGAACTATGTCTGCATGTGAGAGGAACCTAAATGAAGTAAGAAAGAAGTGATTAACGTTCAAATGTCGTTTGAGTCAATATATCCAGATGGACTAAAGCTCAAATGGAGATGTATTTTTCTACTATTCTTGTCTGAGCTTTGGTTGTTGAATCATGTGAAGTACATCCAAAATAATTACTTATGAACACTGTAAAACATATTTTTGCTTTACATATAAGCAAAGATATTTCATAGCTGAGTTGTCTTCATTATATTATAATAGTATATTCAAATGAGAATCATTTATATTTGAAAAAGGATAATGGAAGAAAATGCATAAAATGATTTCTTAAATCACTGAAAGAAATCCTGGTGTGCTTGATATATTATTTTTATAGCATGAGGCACTAGATTTTTAAAAATTATGTATATAGATACAACTATGAAAATTATTAAATAATATTTAGAATCTCATTGTCCATTTGTATATTGGAACTTTGCATAAAAAAAGATACTAAAATTCCATGGTTGAAAAATATTTTTGTTTCTCTAGTTTTTCCTTAATATGGGTTCATGTGATAACAGTTGTGTGGAAGCTAACAATTTCTCTGGATATGAGCTAGGCAATTTTTCTACACTGAAAGCATCTAAATAGCATGTTAAAATTTGATAGGGGAAGGAGATTCTGAAAATGGCATGAAAATTTTTTTTCCTCCACCACTGTCATGTGTTTATCACCTGTTTTCTCATTATCAGAAATAAAATAATTATAATCAAAATCACACTTTTCTTGGGCATGTGAGTTCCAAGTTTTTTGATTCAGTGCTTAAAGAGTTCTTATGTGCAAGATCATGGGGACACTGTAGAATATGTGTGTTCTAGCACACGTGAAGAACAAAGCGCTTGTGTAAGTACCAGGCACCATGTAACAAATAGAATGATTTTTATTAATCTTTCTGCAAGCTCTGAGAGTGTTAAGAAATATAAATAACATGTATTTCCTGGAAAAAATAAAATAAGTTTAGACATTAGACTCAGAAAAATAAACTAGGATTCAGACAGCTGTGACATATTCAAGACTGGCCTGTTAGTGGAAGATTCAACATAAGGACAGTTATATCAGTTCCTTTGGATCACAATTTCTTCAGTCATGATTAAAATATATTGGACCTAACTTTAAAAATACAACTTACAAAATCTTTGTTTTACATATACATTTTTTTCAGAAGTGGTTTTCTCAAAACTCAAATTTGCATCTCTCCCTGTAT
The DNA here is from genome assembly GCF_937001465.1 of Orcinus orca. Taxonomy (NCBI): domain Eukaryota; kingdom Metazoa; phylum Chordata; class Mammalia; order Artiodactyla; family Delphinidae; genus Orcinus; species Orcinus orca. Next base: position 126,518,399 of record NC_064563.1, read on the forward strand.
CTGTCACTTGCATTGCACACCACTCACAGACTGAGCATGTGATTATGATGCTGAGTGAAAATTATATTTTATGATTAAAAATAATTATAATTTTTATAATGTTACATAAGCAAATTTTAACATGATCATGTTGATCATTTTGAACAATTCTATAAAATTGTCATATAATTCTCTTTTTTCCCTCTAGATAACACAGTATCACCAGTCACCAGTTTAATCCTGTGTCTTTCCATTGTGCTCACTTTCCTATCTACATTGTTATAGCTGTGTAATCTACCCTCATATTCAACTACAGGCATATAAAGTTTGATTCATTTTTGCTGTACTAGCCACTCTTGCCATTTTTACTCTGTCAGTCAGCCTATTCCACCCTATTCTCCATCACCTGTTTCATGAATTCCATGGCTCTTGGAATTTCCTGCAACCATATGTCACAGAAAAGTGGCTCCCATCTTCCCCTACCTTTTCACGATATGACTTCAGAAAGGTCATAATTACCACAACTCTGTAAAAGTTTGCTTCTAGTCTAATATAATTTGTTAAAATATTAACTGGAAAAATACAAGTAAACCATTTATTCTGAAATGATGATTTCTAAAATATTTCTAGCCAGATATTTTAAAGAGCATTCTTTGTCAAAGCAAAGTGCTCCAGCATCATTTGCAAGCGCAAATCTTAAAACTAAAATGATTCCATATAGAGCATTTATTTAACACTTCTCTTACAGGAGTTTTAACTATATTTTTTCTTTTAACAAAGTGATGATCTATTTAATGGCTCTGACTTTCTGGTAGAGTATAGTTAGGGTTATGATAAAATATTCATCATCTTCCCCAAAGATAATCAAGGAGTATATTGGAAAGAAGAGTTACTTAGGGTGTTTTTTTTAAAGAAAGTTTGTAAGAAATATTTCAAATCCTTAACATGTCAGTTGCTTAAAACATTGTTTGAAAACCAGAAAATAGCTCCCAGCAATCATGAAATTGAAGTATGCTAATGAAGATATTTTTTCCTGTCTCTTAAGTTGAATATTTCTTGGATAAGATGATTTCTTTTTTTAAATAACTGTATAAACTTTTCTAATTTGGGGTTTAATAAAATTATTTTCTTTTATTTTTAAGACACACTTTTTAATGGTCTTGGGCTTGGAGCGGTCATTGGTCTGGGAGTCGCTGCACTCTTGTTAATTCTTGTGGTAACAGACGTCAGCTGCTTCTTTATTCGACAATGTGGGTTATTGATGTGCATCACCAGGAGAATGTGCGGGAAGAAAAGTGGCTCCAGTGGTAAAAGTAAAGAACTTGAAGAAGGAAAAGCTGCATATCTGTGAGTATCAGACATCTGCATCAAAGTAATGTTAGACTCTTTGTATATCACTACAAAGAGCTCAAAATTTATGTTTTCTTCATGCAAAACTTAGAGTGAAATGCAAAAAGCTTTCCATATTAACATCATCTTCAAAAGTTCTCTCATGTTCCTACGCAGACAACCCACACTACTCCAGGCAACTCCCCCTGCCCCAGGCAACTAATAATCTGATTTCTTTTATCATAGATAATTTTTAGCTCTTATAAAGCTTGATATAGTTTCCTACAATGTGTATTTTTTGTGTCTGCCTTCTTTCACTCAGCATAATGTTTTAGAATTCATTCATGATATTCTATGTGTCAGCAATTCATTTCATTTTATTGTTGGGTCATTTCTATTCATTTTTGATACATACATTTAGGCATGTATGGTCTCATACATTATTTTCTAGGCTTAGGGATATAGGAGAATCCATTTTGCATGACCACATTGTTTTGTTTTGTTTTTATATTGTTTTTTGTTTTGTTTTGTTTCTCCAAAGCCCATTTCAGTCTTTCTAGGCAATTTGTCTATGGCCATTTTTCATGGATATTCTGTAAGGAATATTTTCACTTCATGGGATAATAACTTAAATAGTATACATTTTCAATTAAAAAATTACGTTAAATATTACAATCAAAATGTCACCTGCTTACTTGTTGGACACAGCACATAGCAAAGAACAAACAGAAATTAGGCTCTACTTCATACTTGAAAGAGATATTAATGTATGACATAGTAAATATAGTGGAAACAATTCACTATTCAATATCTCTTGCTTTCCTCATAGAAACATATTGTACTTCCTAATAACTTGCTGTATTTTTAAATTGTCTTGTTAACTAAATAAACATATCACCAAATTTAGTTTTAGTTACTTTTTCACATATCAAGAAAACAATGTACTATATAACATAATTATACATATATACATATGATATATATATGCACACATTGACTCAAAACTGAATTTTATATATCTTCATTTTTGCTTTGCTATTAACTAAATGGAATAAATACTAGGTAACAAGCACTTCTATACAATCTAGGGATAAAGTGGTGAATAAAACAAACAAGAATTTTGTTCACATGGAGTTCGTGTTTCAATGTAGGAAGACAGATAATCAACACTAAAATTGAAAATGTCTGGTAGTGATAAGCACTAAGAAAAATGAAAAACAGAATGACAATTGTTACTAGAGGTTGGGTCATTAAAGACTTCTCCAGGGAGATGAAACTTAGGCTGAAGAGTGAGTGATAAAGAGTCAGAAATATAATGATCAAGGGGAGGAATGTTCTAAGCAATGTAACAATAAATACAAAAGCCATTAAGTCAGGAATGAGCTTGTTACTTAAAGGCAAAATGGATCTGAGTGGAATGAGACAGGGAAAGAGAGTGGTACCAATCAGGTGGGAGAATTATCTGAGTACAAAAGTGTTAAATCTTCTTGGTCAAAGTAAGGAAATATTTTTAAAATAGAAAGCAACTAAAAGTTTTTTTAATGGTTTATTTAGCTACTTGTGAAGAAGGATAACTGGAGGGTTGGTAGGTGAAAAGGAAAGATTTAGAATGAGGGAGACTGGGTAGGAAAATCTTGAAATATTCCAGGTAGAAAATGATGGTCTTCTGTACCAAGCCTGTAGTACTATAGGCATATAAAAGTGTATAGCACCCAAATATAGATGAGGTAGAGTCAAGTACTGCTGACTGATTCAACTTTGGGGTGAAAGAAAGAGAGAAATCAAAAAGGACCTTCACTTTTTTGTCTTAATTAATTACAGGGATGTTGATGACCATGTGCAAAATAATGAGGTACATCTAAGTTCTGCTGTTTGTTTTTATTTGACTTTATTAATTGGTAATTTATCCACCAACACTTTTGTCTGTAATTCCTGCCAAGTTTAATTAACCTTAAAGACTTGGAAAGATGAAAACACATGGTTCATTCCATGCTTGTTGCCCATCATAGGTTTTTAAATCACAATTTCCTCTGTCTTAGGAAAACAGTTTTCAACTCTTTTTCAAAAATTCATTATTCAAATTGGAAAAAATAAAATAAAACCTCAATGAGAAATAGGGCATAATTGATTTGATTAATTGGATATATACTAGCTTCTAAATATGACCCCAAGCATTCTAAGACTAGTCCTTTCATGTTATCACAAGTTATAAGACTATGTAGATTTCTTACAAAACACATTAACTAAACACTTAGAGCATTCTTATTTAAAGAACATTATATTGCAGAAAAAAAGAGAAATTAAAGTCAATGGCATACAGGATGGCATTGTGTAAAGTCCTAGAATATTCCATTATTTGGCTTTCAATGTAAATTAGCATTTATCTTGAATTCTCATAGTTTATGTTATAAAATGGTTAAAGATTACTATTTTACCAAACTTTATGTATACTCTTATTTACCCAAGCATTAATTTGCAATAGCAAATATTTATTGAACACCTCAATAACCAGGCACTATCTAAGCTCCAGAGATACAACTGTGAGGAAGCAAACTAGTCCCTGCCATCAACTAGTTACTGTGATGGGAAACACATTTCGATTAAAAAACAATCAAATAGATAAATTAATAAGAAATTTCTGTTGTAAATACTACTTTTCAAAAAAGAATGAATTTACTTAATCAGACTTAGCTGAGCAAGTTGTGAAAGAACTAAAATATAAAAAAGAATAGGAAGTAACTAGTCAAGTGTGTGTGTGTGTGTGTGTGTGTGTCTGTAAATGGCTTTTCAGCATGCAGAAAGAGGGATACATAGCTCTGGCCCCCTTTACTGCCACATGGGAGAAGGGAAATACCCAACTCAAGTCCACTCTAACCATTCTGTTCCACTTAAAGGGGAAAAAAATGAGAAAAAATTATGAAGTTCACAGTCTGGGGCCACAGACTCACTAAAAGACAGAGACCGAATCATGGGACTATGGAATGCATCCTCTTTACACCATAATTTACCACCTCATTACTAAAGACCTATATTTAGCAGTTCCTTCTAGCCAGTACATCATGTCCCACTATCAAGAAAAAACTTACAAGGCATACTGAAGGCAAAAATCAGTTTGAAGAGATGGAGCAATCATCAGAACCAGATTCGATAAGGTAGGGATGTTGGAATCATCAGACCAATATATATATATTTTTTTATGGTAAGAACTCTGATGGATAAAGTAGACAGCATGGAATAAGGGATGGGAAATGTAAGCAGAGGTGAAAATTCTAAGAAAGAATCTGAAATAAATGCTAGAGATCAAAAACACCATAACAGAAATGAAAAATCCCTTTGATCAGCTTATTAGCAAGACTAGACATGGCTGTGGAAAGAATCTTGAGAAGATCTTAACAGAAAAGTCAAAACTAAAAAGCAAACAAAAAAAAAAGACTGAAAAAAAAAAAGAAAACAGAATACCTAATTCTGTAGGACAACTACAAAAGGCTAAACATATGCACAATAGGAATACCAGAAGAAGAAAGAAAGAAAGAAAGGAACAGGAGAAATATTTGAAACAATAATAACAGAGAACATCCCCAAATTAATATCAGACATGAAACCACAGATCCAGGAAGTTCAGAAGATACCAAGAAGGATAAAAATCAAAATTAAGCAAAAAAAACTACACTTAAGCATATAATTTTCAAACTACAGAAATTCAAAAATAAAGAAAAAATCATGAAAAAAGCTAGAGAAGCAAAGGTAAGAATTACATCTGACTTCACACACCACACAAACATACACCTCCCCTCACACATACACACACTGCTTTTTATATGTACAGGTGTATATATGTATGTGTGTGTGTGCAATTTTTCTCACATAACAATGCAGCTTCAAAATGTCCCATTTCAGTACATGAATTTCTGACTCTTTTTTAAAATAAATAAGCAGTATTCCATAATATTATATATCATAGTGTATTTTTCCACTTCTCTATTATTAAAGTTTAGATAAGACTTTCAATATCTTTATAATAAAGTATATTATGCTGTTTTGAACTTCGTTTTTACATCAATTCTGTTGTAAATGTATGAATATGTATTTCCCAATTCTCATCCCAAATAATCACAGAACATATATTTCCTACAGTGCTTCTCAAACACTGACTATTATCAGTTTATTTTTCAATACAATAAGTGAAAAATATCATTTAAAATTTGCATTTTTCTAATCGGGGTTGAGTCTGAGCTTATTTGTTTTATGATTTTCTTTTGGTCACTTTATTCTTCTTGGAATTTCCTGTTCATATTTTTTACACATATTCATAGAGTCGTTTGACTTTTCTTTCACTTGTTGATTATATAATGTGACCCTTAATCATTTGATGTTGCATTTGTTGCAAATATTTTCCCCAATCTATCCCAAAGTTTGGATTATGCTAGTGATGCCATTATTTATATGAACTTTACATTTTCATTTAAGAATTGATCAACTGTATAAAATATTCTTTCTCAGTTTGCATCAAGATATTTTCACTTTGCTCTTATTTAATTTGTTCAAATTGCAAGTTTTAGTAGTATATTTCCTAACATAAATCCTCCTTGCCCTCCTAGGATGGTGATGACAGTTAACAATGATTGAGTACTGCATGTATGTAAGGCACTATTCTAAGGACAAAGCAGAAATTAGTTTGGTATCTTTATCTTCTCTGTTTTACTAACCAAGCCAGAAATGTTTATGCAGGGAGTTGGGAGAGCCAGCCAGGTTGGTTCTAGGACACATCCTCTCAACTGCTCTGCTACACTTGTCATCATTTTCTGCTTAATAATCAGTTCTAGAAATCTGGCCAGAATTTCTATGTTTACCAGTTTATAAATTGTAAAATTTTCTATAAATTTTAGCATATATTTTATGCCAATTTAAACAAAATATTGTTTTGTCACTCTATAATTCCATATTGGTAATTATTCTGATATCACTAGAAGAATAATTAAGTGTAATTTATACAGAATAGGAATTTAGACTCATGTAGGTTATATGTGTGCTTCAGATAGTATTTATTGTAATAGGAAAGGTTGGAAACAACCTAAATATTTGTCAGTTAAAGACTTCAAATACATCATGGTGAATATATACAAGGGGAAAGTATGAACCATGAAAAAGATTGAGGCAGCTCTAAATGCTCTTTTATGTCTTCCAGCTAATACCTAGTGTAAACTGAAAAGGCAAAATTACACACAGTTAGTATGCTATCCTTTGTTTAAAAATAATTCACTTTCACACATACATGCTGGCATATGCCTACAGTATCTCTAGGAAACAAGGCAAAAATTTGCAACAGTAATTGTCTCTCTGATAGATAACTAAATATCCTACAGACAGTGGAAGGGAGAGTCACTTTTCCCTCTCCACCCTTTTGTATTATTCTGTACTGTATGCTAACAAGCTAAAAATCAAAAAAGATCATTAAAACCAAAAATAAAGATTTTAGGACAACTCACAATTTTCTCATATTACTCCTTCATTTCTTTTCGATAATGTTTATTTTATCCTTTCTAGTTTAAAGTTCTTTGCTTATCCGTTTATTTTTGGTAAGAAAGTATACAATTAAAATCCAAATTCACTATCTTTTCTATCTTTTCTTTGCATTCTGTTTCATTTCATCACAGATCTGTACCTGTTATTAAAATAATTAAAAGTATAATCTGTTTTTTGAATCACTTTTCTGCTCATCTTGATGATGTTTTGAATCATCAGTAGCCATGCTTTTCAAACAGTATCATCTACTATGTCATCAAGAGCATTGGTATCATGAAGAATGTTTTAAAAGAATCAATTGAAGAATAACAACAACAGCAAACAACCAAGAAAAAAAAAAAAACTAAAATCTAATGGTGAAGTGCTTCTTCATCATCTCTACTATTATACAGATCTTGCTTCCTTGGAGCCCCAAAACAGAGGATGTTGTTAAATATGTTTGAACCACCAACTCCAACAGACATTTGAATTTTAAAGGTGTAAAAAGAGTTCTTCACTGTTGACTTCTAGATTTTCTTCAAAATTTTATGTGTTTATGTGAGGTACCTACATACTCAAACAAAAGCAACAACCTGCCACCTGATCAAAGTGTTTTATTAGCCTTAACATTTTTCTTTTCAGGTTTCAGCATTTGTGAGGTCTGTTAAATATTTGAGTCATTGTTGGTTTTTTCTTTGTTTGCATTATTTTAAATGTAATCCTAGTTTACTTGACTTTAAAGAACTAATTCCATCATCATATGATGATGAAACCACTACAGTATCAAATAGGATACGCTCACTGCCCTAATATGACCAGTGCTTCACCATTATGTCCTGCCCTCACTCCCTCATCCTGAACCCCTGACAACCACTGATCTTTCTACTGTCTCTATAGTTTTGTTTTGTTTTTTTCCAGAATGTCATTTAGTTGGAATTACACAGTATGTAACCTTTTCAGACTGGCTTATTTACCTTAGCAATATGCATTTAAAGTTCTTCTATGTCTTTCTTTGGCTTAATAGTTCACTTCTCTTTATTGCTGAGTAATATTCAACTATATGGATGTACCACAGTTTGTTTATCCATTTACCTGTTGAAAGACATCTCAGTTTGTTCCAATTTTTGGCAATTATGAATAGGACTTCTGTACAGATTCATGCACAGATTTTTTTGTGGATATAAATTTTCAGCTCATTTGGGTAAATACATAGGGCACAACTGTGGGATTGTATGGTAAGACTATATTCCTGGGTAGTTGAAAACACCCATTCCTTCCTAATTTTTTTTCGTGTGCCATATTTGAAATCTGTATGATGAGTACATCATTCTCAACCCTTATATCTCACTTCATTCTTTATCATCAGCAAATGGCTTCCTTGTTTTTCTTTCTTTTGTTTATTTTTTGTGCTACAAAACCTTGTAGTAAAATTTCTACTCACAATTATAAATTACACTTAATTTTAGATTTTAGACATCTAACAAAATGACATGGATAAGAAATTATAAGTGAAAATAATAAAGCATACATGTTACAATATTATTCTTTTTAAACTATTTTCTTAAAAACATAAATATATTAAATATGTCAATGGTTACATTATAGTTAAAATCATATAAATTCAGAGACATTTGAAACTAAAAGTATCTTATATAAAGATATATAAAGTATCTTATATAAATTTTATCTTCCAAATTTTGATATAGAAGCAATGTTATTTTTCAAATAAAACATGTTTTTATTTGATGTTATTTTTAAAATAGCATCATTTTATTTTTAAAATAAAAATATATATTTAAATGTGTATGTGTATGGCTAATTAGGGGGAAGAAGCTACTTCATATCATAACTTTTATTTAATGAAATAATTTTCATTTATTTTCCAAAAGAAACTGCATAAACAAATTGAAAATTTGAACTACTTTTGTGAAATATTTAAAAAAATTTTGATGAGGAAAAGAATTCTAGACAAAATGGAATTTCTTCTTTCATTTTTTCTGAACAATATATGGCTAGATGAATTTAAATGGAAAAAATATTCTTAGTGGTATTCTTATTCTGACCAAGCTGGATCAGAATCCATGGGTAGCAAGATTTTGTAGAGATTTTAACCATGTTCCATAATGCATTTTTTTTTACATTTCATAGGTAAGTGTTTTTTTTTTTTCTTTATTTTTCTAGGAAAGATGGATCAAAAGAACCAATAGTGGAGATGAGAACAGAGGATGAAAGAATTACTAATCATGAAGATGGGAGCCCAGTAAATGAGCCAAATGAAACCACACCACTAACAGAACCTGAGTATGTAGCTTGAAATGCTTAATTATTCTTGGATAAGTATTTGTAAAATGATGAACACATTGTCATTATTTGTAGCACATATTGACAAATAACATCATTTTAAAAACAGTGTTGTTTCTTCTTCAATGAAAGTACATGTGAATATCTAAAATCCATTTTCTATTGCGATATTTCACATGAAGATTTTGTATCGTCAGAGAAAAATCTCCTGTTCACACATATACTCATAAGTTTATGTAAAAATATCAAAATGATGCAAGCATGTCAAAAAGTTGGATTTTCCTACACTAATCTTATTGTTTAAGAAAGTGATACTTGCAAAATGTGATTGATTTTTACTGAAATAAAAATGTGTCAGAAAATTAGTTATTGATTTGAATATGAATATGACAGTCTAAAATAGAAATAGTGTGAAATAAACACATCTATACACTTCCCTTTGGAAATCAGAAGTCTTTTCAATGAAGCAAAATCTTACACAGCAAAACAAATTCCTATCTATTAATTAACACTGACTATGATATAATGGTGTGTATGAAGACTAGTTAAGAAAATGCCCTTACATAGAACGGGCCGTATTTTGAAACCAAACCAAACCAAAACAAGATGATTGAATAACTACTCTGGTTCTCAATTAAAGAAAAGAATACTCAACATAAAAATAATAGCATTAACAGTAATCTTTAAAAATACAATTTAACATAAATATGGTGAATAAATATATATGCAAAAATACACCATCCAAGAATTAGTTGAAAACACTGGTTAATTACAAATTTAATACATAGTTTTGTGAGTAAGAGATATATTAAGCATTATGCTAACCTCCCATTCAAGCTCTAAATTTCTGTATACTTTGCTGCTAGAAATAACCCATTGTTTTTATAATCCTTTATTATCAATGTTTTCAGTATTTGGGAATGGGAGAAAAGAACTCTGAATGCACTACTTATAATAAACATAAAAGAGAGCCTGCCCTGGTAGGTACAAAGTAGATGTTACTTCACTCCAGCAATGAAATAACTTACTTTCGATTGGTTAGTTTTCACATAATAGCTTTGACTTTCAGAAGACATGGCTTTCTCTTCTCATTCAGAAACATAAAAGAAATTACAAATAAACCCCAGAGGACCTAGCATAGTAGCATTCACTACTCCATAAAATGGTGAGGCTGCACTCACAGAGGTGAGTTAGAATTCTATTTGTAACTTAATTTTTTTGATGTGAAAATATTATTTTGTCAAAGGAGGAAATACTGCCTTCAAAGCCATATGCACAAGATGTAATAATAAAGCATTGAGTTTAGGCTGGTAGAAAAAACTCGAAATCTTGATTTATTGTCATCATAGTATGATTTGTAAAGCTGTCTTAATATTAAGAAACAAAGGTTGTTATTGCTTCATAGGTTACAATTGGAAACTCTCAACAAATTGCTATAAATATTACAAAAGTATCAAGAAAAAATAATAGTGAAAAGAGACCAATTAAAGAAACATATATAATAAATATAAAAAAGTGGAAAAGTCCTGAAATATATCTATTTGCATTAAGTTCCAAAGAATATTGCTAATTCACCCAGCTTTTGAATTTTATGTAACAGATATGGCAGCATCTGTTGATTGTTTTTACTTAAAAAACTGGAGTACTAGTAAATCAGCTAGTTAACATATAAAATTATTTTGGCTTTTTCATATTCCAAAACACTTCATTATATTTTTAATACATCAGAGGGTTATTAAACCAAAGCCACCCTATAATGAACAATTTGGTGCATTCAAATCTAAAAATATATTGTTTCATTCATTATTATTCATTACATCACATTTTCACAGTAGACAATATTGTATTATTATCTTTTAGATTATATTTCTGTCAATTTGATATTTAACAAATCTGATGTTTTTCATTCTAATAATGGTACTCTATTTTCTTCTACAAAACAATAACTTAAATGTTAAGAGATACCACTTAAAGTGTCTCAGCCAATTGTTTATTATTTTTCTATTCTCTTTCAGAAAATTGCCTTTAAAAGAAGAAAATGGGAAAGAAGTCCTAAATCCAGAAACTATAGAAATTAAGGTTTCTAATGACATCATTCAATCAAAAGAAGATGACAGCAAAGCATAACACCAAGATCACAGAGTCTTTAACAACGAATGCTACAAAGAGCATTTAGATTGCAGTGACCCTATGACCAAAACTATTCCATTGACCTTAATTTCTTGGGAAACTTCTAGCTTGGAATAGCTTGTACACATATACATATGATCAAATACTCCTGCCCATGGTCCATTTCCTTTTGTTGTTGTGTTGTTGCTGTTGTTGTTTCTTTTGTTATGAATTTCAATATAGAGACCTGACCGGCACCAACTCTTGGGTATCAATTTGACTCTATGATTGAAGTACTGCAATTTATTATATGGATAAAGTGCTCTATTTCTTAAGAACTATATTTCATAACACAACCTCTCCACAAGTAGGGGTTTAAGAAAAAACAAAGAAAACAAAATCTTTGTGAGCTAAATATATAAGAAAGCCCTGCATGTTTTTTAATCCAATCTTGGGCAAATAGATTATTAAAGTGGATTTCAGTTAAAATGAAAATACTTAATAAAAGTTACACTTTTCATCCAGAGAATTTCAGGGAACTTAGGCTTGAAGGAGCCAGTTATCTTTAGCAGATGTTAAATATTGAGAGAAACTTTGGAAAACTCTTTTTAAGTTATAATTACAATGCTACTTCAAAGTTGAATTTTTAATAGACTGAAGTGCCAGATCAAAATTATTACCCATTTAAATGAATATTAGTTGTGTGTAAAATTAGATCAGAAAGATTCCATAAATCTCTATCTCTTATATATGCCATATTCACTCACAATGGATTACACACAAAGAAAATGTATTGCAAGTGAAAATAATATTGATTTCTGCCCTCAGCTTCAAATAAAGTAAATTGAAATGGGAACAATATCAATGTTGTCTTGATATACTTATAAATATGTGATTACCTTTTACTCTTTAAAATAATTTTATCAATAAATGAGTCTTTAATGTTCAAATACTTTGAATCATATCCTCAGATACATTTTTGCCCATTGTTTTAGATAATCTTTGTTTAAAAAATCATTTTCCCAGTGTTATAGGTCAATCCTTATATGTAACTGGCTAATGGGAATTAAAATCCTTAGTGCTTAAATTACGGAGAAATTGACATTTAGACATTGCCATAAAAGTGTCAATGATAAACAATTGAATTGCCACTATCTGTTTTTATTCTGGATGTTGTAGCTAGAAGTCATTTTAAGACTTTTATAAACAACTTGGGTTGAAGAAATTCCTGAACTATTCAACACAAACTTTCTAATGTCATTTATTAGTAATATATACCAGAATAAAATATTTATTAACTTCCAAGCTATGCAAGCTCCCAGAGGTAAAAGGCTGAAACATGATTTTCAATTATATGTAAGGTAAAAAAAAAATGTATTTATGGTTATAAATATACATACCAATTGGGAGCAGGTTTTAGATTATTTCTTACCCTAGAGAGCCAAAGGTTTCTTTAGGCCCCATCACATTCATAACTTCTCGTTTCAGGTGGTATCATAGCTCAAACATGCACTGGTTATGGAATGCAGACCAATAGAACATTGGAGGAAAGTCTTAACAGTGCAGAGTGACCTGATTTAGGGTATCTCTCTATGGAGATTATTTGACAAATATTAAATGTAATATTAATGTCACTCATGAACACTTTTATTTACAAAGTACTTGAAACTGTCAACCAAGGAGAGACAACTAACTCATTCTCCAAAACTATGGTTATCAGAGGACAGAACCTGCCCATCTGCATGTTCAGACACTAAATCTCTACAGTGTCCTTGCCATAATTTACAGGGTTATATGATGTAGGAATCTCTCCTTGCTATATTTTCAGGAATATTCTGAAGAAAAAAATTCCTGTGCCTACCTAGGAATTTGCATAGGAATTATCCAACTGGTCTTTTGATGGATTTGACTGTTGCCATTTAAGTTATGTTTGTCCGATCATCTGTTTGCTTTATTTTACTGTTTTTTTCTCTTTTGTATGAATGTGTTAAAACTAATCAAAATACTTGAATTGGTTTGTGCAGAGTAACCAAGCTTAGCAAAGTGTCCATGAAGCAATAGGCATGGACACTAATTTTTCCTGGATAGGGCTACGAGGTTTTAAAGTAATTATGGTAAAAGAATTAGGAAAACTGAGAAAGCAATTTAGCATGTTTACTATTGTTATATCCACACTATACTTCAAAACAGAGAAATCATAATAAAAAGCAAAGATTATTTTTCCCTCAATGTGAAAGTTCTGTTTCTCGCATTTCTTTGGACTTTCTATGTAAAGCAGTTTAATTAAATATTTCATATATATATATATATATATATACACACACACACACATATATATACACATATGTATGCTGTTAAATTTCTTGCCACTAATGTGGAGTAATGATCTGAAGTTAACAGATAATCTGGAACTAACTGTAAACAGACTGTTTCAAATGCACTGTTTCAATTGTCTGAGTGGTCCTTATCTCTTGTCCTTGAACTCTAGGCCCCACAGGAGCAAGGCAATACTGTGATAAACATCTTTTTTTTCTTTTTACATTTCAATGGAATGCTCCAAATGACTCTACTTATAAAAGTTTCCAAATAAGAGCTGGCGTGTAGTAAATTGTAAAATATGAGTAGAACTAAAATGATCTGTTTCTTATTTTTCATTGTTATTCTAGACTAAACATATCCATACAACTGTATAAATGCTATTTTTACAGTCTAAGAGTATACTTAAACATTAGTATAAAATGTCAAAATATTGAACTGAATATAAGTAATGTTAAATAATCAGAACACTATGCTACTTTAAACAAAGAAGCAAAGATATCACTGAAAATATTGGTATTTCTTGATAGGTTATGTGCAATTAGGCAATGACAATCTATATTCAATAAAATATAAGAGGGAACAATAATATCAGCATTTTAGCAGTATTTTGTTTCTAAAACTGGCACAAATTAATGTATCAACATATTTTACAATGATCTGCAAAGAAATGTAAGAATTTTGATTTATTATTTTCATGGGTTGATTTATGGCCATTCTATTGATACTAATGTCTAACATTAATGTAATGTTTCTCGAGTTTTACTTCAGTTTTTACTATTAATACCTATAAAAACATTTTTTCAAAGACTATTTGATCCAGCAAAGTTTACATGACCCTTGATCTTTGAATGAAACATTTATATAAACAGAAAGTTTTTATTAATCAAATTATTTGAGTGCCAACAATTAATTGGAACTTTATACTCACACCTTAAGTTTATGCTTCTTATTTTAAATATTTAAGATGTATTTGTGCCTTTGGATTAGCATAACATTCTGCTTTATTAAAAGAAAAAAATATTGCAATCTTTCTTGATATATTTTGCTTATATCTATGACACTTGTATGATACTCTCTTATTTACAGTTAGTGAATAAGCTCAGTTCAGACTACTTCACCTTCAATACAAAATCTCAATGAAACAAATTATACTGTGTAACTTATTTCCACTTATGGCAAAGCAATTCTTTTAATGCACACACAAAATATACTTAATTTGTTCTTGTTCTAGACAATAAATACATTCTAGATATTGTTGAAATTGAGTTTTACTAGTTGTAAGACAAAGACAACAGACACTTTTTAAAATAGGGTAAATTATTGTGGTGTCACTTGAGTCTACATTATTCCTGTTCTGTATTTGATTGGGGATCATAAATCATCCTTCATTGTTGATGATAAGATACACTGATGAAAATATCTACAACTGAAACAATAGGAAGAATAATCTCCATTTCTTAATTTTAGGAAATAGTGGAATAGCATATTACAATTACTTATTAAATTTGCAATATTCTTTTTCACAGAGAATAATGTAAATGCTCAACTTCAATCCCTCCAAGTGCTTATTCAACAGACTTTATGAGTAGATGAAAATACATTTTTTAAATGAGATGGTTTGCATTACTTATCTTCAGAGAGAAAAGATTTGCATCTTCTTATTAACCTTTGAAGCATTATTGCATTGTCTTTCACACTGAAATCACATATGTATGTGTTAGCATATGCCAAAATTCAACTGTGGAAGGTCACAGAAATGAAGTGCTTCAATCCTGAAATGAAAATCTCTCAAAAAATCTACTCACAGGCTTAATAATGTTCTGAGATGCAATGACTACACGTGTAACTGAGCCTAGATGTAGTAGTTGCTGAACAAATATAATTTCCTTCCAAGTCCCTCTTCTCCTTTGTTAAAAATTGCATTTTCCCATGTCGATGCAGCTATTTAACAACATTATACAGAGTGCTAATAATTTCTCCTCATAGATTCATATTATATGCAATGCTTAATATTTATTTGATAACATATTTAATATTCTTAGAAAAATAGTTTATTATTCACTATAGGATTTTATCAATACCTTAACTACATTAACTGGTACCACCACTTTAATTTTTTAATAATATTTTCAGGATTTTGATCACATGATGTTCATAATTAATATAAAGATTGCCCATACAAATTTAATATTACCACTTATTTTAATTGTTTTCCAAAATTAAAATGTATATCTTTTAGCATCTGGTTTTAGCCTTCCTTGGAAAAGAATAAGCAAAGCAATGACTGTTGGAGCATTTCAAATCACAACCAGGCATAGGAGAATAGAGGAGCAAATAACTGAAAGAATCCAGAAAGGCAAGCAGACCATTTGGAGTAGGTAAGAAGGATCTTAGTATGAGAAGTGTTGGAGCAGGGACAAGGAAGATTGTGTAGATAAAAATTAAGGCCAATTATACTGACCCAAAGGAGAAATCCAGAGGAGAGGGTTAACATAGATAGAACCTATGATTCAGTTTTGCAAGTAGGATTTTTATTTTTTTTTTACAGAACAACAAGCATTGTGTAAAATAAATGGTACTGTTAAGAGGAAACATATCTGTTCCAATTCTTAAAGGAATGTTCATGGTTTAGCATTTGCCTCTAAACTCTGTTAGGTATCTGTGAACTTAGAAATAAAGATTAAAAAAAAATCTTATTTTTTGGTATGTGAATTCTATGCTGTGTTCAGTATGCATTAAAACATGCTGCCTTTTATTTTCTTTAACTTATATATGCCATTCAAATTCTATATTCTTAAGTTAGCTACCACAAAGTTTTCTTATTGTTTCAATAGAGTATGTTCCTATGAAATGCTGTATATATATGTCTAAACTGTAAAAATTATACTGCAAATGTTGAAGTTTTGTATTTATGAGAGACATTGAAAGTATGGCTTACAGTATATCAAAATTGTCACTCTTTGCCATTTGTATATTAATAGTAAAAATACTTTTACTTTAATAAAGTGTTGCATTTATATTTATTTTGAATAATATCTCTGCAGTGAGAGAGCTTATGACTTGGCAAATATTTTGTATTAAAAAAAAAAAAGTCAAACCTATCTCTATATAGTCAAAAGAAGAGAATGCTTTATGTCATCTTGCCTCACCCTGAGTCACAGTCTTTTGGCTTCTACACTACACTGTGCCCAGTCAGAGAATTTAATGAATAAACAGTTGGTAAGAGCAGTGGTTCTCAGAACGTGGTCCCCAGATGAGCAGCATCAGCACCACCCGGGAACTTGTTAGAAATGTCAGCTTCTGGACCCAACCATGGACCTAGTAAATCCAAATAATCTGGGAGAAGGGCCCAGGGTCTGTCTTTTAATAAACCTTTCTGGTAATTCTGACGTACACAAAAATTTGATACGCACTGGGTTAAAAGACACACTTTTTTTGTTTTTGTTTTTTTGCGGTACGCGGGCCTCTCACTGCTGCGGCCTCTCCCCCCACGGAGCACAGGCTCCGGACGCGCAGGCTCAGCGGCCATGGCTCATGGGCCCAGCCGCTCCGAGGCATGTGAGATCTTCCCAGACCGGGACACAAACCCGTGTCCCCTGCATCGGCAGGAGGACTCTCAACCATTGCGCCACCAGGGAAGCCCTAAAAGACACACTTTTTTTCTTAATGTGTATTTATTATTTTTTTTTAAGACACACTTTTAATGATAAGCCAGTATTCACTTCTAGTTCATGTTGGAATTTTATTTCTCATATAGATTATCTTCTTTTAGGATTTTGTGAGTTAAAAGAGAGGAGAAGCTAATAACATCTCACAAGTTTTTACAAAGTGTTTTCTTTCTTTTTATTTTTATAACCAGTGTAAATTTAACTCATTCTTAAAATGAAAAAAAAAAGCTGAATTTTCACAAGGGGGCGATTTTCAATATAAGGTTTACAAATTGCCCAAAGTACATATACATATAGAATAAAAATAACATTAAATAAGCTTTGAACGGTGAAAAATGGGGACAGATATATTTTGTGTTTTTTCTCTTAGTATCTTATATTTAATGAAAGAATAGCTGTAATAAAATGCAAAATATGTCATGAGAATTAGACCAAAACAAAATCGCTGATATATGAAGAGAATTGACTAGTTAATCCTGTTAATATCAATATTTTAGAGTTTCTTCTATTTCTTTCTAACCCAAGCCACTGCCTCCATAAATCCTCTTTACTTGTGGTGCAAGTAATGAATGTATGTCTCCTAAGATTCATGTCATACATGGAGTCAGCACTTTAAATTTGTTTTGAAATTTCTTTTTTTTTGAAAGATATTTTTCAATACACAACTTAGAATGTTCTCAAAATAAAAATAATATTCTCTATGTGCACTGTCTTGTATACATACTTATCCTTGGCATAGCTTTGCTCTCCAAAACAAAATATATACATTTGAGTATTACAACTTACCTGGATAACTTAAGTTGGGAGAGACAACTGTACTAGAATAATATAAAATTTAATCAAAATTTAATTTACTGTGACTTTTTATTAATCCAGCAGGCTATCAAGGCAGATGTTGCTAGTATTAAGGCATGTTAGTGTTTGGAAAAAGATTAACTTGATGATTCAGTTCATATCAACGTCTCCTCTTCCATCTCCAATTTTCACATTCCCTACTGGATCAGTTTAATCTTCCTTTCACCTATCACAAGCATGATCGATGTCTGAAACTGACTGGCAAGATTGAAGAAAGAATATATAGAAGAAAAAATGATTACCAAAATCAATCCAAAACATTTGTATACTATCACATCTGGAGATCAAGTCATTACAAATTCTCATGGAAGGGTCGTTTATAAATGGAGAGTTTTAGATGGAAGTTGTAATTTTCTTTATACTTGGAGGCATTGACTGGGAGAAGAAAACAATCATCTTATTTGTAAGCAAGGACCCAAACTTCGTAAAATACATACTCAAGATCACTCAAGGGTGTTTGCAGAAGTGTTATCATCAAGTTTGATTATGTGAAGCTCCCCTTCCAATTCTAATGAAAACACTCTCTTAAAAGCATAAATGTAACTTTCACTAACTCAGAAATCAAGAAATTCACATTTTTACTCACCAGGAAAGAAAAAAAAAAAAAAGAAAGAAAAAGATGAAGGAAGAATTGCCCACAAAATTGCGGTGGGAATAGAACTGGGATCATTGAAGTAATACTAGGAAATAGGTAAGAACCTAGATATTCGAATTAGAATACACCCAGTCTCACATACAAATTCCTACTACCTATTGCTAGCTCTGAACTTGAGCAATTTATAAACAAATTTAGAATTTGACTTTCTCATCAATAAAATAATGATTCTAAAGTGAGTAATATTTATCTCCAAGTGTTGATGTAAGGATTTATTTTTATTTATTTATTTATTTATTTATTTATTTTTGCGGTATGCAGGCCTCTCACTGTTGTGGCCTCTCCTGCCACGGAGCACAGGCTCCGGACACGCAGGCTCAGCGGCCATGGCTCATGGGTCCAGCCACTCCGCGGCATGTGGGATCTTCCCGGACCGGGGCACGAACCCGTGTCCCCTGCATCGGCAGGCAGACTCTCAACCACTGCGCCACCAGGGAAGCCCCTATGTAAGGATTTATTGAGATAATGTTTATGAAATTCTTTAGGCAGTGTCTACCACACGAAATGCCAAAAGAATGGCAGCTATGATTATCTCTATACCTGCCATATTTCAGCACTGTGTTAGGCAGCTATTTCATATCCTTTAGAGACAAACCATAAGTAAAGTCAATGGTTTCATAATATATAACTTCATAAATTATTTAATAGGCTAAATTTGAGCCTGAAAAAGTAGAAAGAATGGCTATCCATTTTATTACTTCTATTTTTGTTTCAGTTATCTATTGCTGAATAACAAATCAAACCCAAATGTAGTGGCATAAAACATCAACAGTGTAATATTTGTCATGACTATGTGTGCTACCTTGACTTAGCTTGACAATTATTTTGTTCCATGTGGCGTAGTGGAGCTCATTTATGTGACTACTGGCTTCTAAGAGGGAATCTTATAAATGGAAGCTCCGATGTGTACATACTTACCAAGACTTTTTTCATCACACTTGCAATGTCCAACTGGTTAAATAAAGTCATGTGAATAAACACATCATCAAAGTGTGAGCATAGGAGTTGTAAACAAGAGTATGATTTGTTGAATACCAGCTGTTATATAGTATGGAATTATCCTCCTTTTGTTTCCTAATGCTTCACGTCTTTTCCACATACAAAATTCACTCACCCCTTCCCAAGATTCCAAAACCTTATCTCATCATGTTATCAGGGTCAGGTTTAAATTTCAGAATTTATTCAACTAAATGAATTCCAGCTTCTGATAAGGTTCCTCAAGCTATATACCTAAAGAGCACCTTTTTAATGCTGAAGCCTGGACAAGAAAAAGACAACTGCTCCCAGAAAACCCTACAGAGAGTTGTGAGACAGGGACAGGGAAATAACAATAGACCAATAGACGCTGCCATCCAAAAATTAAGGAGGGAGGAAATGAGGGCATTTGACAATTTCTTCTCTGTAGAAAATCTGAAGTCCAGCCAATCAAGACTTACTTCTGACAGTCTCCAACTTACTACCGTTTGACTTAGGATTTTTTGACTGTATGGTGGTTCAAAAGCGATAAGCATTCAGTATCTACTGTACTTCCAATTCTGAATTTTATCTTTGCCCCGGCTAGTAATATGCAATACAATCCTCTCAGGTGATGCTGGACAGCTGCGGGAGCCACAGCTCACACTCAGCCACAGGATCATGAGGGTACACACGAATACACTTACAATCATTCTGTACCCATACAACTGTTCTGTTTTTCACTTTCAGTACAGTATTCAATAAATTACATAAAATACTCAACACTTTATTATCAAATAGGCTTTGTGTTACATGACTTTGCCCAAGTGTAGGCTCATGTAAATATTCTGAGTGTATTTAAGGTAGGCTAGGCTAAACTATGATGTTTTGTAGGTTAGGTGTATTAAATGCATTTTCAATTTATGATACTTAACAATGGGTTTATTAGGACCTAACCACTTGGTAAGTCCAGGAAGAAATGTAGTTCCCCCTTCCTTCACTATAGGGGATTTTCCACAAGTTAAATCTGGTTCTACTCCCTGGAAGTGGTTACTAAAATTATTCTTCTCAGTAACGCTTAGGGTGACTTTTGATATCTTTGCTTTTATGTAGAAAATGATGTGTGGTTATGAGTAAATTTTTTGGCCTGCCTCCTGACCAGATGTATTTAGTACGTAGAAATCTATTTTCATTTAAACTAAGCCCATTGAGTTCAAGCTGATACAAGTCCTTTAAAAACAGTGTGAGTTTTGTATGTGTTTGTATGTGTTAAATTGTATGTGTTAAATTGTATGTGTTAAATTGTAATCCACCACATTAGACAAAATTCACACTTTCAAATGTATGTGTTAAATTGTATGTGTTAAATTGTAATCCACCACATTAGACAAAATTCACACTTTCAAATCTCTTTGAGACAGTTCCCTCTCTATATAGGGATACAAAATGGGATGAATTGTAAATTCCCTTAAGATTCTTTAAAGCTCATTTGTCCAGTTAAGAAACTTTACAAGGCACTTCATTAAATTACTGATGCCTGAACAAAGGACACATTTGATTTGATTTTGCATCTCAAGACTATGTTTTACTAGTAATACCCTGACTTTGATGTTTGTCTTTATGTTATGTATTAGTTTTTAACATCTTTATTGGAGTATAATTGCTTTACAGTGTTCTTACTTACTGCTGTATAACAAAGTGAATCAGCTATACGTATACATATATCCCCATATCCCCTCCCTCTTACATCTCCCTCCCACCCTCCCTATCCCACCCCTCTAGGTGGACACAAAGCCTTGAGCTGATCTCCCTGTACTATGTGGCTGCTTCCCACTAGCTATTTTACATTTGGTAGTGTATATATGTCCATGCCACTCTCTCACTTCATCCCAGCTTACCCTTACCAAACCCCATGACCTCAAGTCCATTATCTACATCTGCATCTTTTTCCCTGTCCTGCCCCTAGGTTCTTAAGAACCATTTTCTATATTTTTAGTTTTTTAGATTCCATATATATGTGTTAGTATCCGGTATTTGTTTTTCTCTTTCTGACTTACTTCACTCTGCATGACAGTCTCTAGGTCCATCCACCTCACTAAAGGCGTGCCCGGGCGGAGAGCAGCAGGGTTAGGGAACCCAAGAGAACTTCTCTGCCACATGGCTCGCAGTCTCAGATTTTATGGTAATGGGGTTAGTGTCTGGCTTTTCTCTGGCCAATCACCTTGCTTGACCCAGTATGACTCAGTGTCCTTCCTAGTGGCATGCACATCTCTCTGCCAAGATGGATTCCAGCGAGAAGGACTCTGGGAGGTTGGCCATCTCCTCCCTCTTTTGGCCCCCCCTGAATTCTCCTGGTTAGCTTTTGGGTCAGCACCATGTTCCTTATTGGCACCTCCTGTTGTGAGACAACTCAGGCAAATGGTCCTGGCCAAGGTGGCTGGTTTTGGTCAACAGTTCCCTAACAGAAGTCTGAGAACAAGGTGTCAGCATGGTTGGAAAGGACCTTCTTCCTAGTAATGTCCTCACATGATCTTTCCTTGGTGAAGAATCAGAGAGAGAGAGGGAGAGATTTAGTTCTTATTTCTCATCCTCTTTTTAAAAGGACATTAATCTCATTATGATGGTCCCACCCTCATGATCTAATCTAACTCTAATTATCTCCCAAAGACCTCACCTCCAGATACCATTGGGGATTAGGTTTTAACACATGAATTTTGGGGGGATACAAAAGTTCAGTCCATAGCACAAAGGCTGCCCACATTCCTTGACTTATTGTCCCTTTCCATCTGCAAAGCCAGTAATTGCATCACTCGGACCTCTGCTTCTGTCAACATACTTCCTTCTCTGATTCACACTCTCTGCCTCATTGGGTCCATGTGAATAAACCAACATAATCTCCCCTTCTCATGTTTCTTAATTAAGTCTGCAAAGTCTTTTTGTTAATGTAAGTCAATATATTTGTAGGTGTTAGAGATTAGAACCTGGGCATACTTTAGGGACCATTATTCTGCCCACCAGTCTATGTAACAAACTATTGCAAAATATAATGCCACACTTTATTTTATCATGATTTTGTGTGTTGACTTTGCTCAATTTGACGTTTTTTGTTTTGTTTTGCTTTGCCTTGTTGATGTCTGGAGATCAGTTAGACAGTTGCAGTCAGCTGGAAGCTTGGGAGAAACTGGAATGCAGACAGTGAATGGCCTCTTATCCTCTGGGTTTTTCATCACTTGACCTCAAGTCATTCTGTAGTAAAATACAAAGGTCTTTAGAGTATGGTGAATGGCTTTCAAAAGGAAGTTTTTCAGGAGCACAGGTTCCAATGTGCAATTATTTATCAAGCCTTTGATCACATAACTTTTGTTAATATGACAACAGCTTCCAAATTTTGTAACCACCTGTCACTGTGAGAGAGAATTTCACCAAAAGATATTATTTATTAGCAGCAACAAATAGAAGAGATTCTACCCGAGCAGTGAAATGCCTAAAAATATTAAAACTGCAATAGATAGAGGTTCTACAATTAGGAAATCATGTAATAGAAAAAATAAATAATAATAGTAATATACATATATACTATATAATTTATCATTCATTCCCATTACATTTAGAACTAAAATTCTGATAAGCAGAAGGATGAATGAATTTTCTCAGTTTGTAAATCTGGAAAGTGGCAGACACCAGATTCTAATTTAGATCAGTCAACTCTTATTCATTTATTTTTCATTAAGCATCACCTATAAACAAACAATATAGATTAATAAAGTTTAAAATTAATCTCAGAATATAACTGGTTTAATATACTCTCCATATAGACACTGGACTTGGTGATAAAACAACATTATTAGAATCACTACATGGTTTAAAAATATACTTGATTATGATATATTTAAGTATAAGAAATAAAATATGTATATATAATAAATATAAGGAACAACATTATAGAACATACATTAAAACACTGTTATTTAAAAATTGGACAAAAATTTATCAGCCTTAAGTAAAATTGATTTGGATAATCACCTACCTTGCTTTCACTCCGAAGTGGTAAGGACCAAAGTCTAATTCTTCATTCTATGAAAACCTGGTTACTTTTAAATAGAAAATCAGTAACTTTTAAAAGGAGAGAATTGCCTACTTTTTTATTATCTCTATTCTATCTCCTCCTATTTAAAAGAGGTTATTCATAAGTCACTGATCTAAAGACACATTTTTAATAATCCATGTTTCTTGGGGATTTCACATTAGCTTTTTTATCAATTATCCAGATTTTTAAATATACTATACCTTATAAATTGAGAAATATTTGTGATTTTTAAATTGTATATGAACAGGTGAATGAAAGAACAAATTATGTTTTAAAAATGCATTTTGTATAACTTGAATAATTTTCAATTTATTGAAACTTGCTTTACGACCCAGAATATGATCTATTTGGCAAATGTTCCTTTTAAATTTTAAAAGAATGTGTTTGCTGCTGCAGTTTTGTGGAGTGTTGAAACTCTGATAAACCCTGACAAAACTCTGCTCTGAAATCTGCTTTGTCTGGTCTTAAGACAACCATTAGTTTAGCTACTGGTAAAAGAAATGAACAATTGTGAATAACGCTGCAATAAACATGGGAGTGCAGATATCTTTTCAATACCATTCTCATTTCCTTTGGATATATAACCAGAAGTGAAATTTTTGGATCATAAGATAGTTTTATTTTTAGTTTTCTGAAGAACCTGTACACTATTTTCCACAGTGGTTGTACCAATTTACATTCCCACTAATAGCAAGTGCACAAGGCTTCCTTGTTATCCACATTCTTGCCAATACTTGTTATCTCTCCTCTTCTTGATGATAGCCATTCTAACAGGTTAGAGATGATATCTCATTTTGGTTTTGATTTGCATTTCCCTGATTGTTAGTGATGTTGAGCATCTTTTCATGTACCTGTTGGCCATTTGTATGTCTTCATTGGAGAAATGTCTGTTCAGTTCTAGTGCAGTGTTTTAATCAGATTTTTGTCTTTTGTCATTGAGTTGTATAAACAAGATTTGGAAATAACATAAGTGTCTGTCAATGGATGATTGGATAACAAAGATGTGGGTACACACAGATGTGTACACACATAATGAAATATTATTCAGCTATAAGAAAGAAGTATTTTCTGCCATTTGCAACAACATGGATAAAACTTAAGGGCATTATGCTAAATGAAATCAGTCAGACAGAGAAAGACAAATACTGTATGACATCACATATATAGAATCTACAAAAGCTGAACGTTTAGAAACAAGAGAGTAGAATGATGTTATCAAGGGCTGTGGAGTGGGGAAAGTGGGAATATGTTCGTCAAAGCATACAAACTTGCAATCAGAAGATAAATAAGTTCTGGAGATCTAATGAAGAGCATTGTGGTTATGGTCAACAGTATTACATTATACACCACAAAGTTGTTAAGAAAATAGATCTTACATATTCTCACCACAAAATAAAATAATAATTATATAACCTGAAGGAGGTGTTAGCTAATGCTATAGTGGTAATCACATTGCAATATACAAATGTGTCAAATAAACACTCTGTACACTTTATACTTACATGATATTATATATCAATTATATCTGAATTTAAAAGAAGAGTGAACTTTTGACACAAACAATATAGATGATTCTCAAAATTATTTCACTAAGTAAAAAAAACCAAAAAACAAAAGACCAAGCTCTGTGACATCATTTATTAAAAAAATAATAATATTTTTCGAGAGAAGATGGTGGAGGAGTAAGACGCGGAGATCACCTTCCTCCCCACAGAAACATCAGAAATACATCTACACGTGGAACAACTCCTACAGAACACCTACTGAATGCTGGCAGAAGACCTCAGACCTCCCAAAAGGAAAGAAACTCCCCACGTACATGGGTAGGGCAAAAGAAAAAAGAATAAACAGAGACAAATGAATAGGGACGGGACCTGCACCAGTGGGAGGGAGCTGTGAAGGAGGAAAGGTTTCCACACACTAGGAAGCCCCTTCGCGTGTGGAGACTGCGGTGGCGGAAGCGGGAAGCTTCGGAACCCCGGAGGAGAGCACAGCAACAGGGGTGCGGAGGGCAAAGTGGACAGATTTCCGTACAGAGGATCAGGGCTGTCCGGCACTCACCAGCCTGAGAGGCTTGTCTGCTCACCCGCCGGGGCGCGTGGGGCTGGGAGCTGAGGCTCGGGCTTTGGTCTGATCACAGGGAGAGGACTGGGGTTGGCGGCGTGAACACAGCCTGCAGGGGGTTAGTGCACCACGGCTAGCTGGGAGGGAGTCTGGGGAAAAGTCTGGACCTGTTGAAGAGGCAAGAGACTTTTTCTTCCCTCTTTGTTTCCTGGTGCGCCAGGAGAGGAGATTAAGAGAGCTGCTTAAAGGAGCTCCAGAGATGGGCGGGAGCCACCACTAAAAGCGTGGACCCCAGAGACGGGCATGAGACGCTAAGGCTGCTGCTGCCACCACCAAGAAGCCTGTGTGAGAGCACAGGTCACTCTCCACACCTCCCCTCCCGGGAGCCTGTGCAGCCCGCCACTGCCATGTTCTCGGGATCCAGGAACAACTTCCCCGGGAGAACGCACGGTGCGCCACAGGCTGGTGCAACGTCACGCCGGCCTCTGCCGCCCCAGGCTCGCTATGCACTCCGTACCCCTCCCTCCCCCACCGCCTGAGTGAGTCAGAGCCCCCGAAGCAGCTGCTCCTTTAACTGCCTCCTGTCTGAGCGAAGAACAGACACCCTCCAGCGACCTACACGCACAGGCGGGGCCAAATGCAAAGCTGAGCCCTGGGAGCTATGAGAACAAAGAAGAGAAAGTGAAATCCCTCCCAGCAGCCTCAGAAGCAGCGGATTAAAGCTCCACAATCAACTTGATGTACCCTGCATCTGTGGAATACAGGAATAGACAACAAACGATCCCAAATTGAGGAGGTGGACTTTGAGAGCAAGATTTATGATTTTTCCCCCTTTTCCTCTTTTTGTGAGTGTATGTGTATTCTTCTGTGTGAGATTTTGTCTCTATAGCTTTGCTTTCACCATTTGTCCTAGGGTTCTGACAGTCTGCTTTTCTTTTATTTATTTACTTTTACTTCATAATTTTTTTCTTAATAATTATTTTTTATTTTAATAAATTTATTTTATTTTATCCTACTTTATTTATCTTCTTTCTTTCCTTCTATTTTTTCTCCCTTTTATTCTGAGCGATGTGGATGAAAGGCTGTTGGTACTCCAGCCAGGAGTCAGTGCTGTGCCTCTGAGGTGGGAGAGCCAACTTCAGGACACTGGTCCACAAGAGACCGCCCAGCTCCCTGTAATATCAAACGGTGAAAATCTCCCAGAGATCTCCATCTCAACACCAACACCCAGCTTCACTCAACGACCAGCAAGTTACAGTGCTGGACACCCTATGCCAAACAACTAGCAAGACAGGAACACAGCCCCATCCATTAGCAGAGAGGCTGCCCCAAATCATAATAAGTCCACAGACACCCCAAAACACACCACCAGACGTGGACCTGCCCACCAGAAAGACAGATCCAGCCTCATCCACCAGAACACAGGCACTAGATCCCTCCACCAGGAAACATAAACAACTCACTGAACCAACCTTAGCCACTGGGGACAGACACAAAAAACAACAGGAACTATGCACCGGCGGCCTGAGGAAAGGAGACCCCAAACACAGTAAGATAAGCAAAATGAAAAGACAGAAAAACACACAGCAGATGAAGGAGCGAGGTAAACACCCACCAGACCTAACAAATGAAAAGGAAATAGGCAGTCTACCTGAAAAAGAATTCAGAATAATGATAGTAAAGATGATCCAAAATCTTGGAAATAGAATAGACAATATGCAAGAAACATTTAACAAGGACCTAGAAGAACTAAAGATGAAACAAGCAACGATGAACAACACAATAAATGAAATGAAAAATACTCTAGATGGGATCAATAGCAGAATAACTGAGGCAGAAGAACGGATAAGTGACCTGGAAGATAAAATAGTGGAAATAACTACTGCAGAACAGAATAAGGAAAAAAGAATGAAAAGAACTGAGGACAGTCTCAGAGCCCTCAGGGACAACATTAAACACACCAACATTCGAATTATAGGGGTTCCAGAAGAAGAAGAGAAAAAGAAAGTGACTGAGAAGATATTTGAAGAAATTATAGTTGAAAACTTCCCTAATATGGGAAAGGAAATAGTTAATCAAGTCCAGGAAGCACAGAGAGTCCCATACAGGATAAATCCAAGGAAAAACACGCCAAAACACATATTAATCAAACTATCAAAAATTAAATACAAAGAAAACATATTAAAAGCAGCAAGGGAAAAACAACAAATAACACACAAGGGAATCCCCATAAGGTTAACAGTTGATCTTTCAGCAGAAACTCTGCAAGCCAGAAAGGAGTGGCAGGACATATTTAAAGTGATGAAAGAGAAAAGTCTATAACCAAGATTACTCTACCCAGCAAAGACCTCATTCAGATTTGATGGAGAAATTTAAACCTTTACAGACAAGCAAAAGGTAAGAGAGTTCAGCACCACCAAACCAGCTTTACAACAAATGCTAAAGGAACTTCTCTAGGCAAGAAACACAAGAGAAGGAAAAGACCTACAATAACAAACCCAAAACAATTAAGTAAATGGGAATAGGAACATACATATTGATAATTACCTTAAATGTAAATGGACTAAATGCCCCCACCAAAAGACACAGACTGGCTGAATGGATACAAAAACAAGACCCATATATATGCTGTCTACAAGAGACCCACATCAGACCTAGGGACACATACTGACTGAAAGTGAGGGGATGGAAAAATATATTCCAGGCAAATGGAAATCAGAAGAAAGCTGCAATAGCAATTGTCATATCAGACAAAATAGACTTTAAAACAAAGACTATTACAAGAAACAATGAAGGACACTACATAATGATCAAGGGTTCATTCCAAGATGAAGATATAACAATTGTAAATATTTATGCACCCAACATAGGAGCACCTCAATATAAGGCAAATACTAACAGCCATAAAATGGGAAATCAACAGTAACACAATCATAGTAGGGGGCTTTAACACCCGACTTTCACTAATGGACAGATCACCCAAAATGAAAATAAATAAGGAAACACAAGCTTCAAATTTTACATTAAACAAGATGGACTTAATTGATATTTATAGGTCATTCCATCTGAAAACAACAGAATACACATTTTTCTCAAGTGCTCATGGAACATTCTCGAGGATAGATCATATCTTGGGTCACAAATCTAGCCTTGGGTAATTTAAGAAAATTGAAATCATATCAAGTATCTTTTCCGACCACAACGCTATGACACTAGATATCAATTAACAGGAAAAGATCTGTAAAAAATACAAACACATGGAGGCTAAACAATACACTATTTAATAACGAAGTGATCACTGAAGAAATCAAAGAAGAAGTAAAAAAAATACCTAAAAACAAATGACAATGGAGACATGATGACCCAAAACCTATGGGATGCAGCAAAAGTAGTTCTAAGAGGGAAGTTTACAGCAATTCAATCCTACCTTAAGAAACAGGAAGCATCTCGAATAAACACCTTAACCATGCACCTAAAGCAATTAGAGAAAGAAGAACAAAAAAACCCCAAAGTTAGCAGAAGGAAATAAATCATAAAAATCAGATCAGAAATAAATGAAAAAGAAATGAAGGAAATGATAGCAAAGATCAATAAAACTAGAAGCTGGTTCTTTGAGAAGATAAACAAAATTGATAAACCATGAGCCAGACTCATCAAGAAAGAAAGGGAGAAGACTCAAGTCAACAGAATTAGAAATGAAAAAGGAGGTGTAACAACTGACACTGCAGAAATACAAAAGATCATAAGAGATTACTACAAGAAACTCTATGCCAATAAAATGGACAACCTGGAAGAAATGGACAAATTCTTAGAAATGCACAAACTGCGGAGACTGAACCAGGAAGAAATAGAAAATATGAACAGACTAATCACAAGCACTGAAATTGAAACTGTGATTAAACATCTTCCAACAAACAAAAGCCCAGTATCAGATGGTTTCACAGGCGAATTCCATCAAACATTTAGAGAACAGCTAACACCTATCCTTCTCAAACTCTTTCAAAATATAGCAGAGAGAGGAGTACTCCCAAACTCATTCTATGAGGCCACCATCACTCTGATACCAAAACCAGACAAAGATTCCACAAAGAAAGATAACTACAGGACAATATCACTGATGAACATAGATGCAAAAATCCTCAACAAAATACTAGCAAACAGAATCCAACAGCACATTAAAAGGATCACACACCATGATCAAGTGGGGTTTATTCCAGGAATGCAAGGATTCTTCAATATACACAAATCAATCAACTTGATACACCATATTAACAAGTTGAAGGAGAAAAACCATATGATCATCTCAATAGATGCAGAGAAATCTTTCAACAAAATCCAACACCGATTTATGATAAAAACCCTGCAGAAAGTAGGCATAGAGGGAACTTTCCTCAACATAATAAAGGCCATATATGACAAACTCACAGGGAACATCGTCCTCAATGGTGAAAAACTGAAACCATTTCAAGTAAGATCAGGATCAAGAAAGGTTGCCCACTCTCACCACTCTTATACAACATAGTTTTGGAAGCTTTAGACACAGCAATAAGAGAAGAAAAAGAAATAAAAGGAATCCAAATTGGAAAAGAAGAAGTAAAGCTGTCACTGTTTGCAGATGACATGATACTATACCTAGAGTATCCTAAAGATGTTACCAGAAAACTACTAGTGCTAACCAATGAATTTGGTAAAGTAGCAGGATACAAAATTAATGCACAGAAATGTCTTGCATTCCTGTACACTAATGATGAAAAATCTGGAAGTGAAATTAAGAAAACACTCCCATTTAGCATTGCAACAAAAAGACTAAAATATGTAGGAGTAAAGCTACCTAAGGAGAAAAAAGACCTGTATGCAGAGAATTATAAGACACTGATGAAAGAAATTAAAGGTGATACAAACAGATGGAGAGATATACCATGTTCTTGGATTGGAAGAATCAACATTGTGAAAATGACTATCCTACCCAAAGCAATCTACAGAATCAATGCAATGCCTATCAAACTACCAATAGCATTTTTCTCAAAACTAGAACAAAAAACTGCAAAATTTGTACAGAAACACAAAAGACACAGAATAATCAAAGTAATTTTGAGAAAGAAAAATGGAGGAATCAAGCTCCCTGACTTCAGACTATACTACAAATCTACAGTAATCAAGATAGTATGGTACTGGCACAAAAACAAAAATATAGATCAATGGAACATGATAGAAAACCCACCGATAAACTCACACACATATGGTCACCTTATCTTTGATAAAGGAGACAAGAATATACAGTGGAGAAAAGACAGCCTCTTCAATAAGTGGTGCTGGGAAAATTGGACAGGTACATGTAAAAGTATGAAATTATAACACTCCCTAACACCATACACAAAAAATAAACTCAAAATGGATTAAAGACCTAAATGTAAGGCCAGACACTATCAAACTCTTAGAGGAAAACATAGGCAAAACACTCTATGACATAAATCACAGCAAGATCCTTTTTGACCCACCTCATAGAGAAATGGAAGTAAAACCAAAAATAAACAAATAGGACCTAATGAAACTTAAAATCTTTTGCACAGCAAAGGAAACCATAAATAAGACGAAAAGACCCTCAGAATGGGAGAAAATATTTGCAAATGAAGCAACTGACAAAGGATTAATCTCTAAAATTCACAAGCAGCTCATGCAGCTCAATAACAAAAAATCAAACAACCCAATCCAAAAATGGGCAGAAGACCTAAACAGACATTTCTCCAAAGAAGATATACAGATTGCCAACAAACTCATGAAATAATACTCAACATCATTAATCATTAGAGAAATGGAAATCAAAACTACAATGAGATATCATCTTACACCGGTCAGAATGGCCATCCTCATAAAATCTAGAAACAATAAACGCTGGAGAGGGTGTGGTGAAAAGGGAACACTCTTGCACTGTTGGTGGGAATGTAAATTGATACAGCTACTACGGAGAACAGTATGGAGGTTCCTTAAAAAACTAAAAATAGAACTACCATACGACCCAGGAATCCCACTACTGGGCATATACCCTGAGAAAACCATAATTCAAAAAGAGTCATGTACCAAAATGTTCATTGCAGCTCTGTTTACAATAGTCAGGACATGGAAGCAACCTAAGTGTGCATCAACATATGAATGGATAAAGAAGATGTGGCACATGTATACATTGGAATATTACTCAGCCATAAAAAGAAACAAAATTTAGTTATTTGTAGTGAAGTGGATGGACCTGGAGTCTGTCATACAGAGTGAAGTAAGTCAGAAGGAGAAAAACAAAATCCGTATGCTAACACATATATATGAAATCTAAGAGAAAAAAAAAAAGTCATGAAAAGCCTAGGGGTAGGACGGGAATAAAGACACAGACTTACTAGAGAATGGACTTGAGGCTATGGGGAGGGGGAAGGGTAAGCTGTGACAAAGTGAGAGAGTGGCATAGACATATATACACTACCAAACGTAGGGTGGATAGCTAGTGGGAAGCAACCGCATGGCACAGGGAAATCAGCTAGGTGGTTTGTGACCACCTAGAGGGGTGGGATAGGGAGGGTGGGAGGGAGGGAGACACAAGAGGGAAGAGATATGGGAACATATGTATATGTATAACTGATTCACTGTGTTGTAAAGCAGAAACTAACACACAATTGTAAAGCCATTATACTGCAATAAAGATGTTAATAATAATAATAAAATTTAAAAGTAAAATCTCAACTAGGCAAAGATAAGTTACAGAGAAAGAAAAACATGATTATATTGGGTTTATTACCTTTCAAAAACTCAGAAAACAGACTTTTCTTTACCATTAGATACCTGTAATTGAGAAAACTAAATTTCTTCCTAAAAAATATTAAATATAAAGCTCAAAATTAAATTACTTGTCTCAAAGATAAACAATTTCATCATACTTGAAAAAAAATTCTGCAAAATAGTAAACCTTTCTACTTCACATCCATGAGAATGTTTCAATGAAAAACTGACCAAACCAAATGTTGATAGGAAGTAGAGCTACTAGAATCCTCATGCATTACTTCTTGGAATTTAAAAACAGTATAGTTAACTCTAAAAAAGTCATTTTTAAAGTTAAACGTTTAAAGTGTGACATAACAGTTGCCCTCCTGGGAGAAAACTCATCCGAGAAAAATGAAAACATATGTCCTTACAAACACATGTACAAGAGTCTTTAGAGCAGCTTTACTGATAAGAGCCAAAACCTAAAAGTAACATGTATGTGAGCATGAAAATGGACAAAATATTTAGATTACATTCAAATAATGGATTACTACTCAGCAATACGTAAGAATGAACTTCTAAGATACACAGCAAAATGGATGAATCTCATAGCTATAATATTATGCTGAGCCAAAAAGATAAACACAAATGAGTCCATAATGTATGATTTTATGTATGTGAAGTTCAAGAACAGGCAAAACAAATACATGCTGGTAGAAATGAAGACAGAGGTTGCTTATTGAATTGACTAAACGGCGAATAAGGAAACTTTCTATATGATGCAAAATGTTTTATTTGGATAATATTACCCCTGTCAATACTCACCCAGTTTAACAGCGACAAGCTATGTATTTCTTGCTCTGTATAAAAATTTTACCCCAATAAAAGGGAAAAATATATATATATATAGAATTTTGAATGAAAATAAAAGAATGAAAGATCTTAACCAAATAAAAGTTTTATCAAAAGCAGAATTTAACAGATTCTCATCAAATGTTCAATTATTTTTAAACATAAGTAGAAATGACAGCACAAAGCAGAAACTGAAGGAAAGCAGGCAGTCATTGTCCAAAAGTATTACATATGTTTCTGATTTATTATGATTTTTTAGGTAATTTTATTTTTAAGGTTTATTTTAATGCTACAGATTAACTTGACTCTTAACATTCAAGATTAAACCACTGATGGCTGAGAGGTAACTGTTGTTTGGGAAATGATTACAACAAAGGTTAAATCTCCAAACTTTAGAAATGCCTATTCTTAAAATAAGTGATGACTTCCCTTATTGATCATTTCTGTCATTTTTTTCTTACATGTTTATGTAGATATCTTCCTCCAGTTACAAGTGTCCATATGCTAAATAAACACATAGAATTTCTTCAACAAAAGGTTACTGAATGTTGTAAGTAACCACTTAGATCACTGGTTCTCAAACTTGGCTACACATTAGAATCTCTTGGAAAAATTTAACTGTAGTAATACCTGAGTCTCACCCGAATATCACCCCCGGAAATTCTGGCTTAGTTCGTCCAATTAAAAGCTCTTTAAGTCATGCCGATAAACAATAAGATTTGGAGACCATTGACTGGGAGCTGCAGTGTGTGGTAGGAAAAGGAAAAGAAACTGTTAGAGCCTCAAATACCTTATCCCTGAGATAGGTAGGTTTTCAGCAATGATTCTAAGGCTCCCTTAATGGGAACTTGGGATTTAAAAAATTGATGTCAATACATGCGTGGAAGAGACAAGGGTAAAAATGGGAGGAGGGAGTACCAAAATTAAGAAAAATTACTTTAATCAGATTGCTTTGAAAGTACCTTTAAGTTCTCACTTTATTTACAGTGTTTTTGGATATATTTCTTCATATAGTTTTCTAGTGGTTGCTCTGGGTATTACAAAATGCATAAGTGATGTATAACAATCTACTGGTATCAACATTTTTCCACTTGGTGTGAAGTATGGAAACCTCATTTTCATTTAGGTTCCTTTACCTTTAGTTTTCCAAAATTTAATTATGATATCTGTGTTCTAGATTTTTGGGGGGTTTATTCTTATAGAGATACACTCAGCTTCTTGGATCTGTTGGTTTGTATATTTTTCCAGTTTGGGAAAATGTTCAGCCATTATTTATTCACACACTCTTTTAGCTCCATTCTCTTTCTCATCTCCTTCTGGGACTCTGAAGAAACACATGTGGCATCTTTTATTCTTGTTCTACAGTTCCCTATGATCTCTACTATTGAGTACATCTAGTAAGTTTATAAAAATTTGTTTTACTCTATTTTTTAGTTGTATAATATCAATTTGACTCTAATTTTTAGTTCTATAGTATCCATTTGATTCTTTTTATAACTTTTAGTTATTTTCTGAGATTTTCTTTTAAAAAAAATTATTTCAAGAGAATCTGCAATTGATCATTGAAGCATTTTTATGATAGCTGCTTTAAGATCCTCATAAGATTACTCCAACATCTGATTCAGTTAAGTATTAGGATCAGTTAATTGTCTTTTATTATTTAAGCTATAATTTTCTTATTTATTATGTGGTGGGGGGATTTTCAATTGAATCCTGAACATTTTAAATATTATATTAGTAGAGTGTCTTTAATATCCATTTAAATAATTCTAATAATTCATACATAAGGTGTTCTGAGTCAGTGACAGATTTTTTCATTAAACACATCATAATACATAATAAAGGATCAGACCCCATAAGGAACTTTATTTTACTTCTAGGGTGACAAGATGAGAGTGTTGGGAATTTTTCCTACATGAGACCTAGATATGCTATAGGTGAGAAAGGAAAATTTTTTTCTCTACTTATAAAAAGGGGAAAGAGGCTGACACTTCCACCTTCCTAAAAGTTTTGTACCTAAATAAAATGTTTGATGGGCACCAGATAGCACAATGTCTCAGATACTACAGACAAGAGCTCTTTCCAATGTCCATGTCCTCATTCTTTCTTAAAATGTAAATATGGCAGAAGATACCCTCAGTCTTCCAGGCTCCTTGGTGGCTTAATCTAGGAATATAGCAAGAGTGTAACTATTCGGACCCCAGAGAGAGAGGAGAACTTTTACTATCTTTCAGATCAGAACAATCAAGTAGACAAATGGCTCCAGGTCTAATTTTCAAGGTGTATAAAATCTTAGGAACTAAGATCTATTTATAGGAATACTGAAAAATCCAGGGAAGTTTTGTTTCCTCACAGTTAAAAGGTTCTGGGCTTTTAAAATTATTTTTATTTATTATTTTAGCAGTTACCTTCTTTAGGTTTAGCTCACTGGTCTTGGCCAACTTTAGTAGACTTTCAGAGCTTTTGAAGTTCTGTTTTTGTCTATTTGGTTTATCTGTTGCAGCTGGTCTTCTCCTTTTCCCCAGTAATACTGCCTAAAGGGGCAGAAGGGGGCTCCTCAGATTGGGAGGGGTAGGGGAGAGGCATGACAGGATCTCAGTGGTAACTCCCATTCCCTCCTACCACAAGATGGCCAAAGTCTCTGGAAAAAGGAGGAATCAGGTCCATGTAGACAAAGAGACTCCCAGGAGGGTTGTCTCAAATTTTATGGAAAAGAGGAATGATTCCCCTGCTGGCCCTTATTGTCTGTGGAGATACTGATTGATCACCCCTACTCATGATGTTGTCAGAGAGCTTCTCTTTTGATCTGGGGGAGAATGAACACACCCAGGTCACCTTCGGTTGCTAAACTGGTGGTTGGAAGATAATGAGTCTTGGTGGCCTTTCTTGTGTGGGGGGTGGGGGATGCTGCCATCTGTCTCTGGGATATTTCTCAGGTCTCTAACCCATTTACCTATTGAAAACCTGTCCAAGCTCTTTTTGGGTTGAGTCTTGGGTTGTTTCCAGAGTTTACAGTTGTACTTAGTGGAGAGGAACTGGAAAGAACAGAGAGAAACAGGAGTACACCATCTTGTCTGGGCTGGAAGTCCTTCACTGCACTTTAAAGAAAGCAAACATGGAAACCTACGAATATGTACTTTGGGTGTGCTTTAGAAAAAGAAGACGACCATGCTCTATGAGTGTCTAAAAATAAATCAGTATTGACACAAGTATGGGAGACAACTGTAAAATTAAAGGAAATATTGGCTAAAAACAATAATTGTGCCTTCAGATTATTTTGCAAGTTTCTTTAAAAATTTACTTTACTTTAAAAAAGCAGAAATTGAAATTAGAATATGTATTGTGTGTGTGCTTTAGGAAAGAAAGATACTCTTGAGAACACCATGAATTAAGAGCACTCTTGGGACTAGATCAAAATAATAGTGAAAAATGTATACCTTTATAAGTTTTATTTTTTTAATTTAATCTTTTTTATTGAAGTATACTTAATTTAAAATGTTGTGCTAGTTTCAGGTGTACAACAAAGTGACTCAGTTATACATATGTATGTATGTATATACACACATATATACTTTTTCAGATTCTTTTCCATTATAAGTTATTATAAGATATTGCATATAATTCTCTTTGTTATACAATAGGTCCTTGTTGATTATCTCTTTTATATATAGTAGTGTATATATGTTAATCCCAAACTCCTAATTTACCTTCCCCTACCCCACTGTCCCCTTTGGTAACCATAAGTTTGTGTTTTCTATGTGAGTTTATTTTTGTTTTGTAAATAAGTTCATTTGTATCATTTTTCTTAGATTCCACATATAAGTGATATCATATGATATTTGTTTTTCTCTGACTTACTTCACTTAATATGATCATTTCTAGGTCCATACATGTTGCTGCAAAAGGCATTATTTCATTCTTTTTTATGGCTAATAGTCCATTTTTTGTCTATTCATCTGTTGATGGACATTTAGTTCCTTCAATGTCTTGGCTATTATAAATAGTGCTGCAGTGAACATTGTGGTGTATGTATCTTTTAGGATTAGACTTTCTCTGAATATATGCCCAGAGTGGGATAACAGGATCATATGGTAACTCTATTTTTATTTTTTTAAGGAACCTCCATACTATTCTCCATATTGGCTGCACCAAGTTACATTCCCAACAACAGTGTAGAAGGTTTCCTTTTTCTCCACACCCTCTCCAGTATTTATTATTTGTAGACTTTTTAATAATGGGCATTCTGACTGGTGTGAGGTGATACCCCATTGTAGTTTTGATTTGTGTGTAAGGTTTACTTTTTCAAAAAATATATGTTTTTATGATTTGTAAAGGCATTAGCTTTAATTGACTTTGACGACCTTATCCACTACTGATGTCAATCACATCAGGGTTATTTTTTAACTGTATTTTATTATGGTTGTAGTAATTTGTTGCTTTAGCTAACTCTAGCTTCTTTTCCTTTTTCTCTTCTTTTAGCACATATGCAATATTTGAGCCAGAAGTAGAACAATCAGTTTTCACACTATTGAGAAAACTGCTCTATCTTCAGGGCTGGGCCTGAGATACTATCCTACTCAAAGAGATGTACTTGGACTTTGTCAGGGAATGTTAAGGTAAGTGTTCTTTCCTATTAAATGTGGATGTAATCCCAAGAGTTGGGCAGCAATCTTGCAACCACATGGAGTTTTCTGTCTGAAAGGGAAGTAACCCAGTGAAACAGAGTCAAGTGATGGAGAAAAAACAAATTTAATTACATTATTTGAAGCCATCACTTTCTCTGGAATTTTCAGTTATAGAAGTCAACACATTCTTTGGCATAAATCAAGTTTGAGTAAGGTCTTTTTTGTCATCTGTATCCTAAAATTCCCAAATAATGAACAATTGCGAGTGCTTTCACATTTATTTAACTCATTATCTTTATCCACATCTTCCCTGGTAGATTAAAGTTTAAAGAATATGGTTACAGTCTGTTTAACTGCACCGGTTTCTTTGTGAGGTGTGGTCAATTGCTAATCTCTCTCCAAATATAATTTCTCTTTCCA
The DNA here is from genome assembly GCF_937001465.1 of Orcinus orca. Classification (NCBI taxonomy): domain Eukaryota; kingdom Metazoa; phylum Chordata; class Mammalia; order Artiodactyla; family Delphinidae; genus Orcinus; species Orcinus orca. The sequence continues at coordinate 126,556,862 of NC_064563.1, forward strand.
CTAGCTCTTTACTTACAGATTGGGCACCCCTGGAGGACCTATAAAAATAATGATCATTCTTCTTTAAGGGGATCAGAAGGATATTAGGCCATCTGTGGTGTTCTCAGTGGTAAATAATAAACGGATGTCAAGCAAATAACAATGAGAAGCCCCGACGGTCTTTAACGTTCTGATAATAACAGAAGCTGTGAGTGACCTATGCTGTAATGGCCATAAATGATCATGAACGGGAATGAGTCATTAAGGTTTTGCTATTAAAATTTTTACTCTAAATAAAGGACATCCTAAGATACAATTGAGGTTGAGGGAGAATATGCTTGTATTATGAACCATAAAATTTTATTCCTCAACATACATTATATCAAAATTTGAGCATTTAAAAGATAGTTATGCTGATTAAATTCTTAGCCTTTCCAAATTTGCAATTCTAAAATAACTAAAAGATGTTTTAAAAACTATCATATAGCTGATTTCTGGCTCTATAGTTACATGCTTTCAAATGGATATTGCTTGTAGATTATTACATAGGTCACCAATAAAACCAAATACCTGATGTGTTCTCACATTTTATGTCTTCATAATGTCATACAGCCAGAGCAACAAGCTCAGTGACAAGCTTTTACTCCATAGAGGAACTGAATGATCACATTCACATTTCCCATAGTGGTGATCCTGCAGATGTGCTCAGTAGCAAACCAAGTACATTATTTCTATTGCCAGCAGTGAGCTCATTTGTAAGAGATTCAACTCCATGCTGAGAACAATAACCTTCATTTTTCAGCCTGTCCATTTCCATCCCTTTTTGTGGTGGCCTCCATGACTGGTTCCACATGCCACAGGCTGATACATACAAAGCTGTTTAATCCCCTCCCAGTCTCTTCTGTGTCCATTCTCCTAACCTCTAAATCTCTATATGTTCCATTCAAGAGGGAATACCTGTTCTCATCGCCTACCCCATAGACCCTCTCACAACCTTGCCTGTGGTCAAAATCTTCTTCATCTCTTTTCTATCTGTAAAGCTCCTTTCCATTCTCAATGGTCTGGCTCGTATTTTAGATTCTGTCTCTTCCTGTCTTGACTCAATTCCTCCTCACTACTTCCACAGTAATCCATCCATGCCTTTTATTTATTTGGTTCTGATTCCTCAAAAAAATTGAACTGGGTAAGAAGATGGGTTGTTCATTTTGAATGGCATAGTTTTTTGTTTGTTTCATGATATGTTCTGTTTTGTTTTCCATTAGATATGTTTCTTTAATGATTCAATGAATTGAAAATGGTTCCAAGATTATTCTAAGGGGAAAGTCCTTCCTGAGGCTCAAAGATACACTAAAGGATGTCTATGAAACCTATGAAATTATTCAAAATATTGTGCATGTTTGCTCATGTACACAAAGAAAACATTGTTTGATCAGAAAGATTCTTAAACGTGTCTTAAAAAATAATACAGTCTGAGGACCATAGCACTAAGAGATTTGGAAGGAAAGCTGAAGATCAAGGAACTGTAAGGCAATCCTCTCTGTTATATTTTCATATATTTCTTAGGATGTCTTTTTTTTCTTTTTTATATTGTGGTAGAATATACATAAGGTTAAATTTACCATTTTAACCATTGAAATGAATGGTTCTGTGGCATTAAATACACTCACATTGTTGTGTGTCTCAAGTTTTTTACTGGATAACATTTCCACAAAGATCAAACTATATTGTAATACTTTAATTTGATAATAAAATGACCATAAAATTATATTACTAATCCCATATATGATTTTCAGAAATGTTAGCATGAATTAGCACTCTCAAAGAAAAAACTAAAATTGTAGTTCAACTATAAACTTTAACATTTAAAATAAAAGCAGCCATCCTATGTCTTTTGTATGATGCTCATTACTGAAATCTGAATGATTCAGAGGAAAATGCAAAGGAATATCAGCATGTGAAATACATTTTATCTCCAGTTAAATTATTAATCCATCTGTTTCTGACCCAAACTGAAAACGAACTAAAAAAACAAAACCAAAAAACTCAGGACGTAAGTGTAGAAAATAATAAACTGCTCTACTTGTGTGATTACAGAGTAAAGTTAGACAAATTCTAAGGCTTAGTTTTCTATACCTTCTTTTCTTACCTGGTGGTTCAAACATGTTTAGTGAGCAGCAGGTACAAGAGTAGGTGCCCTTGTTTTCTTTGATAGAGATTAAAATTAATGATATATTAAAATTTGCTTGTTCATTTGTTTATCTCTTCTACTAGACTAAGCAAAGTGTTCAATTTTTTCCCTAGTACATACCCAGTGTCTACCTCAGGGCCGGCACATAAACAGAGCTCGATATGTTCTTGGTAAACTAGTGTATCATATGTTACATGACTGAGTGAATCAGTGAAAAAATAAACAAATGGAGGATTCTTTTCCCTCCCTTTGTTCCCTCCTTGCTTCCTTCTTCCCATATTCCTCTCTCTCTCCTCTAATTTCTTCTTACCCAACAAGTCTTGATCCGTCCTCTGCTCTCTGTCCTTTCTGTTTCCAACATCTTTTTTTAATCTCCCTCAGAATTTTCTTTTCTTCTTGTCAATGTGCACTTTTCCTAAATTGTATGTATATTTCACACTACAATTGTAAAGGAGGCCATTGTCCTTCCTCTTTTTTTACAACCAGAATATGCAATAAACATCTTATTGTTATACAATATCACTTTGTCCCACTACCAAATTATTCAAAAGGTGAGATAAATGTTATAAATATTATTTTTTATTCCTAAAAGGGGAACACGTCGTTCCTTTTCCTTTTTTATTTTACTTGACTCTAGATTTTTTTATCCTGTGGGTTTGGAAATACTTGACACAGAAATGAAATTTATGCCAGAAACGCAGGGTGAGAAAAACATTACTGACAGAGAGATGAATCTTGCCAACTTAAACAAAAACTAACAAATATAAACACCTAAAATTCTTGCATTACATAGTTTTCCAAGGTGCTAAAAACAAAATATGATATTGTGTAGTTGCTTCAATTATTAGAAAATGATTTGTCTGTATACCAAACATCTTGAAGATTATTGTTAATATTTTTATACAATGTTATTTACATAGCCACAAAATACAATGAATAAAAACTTGAAGGTTTAAGTTTCTTAGTCACATACACGACCAAACAAATGCACTAATTGCAAACAAAATTGCAACCTCAATAAAATTTGACTCAGTAACATTATACTAATATAATGGATGCTACTGATATATTGAAATTGTATTGTTACGAGTTTGGCAGTGAAGTGCAGTTTTTGCATTTCACTTTCTTCCTTGCTGTTCAGTACATATTTCCACTTGAGATACCTCTATTATTGTTATGATTATATATCCTTTAAAACAACTAACTAGATTATTTTTAATCAGTTCCCAATATTTTAAGGGAACAATAAATTTGACAATACATTCATCAAATGCAATGATTATACATTATTTACTACTTCAATTTTTTTTTTTTTTTTTGGCTGTACTTCGTTCCCTGATCAGGGATCGAACCCACACCTCCTGCAGTGGAAGCGTAGAGTCTTAACAACTGGACAGCCAGATAAGTCCATTATTTACTACTTCTAAAGAACAGTTACAAGTTAGTGAGTAAAAGAACAACAGTCAGGTAACAGTCTACTTGAAATGTAAATGTTTTGCAGATTGCTTTCATTTGTTCAGTTTTTTTGTTTTGTTTTGTTTTCGGTTATTATGCCTATACTTGTTTGCACTTTCAGATGATTTAAATCTCTTAACTTTTCCACTTTTTTTTTTCTGAACTTAAACCACAGTGAAATCTACTTAAACTGTGAAACAGTATGATTTTGCTTTTACCTGCTACACAGCAGCAAATAAATACAAAAATCACAAGGTCATGTTTTCTTATGAAGTTTATATCTCTCTGATGAAGAATATTTTGACACTTTTTTTTAATATTACTACACAATTCAAAAATCATAACTGACATATGCTAGAAATGTATAGCTTCCTAAAACTTTTTAGAAACATGTAAGGAGCACCTTTTGTACACTAATAAGTTAAATGCTCAGTAAAATCCTACGAGACATGATGATATCTTCACATTACAGATTCTGAAAAAAGATTTGGAAGAATTAAATATATTACAGCATCACACAGTAATAATCTGCAAAACTAGGATTCAAAGTCAGTTCTTTCTGATACCATGGCCTTTTTTCTCTGGATCACTATGTTTGTTGATCAGTTTCTCCAATTATCTACTTTGATATATACTCAGGAATGCTTATTTCAGTACTTAATAAATGCAGCTCCACATTATGCACCAGCTATCAAACATTTGCAAATATTATATTAAATTCCTAAGATAAAAAATGATCTAAATCTTTCCAGCTGCCACTGATTATGTCTGCAGTAACATCTCAAAAAACAAAAAATATTAACTCAGCAATTCTATATACCTCAGTCATTTGCTTCTCTTTTTGGCCTACAGTGCTCTAGTTTACAATGTTTTTTGTGTGGAACCCCAAAGAAAGGCTTGAGATAAATAATAAAGTTCATTGAAATCTCTATGCTTTATAGATGTGCTATGATTAATAGGACTATGAATTCCCGCAGAGTAGAAAGAGAGGGGAAGGAAAGCATGAAATTGGGAAGAAGGTGATTGCTTATCACAAACTTTTGATTACTCACCTGTCAAATAATCATTGCACCCTGTGGCTAATCATTGCACACCTTTTTTCCCTTTTCAAAGAATACAACATGATATTCTATGAGTTATTTTCTTTCATCCAATGAGTTTGTCAGTCAGTCAATCTGTACTTCCATCTATGCCTTTATTTTGATTGCACTTTGCTCTGTGCTTAGCACTATTAGAATGAGAACTATAATGGTGAATCTGAAATGGTGTGGATGCAATGAGAAAACTGTAGTAAAGCAGGAAAAAAATGATGAGATAGTACATGATCTCAATGGCAGTCAATTTGATATCTTGTATTTAATGGAAAGTAATTGAACATTCCTACTTCTGACCTTTTCAGTTTAAACTGAATTACTGTTATATATTTTCCATTATTAGATTTTACTCTAATCTATTTTTCTCATTAAAAATAAATAATTGACTTGAATAAAATTCCATCTTTTCTGAATTTCAGTATATATCCTTTTGGAGTATTACTATTTTTTACCTATATTATCTAACATGGTGTTTTTAAATAGCCTCGGGGTAAATGTTAGGGTTTCAAAGGTTTTGGTTTAGTTTTATTTTTATTTCACCCTCAGTCTGCTGTGAGCCATTTTTTTTTTTTAATTTAGAAAATTCATTCCTTAAAATGTATTGGCACTGACTCGTAAAATAATGTGTCCTTACTTTGGCTGGCATAGTTTATACCAACTATACTGGAAAGAATATTAGGATAATCCAAAGGGAAAAAATGAATAATTAAGTATTGATTAGACAAAAAAATGAAAATATTTCATAGGATATTTGATATTAAATTGAAAGTTAATTTAAAAATGGAAAGAAGTTATTTCACAAATTATAAGTTGAAAAAAAGGAGTCATTATAATAGAAGAATCCTGCTTTGTTTTCATAGGATTGTGAATTTGCTACAGGAAAAGTAAATATTTGGCATCCTCCACAGATATAGTTCCATACGTATGTCACTGGTATGTCCATGTGACAAGGTGGAGAAGCTACCAAGATGTAGGTGGGTCAGTGAGAGTGATATGCCCATTGTGCAGGCAATTAGGGGAAAAGTTTTCCATGGAGAATAAAAAAAAAATAAGAAAGCAAACTAAAATGTGTTCTACTTTTTATCATCATTATATACTGACAATTCCAAACACTGTCAGTGATAAAATATTCTGGAGACAGGATAGATATTGCTCGGATGGTCTCTCTACCTTGTCATATCAGATCAGGGGTCAAGAATGGAGCGTCTCATGTGCGGTACAAGAGTGCATTTGATCATAGAATAAAAGTGGGATCTAGTGGGCCCGGTGCTCATTTTTTTCTCCTTTACACTCTCATAGGTTGAGGAGGAAAGAGCTGCTGGTATTTCCCTAGGTATTACTTAAATGGATTTCATGATAGTCCAATTTTTCTTGATAAAGTTGGATACTTGTAAAACTTGAAACTGGAATACTGAGAAATTTTTTCCAGGTGGTTTCTTAATATGGTAATTTCCTAGAGTTTATTTCTTAGTTTCTTAGTGAGATGGAGAGTTGAGAAAAAAAGAAAAGGACAAAAAAACTGCTTGAATCGTTGGTGAGATAGCTTCTCAAAGTGCCTCAAAGTTACAGAAGTATTTGTGCCTTAGTTGGTTTTGCTTTGGCTCAAAAGTTTCTCATTCTCCATTTTTGTTAATTCCTTCTCATGTTCAAATGTTTTCCCCTTTTCTTTCACATGAGAAAAAAAAGTCACACACTTAGATTTAGGAACAGTAATAAGAAACAAATCTTTTGAGATTTCACTTTAATTAAAAACAACTATGTCTGCTTGCCATCTTTTCTTTCTACCTGCAATGAAATTCTATTACCAGAGTTGCCAGTGGACAGAGAAGTAGAATTAGTGTATCTGAGTGCAGGTGTACCAACAACTAGTTATTTAGTAGTTTTGTATTTCTTGGGAGAATCTATAAATTCTAATATTTCCTATATGATATCTATTAGATATCATATAGGGATATTCAGGTTTTTAAGTATTTTTATTTATTTATTTATGCGGTACCCGGGCCTCTTACTGTTGTGGTCTCTCCCGTTGCAGAGCACAGGCTCCGGACACACAGGCTCAGCAGCCATGGCTCACGGGCCTAGCCGCTCCGCGGCATATGGGATCTTCCCAGACCGGGGCACGAACCCGCGTCCCCTGCATCGGCAGGCAGACTCTCAACCACTGTGCCACCAGGGAAGCCCCTATATTTATATTTTTGAAAAGGGAAGGAAATGTTTGGAAAGAGAACCCATGGCTCTCTTTTTAATTTTCTCCCCAAACCACTTTATTTTTAGTGACTGTACATAGTCCTTTTTCAAAGGATTCATGGCTCAAAAGAATTTCAGAAGCCATCTGTTTCAATGTCCACTTATTATTGGGCTCACTGCCTATATCTACAATGATAGAGTAAATAGGGAATCAGCCTCTCATACTATTTTATATTGTCAGTGATATTGGGAATGTTCTGCTTCTGTCCAATACAGGAACCAGTAGCCATGCATGACTAGTTGAACACTTGTAATGTGACTCATAGGGCTAAGTAAAATTTAAATTTTGTAATTTTAATTAATTCAAGCTTAAATTGCTACAGAAAGATAGTTGCTACTCTATTATTCAGTGCAGCATGTGATATTGCATTTAAAATATACTTGCTCTGTAAGGTGATCTTTCTCTTTGTTATTTAATAATACCAAGATATTTTAGTCAAGACAGACAGACTAGGATGTTTGATTAACCAGTATACTCTGAAGCTCCAGTGGCTTAACAAAGCAAGTGTTCAGTCTCTCATTCTAAGTCTGCTGCTGCTGGGTAGATGTTCACAGCAGACTGTTATGCCTCAGGGTTGGAGCCACATCGGTCTTACAGCCCTGGCGTGTCATCTTATGGCCTCAATGGCTACAGTACTGGTGAGAGAAAATGTGGATGATTCACAAGGTTTCATAACTGCCACTAGAAGTGACACATGCTGCTTTGGCTCACCTCCCATTAGTCAAAATAGTAACATGGTACCAAGAATTTCTGGAAAAGTTTGGGATTCTTCCCAGGACCCGAAGGAAGACAGAGCAGATTTGGTGAGCAGAAGTAGTCCTTATTGCTCTGTACTTTAGCTGTGTGATTGAAACAGGGCAGGACCCTATGGTCCTTGCCTACCATGTCCTCAGCCTGCCTTTTGTCTGTAGAAAAACTTTAGCCAATGAGTAAATTTAATCAGAGAAGTGGAAAAAAATGCAGAAACAAAGGAAAACAGTCAAACAAGACCAAATAATGATAGTTTAGTCATTAAGCAAAGTCAAGGACCTTTAGTTGTTTCTCAAGGGCTATCAATAATATTCTGAGCCATATCCTTTGAGCTGTCTTACAGATACTGAAACCTTCACCAGGTGGAAGAAGTTAACTGCATGATGACCAGACTGTAGCCATTACATAAGCTGCCACAATTCCAAGAATTAACCTCAATGAAATGGGAACAAACTGACCCTGGAATTGAAGATAAACTGTATTTAAAACAATCAAGATGAAGTTGATCAGACCACTGCATGACTAATTTCAAGATGACTGTCAGAGCTGACTGTGCAGTTTCTACATGTATCCTCTTCCCTCTGTCTATGAAAGCTCTTGCCTACTGATTGTTAGTGGGGGGTGGAGGTCGGCCTTTGGAGAGGAGTCCCCCCACCCTGCTGCCGGCATCCAAAATGTTACCCCCACTACTTTCAATAACATGATCACAGATACATCAGTTAGACCCTCCAAGTTCCAGTTTCTTTAGCCCCTTAAAACAGGGGTATTAGAGCTGGTCTGATAAAAGTACTGCCAGGATTAAATAGGATAATCTTATGGAAACTGCATAGCATAGGATCTGCTTCATAGTAAATGCTCAATAAAGGTTAGTTCCATAGCTTTTTTAGGTCATTGTTAACTTTTGGTGCTGAGTTTTTCTCCTTCTCCTTTGACTGTCAGTTTAAATGCCTGCACAATAATATTATCTGCTTTCAGTTTCACTTGGTGCTGTGTTTGCAAATTTTTCTACAAGGATGGGAAGATTATTCACTGAAAAAAAATTTAGAAAGTGAAATATAATAAGTCTCTTAGAATATCTTTTGACTAAAAGTATTTATTACATACTTATGGTACATACTTGCTAACTGAATTAATATAGACACACATATGAAAATTGAAAACTACAAAAGTTCAATCACCTAGTAAAATAAATTTTTCTCTCTACTCTCTTTCAATAGTAAAATTTTCATAAATCTCCAATGCTCTTCAAAATAGAATCACTCAGGCATGGTGTGGGTAATTTTAGGGAGGGAAGATTAAATGGGGGATTAACTATGTATAATGAATACTTGTGTAAATATTAAAAAGAAAATATGTTTATATGGCTAGAGGGCAAGTTCCAGCTGCTCCCAGGCAGATTTAAATTATGTATTCTTCTTTCAGAGGATATGTGACCTTTAAATGTGCATTATTCTGGAAATGGCTTCTTTTCATGATTTTGGTAGGAAAATGCTATGTGTGGTTTTATTTAATTGTGTATAATCAGGTTGAAACTAGTATTCAATACAATAAGGCTGCTTGATTAGTGCCTTTCATTTTAATGATGGTTCAACTGCAAGCTGGTTACATTAGAAAGAGAAGCTCACCTTAGTTCTTAAGACCACGACTCCTTCACCAATCTTATGTGTCATTAAGGCATCCTGAGAGCTGAGAAGAGTTTTTTAGTCCATTTTGGTGAGGAATGAAATATTCTGATGAATATTTGAGTGCAGTAGCATATTGTAGCATATTGTGGAGTCACCCGGATATTCCTCTCTTTCCGCCTGCTCTCCCAATTCGCTTCACACCCACTGTCTACACACACCTACCCCCCCACACACACACGCACACACACACCCCTGCTTCTACTCCTTTTTGTATGTATATATTTAATGTATTTTTCTGATGTGATACCTCGGCAGTTGCAATCCTGATTTGGACATGGATGTGTTCCAAAAGGGCCTACATTATTATCACATGATTTCAGCCACCGTTCTTTTGTCCATGAACAGTTTAAGGCTGAAACAGTGCAAAGAATAAGCAAGTCTAATGCAGACAGATTTTAATTGAAGTACTCCATCTTTAATAATCCCCTTCCCGATAAACTGCTATCTACCTCCAGGTCTCCTACTCCACATTTAATAGCTTTTACCACATCCAAACTGGAGAAAGAAATAAACATTAACAATGTCAAATGTGACTGTGCTTATTTGACACAGATTTTACAATGTCTTCATCTACTAAGTTTTACATCCCTTTGAGTATAAGTATTCTTTTTTGAAGCAATATTTTCCCAGCATATAATTAGAAATGGGAATTCATTAAACTTAGTAAATACAATATTAACATAAAGGACTTAATTTTTATTTGGTAGAAAATTGAACCTCCTAGATGCCTCTTTATTTTGTGTATTTGAGTGTGTGTACATGTGTTTTATTAACATATCTGCCCTATTTAAACACCTTGTTATGCTAAACCTTGAAACTGAAGCACTGCACACCAGAGACAATCATTAACAAGAATTAGCTTCTGTTCCAAGTTCTTATAAAATCTTTTGTCTCTAATTCTCTTGCTACGATTTCTGAAACTTATTAGGATATGTTTTTGTGTCTACCTAAAAATTAATACTAAGTGTGAAATTATGTACAACTTAAGGAATCTTTCATGTATTTATTTTCAAGGTGATAAGATTTTCATATTCAACTATACTCTCTAAACCCAAATTTCATGTTGATGAAAGCAAGGAAAAAACAAACAAATATACCATAGAGTAGATGATGATTTTGTAAGAATGGTATTGATAGTATCCAATGAAATATTTTAGCAGGTTGTCCCTTTCAAACCAGTCTATTCTGACATAAGTTTCTAGACCAAATTACTCACTAGCATTTAACCAAGACAGTCCTGGACCTTGCATGTGCCTCCCACACTGGTCAAGATATTGTATTTAAATGATGAATAAAGTGACAATGGGAACATAGGTTCTTCATAGTCTGAAGTGTCAAATTTAGAGTGGAGTATAAACCATTAGTGTTAGACTGTGTGTATATAAGGTTACTATTTCCCTGTCAAATTCTATCACAGCTTCAACATTTATTTCATAGTGAGAAATATATGTGACATATATTTTTAAAAAGAAATATGAAATTCATATTATACAAATGATGCATAAAAGTAAGGAATAACTGTCCATAGTAATATGTATAATTTTAACTCTACATGTTTTATAATTATTCATAAAAAACATGAATATTTATAGATGAGATATCCGACTGAGTACAAATATCTTCTACTTTCCTTCTCAAGGTCTTATTAAATGTCAAAATTTCTAAAGTTTCATGGAGATGACAAAAAAAATTTTATACTAAATACATTTTAAATATATTTATATAAATATAATATATTTATGTATTTTTACTTTACTGAAAAAATACAGAACGTGTTCCAGGCAAATGTTATTTACAGGTGACAAAAATTATATTATGTACCTTAAGCAGAAAGTATTGAATACAGGTAATTTGGTAACCAGAAAAATTCTGGAAGGTCTAGAAAAGCAGGCTTTAGGTTGGGCCTCTAGTGGACTCCAAGACTACAAAGGAATTCAGCATAATAACTGTTGCCTATTGACTTCAGGCATACACTCCCTTGCTATGATCCAAGGATTCCGAGACCACCCCCAGAACCGAGGGCTTCAGAACAAGTATAACTATAACTCTCAACAGCAAAATGAAGGCTTGAGAACCCAGCCTATCTTGCCCAATCAACTCACATATAAATATGATTTGTAGAACCCAAATTTCAAAGGAATTTAGGAAATTTACGTTTTTGTTGGTTTTGTTCTGTTTTTAACTTTCCAGCCTCTGCAGCCCAGTAAGACACAGTAGAAGAGTGTAGTCTTCTTTGCTTCAGTGAGCCAGTCTTACATGTCTGTCACAGGATGCTGGCCCAGATATTTGGAAATTTTGAGTAAAATGGGAATTAAAAGAGACCAGATTGTTAGATCAACTGTTGCATAGAACACTGAAAGAAAGAGTAATTCTTTTCTAGTCAGAACTAAAAAAACATGTCAATTCAGAGTAAATATTAAAAAGCAGGAGTGTGATGTGGAAAAATAATAAAAGCAATGAATTAAAAATTGAATTGACACTTCCGATTTGTGTCACCCTTCCCTAACTCATAAAATAAAGCTAAATCTAGCTTAAATACATCTGGAGTATTCTCCTCTAAGTGACATAGATACAGGTTCCAGGTTTACATTTCCATTCCTATGGATCTAATCCTAATAGTTTGATTTTAAAGTAATAAATATTTACATAATCTCAGTTTTGTAATGCCAGTGATACGTTTACTGTTAGAAACAATCTATTGATAAGAACAAATTTAATTATAGTTTTAGAACAAGATATAAATACTCTTTGAGAGCATAAAGTATAAAAATTGGAAATATAAAAACAGAAAAAGAGACTCAGGTGCTAATTTAATCATCTTTTATTGGGGGATATTAGTGCATCCTGACTAAAGGTTATATATTAACCTTTAAGAAATGGAAGAATAGTCATAAAACTATCCACCAGAGTTAATAAAAACCAATATCATTAACATAAATTACTTCTGTGAATTGAGATTAAAGATAGAATGGAGGAAGAAAGACAATTTTCATTTATATGTTATATATTATTTATAAACTATGATAATCCCAAACCCTCTTGTTGCCACTGAACTCTCAATTATTCCATATTTTTCACCAAAAGTTTAAGACCTGGCTCTCCTGTTTGTACTGATTTCATCTATAAGGAGGAGCAGAATGGCTATTTCAACATTCTCTGGATCCTATACTTACTCATTGTTGTTTTTGTCTACTCATTTATGTTGGGTGACTGTACTCATTGCTTTAATTTAGTAACTGCTTATCGGTGGGAAAGCCCCAAGTCTGTTTGTCTAGCTCTGTAGCATCTCTACATGTCAGACTCAGATACAGAACTTCTTACTGGTCATCTCTACCTGGGTAACCCACAGGCATCTCAAACTCATCATATCCAGTACAGTACTGGTCTCTCAGTCGTTGGAATCACCAGTGACCTAGTAGAACACATGGTGTTAGGTGATACTTCTTCCATACTACAGATCCTTTACCAAGTCCTTTTGATTTTTTTTTTTTTCAGGTAGATATTTAGTCTTTTCTCCTCTATGTTCCTCTATTCATTGTGTTACTTTAGGCTTTCATGTTTACGGGTCTAGAACCCTACAGTAGACCCCCCTCTCTATCCCCTATGCTTAGACTTCCCTGTCTCAGAGCCATTTGTGACAAGGCCACCAGAGAGGCCTATCTAAAAATCAAATTTATGTTTCTTTTCTGCTGTAAAGCTTTCGGTGGCTCCTCTTCACCTAGAAAATATGGGCTAAAAGACATTATATAAAGACTAGGTGACCACCCACTTTATCCGTATCTTCAGGCACCTTTTAAATCCCCTCCATTATAGTTTCTATTTCTTCCATCTCAGATAACTTGCCATATCCTACATATATCCAGATACCAGAATGTTTCTCTTTCCTGTCCCTTGTTTGCTCTCTCACTGTTCCTTTGGCTCCTAACCTGCTCTAAAGAGGTCTCCATGACTGGTTTTTCTCTATGCTTACAAAGGTATACTTTCTAAAGATGCATATCCACAAATTACCCTGTATACTTAGTACTTAGAACTTTCCAGATTGTCTTAGAAGGTTCTTTTCTGTAGGTCTCTTTTCCAAGTAGATTGCTAGATTCTTGGGGTCAGCATTTATGTCTTAATTACTTCTTATCTTGTAAGCACATCAAATCAACACTTGCCAAACAAATTAATTAGTGAACAAATGACTCATTGGTGATTATGTTATCAGTGGGCATATATACTTCTTATATGTTAGAAGAGATGTTCATAAACTACCAAGTCTATTAAACACCTAAATGAACTTTAAAAAATCATAACTAAGTATATTCCAAATAAATCATTTCCTAAAAATTGAAAACGTTAACTGGTATATTTAATTCAGAGGAAGGTAAACATGAAACTTTTTTCTCATTGTGTGTGTTGCTCCAGCCTTAAGAAAGATGTTTCTTTGAGCAGGTGCCTCCAGGTGTCAGCCTGCAGGAAGTCATTTAAAATTGGGTCATACCAGGGTAGTTCCCATGGTAGCAGAAATTAACCCCCAGGAACCTCATATGTTTTAAGAACCTTCAGGAGCACATCTGGTGCAGCCACCATCAGACAACAACTGAAGCAAATTTTTATTACAAAATACAAGTAGAAGAAAGAGCAATCACCTTAATAATCATTTCCTGTGCTACTACAAATCATCATTTTAGTGATATATGTTTTATATGAATATTCAGGGTAAATAGCCACAATTTCATTTGATTTTTAAAGTGTTCTTTTCCCAAATAAATTATCTTGATTTAAACTGTGAAATACTAGTAATAGATATTTACAATCGATAAACATTATCAAATCCTTATCTATGCTTTTGATTTTGAACAAGTTTTTCTTTTTAATATTTGTAAATGTCTTTAGTCATATTTTCTCAGGAAAGATTTCAAAAATTCAGACAAAGATTGGACAAAGACTGTACATTCATCATGAAGAAAAATACTGTGGTCTAATAATTCTCATTGTTAGGAAAAATTCTTTAAGGACTATATTGGATTTATTTAAAAATACATGCTAGGCACGTTTGTAAATCTGCAACTGGTTAAGCTCCTTTTTCATTTTTTCAGCCTTTTATTTCTGTGATTTTCACTGGAATAATATTGGATAGTGAACCTCTATAACATGAAAAAATAATTTTGCTTAATAAGTAGATCCAGACCAAAAGCTTCCTCTTGCTTTAGTTCACCTATTTTAAAATTGACTTTGAGGCGAAGTACAATTAAATAATCAAGAATTTAAGTAGAATCATGGCATTTTATTTGTATTGTAAATGTCAATTTTGTATCACAAAATAAAATAAAATTAAAAATAATATCTTTTACTAATTATGTCCATTGAAAAGTTCCAGGAGCAATTTTAGCCCCATGATTTATCCCAACATCCAGATTCTTGTTCTTCAATACTATCTTTCCACTAAATGGAATCATGATCCTTTGGAGAAATGAATTCATCATGTTTGGAGTTTAAAGGTACAAAGTAAGCTTAAAATGCATTTCTATGTCAGAAAGCAAGACAGCTCTCAAGTTTAACTTGTTCATATTGAAGACCCAGAGATTAACAGATGATCATATTGGCCAAGTGGAGAGTATTTTAGATAAAAAGAATATTGTTTGAAGTTGTCTAACTTACAGTAACTATGAAAAATTTATAAGTCCATGAGGAAACACACTTACAAAACTAATAGCTAACATGTTCATGAAAATGAAGATAATAGAATGCATTCTGCTGAGTTTTGCTAATCAATTATTTTGTTATCACTGACTAATTTATTGTACCAAGAAAGAACACAAAATTAGTAAAAGTAAATATAATAGAAAACATTGTCTAACTCTACTGATTTGAAATTACCCTATTGACTATCATCTTGGACAATTAAAAAGACCTACAAGGTATCCTGAAATCAAATGGATATAATTTTAAGTATCTTTAAGAATGTTATGATCCTAAGATTTTAGAATAGTGAAATTTTATCAAAGGCATTTAAATTTGTATTTTTTTAGGGGTCAGAACTTCCAGATGGCCTTGTCATCTGGCAGAATGGCCTTGTCAGGAGCTCAGTCAACACTCTTAGCTAAACAATCATTTAATAGGTGAAAATCATAAACAACAATTTGAAGTCTCTGGAAATGACGCTAAAGGCATACATCAAATGGAGAAACAATTATTCAAGAAAATCTACTATGTCATAGTAAAAACAGACAGTGTCTGTAGCATTTGATCACAACCTGTCCCCTCTACCCAAAGCTTAGTGCGATGGAAGCTCTACACCATGCTTGTATAGCTGGGAAGATGGTGTTCCTTCTCCACATAGCTCTTAGTCTTAGGGCCGCAGTGTCACCATGGGAGGGACAGTAAACCAGAAACTCTTATGCTACCTACATCTGTTGCAGAAGCTCTATTCTATCAAATGCAATTAAGAAAGCCAGGCCTCACACCCCCGACAATGCCCACAACAATAGGGCAGGACAACGATGTTGGACTTTAATCACCCTGACACAGCTCACACTTAAGATGAAGGTTTCAAGACAGACTAGTTTCCTCCTAAGATTAAAAAAAACAAAGATGTCTGCTCTCAGCACTTTATTCAACATTGTACTGTTACTTCTCTTCAAGGAAATTAGACAATAACGAAATAAAAGGCATTCAAATTGGAAAGAAAGAATTAAAACTATTTCTACTTCTATGTGACATGATATTGTATACACACATGCACATATATACATACATGCACACAAATTAGAACTAATAAATAATCTCAGTATAGTTACAGAATACAAGATCAATATACAAAATCAGTTGTATTTCTATAGACTGCAATAAGAAATTTAAAAATAAAATTAAGACAACAGCATCATTTACAATAGCATGAAGAGGAATAAATTACTTAGAAAAATATTTAACAAGACAAGCTCAAGACTTGTATGCTGAAAACAACAAATCATTATTAAAAGAAATTATAGGATCATCTAAATAAATGGAAACACATCCTGTGCTTTGGATCAGAAAACAATATTGAGATGGTAATATTCCCCAAATTTATGTACAGATGCAACACAATCCACATCAAAATCCCAGGTGTTTTTTGTTTTATGACAAATTGATTCTAAAATTCACATGTTTATGTAAGTGTCATGGAATGAATTGTATTTCCCTTAAATTTATTTGTTGAAGTCTTAGCCTCAGTACCTAAGAATGTGACTATATTTAGAGGTAGGGTCTTTAAAGAGGTAATTAAGTTAAAATGAAGTCATTAAGGTGGACCCTAAAGCAATATGAATGGCAATTTTTCATTCGAGAAAATTTGGATACAAACAGACATCGAGACAAGACCATGTGAAGACACAGGGTGAAGATGGCCATCTACAAGTGAATGAGAAAGCTCTCAGAAGAAACTAAATCTGCTAACATCTTGATCTCAGATTCTAGGATCCAGGAGAGTGAGAAAATAAATTTCTGTTGTTTAAGTCATCCCAATCCATGGTACTTTGTTATAGCAACCCTAGCAAACTAACACAGAAAGGACATAGAACCATCAAAACTACCTTAAGAAAAAATTTGGAGGACTCACTCTTCCAGATTTCAGAACTTACTACAAAGCTACAGTAATCAAGATAGTGTGATACTAGTAAAGAATACACATGTAGATCAATGAAATAGAATTGAGAGTACAGAAATAAGCCCTAATATTTATGGTCAATTGATTCTTGGCAAAGGTATCAAAACTTATATTTTAATAAGGAAATGGTGTTGAGACAACCAGATATACACACGGCAAATAATAATATTGAAGTCCTTTTTTATACCAGTCTCCAAAATTAACTAAAATGTATTTTAGACTTAAATGTAAGAACTTAAAATTACAGATCTTAGAAAAATCTTAGGAGTGAATGTTCATGGCCTTGGGTTAAGCAATAGTTTCTTAGATGTGACACCAAAACACAAAGTAACAAAAGAAGAAAAAAAGGTAATATTGAACTTCATCATAGTTATAAACTTTTGTGCTACAGATGATACTATCAAGGCAACCCACAAAACAAGAGTAAATGTTTGAAATTCATATATTTGATAAGGGATTTGCATCCAGAATATAAAGAAGACTTATAACTCAATAATAGAAGTAGAAATCATCCAATTAAAACCGGACAAAAGATCCAAATAGAAATTTCTCCAAAGAAGGAATACAAATAGCCAATAAGCTCACAAAACTCACTCCACATTATTAGTAAACAGGGACATGTAAATCAAAACCTCTTTGAGATGGCATTTTATGTTTTCTAAGATGTTTATGATCAAATACAGATAATAAATGTTGGTGAATATGTGGAGAAATTGTTATCTTCCTTCAGTCCTGTGAGAATGTAAAAAAAAAAAAGCTTTGGAGGGCTTCCCTGGTGGCGCAGTGGTTGAGAGTCCGCCTGCCAATGCAGGGTACATGAGTTCATGCCCCCGTCCGGGAAGATCCCACATGCCGCGGAGTGGCTGGGCCCATGAGCCATGGCCGCTGAGCCTGCGTGTCCGGAGCCTGTGCTCCACAAACAAGAAAGGCCACAACAGTGAGAGGCCCGCGTACCACAAAAAAATAAAAAATAAAAAATAAAAATAAAATAAAAAAGCTTTGGAAATCAAAGGGTTTTAGAAAACATTTTGATAGTTCTCCAAATGCTTAAACATAGAGTTACCATTTGACCCAGCAATTCCACTCCTAGGTAAACCCAAGAGACATGAAAATATGTCCACACAAAAATTTGCACATGAATGTTTATAGTAGCATTATTCACAATGGCCAAAAAATTGAAGCTGGAGCTCCTGAAAGGCAGTGTTGGAAGACAATGTAATTCAGTTCAAATCCAATGTTATTATAGCCTAATCAAAATGTGCTATAAAATGTGTGGAATTTATACGTGCACAAAAGAAAGAATGATGAGTAATATTTGCATCCTTCCACAGTCAGTAGAATTTTATGTTGCAGATTCTAAAAGTATAAATTTCCACTAACAAATACTCTGTTTTTCTCCTTTAATGTTAAACTTTTGTTTATTCCTTTGAACAAATACTGTGGATCTCTTTTTTCACATATATATGAATCTCTTTCTTTCACAAATATAAGTTTTACAATATTTAACTGACTTGTTTTCAAAGAATGTCCTTCAATACATTTTCACATGCATAGTTGACCTTGTTTATTCTGCCTTCCTTGTTTTCAAAATATATATATTAAATTTCTTTGAAAAATCTATATGTATTTGACTTCATTTCCTGGTGCTTCTCATGTCATCAAACTGTATATACTTCAATCACTTTTTAAATGTATATTATTAGCCAACCCTTTTAAGTTTGTGTATTTGTGAGTAAAAGTGCCTTCCTTCTCTGTGGATCTCAAAATTACTCAACAAAGTAGGAAGTGATTGAAGGTAGCTTGCTTTTTATCTATGTGTAAAATGAAGACCTGTAACAATGGTGTGTTAAGAAAAGGTGTGAAGTAACCTCCTGCCTTCTGACCTTCTGCTATTTAATGGCTATCTTGCTTCTTCCTGCATGCAGGGTATTTTTGTCGTTTTGGCAAAAACCTATATGTATAGCATATATGTGTGTATACTGTATGTATATGTGTGTATATATATATATATATATATATATATATATATATATATATAGCACTCTGAGCATTTGTCTTCCGGGGGTGGTTTATGTAATTTACTTTTTGAAAGCTAGGGGAATGTCATTGCAGTGAAGCATAGGTATATTGATGCTGTGCCGTTTGAAGAAGTTAGATGCTTTCCTTCTCCTGGCCATATAGGACAGATGTCATAATTTATTTATTCATTCATTCGTGAATATATTTAAAAGCATTTACTGGCAATTGGTGAATGACAATCCTTCTGCCAACTTACAGTTAAGGAAGCTTCTTCTTGAAGTGATACCCAGTAGAGAAGACAGATGGGCCAACATTTAAGCTTGAGCTTTCTATGAGTGCAATAGGCATTGAGAGCAATTCCAGTAACTAATTAGTTTAACCTTAAAGATGGTCCAATTAAGCTATTAAAATGTGCTTTTAAATCAAATCTCAAAATTCCTTCTTTAAATGTTATATTTTCAACAAATACAAATATGTGTAAAGATTATGCCAAATTTATATAGAAAAAACAGTTTCTGGATTTATGTATTAGCTGAGCTAGAGAAGTCCTTGAAAGGGAATCATATTAATTTTCTCAATCAGTAAGTTGATTCTATTACTATTTATGTTGGCAAAAGAAAGCTATTGTATTGTTTTCATTTGTTTCAGTTATGGTTAACTCCTAATTTATGTTTAAATACTTCATATACATGTGAGCTACCTTGACGTGATCCTATTCAATACTATCAATACTTTTCCATCATTTTAAAAATTATTATTCAGAGCATTTATTATCTAGAAGAATAAAGTCTATCTGCCTCTCCAACTAGAAAATATGTCACGAGCTGCAACATAATAGATGTTCAAGAAACATTTATTTAACAAATCATTGTCTTGGTTGACTGTGCATTCTGATGGTAGTTTTCCATTCTCTAACTGAGCCTAACTAACCTTCTTTCCATATATTCACACATTCAAATACTGATGTATACTAATCATACTTCTTGTTTAATTTGTCCCCTTCCCACTGAAATATATTTCACTTTCTTAAAGCTATTTGTAATCAATTATTCTAGTTTTTAATTACTTTCTTTGCCCCAAAGTGAAAGTCTTATTTCTGAAAATGATGTATTATGCTTGAATGTGCTCTACCAATGTATGCAAGTTTAATTAAAGCAGAGAATTCCTGATAATTTTTTTTCCAAAACAAATTTGTAAAACACAATGACAGTTGAATCCACTGAAAAACAAATTTTTGCACAGGTATATTTGGTTCCAAGGATTCTTTTTTTTTAGTCAGTTTATTTATCGTTGAAACCCAGTTTGAAGTAATATTAAAGTAAAACAATCATAAATCTCCAGGATATCTTAAACATATAATTTAAAATTTGTGATTATCATATTATCCATTATAATTCTAATAATATTATACCTATTTAATTAATATAAATTTTATAAAAATATTGTTTTGTGCTATTAAAATAAATTTTATGCATATTTGTTTTAGTATAAAAATTCTCCTGATTTATAAGCTATATACAATCTCTGAAGTTTTGTATATAAAAACATTTATTGACTGCTGTGTTTCAAAGTATAAGAATTATTCTTATTCATTCATCAAATTTAAATTGACTAATTATAACATTGTAACATCTGGTAGGCAGATTAATCAGGATTTTTTTAGAGTTCATAATGTTAAATTGTATCTCTGTTAATACATTATAATGAAATTAGATGTTTAGTTTGATCCTCAATTGTAGAAGACAAATATGTGAAATACAAAGTCATAGGAAGTAAATGAGGCCATTATGCCATATCAGGTAGAAATTTTATTTGAATGACAATTTATGTAATGATAAAGAATTTGTATAGGATGTAAATCATGAATATAAGCTTTGTTGTCATCTTACACTTGACCAAAAATATCCAATGGAATATAATTTGGAAAGTTTTGATTTGATATATCAGCTTTTGATATATGTAAATTAAGCTAAGGCATACATATGTGTTATTTCAGTTTTATGAAGTTCCTTCATGTTATGAGAAACTAATAACAAACGCTTATCCAATCTCATCCCTTGTTTTCATTTTCACTGGTATATTTTACTTTCTGATCATCTTACATCAGAATTGGATATCATCAACATCTCTAGTTATAGTTTTAAAACAAACTGACAGCTCTCTGATGCTATAATATTGCCTTTTTTTTTCCTTCTGATTTTCCAGAGATTGTAAATTTTATTCCATTGTCAGATCACATTTCTCTTTGTATTCACATTAATGGTAATGATGTTAAACTCTCTTTCAGAGAGAAGTAAAAATTTCTTAGAATGTTAAACAAGGCCCTTTACAAGTTATCTTGAATTTACTTTACTAATCTCTTTCAGTTCTCCATCCTAACTTTCTTACCATCCCTCTAATGCTATTACTAGCAGTACTGAGTTCTGCATTGTGTCTTGAGAAATCAACTCTAGCCTATGTAAGAAGCTGAATTTCTAGGAAGGTATTGGGTGGGTTATCAAAGCCTTGAATAATATAAATAAAAAGCAATGACACTGAATGAATTTGGGTCAGTAATTGAATAAATAGGAGGAGTCAAGTTTTTTGCACAGGAATACCTTAAGAACTTGAACTTAGAAGAGGTTTGTGGTGGTAGGGTGGGAAATAGGAGATGATACAAGAGTCACTGCAAGACCCAGGTCAGAAGATCTTTACTTTGGCTGCAAGTAATAACAAACAGATAGTAACAACAAAAGCAACAAAACTGGACTAAACAATTTTTATAAAAGAATTATATTTTATTTTTGGAAATTCAGAGGTATAGTGGAAGTGAGAGCAATTGCTTAGTCATAAGGAATTGTGAAATCTGATCATAAAAGATCATATTACTTTCATTCCTCTATCCATCCTACAAGAGAGCAGTAATCTATATCTGGTTTCCTTTCTTGTCCAAAATGAATGCTGTTGCAATCATAACTACCTGTTGAATTGGCTCTACTCAACAGATAAGATTCCAAAGTTCATGCCTTCAGCCAGATTTGTTCAATTTAGGTCATGTGACCACCCTTGGACTACAGTCATTAGCAGAATATCATACATTAATTGGCGTAGAATAAACAAGATACAACTCTGCAGCTAAGGAGGGAGGCCCTGAGTCATATGGAGCATAAGGTCAGTAAATGAACAATTACTTTCCTTCAAGAAGGAAAAAAAAAATGTCTAGGTTGGCTATCA
The DNA here is from genome assembly GCF_937001465.1 of Orcinus orca. NCBI lineage: Eukaryota > Metazoa > Chordata > Mammalia > Artiodactyla > Delphinidae > Orcinus > Orcinus orca. The sequence goes on from NC_064563.1 coordinate 126,579,123, forward strand.
ACATTTTCTTGTACAACAAATATATATGCCATGTATAAATAATAAACAAATATGTAAAATGAACTAATAATACATGATGAACAAATGGATAAATAACTAAAAATACATAATAAGAAGGTAATTAATAAAGAAGCTCAGAAGTTTCAGAACAAACAATATGGACCATATTACATTGGGGGAGATTTCCTGTATTGTTTGTAAACAGAAGGTGCAGTAAAACTGACATGGTGTCACTTTTGGAGTCAAAAAATTTGGGTCATTTTACTATTCACCATTTCCTACGTGTACTGTTTCTCTTAAGTAACTTATTCTTTCTCTGAGTTTCATTTTCTTTATCTGTACAGTCTTAATAGTGTTGGTGTGATGAAGAAATGAAAGAATCTATAAAATATATTAAACTTAGAATGATCCCTCTCCTTAATAATATCAAGGAACGTCTTTCCCTCCTCTAATTTATAGACTAAATTCAAGACACAAGTCAAAATCACTTGTTATTTATTATCTGTTATAGCAGATTGTTTGCAAAAATGGCAACAATTATTGCCTTCCCTGTATCCATGCTCCTTTGCAACAGATCTCTGCGGCTCTTCCCATCAAGAGATAGAGTCCATTTTCCTACCCCTTCAGGTCTGAGCTGGACCTGAAAGGTGCTTGGACCAGTAGGATGTTGTGGACATGACGCAATGCCAGTTCCATGTCTAGGTTTCAAGAGTCCCTTCATATTTCTCATTCTCTTTGTCTCCCTGTGTGACTGCCATGTAAACAAGGCTGGGCTAACAATCTGAAGGGTGAGTCACCACATGGACCAGACAGAATTGAGCTAGCTCATTTTCTCAGCTGAGGCCTCAAGTATGTGATAGTAGCCCAGCCAAGATCAGTAATATCCCACCACAGACACGTGAGCAAGGCCACTTGCTAGCTGTTTTGCAAACTTGAGAGTTAAATAAATCTTTGTTGATTTAAGCCAATAAATTTTGGAGTGATTCGTTTTACAGCAATAGCTAACTAGTCCACATGTCCTAATTCCTTAATGCAGATTTATTCCCTCTGGTGGGCAAACAGCACATTGTACTCCCTCATTTGCCACTTATCCCATTATTCTTTAACTTGATATTGTCTTTCTTCTCTGTGGACCATATTTCCCACAGGGACAGAGATTTCTTGCTCATCTTTGTATCCTTCTGACTAGGTTAAACGCCTGACACATAAAAGATATGTAGTAAATGCTATTAACTGGTGAATTCAAAGTGCTCAGGCTATTTGTAACATATTGGCAAAATTTAAAATTCCTCTTATTTCTTTGGGTCTTCCAGATAATGCAGCCATGACTTGCTTTGTGTTTTCTCGTAGCTGCAGAAGCTTAAAGCATCCTGAGAGATTCAGTGACATTTGCTATTCAAACATTTTTGTTCCAATTAATAGTAGTGCTTCTCAAGGGGAGTGCAGCACAAATGGCTGGTCTCAGAGCTGTGCTCTCCTTGGAAAACTGAAGTGGAAAATCAAAATATGTCATGATTTAATGAAAAACAGTCTTCATAACTCTCAGTCGAAGTGGAAAACTGGGAATTATATTGTGAAATAGAGCATGTAAAACACACTGTGGCCATTGCCTTCAGCTACTATCTCTGAAATAATTCAACAGCAAAATCAATGTATTGACCTATTTACCTCTTTAACAAACATGTAAGGATTATATTATTTGACAGTGTTACTCTTTTAAAAATCCGAATGTATGCATTTTTTCTTTAAATTTCCTAGATGTTAGCCATTAAGCAATTATGATTTAAGTATACTGTATATTCCATTGTTACCATCCCATAGGAACTCAGCACTTAAACACATTCACTCAGATATATTATCATAATATACTTGTAAAGCACTTTAAAGTGTGTAAAGTGCTGTTTTTGTTCTAATGATCAACAATCCAGGGAGGTAGCTCCAACAAGAATTACAATTTCATTTAATATTAGAGGCAGCAAAATCACAAAGAATGAATGTGCTAACTTTTACAAAGCAGTTAAGAATCAGAATTGGAACCAAATTCTTACTTCAAAATCAATGTTGTTTCTTGACCAAAACACATTCGACTTTATATGATTTTTTTTAATATAAATCTTTTTTTATCATCCCCTCCTTTCTTCTTCCTTCTACTACTGAATACCAGGTTACTTATTTGTCTCATGGTTTTGAAACGGAGCCAGATCCTATGGTCCTTCCCTGCCATGTCCTCCACCTGCCTTTTGTCTGTGGAAAAGCTTTAGCCAAAGAATAAGTTTAATCAGAGAAGTGGAAAAATGAAGAAGCAAAGAAAAACTGTCAAACAGATGAAACAATAATAGTTTAGTCAGTAAGGAAATTCAAGGACATTTAGTTCCTTCTCAAGGGCTATAGATAGCATTCTGAACCATATCCTTTGAGCTGTCTTATAGATACTGAAACCGCCACCAGGTGGAGGAAGTTAACTACATGATGACCAGACTGTAGCCATGACATAACCTGCCACAGTTCTGAGAATTGGCTTCAAGGAAATGGGAACAAACTAACCCTGGAACTGAAGATTAAGTGTACCTAAAACAATCAAGATGACGCTGGTCAGACCACCACATGACCAACTTCAAGATGACTGTCAGAGCTGCCTGTGCTGTTTCTGCATGGAGTTCCCTCCCTCCATCTATAAAAACTCTTGCCCCCTGATTGCTGGAGGTGGTGGGGGGAGTTGGACTTTGGACAGGAATCCACCCTCCCCAGAGTTGCCAGCATCCAAAATAAAGCAAACCTTCCTTTCCACCAATCTTGCCTCTGTATTGACTTTTTTTTTTTTTTTTGGCGGTACGCAGGCCTCTCACTGTTGTGGCCTCTCCCGTTGGGGAGCACAGGCTCCGGACGCGCAGGCTCAGCAGCCATGGCTCACGGGCCCAGCCGCTTCGCGGCATGTGGGATCTTCCCGGACCGGGGCACGAACCCGTGTCTCCTGCATCAGCAGGCGGACTCTCAACCACTGCGCCACCAGGGAAGCCCTGTATTGACTTTTGAGTGGCGAGCAGCCAGACCCCACTTTCGATTACAGTTTTGCTTTAGGGCATAAAAGAGAGTCATGGAAGCTTCCTAACCTGATTTCCAATGGTAGCAACTTTGTGCACAGTAAGGATATCATTACCCATGACAGTAAACAACTTTAAGGCAAGGATAATGAGGAAAACACACCTCTTCTCTTCTCAAATAAGTAAGCTAAAGGGGTTTGCAGCCTGATATGACACCAGAATTTTCAATAACTACATGAGATTTTACTTACTCATTGTCAAATACATGTGTTAAAGAAAAATTATTATTCAACTTCATAGAATGACATCACTCATTCATCCATTTAATCAATATTCACAGAGTGCCTGCTATCTTCCAGGTGCCATGCTAAGTCCTGGCTATATGGTAGTAAACAAAACCGACATGGTGCCTGGCACATATTTTTAACAAATAAACAGACAAGTATGAAATGTGAAATTGTAATAAATGTTCTAGCGGGAAAGAACAACCAGGTGCTCTGTAAGGAAACAAAGAGGGATATGGATTTAGGTAGAATCTAAGGATGAGCATGCCAGGGAAATAGAATTGCAAAGTCTGAGAGATGTGTGATGGCTTGCAGCCCTGAGGGGCTGCTGGAGGGAAGTGAGTGAACCAAAGAGTGCCAAGACATAAATCTGGGGAGGGCAGAAGAAAATAGGGCATATGTAGCCTTGAAGACCAAAGTAAGAAGCTCAGTTTTATCCCAAGAGGATAGAGAAGCACTCACATTTTAAGTTGAGGAGTAAAATTATTCAGTATTGTTTTTAATTGAAATATAGCTGACATACAATATTATGTTAGTTTCAGGTGTGCTACATACATCTGCATACATTATAAAATGATCACCACTGTAAGTCTAGTAACAATCTGTCTCCATACAAAGTTATTACAATATTATAGACTATGTTCCTTATGGTGTACCTTACATCTCTGTAGCTTCTTTATTTTATACTGGAAGTTTGTACCTCTATATCCCCTTCACCTATTTCCCCCACCACCCGTATCCTCCCCTCTGGCAACCACCAGTTTCTTCTCTATATCTATGAGTCTGTTATTGTTTTGTTTTGTTTGTTTAGTTGTTTAAATTCCACATATAGGTGAGATCATAGGGTATTTGTCTTTTCTCTGACTTATTTCACTTAGCATAATACCCTCTAGGTCCATCCATGTTGCTGCAAATAGCAAGATTTCATTAATTTTTATGGACATATGTATCCATATACATATCATATCTTCTTTACTCATTCATCTATCAGTGGACACAGCTTGCTTCCATATCATGGCTATTGGACATAGTGCTACAGTGAACACTGGTGTGCACATAACTTTTTGAATTCATGTTTTTATTTTCTTGGGATAAATACCCAGAAGTGAAATTGCTGTATCATATGGTAGTTCTATTTTTAATTTTTTGAGCACTCTCTATACTGTTTTCCATAGTGGCTGTGATATGATCCAATTTATTTTTAAAAGGTTACTATGGCTGCTATATGGAGATGGTTGAGGAGACTGGAAATGGAGAAATGAGGTAAAAATATAATAATACTAGCAGAAGCAAGAGATTTTGTTGATTAGTACTAATGTGGGACCAATGAAGATGAGATTGTTTTAAATTATTATTATTAATTACATGTAGTTTAAAATTATTACATAGAGTTTTAACTCTTTTAATGAAATAATTTAATGCATGCCCTTATTATTATTATACATAGTTTGTAATTATTTGAGGGGTAGAATGATGCAAGATTGTTGATTGCCTGTGGGAGTACAGAAAACATATATATGTCAAGCATGACTTGCAGCTTTGTTGAGAATGAAGCTTGCCTTTTATTTTGAATATTTCCATGGCTTCTAGGAAAACTGGCATGGATTTTCCCAGGGAGAATTCAACTCTGGAGACATGTTACAACAGGGATTAATCTTGAAGACATTACACAAAGTGAAATAAGCCAGTCACAAAATGACAACTATTGTATGATTTGATTTATATGAGTTTCTCTAGAGTAGTCAAATTCATATACCGGAAAGTAGAATGGTGGTGGCCAGTGACTGGGGGGAGGAGGGAATGGGAGTTAGTGTTTAACGAGTTTTAATTGTGGAGGATAAAAAAGTTCTGGAGATGGATAGTGTGATAGTTGCATGACAATGTGAATGTACTTAAACTTTGCCTTTAAACTTTATATTTAAAAATGGTTAAAATGGTAAATGTTATGTTATATGTATTTTACTACAGTAAAAAGTTAGAAAAAAACATTGAACTCAGCAACAGACAGTGAGTCTTCTTACCTTCATGAATATTGGCATAGATATTTAGGAATGTATTACATATCAATTTAATGCATAACATATTGATGTATGTCAACTAAAATATAATGTAAGGAATTGTGCATCATTTCTGTGGCTGCATTTTGAATTTTATTCAGAAATGCTCTGAGAATGTTACACACGCTCTGTGTGTTATGTTTTAGGCATTTTCTTATCCTTGTGAAGAGCTGGTATTCCACTTTTCTTCAATTTAAATAACTTTTGGGTGACTTTCATTTCCATACCAATAAGTTCATTCTAACAATAAAATTTTATTGTCAGTCTTTCCAAGTTTTTATTTTCATCTTTTTATGAATACTATCAGGAGACAAGAAAGAGCTTTACCTTTATATACCAACTTGCCACTCAAATTTATTTCCTAAAGTTCATCAGAAAGTTTTGGAGGATTTATTTCATCTTATGATTATCTAAATGTGTCAGTTCATTAATATATAGGTTTCTAAAATTCAGCACCACAAACACTGCATTAAAGCCATTGCAATTACTGAACTGAGTAGATCCCCGAGCTTTTGAATGTAAAGATGATTCCTCTTACCCACTCCCAGTCTGGTGCAATGTCTTATACGTAATAGGTGTGAAAAAATACTTAACTGATACAGCTGATGTATGCCACCTGCCTATCATCTTTTGATTAGCCTTCTTATGTTTGGTTAACTTCTTATGTTATTCAACATAGAAATGAAATAATTCAAAGTTCCAGCCTTCCTTACAGCCAGGATGTGGGCATGCAGCCTAAGTTTCCCCAATCAGATGTACCTGTGTGTGAAACAGAATACAGATCTGTATCAAGCCATCCTTTGGCTAGAGCAAGCAGTGTAGAGGTTCGGGGGATGGCAGTATTAAAGGTCAAGTTCTCAACCCAGAATTAGCATTCTTGTGGGGCAGTTGTGGATGCAGAGTAGTCAAGTTCCTTGCCTTGACTGTGACATGTTGTGGCAGTAGCAACGTCAACAATGTTTTCACAGAACTTTTTTTTTCACATATTTTTCCTAGATGCAGAACCTCAATCCTGTTTGGCCAGGCCTCATAATGATTCTGTATGCCATCTAACATACTTTTGATTAATTATATTTCTCCTTCAACCAGTGAGTTGATTCCATAGTTTACAACAAAGAACCTGACTGGTGGAATTGCTAGAAACATTCATTCTGTCAGTCAGAAAACCATTTATCATTGGCATTTGTAAATGGCATTTATCATTCATTCATTCACTCATTTGCCAAACACTTATTCATCATCTACTATATCCCAAGAACTGAATTGGCAGCCGGGTGAGCAAAGACTAATAACATAAATCTTTGCCTCAAGAATATTGAAACCTAGTCAAGGGGACTGATGAGTCAATGGATAGTCACAGTAATCGTGTGATGGGGATAATAACAAATACTCAGAGAGAGTGGTATGTGAAAACACAAAAGGGATGACTTTGCTAGGCTTGAGAGATCAAAGAAGTCTTCTGAGAAAACAACAGTTTTCCAAATTTGATTCATAGGCCACTCTGCATTAGAGTCACCTGCTGGCGCTTGAACATGTTAAATTACTTGTCCTACTCTATAGCTACTGTATAAAAAAAATTGGCTTTCTATTTAGCAATCTGCATGTGGAACCAACATTCCAAGAATATAAGTTGGGTAAGTAAAGGGAATAGATTTGGGAAGGTGCTTGTTCAAAGTCTCAAATGTAAGAGGGAACAGCTGCATGATTAGTCTCCAAGACAAAAAGACTCAAAGGTGCAGACAGCTTCAAACATCTCTAGATTGATATATTTTGACACTGATGTGAAATGCCAAAGTTTTAAGTCAAAGTTATCTAGATTTGAATCCTCTACTGCATTAGCTAGTGTGTCTACCTTGACAAAAGGAGAGTGATACCAAACACATTAGAAGTTGGTGAAAATTAAATTGTTGTATAAATCCACAGACTTTCAATTAACTTTTATTGATTTATTAACCTTTAGTATCATCACATTTATACACTTTTTTGCCAAAAAGAGTTGTCACTTTTTTTGTTTGTTTTTTTTTACGGTTATTAGTCTTCAATTATTAAAGGTAAAGGAGTATACTGCCAATTCATGTAGTGCACAGGAGAGCTGCTATATGGATGGAAGCATAATAAACGTCTTTTAACAGTAGTCATGATAGTGATTTATACTTTCTTAAGTCATTTTTAATATTATTAAATTTACATTACATTCATCCAAAGAAACAGAGCACTTTGAAAAGCATATGGGAACATATTTGTTGATTATATGAATATTGGCTCTGATCTAGCTTGCAAAAAATAGCAAATCAGGGAAAGACATATTTGGCTAAATGTCAAAGAAAATGTTTTAAAACATATTGGAAATATGTTAGCAGATGTCTTCCAATGTATAATACTATTTTTGATGAAGCTTTAGTGTTGGCATAATATCTCCATTCAGATCTAAATTACTTTGTTCCTAAGAAAATAAAAACTGTATCAACCTCTCTGAATATGACCCTTTTGTCACTTACTTGAATAAGAGAGAGGACTAGAACAATTGTGCTTGAAATCTCTCTTTATTGAGGCTTTCCATTTTGGTATTTCATGCTGCCCTTGTTTTCTTGATTTCTCATGAAATCAGATATTATTTTCTAATTATGGCAGCAGAATAGCAGCTGAGCTACAATAGGATTTTCCTGTTACTGAGTTTGTTAAACAAGGTAGTCATGATTTCAGCAGATGTCTTCTTTACTTCTTTCTAAGTGGGGGATGATCAAGCTACAGACACAAGTCCATCACACCAGGAACAATGTGCTCATCACAAGGTCAGAAGCCCCAGGATTTTAGCCATTTATTTCTGAGATCTCATCTGCTCATCTACTGCGCTGGCCATGTGCTCCTTTAAAATTGTTTTCATTTCTTTTACCTTGTAGATCACTGCATAAAACTTGTATATCATTTTAGTTGTTGCTTAATACTAATTCCCTCTTGGTTTTATAGTAGTGTTCTTAACGTGACACTACATTGTAAATGTGTCAATACTTGTTCACTAGTATTTGTTATGGTCTTCTTGCTTTAAGACATGAATAGATATGTCTTCTTGTCTGTGATTGTTTTTGGACTCACTGTTTTTATTATCCACTCTCCATAGACAAAAGCAAGTATTTCTTGCCATGCTATGCAAAGCCTTCCATGGTTTGATGTTAATCAGCCTTTTACAGATATAGCACACATTATACCCTTTACAAATCTCACATTCTAGCTGATGTAGATTGTTTCCAACACATTCCTTTATTTTCCTAGTTTTATGTGTTTGCTGACACTGTTTCTTCTCCCTGTGATATACACGTTTTGCTTGTATTTCCATCTTAATGTTCCATCTTTAAAGCCATTGTAAATTGAATCCTCTTGTCAATGGATGGTGAGAAGTGTTCTAACAGTTTGCTGTAACAAACAAACTACAGTGTATAATCTTTTATATGTCTTCATGCACATACGTGCAAGAGTTTAATTGGGAATATATATATATAATAGACATGTATATATATATATATATATATATATATATATATATATATATATATGTATGTATATATGCATACTATATTGCTCTGCCACTGCCTAGCCCTGTCTGGCTTCCTGGAGGCCTTGGTGGAAGATGTGATGGCCCCCAGCAGGTCTTCCTGCACCCGTTGGTGGAGGTGGTTGTCCCCTTTACCCCTCTGCTGTCTGCTTGTGCTTATCGGAACCGCCTGGCACGGGTGGGAGTATGCCATCTACCACAGACACATTTACACTCTCTGCATGTGCTCCTCTGTCAGGGAACTGCCAGCTGAGTTTTGTCCTGGTGAGAGACAGCAAGAACTGGGACAGCAACTCCTGCAAATCTCTCTCTTCTTTCAGGGAAACCCATGTGAACAACCTCCTTGGGGACAGGAGCTGGCACTGGGCCTGGCCAAGGTCTCTTGCTCTAGAGTTGAACTTTTGCCAGGATTGAAAGGTTGGGGGGGACCCCCTGCACAAGCAAGAGTCTTTTTCCCCAGCTCATTAGGTTTTAAGAGAAGATTGCTGGACATCCTGACACCACAGCATTGTGAGCCCTGTCCAGAAGCTGGTTTTAGAGAATGTGCCTCAGGTCAGTACCCTTTGACCTGCACTGTCACTAATTGTTTTGGTTGTATAATTTGTCACAGTTTGAGGACAGTGGGATAATTTGAGTTTAAAAATGTTGGTACCACGTAAAACCAAACATATGTATATATAGAGAGAGAGAATTATAGTATGTTAAGTCTTCAATTTTACAAATTACACCAAATTTGGTCTTAAGTAGTTGTACCAATTTATATTTCCACCCAATGGGAATGATAACTACCATAGCTTAATACTCTGTTTAGTGTTGCTAGATTTTAATTATTGCTAAATGTTTAGACATTTTAATTTTGAAAACATTTCACAAAATGTGATACCGAGGACTCATTTTGGGTTTTGGGTTTTAATGTTCATTTCCCTGAATTCCAGTGACATTTCCTAAAATTCCATGATCATAAGAATAGATAATTCTTACAATGGAATAAAACAGTGTAATTAAAACAAAGGAATTAGAGCTACGTTATCAACATGGACAATTCTTAAAAATTAAAATGTTTGTAAAAAAGGTATCTATATTTATATATCCTACTTGCCATATAGAAGTATATCACATATAAAATCTAAAAATAGGTGTATCAAGCCCATGTATGTTTTATGGATGCATTCATAAACAGCAAAAATGGTAAATTCTGGGAGGAGTCATTGGGTAGGGGTACACAAGACTTCATTTAATTCTGGAATAGTTTATCTCACAGGTGGACTTGCAGGTGTTTTATTTTTCTCTAAAGCTTTCCAGATCAAAAACATTTTTATGATCGAATAAAATATGGATTGCATATCGGTGATTGCTATTTTATTTTCTGATCTTTCATTTTTTCTTCCAAGGCATAGAAGAAAGTGAGCCATGCTTAACTCCATTCCATTGTTACCTTGCTAGTCTGAGCTGCTAGCCTGAGCCCCCATAATCTCTTGTCTGTGTTACTGCAGTTGCATGACAAATGATCTCCCTGTTCCTACCCTTCCCTAATATAGTCTATTTTATTTTGAAAATTGCCATTGGCTCTTCAAATATTTGTCAGATATATCATTTTTCTGTTCAAAAGTTTGCGGTCAATTCCCATTTCAATCAGAGCAGCAAATACACTTCATACAAGGGACATAAGACCCCCTGTTAATTCTCTGATCTTATCTCTTACTAATCTACTGACCAGAAAAACAGGAGAATACCTTAGGGCATTTCTGCTTGGAACGCTATTTCCAAAGACATGTGCTTGCCTAATTCCATCACCTCCTTCAGTCTTTTCTCAGATCACACTTTCTCAAAGGAGTCTACCTAAACCACTACTTTAGTGCTGCAACTTGCTCCCCAACTACAGGACAATGTTACTCTTTCCCCATCATTCTGCTCCACTTTTCCCCTTTTCAATAACATTTGTCAATTTCAACATGCTGCAAAATTTACTTATTTATTAGAGTTACCATTTATTATTTGTCTCCTTCTCTAGAACATAAGCTCCCAGAGACAGACAATCTTTATATGGTTCAGCAATAATTTCAAGAAGCTGGAATATACAGCACTTCTTAAAAATTTTGGAACTAACGAATAAATAAATAACTGAGAAAAGAAGAAATCCCTATATTTCTATCTCATGCTCACTCAGGGAAATTTCTCATGGAGGACAAAAGCAGGCATATTTGGTGGTTCTATGTAAATACTTTCTCTGTGAGTATGTTTGTGTATTTTTCTGACTTCATACAGTGAATTTTGCCAAACGTCAATATGTTTTTGAGATTCAGATCCACTAAGGTATTGCCAGATGTGGTACCAGATATCTGAGGTCCAAGAATTTTGAACTTGCATAAGAAAAGTGTTTTCTCTAGAGAAACCCACAGTTAAAATATGCTGTAATGACAATAGGAAGTATTACCCTTGGCTTGTCACCTTGTTTCCAATTAGAATTGAAAAGAATACTTGGGAATTCCCTCGTGGTCCAGTGATTAGGACTCCATGCTTTAACTCATGGAGCCCAGGTTCGATCCCTGGTCGGGGAAATAAGAAAATAAGATCATGCAAGCCACATGATGCGGTCAAAAAAAAAAAAAACAAAAAGAAAAAGAATACTGAAGAATACTGACTCCTCAAATCTCTGCACAGAAAACACACACACACACACACACACACAATTTCTAATTACATTATCTAAAGAAAATCATGTGGCCTTATCTAATGTCATGTAGAAAAAGGCAATCCTATTATGTTCCAGAAGAATACCCAGAAATATCTGAAACCATAATAATGACCACCTAATTGGCCTCACGTAACTCTGAGCATTCTTTTTTTTTCCCTCTCCCCCACCTTAACTGTCTCTTCTATAAACTGTGGAGAAGGGAAAAAATATCAAGTTATGAGCATCTGGTATTGGCTCAGTTCAGCCATTTAAAATCTCTGAGAGTTTCGCCCTTACTTGCTAAAGACAAATGCCACTTCAGAATATCACAGCACTGAGTACTCTGGAAACTATCTTTTTGCCATGATTATAACTAGGAAGACATCAAGCCCAGTGATTTCTATTCCTTAATTCCCCTTGGAATTACTTGTAGTACTTGTTAAAGATAAACCTTTGATATCACTTTAGGAGATCAGGATTGAATAGATCTGAGATGAATATCACACATACATGGTTAAAATGGGCATCTCTTCTGATAGGATTCTGATGTTGCCACGGGAGACTACAATTTGTATCCAAAGAAGAAGTTGAGTCTCATGCTTTCCTCACTTCCAAAAGACTATTTCAAATGTAGCCTTGGGTCAAGGAATCAGTATTTCTAACCAGTACCTCAAGTGATTCTGATGATCTAACCAGCTTGATAACTGGTAACTCAACCCGTTACTATAGAAGAAGAAACCAACAACTAAAGAGGGTTAGTCTCTTGTCTCTGAGGCCATATAGCTAGGTAGGGGCAGTGTTGGCACTAGAACTGAAGGATGATAGAGAATATTCAAATGTTTAAAATGTAGAGATAATTAGTCCGCCTCATTTAAAAAAGAGAAAATTGAGTTACAAAAAATGAAGTGGCTTACCCTTAGGACAAAGAGTTTGCAACTCCAGAGTGCCAACTCAACACTATGCCACCGGACATTTATGACTAATTATGACATCGGTGTTTCCTTCCCTTCTTTTGTGTTTTCTCCCTTCCTTTTGTAAAAAATTAATAAACAGAATGTCAATTAAAATAGAGTTGAGAGGCCAGAAGAGGGAGCTCTCATGTCGTAAGACAACAGTAGAGCCCAACAGGAAGAAGGACTCTTCTTTCCTGGCAAGAGCTCAGCTGATGAGACTATCCCAACTCAGCCAATGAAGAGCCACTATACCTCGAACTCTCGATTTCGTGTGATGCACTCTTTGTTTATTATACCCTCCCAACTTCCTTTTCCCCTCTTTAAAAGCATACTCCCCCTGCCTGCCGATGCAGGGGACGCCGGTTTGTGCCCCAGTCCGGGAGGATCCCACGTGCTGCGGAGCGGCTGGGCCCCGTGAGTCATGGCCGCTGAGCCTGCACGTCCGGAGCCTGTGCTCCGCAGCGGGAAAGGCCACAGCGGTGAGAGGCCCGCGTACCGCAAAAAAAAAAAAAAAAAAAAAGAAAAGAAAAAAAAGCATACTCCTCTTTATCTTACTGGGGAATTGCACGTGGCATGACATTGTTGCAGACTCTGAATTGCAATTCTTTGCTGATCCCAAGTAAACCCGGTTTTTTTTGCTGGAGAAATAATTGGTAGTCTATTTGTTTAAGGTCAATCCTTCAGGTTTTCCTTCCTTCCTTCCTTCCTTCCTTCCTTCCTTCCTTCCTTCCTTCCTTCCTTCCTCCCTCCCTCCCTCCCTCCCTCCCTCCCTTCCTTTCTTCCTCCCTCCCTCCCTCCCTCCCTCCCTTCCTTTCTTCCTTCCTTCCTTCCTTCCTTCCTTCCTTCTTGCTTTCCTTCCTTCCTTCCTTTCTCCCTCCTACCTCCCTTCCTCCCTCCTTCCCTCCCTCCCTCCCTTCCTTCCTTCCTTCCTTTCTCCCTCCCTCCCTTCCTTCCTTCCTTCCTTCCCCCCTCCCTCCTTTCCTTCCTTCCTTCCTTCCTTCCTCCCTTCCTCCCTCCCTCCCTCCCTTCCTTTCTTCCTCCCTTCCTTCCTTCCTTCCTTCCTTCTTCCTTTCCTTCCTTCCTTCTTCCCTCCCTCCCTCTCTCCCTCTCTCCCTCCATCCCTCCCTTCCTTCCTTCCTTTCTTCCTTCCTCCCTCCCTCCCTCCCTCCCTTCCTTCCTTCCTTCCTTCCTTCCCCCTTCGCTCCCTCCCGTTTTTCCTTCTACCCTTCCTTTCTTCCTTCCTTCTTCCTTCTTTCCTTCCTTCCTTCCAGAGTTTTCTATACTATAAAACTCTTTCAATCATTTGCTTATTTGGTAGAGAAAGGAAAGGTTTGAGTCCTAGGATGTGAAATGCATCTGCCATGAGAGGCAGAGAATGTTCATAGGACATTTTCTTCTCCTCACAGCTAGAGCCAGTCTTGGGCTCAACCTGCTGCTTGTACATTTGCTTTGTCTTTGCCACTGGCCCCCAAGTCTCAGTTGTTTATCATTTCCCCTTGACTGCTACCTAATTTTTAGTTTTCTTTTAGACTCAAGACTTCCGCCTGCTGTTAAAGGAAGGAAGTCTTCAGATTAATTTTGTTGAGAATATTTCTGTTAATCATTATGTAAAAGTATGAAATAAATAATATGATGAAATTTTGCAGAGTTATTAAAGCCATCTTTCTGGTCTGGGCTTGCTAATTTCCTAAAGAAATAAGTTGGAATCTCTTGAAGATGCTGTGCCAAACTGTTCTTTACAATGAAGACACTCACAGCCACCACCACAGCCCAATTTCTCCAGCAAGACCAGAAGTCATCACATGCTTCACAATGTGTATCTCCTTCTCTCTCATCACTGTGCATTTGTGAAGATGTGTATTTTAGGTGTCATTTATCTCAAATTAGTCACTTCTGTCACATCCTAGCACATACCCATTGACATACAAGATAGTAGCAAAATCTCTAGAATGCTCAATTTCAGTGCCTTGTTCAGTTTTACAGCTTACAAGCCATATGAAACCACTACAATGAAGACTAATGTGTCTTTTCAAAAAATAAATTATAGAAAAAAAGAAAAGAGATATTTGAGAAGTTAATCAACTTCTTTAGTTACATCTCAAATTCTCTTTACTTACTATCTCTCACTTGTAGCCTCTGTAAAGCAAGCAAAATAGAAGTAAAACAAAATTTCCAGGTCACTGCATCCTTTCTGAAGGATCAGAGCTGTAACCTTAAATACATTCCTTGAGATCCTTTGCCTTTGTTTCCACATTTCCCTGGCAATCATATTTTGTTCCAGAATTTCAGTAGACTTGGGCTTGGGAGATGCACTTCAGTTAAGAAAAAAGGAAGTTACTGAGGAGAGAAATAAGTGAATACTCATTCACATATCCATTGGTCTGTTACAATTCACACCAGAAAGTAGCCCCTTTAATTTTATATAAACTATTTGACAATGATTAATATGGATATTCTTTTTCTTTAACTTAGATGTATTGTAGTTGGTGTTTCTAATAGAAAATGATTCAAACACATAAGATGCACAGTGCAATAACATTGGCAAACCTAAAAAAAATTCATAATAAAACTTTAATATCATATGTGACAATTATTAAAGATTTTCTGAAAACAATTTGTTTTTTTTTTGTTTGTTTTTTTTTTGCTTGTTTGTTTTTGTTGTTTCAAGTGGAAAAGAAAATGAGGAGGGCAATGGAGAAGGATTACTTTTGATTTTCCTTGGAAAAGATGGTGAAAACAGAAATTGATGGTCATGCTTCACTGTAATTAACAGAACAGCAGATACCATTATAAATAGTTGTCCCTAAGGCTATACTGTAGGTTAAACCCATTTTCTTAAGAGTTTCTTTATACAATTGCTTTTAATCATTTTGCCGTTATGGCAGAAATGACTATTCCATGTGTCCTAAATGGAAAATGTATAAGCACAATTACTTAACTAACATTTTAAATCTTACCTACTGTTCTGAATCAGAGAGTTGAACATCTGATGCCTTTTCCAAATTAATACTATAATTTTACACAGAAAATTATGAGAGGTGCCAATATAAGTACTGAAAATCAGTGTTTTATTTTTCCCTTTTTTTTTTTTTTGCTGTAGAGATGTTTTATCTATAAAAAGTAAAAAACATTCAGATAAAAATAGTATTTTTTTTCTTACATAGTTCTTAACATCTTTATGTTTTGAATCCAACTTGGACTAGTTGCTCTCAAATAAGCAAAACTCCTCTGAATCCTCTGAATGACTGACAACTTTTATAGACACAGCTGTAGTGTATTATGATGGTAGAACTGAATACTTAATTCTCATTTATTCCTATTACAATTATAAATATATTTGGAGAAAGGTAATTTTCATAAAGATAAAATCATTATTCAGTCTTTCCTTGATTTAATCAGGCTTTGTTTTATTTGAAACACCAACAATGCATTTATTTCAGCCAGCAAATATGTAGCACTAAACAAAAACACTGCATTATAGAGCTTCCAGAGCCCTCTAGCATTAATTCAGTTGAGTCACTAGTACTCATGAAAGTGAAGAATTCCAGTTGCCATCATTAGAATTTCCTCTACAGTAGGTTGGAGAAAAAACTGGGTTATCTCCACTTTTAACAAATGCCCCAAGTTGATAGTTTTTGGAATTTTGTTTAAAGAAATACAGATTTTGAAACCCAGTGAATTGAAATGAGACTTTATTTTTCAATACCTAAAAAGTAATTCTTCAATCACTTGAAATCAACGGGAGATTTTTCCATGCTAAATAACTTTGTTACCTACAGTTTTTGAATAATTCTAATTGAAAGTGTTTATTACTTTGCACTTCCAAATACAAAGATTGAATTTCATAGACGGTGAAAAAATTGCAAATTTTTGAGTGGCATTTAAGTAAATAAAGTTTTGAAATACATTTAAAATAGAGAGAAACGATGGTACATTTAAAATAAAGGAATCTTTTCTATATGTTCAATGACTGTGTTCTTACATCAAAATTGTGTATAATATATAAAGTTGACTCTTAGAATGCAATCAATACTTGTTTCCCACGTGCAAGTATTTTAATGAAAATCAAACCTCCAGTGTGTAAAACTGTGAGTAATCCTTTTTTTAAAAAAAAAATTATTGAAATATAGTTGATTTACAATATTGTGTTAATTTCTGCTGTACAACAAAGTGACTAAGATATATATATATATATATATATATATATATATATATATTCTTTTACAATTCTTTTCCATCTGGTTTATCACAGGATATTGAATATAGTTCCCTGTGCTATACAGTAGGACCTTATTGTTTATCCATCCTATATATACTAACTTTCATCTGCTAATCCCAAGTTCCCAACCCTTCCCTCTCCCACCCCCCACTCTCTTGGCAATCACTAGTCTGTTCTCTATTAGTCTCTTTCTTTTTTTTTTAATTTTTTTTTATACAGCAGGTTCTTATTAGTCATCCATTTTATACACATCAGTGTATATATGTCAATCCCAATCTCCCAATTCATCACATCACCACCACCCCCCCCCACCGCTTTCCCCCCTTGGTGTCCATACGTTTTTTACCTACTTCTGCGCCTCAACTGCAAACCAGTTCATCTGTACCATTTTCTAGGTGCTACATAAATGCATTAATATATGATATTTGTTTTTCTCTTTCTGACTTACTTTATTCTGTATGACAGACTCTAGGTCCATCCATGTCTCTAGAAATGACCCAAATTCGTTCCTTTTTATGGATGAGTAATATTCCATTGTATAGGTACCACTTCTTCTTTATCCATTCATCTGTCAATGGGCATTTAGGTTGCTTCAGTGACCTGGCTATTGTAAGTAGTGCTGCAATGAACATTGCGGTGCATGTGTCTTTTTGAATTATGGTTTTCTCAGGGTTTATGCCCAGTAGTGGGATTGCTGGGTCATATGGTAATTCTAGTTTTAGTTTTTTAAGGAACCTCCATACTGTTCTCCATAGTGGCTGTATCAATTTACATTCCCACCAACAGTGAAAGAGGGTTCCCTTTTCTCCACACCCTCTGCAGCATTTGTTATTTGTAGATTTTCTGATGATGCCTATACTAACTGCTGTGAGGTGATACCTCATTGTAGTTTTGATTTGCATTTCTCTAATAATTAGTGATGTTGAGCAGCTTTTCATGTGCCTTTTGGCCATATGTATGTCTTCTTTGGAGAAATGTCTATTTAGGTCTTCTGCCCATTTTTGGATTAGGTTGTTTGTTTTTTTGATATTGAGCTGCATGAGCTACTTGTATATTTTTGGAGATTAATCCTTTGTCAGTTGCTTCATTTGAAAATATTTTCTCTTATTCTGAGGGTTGTCTTTTGGTCTTGTTTATGGTTTCCTTTGCTGTGCAAAAGCTTTCAAGTTTCATTAGGTCTTATTTGTTTATTTCTGGTTTTATTTCCATTTCTCTAGGAGGCAGGTCAAAAAGGATCTGGCTGTGATTTATGTCATAGAGGGTTCTACCTATGTTTTTCTCTAAGACGTTTATAGTGTCTGGCTTTACATTTAGGTCTTTAATCCATTTTAAGTTTATTTTTGTGTATGGTGTTAGGGAGTGTTCTAATTTCATTCTTTTACATATAGCTGTCCAGGTTTCCCAGCACCACTTATTAAAGAGGCTTTCTTTTCTCCATTGTAAATTCTTGCCTCCTTTATCAAAAATAAGGTGACCATATGAGTGTGGGTTTATCTCTGGTCTTTCTATGCTGTTCCATTGATTCTATACTTCTGTTGTTGTGCCAGTACCATATTGTCTTGATTACTGTAGCTTTGTAGTATAGTCTGAAGACAGGGAGTCTGATTCCTCCACCTCCGTTTTTTTCCCTCAAGACTTCATTGGCTATTCGGGGACTTTTGTGTCTCCATACAATTTTAAGATTTCTTGTTCTAGTTCTGTAAAAAAAATGCCATTGGTAATTTGATAGGAATTGCATTGTGTAGATTGCTTTGGGTGGTATAGTCTGTTTCACTACATTGATTATTCCAATCCAAGAACATGGTATATCTCTCCATCTATTTGTATCATCTTTAATTTCTTTCATCAGTGTCTTACAGTTTTCTATATACAGGTCTTTTGTCTCCCTATGTAGGTTTATTCCTAGGTATTTTATTCTTTTTGTTGCAATAGTAAATAAGAGTGTTTCCTTAATTTCTCTTTCAGATCTTTCATCATTAGTATATAGGAATGCAAGAAATTTCTGTGCATTAATTTTGTCACCTGCAACTTTACCAAATTCATTGATTAGCTCTAGTAGTTTTCTGGTGGCATCTTTAGGATTCTCTATGTATAGTATCATGTCATCTGCAAACAGTGACAGTTTTATTTCTTCTTTTCAAATTTGTATTCCTTTTATTTCTTCTTCTTCTTTGATTGCCATGGCTAGGACTTCCAAAACTATGTTGAATAATAGTGGTGAGAGTGGAAATCCTTGTCTTGCTCCTGATCTTAAAGGAAATGCTTTCAGTTTTTCACTATTGAGAATGATGTTGGCTGTGGGTTTTTCATATATGGCCTTTATTATGTTGAAGTAGGTTTTCTCCATGCCCACTTTCTAGAGAGTTTTCATTATAAATGGTGTTGAATTTTGTCAAAAGCTTTTTCTGCATCTATTGAGATGATCATATGGTTTTTATTCTTCAATTTGTTAATATGGTTTATCACACTGATTGATTTATGTATATTGAATAATCCTTGCATCCAGGGAATAAAACCCACTTGATCATGGTGTATGATCCTTTTAATGTGTTGTTGGATTCTGTTTCCTTGTATTTTGTTGTGGATTTTTGCATCTATATTCATCAGTGATATCAGTCTATAATTTTCTTTGTTTGTAGTATCTTTGTCTGGTTTTGGTATCAGGGTGATGGTGGCCTCATAGAATGAGTTTGGGAGTGTTCCTTCTTCTGCAATTTTTTGGAAGAGTTTGAGAAGGATGGCTGTTAGCTCTTCTCTAAAGGTTTGATAATTCACCTGTGAAGCGATCTGGTCCTGGACTTTTGTTTCTTGGAAGATTTTTAATCACAGTTTTAATTTCATTACTTGTGATTAGTCTGTTCATATTTTCTCTTTCTTCCTTGTTCAGTATTGAAAGGTTATACCTTTCTGAGAATTTGTCCATTTCTCCCAGGTGGTCCATTTTATTGGCATAGAGTTGCTTGTAGTAGTCTCTTAGTATGTTTTGTATTTCTTTGTTTTCTGTTATAACTTCTCCTTTTTCATTTCTAATTTTATTGATTTGAGTCCCTCCCTCTTTTTCTTGATGACTCTGGCTAATGGTTTATCAATTTTCTTTATCTTCTCAAAGAACCAGCTTTTAGTTTTATTGATCCTTGCGATTGTTTTCTTTTTTCTATTTCATTTATTTCTGCTCTGATCTTTATGATTTCTTTCCTTCTGCTAACTGTGGGTTTTGTTTGTTCTTCTTTCTCTAGTTCCTTTAGGTGTAAGGTTACATTGTTTATTTGAGATTTTTCTTTTTCTTGAGGTAGGCTTGTATAGCTATAACCTTCCCTCTTAGAACTGCTTTTGCTGCATCCCATAGGTTTTGGATTGTTGTGTTTTCATTGTCATTTGTCTCTAGGTATTTTTTTTATTTCCTCTTTGATTTCTTCAGTGATCTCTTGGTTATTTAGTAACATATTTTTAGCCTCCATGTTTGTGTATTTTACGTTTCTTTCCCTGTAATTAATTTCTAATCTCATAGTGTTGTGTTCAGAAAAGATGGTTGATATGATTTCAATTTTCTTAAATTTACTAAGGCTTGATTTGTGACCCAGGATGTGATCTAGCCCAGAGAATGTTCCATGCACATTTGAGAAGAAAGTGTATCTGCTGTTTTTGGATGGAATGTCCTGTAAATATCAATTAAATATATCTTCTCTATTGTGTCATTTAAATCTTGTTTTCCTTATTAATTTTCTGTCTGGATGATCCATCCGTTGGTGTAAATGAGGTGTTAAAGTCCACCACTATTATTATGTTACTGTCAATTTCCTCTTTTATAGCTGTTAGCAGCTGCCTTTTGTATTGAGCTGCTCCTATGTTGGGTGCATATATATTTATAATTGTTATATCTTCTTCTTGGATTGATCCCTTGATCATTACATAGTGTCCTTCCTTGTCTCTTGTAACATTCTTTATTTGAAAGTCTATTTTATCTGATATGAGTATTGCTACTCCAGCTTTCTTTTGATTTCCATTTGCATGGAGTATCTTTTTCCATCCTCTCACTTTCAGTCTGTATGTGTCCTTAGGTATAATGTGGGTCTCTGTTAGACAGAATATATATCAGTCTTGTTTTTGTATCCATTCAACAAGCCTGTGTCTTTTGGTTGGAGCATTTAATCCATTTACGTTTAAGGTAATTATCAATATGTATGTTCCTATGACCATTTTCTTAGTTGTTTTGTGTTTGTTTTTGTAGGTCTTTTTCTTCTCTTGTGTTTCCCACTTAGAGAAGTTCCTTTAGCATTTGTTGTAGAGCTGGTTTGGTGGTGCTGAATTCTCTTAGCTTTGGTTTTTCTGTAAAGATTTTGATTTCTCCATCGAATCTGAGTGAGATCCTTGCCGGGTAGAGTAATCTTGGTTGTAGGTTCTTTCGTTTCATCTCTTTTAGTATATCATGCCACTCCCTTCTTTCTTGTAGAGTTTCTGCTGAGAAATCAACTGTTAACCTATTGGGAGTTCCCTTGTATGTTATTTGTCATTTTTCCCTTGCTGCTTTCAATAATTTATCCTTGTCTTTAAGTTTTGCCAATTTAATTACTATGTGTCTTGGCATGTTTCTACTTGGGTTTGTCCTGTATGTGACTCTCTGCAGTTCCTGGATTTAGATGGCTATTTCTTTCCCCTTGTCAAGGAAGTTTTAACTATAATCTCTTCAAATATTTTCTTGGGTCCTTTCTCTCTCGCTTCTCCTTCTGGGACCCCTATAATGTGAATGTTGTTGTGTTTAACATTGTTCCAGCAATCTCTTAGGCTGTCTTCATTTCTTTTCATTCTTTTTTCTTTATTCTGTTCTGCAGCAATGAATTCCACCATTCTGTCTTCCAGGTCACTTATCTGTTCTTCTGCCTCAGTTATTTTGTTATTGATTCCTTCTACTGTATTTCTCATTTCATTTATTGTATTGTTCATCTCTGTTTCTTTGTTCTTTAATACTTCTAGTTCTTCGTTAAACATTTCTTGCATCTTCTTGATCTTTACTGCCATTCTTTTTCCAAGGGCCTGGATCATCTTCACTATCATTTTTCTGAATTCTCTTTCTGGAAGGTTGCCTATCTCTACTTCATTTAGTTGTTTCTCTGGGTTTTATCTTGTACATTCATCTGGTACATAGCCCTCTGCCTTTTCATCTTGTCTATCTTTCTGTGAATGTGATTTTTGTTCCACAGGTTACAGGATTGTAGTTCTTGCTTCTGCTGTCTGCCCTCTGGGGGGTGAGGTTATCTAAGAGGCTTGTGGAATTTTCCTGATAGGAGGGGCTGGAGGTGGGTAGATCTGGCTGTTGCTCTGGTGGGCAGAGCTCAGTTGAGTAATCCTTACAATGGTCATATTAGGAAGAATATATTTAAGTGGTGAAAATCTCATTATGTCCTTATTTCCAACAGTGGGGATTGGTTATAATGAAATAAGGTAGTTTATTCTTCAGTTTTTATTTATGTGCTAATTTTCAGTACTCTTATTTCCATAACAGGTGGCCATCTAAGCCATTAAGAGCTCCTCTACACTCAGAGATACAAGGATACATGTGCAGGAACACAGAAGGAGAAATTTAGTATTTAAAGGTCTATCAGACCCAGTCATTTTCTCCTGTCATTTCTACTCTCGTTTCCTTCCTACACCCATGTCCTCTATCCCCCTAGCTTATCCGTAAATTTTTGCTCTTTTGCGCCTCTACATCACCATAAAAAGAACAGAGGAAGCTAACCTGCTGGTTCCCAGAGGAAGATAAAGGACCTGGGAACTGAGGTGTCTCATCCACTGCAGGCAGAATCTGGGCCTTCTCATTCTACTCAGTAAGAAGCAGAGACCAGGTAAAATCTACTGAGCCCCCAACCAACTTGCAGATATGTGAATGGTGATAAATGATTGCTGTTTTACCCCCCTGAGTTCTGTGTTAGTTAGGCAGCAATAGCTAACATATATAGCGGAAGGGGTGCAGACATCACAAGCAGAGTTAATGCAAGAGAAGATTTCACTTAGAAACACAGAGAAAGTGTAATAAGAAAAGAAGCAAAAGATACAAAAGAAGAAAGAGATACATTTTTAGCTTAAGCAATTATGGAGGTAAAAAGGGAATAACCATTAGAATTCCATAAACTTTTATCCAAACTCTTAGTACCAGATGTGTGTCAAATATAGAATTTTTCAGACTTTAGGAAGTTGTTAGAATGTATAAGTGGCATATTTGATAGATCTAGCAAGTTCTAGGATAATATATTATTTTGAAACAAAACAAATAAATATTCACATTAAGCACAATATATTAAGACTATAAAATTCATGTCAGTTTGGGTCATTTGACTTCTTAATGAGTTCTTAAAAATATTTTATTTTTAAAATTTTCTGAATTTCAGAAATACAGGTTAAGACCCTATAATGTTAACACTGCAGAATCACAAGAGTATAAAATATTAGAAGAATCATTGAATTGGATGTTAAGGCTGAAATCTTGTTGGACTAGCAAAGGTTAAGACAATAAAACTCAGAAATAGTTATGTTTATGGAGAACATCAAGCTTTTGAAGAAATAGTTAAGAAAGAATACCATCCCTCTCCTATAAGTAATTGTCCTAGGAACTTACCCTCCACCCCAATTTATACATCTGTTATTATTATTATTATTATTTTCTTTGCAGTACACGGGCCTCTAACCATTGTGGCCTCTCCCGTTATGGAGCACAGGCTCCGGACACGCAGGCTCAGCGGCCATGGCTCATAGGCCCAGCCGCTCTGCAGCATGTGGGATCCTCCCGGACCAGGGCATGAACCCGTGTCCCCTGCATCGGCAGGCAGACTCTCAATCAATGCACCACCAGGGAAGCCCAGTATTATTATTTAAAAAAAAATGTGAAAAAGATAATTTACCACCTTTTCTCTGCACATAACACAATAGGTCCATAGAGCCTAAGCAGAGTGTAAATTGGAATACGAAGGGTAGTGTGAAAGGCCAGCTTGAGTAATTCCAATCCAAACTCAATTGTATGGCTATAGTCCCTGACTCGCTTTTCAAAACACATTTTAAAGTGGTCTCTGACTCATGAAAGACACAAAATTGTCATTATCTCCAGAGAAACATAACTAGAACTGGCAGAAAACAGGGGCTCAAACTAAAGACTCTTATTCCAGCCCACTTCAAATAGGTCTGATAATTTAACAGCATGTTACAGGCTTGATTCACATCTTCACTGGTGATTTGTATGCCAAAAACAGTGGTTCAAAACCAGTTACAGGGTCCATATTTCATGGTCTCTAAAATTATATTTAAAATACATTTAATTCCCATCTTCTTATAAAATACATTATCATTTCTATTATTAATAAAATATTATTAATGTCATTAGGAACTTACAAATTCTATAGAATTATTTTGAAATGGCATTCAATGGGATAGCATATAATCTTAGTAATGTTTTGGTGTTATAAATGGTAACTAATTTTCAGTAAATAAACAGACATGAAAATTATGTCTTACCTTACTGTTATTCATTTATTGGTTTAATAACAACATTTGTTGACTAGATAAATGAAAAAACAATATATTTTTAACCATCTACTTATATTGGGCAATTGAAAATCTTTCTTTATTATTTAAAGAAGCTGCATGTACATAAAAGCCCGGGTTTTTCTGTTCTTAATATTTTGCTCTTCAATATTTTTGTTGATATGGTTAAGCTGTCAAATTTTTATAGATTAGTGACATAACCAAGATGATGACATAAGTTGTTCCTAACTTTGTTCCCCCTCACAAGAAGAACAATTAAAAACTCTTCAAAAACAAGACACCACTGAGAGAATCCTAAGACACAGGGGTGAGGCTGAAGTACTCCCTACACCTCAGGGACCAAGACAGACGGCAGTAGAAGGTAAGAGGAGTGACTACATATTGATAACATTACCCTTCCCCCAGACCAGAACAGCACAACATTGAGAGGTCACCCTAAACCTCCTGAACTCCAGTGGGAAAAAAGAACCCAGGGGTGACAACCAGCTTCCCCAGCATTGTGGGTCACTTTGCTGGAGTCCATACTCTGATCTCACACCACTGAAATTGCAGAGAAATCTTTGGGGCTCAAACATTAGGAATCTGACTGTGATGGAGAAAGAGGAAAGGGTTTGCAAAAACCAGCACAGGGCTGGAGGAGCTTCAAGATGGCGGAAGAGTAAGACGTGGAGATCACCTTCCTCCTCACAAATACATCAGAAATACATCTACATGTGGAACAATTCCTACAGAACACCTACTGAATGCTGGCAGAAGATCTCAGACCTCCCTAAAGGCAAGAAACTATCCACGTACCTGGGTGAGGCAAAAAAAAAAAAAAAAAAGAAAAAAAAGAAAAAACAGAGACAAGAGAATAGAGATGGGACCTGCACCAGTGGGAGGGAGATGTGAAGGAGGAAAGGTTTCCACACACTAGGAAGGCCCTTCACGGGCAGAGACTGTGGGTGGCAGAAGGGGGTAAGCTTCAGAGCCACGGAGGAGAGCACAGCAACAGGGGTGCGGAGGGCAAAGCGGAGAGATTCCCACACAGAGGATAGGTGCCGACCAGCACTCACCAGCTTGAGAGGCTTGTGTGCTCACCTGCTGGGGCAGGTGGGGGCTGGGAGCTGAGGCTCAGGCTTTGGTTGGATCACAGGGAGAGGACTGGGGTTGGCTGCATGAACACAGCCTGAAGGGGGTAGTGCATCACAGCTAGCTGGCAGGGAGTCCGGGAAAAAGTCTGGAGCTGCCAAAGAGGCAAGAGACTTTTTCTTGCCTCTTTGTTTCCTGGTGCAAGGAGAGGGGATTAAGAGTGCCGCTTAAAGGAACTCCAGAGAAACTTCCCCAGGAGAACACACAGCACGCCACAAGCTGGTGCAATGTCATGCCGACTTCCGAAGCCACAGGCTCGCCCCACACTTCTTACCCCTCCCTCACCCTGGCCTGAGTGAGCCAGAGCCCCTGAAGCAGCTGCTCCATCCTATCTGAGTGAAGAAAAGTCACCCTCAGGCTACCTACACACAGAGGTGGGTCCAAATCCAAAGCTGAACCCAAGGAGCTGTGTGAACAAAGAAGAGAGAGGGAAATTTTTCCCAGCAGCCTCAGGAGCAGCAGATTAAATCTCCATAATCAAATCGATGAATGCTTCATCTATGGAATACTGAATAGACAATTAATCATCTCAAATTGAGGAGGTGGACTTTGGGAACAACAGTATATATATTTTTTTCTTTTTTCCCCCTTTATCTCTTTCTGTGAGTGTGTATGTGTATGCTTCTGTGTGTGACTTTGTCTGTATAGTTTTGCTTTTACCATTTGTCCTAGGGTTCTTTCTGTCTTTTTTTTTTTTTTTACTATAGATTTTAGCATTTGTTATCATTGGTGGATTTGTTTTTTTTTTTATTTGGTTGCTCTCTTCTTTCTTTTTTTTATTACTGTAAAATTTTTTTAATAATTATGTTTTACTCTTTATCTTAATAAATTTACTTATTTTATTTATTTTTTATTTATTTTTGCGGTATGTGGGCTTCTCACTATTGTGGCCTCTCCCGTTGCGGAGCACAGGCTCCAGACACACAGGATCAGCAGCCATGGCTCATGGGCCCAGCCACTCCGTGACATGTGGGATCTTCCCAGACTGGGGCACAAACCCGTGTCCCCTACAATGGCAGGTGGACTCTCAACCACTGCGCCACCAGGGAAGCCATTTTTTATTTTATTTTATGTTCTTCTTTCTTTCTTTCTTTTCTCCCTATCATTCTGAACCGTGTGGATGACAGGCTCTTGGTGCTCCCACCAGGCATCAGAGCTGTGCCTCTGAGGTGGAGGGACAAATTCCGGACACTGGTCCAGAAGAGAAATCCCAGCTCTATGGAATATCAAAGAGCAAAAAGCTCCCAGAGATCTCCATCACAACATCAAGACCCAGCTCCACTCAATGACCAGCAAGCTATAATGATGGACACTCTATGCCAAACAACTAGCAAGAGAGGAACACAACCCCATCTATTAGAAGAGAGGGTGCCTAAAATCATAATAAAGCCACAGACATCTCAAAACACATCACCAGACGTGGATCTGCCCACCAGAAAAACAAGATCCAGACTCATCCACCAGAACACAGGTACTAGTTCCCTCCACCAGGAAGCCCACACAACCCACTGAACTAACCTTAGCCACTGTGGACAGACCCCTAGAAAAACAGGATCTACGAACCTTCAACCAGCGAAAAGGAGACCCCAACACAGTAAGTTAAGCAAATTGAGAAGACAGAGAAACACACAGCAGAGGAAGGAGCAAGGCAAAACCCACCAGACCTAACAAATGAAGAGGAAATAGGCAGTCTACTTGAAAAAGAATTCAGAATAATGATAGTAAAGGTGATCCAAAATCTTGGAAATAGAATGGAGAAAATACAAGAAACATTTAACAAGGACCTAGAAGAACTAAACAGCAAGCAAACAGTGATGAACAACACAATAAATGTAATTAAAAATTCTCTAGAAGGCATCAAGAGCAGAATAACTGAGGTAGAAGAACGGATAAGTGACCTGGAAGATAAAAGAGTGGAAGTAACTACTACAGAGCAGAATAAAGAAAAAAGAATGAAAAGAATTGAGGACAGTCTCAGAGACCTCTGGGACAACATTAAACACACCGACATTCAAATTATAGGGATCCCAGAAGAAGAGAAAAAGAAAGGGACCGAGAAAATATTTGAAGACATTATCATTGAAAACTTCCCTAATATGGGAAAGGAAATAGTTAATCGAGTCCAGGAAGCACAGAGTCCCATACAGGATAAATCCAAGGAGAAACACGCCAAGACACTTATTAATCAATCTATCAAAAATTAAGTACAAAGAAAAAATATTAAAAGCAACAAGGGAAAAGCAACAAATAACACACAAGGGAATCACCATAAGGTTAACAGCTGATCTTTCAGCAGAAACTCAGCAAACCAGTAAGGAGTGGCAGGATATATTTAAAGTGATGATGGAGAAAAATCTGCAACCAAGATTACTCTACCCAGCAAGGATCTCATTCAGATTTGATGGAGAAATTAAAACCTTAAAAAATAAAATTAAAACAGACAAGCAAAAGCTAAGAGAATTCTGCACCACCAAACCAGCTTCAAAACAAATGCTAAAGGAACTTCTCTAGGCAGAAAACACAAGAGAAGGAATAGATCTACAATAATAAACCCAAAACAATTAAGAAAATGGTCATAGGAACATACATATCAATAATTACCTTAAATGTAAATGGATTAAATGCTCCAACCAAAGTACATAGACTGCCTGAATGGATAAAAAACAAGACCCGTATATATGCTGTCTACAAGAGACCAACTTCAGACCTAGGGACACATACAGACTGAAAGTGAGGGGATGGAAAAAGATATTCCATGAAAATGGAAGTCAAAAGACAGCTGGAGTAACCATTCTCATATCAGACAAAATAGACTCTAAAACAAAGACTATTACAAGAGATAAAGAAAGACACTGCATAATGATCAAGGGATAAATGCAAGAAGAAGATATAACAATTTGAAATATTTATGCACCCAACATAGGAGCAACTCAATACATAACGTATATACTAACAGCCATAAAAGGGGAAATTGACAGTAACACAATCATAGTAGAGGACTTTAACACCCCACTTTCACTAATGGACAGATCATCCAAAATGAAAATAAATAAGGAAACACAAGCTTTAAATGTTACAATAAACAAGATGAACTTAATTGATATTTATAGGGCATTCCATCCAAAAACAACAGAATATACATTCTTCTCAAGTGCTCATGGAACATTCTCCAGCATAGATCATATCTTGGGTCACAAATCAAACCTTGGTAAATTTAAGAAAATTGAAATGGTATTAAATATCTTTAGCGACCAAAACGCTATGAGACTAGATATCAATTACAGGAAAAAAATCTGTAAAAAATACAAACACATGGAGGCTAAACAATACACTACTTCATAATTAAGAGATCACTGAAGAAATCAAAGAGGAAATCAAAAAATACCTACATACAAATGACAATGAAAACACGAAGACGCAGAACCTATGGGATGCAGCAATGTTTTCCTCTAAGAGTTTTATAGTGTCTGGCCTTACATTTAGGTCTTTAATCCGTTTTGAGGTTATTTTTGTGTATGGTGTTAGGGAGTGTTCTAATTTCATTCTTTTATATGTAGCTGTCCAGTTTTCCCAGCACCACTTATTGAAGAGGGCGTCTATTCTCCATTATATATTCTTCCCTCCTTTATCAAAGATAAGGTGATCATATGTGCGTGGGTTTATCTCTGGGCTTTCTATCATGTTTCATTGATCTATATTTCTGTTTTTGTGCCAGTACCATACAGTGGTATACCTCTCCATCTGTTTGTATCATCTTTAATTTCTTTCATCAGTGTCTTGTAGTTTTCTGCATACAGGTCTTTTGTCTCCTTAGGGAGGTTTATTCCTAGGTATTTTATTCTTTCTGTTGCAGTGGTAAATGGGAGTGTTTTCTTAATTTCACTTCCAGATTTTTCATCATTAGTGTGTAGAAATGCAAGAGATTTCTGTGCATTAATTTTGTATCTTGCTACTTTACCAAATTCATTGATTAGATCTAGTAGTTTTCCGGTAGGACCTCTAGAATTCTCTATGCATAGTATCATGTCATCTGCAAAAAGTGACATATTTACTTCTTTTCTGATTTGGATTCCTTTTATTTCTTTTTCTTCTTTGATTAATGTAGCTAAAACTTCCAAAACTATATTGAATAAGTAATGACATAAATCACAGCAATATTGTTTTTGACCCACCTCCTAGAGAAATGGAAATAAAACAACAACAACAACAAAAAAAAACAAATGGGACCTAATGAAACTTAAAAGCTTTTGCACAGCAAAGGAAATGATAAACACCGTGAAAAGACAACCCTCAGAAAGGGAGAAAATATTTGTAAACAGAGCAACTGGCAAAGAATTTATCTCCAAAATATTCAGGCAGCTCATGCAGCTCAATATCAAAAACAGACAATCCAATCCAAAAATGGACAGAAGATCTAGATAGACATTTCTCCAAAGAAGATGTATATGTTGCCAGCAAACACATGAAAAGATGCTCAACATCACTAATCATTAGAGAAATTCAAGTCAAAACTACAATGAGGTGTCACCTCACACCAGTCTGAATGGCCATCATCAAAGAATCTACAAACAATAAATGCTGGAGAGGGTGTCGAGAATAGGGAATCCTCTTGCATTGTTGGTGGGAATGTAAATTGATACAGCCACTATGGAGAACAGTATGGAGGTTACTTAAAATCTAAAAATAGAGCTACCATACGACCCAGCAATCCCACTCCTGGGCATATACCCTGAGAAAACCATAATTCAAATAGAGTCATGTACCAAAGTGTTCATTGCAGCTCTATTTACAATACTCAGGACATGGAAGCAACCTAAGTGTCCATCAACAGATGAATGGATAAAGAAGATGTGGTCCATATATACAATGGATATTACTCAGCCATAAAAAGAAGTGAAACTGAGTTATTTGTAGTGAGTTGGATGGACATAGAGTCTGTCATACAGAGTGAAGTAAGTCAGAAAGAGAAAAACAAATACCACATGCTAACACATATATATGGAATCCAAAAAATATAAAATTAAAAAGGTCATGAAGCACCTAGGGACAAGA
Organism: Orcinus orca; assembly: GCF_937001465.1. Taxonomy (NCBI): domain Eukaryota; kingdom Metazoa; phylum Chordata; class Mammalia; order Artiodactyla; family Delphinidae; genus Orcinus; species Orcinus orca. The sequence goes on from NC_064563.1 coordinate 126,609,614, forward strand.
TGGGAATAAAAGCACAGACCTATTAGAGAATGGACTTGAGGATACGGGGATGTGGAAGGGTAAGCTGGGACAAAGTGAGAGAGTGGCATGGACATATATACACTACCAAACGTAAAATGGATAGCTAGTGGGAAGCAACCGCATAGCACAGGGAGATCAGCTCGGTGCTTTGTGATCACTTCAAAGGGTGGGATAGGGAAGTTTGGGAGGAAAGGAGACAAAAGAGGGATGAGATATGGGAACATATGTATACGTATAACTGATTCACTTTGTTATAAAGCAGAAACTAACATACCATTGTGAAGCAATTATAGTCTAATAAAGATGTTAAAAAAAAAAACATAAGCCCAGCACAGGGATCTTGGCAGCCAAAGTTCATACCTGCAGTGCCCAAATCCCATCCAGTGGCTTTGTTCATCCTCAGAACCAAGTCAAGGGCACATTCTGACCAAAGGATTTTGTGGAGTGCAGATATGCCTGATTCAGATAGTCAAACAAGTTTTGCTGGTCCTAATGCCCAGGCAAGGAGCTGTTTCACAGCTTCACTTGCTGTAGAGAGTGTCTTCTAACCCCATCTGTGTTACAAGCTGTGTAACCCAATACCACTCAAACCAAGAGGTAGGCATGAGGGGCTGATCCCCCCTGGAGCAAAGCCAGTGCTGACGTGGAGTGTTCCTGTACTACACACAGAGTGGAGGATTAATTAAGAACTGAGGATATCAGCTGGCCTCTCCCAACTGAAAAGCCTATTTGGGAAAATAAAAGGATCCCAGAGAAATCTTTCCTCTTCCCACCCAGTCAAGGGAGCTGAGATATGGTCCCACCTACTATGGTGTCTTTCAGCCCTATCTGACCAGAAGGGCTGGGGACAATTCCTGGAAGCTCTGCAACTCCCAGCACTCAAGCTGTGATGTGGGCAGGCAGAACTGATAATTTTCAGAGCAAAGTCAGTGACCCTGTTCAGTCCAGGAACTTGAAGTACAGGTCAGCTTAAGTTAAGACAATGAACAAAGAGCTTTACCAGCTTTAGAGCTGCTTCTCCTTCTGTGCCCAGGCAGGAAATCTAGTTCATAGCCCAGCTCTGAATACAGTCCAACCAGGAAACCTACTAGAGCACACAGAAAGCTACATATCTCAATCAACACCCATGAACAGTGGGCACTTGAACAGAGAGCACAACCTGTGGCTTTCCCCATCTGTAGACAAAACTTTTGATCTCACCTGACTAGGCAATTCAGTGCACACTCTGCCTGACCTGGGTCCCCAAACAATGAGGTATACCCTGGGTCACATCCTGCTACCCTACCAGGGCAGGGAAGTTAATTCATAGCTCTATCTACTACTCAATAGAGTACCCAGTCCTGATTATCTATAACCTTGACCAGAGAATCCAGGCAACCACAGAACCCAACTTTGCGGTTTACCTGGGTAAGGAACAAAGCCAGCAGTCCTGTCCAACTGTTCTCAGCCAGTGGTACAACCTCACTCTCAAATTCGGAGCTCAAATATTTACCTCATCCTAAAATAGAACATAATAGTAGGCCTCACCTGCCCAAGGACATTAGCTGCAGACACACCCGGAAATCCAAACTGAGATTACTGGTGAAGAACTATCTCTGCCAAAGCAAACCTGTAAAGACTGAAAGTGGAGCAGACTTAAATACAGATACCAATATAAGAATTCAAGGATCACAAAAAATCAGATAAATGTGACAACACCAAAGGAAACTAATAAAACTCTAATAACTGATCAAAAAGTCAAAGGGAATGGAATATTCTCAAGTGCATTTTATGAGGCTAGCATCATCCTAAAACTAAAACCAGAAAAGGAAACTACTAAAAAGAAAACTACAGGCCAATATTCCTGATGAATATAAATGCAAAAAATTGTCAATAAAATACAAGCAAACTAAATTCAGCAGTACATTAAAAGGATCATTCATCATAATCAAGTGGGATTTATCCCTGGGGTGCAAAGATGGTTCCATGTCTGCAAATCAATCAATGTGATACATTATATTAATAGAATGAGAGAAAAGAATCATATGATTATATCAATAGATGTAGAAAAAGCATTTCACAAAATTCAAAATCCTTTCACAACAAAAACTTGTAAAAAATTAGGCATAGAAGGATTTTTTCTCAACAAAATAAAGGCCATAAATAAGAAGCCCACAGCTAACATCAAACTCAGTGGTGAAAAAATTGAGGAAAAAGACAAGGGTGCCCACTCTCACCACTCCTATTCAACAAAGTATTAGGAGCCCTAGCTGGAGCCATTAGGTAAGAAAAAGAAATAAAAGTTATCTGAATTAGAAGGGGAAATATAAACTTGTCTCTATTTGTAGAGGACATGTTTTATACCAACCAAAAAAACTGTTAGATTTAATCAATGAATTCAGTAAAGTTACAGGATACAAAATTAACACACACAAGTCTATTGTGTTTTTATACATTAACAATGAATTTTCTGAAAAGAAGTAAAAAAAAAAACTGATCCCATTTATAAATAGCATCAAAAAGAGTAAAACACTTAGTAATAAAATTAACTAAGGAGATGAAAGATGTCTACTCTAAGAACTATTAGACATTGATGAAAGAAATTGGAGACACAGATAAATGGAAAGGTATCAGTGTTCATGGAATAAAAGAATTAATGTTGACAAAATATCCATATTACTAAAAGTCATCTATAGATTCAATGCAATCTCTATCAAGATTCCAATTACATTTTTTACAGAAGTAGAAAAAGAACATAAAATATATATTGAACTGCAAAAGATCCCTAATAGACAAGGAAATCCTAAGAAAGAATGGAACAGGAGGCAACATACTTCCTGTTTTCACGCTATACTATAAAGCTATAGTCATAAAAACTGTATGGCCCTAGCATAAAAACAGACAAATAGACCAATGGAACTGAATTGAGAGCTAAGAAATAAAGCCAAGCATATATGTTCAACTAATATTTGACAAAGGAGCCAAGAATACTCAATGAAGAAAAGACAGTCTCTTCAAAAAATTATGCTGAGATAATTGGCTATTCACATGTAAAAGAATGAAACTGGACCCACACCTTACACCACTCAAGAAAATTAACTCAAAATGAATTAAAGATTTACATGTAAGACCTGAAACCATGAAACTCCTAGAAGAAAACATAGATATAAAGCTCCTTGACATGGGCCTTAGCAATGATTTTTTGGATATGAACCCTAAAGCACAAGCAACAAAACCAAAAGTAAACAAGTGAGACCAAATCAAACTAAAAAGCTTCTGCACAGCAAAGAAACCATCAACAAAGTGAAAATACAACCTACAGAATGGGAAAACATATTTGTGATTAATATATCTGACACAGGGTTAATAGCCAAATATATGAAGAACTCATTCAACTCAATATCAAAAAAACAAAATAACCCAATTAGAAAGTGAGCAAAGAAGCTGAATAGACATTTCTCCAAAGAAAATAGAGGCAAAGCCAACAGGTGTATGAGAAGATGTTCAATATCACTAGTGAAAGGCAAAATTAAAACCACAACGAAATATCACCTCATGCCTGTTAGAATGGCCATCAGCAAAAAGACAAAAGATGATAAATACTGGCATGGATGTGGAGAAAAGGGAACACTTGTGCACCACTGATGGGATTGTAAATTGGTGCAGCCACTATGAAAATAGTATGATGGTTCCTCAAAAAATTAAAAATAGAACTACCATATTATCCAGCAATTACACTTCTAGGAATTTATTAAAAGGAAAAAAAAAAACCCTCAATAACAATAACTCAAAAAGATTTCTGCACCCCTATGTTCAGAGCAGCAATATATAAAATAGCCAAGGCATGGAAACAACCTAAGTGTCCACTGATGGATCAATGAGTAAAGAAGTTGTGGTATATATACAATGGAATATTATTTAGCCACAAAAAAATGAGGAAATCCTATCATTTGTAACAACATAGATAGACCTTGAAGGCATTATGCTATGTGAAATAAGCCAGAGAGAAAAAGACACACAGTGTATGATATCATTTATATGTGAAAGTTAAAACAAACAGACAAACTCATAGGAAAAATATCAGACTTGCGATTAGCAAGGATGGAGGATTGGGGAAGGGGATTTGGAAAAAGGTGGTCAAAAAGTACAAATTTCCAGTTATAAGGTTAATAAATACTAAGAAAGTAGTAATATACAGGTTGATGGCCATAGTAAACAGTACTGTATGATATATAGGGAATTTGTTAAGAGAGTAAAGATTGTACTAAGAGTTTTCATCACAAGGAGGATTTTTTTTTTTAAATCGCATCTATATGAGAAGATGGATGTTAGCAGAAACTATTGTGGTAATCATTTCACAAGATTTGTAAATCAAACCATCAATGCTTTATGCCTTAAATTTATACAGAGATGTGTGTTGATTATTTCTCAATAAAACTGGAAAAATGTTTATGGATTACTAAAACATCCATGGAAACCAGTAGAAAATTTTTCAGTTCCTAGTTTATGTTTATTATTACATTCATTTTCAGCAAACTAGTATGAACATTTAAAACTCTGTTACATTTCTATATTTGCTTGGCTTAAATATAATGTTTTCTGACAATTCACTTATATATACAACAGTTTTCTTTAAAAAATACTTGATTGGGGTATGATTGACAAACAAAAGGGTGTATATATTTAATGTATACAACTTGATGAGTTTGGGGATAAGTATACACCTGTGAAACTATTACCACAGTCAATGCTGTAAACATATTCTTACAAAAGTTTCCTCCTGTCCTCTTTATGTTATTTTATTATGTAATTTTTTTGTTATTAAAAAACACTTAACATAAGACCTACCCTCTTAGGGAATTCTCTGGCAGTTCAGTGGTTAGGACTCAGTGCTTTCACTGCCTGGGCCTAGGTTTGATCCCTGGTCAGGGAATTAGGATCCCACAAGCCGTGTAGTACTGCCAAGAGATAAAAAAATAAAAATAAATTAAAAAAAAAGATTTACACTTTTAGCAAATTTATAGATATAAAATATAATATTGCTAACTATAGGTATTATGCTTTACAGTAGATTTCTAGGAGTTATTCATCTATGTACATTATTTTTAATGTCATGTCTATTCAGAGTTTTGCCTATATTAGAATTCAAACTAAATGTGATATCAAGTACAATGTTCATTATTAAAGCACTCAAAATACATTTTATATTAAAATGTGAACATTACATTTTGATTCTCATAAGGCTAGCTAATCTTCTATATTACTATTTCCCCCAAAGTTATTAATAAATAAAAAGTTTCCTTAATGTTTATTTTTAGTAAAATATTTGAGAATATGTCTGGTAATTTCCTTCACAATATGAAGACCTTTAATCAATTAGCCATCCTAATACTGTTTTATGAAAGTCATTATATCCAAGAGATGGATATATTCTAGGAATCTGTTAAAAACTAATCTAGTTCAAAAGAACATGGAACTTGACAAAAGATACTTTTTACTCTATTGTAAAAGGGTAAGAAAAGATTTGATGTTTGTAGGAAACCAACTGTATGGGAAAATGAATCATTCAATATATCAAATACTGAATAATGACAATTTTAATTTTAAAATTCAAAGATTAAACTTTCAATAGAAAATAATAAAGGATAATTATTATAATAAAAGGAAAAAATAAGTTAAGTTTGTAGCTGGACAAAAGAACAAAGCAGGAAGAATATATATATATATAATACAAATATAAATTTATATATTATATATATATATATATATCTCCAAGACAAATTTGCTAACAGAGGTAAAATAGGTTCATATCTTATAAGGAAATGAAACACAAATGCAATAATTGAGCAAAAGTCAATTGTATCTCCATTAAAAAGAAAAAAAAATAATTCACCTTCCTATGGATAAGAAATATTTTCATTTCTATCCATTTTCCACAATTTAACTTCTGTCCGTACAGAGTTGTGAAATAACCTAATGAATAGAAAGGAAATCAAAAGTGAAAACACACATAAAATCAGATAACCCTTAAAGGTCTATTAGACAATGTGTAGAATTGCAGTAAAAGGATATCTTGCAATCTTATTTTTTCCATTTATATGTCCTGGAAAGATTTTCCCAAGAAACTCTGGTTGTGTCTGAGGTTTTCTTGATCTGATAATTCCAGTGTGGCTATCTTCTTGCTTCTTAATTCCCTAAACTCAGTAACCAACTAATTGTGATATTATTCTAGAATTTCCCTCTACAGAGATTTTAATGCACAAAATCAAAATATTGGTTCACAACTTTGCTTTTACCTCAAAATACTCTGTATACCTTAAATTTAAATGATAATTTAATTTTAAGAAAGACATACTTCCAAAAAAGTTAAAAGGATTTTAGGAATATTCCTAAATGGAGGCAAACATTCTCAAATAGAATGGAATTAAAAATTCAAATTTTAGCAATTTGCACTTTCAACATTTAAGTAGAACCAGAATTGATGAATAACTCAAAAGGACAGCAGACACATCATAACAGGAAACAGTAGCTAAAATTAATAGAAAATAAAAGCATGCATTTAAAAACTAAGCATTTATTGACTGCATATATTTCTTGACACAAGTTGCATCTTGAATATTTGGGGAAGTAAAGATTTGAGTGTTCTGGGAGGGTACAAGATGTAGAAGCGAATATCCTTAATTCCTCAGACACTCATTATTCGCAGGTATTTTGGAAATGATAGGAGGTTATTTCAGCCCTAAGTCTCATGAATTGGAAGCCTAAACGTACCATTAAAAATAAAAAAAAAAGAGGTATCTGTTGTTCCATCAAAAATGGCAAGATGAATGAATGGAGTTTATGTGAGGGCAAATATTTCAACTGTATAAATAGAGAATGGACAGAAGAGAGAAGGGACAGTTTAAATATAGAGGGGACAGAAGCAAAAGCAAAAAAAAAAATATATATATATATATATATATATATATATATATATACAGTAAACATCACTCTCAAGGGAATGGCCCAGAATCAACAGAATAGTTGCCACCTCAGAACAAAGTCTGTAATTTATACCAGCCTATGCTTGAGCCCTTCCTTAACCTATATAACTTCTGAGAATTCTGGACTCTAACTTTCCCAAGTTTGTGTCTTACCCATAGTCTACTTAGCTATAGTGATTGGAAATAAAATCCTTTACTTCTAGGGTGAAATAGAGAGATCAATAGTTTGTGTCCCTCTCTTCGCTTATCCTTGGGTTGGACAGGAAACTTGGTGGAGGGTCAGGTAGAGGAATGTATACACATGTGTGTGTGTGAGAGAGAGAAGGAGGAAGAGGAAAGGGAGGGGAAGGAGAAGGGGAAGAAAGAAGAAGAAGAAGAAGAAGAAGAAGAAGAAGAAGAAGAAGAAGAAGAAGAAGAAGAAGAAGAAGAAGAAGAAGAAGAAGAAGAAGAAGAAGAAGAAGAAGAAGAAGAAGAAGAAGAAAAGAAGAAGGAGAAGGAGAAGGAGGAGGAGGAGGAGGGAGAAGAAGGAGAAGAAGGAGAAGAAGAAGAAGAAGAAGAAGAAGAAGAAGAAGAAGAAGAAGAAGAAGGAGGAGGAGGAGGAGGAGGAGGAGGAGGAGGAGAAGGAGAAGGAGGAAGAAGAAGAAGAAGGGACAGGGGAGGGGAGTGCAGGGGAGGGAAGAGAGCCAACTTGAGTTTGAAACAAAACCTGGATTTCAATAACAGAAAAGCCATGTAGTTCTTTCGATATGGTACAAAATAGGTACCTGTTTATACCTAAGATCATCTAAAGAGGGAGGAAAGGAGGAAGTAACCCAACTACTTTGGGTCATGGATTTAGGTTAGAAGAATTGTGAAAATATTCACAATATTACCTAAGTGTACTGCTGCTCATAAGTTTAAGGTTTCAAACCCCAGCTGAAAAAATCCTATCTTTTTTCTTTCCTTTAGTTCCGTCCTAACTTCATGAAGGTGGGTTCCAATCTTTAAGTCCTTAAAACCACTTTCCTCACTGCTAGCCCCTCACAGCAGATAATCTTACAGACTACCTCACTAAGAAGAAAAACTCTGAGATATGAAATAGCTCAGCTCCAACCATCCCACCACCACTAGTTGATAAAATGTCTAGCCACTTCTGCACCTACCAGCTCCAGGAGAATTGGTGGAAACTAAGTTTGTAGAAAACAATTTAGTTGAAAACAAATGGATTGAAATGATGAATTGGTCAAAATAGAATACTCACAGTGTGTGGGCTTTTATTTAATGGTACTTTTTAATTGACAGAGGAAATTGGTGTACTTTAATTTGTCATAAGTTTAAGCCATTTTCTAATATATACAAATTTAACATTTAAAAACTAAATGTATTTTCAGTCAATTTTGTCTACTCTCTTTTATGGCAATATTTTCATGATATTTTAAATAATACTTTCCACTCTAAGTAGTTTTTCAAAAGCAAGTTTGTTAAAATGAATGTTCTAATCATCAAAATATGTTTAAATAAAATTTGAGCAACCCAGGTAATAAAAAAATTTTAAACATTAATAACTTCCCAGGTTACTACTTAATTACGTATATTTAATTTTTTGTAATCATATGAGGTCCATGGTTCCTATTTGACCATGGTTGTACTCTTGAAAAATTACATCAAAATATCTGAACAGTTTTCAATTAGCATAATTTGCTTTGGTTTGAAACAATTATTATTTGCAGTCATAATAAGAATTGAATTTCCATTGTTAAGAAAATGTATATAGGATTTGGAAATACACTAAAGGTTAAAACATGCCAAATTTCTAAATAGAGTATTATTTCTAAGTTGAACTTAAAAATATTTAGAATAAACTAAGTTTTTGTGTTTGGATATTTCATGAATATTAATTTATAAAGCCAAAGGATAATATCTAAAAAATATTTTCTATGTCCAAAACTATACGCATGGGCCGTTTTTGTTAAAAACAAAATAAAACATTGATACACTTCCACACTTTTATTTTCTCTAACAGAATGAATTGAGAAATGTTGAACTTCCTTTCAGGAGAAATAACTAACACTCAGTGGATTAAAAATGATTGATGGCTTCTTTCTCTCTGGTTATTAATAGGTGTACAAGATTAACCCCTATTATTTTATGAGAGAGCACTAACACTTTAAAAGAAAAAGCAGACTAGAAAGACTTTTGTGTGATAAAATATACATAACATAAATCTTACCATTTATACAATTTAAGTATACAATTCAGTCTCATTAAGTGCGTTTACATTTGGCATTTACCTCACCGTTATCCTCTTCCAGAAATTTTTCATCATCCGAGACTGAAACTCTGTTCCCATTGCACAATAACTCCTCATTCTGTCCTGCCTCCGGCCCTGGTAACCTCACTGTACTTTTGTTGTCTATGAATTTGCTATTCTTGGTATCTCATATATGTAGAATCATACAGTATTTGTCATTTTGTGTCTGGCTTAATTCACTTAGCATAATATTTTCAAGGTATATCCATGTTGTAGCATAGATCAGAATTGTATTGGTTTTTAAGGCTAAATATTTGATTGTATGTACACACCACATTGGTTTATCTATTCATCTGTTCATGGGCATTAAGGCTGTTTCCACTTTTTGTCTATTGCGAATAATGCTCCTGTGAACATTGGTGTGCAAATATCTGTGAGGCCAGGTGAGTAAAAATGATATAAAATTTCCTACTGTTCTGAAGGAGCTATTTTCTTGATTAAGCATTTGCTTAATTGCTGTAGACCTTTAACTGTTTTCCAGAGATCATGTAAGGTTAGTACAGCTAGTTTATGGTTTTTTTTTATGTTTCTGTGGGAGAATCAAGGCTTAGATCTTCATATTCCATCATTTTTCTCTGCAAGAGAAACTTTTAACCAGGGTTGTCTCAACTTTTTTTTTTTTTTTGCTTAGAAATGGCAAACTTGATACATTGTGATACAGAAAATAATTTACCTTGCACTTGAAAAACATATTAAATTTTTATGATAATCATGGTACACAGATAAAAATTTAACAGACTGTTTTCACACCAGAGAAGTTCCCAGTATACTGAACCAATATCATACATTTTGCTTTTCAGCAACTCTGTAAGTTGATGGGTAAGGTACTATTTTCCTTGCTATCATATATAAGGGAATTTAGGCTTGGCAACAAAATTAACCTACATCACTCCTAAGTGGTGTATTGAAAACTCGAACCCATAATGTGTACAGATATCTCCTTGTCAGCACATTTTCCAGAGCCTCCTCTAATTGGATTTGTCTGTTTGAATTTACAGACTCAATGTTTAGTCAAAACTTTCCTGGCAGATATCGTGACAGCAGCCATAGCATATATTTAAGGACCATAACCATTAATTACACAATTGTCTTAGTCTTCCTGGGCCTCTAATAAGTATGGAAACATAAATATTGGTGGTGGATAGTTTAAAATTAAGTTCTAGTTGCCTACAGGTGTTCAAATTTAAGCACTTCCCCAAGTCTCTGCTCATATTTAGCTATAAGTCAGCTCTCAAATTTGGACCAGGACTTGGACCACAGGCAGCTGGAATAGTGGGTTAGGTTTGGCTGGGAAAAGATAGATGTGGATAGAGCAAGAGATGATTAAAACAAACCTAATACATAAAAAAACTTCAATTAAACAATATGACATAGCATATATATCCTTTTTTAACTTCACAACATGAATATAAATAAAAATCCCTCAAAATAATTTTTTTTTTAAATTTCCAATATTCTAAGGCTGAGATCAATCATACATCTTATAAGGGCTAAACTCAGTGGCTTTTGTAATTTTGTATTATTTGATGCCTCTTGGTTTCTGAACCATCTTTTACTTTGATTGTCCTTCTTCCTTTCTGCCTATTCATTCTCAGGATCAGTTGCTGAATCTTATTCCTCTTACACACCAGAATTTGCTGATATTCTTCAGGTTCAATTTTGTTAGTCTTCTCATCTCTCTTTTCATGATCTGCCTGATGACCTAATCTCACAGTCTTAACCATGATCTTCATACTGCAGTTTGTAAAATCTGTCCTGAGATCTAAAACTGTAGTTATTCATTTACTCATTTGTTCATTTCACATACTTATTTAAAAACTATTCATCAACCATGTTTTTCAACTGTATCTCTTTAGTATTTCCAATTTGATGTCCCCAAGAAGCTTAAATTCAATGTGTCCCATTGTGACCTCATTCTCTGTACTTTCAATTTGATTTCCTTTCAGTTTCCCTTATCTCTTTTAAAGATATCCTCATGAGTTGCTCAACCTAAAATCCTAAATTTCTCTTTTCTTCCTACCCTCATTGAATCAGTGTTGTTATAACTCAAGCCTCCATCTCAGGGAACTTCATTCATAACTGGCTTTACTAGTCAAAAGAAAAAAGAAGTAATAATTCCCTTTACAGAAAAGATTTACTTACCATAAATAAGCATTAAAATTATTTTGACTCTCTAAGGCACAAACAAGCTGAATCATGAAGATATTACTAAGGATGTGTAAAATTTGAGTCCAAAATTCACACTTGAATACTTAGAAGTTGGTTAGTGTCCAAAAGTTTTATTAGGCATTTCAAATATCTTAAATCTTAGAGCCTTTATCCATAAGTTCTTATACAACATGTTAGGATCAAACAAACAAATTAAACAAAACCCTATCTACCCAGAGGCATTGAACTTCTGGAACCAATTCTTAAGTAATTCTTCCTGAGGTCCCATTACATTGTTTTAAAATGGCACTGGAGAATGAATATATGGAAACAATAAGACTTTACAAGAGTGAAAGCATTTATGAAACCATATAACGGCCAAAGAACATATCTTAAAGCATCTTAAATGGTTTGATTAATGAATAATTTAAAATGTCATTGTAGCTAACTACTCCACGTTAAATGACCTTTACCCCTTGGGCACCTGATAAAGAAAGATTCAACTTTAAACTATATAAGTTCCATTAGAAATTCACATGCTCATCCCAGAGCCAGCCATTTTATGAACTGATTATTGTTTTTCCCTTCTCCATAGGTTTCTTTATGTCTTTTCAATACAGAATGAATCATACAATGGTTGTTAGAAATTAAGAAAGGATTAACAGGAGACAACTAGTAATAACCCATACATGCTTATAGCAAAACTGCCTTGGTCCTTGAAACTGTGTGTATAATTTCTATATGTGTCAAACACTTTTGTAACTGTGCCTTTACTCAGCTATTCTCTATGTTTAGAATTTGCTTTCCTTTTTCTATGTCTAAACTCTCCTTATTTTTCAACACCTAATTCGTCGTGAAACTTACCTGGATTCTTCTATTCATGATGAATTCTTTATCAGTTCCATATGTTCTCTGCCATAACATGGTATCTATAGTTGCTATTACGTGTACCAATATTAAAGTGCATTACAACAGTTATATACATTGATATAAACCTCATTTATTCACTAATATTCCCTTCCTCACCCAATAAAGTGTTAGCTCCTCGAGTTCAGAGATCATAACTTTAGCAGTTTTGTATCTCCTTGGAAATATCAAAATGCCTTAAACATAATAATTGCATAAAATTGGTGAGTTAATTGAATACAATGTTCCACAATATTAATTTACTGCTCATAGAAACTGGTCTGGGAGTCAAAATTTTTCATGATTTGAACTCTGCTTAGTTATTATTATTTTTTTTGGCTGTACCATGTGCAGGATCTTAGTTCCCTGACTAAGGATAGAACCTGTGCTCCCTGCAGTGGAAGCATGGAGTCTTAACCACTGGACTGCCAGGAAAGTCCCTGCTTAGTTATAACTATACTTTGATATTAGTCCATACAGGTATGTATTGATTTAGTTTTAAAATAATAGTTAAGAGGGCTTTCTTGGTGGCGCAGTGGTTGAGAGTCCGCCTGCCAATGCAAGGGACATGGGTTCGTGCCCCGGTCCGGGAGGATCCCACATGCCGCAGAGTGGCTGGGCCCGTGAGCCATGGCTGCTGAGCCTGCGCGTCCGGAGCCTGTGCTCCGCAACGGGAGAGGCCACAGCAGTGAGAGGCCCACGTACTGCAAACAAAAAACAAAAAACAAAACAACAACAAAAAAAACAGTTAAGAAACACTACTATACTTATTGTATAAGACCATATATATGTACATATATATAATTTCTTATTTATTACAACTACTATATTAGTTACAAGAAAACAAAGAAAATAAGTGTTTAATACCACCTATCCAGAAACACAAGTAAAGCTTTTTTACACCCTTCCCTGTTATTAAGCACATTCAGAATCTTCCTGTGGCGATGATCTTTCTAGTTGGACATCTAGGGTAGAAATGACTTTAGTTTAATTAAAGTCCCTATTGACACAGTTGCTTCCAAAACATAGGGTAATCCTTCTGGAACAAGCAATGGCCATCCTACTCATTTTAGTAGCTGGGGTTTTATTCCTGATAGGACTGTCTATAATTCACCTTACTTTTAACAAAGAAATCACCTCCAGTGGGCTACAACTCTCTTTTACAGTTCTAGAGATGGGAAACATGGATATTTATTGCAGTTAAGGAACTAAGATTTTTTTTTTTTTGCGGTACGCGGGCCTCTCACTGTTGTGGCCCCTCCAGTTGCAGAGCACAGGCTCCAGACGCGCAAGCTCAGCGGCCATGGCTCACGGGCCTAGCCGCTCTGCGGCATGTGGGATCTTCCCGGACCGGGGCACGAATCCGTGTCCTCTGCATCGGCAGGCGGACTCTCAACCACTGTGCCACCAGGGAAGCCCCTGTGTCTTTGTTTTTGTTTTGTTGTTGTTGTTTCATGGCCCATGATTTCATTACTTGCCTATGGTGAATGGAAAATGTTAACAGATATTTGGTGCAAGTTACAAATTCACCTTGAACTTGAGACATGGAAATTCAGAAATCAAACTTTCATCAAACATTAACATTTGTATCAAGAGTATACGAATTACTCTGTATATGCTCTATGGCAGGACTGCCCAGCCTCTATTTCCCACACTTATTTCCCATTTAGCTAAGCTATAATTTGTCATGTTTCTTACTGACCTCACTAATTGGTTGCCCTAAATCTCAGTCTCTGTGGGAGAGTAGGAGCCTAACTTCCAATAAGAGACAGTTAGCAAACGCAGATGCCACCTGTTCCCTAATTCCCTCCAATACTTTTCCACTAATTTTGCCAGTGCTTAGAAACGTTCCTGCCTTTTGTTTCAGTGGAGTTGAGTTCAGCCTCTCTCCCCTACTGCAATAGTCTTGAATAAAGTCTTCCTTCCTTGTTTAAATATGTCTGCTGCAATTATTCTTGACAGTTTGTAAGCAATTTTGTAACTCCCCACCTTAAAAAGGAAGTCTTAGGTATCCTGCCACTGCCAACTTCTGGGAAAAGAATGATAAGTTATTGCTGGTCATGATGAGATTCAACCACTAGTTAGCTTTGTCCATTCACTGTACATGCACCTCACATATCACTAAAGGAGACTTTGGCAGGAATTGGAATACAAGTGAAGTTCTACCAACACCTCCTTGCAACCACTAATAAAACTGCTTTATTAAAAGATGAAAAGTTCAGGATAAATGCTGAGGGGAATGGTGTGAACTAGATGTGACCCAGGCAAACTTCCTAGGGTGAGAAAGAAATCTTGGGAATGAGGCATTGTCTTTTACTTCCCAATTCTTGCAGAGAGTGAGCAACTGGCGTAGAGCTCAATCATCCAGCACAAGCTAGAAAAGGCCATTAGGCATCAACAACCATATTGTATTAAGTCAGTTTTCAAAGAGTTCTTCAAATTCTAGTGTTTTTTCTGTGTTGGAGTGGAGGGTGATTGATGAGTGGGTACCAATGAGGCTACCTTTGCAATTTACTATTTCCTCAAACCTCATAACAGACATGCACTTATTTTTTTTTTCTCTTGAAGATTTATCTATATTTCCATGCTGGGAAAGAGAAGAAAGGAGAGAAAACAGGAACCATTTTTTTAGTTCTTTCCCATCATGGAACATATTACTGACAGGTCAAAAGCATAAAAATACAAAATGAAAAAAATGAAAGTGAGCGAAAAGGCTTTATAAAACACTTATTTATGGTATATGTCTTCAAAAATACTTTGTGGCATCTTCATAAAATGCATAATTCTTACTTCATAGACCAAAGAAATGAAGTCTGAGTGTTTCTACTCACTCTCATTCTTTCCAATCTGTTTCCATTCAGTCATGAATCACTGTTAGTTATTTGAAGCTATTTATTTATTTTTTCTTTATTGAAATAGAGTTGATTTACAATGTTTCAGGTATACAGCAAAGTGATTGGATTATACATGTGAATATATATACATGTATATATATATATATATATATTCTTTTTCAGATTCTTTTCCATTATAGGTTATTACAATATATTGAATATAATTCCCTGTGCTATACAGTAGGTCCTTGTTGTTTATATACCTTATATGTAGTAGTGTGTATCTGTTAATCCCAAATTCCTAATTTATGCCTCCTTCCCTTTCCCCTTTTGTAACCATAAGTTTGTTTTCTATGTCTGTGAGTCTATTTCTCTTTCGAAAATAAGTTCATTTCTATAATTTTTTTTTAGATTCCACATATAAGTGATATTATATGATATTTGTCTTTCTCTGTCAGACTTACTTCACTTAGTATGATAATCTCTGGGTCTATCCGTGTTACTACAAATGACATTACTTTTTCATTCCTTTTTATGGCTGAGTAAATATCTCATTGTATATACATACCACATCTTCTTAATCCGTCCATCTGTCTAAGGACTTTTAGGTTGTTGAAGCTCTTTTTTTAAGTAACTTTATGTCAAGTTCCCCCTTAATTACTAATAAAATCATAAAAAAGAATCCTATTCTATGTAATTAGCAGAAGTTTTGGAGCTGTAATATTATTTCCTAGGTATTTGTGAATATATTGCATGTGAAACTGCAGGGATTGGTTCAGTGGCATTTTGTAGGCAATATCTTTTATCTTGTTCTTGGAATACAGTTACAGAGTTTTCTGATCTATTCCAACTGGACAAAGCAGTAGTTTCTGAAATTATCAGTGAGCTTGGAGATTGAGTCAGTTTTGCCTGTGTGTGTGTGTATTGGGGGTGCGGGTCAGAGTGGGAGCTAAAAGTGTATATAGCAACTTGCTTGGTTTGTTTTTTTTTCTTTAAATTCTGAGGTCAGTCAACCTACTAACTAGATTCAAATCCTGCATCAGCCACTTATTAGCTTTCGCCATTGAACAATTTAAAATGTTATTTAACAACAAGAACTTTCATTCAGTGTTAGTGGGAATGCAAAATGGTAGGGCTACTTTGGAAGATGGTTTGGCAGTTTCTGACAAAGCCAAGTATACTCTTACCATATTATCCAGCAGTCAGACTCCTTGGTATTTACCTACCCAAATGAATTGAAAACTTATGTCCACATAAAAACCTAAACATGGATATTTATAGCAGCTTTATTCATAATTGTCAAAACTTGGAAGCAACAAAGATGTCCTTCAGTAGGTGGGTGGACCAATACTCTGTAGTACATTCAGACAACAGAATTTTATGCAGTGATGAAAAGAAATGAGCTATCAAGCCATGAAAAGACTTGGAGGAGACTTAAATAAATTTTACTAACTGAAAGAACCAGTCTGAAAAAGCCACATACTATATGATTCCAATTATATGACATTCTAAAAAGGCAAAACTATGGAGGAGGCAAAAAGATGAATGTTTGATAGGGATTAGAGGAGAGGGAGTGATGGATAGGCAGAACAGAGGATTTTTAGTGTAGTGAAACTATTCTATATGATACTTCAATGGTGTGTACATGTCCTGATATATCTGTCAAAAATTTTAGAATGTACACCACCAAAGGTAAACCCAAATGTAAACTATGGGCACTGGGTGATGATGTGCCAATGTAAGTTTTTTTTTTTTTATACAAAATATACCACTCGGATGGAAAACGCTGATAGTTAGGGAGGTTGTGTTGGGGGTCGACTGCGGGTATATAGGAACTGTCTATATTCCCTGTCAAATTTTTCTGTGAATCTAAAATTGCTCTAAAATAATTATTAATTTTTAAAAAGGTACTTAACTTTTCATTAAGTGGGAAATGTGGGTAATAATCATATTTATTTCATAAAGTAAGGCTAAATAAGTTAGCAGGCACCATTTGCTAAGAACCATACGTGTCATATAAGGAGTACCCATACGTTAGCTGTTATTAGAAGTACTGTATCATTAAGATTTACTGTTACTAAGTGTTTTTTTTTTTCATTTCTATGATCTTAATGGTTAGAAACATCCACAATTAGTCTATGAGGTTGACTGAACAGAGATCCTTATGGCCTCTTTACATCAGGAAACAAGGGACAGTAAATAAATTCTGTAGGATCATAGGGTCAGAACTGTCTCCTAGAACAAAAATCCATTTTTCTGTACAGACTTTGTCTAAGGACACCTTTACACTTTCAAAATTACAAACAAATAATCATATGATATCACTTATATGTGGAATCTCAAAAAGTTTACAAATGAACTTATCTACAAAACAGAAGTAGAGTTACAGATGTAGAAAACAAACTTATGGTTACCAGGGGTTAAAAGGGAGGGAGGGATAAACTGGGAGATTGGGATTGACATATACACACTACTATAGTATATAAAATAGAAGACTTGGTATTGACATATACACACTACTATAGTATAGAAAATAGAAGTCTAATAAGGACTTACTGTATAGCACAGGGAACTCTACTCAATACTCGTAATGGCCTATATGGGAAAAGAATCTAAAAAGACTGGATATATGTATATGTATAATTGATTCACTTTGCTGTACACTTGAAACTAACACAACATTGTAAATCAACTATACTCCAATAAAATTTTTTTAAAAAATTACAAGCAACTCTCAGTTTGAACAGTACAGTGTGCATAGAAAACTCATGAATATCAGAACCATACAAGCTAGAAATGCCCATATTGAGGAACCCAAAGAGCTTTTGTTTATATAGCTTATATCTCTGGATGTTTGCTGCATTGGATGTTTGAATGGAGAAAATTTTAAAACCTAAGGCATGTGAGCTCATAATCCATTAGCCTTCAAATGGATGACATCA
The DNA here is from genome assembly GCF_937001465.1 of Orcinus orca. Lineage (NCBI taxonomy): Eukaryota > Metazoa > Chordata > Mammalia > Artiodactyla > Delphinidae > Orcinus > Orcinus orca. The sequence goes on from NC_064563.1 coordinate 126,627,717, forward strand.
TCATGCCATGAGTCTCAAGAAAAATACATTGCACGTTCCAGAGAGATTGAGAATGGAAAAGGCAAATAATATCTTAGTATTATTATGAAAATACATAGGCTTGACCTCTTAGATGCAAACGCAAGGGTCTTGGAACAATTGGGGTCCCCAGATCACACTTTGAGAACATCTGCAGTGCACCATGTGCCATGAGGTCACTTCATGCGTGGTTGCCCCAGTCCTACTCTGCTGCCTCACAGTCTCCCTGTTCTTTAGCTGTCCCTTTCCCACTTTCTCCCAGTCATCTCTCAGCTTGATCATCAATCTCACACTAGACAGCTTCTGCATCTCTGTCTCCTCCAGGTCCTTTGATATGTTTCCTGCAGGCCTATCCTCCCTTGGATTTAAATGGGAGAGACCAGGCCATAGAATTTAAAAGTTTTCAGCCCACACCAAACTCCCAGTTCAATTGAATTACAGCAAAGCCTGAAATGAGGAGCCACTCGGGTCTCAGCTAAAGGCAGAGTCGAAGAACCCTGAGCTGTGAGCAGGCTTCAGAAGCCACAGAGGTGGCTCAGACCAAGCTGGAGGATGAGGTTGGCTGCTTTCATGTGACCAAGTGAGAGGAGGCCACTGAGCAGGGTGTAGAGATGAGCAGGGCAGGGCAGTGTATGAGCCAGCTGAGACCCATCCAGGGGCTTCATGAATAATCAACAATGTGGAGAAACACGGGTTGGCTACTTAATGTAGTTTATACAATGTAATTTCCTTTGTTTTTAGAACATCATGAATGTCGATGAAATGCCCTTTCATTTCACATTTAAGCTATAAAATGTCACCACCATTTCCAGTTTATTAGATGATGTGTTTCTTTAAAACTTTTGGTTTCACAAATACCATGCACTGTGGTTGCATAAGGTCAGAATTATTTTCTGCCTGTTTATATGCAGTTTAACAAACTAAATCAATTTTTGGTCTTTAGGAGAATAGAGCCACAGCCTAATAGGTTAGACTTTCTGTACCTAACATTTCTTCATAACAGATCTTTATACTGAGGGATGTGATATGTATTAAATATCTTCCCATCATACGCTTTCACACACAAGTTGGCATAACATATGCTGATTAATTACTAGACATCCTTCCCTATAATTCTGCATTACCCACAAATGTTTATTGAACTCTAATTACGCACAGATCACTGGACTGATTGTTAGGTATAAAAAATAACTATAAAATATAGCCTACTGTTCTAGATGAGAAAACACATATGCATTCATAAACATATGTGGGTGGATACAGAGTAGTTATAGTGATATAAGGTAAATGCTAAATGTCAGATGCTATAGACCAGAAATACAGGAGGCTAGAGGAGGGACCTATGGTTGAAATCTGTTTTTCTCAGCTCAGTTTTCCTTTGGGAATATACCTCTTTCTCCCTTAGACCCAGTGATTAAATAAGAGCACAAAGAGCTCCCAAGTCCAGGGTGTGCATGTGGCTCCTGCCTGGTTAAGTACCATATCCTTCTCCTTAGTCACACTACCTCAAGAGGCACCAATGAAAATCTGTTTCCTGATTTACTGGAACAATGTAGATGGAACTATTTTTGTATGGGTAATAGGCTGGTAGGATGAAATTAGGGAGGTCTTTGTGCCCACTGTTGCCACTCAGTTAAGAAAAGCCTTCTGAGAATAAAGTTAAGACTAAAGAAAGCAGGGTTGAAATGTTGAGAGAGGTATTCCTGCATCCAGCTATGCCTAGAGTCTCTTTCACTACTGGACTTCTCCAGGGATGTCTGCTGATAAATCCCTTTTACCCTTAAAGCTGTTTGAATTGGATGTATGACACAAGCCACTCAAAGAGCACTGATGCACACAGGAGGAATAGTCACTTGAGGACTGAAATAGTCCAAGAGGGTTTCTTGGAATGATTTGAACAGAATCCCAGGTGCTGTTTAAGATGTAATTGAGAGAAAAAGATTAAAAAGGACATTCAAGATGGCAAATGCAAAGGCAAAAATCCATAGTGGGAAGTTTTAAGTCCAAGTTGGTGTATATGAGGCCTCATATAGGAAAAACAGATGCAGTTTTACAAAAGGAAAGGACTTGATTTAGCAGAGGTGGCAGTTGGTAAATGGCTTTAGGGGGACTCACAGTCAAACAATGGAATACAGAACAGAAATTAATGAAAGAAGCCTAAAATGGAGGATATATATATATATACACATATTATATATATGAAGACGGGGTTTTTGTCCTGGCACTGGACCTATAAAATTGTACCAGTGATATCATTAACCACTTATAGGCAATTGCCCAAATCCCCCTCCTGACATTATTGTTTTTGCTTCATACTTATTTTAGCAAAGTAACACATTCACGTGAATTAAAAAAAAATTAAATGTTACTAGGTTTATAGTAAAAATGTTTTTTTTTTTTCTGTATGTTCTGTTTTTGCTTCTCTCTACCCCAGGCTTCTAGTAGTAGTAAAAAAAAAATACTTTCAAATATTTCAGCTCTTTTTTCAGATATTAGGTCCACATTTCTGAATAATATGTTTCTGGTGTCTCATCTTAAATTATCAGTTTCAGATATCTGTTGTCCTCCTGTCAAATTATTTGAAGATAGCTCCTTACCACTTACCTTCATCCAAAATTCAGATAGAATTTCAATTTTGTATCAAATTATGAGCCAGTATTTCCTTGGACTATGTAAATTGTTAGACTATGTCAATGTTATTCTCCAATGAGTCACATAGGCCTATAGTTATGATTCATTTTTTCTAATCATATAGGTTTCACTTATCTGTTCCATCGAATCTGTCAAACACTTTTTAGGAATATTATTTTCCAAATGCTCAAATATATCAGATAACGTTTCAATTTCAATTTTCTTTCTTAATCCTTCTAGAGCCCTCCACCTTTTCTTTTCAATCTCAACTTCAAGCTCCCTGTCTTCCATCCTGTTTTCAAGCTACCTGATGCCCACAAGTGTTGAACATTTTTGGGCTTTGATAGGATCAGTTCACTCCTAAGTTGTCCTTTCCGTTTCTTTAAGTCAGCTGACTTCCAAAAAACGTGTTGAAATCCCATTAGGATTTGTATATATTGACTTTCACTTTTTGAAAACTTCTTTTCTGTATTTCAGTACTGAATAGGAGAGGAGATCACGACATGTGGTCAAGCTACCTTGATTATCTGGAAATTCCCCCCTTCACTTTCATCTCCTTTGTTCCTGCCACTGTATCTCTGAATTTTATATTCCATATTCCCTTTGTAATATGAAAAGATTTTTTTTTCAAAGACTCTTTGAAACATTTTTTAAAAAGGTTCTTTTTTCTTACACAGTCATTTCTTAGTATTTAGTGTTGTCCCCAAATAGACTCATTTTTGCCCCTTAAATTCACCACTTACAATCCCCAGAGTCCTGCATTTCCTAAATTTTTATTAAGGATTATAAATAACTCAGAAATGATTTTCAAGTCCCCAAGATTCTACTAACAGATTGTAGTAATGCCCCTGACTTGCTTTATAGTCACAAATAAGGGTATATCAATCACTTTGAAAACTGATTATAGAATGATGCCTATACTTTAAGAATCTCTTTAAAATCAGTGGCCTACAAATATACACAGGTATCTTAATAAGTTAATTGACATTTGCTCCTAGGAAACATTCACACCAGAGGACTGCAGCATATTATAACTTTAGCTGTTGCTAGTTTGAAATAGGAAAACTTCAGCAATAATGGCTTCAAAAACATTTTTGCAGTCTCCCTGATGGTCTCTACCAAATAGGTTTACTATCAGTCAGGTGGAGATGGCAGCCCCAATTTGATACAATAATAATTGATTTCATCTACAGACCTGTTATGGGCCAGAAATGCAAGTTTTAGCTCAATCTTTCCATAATCCTTCCATTTGCTTCCCCCTAATAAAAGCAAAAACAAAAACAAAAGAAAGAAACAACAACAAAACCCTCATATCTAATTTAAATAGGAGAAAAGTTTATAGATGTGTAGCTTAGTTTTAGTTGCTAATGGTTTTTATTCTTTATTAATAATATAGCTCACAGTAATTTCCTCTTAACATGTATGTTTTTCACTTTCTAAAATTTTGAAGTCATTCAAAGTGTTATTCAAGTGTCATTCAAGTGCTTTTACACAAATTCTAGCTGGCCAAGTTCATTGTGTAACTGAGCAGGACCCCATGGGGCCTTCCCAGAAAAGACCACCACCCTCATCCTCTGTCATGTCCTCCACTTGCCTCTTGTTTGTAGAAAAGCTTTACTCTCTCAGTCCTCCCCTGAGTCACAAATGATTGGAAGAATGTGAACAGGTAGTAACAAAAGATAGCATTTGGGTCAGAAGAAGTGGTAAAAATTTAAACAATAGATCAGCCATATAGTAGAATCACAGACTCTTTTATCCTTTCTGAAGGACATAGATAACAAGCATGTGTATGAAATACATTCCAGAGTTGTTTTACAGATACTAAAACCCCTATCAGATGGGAGAAGCAACTAAATGCTGACCACGTACACATAACCCCCAGACCAGCTGGAGCCTGAGGATTGGTGCTGTTAACCCCTATAACACCACTCTGTTACCTCACCATCAACCAGGCAGAGAGTCATGCTCAAGCTGATCACACACCCTGTGACCTTCTCCTTTACCTTGCCTTTAAAAACCCTTCCCTGAAATCTATCTAGGGCTCTGGGTCTTCTGAGCACTAGCTGCCCATTCTCCTTGCTTGGCCTTGAAATAAACACTGCACTTTTCTTCACCACAACCTCATGTCAGTAGGTTGGCTTTACTGCTGAGTGGGAGACCAGACCCAAGTTTGGTGACATTTAGAGCTCTATTATCAGGGACTGGCAGCATAGAGGGAGAGATACAGTCAATCCTCATTATCCATAAATTTTGTATTTGAAAATTTTCATGTTTGCTAAAATTCATATGTAACCTCAAAATCCATATTCCCAGCACTTTCAGAGTCATTCACAGACATGCCCAGGGCAGTAAAAAAAAAAATCTGAGTTGTCCAGCATGCACCTTCCCAGCTGACGTGGAACAAGGGCACATGCTGACTTCTCATGCTGTGAACAAGTGTCCTTTTTGAGGTCTAGTTAGTACCACATTTTCTGCATCTTTTGTTTTTTGTGTCATTGAGTTCTCTGTTTCAAATCAGCTCCAAGCATAGTGATAAAGTGCTAATTTTCTTAAGTGCAAGAAAACTGTGATGTGTCTTCTTGAGAAAATATATGTGTTAGATAGGCTTTATTCAGGCATGAGATATATGGCTGTTGGCCCTGAGTCCAATGTTAATGAATATATAAAATATATTCATTTTATATATATATATTATATATATATATATAGCATGCATATATATATTAAATAATATATTCTATATATAATATATATATCATGAATATATATATTAAAGTGTCTTTAAACAGAAACGTGCATAAAATAAGGTTGTGTACAAGGTTGATGAAAATGTTGTGACCAGAGTGTCACAGCAACCAAAGTCTATATTTTCCCTAGGAAAAAGGTGCAGTATTTGCCAAACTGGTGTTCATAGTAATCTCATAAAACTTAACTGCCACGGATAAAGAGAATAGTCTGTATTTACATATTACCCCATGGACGCTTACTCTAATTTGAAAATCTTGGGGTAAAAGCTATTGTACAGATTTACCATTTCAAGTCAAGGATGGACAAATAGGTTGCCTTCATCTAATATTTTTTATTATCCTAAGATTCAAAATAACTAACTTAACTGTTCTATTTTCATTTATATTTGTTCACATTTATGGACCGTAAAAAAACAAGGAATGACTCAAGATTTTTTGTTAAAGTAAAGCTGTATTTTATTCTTATTCATGGCATTAATGTATATATAATCTTAAAATCATCTTTATTAATTAGCTTTAAAACTCTCTCTTGTTTCCATGGTCCTTGTAAATATAGCAATATTTAAATTCCTAAACCCCAAATACCATGTTGTTTATCTACTTCAATGAAAGACTCTGAGTTACCTGCCTGGTAAAACCAATTGAACCCTTGTAACATTTCTGTCTTTTTCTTGAAAGATTCAAAAATCTTAGTTTTAAGTGTATAGAATACCATACTGAATGCAAAATACGTTATTAATTGACTCTAATCCTTCACCAACCTGAATGCATCTATCATAAGTCATCTACAATATCCAAATGATCATTTCAGTTAAAATAAAAGGTTATAACTTAAAGTTTCACAATGTTTTGCCAACCTCTGATTTTTTTCTAAGAATTACAGCTGCAGCATAAAGAATTGCAGGCTAATATATAGATAATAAGCCAGTGATTCAGATAACCATCGGGAATTTTTTATATTTAACTTTAAATATTTATGTACCTCAACATATTCAAGTCAGAGTCTCTTTTTATAAAAAAAAAAAAAAAGCAAAAAGCAAAAAACAACTTTACAGACAAATATTGATTAAATGACTCTTGCAAACTACCCAGGTTTTGGAAAGCTAACCTCTCAGGTCCATTGTCAATAATTAAGATAAGACTGACCATATCTTGCTTCCCCATTTCTATTTTGGTTGCAAAACTTACTCTTCTCCCCTTAAATAAAAATATTCCTAGAAGTTGAAGCAGAAAAATTACTTACTTCCACCTCAGTGGAGCTTCTTTTTTAGAGGTTGAAACACCTGCTATGAATACATTATGTAAAGAACATACTAATCATTTAGAATGAAAGTTTGAATATAAATGTCAGACATTACTGAAACCTGTTCATAATGTGCTTATGTATCACTTTCATTGTTCTACTATTTTATTGCTGGGAAAGCAGGAAGGCGTGTGTGTGTGTGTGTGTGTGTGTGTGTGTGTGTGTGTGTGTGTGTGTGAGATTAATGACCAAGGATAAAAACTGGTGGTTAACATAGATAACTAAATTTATTTAAATTACCTCAGTTATTTACCTGGGTTAACACTACAGATCTTCCTCAAGATCTGTAAGTCCCAATAAACCCATCCTAATTTAAAATTATCAGTTAGTTGAAAATGCACTTAATACACCTAACGTACTCCACATCATAGCTTAGCCTAGCCTACCTTAAACATGCTCAGAACACTTACATTAGCCTACATTGGGCAACATTATCTAACGCAAAGCCTATTTTGTAATAAAGTGTTGAGTATCTGATAATTTATTGAATACTAGACTGAAAGTGAAAAACAGAATGGTTGTCTGGGTACGGAATGGTTGTAAGTCTATCTGTTGTGTACCCTCGTGATCACGAGGCTGAGTGTGCACTGTGGCCCCTGCAGCTGTCCAGCATCCTAATCTGCGAAAAGATCAAAATCCAAAATTTGAAGTATAGTGTCTACTGAATGCATATTCCTTTTGCACCATCATAAAATTTAAAAAAAAAAAAGTAAATTGAATTATAGTTAAGTTTGGAGCAGTCCTCGTTTGACAACAATTCCACAAAAATGAAGCAAAAATGTTTCCAATCTTTGTGTTTCTGCTGAATTATATTTGCTTTGGGGTATCTGCATTTACACACCAATACTCTTTAAATTGCCTTTTCTTCTTACAACAGGAGGCTGAGAGTACTCTACGTACTTTAAGGATATGCAGATGTATTCCATAAACTTCAACTAAAATAAAAAGGTGGACTGGAAAGAAATAAAGTATAGAGAAAGTGAAATTTGACACGCTTCCAAAAGCTTGTTAATTACTTATTTTATTTCAGTTGTGATCATGAGGTCTCCAGCAGCTTATTCATCCTAACCAGCTCTTGACAATTGATATTCATATATGCCCTGGTCCTTCTCATCCTCTTTATCTTCTCATTTTGTAAAAGTCAAACACACTTGAGAGTGTGTGTGTGTATGTGTGTGTGTGTGTGTGTATATATATATATATATATATATATATATATATATATACTTACAGCACCATTGTTAGCAATCATTGGAGATAGGATCCCATTTTGATCCTTGCTGAAATCCTTGAAATGCTCTTTTCCCTTGGCTTTTATGACAACACATTTCTTCTGGTTTCCCTGCCACTTCTCCACCTTCCCTTATCCAGTCTCATTCATCTCTATGTGGACATCAACTATTTATGTTCTTATTAAAGCTTGGCTTAATTTAGTAATTAAATACTATTTCAAAGCAATTTTCCCATATTGACTGTCTCCTCTTCCTCTACACCTGACTTCCAACACTGACTTCTCTTTGAATATCCATACTCACATGTTCAAATGCCTATGTTTTTTTCCAAAGCCACCTTGAATTAACCTCTCATAAAATTGACCTAAGAAGCCTCATTTACAGGTTTTCATAGCCCAGATTTTAGGCAAATTGGAAACAATTTCTTAACATATCATTATCTAGAAATAAATCTCTTTAACAGACCAGGAACTGTTAAACCTAACCAAAATTTATCAATTTCTCTTTTTTTGTGTGTGTCTGATGATAGCTGAAGTTACAAATGGTAAGTCAGAAACTGCGAGTTGATTTCTGGATTCAAAAATTGCCAAGTCATCTTTAATAAGTTATTTGGCCCAAATTAGCACTCTGAACATACACATTTTAAAAAACAATCTTTTTTTGAATATCTCATATTAATAAAACAAAGTGAGAACAAACTGTAGTTCTATGACAACGTAATTGTTAAGCTAAAGACTGAAAATCACAAACCTTTTGTAATCTTTCTTTTTATATTGTTACTGTCTTGTTAGTTCTGGCTGATTGTTATAACATAGCACTGTAGACTGAGTGGATTTATAAATAACAGACATTTACTTCCTATAGTTCTGGAGGCTGGAAGTCCAAGATCAGAGTGCCAGCATGGTCAAGTTCTGGTGAGATCCCTCCTTCTTGCAAGTTGCAGACTATTACCTTCCAGTTGTATCCTCAAATGATGGAAAGAGGGTGAGAGAGAGCTCTCTGGAGTCCCTTTTATAAGGGTATTAATCCCATTTGTACCTAGTTACCTCTGCCAGACCCTGACTCCTAATACAATCACAGTGGAGGTCAGGATTTCAAAAGATGAATTTTGGGAGGACATATCAGTCTTTTGCAGTTACAATTCATAATATTCCAAACTTGTCTATGTGAACTCTGTTCAAATTTTCATCATTCATCGACAGGGTAAGTGATAAAATTAAGCAACTGAAGTTACATATCACATGGTATTGGCATTTGTCTTCAGAAAACAATTTTCTGTAAAATAAGATCTTTGCAATGTAATAAATATTTCACAGGAATTTAATAAAATTTCTAAATTCCAATAATTATTTTAAATATTCTTGTTAAGAGAAATTTAAGTGAAAAAGAGAATAGATTTTTGTTGTTATTCAACATGTATAGTTTCACTGGTTTTTTTTAACCCTACATCTTTTTTCTATATTGTTTCTACTTGCTAGAGATATATGTAATCTGCACTCATCATAAAAGAACATATTTATGTTATTTGTATTTAGAAAATAAGTATTTTCCAATATACCAAGGTACAAAATAATTGAGTATAACTTTCAACTAGATCATAGTTTTTCTCAAACCTATAGGAAAATTATTGTAGCATAATGAAAGTGTTGCCAACTCTGCCTTTTAATTATATGATCATTCTATTATTTATTATTAGTAAGTAGAAGAAAATCACTTCAGTTAAGAAGGGTAGATTTTTTTCTATTTCCCTGTCTGAGAAATTGAGAAATTACAAGACATAAAAGACTAAAGGATAAGAGCATAATTCATGGTGACAGAGTCAGTCCTTTGATTTGAATGTCAACTCCTCCACTTGATCATGGAAAAATCCCTTCCCCATTCTAAATGTTAGTTTCTCGATCTCTAAACCGGAAATGAGTATAATGTTGTCATTGAACTACTGAGAGTTTAATGTGATAATCCATTAAAAATACCTGGTACTCATTAATTTTTTAAAAGGTAGCATATTATAAAAATGAATAAAATTTTTGACTTCTTTAAATATTTGCTGAAAGAGTGTAAATAAGGATATTGAACCAATGAAAATCTGTTTCATAAAGGTGAGATGGGCATTTCCAGTGTTGAATTCCTTCCTAGCCCTCAAATTTCCATAGGCATGCTTAAGCCACCCCTAATCAATATTTATTCTAACTATAATTTACATAAGAATTTATATAAATGATATACACCATATACACTTCTAGATGGACAGCTATATTATCTGTCATAAGTTTTAATTTACGAAGAGTTTAATTTTCAGCATAAAGTAGATATTGGCCTTTTAAGATAAAGCTGTTACGTCACTCCCTAAACATTTTCAATGGGATCAAAATACTATAATAATTTGACATCCATTAGTATCCATTAAAAAATACATATAAACATTGTTTATATTTGAGTTAGAAATTTTATGTTTTTCTTTTTTCTCCTCAAACCAACTCCATTCAACTCCTTAAATTTAACTTTTTTCATAATGTGATATATTTTATGCTAATATTTTTATTGATTTAATTTATCTTGTGGCCATAAGTCTCTCTAAACATTGAAAAATTCTTTCAGGAGTAAGATATTATTATAGTTATTATTAGTACCTACAAATTATTATAGTAAGTATTAGTACCTTATTGATATAGATAATATAAATTTAGTACATATTTTCATAAACAACTTCAAGTGATTTTTACAGAAAACAAATCTCTTTATGAAACACACTAAAATGTACAAAATTTACTATATTGAATGTAATATCTATAAATAATTTATTGTTATAATGAGACAAAGTTTATCATAAATTCTATTCTTATTATTTTTTAGTTCATCTTTATACATATAGGTATTGAAATACCTTGCTCACACAAGTAAGTAGATGGGAATAAGAAGTTATTCTAGTAATGTCATTGAATTATTTGAACTCTTGTTAGGATGTATGCAAAAGTCTTGCTCTAATCCTTCAACAAGTATCCTTTTTAAATGACCTGTCAGCTTGCAAATTCAAGTAAGTAGTCCAATTTTGCTTAAAACAGATATTTGAAGGCCACTAGTCTTTCAAATTTATTTTCACCTTGTCATTAGAATTTTTTATTTTCTCAAAACCAATAATATATTTTGATTGATCCCTCTAATGACGCCTTGTAGATTTGTGATATTCTGGAACAATCAGCACTGTAAGTTTAGCACTGGGTGAGAGATTTTTTATTTTTACAAGTTGGAGTTTATTATATGTGGTAGAAAATTAGGACCCAAAGCTCCATCAAAGCCTCTCATGAAAGATTCAATATAAAAGATGTAACTCTTTCCTTTGGAGATTAATTCCCTTAAACTCTCTGTACTCATAGACACTTGAATGTCTCCAGATAACTCAGTAGCACCCAAAAGCCAGGTGCCAGGTGACTGATCTGAGGAACAGTAAGCTAGTAAACAACTTCTCAATGGATCTCTTGGCTGCTTCTTCCAGATTTCCATTCCTAGGCTCCTTTTTAAGTAGAAATTCTGGAGATTCACTGGGGAACTTAAAAAAAAAAAAAAAGAGAGAGAAGTCTTTAAATGCAGCTGATATATAACATTTTTTTAAAAAGCTTATCTAAAATTTGCTAGGGCTGTTCTTTATCAAGGCTGGTTATTCTCTTGGGGACACAGTCTCTTTTGTGTACAGAACAGTTTCTTATTTTAATTGCCTACATAATTTAAAACTTGATGAATTGATTTCATTAGCACATTAAATCTGCATAGCACTTACATTGCCCATTTCTCTTAACACAAACTAAAGTAAAAAAATATCCTCTGTTGTTGTTTGAGATTTTGTTTGGGTAGATTGGGTTCTGACTGATTGCCTGCTCTTCATTACCTCATCACAAATTGCATTGATTAAGATTAAAGTAGCTACACTTCTTACATCTTCTCAACATCTCATCTAAAGCTTATTATAAACTTTTATTCATTTTAGAAATTGTGCATTATACATACTTGGAGATACTTTCCAAAAATTCTTTCAGCCTATAATGTATTCACAAGCTCATGATTTTCACCTTGCCCACCCTAACGCCTTCCATCTAGAGTAATTTTTAAACATCAGCTGGGTTTTTTAGCATCAAGTGATAGTTTCAAAGAGCTGATGAAAGCAAAGATCCAAGGCCCATTTCTAACATAAAGAGGTACATTCCGTGTCCCATGACCTGTACTGCACCTGTAGGCAGATTAGGTCTCCATTTAAATGGGTATCTTTCAAAAGAGGCAGGTAATAAGTGAATTATCATTGTCTAAGACCTTCTCTTAAAATTAAAGTTAAGAGAAGCCTTCCTTACTGATTTGGGGGACTAGATTCTGATGCTTTGCATATACATTGTGCTTTAAATATCTAAGGGATTGTGATTTTTATTGTTATTGGAACGAAAAGGAGAAACTTTAGCGATCATATATTTATCTTAAAATTGCGATATATTTATCATGAAAAATGCAGGCCATGATATCACATGTTAAAGAAAACACATAAGTCAGTGGCAATCTGAATAATTTCAGTTTTCAAGTATACTGTGAACTAATAATTAACAATAAGTAGGAGTTACCTAGCATTTAGTATATGCTGGGCTCTGGGCTAAGAACTTTACCTGATTTATACTATTTAATCATCACAAACTCCATGAGGCATGTGCTTTTTCTTGGCATTTGACAGAGGGGTTTTGGTAGCAGAGGATAAAAGGTCTGGGGAACAGTTCCTTCATCACAAATTTAATGTTGTGGTGATTCAATAGGATGTTAAGAGTTTTGAAGGTTTAAATTAGCCATGATGAAAATGCATTTTCTTTGAAAAGAAAACTAACAATAGAGACTAATTGATGACCATATCTATTCCTTGAGAACCGCCCTCCCGTTCCCCAATGCTCTGTTTATTTGAAGCAATGACAATTGCTTTAGATATTTTTCTTGAAGGTTAGTCAAATGTATCCACTTGGTTGAGGTAGGATCAGGGTACTTCTCTTATACCCAAAAAGCCATAATCTTACCAAGTTGGCATAAAGTTGGGGGGTCAGTAGAATCATGATGGCTGCAAGTTCAGGACTTTATGTGCATGCGTGAGAAGCTCTGCGCACAGGAAAGAGGAGTTTACAAGCCTTTAATACAGGTATTGTGTCTGATAGTGAAAAAGACTACCAGAGACAGACACTGTGGAAATTCACTAACACTAAAAACCCAGTCAGAAAAGAACAATGCCAGAACCCCTTTCTCATCAAAAGCATCCATCTCCATTTTGGTTCTTGCACCAGCATGGTCAATCATGCATTTGCTGAGTATCATGCCAGGGAATACATAAGCAAATCCTCTGCCCTCTGACACATATAATCTACTTACTTTACTAATGAAGACATCTTTTTATACACTGCTACTTTATAGTCCTTCAAAGTCTTTAAGACAAAATTTTCTGCATAACAATATTTAATACAAGTAGTGAGATAAGGGTTTCTAGTGAAAAGATAGCCAGTGTGTTGTTTCGTTTGTTTTTCCTTGAACACCTTGCTGTTCACTTGTTATCCTGTTCCAGAGATGGTTAGATCACAAAATAGTTACAATTGTTTTCCTGTGAGCTTCAGTGCCAAAGATCAAGTCATGTTCATATTTAATTTAAGACCAGGCACACAGTAGGGACTGCTGGTGTCCAGGATCAGAGTGTACTTATATGTCCTTCAAAAGCATATACTCAGTAGGACTCTGCAACTGATTTTTGAATGAATCATTAACTGCTTTATTGGTAACTGACAATTGTTATTCATCAAATGAGGGTTTAGCAGGAATGAGACATAAATTATACTGAAAACTTACCTTGTTGTCCAGGATGTACGTGAGTTACGTTTTAACTCTACCCTTGACAATTTAGTTCAAAGATGCTTAGGTCCATTCTCTACGTCTGCGTCTTTATTCCTGTCCTGCCCCTAGGTTCTTCAGAACCATTTTCTTTTTCTTTTTCAGATTTCATATATATGTGGTAGCATGCGGTGTTTGTTTTTCTCTTTCTGACTTACTTCACTCTGTATGACAGACTCTAGGTCCATCCACCTCAACTCGGAGCTTTGTGACCACCTAGAGGGGTGGGACAGGGAGGGTGGGAGGGAGACGCAAGAGGGAGGAGATATGGGGATATATGTATATGTATAGCTGATTCACTTTGTTTTAAAGCAGAAACTAACACAGCACTGTAAAGCAATTATACTCCAATAAAGATGTTAAAAAAAAAAGATGCTTAGGAAGTTATATAAAAGGCTAATGTTGATGAATCAAGTAATCACAATCCTTTGACTTCAGAACCCATTCTTTTCTGCTGTCAAGGTACTATTGAAAAGGAAAAAAGAAAAGTTATTTTAATGCAGAACACTGCATTAACACAGCATGCCATTAGTCCCCTGTAATCCTTTTTTGTGCACCCACCCATATATCTTTTCTGATCTTTGAATATCCATTGAAGTTAAAAGGTGTTTCATGCATAGATGAGACGGATGCCTCTGTGGAGAAGTGAAAAATTAGGGTGATTATTAATTTTGGCCTAAATACACTATATTTCTAGGAGAAATCTGAGCCAATACCATAGTTCTCATAAAGTTGAAGTTCACCCAGAGCAGGAAATTGATCATATACGTGTTCAATCACTAAACCTACATCTTGACAGAATAATGATTTAGATTTCACATTTCAAAAATGATATTGCATACCAAGTATAATTCTAAATTTATTTCAGAAATCTTGAGCTCTGTAATTTAATAGCAGTGTTAGCTAGTAATTGGAACTAAAAAGATTTAACATGCTCTCTTTTAGTTTTACTTTTGCAGGGCAAATTACTTACACCACTTGTCTCCAATTATGCGGCTGACTTCTAAGTGCAGAGCAGGTTTTCAGGAGCTGCCTCTGGGAAAAGAGAATAAATGAAAAGATAAACTTGGTCTGGAAACTCTATCTTGTTGAAACACAATGCTAATACCAAAATTAAAATCTGATTTTAACAACTATTTCATGTTATTAAGGAAAACAAAGATTTTGTGAAATCAACACTCTTATTAAGACCAAAAATCCTTGGGTTTTATACCCTATTGTCATCTTGAACTTGTAGGAATCTGAATATTAAACATGTCTTACATAGCTGTAAAAACAGGCAGAATCCTTCAGGGTTGTTCTTCTGCCCTTGAAGTCAGAAGCTGATTTTTCAAACAGTGGTGTGAAGAAATTAAACATGACCCAAAGCAGGAGAGAACAAGGTCATAAAGGTAAACAAAATCCTTTCTGCTGTACCAACTTTGCTTTGAGAGATTCAAAGGAGAAAAGTCATGGCTGCTATGAAATTACAGATCATTCCAGCAAGAGAGAAATGCTGTGAGTTTATAATTGTATTTGAAAAGACTTAACTTGAACTTTTTAAAATTGATGTGCTTAAATCTTTACATAATTAAGATTAATGATGGTGTGATTTTTTCCCCGAAAAAAGTAAACATATGTGAATTATTAATCACTTACTAACTGTCTAAGAAGTTTAAGTGTCTATTTAGTGATGATGTATTAAAGTATAAGGTTTTTGGTAGTATCACCATATTTATAAAATTACCATTTTTTGTCCAATTGATGTAGCTACTGATATAGCCAGCACAGCTGGATTGAAATGTTCCTTCTTAAGGAACCTAGGATATATTTAAAGCCAGCACTCTATTTACTTGCTATTTCCTGTGTTTATGTGTCTGGGAAAAGTTCTAGCCTGACTAAAGTTTACTGGATGGTAGCAAAAATGTTAATATAATAAAGTGGGGATTAGAATCCCAAAACATTTATATTCTGGTAGAAACATGTTGGCAGTGAATACGTGGAATGGACAAGAGTGGATAATCATCAAAGTAGTGTTCAGGGAGACTAGTGATGGAAATTAGCAGCCTGTATAAGGCAAGTAATGTATGCTCTACTTTCATGCTCAGTTTTCCTTGGTTTACTTTATGGTATGTCTGTCTACTCCCTTGTTTTGATTGGTAATATGCAAATTACCAGACCCTTTTGTCAGCATGGGATATGGAAAGTGGAAAGCTGAGCCTGCTATGATAATCTCTCTAGGCTTTTATTAGTAGGAAAATTAGGCAAGCATAAATTATGAATGTTGATGGATGTGGCAGCTCACCCTGGGATTAGTGATAGCCCGAGCTGGAATTTAAGAATCATAAACTATACACAGTCCACAGACCAGGAGGAGAGAAGAAGTGAAAAACCAAAATTGACAAAAATGGGAGCTTATTGTACTATTAATTACAGTTGTTCTTTCCATTTAGGTGTATGCTTAAATATTTCACAAAAGAGTATATGGAGAATCTTCTTTGAAAAAAAACAAACTAAAGGATTAAAAAATATTATTCAAGTTTTATGTCTCTGGTTTTAATTTTATGGCCCTGTTTCAAATAAATAAACAAAAAAAGACAAATCTAGGGAATTAATGTGTGAGATAGTGAATTTTATTTTACATTTATATGATGCTGAAATAATTATACAAAAACTTGAAATAGCTGGGAAAATAGAATTGTTTTGGAGGAAACAGTGATGCAAATATGGAATTGGGTGTAAATGGTGAAGGAGTTGAAGACTGGAAAAGTCTGCATTCTCGCCTGCACTGGGCATGGAGAGAAATGAACAGAAGGCCAAGGATGAACCTTAACTTGGGCCTCACCATGCATTTCCCTTACTTGATGCAAGTTTCCAAAGCCCACATTCTTTTTCACTTGTCATTGAGTTGATCTCAACTGGCCATATAGTCAGGGCTTTTGACATTCTGTGAAGTAAAGTATTGAATATAAACATAACCAGAACATTGAGAAAAATTACAGAAGAACAAATAGAAAAGCTTTAAGGTTGAATTCTCAATGTTTATAATAACTACAGCTTATCAAGCAACTACTATTATTGTGGATATGAAGAGAAGCAGGCCTTGGATTTGATGAATCCATGAGTCTTCAGTATTTAGCATTCCATATTACACATATTAACTACAAAAAACACATTGAAAAAGTCCTCTCCTTAGTAATTCTATCATTCCATTTGGAAGAGTAAGCATATATAATTCTAAAAATATGACACATACACAAAAATACATACGTTACACTCAGAGCTTAATAAGAATTATAGGAGTTCAGAGGACAGATATTTGTATATTGAGATCATTGAGGGAGGCTCTACAGAAAAAAGAGAATTAAATGGGCCTTAAAAAGTAGGGTTTTTTAAAGGGCTTATGATCGAGGTGAGCAAAGAAAGCATCAAAACAAAGTTTCAGAGTTCAGGATAAACTTGTCAAATACTTGTCTTGTCCATACATCTGATCTCTCCTCTCCCTCTTTTTTATTTTTATTTTTTGACAGGGGAGGGGGCTGCAGTGGGTGGGTTAACAGCACCCAAGTCCGTTGCAGGCTTGGCCAAAGGAGCAGGGACCCAGCTGATGGCTTGGTAGGTGTGAAGCACCATTTCCTTCTCATGCAGTTTTAGCATTTCAGCTTAACATCCGTCCAGGTTTTCAGAATCACTGCTTTGGTTGTTTCCAAGTGTGTAAGCAATCTCTAGTGTTTCTAAAGTGTTAACGTGGCCGCTCACGTTAAGTAAGCTCTCTATCCACCTACATAACCTGCCACAAACAACAGACCTTCTATAATCTTATTTAACATATAAGGTGGTAAACAAAAGGCATAAATATTTTAGAACATGAAAAAGAAAAACTAGAAAGAATAAAGAAGGGAAATTTCACCTCAGTGTTATCAGAAAAAATTGAGGAACAAAGTGTAACTAGGGGGAAATAAAGCTTAATTCTATCCTTAGAAAGACTGAAGAAGATATTGCATCCATGAAACAAAAACATCACTGTTCAACATGAAGTAAAGAACAATAGCAGAAAAAAACGTTTTCAGTTCACTAAAATTAATAGTAACAATAAACAAACGGGTTGGAAAAGAAAGCCAAGAAAAAACTCCTAGATTCAGAAAAGAAAAAAGCGGGGGAGAGTGATGAGAAATAGACAATGAAAGAGCAGAGACATAAGGGATCAAATGAGATTAAATGTCAGACTTAAGAGATTGCCCAAAACAGAGAATTAGAAAGTAGAGGAGAGAAAAATATCAAGCATTATTAGAAGATTTTTTTTCCCACGGCCGAATAAGGATATATGTCTCTGATGGAAACGGCCTATTGATTGTTCAAAATAATTACTGAAACAACAACAAAAGCACCTAGTCAATACATAACAGTGTGAAATTTCCAACTACCTAATGACCGATAAACAACTTACAGAAGCCAGAGAGTAAACCAAAGACCTGTATATCGTGACAATAATCATACTGGTGTCAGGTACTTTATCAGTAACACCAGAGGCTTGAAGAGAGCAGAACAAAGCCTCTTAAGATCCCTGGAAAAATAACTTTACCTACATTTCTATATCCCACCAAATAATTGATTCAGTATGAGGACAGAAAAAGTTCATAAGAGAGGACTGAATAGTTTATAAAGAAAATAGAAATAATGAATACAAGAAAAAGGGAAACATCCAGGAAAGTAGAGCAGAAAAGTCCTTGGATGTCTCAATTTGTGTAAACTGAGGTTTCTTGGTAAAAATGCGGCATTGATGTAGAAGATACATGGCTGAGTACTCTGCAGATCTTGAGGACTGGTTAAAGAAATGTGTGGGGTATAAAAAGCTGAACTATAAATTAAACTTGGTGTCATAAACATTCTCCGTGAGTGACACAGGAGCTATGACATTGGATATAAAATGTAACAAGTAAAATTGCTGTTCACTATCTGATCAACTCTGAGGAATATTCATAGTCATAGGAAAAGCGAGTACTTTCTGTTGGCATGTGTTTTTCAGACTCATGTCATGGACACATGGACACATTCTAGTAAACATAACTATGGTTTTAGTATGGAATATAAACCTTATGACACTTGGTGGGACAGAAATGAGAGCACAGCCAGCTGAGGATGAGAGCTCTAATTGGGGGAAGGTGATAGGGGATACAGCAGACAGAAATGCAAATGTCTCCTTTTTAGGAAATGAGAATTCAAGAAGCACCACCTGCGCTAGAGGGGACAAGACTGGAGTTATAATCTTGAGGGGATGCCAGTGGGGCAATTGGGCATAGTGACATAAACATAGAGAAAGTTATGTATAAATGAGCAGTTGAAGTGCAGGAGTGAGGGAAGTGACAAACACCTAATATTTTTTGAGAACTTTTTTTGGGAGTCTCCATCTTTTAGAAAATTTTCCTTGTTAAGATGTAGAGCAATGATGTGCATAAAACATCAATCACTGTTTTGCAGAAAAATAACCAAGGTTCAAAGAGATTAAGTAACCTGCCAAGTTTATGCAGCTATAAAGAGATGACAGAGGTTTGAATGCATTCTTGCTGCCTCTAAAGCCTGTGCTCAATTCACTGTACCATACTCCTTTCACCAGAGGTCACTTCTTTAGTAAAAAGTTCCGGGGCATAAAGCAAGACCTTCTGATTCCAAAACTGATTCACTTGCTGTGTCACAGTTCTCACTTTGAATCAAGTGCTGTTGTGTTATGTGAGAGTAAAAGAAGAAAAGAATGCTCAAGGACTGAAAAAAACAAGTCCATTCTTGTTATCAAGACTCTGGAGTGTAGCCGGAAAAAATATCACTGCTGTTACAGCTGTAGGAAATCACAAAGGCAAAGCCAACCATTAACTACAGGAAAAGCCTGACCTACATAATGAATTTCCCAAGCTTTAGGACAAAGTAGATAACAGATTCATTCAGAGAAAGAAATAAGACAGTATTTACCTTTAAAAAATGTTATGTGGATTTATGAGTTAAACATTATAACTTTGTGTTCACACAAAACATGTATGAAAATTATAGTTTGTATTAATTTTGGTAACCTAACACTTTTTCTTATTTGTGAAAATATATTGAAATTATTTTGTTAATAATTCCCAATTTTACTATTTTATCTTTCAGGAATAATTTTTTAAAAAATACTGCCTATTATTACATTATAATATCAAGAAAAAAATAAAAATTGAATTATTTATTTTGTGATACCAGGGCTTGCCTGTTGTGACTAAACTTTGCATTCGAACTCTCCATTAACATTTTAATGTCAGAATATCTGTTATATTTTAAAAATGAAAATTATTACATCCATATTTTTTAAAATAAATACCATTCAAAGGAGTTCATAAGTTGGTTTGACGTGACTGTTGTGCTTCAAGTACCTTTAAGTCTTTGTAAATCAGTTCCAGAATGCAGTTTGCCTTGCTGAAAGAACTCAGTATCTTAACTGCAGGTAACAGATATGTTATTTTGCAGAACTTCCTTGTAGCACATCTATATTCAGATAAGAGTTTAGGGGAATAAAGTGCCAAAATACAGTCAGTTCTATCATACTAAACCATTACAAAATAATATCTGTTATGGTCATTTAAAATTTATGATTTACTTTGCCTTTAAATATATGATAAAAAACAAGAGAAAAAAAGAAAATTTTGGTCACTTAGTGTTTAGCCTACAAAAATTCAATTTTATGTATACTTTTAAATATTAAGAGAAGTAGATTTTATACTAGAATAATGTTACACAGAGAGTTTGGTGATACATAAGTTAGACTGAATTTGGAGTGGACACTATTAATTTATTATTATTACATGTTATATAATGTTGACCTCCCATTTGAATAGGAAGTCTGGAAAATGAAAATATCACTGTAGGAAAATCACAATGCCTTTGAGGTGATTCGAAATAGCATTTCAGGTTTAGCTTTTGGCTCTGAGAACTGGCCAGAGAAGTATGGAAATGGTTCGTTGATAAATATTTTTTGAATGAATGGAGTGATTTTGTAGAGAGAGGTTGTTAATGAACCAAGAGTTCTATTTGGGACATTTGAGTTTGAAATACCTATTACATCACCACGTGACAATGTCTGTGTATTTCAGGCAAGAAGCTGAGGAGGAGATAAAGGGTCAGGTTTCCCCTGCATCTCAACCTGGTGGTAGAAAGGAGTGGCAAACATGGCAGGGGAGGGCAACTGAACACAAAGACATACCAAGGGAAAGCCTTTTTTTTGACAATTCAGGAAGAAGAGAGAATTCCAAGGTGAATATTCTGGATCCTATATTTCTTCAGCTATCTGATAATTTTCACTACCAACACCAAGTATATATATTAAAATGAAATATGATGAATATAATATCTCAACTAAATAATGTTAGAGTGAATTAATCACACAGGTACACCAATTAATCATTAAAAACAAAACAGAGACCAACTTTATTTCATCCAGAAACCATACTAAGCAACAACAACAAAAGGCAGAAATTACAAAAGCAAAGCTTAATAGTTTGACCATGTATAAATGTAAAACCTCTGTAAAATGAAATATACTATAAGAAATGGTAAACAGGAAACAACAAATTCTTAAAAATAATTGCAATGTATATAAGATACAAAGAATTAACAACCAAAACATTTAAGACCTCTTATAAGTCAATAAATAAAAGATAACTTTCTAGTGAAAAAATTGAGCTATGATTAGGCCAGATAATGCATAATAGAAAAACTCATTATGATTATCACATCCAAATTTTTAATCTAATTGGTGATCCAAGAACTTCAAAGATAATAGAGATGAAGTAAAACAACAAAACAAATGTCTCAAATGTTTAGAAAATAGATAGTCCTTTGAACTAGTGGTTGAAGTTTAAATTGATATCAACCTTCTGATAAACAGCTGAACAAAATTTACGTTCTATTGGATCAGCACATTGGAGATGCCTTAGAAAACCTTAGCTACTAATATAATAATCACAATGTTTATACAATGACAGAAATTAATAGAAAGCAGTTAATGTCCAGAAGAAAGTGAATGATAAGTAATCTATTAAGTGGAATACTAACAAGCCATTAAAATAATATTACAGATGTAGTAGACATCTGTTGCACCTGCTGGAACCGCATCAATTTGACTTTTTTCCTTCTGGGTAGTCATACTAATTAGCTTTTGTGAACTACCACCCCCTTCGTCACCAAACACAAAATGAACAGGGTCCTCAAGGGAAGTGTCAAGGCACCCTACACTCTTCTAGATCTTGAGTGGAGCAACATGGACACATTTTTTTTAAATTAATTAATTTATTTATTTTATTTTATTTTTGGCTGTGTTGGGTCTTTGTTGCTGCACTGGGCTTTCTCTAGTTGCGGGGAGCGGGGGCTACTCTTCATTGCAGTATGCAGGCTGTGGCTTCTCTTGTTGCGGAGCATGGGCTCTAGGCGCATGAGCTTCAGTAGTTGTGGCATACGGGCTCTAGAGTGCAGGCTCAGTAGTTGTGGCACACAGGCTTAGTTGCTCCGTGGCATGTGGGATTTTCCAGGACCAGAGCTCGAACCCGTGTCCCCTGCATTGGCAGGCGGATTCTTAACCACTGCGCCACCAGGGAAGCCCAACATGGACACTTTTAAGTTAGTGCTGATTAATCCCAATAGGGGCACCTAAAATTGACTGTCCTTTGGTCTCCATTACGTCTTTGTCCTTGGACTGTTCTAAAACTGAACAGTCCCAGTTTCTGTTCTAAACATGACATGGTTCTTTAGTTTCTCTGTGACTTCTAAGAGCCAGTCCATATACTTCAGACTCTTTGTTTGCTTAATGTACCCTACTTTGGTTTCTGTTGCTTACCACCAGAGAACTTGATATAATCATATATATATATATATATATATATATATATATATATATATATATATATATACTTACCAAGGAAAGACAGTCACCAAATACTGGTGATTATGAAAAGAAACCTCAACATAACATATTCAGTATCATATGATTACAGTTTTTATTTTTTTTTCAAGTGTGTTTGCTCTCCAAATAAACAAGCATATCTTTTGTTAATATTAACTAATAAAATGTAAAACAAAAAATAGCAACATATATTTATTATGTTTAGCTTGAAACAATAAATATTGGACATCAAATGTCCAATAATTGCATTTGAATCTACAGTTATCTCAGTACAAAGTTCAATTAAAATGCCTTATAAGTACACAAAAGATGTCCAATCTTATTTATAGAGAAATGCAAACTAAAATAGAGACACCATATTATACATAACAGATGTGAAAAATAACAAACAGTTGGTGTGGGTGTATTATTTCAGTGTCTTCGTGTCAGTAAGCATGACATAGCTGAATCCTCTGCTGAGGATACCTCCCAAAATCAAGGTTTCAATAAGGCTAAATTCCTTTCTGGAGGTAGGGATCCGTCTTCCATGTGGAGCTTGGGATCCTCTTCTAAGCTTATGTAATTATTGGTCGAGTTCATCTCCTCACTATATACCAGTACGATCCTGCTTTTCTCACTGGCTGTCAGCTGGGAGCTGCTTTTCATGCCCAGAGACCACCTATATGGTTTCCTGTCATGTGGCCCTCTCACAGACCTCAGACATCGTGACAGTTTACTTCAAGACTAGGGATGTCTGGCTCTACTCTGCTAAGGGGGTGAGTCTTATATAACATTACACAGTCAAGGAGTGACTATCCCTTCCTTCTACTGGCATTATATTTGCAGAATCAAGTCAGAGGTTCCACCACACTCAAGGTGAGGGGATTTTTCAAGGGCATAACACCTAGGGGTCCCTATGTATATGTACACCACAGTGAGTGACTCTATAATTCCTTGTTTCCAAATCTCGCAAACCCTGCTTTTAAAATAACCAAATTGGTGGATAGAGTTAACAAAGTCCAATTTATTCATATTAGATTCAGTCTTGCAATTTGACCAAGCTGATCACAATGAACACATCAAATATTTTCAGGTCATTTGAACATGTCTTTGTAGAAACACGCATGGGAAATCCAACTTAATATAAAATACTAAATTTAGAGAGTGGTTAGATGTGTGAACCACCTTGATCAGATGATATTAACTTTACATCATTCTCCCTAAGGTGGAAAAAAAAAAATGCTTGAATTGTTCAGAAAGTACTTGTGTATAATAAAAATGTCTTTCAAGAAAAAGAAAATTTGAGGTATTTTTGGAAGTAGTTTTTAAAAAGACAAGATTTAATCAATCTAAATTGAGGCTAGAGGGAGATTTTGGTAAAAATAATACTGGATATTCATATCCATTCTATATTTATATTTCCCTGAGCTAAAAATCAATTTAGCCAAAATGATCATTTATTTATACATGAAGAAGGATATGACACAAAGACAAATATAAGTCCTAACCTCATGTTTCACTTTTTCAAAGAGTAAGCACAAAATATACCAATAGAACATAAATTTGAAAAAGTTACTATTTAATAAGAAGTATAACAATTTTGGGTGTGT
This sequence comes from Orcinus orca, assembly GCF_937001465.1. Classification (NCBI taxonomy): domain Eukaryota; kingdom Metazoa; phylum Chordata; class Mammalia; order Artiodactyla; family Delphinidae; genus Orcinus; species Orcinus orca. The sequence goes on from NC_064563.1 coordinate 126,652,031, forward strand.
ATATTCTGTCTTAAGGACTTTAATGTAAAATACTATTGACTGTTGACATCTAGCTGAAACATGATAAAGCAAGGATTGGTTAATGTATGCTCAAAGAAAAAGGAAGCTTTGGTGTATTAACTTTGGTGACTGTAATTCCTCTGATCAAAGTTTTATGTGGTGGCTTTAGCAACACAACTTGACTTTCTAATGTTTTCTTAGTTGTTATCACTTTTAAATGGAAAATTATTCTAACAGTGCATTCTTATGGTGCTTACTTTTTAATATTTATTTTATTTAGATTATACAGTCAACATTAGCAATTTGACATATTAATTATTCCAATTTGTGATTTTTTTCTCTGAATTTTATTTCAGTACATAAACATGTAAACTTTTAAATCAATATATTTGTCATTTTCATTCTAAGGATACATTTAGCAATATTAGGTAATTCTGCATTACAATCTCTGTGTGTGTGTGTGTGTGTGTGTGTGTGTGTGTGTGTGTGTGTGTATTTTTCCCCTGAGAAATCTGCAATGAAGCTAAGGGAATTCTTTGCCTCTTTGAATATAGGCTACCAAGAAAATTTTAATAGAAAATGTAAAGAATGATATTATTGAGGGGAACACATGATATGGATAGCTGGAAATAGTTGCTTTCATGATATGTTGTTGTTCAGTAGAAAAGAGGACATATTGAGTACAAATGAATAACTACTCATATATATATATATATTTTGAGGTACGCGGGCCTCTCACTGTTGTGGCCTCTCCCGATGCGGAGCACAGGCTCCGGACGCACAGGCTCAGCGTCCATGGCTCACGGGCCTATCCGCTCCGCGGCATGTAGGATCTTCCCGGACCGGGGCACGAACTTGCGTCCCCTGCATCGGCAGGCGGACTCTCAACCACTGCGCCACCAGGGAAGCCCACTACTCATATTTAACATAAACTATAACGTGTTCATTTGCCAAAAATAAAAAAGATAGATACATTCATATTATACTGTGCAAATATTCCATACATATGTATTAAGACTGAATGTTGATTTTCTTTCAGATCATGTAAGACCAATCCCCAAACTTAGTTGTTTAAAACAATAAAAAAAAAATCTCTTATCTCAGGGTTCTATACATTGGAAGTGCGGATACAGTGTTACTTGACTGTTCCCTCTGGTTAGATCTCACAAGGCCAAAAGCAAGGTGGCAGCAGGTTAGTGCTCCTATCTGGAGGTTTTGGGGGCAAATTCCTTGCTAATTCAGGTTGTGGCAGAATTCAATTCCTCGTAGATGTAGGACTGAGGTCCTTGTGTCTTCGCAGGCTGTAAACTATGGACTGTTCCCAGATCCTAGAGTCCATCCACATACCCTGGTCGTGACCCATTTACTTCATCGTCAAAGTTCACAACACTGAATTAAATCCTTCTCATACTCAAATTCTCTGACTTGCCCTCTGCCTCATCTCTCTTGCCTCTACCTCCACATACATCTGACTTCCCTCTTCCCACTTCAAATCAGAAGGCCCATGTGATTATATAAGACCCACTTGGATAATCCAAGACCATCTCCTTATTTTAAGGTGAGCTAATTAGTAACCTCACTTTCATCTATTAACCTCCTTTTACAGCAGTGCTTAGATTAGTATTTGATTGAATGACGAAGGGATTAGAATTTTGTGTGGATAATTTGAGAATTCTGTCTGCCTACTGTATTTGTTTTAGGTTCTCCGAGTAATTCTAATGTGCAGTCAGAGTTGAAAAACACTTGTAGAAATGCATCCCTCCTATCCTCCTACCTGGTCCCAAACACTTTCCTTCCTCTACAAGAGCCAAGTGTACCCAACATGGAGAGAAATAAAACTCTCTCTGGGACTTCTGGCTTCAGCTCTGACTCAGGAAGAGCTTGGAAATTGTTTACATTCCTATGGCTACTCTAACAAGTTTCCAGGAACGTAGTGGCTTCCAACAACACAAATATATTATCTTGCATTTCTGCAAGTCAGAAATCCAAACTCAGTCTCACTGAGCTAAAGACAAGGTGCATGGCATCTGTTTGGTCCAGAAGTGTTTCATCCATGAAAATAAGCAATAAACAATTTTACTTTTATTTGGGAAATTCTTACAAGCTATTTTTCCCAAGCAAACAGTTACCTCCTTTGGACAAACAAGTCACCAGTCAGACAATAGATTGCTAACCAGGCCAAACACCTTGCTTATTAAACATTTTACTTATCAGGACCCTCATCTCACTGTGTCTATTAGTCTTAAATTATTATGTCATAATCTTTGCCCAAACTGAATTAATTTCTCTCTTTGAAAGACCTGACATAATCCGCTTTATCGCAGATCCCCAAATCCTATGAATATCCTTCTGAGACACTGCAAAGACTCTGTTAAAACTCTCTTATAGTAACAGGAACAGTAAACTTATCTTTACTTGATTAACAGAATATTCTGTCACTCTTTTGATGGTGTCAGCAGTCAATACTTGTATTATAGCTTGACAACTTTCACCTATTTTATACACTGCAAATGTATATATGTTTCATTTTACCACTTAATGAAGAAATGGAGTCTCAGAGAAGGCAAGTGAATTGTACCATAGCACACAGGTAAATAATGTAGAGCCAGGTTCTAACTCATGGTTTGACTCAAAGTTCTCAAATATGTTCAGTCATCTCAATCCTCTACTAGTTTTTTTTCCCACTATATAGGTGAGCTTCTTTAAAATCCACCCACTTCTACTACGCAATAGAATAATTCATCTTTATCTCTCATTTTCACCATTCTCTGAGCATCAGTCCTGCATTTTCAACTGTTTGCAGGACTTTCCCATTTGAATGCATTTCCATCATTTGACATCATTTAACTGACACCGTTTCAACTAAACTCATCTACACCAAAAATGTAATTGTCTGGACTTTATTATTATACAGAAATTTGACAGTGGTTTAAAAAATCTTAAGCCTACATTTCTTGTCTCCCTATTAACATTGTAAATGTCCTGAGGAAAAGAACCTCATATGATACTTCTCAATATTGTCCTCCTCTCTGCTAAGCACACCACCATGTGTGAATCATGCAGTAAAAGGGAGACTGAGGGAGGGTGTCTAAATTAAACAGTGAAAAATGATTGAGCTATAAGTCATTTTAATTACTACATTAAATAAGGTTCAGTGCGACATTTAAAATTACCATTTAATTTGATTCAATGATCATGGCTAACATCACCAGGGGTGCTCAGAAAAAAAAAAAAAAAAAAAAGAACAAAATAACAGGAGTACAAATAAAGGATAATTATTGTACCCTGCCCCCCAGGCAAGCTGCTGTTAGGGTCTCGGTACCATAAAATGAGTACTTGAGGTGAAATGAGGGAAGAGCTGAAAAAAAGGAGACAAAAAGGTTGGAGGCTCTCTTTATTCTTTTTGCTGTCTCTCAACTGAAATAGTCTGCAGAAGAGGGGCATTTCAATTTTCAAGGAGATTTGGAAAGAAAGCACATCTTAAAGAGCGAAGCGAAAGTAGCGTGATAGAAAGGGCTGGAGGGATTAAAACCAGCCGTGCAATCACAGGAAGAAGCCTTTGAAAGGAAACACGACACATTGCTGAGCTTTTTCTAGAATCACCTCAGTTGACTCCCATGGAGATGATCCAAAGCAAAGATAGTCCTCCATTACTCTAAGCTTGCAAATCCCTCTCTGAGAATGGGTAGCAACAAATACAACAAAAATCATGTACAAGTGGGTGCAGCATTGTCAAACACCGGGGCTCTTTTTTGTTTGTTTGGCTGCGCCACACAGCATGTTTAGTTCCCTGACCAGGGATTGAACCCACGCCCCTTGCATTGGCAGTGCACAGTCTTAACCACTGGACCACCAGGGAAGTCCCTCAAACACTAGGGCTCTTAATTTAAGTCCCAAAATTAGTGGTGAATCAAGGAATCAAATGTAAAGATTTTTTATCTGTGATAAATGCATACATGAGATTGAGATCTTATGTATTAGGTCAGGTATAAGTCATAATGGTGCAGCATTCATTTTCATTTGATTTTACTCAATAAAATCTTAGTAAATGTTATATGCCAGACACTCTATCAATGTTGTGGGTACACAAAGGGAGTGAACAGGTAGCCTATGTTCTCAGGGAGATACAGGCATTTGTAGAAATGAGCCCTTAATGCTATGTGGGAATTCTACATTTTCCTGTTCCATTCTCTGTTCTATGCTGCTGGATGATTTCATATTTTGTACCCTCTTCTTAAACTTCCCCAAACTTCTTCATCATCCTTACTCACAGAAAATGATCTTGCTTCCTATTTCACTGAGAGAATTAAGTGATCGGAAGAGAACTTCCACATGCTCTGACTACCAAGGTCACCCCCCTGCCCATAGGGTAAGTACACCAGCTTTAAATACCACTTGTTAACTCCCAAGTGCTTAATCCTAGCCCTGAACTGCAGACTAATTTACCGGGAAGCCTACTTACAATATCTACTTGAATGTCTAAGAGGCATGTAAAAATTAGTGTGTCCAAAAAAGCCTTCTATCAGCCTTGCTGGGGAAAAAAAAAAAAAAAAAAAAGGTGGGGCTTTACTCTTCCAATTCCTTGTGTTATAAATCTTGCATCCATTTAAGGCCCCTCTTTTATCTCAAGTCACGTTATCTTGTCCATCAGCAAATCCTATCTAATCCTATCTAATCTACCTTTGAAACACATCCAGAATCTTATCATATCTTACTATTCTTCAGTAAAACCCAGGCCCATAACTCCATTATCTCAAGTGGATTATTGTAGTAGATCCTAACTAGTCTCCCTAGCAGGCTCTCTCTGTGTCACTGTATTTCTGTGATAACACAAAGGAATCCAAGAATTCCAAATTCATATGGCCTTCTTGGTTGTTGGAAAAGTACATTTGTCAATATGGAAATTTAGCATCTATTTTATTTAGGAATTAGATAGACTGATTTATACATATACATATTTAGACCTGAAATCCTGAGCCGCATTTGTGTTTTTGTTTTGGTCCTATGAGATCAGATGCAAGCCTGCCCCATATCCCCTGACTCTTTCCATTACGCACTCTGATCTGTCTTGCTGGCCTCTGCTTTTCTGCGAACAGACCAAACTTTTTCCTACCTCAGGATCTTTACACTAGCTTTCCACTCTGCCTTGAATGAACTTGCACACAACTATATTGACGCCTTTTCCATGCTCAAGTTTTACCTTATTAAAAAGGCTTTCTCTCACACCCATATCAAATAGCTACTGCACATTCTTTCTCCATTCCTTTATTCCCTTTCCTCCTATGCTATTTTATTTTTATTCTCTACAAAACTCTCACCAGCGAACATTTTATTGATTTAGCTTGTGTTTATTGTCTGCCCCATCCCACTTGAAAGTCAGCTCTAGGACAGCAGAGATTATCTGATAATATTCATCACTTGGAATTGAAACAGAGCAGAACCCTATGGTCCTTGACTCCATCCCGCCGCCATGTCCTCAGCCTGCCTTTTGTCTGTGGAAAAATTTAGCCAAAGAGTAAGTTTAATCAGAGAAGTGAGAAAATGCAGAAATAAGTGAAAACAGTCAAAGGAGAACAAATAATAATAGTTTAATCATTAAGCAGAGTCAAGGACCTTTAGTTCCTCCTTAAGGGCTATTGATAATATTCTGAGCCATATCCTGTGAGCTGTTTTGCAGATACTGAAGGCCCCACCAGGTGAAGGAGGATGACTACATGATGACCGATTGAAGCTATGACATAAGCTGCCAGAATTCCAAGAACTGGCCTCAAAGAAATGGGAACAAATCCTGGAACTAAAGATTAACTGTACTTAAAATAACCAAGATGACGCAGATCAGACCACCACATTACTGATTTCAAGATGACTGTCAAAGCCGACTATGCTGTTCTGCTCCCTCCCTCAGCCTACAACCCTGAAACTCCCCTTTAAAAGCCCCTGTCCCGGGCTTCCCTGGTGGCGCAGTGGTTGAGAGTCCACCTGCCGATGCAGGCGACACGGGTTCGTGCCCCAGTCCGGGAGGATCCCACATGCCGCAGAGCGGCTGGGCCCATGAGCCATGGCCGCTGAGCCTGCGTGTCCGGAGCCTGTGCTCCGCAACGGGAGAGGCCACAACAGTGAGAGGCCCGCATACCACACACACACACAAAAAAGCCCCTGTCCCCTGAGCAGCCATCGAGAGTTGGTTCTCAGACAGGAGTCTGCCCTCTCCCCTGGTTGCCCGCCTCCGATGTAAAGCAACCTTTCCTTCCTACCAACACTTGTCTCTAGGGAACTGGCTTTCAAGTGGCGAGCAGCCGGACCTGGGTTTGGCAACAGAATCAGTGCTGGCCGTAGAAAGGAACCTTGATACATATATGTTGAATAAATGAAGACTCTTTCAAAGCTATGTATTTCATCTCTCTTTTTGGAATCTCTGTTTTCTCCTTAATATAAATCTGTCCTGCCTCTCAATAGACCACCAAATATGACCAATTTTTCTTGAGTTAAAAAGTTGACTAATAAAGGTTTAGGAGTAGTAAAAGAAGTGAATGTTTATTGTTGGATGAGGTTCTCTATTCTTTTTCACTGATGGCCTCAGATTTTTTACTGTGTGACTTTTCGTATCAGAATCATGTGCAAATACACAAACACATGTACACCCAGAATATTATAAATTCATCTTAATCTCATGAATCTCATTTATTTACCTGACTTTTAAGTATGACTGGCCTGTTTTTACCAAGTCTCATGGTTCATTTAAATTGTCCGCAATCCTGGGGCACATACTCTTTTAGCTCAAGGATGTGAATGTTTGTGAGCACACTGTAAAAAACCCTAAATCACAATCATTCAAGTACCTGTGCTGATGTGATGTTCATTCTCTCCCCTTCTTTTCTCCCTTGTACAGAAACATGTGACTTAAAAAATTTTAAACTGTATTTAATGTATATTCTAGGTATTAATTTTCAACCATTTTAAATGTAAAATATCTTTTGGTTTATATCACTAGTGGAATGTGTTAATCTATTTTAAAGTATGATTCATAGTGTATATCACTTCTCAAAAGACACCATATGTTATAAGACAGTATTTTGAGGTATTAACCAGTATTGTGTTTCACACATTTATTGTTTCCTTCTCCCCAATCCTTGTTCATTCAACAGAGTTTTTAGTTTCCTTGCAAATCTAATGTGAGGATTTACACTCATACATACTATATATGTTTGAAAATTAAGCTTCCACTGTTAGCTGTGGAAAAAACGTCTCTATAATATTACTATAGTGTTGCCATTTTCAGCTTTGCAAATTTCATTAACTTTTGGCATTTCTATAGTTAGAGAAAACTACTTTATCCTTGGAAATGTAGCAGAGTGAGATTCATTTTAATTTTCCCAGTGAATGCCTGATGTTCATTCCTCAGTGATGTGAATAGTGAACATATTTTCCAAGGTCAGGTGAGGTTGTAATGTTATTGACATACATACAGATGTTAATACATTCATCTCGTTTAATTTATGTTGGCAGTTTCTTCAAATTGTAGGACATTTACCTTTCAAGATAACTTATTTTCCTTCCTATTCTCATATTAAATAAGGACTAAATCAGGTAATCTAGACTGTGACTTAATTCCACTGCTAAACTAGAGATCAATTTTGGCCATCCATCTAACTCACAGAATACTGAATTCCTCCCAATTAGGTTTAATAAACTCCTCATTTTTGTGTGTCAGTGCGTGTTCACCCAAGCTCAATATAATATTTAATATAAATTTTAGATTAAAAGATACATTTTGATAAAATCTTTTTGTCATAATAATATTTCCCTTCTTTCAACTTCCATTGATTGGTGGAACACCAATTATGCTTCTCTGTATCTACAGTATATTTAAGCTAATATCTCTAGCATGAGTGTCACACGTAAAAATATGGTAGAATACCCTCTGCTGGTGGATCACAGGTTTTGAAATTTTTTCCCCTGCAGGATGGATGGTGGGTATGAGATCATTTGTATTATCTGGCCCAGCCTCTGAGGAGCAATGGACACATATTCATAAAAGTTCTGGTGGACATTAGTGTTGCCATCACAGGACAGAACAGAATGATGCTAACTGACCCACGTGAGAATTGGACTCATGAACTTAGGTGCAGTAGTGCCAAGGTGTCACTTACTTAATTAACTAGCTATTCTGCTAATGTTATTCAAAATCTGGATGCATATCACAATTCAAGTGCCATCTCACCCACCTTTGGCCTTCAGCAGAAGCACATGTCTTTAAAAGGTATTTTAAGTTGTTCTTATAATGTGTACTATATAAATAAATGTACATTACATATGTCTTTAAATAAAATATTTAAGTAAATAGACCAAAGTACATTTTCTACGGATAACTTACATGGTGAGAGCCCCAGAAGAAGCCCAATTTGCAGAACTTCTGTGATTTCAGCCATTTCTACAGAGGTCTTGTCAATTAAAATTATCAATTTGTTTGAGAGGCTGATGAAACTCATAGGAAACACATGACTCCACATGTTGAGCCTGACATTGAACACTTAAAGCCTAGAATCCCAGGAAGACAAGGACAGCAAGAACTTTCTCTTAATACCCTGAGCAGTGTATTGAATTTGGAAGGAATTTCCCCCCTCTTCCTCCCACTTCCCAGCACAGAAGAAAGCATCAGGGTGAATTGGAGTAGATGCTGCTTATAAAGGCTGATGGTGGATTTTGAGTGCAACACTGAGGAATATTACTTAAGTGATCTTTCAACCCAGCCTACCTACCGGTACAACTTTTAACAAGCGCAGGAGGGAAAATATGTACTCACTGAAAATGTAAATGAAATAAAATAATTGGAATGTTTGTGGGTAACAAAAAGCATGACAAGAACAAAGTTCTCTGGATTTTACATACTTTTATTTTGTAAATAACTTTTAACTTCATTGCTGACTCATTTTTACAGAAATATTGCCATAATTCTAGTTACTCTTTTACATTAACCATCACAGAACACAGGTAAATGAAAAAGCCTTTCTAATAACAAATTTGAATTTGAGCATGTAATGAGTTTTAATGTAACACTCTTTTTTAACATTTTGATTATAAGACAGCTTTAGTGTTGATGAGGGATAATTATATATGTAGTTATGCACAATTGTTTTGGTTTTGTTTTGCTTTGCTTTTGAGCAGATCTTTTTAAAGGAATTTTTTAATATAGACATAAGATTAATTCAGTTTCTTTCAGAGTATTGTATTGGGCACAGACCGGAAGGAAAACCAACCATTGATTCCAATCCCTCACTGGCTACAAAATTGCTGTGACTTTAAGTAGTTAATTAAAACTCAATATTTCTTAGATTTTCTTTTGTTTAATGGGTCTTTTGTTCAATGTTCTATCATTCCTGCTTTCCACATGATTATTATGCTATCAAATAATATTTAAATGCTAGTTAGAGACCATGAAACCCAAACATATGCCAAATATGATATTCATTATGTTAAATATGTGATTTCCTCTATTTCAAACAAACAAATTTTGAATCTAGACCGAGGGAGAGCTGAAGATTTGGTGATTATCTTCCCATATTACTGGTTATAAAAGCAGGTAAAAAAAGTTACTAGATAATTCTTATATGGATTAATTTTTTTAAGGCTATAATAATCTTCATCACTTCTCATCAAGAGATGAAGTCTTTTTCTTCACCATTTGTATCTGGGCTTAACTATGTGACTTGCTTTGGCTAGTGGAAGCAAAGGTAAATTAACCCAAGGCTTGCCAGGTGTTTGCCTATTGGGACTTGCCCACTCTTCTTCCTGCGAACCCTTTGGTCACTGTGTGAACAAGCCCAGGCTAGTATTTTAGAGCATAGAGGCCACATGAAGACAGAGCCTGAGTGACCCAGTCCCAGTTGATTCCTCAGACATGAGAGTTAAGCTATCCTAGACCATCAGCCTGGACCAAGAAAACCACCTGGACAAACAACAAAATCAAGGGGGAAAAAGTGTTTTGAGTTACTAATTTTTTGAGAGGGTGAGCATTGTGATGTAGCAAAGCTTAACTGACATAAATGCCATACAGGTTAATTTACTATCAACATTGATAACATTATCTGAACAATTATTAAATCTCCATTTAATTAGAAAAGACAAGTTTTGAAACCGGCAAAACCTGGCTTTGAATCTAGACCATGACACGTTCTGCTTATGTGACCCTCAGTCTGACAACTTTGCTGCACCTTAGTTTGACCATGAGAAAAAATGGGAACACATCTTCGTCCAATTTTGGGGATGATTAAACTTGATGAATAAAATATACTTAGTACACAGTAGATGCTCAACAAACTATTATTTTTATTAATTAAATGTCATTATGTAGGCTTAATATAAATTATTTTTTATTTTCCTTAAATTTATATTATTATTTTAATTTTTAATATTTTGCTGTCAAAGGTTTAGAGCTTATAATTGACCTCAACTATCAGTAATTCTGTCTTTGAGGATTTTGACTAATATTTTACAAAATTCAAATCACTATTACATATTCTTTGAAAACTTTGATTTTCTTGCTACTTTCCTTTTATGTTTACCCATAATTGATCTTTCTCTCTTGACAGCATTTTGGGGACACTGAGTGGCATTTGAAGGCACTCATGACAGTATCTATAAGAGATTTACAACATTAACCTGTCAGAGATTCGTCCTTAGAATTAAAGAGGAATAGGATATCTTTAGACCTCAGGTCTCATGCTTAGTTTCATTCAAAATATCTTGTAAAATTATTTTCAATGTCAGCATACCAATGCCTGTGCCAGCTTTTTTAAAAGAATGGCAATGATATATAGCCAGTGAACTTTGACTGGAGACAATAAAATAGATGGAGTGGTTAAGTTTAGTCCTAAGTAACCTTTTATCCAATGACAGTAATTACTTATTTGAACCTTTAATTCATTTAAATTTGCTTGAACTTTCAAGTGACTACCCACATATTTTCCATTTTGACAGATAAAATTAAATGACTAATATATAGTACAATCTACCCAATGCTGTGCTGTGATTGACAACTTAAAAAAATCATAAAGCACCTTTTAATTTTCCAAATTTGGAAAGCTAAATCTTTAATAAGATCAATTTATATTTGTTATTTTATTACCCAATTTTTCAGAAACAGCCTCTAAAGTAAAAATTCAGTATCCATGAATGAGATTCCAAGAGATTCTGGAAGTCATGGAAATTTTCTGTATATATGCACTTTGCTTGTGAGAAGTCCAACATTTTCATCATATTTTCAAGTTTTTGATTTTGTTAAGGTTACAGTCACTATTTCGAATGACATTTGAAGCATTTGCAAAAAAAATAAGTGACCTTACCAAAAACAAATTGTAAATGGCTCCAATGAAATAGTGTAATAGGAATGTTCTTCTCAATCCCACCCCACCCCCAATACCATTATCTAATTCACCTGTATCTCTTCAAATTGTTGACTGTTTTTATTGACATGAAATCCTTTGGAACAGTTTGCTTTAATGGTGAATGGTAGCTGAGCAAAAGCTGTTATAAGTTTTATGTTTTGCATTTATACTTGTGTCATTTCTGCTTAAGGGGATAGTAAGTCATACCTTCATCGGGCACTGTAGAGCATTTGGAAATACCTCCTTTCCTCTAACACTTTCTCTCAAAATGTGGTGGAGCAGCCATGGTTTCCCTCAGAGTCAGTAGGCAGAAAATCAGTACAATTGTACTGTCTTTGAGAGCTTTGAATGATTCGTTATTGTAACTTGTGAAGTTTACTTGTGGTTCCTTTGAACTACTTGAAACACTGCTCTACCATTGATGTGCTAACATTGCCTAAAATCTAATTCTCTATTACTGTGGAAATCTCTTATTAACTTCACTCCAATCATATTACTGCTGCATTCTTTCTAAGGTTATCAATTCAGATTCCTATAACTTGGAACCAGTTGTCATCCAGATGCAGAATAGAGGACTCATGACAGGTTCATGAAAAAACAAATTAATACTGATGTAATGAACTCTGCAATTAACCCATTACTTCAATTTCATACTTATTACTGGCTACCATTTTCCCTAATTCTAATTCTAGGTGGTTCTCAGATGTTATCAGCTATAAGGACAACTGGAGCAATTGACAACTTCAAAAAGTGACAGTTATTGGGATCTGTCACAAGTTTCTAACTCAATAGATCTTGGGTGCAGCCCAGGGATATGCATGTCTAATAAACTACCCCTAATTATTCTGCTTCTAGTTTTCCAAAGATCTCAGTTTAAGAAAAAATGTGTGAGAATTTAAGTTGGATCCCTCACCTGAAAGATTGTCTCTTTTTCCTATCCATCATGTGATTTGCAATCTGCAGACATAGCCAATACATCTTGTACAATTATAGAGAAAAATGAAGGCATACATTTAAATCTGAGGATCCTTTCTTTTGCATGTAAACTTTACTTAATGACCATAATGCTATCAATTTATTTTGTATCTTCCCTACTCTTTGTATTTTTCTCTCATGGGTCTCTGATTGGTTATTCTTTAGAATCAGAGGACATTAGAACTGGAAGGGACATTTATAATGAAGTAGATAATTGCATCATTTTACACATGAAGAACCTGTCTGGAAAAGACATGCTTTTTACTTCAAAAGAAATGACTTATTTAAGATGATGATGATGATGATGATGATGATGATGATTATTATTATTATTATTATTATGGTACACAGGCTTATTACTGTTGTGGCCTCTCCCGTTGCAGAGCACAGGCTCTGGACGTGCAGGCTCAGCGGCCATAGCTCATGGGCCTAGCCGCTCTGTGGCATGTGGGATCTTCCCGGACTGGAGGATGAACTCGTGTCCCCTGCACCGGAAGGCAGACTCTCAATCACTGCGCCACCAGGGAAGCCCTATTTAAGACTATTTAATTAGAAAATGAGTTATATATATTACTTGTTCTAGTATTAAACCTAGGTCTGGAGATTGGTTCAAGATGGTAGGGTAGAAGAATATGTGCTTACTCTCTCTTGTGAGAGCACCAGAATCACAACTAACTACTGAACAATCATTGACAGGAAGACACTGGAACTCACCAAAAAAGATATCCCACATCCAAAGACAAAGGAGAAGCTACAATGAGATGGTAGGAGGGGCACAATCACAATAAAATCAAATCCCATAACTGCTAGGTGGGTGACTCACAAATAGAGAACAATTATACCACAGAAGCTACCCACTGGTGTGAAGGTTCTGAGCCCCACGTCAGGCTTCCCAACCTGGGGATCCAGCAACAGGAGGAAGAATTCCCAGATAATCAGATTTTGAAAACTAGTGGAGTTTGATGGCAGGACTTCGACAAGTCTGGGGGAAACAAAAACTCCATTCTTGGAGGGCACACAGAAAGTAGTGTGTGCATCAGGACCCAAGCATAAGGAGCAGTGACCCCAAGGAGACTGAATCAGGCCTACCTGCTAGTGTTGGAAGATCTCCTGTAGAGGCAGGGGCAGCTGTGCCTCACTGTGGGGCAAGGACACTGGCAGCAGAAGTTCTGGGAAGTACTCCTTAGTGTGAGCCCTCCCAGAGTCTGCAATTAGCCAGACCAAAGGGTCTCTAGGCTCCAGTGCTGGGTCACCTCAGGACAAACAACCAACAGGAGGGAACTCAGCATGACCCATCAGCAGAAAAGGGATTAAAATTTAACTGAGCTCTGCCCAACAGAGCAACACCCATCTCTCCCCACCACCAGTCCCTCTAAACAGGAAACTTGCACAAGTCTCTCAGATAGACTCATCCACCAGAGGGCAGACAGTAGAAGCCAGAACTACAATTCTGCAACCTGTGGAACAAAAACCACATTCATAGAAAGGGAGACAAAATGAAAAGGCAGAGGACTATGTACCACATGAAGGAACAAGCTAAAACACCAGATAAACAACTAAATGAAGTGGAGATAGGCAATCTTCCAGAAAAATAATTCAGAATAATGATAGTGAGGATGATCAAGGACCTCAGAAAAAGAATGGAGGCAAAGATCGAGAAGATGAAAGAAATGTTTGACAAAGACCTAGAAGAATTAAAGAACAAACACCTTGAAGAAATAAAGAACAAACAGAGATGAACAGTACAATAACTGAAATGAAAAATACACTAGAAGGAATCAACAGCAGAAAAACTGAGGGAGAAGAACAGATAAGTGACCTGGAAGACAGAATGGTGGAATTCAATATTGTGGAACAGAATAAAGACAAAATAATGAAAAGAAATGAAAACAGCCTAAGAGACCTCTGGGACATTAAACACACCAACATTCACATTATAGGGGCCCCAGAAGAAGAAGAGAAAGAGAAAGAACCTGAGAAAATACTTAAAGAGATTACAGTGGAAAACTTCCCAAACATGGGAAAGAAAATAGCCAACCAAGTACAGGAAGAACAGAGTTCCAGGCAGGATAAACCCAAGGAGAAACATGCTGAGATGCATAGTAATCAAACTGAAAAAATTTAAAGACAAAGAAAAATTATTAAAAGCAACAAGGGAAAAATGACAAATAACATACAAGGAAACTCCCACAAGGTTAACAGCTGATTTCTCAGCAGAAACTCTACAAGCTAGAAAGGATGGGCATGATATATTTAAAGTGATGAAAGGGAAGAAACTACAACCAAGATTACTCTACCTGTCAAGGATCTCACTCATATTTGATGGAGAAATCAAAAGCTTTACAGACAAGCAAAATCTAAGAGAATCCAGCACCAGGAAAACAGCTCTACAATAAATGCTAAAGGAACTTCTCTAAGTGGGAAACACAAGAGAAGAAAATGACTTAAAAAAACAAACCCACAACTATTAAGAAAATGGTAATAGGGACATACATATGGATAAATACCTTAAACGTGAATGGATTAAATGCTCCAACCAAAAGACACAGGCTTGCTGAATGGATACAAAAACAAGACCCATATATATGCTGTCTACAAGAAACCACTTCAGACCTATGGACACATTCAGACTGAAAGTGAGGGGATGGAAAAAGATATTCCATGCAAATGGAAATCAAAAGGAAGGTGCAGTAGCAATTCTCATATCAGACAAAATAGACTTTAAAATGAAGACTGTTACAAGAGATAAGGAAGGGCACTACATAATGATCAAGGGATCAAATCAAGAAGACGATATAACAATTATAAATATATATGCACCCAACATAGGAGCACCTCAATAATAAGGCAAATGCTAAAAACAATGATGACAGAGGAAATCAACAGTAACATAATAATAGCAGGGGAACTTTAATACCCTACTTACACCAACGGACAGATCATCCAAACAGAAAATAAATAAGGAAACACAAGCTTTAAGTGACACAATAGACCAGATAGATTTAATTGATATATATAGAACATTCCACCAGAAAGTAGCAGAACACACTTTATTCTCAAGTGCACACAGAACATTCTCCAGGATAGATCACATTTGGGTCACAAATCAAGCTTTGGAAAATTTAAGAAAATTCAAATTGCATCAAGCGTCTTTTCTAACCACAATGTTATGATATAGGAAATCAGTTACAGGGGAAAAAAAGTAAAAAAAAAAAAAAAAAAAAAAAACACAAACACATGGAGGCTAAACAATATGTTACTAAATAACCAAGAGATCACTGATAAAATCAAACAAGAAATCAAAAAATACATATAGACAAATGACAGTGAAAACAAAATGATCCAAAACCTATGGGATGCAGCAAAAGCAGTTCTAAGAGGGAAGTTTATAACAATACAATCCTGCCTCAAGAAACAAGAAAAATCTCAAATAAACAATCTAATCTTACACCTAAAGGAACTAAAGAAGAAGAAACAAAATCCAAAATTAGTATAAAGTAAGAAATCACTAATATCAGAGCAGAAATAAATGAAATAAAAACAAAGAAAACAATAGCAAAGATCAATAAAACTAAAATCTACTTCTTTGAGAACATAAACAAAATTGATAAACCTTTAGCCAGACTCATCAAGAAAAAGAGGGAGAGGACTCAAATCAATAAAATTAGAAATGAAAAAGAAGTTACAATGGGCATCACAGAAATACAAAGCATCCTAAGAGACTACTACAAGCAACTCTATGCCAATAAGATGGACAACCTGGAAGAAACGGACTAATTCTTAGAAAGGTATAATCTTCCAAGAGTGAACCAAGAAGGAATAGAAAATATGAATAGACCAATCACAAGCACTGAAATTGAAACTGTGATTTAAAATCTTCCAACAAACAAAAGTCCAGGACCAGATGGCTTCACAGGTGAATTCTATCAAACATTTAGAGAAGAACTAATACCCATCCTTCTCCAACTCTTCCAAAAATTTGCAAAGGAAGGAACACTCCCAAACTTATTCTACAAGGCCACCATCACCTGATACCAAAACCAGACAAAGATACTACAAAAAAAGAAAATTACAGACCAATATCACTGATGAATATAGATGCAAATATCCTCAACAAAATACTAGCAAACAGAATCCAACAACACATTAAAAGGATCATACATTGTGATCAAGTGGGATTTATCCCAGAGATACAAGAAGTCTTCAATATATGCAAATCAATCAATGTGATACACCTTGTTAACAAACTGAAGAATAAAAACCATATGATCATCACAATAGATGCAGAAAAAGCTTTTGAGAAAAATCAACACCCATTTATGATAAAAACTCTCCAGAAAGGGGGCATAGAAGGACCCTACCTCAACATATAAAGGCTATGTATGAAAAACCCAAAGCAAACATCATTCTCAATGGTGAAAAACTGAAAACATTTTCTCTAAGATCAGACAAGGATGTCCACTCTCGCCACTATTATTCAACATAGTTTTGGAAGTCCTACTCATGGCAATCAGAGAAGAAAAAGAAATAAACGAAATACAAATTGGAAAAGAAGTAAAACTGTCACTGTTTGCAGATGACATGATACTCCACGTAGATAATCCTAAGGATGTCACCAGAAAACTACTAGAGCTAACAAATGAATTTGGTAAAGTTTCAGGATACAAAATTAATGCACAGAAATTTTTGCATTCCTATACACTAACAATGAAAGATCAGAAAGAGAAATTAATGAAACAACACCATTCATCATTGCAACAAAAATAATAAAATACCAAGAATAAACCTACCTAAGGAGGTAAAACACCTTTACTCAGAAAACTATAAGACACTGATGAAAGAAATCAAAAATGACACAAACAGATGGAGAGATATACCATGTTCTTGAATTGGAATAATCAATATTGTGAAAATAACTATTCTACCCAAAGCAATCTACAGATTCAATGAAATCCCTATCAAATTACCAGTGGTATTTTTTACAGAACTAGAACAAAAAATCTTAAAATTTGTATGAAGTCACAAAAGACCCCAAATAGCCAAAGCAGTCTTGAGGGAAAAAAAATGGAGCTGGAGGAATCAGACTCCCTGACTTCAGACTATACTATGAAGCTACAGTAATCAAGACAATATGGTACTGGTACAAAAACAGAAATATAGATCAATGGAACAGGATAGAAAGCCCAGAGATAAACCCACACACCTATGGTCAACTAATCTATGATAAAGGAAGCAAGAATATCCAATGGAGAAAAGAGAGCCTGTTCATTATGTGGTGCTGTAAAAACTGGACAGTACATGTAAAAGAATGAAATTAGAACACTCCCAAACACTTTACACAAAAATAAACTCAAAATCGATTAAAGACCAAAATGTAAGGCCAGACACTATAAAACTCTTAGAGAAAAACATAGGCAGAACACTCTATGACATAAATCACAGCAAGATCCTTTTTGGCCCACCTCCTAGGGTAATGGAAATAAACCCAAAAATAAACAAATGGGACCTAATGAAACTTAAAACCTTTTGCACAGCAAAGGAAACCATAAACAAGATGAAAAGACAACCCTCAGAATGGGAGAAAATATTTGCAAATGAAGCAACTGACAAAGGATTAATCTCCAAAATTTACAAGCATCTCAATATCAAAAAGAAAAAAAAATCGAATCCAAAAATGGGCAGAAGACCTAAATAGACATTTCTCCAAAGAATATATACAGATTGCCAACAAACACATGAAAGGATGCTCAGCATCACTCATCATTAGAGAAATGCAAATCAAAACTACAATGAGGTATCACCTCACACTGGTCAGAATGACCATCATCATAAAATCTACAAACAGTAAATGCTGGAGAGGGTGTGGAGAAAAAGTGAACCCTCTTGCACTTTTGGTGGGAATGTAAATTGATACAGCCACTATGGAGAACAGTATGGAGGTTCCTTAAAATCTAAAAATAGAACTACCATACGACCCAGCAATCCCACTACTGGGCATATACCCAGAGAAAACTGTAATTCAAAAAGACACATGCACCCCAGTGTTCATTGCAGTAATATTTACTATATCCAGTTCATGAAAGCAACCTAGATGCTCATCGACCAATGAATGGATAAAGGACATGAGGTATATATATATATATATATGAATATTACTCAGCCATAAAAAGGGATGAAATTGGGTCATTTTGGGGACGTGGATAGACCTAGACACTGTCATAGAAACTGAAGTAAGTCAGAAAGAGAAAAACAAGTATCCTATATTAACGCATATATGTGGAATCTAGAAAAATGGTACAGTGTAACCAGTTTGCAAGGCAGAAATAGAGACACAGATGTAGAAAACAAACGTATGGAAAGTGGGGGTAGCGGGGGCTTGCGGAGAGTGGTGATGGGATGAATTGGGAGATTGGGATTGACATATATACACTAATATGTACAAAATAGATAACTAATAAAAACCTGCTGTATAAAAAATAAATAAATTAAATTTTTTAAAAAACTAGGTCTACTGACATTATTTTAGTGTTATTTGTGACAACTTATTATTTTAAACAATTTAAAATATTTTATATAATTCAAATATTCTCAATGAAGAAAAAATAAAAAGGTAAATAATTTCCCCATTTTCTAAATGCTAGTGATCAAAGGTAAAGGGGATTTTCCAGACTTATTAATGGAAAACAGGTTATATATGTATGTACATATACATATAGGTACTTATGTAATGTAAATATCTATATATATACATATATATTTGAAATCATAGCATATATCATTGTCATGCAACTTATTTTATCTAACTATATATCATTGGTATTAAGTCAATGTAAGGGTCTTGAAATCAAAATTATGTTGTTTTCAGCAACATCTGGCACATGGAAATCATTAATAAATATATATTGAAAAAAATAAATTAGTAGATGAATGTATTATATCTGTAAGTTCCTACTGCCCTATAGTACTTCATTCTTGTTTATGACTATAAAATTTTTCAATTGATATGTATAAGTAGTAGCATTTAAAGAAAGTTGAATGAGGAATTAGAACAGATGTTCAGTACACACACTTTTTAAGGAAAATAAATTCTCTCATTTCTCCTTATTAAGAAAAAAGAATTGGAAATAATTCCATATCATCAGAATATGTGTCCATGATCACACTGTCTTCTAAATATCACAACATGTAAAATAAGCTGTCATATAGTAACCTCCTTCACACATGTATGCACATATACATAATAGATAACAACAAAAATAGTGAAGGGTCATCAATGTATGAAGCTGGATACATCATAGCATATTTATTTAGTCACCAAGTATCTTTTAAATATATATATCAAGCATCTATTATGCATGTGTATTTGATATAACAATTTATAAGACAACATGATCCCTGCTTAAAAACATAGATTTTAAAATAAGATAGTGTTGGATTCTAATATAGATTCTGTCACTTTTTAATTGTGTAGCTTTGGGTGATATAAATAATTAAGATATTTTCTGAAAAGCTTATGGTGTAAAAGTTGCAAGCACAGGGACAAAACCACCCATTTTGCTGATAAACCCAATTCTCAGATTGTAATTATTCCTGATTTATTTACTCCTAAGACATGTGATTCTGAGAACTGAGCATTGTTCATTCATTTTGCCTTATGTACCATTAACCCCCACCAACTCAAGTTCTCAGTTTTCTGTCCCATGACCAACGTAGATGTGTGTCATATACAAAATGTCTACTCATGACCAGAAAACAGATTCTGTCTTACATTCAGAATAATCTGTCTGCTAGCAATAATTAAAGCTTTCTTTTTTTCTTACCTGTTTTCCTTTGGTCTTATTCTAGAATAAGTGGTAAAAACTTACTAAACCTCTTAAAAGTTTCTCTTGTTTGAAAATGTGGGGAATAACAATACTCAGAACTAATACTGCCTGCAGGTATAGAACATGACTATTAGAACTAATACTTCCTGCACACATAGAGCATGACTATTAGAGCTAAGAATTAAAGCTACCTAAATTTTTACTATTTGTTCCAGGAAATTCTTTCCCTGGAAGACAAGTCTGTAAAATCAGTAAATAATTTATTTGTTTACTTCTGAAACTTCCCAGATATTAACTTATCTGAAGACTAAACTGTTCAAGTAAAGCCTTTCTCAGGACAGTAGTAAACCCATCTGAGCCAAAAGCCCCTATTTCAGGACAAAAATTCCCCTAATTTAAATTGGCAAAACATACAACTTTCATTCTTTCTGCCTCCTTTCCTGGCAAGTGACTACCCGTTTTCATGTAAAATACAGAAGTCTGCAGTGGTGATCCCCACAGTCCCTGAGTCTTACATGCTATGAAAACTCGAGCAGAAGCAAGAAGAATTACAATCCTGCAGCCTGTGAAACAAAAGCCACATTCACAGAAAGATAGACAAGATGAAAAGGCAGAGGGCTATGTACCAGATGAAGGTACAAGATAAAACCACAGATAAACAACTAAATGAAGGGGAGATAGGCAACATTCTGGAAAAGTATTTCAGAATAATGATAGTGAAGATGATCTAGGACCTCAGAGAAAGAATGGAGGCAAAGATTGGGACGATGAAAGAAATGTTTGACAAAGAGCTAGAAGAATTAAAGAACAAACACCTTGAAGAAATAAAGAACAAACAGAGATGAACAGTACAATAACTGAAATGAAAAATACACTAGAAGGAATCAACAGCAGAAAAACTGAGGAAGAAGAACAGATAAGTGACCTGGAAGATAGAATGGTGAAATTCAATGTCGTGGAACAGAATTAAGAAAAAAATAATTAAAAGAAATGAAGACAGCCTAAGAGAACTCTGGGACATTAAATGCACCAACATTCACATTGAAGGGGCCCCAGAAGGAGAAGAGAAAGAGAAAGGACCTAAGAAAATACTTGAAGAGATTATAGTAGAAAACTTCCCAAACATGGGAAAGGAAATAGCCAACCAAGTACAGGAAGTGCAGCGAGTCCCATACAGGAGAAACACAAGGAGAAACACGCCAAGACACATAGTTATCAAATTGGCAAAAATTAAAAACAAAGAAAAATTATTGAAAGCAGCAAGGGAAAAATGACAAATAACATACAAGGGAACTCCCATAAGGTTAACAGCTGATTTCTCAGCAGAAACTCTACAAGCCAGAAGGGAGTGACATGATATACTTAAACTGATGAAAGGGAAGAACCTACAGCCAAGATTACGCTATCTGGAAAGGATCTCATTCAGATTTGATGGAGAAATCAAAAGCTTTACACACAAGCAAAACCTAAGAGAATTCAGCACCACCAAACCAACTCTACAACAAATGCAAAAGGAACTTCTCTAAGTGGGAAACACAAGAGAAGAAAAAGACTTACAAAAACAAACCCAAGACAATTAAGAAAATGGTCATAGGAACATACATATTGATAATTACCTTAAAAGTGAATGGATTAAATGCTCCAACCAAAGACACAAGCTTGCTGAATGGATACAAAAACAAGACTGATATATATTCTGTTTAAAAGAGACCCACTTTAGACCTATGGACACATACAGACTGAAAGTGAGGGCATGGAAGAAGATATTCCATGAAAATGGAAATCAAAAGAAAGCTGGAGTAGCAATACTCATATCAGATAAAATAGACTTTCAAATAAAGAATGTTAAAGAAACAAGGAAGACACTATGTAATGATCAAGGGATCAATCCAAGAAGAAGATATAACAATTATAAATATATATACACCCAACATAGGAGCACCTCAATACAAAAGGCAACTGCTAACAGGTATAAAAGTGGAAATCGACAGTAACACAATAATAGTGGGGGACTTTAACACCTCACTTACACCAATGGACAGATCATCCAGACAGAAAATTAATAAGAAAACACAAGATTTAAATGACACAATAGAGTAGATACCTTTAATTGATATTTATAGAACATTCCATCCAAATACAGCAGATTACACTTTCTTCTCCAGTGCACACAGAACATTCTTCAGGATAGATCACACTTTTTGTCACAAATCAAGCAACAGTAAATCTAGGAAAATTGAAATCATATTAAGCATCTTTTCTGACCACAATGCTATGAGATTAGAAATGAATTACAGGGAAGAAATACCTTAAAAACACAAACACATGGAGGCTAAACATTACATTACTAATTAATTAAGAAATCACTGAAGAAATCAAAGAGGAAATTAAAAAATGCCTAGAGACAAATGACAATGAAAATATGACGATCCAAAACCTATGGGATGCAGCAAAAGCAGTTCTAAGAGGGAAGTTTATAGCTATACAAGCCTCCCTCAAGAAATAAGAAAAATCTCAAATAAACAAACTAACCTTACACCTAAAGGAACTAGAGAAAGAAAAACAAACATAACCTAAAGTTAGCAGAAGGAAAGAAATCATAAAGATCAGAGCAGAAATAAATGAAATAGAAATGAAGAAAACAATAGCAAAGAACAATAAAACTAAAAGCTGCCTCTTTGAGAAGATAAACAAAATTGATAAACCATTAGCCAGACTCATCAAGAAAACGAGGGAGAGGACTCAAATCAAGAAAATTAGAAATGAAAAAAGGGATGTTACAACAGACACGGCAGAGATACAAAGCACCCTATGAGACTACTACAAGCAACTCTATGCAAATAAAATGGACAACCTGGAAGAAATGGACAAATTTTTAGAAAGGTATAACCTTCCAAGACTGAACTAGGAAAGAATAGAAAATATGAACTCACCAATGACAAGTAATGAAATTGAAACCAACAGGGGCTTCACTGGTGGTGCAGTGGTTGAGAGTCCGCCTGCCAATGCAGGGGACATGGGTTCGTGCCCGTGCCCAGGCCCAGGAAGAGCCCACATGCTGTGGAGTGGCTAGGCCCATGACCCATGGCCACTGAGCCTGTGCATTCAGAGCCTGTGCTCCGCAACAGGAGAGGCCACAACAGTGAGAGGCCTGCGTACTGCAAAAAAAAAAAAAAAAAATTCTTCCAGCAACTAAAAGTCCAGGGCCAAATGGCTTCACAAGTTAATCCTATCAAATATTTAGAGAAGAGCTAACAGCTATCCTTCTCAAACTCTTCCAAAAAATTGTGGAGGAAGAAACACTCCCAAGCTCATTCTATGAGGCCCCCATCACCCTGATACAAAACCAGACAAAGAAACTATAAAAAAAGAAAATTACAGACAATTATCACATGATTATAGATGCAAAAATCCTCAACAAAATGCTAGCAAACAGAATCGAACAGCACATTAAAAGGATCATACACCAAGATCAAATGGGATTTATCCCAGGGATACAAGGATTCTTCAAAATATGAAAATCAATCAATGTGATACACCATATTAAAAAACTGAAGAATAAATACCATATGATTTTCTCAATAGATGCAGAAAAAGCTTTTGACAAAATTCAACACCGATTTATGATAAAAACTCTACAGAAAGTGGGCATAGAGGGAACCTACCTCAACATAATAAAGGCAATATATGACAAACCCACAGCAAACATCATTTTCAATGGTAAAAAACTGATAGTTTTTCCTCTAAGATCTGGAACAAGACAAGGATGTCCAATCTCGCCACTATTATTCATACATAGTTTTGGAAGTCCTAGCCATGGCAAACAAAAAATAATAAGAAATAAAAGGAATACAAATTGGAAAAGAAGTAAAACTGTCTTGGTTTGCACATGACATAATACTATACATAGAGAATCCTAAAGATGTCACCAGAAAACTACTACAGCTAATCAATGAATGTGGTAAAGTTGCAGGTGACAAAATTAATGCACAGAAATGTCTTGCATTCCTATACACTAATGATGAAAAATCTGAAAGAGAAATTAAAGAAACACTCCCATTTACTATTGCAACAAAAATAATAAAATACCTAGGAATAAACCTACCTAGGGAGACAAAAGACCTGTATCCAGAAAACTATAAGACACTGATGAAATTAAAGATGATACCAACAGATGGAGAGATATGCCATGTTCTTAAATTGGAAGAATCAACATTGTGAAAATGACTATTCTACCCAAAGCAATCTACAAATTCAATGCAATCCCTATCAAATTACCAAAGGCATTTTTTAAGGAACTAGAGCAAACAATCTTAAAATTTGTATGGAGACACAAAAGACCCCAAATAGCCAAAGCAGTCTTGAGGGAAAAAAATGGAGCTGGAGGAATCAGACTCCCTGACTTCAGACTATACTACAAAGCTACAGTAATCAAGACAATATGGTACTGGTAGAAAAACAGAAACATAGATCAATGGAACAAGATAGAAAGCCCAGAGATAAACAAATGCACCTATGGTCAACTAATCTATGACAAAGGAAGCACGGATATACAATGGAGAAAAGACAGTATCTTCAATAATTGGTGCTGGGAAAACTGGACAGCTACATGTAAAAGAATGAAATTAGAGCACTCCCTAAACCTAACACATACACAAAAATAAACTCAAAATGGATTAGAGAACTAAATGTAAGACTGGACACTATAAAACTGTTAGAGGAAAACATAGGAAGAACACTTTTTGACATAAATCATAGCAAGATCCTTTTTGATCCACCTCCTAGGGTAATGGAAATAAAACCAGAAATAAACAAATGGGACCTAATGAAACTTCAAAGCTTTTGCACAGCAAAGGAAACCATAAACAAGACGAAAAGACAACCCTCAGAATGGGAGAAAATATTTGCAAACAAAGCAACTGACAAAGGATTAATCTCCAAAAATATACAAGCAACTCATGCAGCTCAATATCCAAAAAACAAACAACCCAATCCAAAAATGGGCAGAAGACCTAAATAGACATTTCTCCAAAGAAGACATACAGATGGTCAAGAGGCACATGAAAAGCTGCTCAACATCAGTAATTATTAGAGAAATGCAAATAAAAACTACAGTGAGGTATCACCTCACAGCAGTCAGAATGGCATCATCAGAAAATCTACAAACAACAAATGCTGGAGAGGGTGTGGAGAAAAGGAAACCGTCTTTCACTCTTGGTGGGAATGTTAATCAATAGAGCCACTATGGAGAACAGTATGGAGGTTCCTTAAAAAGCTAAAAATAGAATTACCATATGACCCAGCAATCCCACTACTGGGCATATACCCTGAGAAAACCATAATTCAAAACAGCACATGCACCCCAATGTTCACTGCAGCACCATTTACAATAGTCAGGTCATGGAAGCAACCTAAATGCCCATAGACAGACAAATGGATAAAGAAGATGTGGTACCTATATACAATGGAATATTACTCAGCCATAAAAAGGAACAAAATTGGGTCATTTGTAGAGACGTGTATGGATCTAGAGAGATCTAGAGACTGTCATAGAGAGTGAAGTAAGTCAGAAAGGGAAAAACAAAAATTGTATATTAATGCATATATGTGGAACTTAGAGTAATGGTACAGATTAACCAGTTTGCAGGGCAGAAATTGAGACACAGATGTAGAGAACAAATGTATGGGCACCAAGGGGGGAAAGTTGTGGGGGGCTGAGGGGTGTGATGTGATGAATTGGGCAATTAGGATTGACATGTATACACTGATGTGTATAAAATTGATGACTAATAAGAACCTGCTGTATAAAAAAAGTAAAATTTAAAAAAAAACATTCAATTTTGAAACATTTTATTTATTCATTTTTTTCCAGACTCTCATGTTTCCTAATCCTTAAAATACTATTTCATAAAATTTGCTTATTCCAATCAGATCCCCACATTGAAGGGCCTACCTTAAACTCCCACCCAAGACACTGATAATCTATTGTTATTTGCCCCAAAGCAAATAACACCACTAAGACTTTATCAAATGGATGCCTTGCAGTAGTGGATGATAAACTTAATTTTGCATGATCAACTCCAGTGATCTTTTGAAGATCTATAGCCAGCAGTCCTAGAAATCCTAGCAAGACAGAACTGAGATCCCTTTCTATTTCTGTTCAATATTCTCATTTCAAAAATATCTTACTCATCTGAGGTCCCTTAACACTTCACTCAGAAGTCTCTCTAAATCTAACAGTGATTTAAGACTTTCACTAAATTGAGTTCTAATTTCCTCTCATCCATTTCTCAAATTCTGAGTTTATTTTTTCTCCTAGGAATGAGAAACTTTAGCTAGCAATCCTTTGATTATTTAGTAAGAGTTGCACATTTTTTTCCTTGGTAGATATATGTCCTGTTACTGATGACACTAGTATTTGTTCCTATTTTCCCTTTTCCCAAGCAGTACTATAACTCTGTCAGAAGGACACTTTCCCTTAATACAGCAGTTAATAAACTCAGCTTTGGTTGATCAACAGGCTATTCTGATGGTATTTTGGGAAGTCAAAAATTTATACTTTCTATGTTACAGGCTTACTATAAATGTTACAAAAAAACTGCAAGTTAAATAACATACAGTCTTAAATTTTTCCTTGGTAGTGATCAAATCCTTCACCAGTTTATAGTGGTTTCCCTTTTATTTTCTAAGATTTCTTCTTTTGGTCTCATGTTTACAACTCAACTATTTTTAGCCAAATGTTATTCACGGTATCTCACAATTAAATAGTAATTTCTTTTTATCTTAGTCATTAAAGAGAGTTTGTGGATATCTTTTGAAATTTCCAAATTTCACTTCATAAACTATCTTTTCCCTTGTCCTATGACATAGATTCAATTTTTTACAATTTCATGTTATGCATCTTAGGTTGTTAATTTCTAATTGTACAATCCACACAAATTTAAATTTTCTCCCAGATGAATGCTGTGTTACTGCCTTAACAAATGGAATTGCTTTACCTTTCTGTCAATACCTTTCATGGCTGTCAACATAAGGACTTTCTTTTTCAGCTATTTTTTGGCTGAGCATAAGAAAGATTACCTGTAATTTGATTAAAGTCTAATTGTGTTAGGCAGATTTCAAGAGGGTCCCAGTGATCCCTGTTCCTAATACCCAGGGCCTTGAGTAATATCCTCCTTTTGAGACAATTGCATCTAACCTACAGAGCACAGCAAATTTGAGGAGATGTCCCTTTTCAAATTAATTTACAAAAGACTGTGACTTCGGTATGGCTAGTACAGTCTCCAAATTACATTCTAACCTTGCATGCATTGATAAAGCAAGCTGCCATGAGAGAGAGACCTACGTGGAAAGGACTTCAAGCAGCCTCAGGCCAAGAGCCAACAAAGAATTGAGGCCCTCAGTCCAACATCGAGAAAGGAACTGAATGTTCACTGAGTGAGCTTGTAAATTGTTTCTTCCTGAATTGAGAATTTTGGTGAGACCATACAACCTGGACTTGCACCATGATTACAGTCTACTGGGAGACTGTGAAACAGAGGGCCCAGCTGTGCCATACCTGGATTGTTGACCCACAGAAACTGTAATATGATAAGCATGTGTTGTGTTAACTGCAGAATGTTGGGGCAATGTGTTATTCAGCCAGTGGTAACTAATACACATGTTCCGATAATATATCAGGTAGAACTTCTTTCTGTGTGGTTACTTCTTGGTGCTTCTCAACTTACACTCCTCTGAGGGCAAGGATGGTTTAAGAGATAAGCTTGCTATGTCATAGAGGTTTTATGGTTTAACCATTCAGAGGCCATAATAATCACATTTGTTGGTAACAGATATAACTCTTCCTGATTAAACAGAAAGAGAGGTTTTTGTTTTTGCTTTTGATAGTCTGTGGAGCTGCTGATAGGACTGGAGAGCCAGGCATGAAACAAAGCCTCCTTAAATATAGAACAGGCTGCTAAAAAGCCACTCCAGCTTCTGCTGCCTCCTTAAGCTCTAGAGGAAGCTTCCATGGTCACAGAAGCTTATACAGGAAAGGACTCAATCTTACAATCACTACCACTTCTCAAAGTTAAACATGTGATTCTTTTTTCCAAATTGAAGTCTCTTGTAGGTTCATCTGATTGGCAAACCAATGCTGTACATCTAAATCTTGACAGAGGCTGATATCTTTAGTTTTTCTGAGATCAATGTTGAATTGATGGAATTTAGGAAGCTGAAAATTCCCCTATTATAGCCAGGGCTTAAAGAAATAAAACCTTAAAGAAATGAGGGCACACGTTATGAAGCATGTAGTGTGTTGTTTAATGAAAATCTACTGAGGGAGGAATTAAGGGGTATTGACCACCAGGCAGAAGATTATGATACCAGTTACAACACATCGAAGTTATGAGGACAATTCAAAATTGTCCCAGATTTCCTATTATTATTTTGAGGTTTGAAGTTGTAGGAAAAGTCCTTGCACACAAAAGTAAAGGAAATTCCAATGCATAATAGCATATACTTGGAAAGTGATTTAACTATACATTTTGGAAAGAAAGGAGGAAGGAAGCAACAAAGTAAATCTACTGAAAAATTACTGAAAAAAATACTTTCATATTTTTTTTTAAAAGGAGAAGTTCAATAAAGGTAAAGTATATAGCTGGGAGATTTAAATACATGTTTGAAAACAAAGTGAGTCACAGTAAATTTTAAGAAGAAAAAATGAAATATGCCAATGAAGAAGTAAAAATATTGAAGATATATTTTGATGATTTAGTTACAGATATCATAAGGTTCTGTTGATTGTGAATGAGAGGCCTTTCCCTCATTACTGAGCAGCCAGAAAACATTGCAGTTGTCGACCACATAAAATCCCATATGACACAATATGGTCACGCCATACCTAGTTTTCTAGAAATTTTTAGGAGGATTCTACACTGCATCTCCAAGGCTTGGATAGGTGTTGCTCTTCTAGTTTCAAGTATCAGTTTTAATTGTAACACTTAGCAAATTATAATTTCCTGTTTACTTTTCTGGAATACTATTTGAGTACAAATTTCTTTAGGGCACAGAATAAGTCCCATTCCCCCTTACATCCACATTGGGTGTCAAAACTTGAAGCTAAAAATTATGGATACTACAGTTTTCTGTGGGCAAAAGTGAGGCCAGACATTTCACATACGTTTGACAGACTAAATCATGTAAATCTATGGGACAGGAGTACTAGAATACTTTTTAAGTTAGAAAGTCTAGTGGAAGAAAAATTAATATTGAAGTAGTGATATTCTGCAAGCTCTATATTTTAAGATGTTAATTAACATGATATTAAACTGGAAAGATGAACTTAAGAATTTAAAATCAATTCTTAAAATAGCTTCAAAGAAGAGGAATCAGTATTTGAAATTATTTGGTATGTATTAAAAGGGGGCTATTTTTTTGTGTGTGCAATAAAGTTTTTTTTTTTTAATTAATATACATACTTTGCCTGGGATTGACTTTTCTATGGTTGTTTGGCAGTAAATTTTTAGAGTTTGTCTTTCCTCCATAATAGCATTATTTTACATATAGATTATGAAGATAGAAGTCACATAGGACACCTCTCTCTTACAAATGTTATCTTTAAAATGCAAATACCCTCCATTAGCTCATTTATGGTAGTCTCTAATAAATACTGTAAAATATAGTTTAAAATATTATTATATGTTTTAAAATTGTCTTTTTTCAAAGAGGATATTTCCTGATCTATTCATTCACATTTTTATTCAAGTATTTTAACCGGGAATGTATGTCAACACCCAATTTTCTAAAGACATAACTAAAATCAAGTTTACTGCTTACTGCAGTAAGATATACTATTATTCTGCTATTGTAGAGTTTTGATAGTATAAGGTAAGAAGAGGTCAAAGGTGAAATACTTATAAGAGTTTGAGATTGGTTTAAGATGGGTTTTTCAAGTTAGAATCCTAATCAGAATTTGTGAAAAAATAGTTTAGTTATAGTGCTCAGAGTGAGTCAAGAGTTTTGTAATGAATTTTAAACAGTACAACAATCAATTGCTCTGAGAAGAGGTCTATTATCCTGACAACTTGAGTAGGCTAGTGTTTGAATAGAAAGATATTGTGGAAGTTCCTAAAATAAACAATGTAATTTGCAATTTCACCTGTCTGGGTGAGAAATTTCCTGGAATAGTAAAATTAATTTGACATAGGTTTTTAATTAGTCAATTTAACTTCATGTAAACAGTGAGATTTGGGCTGGAGATGGCTTTAGTTTGGACCTGTTATCTTAATGTTTTTCCTTATGGAGCCAACTATCTATAAGTGTAGAAGACCAGACATATGACTAGGTCAAGATCATATACAGGATGTACAGGACCAGGAAATATTTGCTGTGCCCTATCTATATAAACAATTTGACTATAAAATCTATTATAAAATGAATGACCAATGCGAGTTATAGTGATTTATCAATGAAGATTTAAAATAATGAACAGAGAAGAGGTACTGATGTATTTATTATTCAATCGGTGCCTGTGAAGATTTTTCCAGTGTCCAGGCACTGTCTTTTCCTATGCTGGTATAGGGACTATCGGTGTGTGTGTGTTTCATTGTCAAATGTAGTTGTTGGCTAATTTCATATCATCTCCATTGAAAAAGGACAATACAAAGCCATGGCTCTTCAGTACGTGTTTGCATTAAAACGATATAGATCTTTCCTCACAGTTTCTTGACACCATTTATTTAATGCTGGTTACATTATTACTCAAAGTGCTGCATCACCAATTGTGCCACTTGAGAATTTTGGCTTCTAATGACTCAGTGTGAATTACTATGCTTCCTTGATGATGATGAATAATGCAAGTCTTACCCATTATACAAAAGAGGATGTACAAGGTAATTTGTTCTCCACCCCAGGTTTTCTGGGACTAAGTGTGGTAATGAACCCAGTTATTCGGATACTACTGTTATAGACCTTTGGAAGATCACTTTGAGTAGGGACTTTCTTCATCTCCATTGTCCTTGAAGGTGTATTTATTTTTCTTTTATTCTAGTTCACAGATTTTGTAGACAGACCGCATGAAAATCAAATCAATTCAATCATGTGATTCTCTTTGTTCCATTTATTAGATTCTTACAGCTTCCTTTAAACTGGGTGTAATGTTTGTATAGAAATTGAATAAGTACCATTTTCCTGTTTAAGAGTGGGGAGAGATCTCTGTTGAACTGCTAGTCTCATATCTTAATAACTACATGGCTAGAGTTCATGAACTTTCTTCTCTTCCTGTCTTCCTTTTTTTCCTTTCTCCTTACGTGACTAATGTTATGATAAAATGTGTCCACAAGACAAAGAACATTGACTGAAGATGGTAACACAGTATCATTTGTCAAAAGAATATAATGTTAAGAAAAGTTATCTAAAATTGAAATAAAGCAAAATTGACTATTGACTGTAAAGTCCTTTTAGTATCAGAATTGGGCATTTTTTAACATGTCCATTTAATGATGGTGATAAGAAATGATTCTAATTAAAAGAGTAAAATCCACAAAATGAGAGATGAAATGAGACTTACTTCAAACTATTGGAGCCTAAAAGACACAAACTTAACCAAAATCTTAAACAAACAAGGGCTAAAAAGGTGAAGAACAATGATAGCCATTAAAGAGCCTAGTAAGAGAAGGAACCAGGGTTAACTCTGGGCTTCCTTAACTGTTGACTGAACAAGGGAGGCGATATCGCCCCTGTCAAAATTATGAAGCCATTCTGCCTTCTTCTGATGAAAGGTAATCAAGGACCAGACGATTGTCAAGAACCACATCAGCCAAGGAAACAAGGGAGGTCCCAAGTCCCGTTAAGGCTTCAAATAGGAGCCAACCCACTACATCATTTTACTTATGATGGCGCCTGTCTTTGGAATAGGTATATCAGATCATCCACTGGCTTACAGGTGTATTGTTATTCTGTTGTGACCTGAGGGGTTTCTGGAGGTAAAAGCTTTAGTTTGGACAATGGTACCCAACTAGATATCCCTTGTAGTTTGACAGCGGGGCGTGTGGTTAAAATTGCTTTATAGGGGTCCTTCCATCTTGGCAATCGTTGGTCTTGCGGGGGATCCCTCTCTTCAGGTTTTAGGAAGAACTTGGTCCCTGGGGTTTATTTGTGAAGGAATAGTTCCTTCCTCTATAGTTTTAGTGGGATCCTTGTGGGCATAGCCCTGGATTACCTTCTGAACTTGTGCTAGATTAATAGTATATCTCTGGGCCTGGTTCACTTTTTCATCCAGTAGAACGTCAGTAGTGAGAAAAGGCCTCCCATAGGTCATTTCAAATGGCTTAAGTCTCAGACCACCCCTGGGGGCTACCCAGATCCGGAGGAGTACAAATCGGGAGCAGGCTGGTCCAGGGTTCACGCGTTTCTTGGCAGAGCTTTACTAAGGTTTTCTTTAGATGGTTCATTTTCTCTACTGTCCCTGAAGCCTGGGGGTGCCAAGAGGTGTGTAGCTTGTAGTCCATCCCTAGGGCTGTTGTGAGCCCCTGTGTGACTTTGGCTATAAAAGAGGGCCCATTATCACTCTGGAGGGACTTTGGGAGTCCAAACTAAGGAACTACTTCTTTTAAAAGGGACTTACAGACGTCCATAGCCTTTTCAGATTGGGTGGGGAAGGCTTCAACCCATCCTGTGAAAGTATCAACAAATACCAGAAGATTTTTACATCCTGACCATGGGGGCATTTGGGTGAAATCTAACTGCCAGTCTTCCCCTGATATGTACTTTGGCGTTGAATTGGCCTGAGTAACAAAGGGGGGATTGGATGGGTCTATGGGTTATTATGGGTACATAAATCACAGGCAAGCATTACTTGTTTTATGGTTCTTTTAAGCCTGTTCCCTGAAAAAGCCTTTTGCATCAAGTCCCATAGTGAATCCCATAGTGCATAGTGGGTGACATCATGTAAGCTCTTAGTGAGTTTCCATTGTTGGGCCTCAGGGATTAGAACCTTATCCTCCTTTTTATACCAGCCTGTGCTTCCCTTCTCATAGCCCCATTTCTCAGCATTTTCTTGTTCCTGTGGGGAATACTGGAGAAGGCTAAGGAGTTCAGGGAGGCCATCTTACTAGAGCCATAACTTGTTCAGGTTCCTGCAGTCGAGCTGCCTATTTTGCAATTTGATCAGCTTTGCTGTTCCCTTGGCTCACAAAAGATCCATCCCGCTGATGGCCCCTACAGTGGATCACTGCTACCTGGGTTGGAAGCTGCACTGCTTCTAAAAGAGCCAGAATCAAATCTCTATGTTTTATGGGGAAATTTGTAGCGGTTAACATTCCTCTTTCTTTCCAAATGGCAGCATGAGCATACAGTACATGGAACCCATATCTAAAGTCAGTAAAAATATTTAATTTTTTATCCTTCCCTAATTGCAAAGCTCTCATTAATGTAATTAGTTCAGCCTTCTGGGCTGATGTCTATGGTGACAGAGCAATGGCTTCTGTGACTCCCTCTAGACCAACTATGGCACACCCGCCTTTAGGTTTCCCTTTTCTACAAAATTGCTCTCATCAGTAAACCATTCGACCTCAGGGCTGTTAAGAGGCTCATCTAGAAGATCAGACCTGCTGGAGCAAGTTCGTCATATGGTCTCTATACACTGTTGTGCTAAGTCTCCACTCTCGACCGCTGGAAGCAGGGTCTCTGGGTTCAGGTTTTGGCACACCATTACGGTTATGTTAGGGATGTCCATTAGAAGGGCCTGATATCTTGTTAATCCCTCTCATCAATCAATGCTGTTCTTTGACTTCCAGCACAGATCATACTTGATGAGGGGTTAACACACCTAAGTGTTGTCCCAGTGTGAGCTTGGAAGCCTCATTAACCAACAAGGCTGTGGCTGCTACTGCCTGCATGCAGCTTGGTCATCCCAGGGCCACTGAGTCCAGTTGTTTTGAGATGTAAGCCACTGGTCTCTGATCTTGTCCCAGCTTTTGGTTCAGGACTCCTAGTGCTATCCGTGAACTCTTGTAAATATATAGGGTAAAGGGCTTGTCCAAATTTGGAAGAACCAGTACTGATACCCTACTCAATTCAGGCTTTACAGTCTCAAAGGCCTGCTGATGGTCCCTATTCCATTGAAGGGGCTCCCTTTCTTCTCCCTTTAGAGCCTCATATAGGGGTTTTGCTATAAAGCCATAACTTGGAATCCAGATACGACAGAACCCAGCCATCCTGAGAAAGCCTAGCAGTTGTCTCTTTGTGGTTGGCGATGGTAATGCACTAACTGCTGTTTTTCGATCTATGGCCAGGGCTTATGCCCCTGGGGTCAAAACAAACCCTAAATACTGAACCCATTGCTGTGAGATCTGAGCCTTGTTTGGAGAGACTTTATATCCCCTTTTTGCCAGAAAATTTAGGACTCTAACACTATTTTGATCTGAATCTTGTTTGGTCTCACTATTTATCAATAAATCATCAACATATTGTAGCAGAGTTCCCTTCTCCAGGCTTAGTTCCCTCACTTCCCTTGCTAAAGCATTTCGAGAAAGATGGAGGCTGTCCCGAATCCCTGTGGAAGCATTGTCCATGTGTATTGGGTAGCCTCCAGGGTGTCAGCATCCCTCCATTCAAAGGCAAAGAGGTATTGACGGTCTGGATGTAGTAGAATACAGAAAAATGCATCTTTGAGGTCCAAAACAAAGAAATACTGAGCATTCCCTGGCCCTTGGATAAGGAGGATGTATGGGTTTGGCACCAATGTGTGAACAAGGATGACTGCCTCATTCACTGCTTGTAAGTCTTGCAATAACCGATACTCCCTGTTAGGCTTCTGAACATGGAGGATCAGGGTATTGCAAGGGAATTGGCTGGGCCTAATGAGTCCGTGTTTTAGGAATCTGCTGAGCAGCGGTTGGATTGCCCCCAGGGCCTCAGGCTTTAAAAGATATTGTCTCTTCCATGGGTATTTCTCCCCAGGCCTTAACCTTATTTTTATTGGGGGAACACATTTTGCCCTTCCTGGCACCAAGGTATCTGAAACTGCAGGATCTACCTGTTCTGCAATTTCTTGGGGGATGTCTTGGGGAAAATTTTGATGCCCAACAGGTGGGTCATCTGAGGCTACTAATAGATGCATTCTTTGTTCGGATTCTTTACCTCCTTGGACTTCACCCTGTCCTAAGAATATAGTAGCTCCTAAGTTATTTAGCAAATCTCTCCTGAGGAGGGGGGACAGGGCATTCTGGCATATACAAAAAGGAGTGAGTAATAATAATGGACCCGATTCCACAGGCAAGGGGAGAGAGAAGTCGCCTTACCTTTGGCCATCCTTCAACTCCCATCACGGTTGGAGAGGGGGCCAGTTGGCCAAGTCAGAAGAGAGCAAGCGGCTCCAGTGTCTACAAGAAATTCAGTTCTCCTACCTGCCACATCGAGGGTGACCCGAGACTCTGCTGGAGTCATGAGGTTGCATCGAGTGGGATCTGGAACCGGGCAGGCGCTCGGGCCAATCAGTCAGTGTGCGGCAATCTCTCATCCGAGAGATTCACAAGGAACAGGGGCCAGTTCGGGTTGCCCCTCGGGCGTCCCACAGGAGGGTGCTCAGGACATTCCCCCTTCCAGCACCCCCCTTTCTGACAAAAGGCACACTGGTTCGAGCCCAGGAAGCTTCTCAGTGGTCTGTCCAGCTTTCTCGGCCCTCCAGGGTCCGCTCGAGGTGGTGGGTGAATCAGAGCAGCCCAAAGCTGCGTTTTCTTTATTAGCCTCTTATCCTATTGGCCTCCTCTGTTAAGTCTTGGTTGTTATAGACCTTGAAGGCCTCCTCTACCAAGGTTGACAATGAGGTTGGGGTCTGGCCTCAAGATTTTATAATTTT
The DNA here is from genome assembly GCF_937001465.1 of Orcinus orca. Taxonomy (NCBI): domain Eukaryota; kingdom Metazoa; phylum Chordata; class Mammalia; order Artiodactyla; family Delphinidae; genus Orcinus; species Orcinus orca. The sequence goes on from NC_064563.1 coordinate 126,688,054, forward strand.
CTCTGGATATCAGGAGTAGCCTGGGTGATAAAATTCATGGCCAATAGTGTGCTCCCTTTTGCGGACTCGGGGTCTGTATTGGTGTACCTGCTGAATGCCTCTGTCACCCGGCTCGGGAAGGCTGCTGTTTTTCACCTTTTTCCTGTGTAACCTCTCAGACTTTATCATAATTTACAGGCTTCACCATACACCTTTTCATTCCTTCTGATAGACAAGTATTATAATGTCTCATCCTAGCCTGGCCTACACGATCTTCAGTGTGGGTCATGTTCTGGAATTGCATCCTCACCCACCTGATAAATTTGGTGGTGTGATTGGTGGCCAGTAGGCCATCTGCATGTTTCCTGGCCTTTCTCAGTATACGTCCCTTTTTATCTGGCGTGCAACAGTGGGCCAGAAAAACCATGATGTATTTGGGAAGTCTGTCAAAAATTTCAAAAAAGTTTAGAACACCTGGACAGATAGAATCATAGGTCGCTATGAAGCAATTACTCCTTGAGCTAAGGTGAAAAAAAGATTTCAAAAGTAAATACAGATCACTTAAAGGCACAGAAACTCCCACGATCTGTTATCAAAAGCAGCATTTCAGGAAAACTTTGTTCTCTTGTGAGAGAGAGAAACCAAATCCAGTCTTGCATCAGCCTACTCTTAATAAAATCCTTTTACTTAATTAAATTTAATCCAACCTTAGAAGACCCTGACCACATACAAAATTCTTTTCTCAATGCTCCCCTTCTGCAAACATTCCATAACTTTCTGTAACCATACTTTGTCCCTTATCCTTTCCATTCAGAAATAACCAGCTCTAGGACAAAATCAACTTTTTTCCTTGCAACAAAATATATCTCCATTCCTCATACCTTCTTTTCTGAACACACTCATCCTACTTTCCTTAAGCAACCATGAACTGTCTTTTACATTAGCATTCTATAGATTGGTAAAGAACATCTCAAGGTGGCACCAAATATCTTTAGTTTCTCTCTCACAAGAAGACAAAAATAGGCAAACTTAGACATGTTTAGCAATTAATATTCTCAATATTTTATCTTATTTGAAATGGCCTGGATATTCAGTGAATTCCTATCATTGAACTTAATTTTATTTCAAATTTACCAAAATTTGGAGAGGCTGTTTTAGATGGATGTTTCCTAAACATAATTATTCCTTTAGAGTTTACCAAAAGGTTCTTATCCTAGTTACATTTACTTAAAAATTTAATCATATGAGGTTGTCTTCCCTATTGACAGATTTATAACAGAAACAATATGTACTTATTGACTTCCAGTAACCCTAGGTACAATGAAAGTATTATACTTAATGTTGGTAACTCTAAAGACAGGTCTGTATTAATTAAACCCACAAGCTTAAGCTAGCTCTAATACCAGATATTAATTAAATATTGAATATTTCCCAGATCACATGAACCCAAAATGTATTCTGCTGAGCCTCCTTTATATTTCTGAAAATGTGTAAGTGCTCAATTTCCTTTAAGCCAATTAAATACAGTTCATTTACAAGTTAATTTCTACATAAAGACAGAACCAGAGGGCTTTCCTGGTGGCGCAGTGGTTGAGAGTCTGCCTGCCGATGCAGCGGACATGGGTTCGTGCCCCGATCCGGAAAGATCCCACATGCCGTGGAGCGGCGAGGCCCGTGAGCCATGGCCGCTGAGCCTGTGCGTCCGGAGCCTGTGCGTCCGGAGCCTGTGCTCCGCATCGGGAGAGGCCACAACAGTGAGAGGCCCGCGTACCTCAAAAAAAAAAAAAAAAAAAAAGACAGAACAAGAGACCTCATAGTTTTCCCACTTGAATTTAAAATGCCCCCCCCCCTATTTTTCCTCAGTCTGGGGGACTACAGATGAATCAGGTAGTTCCTGAGAGCCAAGGCAGAAGAGTTATATTGTAAAAGCAGAGGAGGGAAAAATGCAAGCTCCCGTCTTTTCTTTTTGTTTTTTAAAATCCCCTTAAGTAACCTATGGCTGGAGTCTCAGGCAATGTGGGCTATGAGTACTTCAAGGTGTCAGTGCTCCATGGTGCCCACAATGTCGGCAGAGACTTGCAGAAGTAGTCGGACAGACAAAACTACAACACAAACAGTTACCAGTCGAAAAACTTAAAGACACACAAGAAATTTTCAAGAAGGATATAGGGAATGGGAGTGTAGGGGTGAGGAACAAGGGACAGGTAAAGGGAGGATGGACAGAAAAGACTGAAAAAGAGAAAGAGAGAGAGATTGCCTTTTTCAACCCGCCCCCTGCAGGTGTCTATTCAGGCACCAACCTGCGGGGTTCCAGAAAGGGCCAATGAAGGAGGGAGCACCTTGTCCACTGCCCACCAGGGTGATCAAGCCCAGAAAACAGCCAGTTGTGTGTCATCTGTGGGACTACAACACACTGGTGGGGCTCTCACCCATGCGTACACCAGTGTATAGAAATCTGCCGCAAAAAAAAAAAAATGAAATCTGCTGCTTCAGCCTATTCCCAGTGAGACTTCTCTTGGCAGCAGGAAAATTAAGTTGAGAATATTGGGACGATCAGACGTCCAGCCACTACACGATATGAGGTTTGAACCTCTATCACTCTCATAAATGTCCAGTCAGGAGAGCCTGCTGGACCACGGTCTGCATGTTGTGAGGTGAGCCTCTTCCACCTCTGCCTGTCACCCATCAAGGTGAGCCATTACCAGCCAGAGGGAGTATATGGTCTCACAAGCTTAGAGGAGTGAGGCTGAGGCTGCCCGACGTCTATCTCTTGTAAGAATAGGACAGAAATAAGAGAGGACAGAGAGCGGAGAGGACAGAGAGAGAAGTAGAGAGATTTCAGGAGAGGGAAAGGGACAAAGGGGAAAGGGAAAATGGTGAGGGAAAAAGGACAAAGGTGAGGGGGAAAGTGTTGCCTGAATGAGCGTACTGAGGCCCCCAGGGGCCAGGAAGGCAGACTTATCAAACTCGGTGATGCTGAAACAAGAGGTTCAGGTGGCCACGTGTCACCCACAGTGAAGCTGCAGTCGGTGGTCCTGGAGGGGCCCAGATCCTCTCTCCAGATGAGGACAAGTTCCCCATGTTGGGCGCCACAAAATATGTTACTGACCAGGGTTCTTGGCCTTCCCCAATCAATAGAAATTGACTAGAGGCCAGACAAGAAATTCAGTCAAGGCTTTATTGGGGCCCCTTCTGCAACAGGGGGGAGTGAGAACAAACAACAGTTTCCCCTGCTTGCTCACTCCAAAGTTACGTTTAATGTGTATTTTATCACTGTGGTAAATGTCTCTATTTCATATGCTTTCCCGAGTGCTAGCATAGGAGGGCAATGGTGGGAAGATATTAACAATGCCTGTAGCCCTAGAAACTAGCATGTCTGGGATGTTCAGGGAAAAGGACAATCATAAAGGTTTAATGGCAACAGCAGAACTACTGGGCATTGTAGGGAAATTGGGAAGAAAATTAAAAACACTTTTGAGACATTAGCAGATCTATAAGGAGACATCTGATAGAGTGGGACACATGAGATTAAAAAAAAGACTTACAAGAAGGCAGGACAGAGGGTAGGCAAAATGGTAGATTTGTTTATCATAAGTTTAAAGTCCATTGTTGATGCCACTGGTATGGGGGTGGGTGCCTGAGGGAATGAATATATATAGGCATGAAAAATGAGCTAAGGGTTAATCCCAGGATGCTCAATACTAGGAGGTAAAAATGGAAAGAGAAATTAAGTGTCCATGTATCCTTCAAGGCATTCACATTTTACAAAGCCTGGTTCTCACACGTTGTACAAGGAGACTGTGGTTCAAAGTACCCAGGATACGGAGCCTAAGATTGTAAGTTATATTCTTTTTTCTATCTGATAAGCATTATTTCTTTTTGAGCATTATTTAATGACTCTTCTTGGACTTGAGTTTCCTTATTTGTAAAGTGAAAATAATAATATCTGTCTTTCTCTACTAACAGCAAATTAAAAATTAGGGTTGTATTTTATGTGAGCACTTAATTCAGAGATATACAGATACAGGTTTTATGGAGTGATTTAACTAAAATTAAATAAGATTTTCTACTTATCTTGGAACTTTTAACACAGTGTAGGTAAGGCAGGTTGGGTCACTAATGAACTACATGCATTTCTTAGTTACTTTAATAGACAAGGTTAGGAGCGGAAACAGTGAAGACAATTGTCAATGTTCCTGTGCTCCTTGGATGAAGCATCGTAAAATTCTGATAAAAAGAAATTTGGCCACTTACCACACATCTGGAAATAATGGCTGAGAAAAAAGGAGATGACTCATTTGAAGATGTGTAAATGGAATATTAGGTTGACTGATACACAATTTTTAGCCCTAAAATAACAGTCCATCAATTCAAAAACTAAATCTCCATATCTAAAAAGTAAATTAACATTTTTGAAGGGATCTCTAAACACCGTGAGTTTGGAAAAAATAATCTATTTTTCCCATTTATATGTAGGGCTTCCAGATAATGAAATGCAATACCCTTAAAAGGGAAATTCAGATTAAAGTTTCATCTCTGATAAACTAAATCTTTTATGCCAAAATGAAAGTGTTGCATTTTTCAATGAAATGTGGTTTCTTCAATATTTAGAATTCAATATCTGCAAGAGCTGAATGGAAAGGAACTTAATTGCTAGAAGGGCAATGTACAAGAAGGAATGGGGAAGAATAAGTTATTTGATGCATACATTTTCCCTCAATTTCACTGGATCTCCTTTGTTATGATTATCTTTAAGCCCTGAGGTATGTTTTTCTTGAGTATCATAAACTCCTTAATTAATCATTTGCTGGTGCATATAAAAAATAGTTAGATTCAGCTCTGAATTATCTATAGAAATGGTAGAAAATAGTCACACATAGTTTAAAAATTATAATATGGAGAGAATCAGTAAATATTTTTTTTTGCAATAAAGTCCAATACAAAGACTCTGTCCGATGTTCAATTGCCCATACTGTGCATGCACTTTCAGCTAATCATTGCTTTAAGTTTTGTACCTGACTCTCAGTTGCCTTTAACCTCACTCCTTTAACTGGATCCCCAAAAATCAAGTAGTTGGAAAAGCAGCTTATAAGCTCATGGGATTTTCTGAAACATGATTCATCATCAACATCATCATCTGTGCCATCTTTTGGTCCCTGTCTGAACATGCTAATGTTTTGTGAAGGTGGCTTACTGAATGAAATGTGTATCTCTGTAGTTGGAAGATATAAGACTCACTAGAGATCAATATTATCTGTATTTAAAGAATATTTACACTTTGTATGTCCTGAATTTCTCTCTCAGAAGATTTTCCACTCCCACATTATAGTGCCCTTTGCTTATCACAAGCATGCAACACTCCAGGCTGCTGATGAGAGTTTTCCTTTAAAAGATAAGTCCTTGTTCACATTTTTGAGTACTAACATGTAAATAAAAGAGTAGAAAATTGAAAGAGAATTGATTTTCTAGGTGTTTACTTTAAAAATGTGTGGTCTAGTTGGCAGAGTGTTTGATTTTGAAACATATATATTGCATATATGCAAAAGATCAATCTATCTGACGTCAAATGAGTTATTACATGAATTCTAACAGTGTTTGTTTTTTTGTTTTGGGGTTTTTTTTTAGTATTAATTTTGGCTAAAGCAAACACACTTAAAATGCCCAGATATGTATTTAAGGCAATATAAAAATTGTTTCCAGGCATTTTGGATATGTAAACTTTCATTGCAGAGGGTTATAAACACCTGACAGAATTCTCTGATTGGAGCAAATCACACACAACCCCAGCGATCAAATCTTTTCTCTTTTCTAAATTTAAGACAGAAAACAAATGGAAGGAATTTAGAACTAGTTCTTTGGTAATTAGCCATGACTGGAGCAATTCAAAATCACAACTTAATAGTGATTCTGAACTGGTTTACATTACTTAAAGCAAAATGTTCTCACTTGGATCTATCATCCATACAATGAGACATATTAATAAATACTATTTTAAAAAACAGAGCTTAATTGAATACAAGATACTTAGAGAAGATAGCTTCATCTTGCTGAAGATAGTACTTACCACCTACTTGGAAAGGTATATTCTCAAACTCAGAGGAAATAAGAGGTTTTGAGAAACCATTCTCAAATTTCCAAAATGAAGCAGACCCAATGGCCATTTTCCCCACGTCTAAGTGACAACCAACTGTAACTTATCTTTGTCGCCTGCTCTGAAAGACTACTCTGAGTTCAAATGCATATCCCAATAAAAAGCCTACAATTTATTTTAAAAACTGTGTAGGCTACCCTTCATAAGGAGACAGTAAAGTTTTTATCTTTTTGGATATCTGTGAGGTCCTTATTTCAGAAAGTTTATAATAGGCAATGCAAAATATGAAAGATAGTCTCTGATTCCTTCATTTTACACAAAAACTTTGTTTTTTTCTTAAAATATTTCTGAATTTAAAAAATCATACATTTCATGTCTATATATTATTATAATGTGATCTACAGTGTGGTTCAGTTTATCTAAGAAGGATAAAGAACACAAAATTATCTGTTTATAATAAACAAATCAAGAAAGAATATTCAATGAAATAAAAATAAAGGTTACTTATAATGGAAGAAATAAGATATAGAGGATAATCTTATCTTAAAAACTAGGCTCCTTTAAATCGTCCTTGTTTTATCAATTTTAGTTTAGATTTTACTTGTAAATTTTACTTTAGAGCCATGCAAATAGTTCATATAATTATTAAACAAAATTACACTAAAATATCCAAAATAATACAATCAAAAGTAAAATGTAATGAGTGAATATAAATATGCACACAGTTGTTTATATCCACACAGGTAAAATTATGCCAAATGGATTTAAAACACAGTAATTTGACTATAAATTTATAGTGGAACAAAAATATTACAAAATATCAATTTTTAAAAAAAGTCATATCATTTGAAGTGGTGTGATATTTTAATTTTGGAGATGGCTGTATTTGTTGTAAGGTATAAAAACTGAGTAATCGTATAATGTTTTAATTTTCTCATTCTCAATGTTCTAGACAAAAGAGTCTCTCAGCAGGGGTAAAGGAGATGCAAACATAAGGTAAAGCAGGTTAAGTAAACATCCCATAATCTGCATTTTAAATTAAAAATATTTCTGTGAGCTCATTATGTGCTTTACTTTGAAAACCAGCAAGCAGACAACAAAATTTTTCTAGCACTTTCTACTAAAAAGACCTCAAAACAAAGGGCTATCCCTTAGCAATAGCATCTCTAGTCCATATAGGCCTTACACAAAAATGATCCTAGATACAGAGGAAAAATGTCTCATTCTAGCTATAGACAAGATAATACACAAGATGAGTCTGCAATATCCTAATATCAGATGGCAAGGAAGCTCTGAACAGTGCGAGGATCATGTAAAAAGACACAGGAACCTCTTAAAAAGAGCTTTCACTAGCCAAAGATGGCATATTTTTGAATGACAAAAAGTAAATCCATCAATTTATACCCATGAGTTAATTAAATTTTTTAAACATTCATTTTTTAAGCTTGAGGAAAAATTATGCTGAAAGCTGATAAAGTCAGAAGAAAGAAGTATTTAAGTCTTTCCCTTAGGGATTGTATGTACTACTGGGTAATCAAGCAGGAAATGATGGGCAATTTCTTTTTATAGAAATTTTCCAGGTAATACATGAAGAATGAACATCTGGATTAGAATTTTTTTTGCTGTCCTCAATGATGCTATGCATTAATGCATAGCTATGCATTAACCAAAAATAGCTGCTGATATCATAAAAAGAAGGCAAGCAGATGATATGCATTGCCTGATGGAAAATATGCATCTCCGGTTGAAAAGACCAGACAGCATACAGATATGTTATAAAATAATCTTGTCAAAAAAAAAAAAAAAATAAACCTGAATCTAGATTTATCTACCAATATACCGGGAAAACAGTGAACAGAGAAAGCTGTTTCATTACTCCACAGCAGTACTATAAGTAAATTCCAGAATGTGAGAAATGCTACAGGAAGAAAAATTGTAAAAATAAAATAAAATGGAAATAACACAAAATATGAAAAATGTTTATTCCACAAATGAATGAAAAGGAGAGAAAGGGGAAAAGGGGGAGAGACAGAATGAATGACAGTCTCATAGAGGAAAAGAAACTTAAAAAAATAAAAACAATTTAAATATTTTAAAGCATTGTTAAAAATTTGACCCTTATGTTTGGAATTTGAACACTGACACTCAATATTGAATAGTATTAATATATCAACACATAGTTTAGGTGTTGATTATACTATGGTTATGTTTTTAAAACACTTACTTTTTAGAGATACATACGTAACGATATGAATGAAATGTTTTGATGTCTCTAATTCATTTTATAATAAAAATAGAGGGTGAGAGTGGGTGGAGATAAAGATGAAACATGAATTGAGATGAAATACAAACATAAGATGATAACTCTGGAAGCTGAGTGATGAACACAAGGATCTATAATACTATTAAATCTACTTTTCAGTTGGTTGGAAGATTTTCCACTATAAAAATTAAAAACAGTGTTAACATTTAGAGAAAGTGAGAATGCTTGAGCACTTAGTTTTATTGTTAAGTGACCTTTTTATTCATTTGTTTGAAACAATTTAAAGATACTGCTTTGCTTTCTAGAGTTTCCTGTCCAGTATGGAGTCCACTAGTCATATGTGAATACTGAGCACTTGAAAAGTGGCTAATTCAAATTGAGATGTAAATATACAATGAATTTCATATACAGTATAAAATATAAAATATCTCATTTGTAATTTTATAGTGATTACATGTTGAGATGATAATATTTTGAATATACTGGTTTATGTAAAATATCTAACTGAATAATTTTTCCCTGTTCTTTTATTTTTTTCTAATATAGCAACTAGAAAATTAAAAATTACATACATCATCTACATTATGTTTCTACCGTATGGTGCTGTTCAAGATAATATAGGAAGACAAACTAAGTGATACTACCAGGGGCCCTTTAAAAATTAGCTTTGATGTAAAAATATGGTTGATTTTAAACATGCAGGTGGTTATAACTGGTTAAGGTATCTAAGCTATCAAGAAAGTCAACAATAACAAGCAACAAATTACTTATTCAGCTAGCAGTATGTACTACAGAGAAATGAAAAAAATAAACAAATTCAAAAGTTCAAAGTAGAATACTCTCTGAGCATAATTTCCTGAATGTTGTCATTTAATTGGTTAGGTTCAGAACAATAAAAAATAGTTTTGTTAAATGTTGAATGATTGATGGTTATTATGCATAATTAAAACTTTTACTGGGAAAGTTTTCTTATACTTTAGAGAATCACTGTGACAATTATAATATCCTAATTCTACAAGATTATGCTTAAATATTTAATATTTTAGAAAGAAAAATGCCTTGGTCATATCAATTTCTTTTATTATTCAAAGAAAGGAATTTTTAAAAGCTGTTACCACAAATAATTAATATACATGAAAGCAAATCCTTGAATTTACTAAAACTGAGCACTTTATATTTAATCCTGTATCATTTATTATGTGTCTATCTACATTAAAAAATTAATTTTAACTCCTTTCTCTTACATTTTGATATGCTTTTTCTCCCTTGCTACTTCTCTGTGCACATAGGTGCATGGAAATGTCTTGACTGAGCCTGAATTCCACCCAATTCTAGTATTTACCTCTTCTGTGCAAGTCCCCTGACCCTCTGGGCTCAGGTTCGGGATAGCTATAAAACACTGGGCTCATATATCTGTTGTGGTTTGGTGGGAATATATGAATTTGAAAGACTATTTTACCAGTGTGACATCAAATTCCACACAAAATTGAGATCTTTGACAGTACTACCCTGGAACCAACTTTCAGACTTTAAGACCTTGACTTTTCCCAAAGTGTCAGGAGTGTTACCTCTGGGTCTGGCACTTCAGTGGGAGGCACAGGTCACCGACAAAAAGTCTGACATGTAACAAAATTCTGCCTGTTTGTGAACTGTGCTTACCCAACAAAGTGGAGATGCTTTCCTGTGAAGAATGGAAGGGAACAGAATCCTCAAATAGCTGTTTTGTATTAGGTGGTGGTGAAATCATTTAAGCAGCAAGAGGAAAACTCTTTAGGAATCACAGTGACAGTCTCCATCAGCCTTGCTCTGTGCCTGGATTATGGAATGGAGAACAGGTGGCAGGTGAGACCGGTACTCAACTGTTAGAGGCTGAGAACCTCTAGTTGAGCAATGCCCCAAACCTAGGAGACAGAGTTTATTATTAAAATAGAAGATCAATAACACTCAATGGACAACAACCAGAGTCTTAATGAATAAACACTGGCCAAGGAGCTGTTAACCTTAAAAATGATACTACCGAATGTAAAATAGTTGGCTAGTGGGAAGCAGCAGCATAGCACAGGGAGATGGGCTCCGAGCTTTGCGATGACCTAGAGGGGTGTGATAGGGAGGATGGAAGGGAGGCTCAAGAGAGAGGGGATATGTGGACATGTGTATGCATATGGCTGATTTGCTTTGTTGTGCAACAGAAACTAACATGGTAGTGTGAAGCAATTATACTCCAATAAAGATCTATTAAAAAAATAGTAAAAAAAAAAAAATAGAAAAAGAGAAGGTAAACAATACAGTGTGTATGCCTATCTCTTTGTCTAAAATTTTTCAAAGCTAGTTTACTAAGACAGAAAAGAATGAAATATCAGGCATCTCTGGTTTTACTACAACACAGATAGTGTGAACCTCTTGTTTTCCATCTATGAATGAAAGTCTTTATAGGAGGGACAGTAGTACTGAAATCACAAAGCAATGATGTGTGGGGTCCTTGTTTTATGGAAAAATGTTACACAATAACAGATGACCTAATAGGGTATTTGTAAATGGAAAAGGAATATAAATGTGGACTTGCCTAATCCTGATTTATGTAAATAAAAGTAAAGCTGAATATCTGTTGGGACTAGGTTAAAAAATGGAGGGGGGATAAATTCTAGTGACTAAGCTACCTCAGAAGACAAATTGCTTCCCTTACATTTTATTCTTTCTTGGACACAACTGCACTACTTAATAGAATGGCTGAACTGCAAAATTATGCAGAGGCTGCATGACCAAATAGAAAAAGTGGAGTCACAAATATTTTGTCCAATGGGTAGTAGCCTATGGCTCTACATACTTCTTTTAATGACTGTATTAAAGTTTTTTCATCAAGTAATTATCCTGTGCTTTGCTGAAGAACACAGGGAATGAATATATGGACAATTCAATTTTTAATTCATTTAAAAAAGTTAATGCAGAATGATTACTGTTGTGTGATTCTTGTATTTTCTTAGGAAAATATCTTTCCTAAGAGTAAATAAAATTAGAAATAACATTTCAACTTCATTTATATCAACTTCTCACTGGCACAATGATTCCCCTCTGGCACAATCACTGTAAAGGAATCTCATTCTATTTTGGTTTCCATTGGCATAAAAAAGGACTCTGGCAGCCAGCAAAACAGAAAACAGGGAAAATCAGTTATTAAAATTTAAAGTGCTCTTTTTTCTTGGCAGTTGTAACTGTGATTTACAGTTCAGGAGTGTGGTGAAAATGTAGGTGTGACATATGTGTGACATATCATTGTAAAGTTGCTTGCTTAAGACCGTCAATAATTTCATGTACCCAAGACTGCGCAAAAATAAAAGCAAACTTAGAGGAACTTAATTTCTTGTTCTGATTGTTTCTCTAATCTCTGATAAAGTCTTCAGGTATAATTCTAAGTAACATAATACAAGATGTGTTTCTTTAAAAAAGAAAAACACATAAAAAGAGAAATTTACTTAGGGGAAAAATGTTGCTTAGGAGGGCCTGCCTGATATTTCAGGATTCAGTATAATTTTCTAGATTTTAAATTATAAGCATCAATTTGAGGAGGAATAAAGAGAAACTCCAGTGCCAAATCCGACTGTTGAAAAGGACATATCCTCCCAAGAATAATGATCTATAATTAATGTCAATCATTTGAGAAAGATAGAAACTATACACAGCAGCCCAAAGGAAAAACCTAGTGTTTTCCACCCACTATTTTTACGTAGAGAAACGGTGATCAGATTCAATGGATGAGCATCTTTGGGTGTGATGGGATGATGGTGATGGTGAGGAGGACGATGATTATGACGATGATGATGAGACTCTGAGCATACCAGAACAGTTTGAGGAAAAATGGTACGAGCAGTCAAAGACGACAAAATATTTATTTTAGGTTGAAATAATAATTTACATCATTCTTTTCCATGATCTTCTACTCTCTTGACTGATTTTCATTTTCTTGTATCTGTCCTGGCTAAGCGTTAACCTTAAGATCAATCACAAGTATTTTTCTTCATGTTCAGTGCTCATACTTAGTTCCTGACTATTGCTGGTTGGAGTTACTCAATTGCACATCGAGTTTACCAAAATAAATTACTATTTCTCTGTATTATTATTATATTATTTTATATTATATTATTATTATGCCTTATTTAGGCATTCAACACTGCTTCATATATCCAACCATTTTTCTCTGGTTAGTTCACTTTAGCACCTGCTGAAACAACATAGTCTACATTATTTTCCAATTGTCTATTCCTATGTAAAAAAACACCCCAAAACTTAGTGTTTTAAATCAATAATTTATCATTAATATGTCTCATAGTTCTGTGGATTGCCTCTTCTCAGCTAAGTAGTTACCTCTTTTGGTTGTAGACAGATAATGTCTGAGGAAGGAGCAGTCTGAATTCTTAAGTGTGCTGGGCATTCAAAGTGGGTGCCTTACTCAGATTTTGTATTCTGGTGTTTCTTTCCCTATGTCTCTCCATGGTATCCCCTATGGCCCCTCCTCATGACTTTACCTTCTGCTAACATAATGGATTCAGGAGAGCTGCAATTCTTTTATGGAGCTGGCTTCCAAGAAGAATCGGAAGCTGAAGCCCAGTTAAAGGCTACATCTGGAACTGGTACAGAATCATTTGGGCTGCATTTTATTGGTGAAAGCAGTCACTAGATTCAGGAAGGTTGAGACAAGGACTTCAATTCTTGATGAGTGATAAGGCCACAGTGTTGAAGAGCACGTGACACAGGAGATCCTGTTGTGTCTTTGTTTAAAGTACTATCCGCCATCTAGTCCCTATTTTTTCAAATTTATAAACCTTACCGATGCTTCCTTCCTCATCTGTACACTGTAACTCTTCTAAATGCTCTCATGTCTTACTTCACAGAGAACATTGAAGCCGTAATGTAGATGCAACCTCAAATTTCGACCACCCATTCCATAAAATATTCTGCATCTGCGCTCATCCATTTCTTTTTCTCTCCTGTCACATGGAGAAGGATCTGTTCTTGACAAAGGTTAAACCTGCCACACCTGATATGGATTTTTTCCCTACATTCCTTCTTGGCACTTCCCCATGCCACTTAACTGCTTCTCTCCAAAATCTTCGACCTCCTTCTTTCTATTATTTAACTCTCTGTTCTTTAACATGGCTCATTTTCCACCCATTGTTAAAACAAGCAGGCACACATACAACAAAACAAAGCAGAGCTTTCTCTGTATTCAATGTACCCGTTCAACGTCCATGAGAATACAATCCTACTTATGTCTCCTTTATTTTCCACAAAATTTTAGGAACGTGTTGTCACCATTCACTTCCACTATATACTCACTCTATTCTAAAGGGGCTTGTGCTAGGGTCAAAAATAAACTCTTGTCTCTAAATCCAAAAAGTACTTTTTAGTCTTTATCATACTAGAAATCTCAGCTGCCTTTGACAGACTAGACAATTTATTCTGGCTTAAAATATACTGATGTATTGCTGTTTCAGCCTCAATATCTTAGAATAGTTTTAGAGGAACAGTTCTTTCTGAATTTAGTTAAATTTGCTCCAGGGCTTAGAGAAGAATCCGAGGACAGAAGCTATGACTGTTTCTTCCAATGGCTTAGTTAGGGCTGTTTCATTCTATCTAGCTTTTTTATCCCTTGAGATGATTTTGTCCAGGATATTCCTCATTGTCTTAACAGAATTCTAATTTTTCATCCTGCCAATTTTGTGTGTCAAGTTGACTGGGCCACAAGATGCCCACATATCTGGTTAAACATTATTTCTGGGTGTGTCTGTGCAAGTGTTTAGCATTTGAAAAAGCAGATTGCCCTCTCCAGTGGGGGTAGGCATCATCCAATCCACTGAGGGCCCGGATAAAATAAAAAGGTGGAGGAAGGTTGAATTTGCTCTCTTCCTGAGTGAGCTTGGATATTAGTCTCTTGCCCTCCCTGCTCTTGGCTCTCAGGCCTTCAGACCTTGATTGGAATCTGTACAATCAGCTCTCTGGATCTCAGGCTTTCAAAATTAGACCACCAGAATTCCTGGGTCTCCAGCTTGCAGAAGGCAGACTATCAGGTTTCTCAGCCTCTATAATCATATGGGCCAATTTTTTATAATAGATCTCTCTCTCTCTCTCTAAGGATATATACACATACATATATCCTTTGGTTCTGTTCCTCTTCAGAACCCTGGATAATATAGGGTCCCAACTGCACAGAATGCTAACACTTGGTTCATTTTTGCTTATATTCAAGGATCATTGGTAATATTATAACATATATATAATCCTTCTAAAATATGTGCTTTCTTATAACACCAAATATCTAAGATGCTGCACATATGAATTTTTATCAGGTAATGAATACAAAATGTTTATGGTAAAATTTATGCAATTTTAGATCATTATTTGTGTGGGCCATGCCATATCTTCTATTCTGTTTAAAATGTAATGTTCCCATATATTTTCAGAGTCCATGTGTTGAGTATGGACAAAGGGCATAAAGAAAATAAAAACTTGAACAGTATAAAACCTCATAAATGAAAACAGAATTGTGAATTGTTTTCATGAAAAGGAAATTTGAAAACCAAAGAAGAAAATGATGCAAAAAAAGAGAAATACTAATTTATGTATGGTGTTTTACTTTGCTTAAAGCTACCTCTTTTAGGAATATAATAATAATATTTATAGCGTTAATGGCATTTACTAAGAATATATCCTAAAATACTATGAGTACATGCCTCAGGTTTTCCAAAATTTCAAGGTCTTTAAAAAGTGTGAAGACCTTAAAGATTTCTTCCTAATATAAATTCCTTATGGTATAAATGTAGATTTTATATATATATATATAATATATATATATATATATATATATATTCCTATTTGGTTAGAAGAATGTCTTCTCTGGCTAGTCCTCAAGTCAAATATATGTGAGATAAGATTTTAAAAATCAGTTATATGTTGAGCTGTTTGAACGCTCTGGTAACTTTTCTTATAACACAGAACAAAAAATATAAACAACACAGAAATCAGCTAGAAAGATATAAATCAAAATAAAACTAAATAGAGTTCTTGTCATCAATAAGAAAATAGATAAAATATAGCATATGTATACTATGGAAATAAATACATGCCATGCAAAATTATACAGCCATTAAAAAAAAGAAATCTGCATTTTTTCAGTTTAGTGGGAGAGTTCTTTAAGTCATTTTTGGATAAAAAAGCAGAGTGCAGAAAAAGTTGTACATTTTTTCAAGATTAAAAGCAAAAGGAAAAATGAATATTCAGTGTGATGGTTAATTTTATATGTCCACTTGACTGAGGCCTGATATGCCCAGATATTTGGTCAAACATTACTATGATGTGTCCATGAGAGTGTTTCTGGATGAGATTAACACTTGTATTGGTAGACGGAGTAAAGTAGCCCTCCCCAATGAGTGTGGGCCTTATCCAATATGTTGAAGGGCTTAATAGAACAAAAAGTCTGACCTTCCAACAAGCAAGAGGGAACTCCTCCTGCCTGACTGCATTGAGTTGGGACATTGGTTCTTTCCTGAACCAATAACTCATACTGGGTCTTGAGCCTCACTGGCATTCTGACTGGAACAGTACCATTGGATCTCCTGGGTCTCCACCTTGCTGACTGCAGATCTTGGAACTTGTCAGCTTCCATACATAACTGCATTAGCCAATTCCCTATAATAATACATATCTCCCATTTGTTCTGTTTCTGCCTAATACAAAGTTGATGCAATAACCCAAAGCATTGGATTTGAAATCAGGTTCACACAAATTAGAGATTTTACTCAAATTTATTTTTTTTCTAATAATTACAAGGATACAAGCAAACACAAGGTATAAACAATGCACGGAGATATCAGGGACAGAAAAACAGATCACCAAGTGCTTTTTTTATGACATTGAGTATATTGTGGCACAAATTAAAATATGAAGTTACCAAGCAATGACTGTGGCCAGATAAATAATACCACAAAAAAAATCTCAGTCATAAACCATCCCCATTGTCCTCAGATGGTCACAAGCTTACATGACATTTCCCAGAAAGCCATGCTTGGTAAATGCCATTACAGTAATGTGCTTTGCAGGAAGCCTACAGTTACCATGTTTACTAGGAGGCATAGATCAGTTCACCTGACTTTCTCTTCCCTAAGGATGCTAATGCCTTTTCAGAATTGAGACTAGATACTAGATCTGCTACTCTAATCATTTACTTTCCAGGTGCTGATGTGGATTATATTGAAGCACAGACATGAAAAAAGAAAGAAAAGGAAGGAAGGAAGGAAGGAAGGAAGGAAGGAAGGAAGGAAAGAAGGAAGGGAGGGAGAGAAAGCTTTATGGAAAAAGGAAAACAGTAAATATAAACAGGCTTTATTTATGCAAAATACTTTTGCATTGGATTATACATACATTTTCAAAAGTTTTTCCCTCATAGCACCTGTTAAAATGCCTTGCATATTATAGGTATTTAATAAGTATTTATTAAAAGAATATATAAATCCAGTGTTCAAATAATACCTCAAGCAATCAAAATTTTTCTTACATTGCATATAATATTATTTTAAAATTAAATGTTGCCCTCATTCCCTATGTAAGTAATTCTGTTGAGAAAATTTGGTGGAATGAATTCCATTGAGAAGAATAAATTTTACTGAAGATTCTGTGGATATGATTTACCCATGAACATTGATGTGGAATTAAAACAAACGCAAAACTCTCAATCTTTGCTTCATAAATTGCCTTAGAAATGTGCTATAAATATTGAAATCATGAACATCCTCATGTTTATAATTTTCCTAATGCACATGCAAATTCCATCTTTGATTCACACTGGGAATAGTCATTGCTTTCAACCTGATTGTCTCAAAGGGTAAAAGTCTAAAGGTCCAGATTTATGACCAAAGTGTTATAATAAAATTGAAATGCTTTTCGTACTATCTGGTGTAACATTTTTAAAGAGTATGCAAATATTAAGTTAAATAAAGTGATATTGCACCTTTTAAAACATAAAGTGTAGAAAGGAAGAGACACTTTGCAAAGTTGGTTAGCAAAAGGTTGCAATGATATTCAGATTTCTCTTTTTCTTCCTCCCCTTCCTCCCTTCCCTTCCTTCTCCTCCCATCCCCCTCCTCCTCTTGTTTTCCTCCTTTTTGTCATGTGGTGCCTCCTGTATCTCCCAGCATTCCTTATTTTCTATGATTAGGGGAAAAAACTCCTCTGATATTTGATGAAAAATAATAGCAACATCTCTAATTTATTTCATTTTCTTACAATGTAACAGCATTCACTGGCAGATTTTTAGTTTACATCTTTTATTTTTGAGCACCTGTAATATGACACACAATAAATTTACCTAATTATTGAACTGAAAATGTTATCAACAAGATACGGTGAAAAGTTGTCATTGATACTTTTTCGTGAATTACACTTCTTAAAATCCAAATGTCCAGCTATTTTGTAGACATACGGTAGGAAATGTGCTCAGTTAGTATCTTACTTATATATTTTTTTAAGGAAAAGGCATGGTTGATCTAAATCAAACATTAGTTATCAAATGTGTTGCTTTTAAAACATATTTGTAGTTCTATGAATTAGGTTATTAGTGCATATGGATTCTTCTCCAAAACCAAAAACAAGTTAAATATGTATGGAAAAAACATTATGGGACAAATTCCATTTTGAAAACAGAGGTCAGAAAACTTAAGAGGAAGTTAAATTGAATATCTTATTCTCTCTTAATATACTTTTATAGTATCAACTGCATTCTATTCATACACATATTCTGAGTTCCCTGCTCATAAACTACAGTATTCTGTATCCACTGCCCATCCTACAGTACATACACACATGTATTTGCAGTAAGATTCTGCTCCGGAGATAGGGGAAGATGGTGGAAGGGTCAGATGCGGACATCACCTTCCTCCCCACAGATATACCAGAGATACATCTACACGTGGAACAACTCCTACAGAACACCTACTGAACACAGGCAGAAGACCTCAGACCTCCCAAAAGGCAAGAAAATCCCCACGTACCTGGGTAGGGCAAAAGAAAAAAGAATAAACAGAGACAAAAGGATAGGGACAGGACCTGCACCAGTGGGAGGGAGCTGTGAAGGAGGAAATGTTTCCAGACACTAGGAAGCCCCTTCGCGGGCGGAGACTGCGGGTGGCGGAGGCGGGAAGCTTCAGTGACGCGGAGGAGAGCGCAGCCACAGGGGTGCGGAGGGCAAAGAGGGGAGATTCCCGCACAGAGGATCGGTGCCGACCAGCACTCACCAGCCCGAGAGGCTTGTCTGCTCACCCACTGGGGCAGGCGGGGCTGGGAGCTGAGGCTTGGGCTTCGGTCGGAGAGCAGGGACAGGATTGGGGTTGGTGGCGTGAGCACAGCCTGCAGGGGATTAGTGAGCCACGGCTAGCGGGGAGGGAGTCCGGGGAAAAGTCTGGACCTGCCTAAGAGGCAAGAAACTTTTTCTGCCCTCTTTGTTTCCTGGTGCGCTAGGAGAGGGGATTAAGAACGCTGCTTAAAGGAGCTCCAGAGACGGGCGCGAGCCTCGGCTAAAAGCGCGGACCCCAGAGATGGGCATGAGATGCTAAGGCTGCTTCTGCCACCACCAAGAAGTCTGCGTGTGAGCACAGGTGACTATCCACACCCCCCTTCCGGGAGCCTGTGCAGCCCGCCACTGCCAGGGTCCCGTGATCCAGGGACAACTTCCCCGGGAGAACACATGGCGCGCCTCAGGCTGGTGCAATGTCATGCTGACGTCTGCCGCCGCAGGCTCACCCCACACTCCGTACCCCTCCCTTCCCCCGGCCTGAGTGAGCCAGAGCCCCTGACGCAGCTGCTCCTTTAACCGCGTCCTGTCTGAGCTGAGCGAAGAATAGACGCCCTCCAGCGACCTACACGCAAAGGCGGGGCCAAATCCAAAGCTGAGCCCAGGGAGCTGTGAGAACAAAGAAGAGAAAGGAAAATCCCTCCCAGCAGCCTCAGAAGCAGTGGATTAAAGCTCCACAATCAACTTGATGTACCCTGCATCTGTGGAATACATAAGTAGACAACAAATCATCCCAAACTGAGGAGGTGGACTTTGAGAGCAAGATTTATGATTTTTTCCCTTTTCCTCTTTTTGTGAGTGTGTATGTGTATGCTTCTGTGTGAGATTTTCTCTCTATAGCTTTGCTTCCACCATTTGTCCTAGGGTTCTCTCCATCCGTTTTGTTTGTTTTTCTTAAATTTTTTTTTCTTAATAATTATTTTTTTTATTTTAATAACTTTATTTTATTTTATCTTATTTTATTTTATCTTTCTTTCTTTCTTTTTCTTTCTTTCTTTCTTTCCCTCCTTCCTTCCTTACTCACTCCCTCCCTCCCTTCATTCTTTTCTTTGTTTCTTTCTTTCTTTCTTTCTTTCTTTCTTTCTTTCTTTCTTTCCTTCCTTCCTTCCTTCCTTCCTTTTTTCTCCCTTTTATTCTGAGCTGGGTGGACGAAAGGCTCTTGGTGCTGGAGCCAGGAGTTAGTCCTGTGCCTCTGAGGTGGGAGAGCAAACTTCAGGACACTGGTCAACAAGAGACCCCACCAGCTCCACATAATATCAAATGGCGAAAATCTCCCAGATATCTCCATCTCAACACCAGCACCCAGCTTCACTCAACGACCAGCAAACTACAGTGCTGGACACCCTATGCCAAACAACTAGCAAGACAGGAACACTACCCCACCAATCAGCAGAGAGGCTGCCTAAAATCATAATAAGTCCACAGATACCCAAAAACACACCACCAGACGTGGACCTGCCCACCAGAAGAAAAGATCCAGCCTCATCCACCAGAACACAGGCACTAGTCTTCTCCACCAGGAAGCCTACACAACGGGAACTACAAGCCTGCAGCCTGCAAAAAGGAGATCCCAAACACAGTAAGATAAGCAAAATGAGAAGACAGAAAAACACATAGCAGATGAAGGAGCAAGATAAAAACCCACCAGACCTAACAAATGAAGAGAAAGTAGGCAGTCTACCTGAAAAAGAATCCAGAATAATGATAGTAAAGATGTTCCAAACTCTTGGAAATAGAATAGACAAAATGCAAGAAACATTTAACAAAGACCTAGAAGAACTAAAGATGAAACAAGCAATGATGAACAACACAACAAATGAAACTAAAAATACTCTAGATGGGATCAATAGCAGAATAACTGAAGCAGAAAAATGTATAAGTGACCTGGAAGATAAAATAGTGGAAATAACTACTGCAGAGCTGAATAAAGAAAAAAGAATGAAAAGAACTGAGGACAGTCTCAGAGCCCTCAGGGACAACATTAAACACACCAACATTCGAATTATAGGGGTTCCAGAAGAAGAAGAGAAAAAGAAAGGGACTGAGAAAATATTTGAAGAGATTATAGCTGAAAACTTCCCTAATATGGGAAAGGAAATAGTTAATCAAGTCCAGGAAGCACAGAGTCCCATACAGGATAAATCCAAGGAGAAATACAGCAAGACACATATTAATCAAACTGTCAAAAATTAAATACAAAGAAACCATATTAAAAGCAGCAAGGGAAAAACAACAAACAATACACAAGGGAATCCCCATAAGGTTAACAGCTATCTTTCAGCAGAAACTCTGCAAGCCAGAAGGGACTGGCAGAACATATTTAAAGTGATGAAGGAGAAAAACCTACAACCAAGATTACTCTACCCAGCAAGGATCTCATTCAGATTTGATGGAGATATTAAAATCTTTACAGACAAGCAAAAGCTGAGAGAGTTCAGCACCACCAAACCAGCTTTACAACAAATGCTAAAGGAACTTCTCTAGGCAAGAAACACAAGAGAAGGAAAATACCTACAACAACAAAGCCAAAACAATTAAGTAAATGGGAATAGGAACATACATATTGATAATTATCTTAAATGTAAATGGACTAAATGCTCCCACCAAAAGACACAGATTGGCTGAATGGATACAAAAACAAGACCCACATATATGCTGTCTACAAGAGACCCACTTCAGACCTAGAGACATATACAGACTGAAAGTAAGGGGATGGAAAAAGATATTCCAGGCAAATAGAAATCAAAATAAAGCTGGAGTAGCAATTCTCATATCAGACAAAATAGACTTTAAAATAAAGACTATTAGAAGAGACAAAGAAGGACACTACATAATGATCAAGTGATCAATCCAACAAGAAGATGTAACAATTATAAATATTTATGCACCCAACATAGAAGCACCTCAATACATAAGGCAAATATTAACAGCAATAAAAGAGGAAATCGACAGTAACACAATCATAGTAGGGGACTTTAACACCCCACTTTCACGCATGGAGAGATCATCCAAAATGAAAATAATTAAGGAAACACAAGCTTTAAATGATACATTAAACAAGACGCACTTAATTGATATTTATAGGACATTCCATCCAAAAACAACAGAATACACATTTTTCTCAAGTGCTCATGGAATATTCTTCAGGATAGATCATATCTTGGGACACAAATCAAGCTTTGGTAAATTTAAGAAAATTGAAATTGTATCAAGTATCTTTTCCGACCACAATGCTATGAGACTAGATATCAATTACAGGAAAAGATCTGTAAAAAATACAAACACATGGAGACTAAACAATACTCTACTTAATAACGAAGTGATCACTGAAGAAATCAAAGAGGAAATAAAAAAAAATCTAGAAACAACTGACAATGGAGACATGATGACCCAAAGCCTATGGGATGCAGCAAAAGCAGTTCTAAGAGGGAAGTTTATAGCAATACAATCCTACCTTAAGAAACAGGATACATGTCCAATAAACAACCTAACCTTCACCTAAAGCAATTAGATAAAGAAGAATAAAAGAACCCAAAGTTAGCAGAAGGAAAGAAATCATAAAAATCATATCAGAAATAAATGAAAAAGAAATGAAGGAAATGATAGCAAAGATCAATAAAAATAAAATCTGGTTCTTTGAGAAGATAAAAAAAAAAGATAAACCATTAGCCAAGCCCATCAAGAAAAAAATGGAGAAGACTCAAATCAATAGAATTAGAAATGAGAAAGGAGAAGTAACAACTGACAGTGCAGAAATACAAAAGATCATGAGAGATTACTACAAGCAACTCTATGCCAATAAAATGGACAACCTGGAAGAAAATGGACAAATTCTTAGAAATGCACAACCTGCAAAGACTGAATCAGGAAGAAATAGAAAATATGAACAGACCAATCACAAGCTCTGAAATTGAAACTGTGATTAAGAATCTTCCAACAAACAAAATCCCAGGACCAGATGGCTTCACAGGCGAATTCTATCAAACTTTTAGAGAAGAACTAACACCAATCCTTCTCAAACTCTTCCAAAATATAGCAGAGGGAAGAACACTTCCAAACACATGCTATGAGGCCACCATCACCTTGTTACCAAAACCAGACAAGGATGTCACAAAGAAAGAAAACTACAGGCCAATATCACTGGTGAACACAGATGCAAAAATCCTCAAGAATATACTAGCAAACAGAATCCAACAGCACATTAAAAGGATCATACACCATGATCAAGTGAGGTTTATTCCAGGAATGCAGTGATTTTTCAATATACGCAAATCAATCAACTTGATACACCATATTAACAAATTGAAGGGGAAAATACATATGATCATCTCAATAGATGCAGAGAAAGCTTTCAACAAAATTCAACACTGATTTATGATTAAAAAAAACCCTGCAGAAAGTAGGCATAGAGGGAACATACCTCAACATAATAAAAGCCATATATGACAAACCTACAGCCAACATCATCCTCAATGGTGAAAAACTGAAAGCTTTTCCACTAAGGTCAGTAATAAGACAAGGTTGCCCACTCTCACCTCTCTTATTCAACATAATTTTGGAAGTTTTAGCCACAGCAATCAGAGAAGAAAAGGAAATAAAAGGAATCCAAATCGGAAAAGAAGAAGTATGGCTGTCACTGTTTGCAGATGACATGGTACTATACATAGAGAATCCGAAAGATGTTACCAGAAAACTACTAGAGCTAATCAATTAATTTGGTAAAGTAGCAGGATACAAAATTAATGCACAGAAATCTCTGGCATTCCTATACCCTAATGATGAAAAATCTGAAAGTGAAATTAAGAAAACACTCCCATTTACCATTGCAACAAAAATAATAAAATATCTAGGAATAAACCTATGTAATGAGACAAAAGACTTGTATGCAGAAAAATATAAGACACTGATTAAATAAATTAAAGATAATACAAATAGATGGAGAGATATACCATGTTCTTGGATTGGAAGAATCAACATTGTAAAAATGAGTCTACTACCCAAAGCAATCTACAGATTCAATGCAATGCCTATCAAACTACCACTGGCGTTTTTCACGAAACTAGAACAAAAAATTTCACAATTTGTATGGAAACACAAGAGACCCCGAATAGCCAAAGCAATCTTGAGAATGAAAAATGGAGCTGGAGGAATCAGGCTCCCTGACTTCAGACTATACTACAAAGCTACAGTAATCAAGACAGTATGGTACTGGCACAGAAACAGAAAGATAGGTCAATGGAACAGGATAGAAAGCCCAGAGATAATCCCAGGCACATATGGTCATCTTATCTTTGATAAAGGAGGCAGGAATGTACAGTGGAGAAAGGACAGCCTCTTCAATAAGTGGTGCTGGGAAAACTGGACAGGTACATGTAAAAGTATGAAATTAGATCACTCCCTAACACCATACACAAAAATAAGCTCAAAATGGATTAAAGACCTAAATGTAAGGCCAGAAACTATCAAACACTTAGAGGAAAACATAGACAGAACACTCTATGACATAAATCACAGCAAGATCCTTTTTGACCCACCTCCTAGAGAAATGGAAATAAAAACAAAAGTAAAGAAATGGGACCTAATGAAACTTCAAAGCTTTTGCACAGCAAAGGAAACCATAAAGAAGACCAAAATACAACCCTCAGAATGGGAGAAAATATTTGCAAATGAAGCAACTGACAAAGGATTAATCTCCAAAATTTATAAACAGCTCATGCAGCTCAATAACATAAAAACAAACAACCCAATCCAAAAATGGGTAGAAGACCTAAATAGACATTTCTCCAAAGAAGAAATATAGACTGCCAAGAAACACATGAAAGAATGCTCAACATCATTAATCATTAGAGAAATGCAAATAAAAACTATGAGATATCATCTCACACCAGTCAGAATGGTCATCATCAAAAAATCTAGAAAAAATAAATGCTGGAGAGGGTGTGGAGAGAAGGGAACACTCTTGCACTGCTGGTGGGAATGTGAATTGGTTCAGTCACAATGGAGAACAGTATGGAGATTCCTTAAAAACTACAAATAGAACTACCATATGACCCAGCAATCCCACTACTGGGCATATACCCTGAGAAAACCACAATTCAAAAAGAGTCATGTACCAAAATGTTCATTGCAGCTCTATTTACAATAGCCCAGAGATGGAAACAACCTAAGTGTCCATCATCGGATGAATGGATAAAGAAGATGTGGCACATATATACAATGGAATATTACTTAGCCATAAAAAGAAACAAAATTGAGCTATTTGTAATGAGGTGGATGGACCTAGAGTGTGTCATACAGAGTGAAGTAAGTCAGAAAGAGAAAGACAAATACTGTATGCTAACACATATATATGGAATTTAAGAAAAAAAAATGTCATGAAGAACCTAGGGGTAAGACAGGAATAAAGACACAGACCTACTAGAGAACGGACTTGAGGATATGGAGAGGGGGAAGGGTGAGCTGTGACAAAGCAAGAGAGTGGCATGGACATATATACACTACCAAACGTAAAATAGATAGCTAGTGAGAAGCAGCCGCATAGCACAGGGAGATCAGCTCGGTGCTTTGTGCCCACCTAAAGGGGTGGGATAGGGAGGGTGGGAGGGAGGGAGACACAAGTGGGACGAGATATGGGAACATACGTATATGTATAACTGATTCACTTTGTTATACAGCAGAAACTAACACACCATTGTAAAACAATTATACTCCAATAAAGATGTTAAAAAAAAAAAAAAAAAAGAGACTCTGCTCAACTAAAGCCTTCTTAAGAAATGTTGGAGAGAGTTCTTCCATGCAGCGTATACCTTACATTACACTTGAAAAAGTTAGTGTCTTAAGATTATTCAATCATGTGTACCTGTTCCCATAACATTTATTTCTAGTTGTTTGGTTGCAAATATGCGTTAAAATTACAGCACAATTTCCATATATCATAAGGGAAGTTCCTGTAGGAATTACTTATAAAATATTCATATTATCTCTATTGCAATTCTTTGCCTGAAGTGGTTGATAAAAGGTTGTCCAATGGCATTAAATTGTAGTAGTTTATTTGGTTTGGTTTGGTTTTCACAAAAAATTTTAAAATAGCTCATTTTTCTATCCTATTTCAGTATTAATATATGACATGGCCTCTGTTTTTAGTTCTTTGCCTTCCCTACCCATCAGCAGAAGTGCTAACAGTTTCTCCTATTTTAGAAAGTAAAAAGCACAATCTAGATTCATACATTCCTCATTTTCTCCATAGAATATCTTTTAATAGTTGTTGAAAAACATGAACTATTCTGCAGATTTCACCTGGGAATTCAAAATTACTTAGCCTTACTTAAAAAATACTTAAGTGTGCATTAAAGAAAAATAACTCCTGTTTTATAATAGCACTTTCTGTGTTATTTTTGAAGCTTGAAATCTATACTCTTCTGAAAACTAAGTAATATTTTTCTTCTGTTAAGGTACTAAAATTTAACTGATAAAATGCTTGCCACTGGATGAGTTATTTTTATTAAACAGCCTTATAAACTCATACTTTTGATTATTATAACCAAATCATTTTTTAACTAATAGAGAAATTACCTTCTTATAAGTATATTTAAGCATGTCTGTATGTATGTATGTGTGTGTATACTTGTTCGTAAGTAATCTGCTAACCAATAAACTTCTTAAATAACCTGACAATCAACAACCACAGAGATGGCATACATCAAAACAACCAAAATATTTGGAAATTTTTGGTTATAATTTCTTATAATATTTTAGTCTGTTATTTTTTATATTAAGTTGTGTAAAACTAAAGAAATATTTAGGATCAACACAACAATATACGCGACTTCTTATCTTAATTTTTGAAAATTCTTTAGGTTTGTCAAACTCACTAATGTAGACAAAATATTCTAGGAAATTACTTTATTGAAAATATTTTGTATCAGTAAAGACTCAGGAAAACAAAAATATCACAGTAGGTATTTCAACAGAGCTAATTTAATGTAGGGTAATTTGTTATATGGTTGCTAGATGGTTGGAAAAGCAAAACAGGAAGACTCAGGTAACATAGATATCAGGTTAGAGAAACCTGAGGTTAGGGAAACCTAGACAAGTGGAGAGGGACCCCTTGACCATGGGGCTGAGACCTCTCCAGAGAGGGTGTTGTCTGGCTGTTGCTAGCACCTCTGAGAGAGAGAGCACATGAGGTTAGCCCTGGGAAGATGGAAAGAAGCTGGAACTGGGACCAACAGCTGCTCTGCTCTTGCCAGGCAGAATATTAATTTGTGGGGAGAAGCTGTTTGAAACAGCCTGCAAATAAAACAGATTATGTTCTTTTTTGACCTTCCTGTCTTCCCATCTCCATCTGGTTACCTCTGTTAAGAGAATTATTAGAAAGTCAGAAAGAAAGGAAAGGACTTGCTGAAAGGCAGTTCCAACATCACAAAACAAAGGATAGAAGAATGTTCCACATTTGCAGTTAAAAGACAGTGGGTGAAAGAATGGCACCATCTTTTGGTGACTCAAACATTGAACCACAAAACTCCATTATTGAGATTAAAGGTAAAAATACTTCTTCCAAGAAGAAGAATTATCAAAGCCTCAAAAGATACGAAACTGTTCATTACATTTTTCAAAACACGTTTTATTTGTCAGATAAACTATGCATGCACTTAGATATGTTTTTTCTCCCTTCACAACTATAAAGAAAAGACATTAGAAATATTTAAAAAGTGTGCTTTTATCATTTTTGTATTTGCCAGTTCTTTTAAGTTATGATATATGGTTGCTCATCCTGAAAAAAAAATGTACATATTTTACTAGAAGCCACATTGATTGACCAGTTCTGACGTGCATATCAGGAGGATTTCTAATATCAGTTCTATATAAATCTTGATCCATAAGCATTGTGCAAAGGATAAAGTGATATTGTTAGCATTGAAATGTATATCATCTGTTGCTAACTAAAACTGATTTTGTAGCTTGTGCACACTCCAACAAAAACCCACCAGTATAAACCACGATTTGACCAGTCTTTTTTTTTTTTTTTCAAGAATTATTCATAGAAAGAGGGAATTTCAAGAGAACGTTTTAATTGTGAAACTTTTGAGATTGTTTTGAGTGTATAAATTTTGATTGCTTAATGAAGCAACTGGAGCATAGCAAATGACTCACCCATAATTACACCACCTGGAGGGACAGAGACCCTCTGCACCCTAGATTCCATGATGTCTAATTCCTGTACCAAGTTCCTTGCACATGAAATTATTTCCTGGCAACAGCATACTTAGCTCTACATAGGGAGCGATATAACATGTCAATCCAAGTAAGGAGTTATGCTTCACAGATCATATTTCAAATCTCATTATTACTTGAACTTTTTCTGCTCTCATTTCATCTAACCTCTTTCAAAGTTCTCAATGTACAAATTCTCTAATCCTAGCTGTCTGTTGAACAAGTGTCAGTCAGTTGGTGATGCTATTATTGCCAGGACAATTAATATTCAAATGTAATTCAAGGGGCCCTCATTCAAATGCCTTCAAACCATTGGCATAAGATGTGTTACATGTAAGTATTTAATTTGATATACTGTATAGGAGAGTTAAAAATAAAATGGAGTTGCAACCTATGAAATATAATTTCGTGATCTGGTCAATTGTGTTTTATTTATGTGAATATAAAAAGAATTTAACATGAGATATATCAGCTTTTATTTAGGAAACCAGGATTTCACATAGCCTTGCCAGTCTGCAAATATTCACTAGATTATATTAATGGTTAGAACACAACTTTCCTTAGCTCTTGCACAATATAAGACCTGGGATGCCCTTTCCCATCAAATAAAAGCCTAGATAAAGAAGACAGTTCCTTATCTGTCTTGTTTCTAAATATTTCCTCTTTGCCTGGAACACTGCCTGACTATAGTTATCCCTCAATACATATAGGTTGAATGAGTGAATAAATTAATGAACAAATGTACTACATACCTGATGAAACACACTTTGTGTAAAAGAACATAGGAAGCACACTTGAAAATCCATCATTTAAAGAAATGGTCCATTTGCCTTTTATAATATATTATTGAGCATTTAATTTACTAAGATTATGTTTTCATTAACATGATTTATAATATTTTTAAAATATAATATTATGAGCTATCCTATGGCAGCATACGCTTTTTTTTTTTTTTTTTTTTTTTTGTGGTATGCGGGCCTCTCACTGTTGTGGACTCTGTCGTTGCGGAACACAGGCTCCGGACGCACAGGCTCAGCGGCCATGGCTCACGGGCCTAGCCGTTCTGCGGCATGTGGGATCTTCCCGGACCGGGGCACGAACCCATGTCCCCTGCATTGGTAGGTGGACTCCCAACCACTGCGCCACCTGGTAAGCCCAGCATACGCTTTTTATGCCCCATATCATGTCACCTCTGCACACCTCCATTTTCATAACAGCCTTGGTGGAAACATCTTTTAGGCTGACTGATCCACCTGAAAAGTGCTGTGTGACCTTTCTCTGTCTTTCTGCCGGATGCCTCTTTCTAAAGCTGAACTGGACCACTCAGCCCTTCTGAATATGCCTCACAGAAGTTCAAAGACTTTAAGACTACTGGGAACAACTTTGTCCATTAAGGATGGGAATCAATGGGTAAATGTCCCAACTTCCTATATTTTGCAGGACAATTCTAAAGTCTATTCTACACAGTTCTTCAGAGGGTCTCTAGAGGATTCTAGTCCCAGATGCTCACGGCAATAACAATATTAATCATTCATCCTTTGTTGTCATTTTCCTCCTTTCCCATCTCTATCTGCCTGCCCTCCGCAGCTACTCTACTGTTACTCCAGCACCTGCTTACACTCAAGTCATTATTTAAAGCATTATTCTTGGGAACCCAAACTAAGAAACACAGTTAAAAATACTCATGTAGATGTGTTTATAAAGGGAGTGCTGGGATATTTTGCAGAAGCAGTTTTGACTTTGACATTGTTGGACATTCTGAGGGTCGTAGTCAAAGTTTAGTTTAGTCCCACACATATTTATTGAGTTTCTACCAGGTGTCTGGCACTGTTCTAGGTGTGGAAGGAACAAAGGCAAGAATCAATCTGCTTTTCAAAAGCCTGAGAAGGACCACAGGACAGAAAAGGTTTTTAGCAGAGATGCTGGAAAGTATGGAGGGCTGGGAAAATAACATTGCAAGTTAATTATCATTAACTGACCACTTACTTCAACAGAGGAGATTCAAATATTTCTGTTTGTGTCTATTGTGTTTTGGAACACATGGCAGCCAGATCTATCACTGTTTACGCATAAAAAACACTGTTGATGGCTACAATAACATTTAATCTAAGAGGCTAATTTCAGGTTTTTTTTTAATTTTAGAAAAAGAGATTGAATTATTAAGTTACTTGTTTGGTGGTGTATTTTTATGTGAGACATATTTAAGTCTAGAATACAGGTTTCCTAACTTTGAATACATTTTCATTATTATTTTAAGGAAGACATGTTTTACTTAGACTGGTTTTCTGTCGCATTGTGTGGTGGGAGGATGTGAACCTACATGGGTCTTGTAGGTTGCCGTGTATGACAGCACATGACAGAATTATTAAAGAGCTGCCTACTTCACTTATATTTTATCCTTAGGTCGTCCATGTCTATTTCTGAATCGCTTGCCTTGCTGCCCTTTCTGAGTCTCTAGAACTCAGATATTTTGACTTCATTGTTCTATCCCCTACCATTCTCTAGCCCATTGATATAATAAGCACTTTGAATCATAAATTATGGACTTGGCTTTCCTCAAATTTTGTTTCAAATTTCCACTGCATTTTTATTGCCTCAAGCTACTTTGGATTTTTTCCCCTTCTTCCTGCTTTGACAAAGTTCACAGAACCATCTTAATCTGGTTATGTCCATGCTGTGTGTTGTGGATTATGATCCTTTCTGGTTTACCGTGAACTTTTGGACAATACTCAGATATAATCCATTACTCATTTGAGACAAAAGAAGCTTTCAAAGTTCTTTCTGATTTTTCTCAATGCAATATATTGTACCTTTGTGAATGGATTTAATACATTTAAGTGAATTTACCTTTAGTGATTGTTTTTACCTATAGCAACGCTATTAATATTAGCAGAAAACCACTAATTCTGAATTGAGATATTTCTGATGATAATACTTAGACAAGGCCAATTAATTTTTAAAGTATTTATCAATATGATTAAGATAACATTTGCCTAACTTTTCAAAGGTGTTATGAATTGTTGGCATGCGGAATTCAATTATTTTTTCAGCTTGGTAGTGAAAGTACAAATGAATGTACCACTATGTCATATTCTATTTTAAAGATAGAAATTGCAAAATTTTCAGAAATATAGCACTTGGGCTAATTGCTGGCAATATATCTACTTGGACTAGTATCTTACTCTCATCAGAGCAAGATTGTGAAAGATTAGGTCATCTTTTATTTCTTGAAGGTCATTATCCATTTCCAACTATAGATGCATTTTTAAGACTAACAAGACTAAAAAAGAATTTCTCAGGCATGGCACACTTCCATAAGTGTCCTTTCTACAGTCCCACAAGGATCATTGCTCACTGCACTTAGTAGAATGTGATCCTTCAATGACTTTTATATTGTTGCTCTCTTTTCTATGCTCATACAGTGGGAGAGTTGGCAGTGCCTCTCCAATCACCATGTAGTCCCAGAATTACTTTCCATACTCATAAGCTTAACATTTGAATATTTAAAATGATACACATAACAATCTTCATCCACACATACATTCATTTATTCAACAGCTATTTATTCTGTCCCTGCTATATGCCGTGAATTGCAAGTATCTGTTATGTACAACTGATTGTTGTGTACCTTTCTCTAGGTTTTTTATGACAAATTATGGAACACTCATAGAGCGAGAGGATGGAAAATGAGAAGGGAAACAAGAAATTTAGTAGTCCTATCTCCTCTTTTATGTTGTTGTTGTAACAGATTATATCACTGAAGCCCAAATTAAGTAATTGTCCAAAGCTAGTCAATTGCAAACTGAACAATAAATAGAACCCTAGATCTCTTATTCTTCATCCAATGTTTTTTCCAATAATCCAACACTTACTAAACGTAGAGCTGAATTAAGATAATGTCCATACCATATTTTAATCATTCATTCATTTATTCATAAAACAAATATTTAGTTGATGTCTATTTTATAACAAAAACTATTATATGAACTTGGCATACAGGTAAAATTTTCTATTATCAATGTGACTATTAAATAAATAAATTATATTATGTGTCAAATTATTATACATACCATGGAAAAAAGAAATGGAAAAGATTAACGGGGATTTGGAGTACAGAGAATGAGTTTGGGGACTGCTGAAATTTGGGAAGGGTAGTCAACAGCTTTAATTTAAAAGGTGACATTTGGGCTTCTCTGGTGGTGCAGTGGTTAAGAATCCGCCTGCCAACGCAGGGGACACAGGTTCGAACCCTAGTCCGGGAAGATCCCACATGCCGGGAAGCTACTAAACCCGTGAGCCACAACTACTGAGCCTGCGTGCTACAACTACTGAAGCCCAAGTGCCTAGAGCCCTGCTCCACATCAAGAGAAGAAGTCACCACAATAAGAAGCCTGCACACCGCAACGAAGAGTAGCCCCCGCGTTCTGCAACTAGAGAAAGCCCACGTGCAGCAACAAAGACCCAAGACAGCCAAAACTAAATAAATTTTTAAAAAATAAATAAAATTTAAAAAGGTGACATTTTAGCAAATAATTGAAGGAGGTGAGGAAGTTCACAAGTGGACATTCTAGAGAACAATACTTCAGGCAGAAGAAGTAATCACAACAAAATCCTTAAGCTGTGTGAGAAAAACAGCCCTTCAGAGGGCAATGTTGCTGGAGCTGACAGGATGAGAGAGTGAGTCTGAGGGCAAG
The DNA here is from genome assembly GCF_937001465.1 of Orcinus orca. Classification (NCBI taxonomy): domain Eukaryota; kingdom Metazoa; phylum Chordata; class Mammalia; order Artiodactyla; family Delphinidae; genus Orcinus; species Orcinus orca. The sequence goes on from NC_064563.1 coordinate 126,720,630, forward strand.
AGGTCTGAGAAGCAATGAGAGAGTCAGGACAGGAAGCACCTTTGGGTCATCAGAAGGAATTTGTTTTTTACTCTGGGTGGAAATGAGAACCACTGCAAGATTCTAAGCAAAAGAATGGTATGACTTTTATCAATTGCTCTATTAAAAAGAGAACATATGGGCACAACAGTTGACAAAGTCTGACCAGTCTGGTGGCTCCTGCAGTCACCCAAGCTCAGGAGAGGGTGGTCAGATTAGGTGCTGTATTTTATGGAGAGTTCTGGCTATGGATGCAAAGCAACACATTCTCCCAACAAATTATAGTACAAAAGCACATTTCTACCACTACATATGAGAAGGCACTGGTGGAATCCCAGGTTCCAAATATGGATAATGAGACTGCCAAACATGTGAAGTACTGGATACAATGAGATCCAAATAGATATGACTTCCTGGAAGGACAGTAGGGGTTGTAGGTCCAAGGTCAGAAAGGTCCTTCTTAGCTCTGATCTTAGTACAAAGAGCTCAGAATGGAGGACTATGAAGAAAATTTTAGGCTCCTTTACTTACTTACTATAGAAAAGTATCCTTATACTTTTGCTTCTTTTTGAGGTATAATTGAAAATTAAAAACTATATATATTTAAAGTGTACACCTTGATGATTTGGTAAGCATACACATTGTGAAATAATCATCACAATCAAGCTAATTAATATAATATCACATCACATATTATATTATATTTATTCTTTCTTTTTGTAGAAATAAAACTTAGGATCTACTCTCTTAACAAATTTCAAGTAACAGAGTATTGTTAGCTATACTCACAGTGTTGATCTCTAGAAATTATTCATTTGCATAACTGAAATTTTGTACCCCTTGACCAATATTTCCCCATTTTCCCCTCCCCGTTTCCTAGAAACTACCGTTCTACTCTTTGCTTCTATACCTTTGACTATTTTAGATTCCACATATAAGTGAAGACATGCAGTATTTGTCTTTCTGCCTCTGGTTTATTTCAGTTAGCATAATGTATTCCAGGTTGATTCATGTTGTTACAAAAGGTAGGATTTCCTTCTTTTGTAAGGCTAAAAATATTCCAATGTGGTGGTGGTGGGGTGTGTGTGTGTGTGTATTATTTTTCTGAATTAAGAAGAAATGGACAGCTTGAAGACACCAATAACAAATAAAAAGGTTAAGTCAGTAATTAGCACCACAACAAAGAAAAGTCCATGAGCTTATGGCTTCATTGGTGAATTCTACCCAACATTCAAGGAAGAATTAATACCAATTTTTCTTCAACTATTCCAAAAATAGAAGTGGGAAACCTTCAAACTCATTTTATGAGGTTGGAATCACCCTGATACCAACATCAGTTGAAGACACTACATTTAAATAAGACTACCAATATCTTTGATGAACACAGGTGTAAAAATCCTCAATAAGATACTTGCACACTGAATTCAACAGCACATTAAAAGGATCATACACCATGACCAAGTGAGATTTACCCCTGGGATGCAAGGCTATTTCAACATATGGAAATCAATCAGTGTCCTTAATATTTATACATGTCTATAACCTCCTTTCTGAAAATCATGAAACCAGATATGTTTAGAATTTAAATTTTGGAGATATTTTGGAGAGCTATTATGCACATATACTGTGTATATAACACTCCTGGCAGGGTCTGTAATCAAGCATAATGTTATGTTCACAGAAACATGTCAATACTCTGCCCAGTGGGATAACTATAAATAATCTCAAATCTATTAATTTACTGAGTGAATACAAAGAAGGTCAAATATTATTGCCCATTGAGTTATGGAAATATTTTCAGCTTTCAGAGGTTTTTGGATTTTATAATCACAGGTAAAAGATTATGAATATTTTATCATCTATTTATTTTAGTTACTGCAAATGCATAGTCACTTAATCTAAAAATAGCTAATAAAATAATTAAAATGTGCTTTGTGGAGTAAGGCCTTAAATTAATGCCCAATATTATGTGCTGTCTTGATATCTGGTGAAACCAGGCTGCTATGATGAATTAGAAAGCAATTTAGTTTTTAGAATAAAAATACTTTGAGAATACTGGAGATTTAATTGTCAAGTCTAAAAGGGACTAACCATATACAAAAGCTTAAGTTCTCAGCTTTTTGTCTGATCTAACTTTTAATATTGACAGAGTTGGGAAGTATATATTGACTATGTCTAGTTTGCATCTGAGCACCGGTTGAATAATGAAATGTACATAAAATATAAGACATGCTTAATTGAAACTTGTTCACATTTTGGTGGTTTATAGTAGAATGTGTTTCTGGCAGAATTAGGAACATAAAACACACACAGACATTTTGATATATTTTTTATTGATGTCCAGAGGATGAATTCACAATGTATTTTATGTTGCCATAATTTTATGGTATGGGAGACACTTGTTTGCCGTCGCTTTTCTGATGGAAAGCTTCTGAAACAGAAACTTCAGTTGCTTTCACAAAAACATAATTCACTTGCCATTAGATTTATTGAGGGAAAGAAGCTGACTATTACATGTGTTCAATTTTTTTACTTTCTGGGCTATATTGCTATTACATTTAAATATTTGGAAGGTAGACTTGTAAAACATAGCATGATAAAATATTTATTCTATTAATTTTTTCCATCAGTTTAATTTGGTAAATGTTGAATCATTTCAATTATGTTTATTTTTCAAATACAGTATTTTTATTAATATTATAGCAGTGAAAACGTCCAATAAAATTTTCTCTTTTTTATAAAAAATACATAGAAGTGGCATTTTCTTACACAACAGGAACTATTAACAGATTTTTTTTCTTCCAGTTACATAAAGTTTTTCCCAGAGCCCTCTCCATTCAGCAAGAAAAATTCTCAAATTTAGTGATGTTTAAAACCCTTCTTCATATTCCTCAAGTTCCTGGAAAGAAAAGGCAGTACAAAACTTTACCAAAGCTATGTATTAGCACATATTTTAAATCTATTTTTGCTCAAGGTCATTGTTTATATGCTAAAACTTTCTTTAGCCTTTAAACAGATGTGCTTAATAGTGCTTTCCACACATTCTGGCTGTAAACATATTTACTAAGTGTTACTTCTTATTTTTCCTCAAATGTTTAAACATTTCCTTTTTTATTTAACCTGGGCCCTCTCCATTGATACCAGTCTTAGAAAAGCCTACATGAGAATATCAAGAGCATTTTTATATAAGTTCTGCCAACTTAATTTTGTAGTTTAGAAGTTATATATCTGGTATTTTAAAGTGGTTGGAAACAGCTGATGCATCTTTTTTTCAAGATGATGCTAAAAGTCCCATGTAATTTAATGGACAGAATGGTTCTTTACAAGTTGTCGTTGTAAAAATATTCATTAAGATTGATGGAGAGTGCTACTCAAACAGAAAAAATGTGTCTGTAAAAGCTTATTGAGATTCAGAGACCCGAATAATGCAACATAAGAGTTTAAAAACTTCAGTGAAACTCAACTGCAGGGGTTCTAGCAGATGCACATTTCAAAAATGGAATTTGCTACAAATATGTTTCTAAGTAACAATTTGGCTGTTGTGGTTTTAAACAAGTGAAAAAGATTTTCACTTTGAAAATGACATTTTCAAAATAGCCCTTAATATGCATAGGCTACGTAGCTAATAAAAATTAAGATGGTCTTGCTTAGCCCATGAGTGTAGCATAGCATGCTATTTAAAATTATTTACACTAAGATACTTTACTTGGGCTATAAAAATGATATTTCAGGTTTTATACGTGCCTAACATGTTTGTGATGAGCTATGGAATCTCTGTATAATACCTGCTAAAATGAAATTGTTAAATTTTATCTCCATTTTTGAAAATATAATATGAATTTTGTTTTTCAATGAATATACTTTTATTTATGTTTCAGTCTTTACATGTCCAGTACTCACTTTTTGAATACACACAAATATTTTAAACCAAATAAGTTGAAACAATAATTAATGTTATATAGAAGACTAAACAGCACATGTTTTATTACTCTGGAGTAAAATTATAAATAGAGTGTTGCTTTGTGTTGAAAACTTTGTTATGAATTAAAATGTTCTTGTTATGAAGATTCTTATGTGTTTGAACAGAAGGGGAACTTCACATGTCAGTTCTGTCAGCCATATTACTGTAAATTTTCTTTTCAAAATATAGATAAGGAAATTAGGTTCAGGGAAGCTTAAAACTTAAAGGCAGAAAACTGTGAAATTTCCCAATATGGCTAAATAATTAAGAATTAAACTAGAATGATATATTTTGAGGAGCTAGAGTTATATTTTTAAAAGTCAATCAGATACTTTTTGCTGTAGATATAATTCTAAGGCCTATATTCCCAATGATAATTTGATGATTTAACAGCCTTTTCTCACCTTATTTTTACAGGAAATGGTGAAGAACATTTAAAAAAAATATTGGCTCAGATATCACATCCTAATAAAAAATCTTTCTCCTCGGAAAATAAATCATACATGAGGGACATAGAAGATCAAATCATAGTTTAGAATAGAAAACTAAATATCAACAAATTTATATTTTGGAGAAATCTTTCTCTATGTAACCCTCTACCACATTTTTTTAATCTGTAATTACTCCTAACATTTCAGTGCCTTTTTAAAAAATAAATTCAACACAATTTGTTTATTTAGTTTTCTTATTTAAACCTTTTGCACCTGAAAGTGAGCAACTCAAAAGGCTAATCAAGGAAGTGACATTATGGTGCATTTGTATTTACCCATTTTTAGGTCATTGTATAATTTTAAGTAAACACAAACCAATTCATCTTTTTAAAAATTTCTGTATTAATCAACTTCTTTTCTGAGCATTGAATTAAAGAGAAATAATATGTCATGTTAGTCTCTTAAAACTATGAGCTTAGCTCTCAACTAAGGCCATTGACTGAGTGATATTAGAAATGAAAAAAGAAAGAGAATATTAAAAGTATGACACTGAAAACACTTTTATAAGGAGATTTTCTTAGTGTTTCCACCCCAACAGGTATTCCATGGTCCTAATTCTATGCTACTTTTTTCCCTGCCAATGTGTAATTATTGTAAATATTACATGAATATTGAAAAATCTGATCTGTTTAATATCAGCAGAAGCCAATGTATCAAAAATAAAAACACAAAGAGATAATTCAGAAGTGTGCCTATCCCAGATTTAAGCAAGCAAACATCTTCAAAAATAGTGGAAACAACAACAACTCTCCCTGTCTGGCTCTTAACTAGTGCATAACAAAGTGATGAATGTCTTTAAAGTCATACTTTCTTAGGAACAGCCGGCATCCTCATCACTTTGTTCTCTGACTTTATCCTTTATGGTGCTAAGGTCTGTACTTCAGCTCTTAGCCTATTAACCTGACATTATAAACTATATGATTTTTAGTGCAGCCTTTTGTGTGTGTGTGTGTGGTATGCAGGCCTCTCACTGTTGTGACCTCTCCCGTTGCGGAGCACAGGCTCCGGATGCGCAGGCTCAGCGGCCATGGCTCACGGGCCTAGCCGCTCCGCGGCATGTGGGATCTTCCCAGACTGGGGCATGAACCCGTGTCCCCTGCATCGGCAGGCGGACTCTCAACCACTGCGCCACCAGGGAAGGGAAGCCCTTAGCCCAGTCCTTTTAAAGTAAAGCTATTGTCTTAGTCTGTTCATATTGCCATAACAAAATACCACTGTGTGATTTAACTAATAGAAATTAATTTTCTCACAGTTGTAGATGCTGGGAAGTCCAAGATCGCTGTTCTGGCAAGGTTCAGGTTCTGCAGAAAACTCTCTTCTTGGCTCACAAAGGTGACAAAGGACTCTGCTGAGTCCTCCTGTGTGCTTGTGGAGAAAGATCTCTGATCTCTCTGCCTCTTTTAAAGGACACTAGTTCTATTGGATTCAGGCCTCAACATTATGACCTCATTTAACCTTAGCTATCTCTTAAAGGGCCTGTCACCAAATACAATCACATTGAGGGTTAGGGATTCAACATATGGATTTTAGGGAAGCACAATTCAGTCCATATACCATCCATTTACAATGAAGGAGTGTGTTATACTCAGTAGATTCTTTAGCATCTTCATTTTATCTCAATTTATTTTCCAAAATTTTCCATTTTTAACACTAGTTCAACAAATATTTAAGTAAATACCATGTGATTGGGGATGCAGGAAAACAAAAACCAAAAACAGCTTGACTCTCCTGTTTACTTGAGACTGATACTCCAGTATTATTTATGGTTAGGAACATGTATTTTAGTGTCCAGCAAACATGAGATGGAGTACATATTCCAGCACATGAGTGTGCTTAATTTTGTTAAGCCTGTTCATCCTTTTAAAACTGAGATTGATGATTGTGTCTATCCATAGAATCATTAAGAGAATTCAGTGTGACTAAGCACAGAATGTGATCAACATGGCTCCCAGCAGAGAACCTGTGAATCACTGGTAATACCCATCATCACCATTTGCAAGATCACTTGTGAGACTGGCATTCATTCCACTGTGTCATGTTTACCTTAGTGTTAGCTCCTCTCTTTCTCCACAGCACTGTCATTTTCTTTATTTATAAATGTATACACTGAGCAATATATTTTTTAATCAGTTTGTCCGACCAATATTAAGAATGATAATATCAAAATGTTTATAATGGATAAGGGTAACTCAAAAAGATTTAATGCATCATTTCCTGTTCAGTAGAATTTTACTTAAATCATTCAAAGAAAGTTGTAATCAATTTTTATTTTTGTCTTTATAGCAACTTATGTTGGTATTTTTTCAAGTATTTGGAAATCATCCCTCATATGTAGTCTGTCATGTTACTCTTAGCTCTTAATCCCTTCCAAACTATAAAGCTTGGTGGAAGTGGCCTGGACACTACCCTTTGCAGAACATAACTCTTAGTCACCTTTCAGTATGGTCGCTTCTTATTTACTCTTCCTTTATTGAAGTTATTAATTAACAATTTAACAATTTATATTTCCTTTCTGCGTATCTGCCCCACATTTTCCACAAAGCTCCTTGATTGAAGTGTAAAAAAAAGAAAGAAAACAGACAAAACACTGAGAATATAATTTGAGAATCTGCATTATCTCCGGGTATACTGTTGCTACTTAGAATTTAACACTACATTTGCTTTCCCTGGAGCTGATTCACTGATCATGGCTAGTTTGTTATCTACTATGACACTTAGCTATGTATCTGCCACACTTGCACATCTTATATTTTTGCATTTTAAAAATTATTTTCCTCTCCAGTTTTATTTCCCTCATCTCATCTTTAATGCGTTTTGTTCTGTGTCTTTACACTCTTGGAGGTCACGTTAAATCGTTATCATAGCCTTTTAGTTTTAAGCCACTTCCTTTCCCCCTCTTGCGCTTTAATGTTATCTGAAGAGTTAATGAGCACAGTCCATATTCTATCATCTTGATTTCAGGGGTCCTTCTATTAAGTGATTCACAGTTTAACAGTGATCATACACTTCTAGTAAGAATTCAGTTAATGAAATGATCATTCTGATTATCTTTAATTAACTAGAGCCTGGAATTTAAACACTCATGTTCTTGCCTGAATTCTTCTTAAAAATTTTCTGTGACTTCACACTGTTTAACAAATTAAGTCCAATTTACTTTTTCTAATATTTGTCATTGTTTGTTATTTGATCCCAATATATTTTTCAGGTTTATATTTCACTACAGTTATAACTTATGAAGATTGGACTGTGGCATGCTTCTATGGAAAGGGGAGAAAACTGGGATAGATGGAACCAAGGGGTTTCTTTTATTCACGCTTGCATTCATTCATCTGCTCAGTATGAAGACAGACCTACTGTGAGCCAGGCATTTTATGGGTGCTGGAGACACAATAATATAAAGAGATTATCATGTTTTGTTTGGAGATAAATAATGACAAATGCAATTGAATTACCAAAAGTTAATTGGAGGGGAGATGAGTATAAAAGTATAGAAAGAGAAAATGGTGTGGACAAAGGATTAGAGAATTAAGAGAAAATAGCCCCTTTGTAGAAGGGAATTTTTTTGTAAAGGGACTTTTGAATGAATGACAGGGGTATCATGAGATGCTATAAAAAAGCTCAGCTTATAAAATGCTTCCTGAGCTAAAAATTTGGGCTTGAAATAAAAATATCTACATGGATTTTTGTGTCATATACTGAGATTGGTAGTACAAAAAGAAAACTTGTCTGGTGAAGAGATGATTTATTTTAGTTTGCTCAAGTTGAAATAAAGATGCAGTCATTGTTTCAAATGGAAATGCCAAGTAGTTCATATCTAGTTGATCTAGATTAGAGGTAAATTTTGGGACACAAGATCATAAAGATGGTAATAAAAGCCATGCTAGTGGAGATGGTTCAGTGAGTGTGTTTGAATGTTTTCTCTCATGTCAAAGTCCAGAGGTTGGCAGTACAAGTCTGGAAAGTTCTCTCAGGGTTCCAGAACTCACAATACTTCCCTACTTATTACTCACTGGACTTGGCCACTGTGTTGAACAACGCGATGTACTTTCAGGTGCCCACCACTGAAGGATCTGTTTTCCCAGTTGTTGGTGAGCTGTGAACACACAGTTGTCAACCTCTGAGGGGTTACTTCAGCTGCAAAGAAGTTCCTCACTCAAGGTCTTATGCCTTCCCAGCGTTACCCACAGCCAGTGATTGATCAATACATGAATGTAAAGCTCTGGCCACTTTATCCCACCATAGGACTATTTTGAAGGGCAAGTCTAGCTCCAAAGATCTCATAAGATTTCTGGAGGTTATTGTGGGACCTCCATCTCAGCTCAACTTTTCCCTCTGTCTAATCCTGTTTCCTTCTCCTAACTTCTAGTGTGGATGACCCAAATGGCACTATTAATAAATATCTTGCATGTTACACTTCATTTCAGTGTCTGCTTTAGGGACTCAACTTGTGAGAGTCTCCATTCACAAGGATTTCTCATGGTCCAGCATGGCATCTCCAGCTATAACCATTATGTACTCATTACAGCCAGCAAAAAGGAAGGGAAAAAAAGGATATGGGTTAGACTCATTCCTTATTCATTTCAGTAGTTGCCAAGGTTATGCATGCTTATATCTTAGTGTCCTGAACTTAGTTTCAAAACTATACCTCTCTGAAAACTAGACTTACAAATATAACTTTTATTTTGGTTGGCCATGTGCCAAGATAGAACAGTCCCCAGGTAGAACAGTCTCTGTAACATCCACCTTACCTCCTTCATTATAAGAAGCTGTCTTAAGCCTTGGCAAATCATCTCAGCAATGTCTGTGAATTCAAGTCTTGAGTATAAAGGATAGATGAAAAATAAGGAGGGTACATTCTTCAAATCACAGCTGAGTCTTATTATTTTTCCACAGAAAAATGTGACAACACCTTATTTGACTAAGCATTTCCTGATGTTGAAGCACTATTTTTTTTGTGTGTGTACTCATCTTGAAAATAAATTATTTATCTGGGTACAGATTTTTTTTTTTACAAATTGCATTGATGAGTTCTATTCTATATACTTTTACTGATTACATGCTATGTCTGAGGTGCTATACTAACCATTAGAATAGATGAAAAAGTTTTGCTTGAGTGACTTTAGATGACAATGAATTTTGAACTCCTGGGTTTACCATTGTCAAAAAGGAGATAACATTTTTCTTAGAATATGTATTGCTATGCATGATTGTGTCTAACGACTAACTATGCTATATCCCACCAAGGGTGAAAATTCTAGTTAAAGAGATATTATATAAACATACAAAGAGTTAACTAACAAAGATGACAGCACATAATAGCCCAATTAGTGGCACATAGACACTGAGACTCATGTCTTGATTAAGAACTTGTGAAGATCTGAATTGGCACAGTTGTCTTGCCACAATAAGCCATGTCAAAATATGGCTAGGTCTCTGTTTGCTAAGGCACAATTTTCCTTTCTCATTTGAAATTAAAGCTAAGTATATGTCACCTGCTCTTACTAATCTGTGATTTTAACAAAATATTTTAAACAGTATTTATGTTTTCTGCCATTGTTGTCTACCAATTGTAGAGTGGATCCAATCAGTCATGTCACACATACTTATAAATGTCACACAAACTTATAAAATGATCAATTATTTATCTGTCTATCTATAGTTTATATATATAAACTATAAATATAAACTATAAATATATATAAACTGATATATATATATATATATATACACACACATACATATACATATATATTTATGTATATATACATATATACAAAAATATAAAGAATCCTAGACAATTTGTAGAGAGAAATATACATTATTCTCACTTCATTTTGGATATACCTGGTTCTTGATTTTCATTTGATCTCATGATATCCTGCTTATATTCCTACTCTTTCATCCATGGGCAAACACTTGCTAGGTAGCGTTTTTGACAGAAAAGTGCTGTGGCTGGGATATGTCCTCACAGTTATCCATTCTTGGAGATTTGTGGGTGAAGAAAGTGACTGCTTTTAGAGTTTGAGTTCAGCCTTGTTTACCAAGGATTTGTAGAAGCATGATTTTTTGACACCATATGCTCCTTTAAGTATGTAAGTTCTTAATTATTAATGGCTTTCCTGACAGTTTCCTTTTCATACATTAAAGGGAAAACACATTAGATACTGTGTTACAGATTATTTTATGCCTTATATGCTGTGGTAGGCTGAATAATGGATCCTCAGAAGATATCCATACCCTAATCCATGGAACCTGTGAATGTTAACCATATGGCAAAAAAACTTTGCAGGTATTATAAAGTCAAGATCTAAATGCTATCACATGTACCCTTATATAAGAGATATTTGATACAGACTACAGAAGAAGAAAGCCATGTGAAGGAAGTAGAGGGAAGCAGAGTCAGAGAGAAAAGGAGCTATGCCACTGACTTTGATGATGGAGGAAGAGTCCATGAGTCAAGAAATATAACTCTAGAAGCTGGAAAAGGAGAGGAAACAAATTCTCCCTTAGTTCCTCCAAAGGGAGCTTGACCAGGTGGACATCTTGGTTTCAGTCCAGTGAAACTGACTTTAAACTTCTGGCCTCTAGAACTGTAAGATAATAAATTTGTATTGCATTAAGCCATGAAGTTCATGGTAATTTGTTATACCATGACATAAGAAATTGTATAAAAACTGCATGCTGTATAATAGTTGACCACAGTGAACTTCGTCCTTGAGGGCCATATTATATTTAAAGAATTAATTTTTATTTTGGTTTTAAAGGGTTTTTCTTGTTTGTTACCATAATTTTTCAGACAATACTCAGGTAGAATTTTGATAAAGAATTCTCATACATACTCAAGATAACTATCCTGTATATAGAATAATCCTGCATTGAAGAAATAACCAAAATAAATGCTATTGCACACAGACAATGCATCTGTGACTCTGATGCAAAGAATTTAGGTGATATTCCTCTTCATCGCATTTCTTTGATTCTTGTGCAAGATTTGTGTCTAGATGTTTCTAGAACTCCATGGGGGATTCCAGAAACATGTGTTTTTCTAAAGCACCACAATAAGTCTACATTCCATAGAAATTTTAAAAATCACAAGCTTACATTTTTCTAGTACTTTTCATGGAATCCATAATTCATAAAGAAATTATATATTACAAGGAGCAGAGTTGTTGTTTATTCATTTTTTCATGATTTTCTTATTTTGTTTTCCCTCAAGAGCTGTGTAGCATATTTTGGACACTCAAACACGTAAAAAATAGCTTCACAAATTAAAGATTAAAATAAGTAGAACTTAAATAGTTAGAAAAATTAGATGAGATTTTTAAAAGTTAACTTTTAAAAATCATAAGAATCCTATGGACACTAAAACATTCATTGCTGATAAATCATTTAATGATAGACTTTACTGCCTTCTCTGAGCTCCAATGTAGATTATGGTAATTACGATTAAAAATCCTTTTCTATTTAACATTTTATGATGACAAAAATCCTTTATTGGCCCATTTGAGAATTCATTCAGTCTTAGATTTTACCATTGTCTGCCTACTTAGCACAATGAAACGAATGTCAAATAATTGTATTATGATAGTGAAATATGAGCCTTATATTTTAACTTTAAAAGATTGAAGTGGTTAAGAACTATATTCTTCCTAAAAGTGCTTGAGACATAAAGCTGACCAGTAGATGCCATAGACTTCATTGAAAATGTTTCTCTTCCTGACCCCTTAATACACTTCCTTACATGTCTATGCCATTTTTTTCTTCTCAATACTCTGCTCCCAGTCCTTATTCTCAGCATATTAATTTATTGACTATCTTTCTGCAGCCATCCAGCTCAAAATGTTTTAGCTCCTTATCCCATAATTCCTACTGAAACTTCCTCATCTACTAGATTGTCTGTGATCTCTAATGAAAAGATGGGGTTTCTGATCTCATTTGCTCATGTCACAGAGAACACAATCCATTCACCATCCCTTCCCCAATTCTGTGCTTTAATTCTTTTTCTCCATCTGTTCTCTTCCCCCATCTCTAAATATGTTCTAGCTTGTCCTATGCTAAAAGTTATTTTTTCATTTAATCCTGACCAACTCTTTAAACTCTTTCTTTTCTTTCTCTGAAAACCTCTTGAAAGTACAGAATATCTTGTCACTTTTGCTAGCTCATCATTCACTCACTACTGAAACTCTTGAAATTTGGTTTATATTTGGATCAGTTCTCATCTCTACAGACACTTCTTATTCCTTGACTGACTCTTCTTCCTGAGTTGTCTTGATATTCTTCTCTGTTCTATATAGAGCTTAATCTCTGACATTAAATTAAATAATATATGAGTTTAAATAAGATAATATGGGGTGGGATAGGAAGGGCGGGATAGGGAGGGTGGGAGGGAGACGCAAGAGGGAGGGGGTATGGGGATATATGTATACGTATTAGCTGATTCACTTTATTATACAGCAGAAACTAACACAACAATGTAAAGCAATTATACTCGAATAACGATGTTAAAAAAAAATAAGATAATATATGTGACAAGAAGTCCAGCTACAACCTAAATATAAGAATGAATTATTATAGTACATATTATAATTGTAATAACAATTATTATTATTAATAATGTTATTATTTCTACTTTCTTGGTTTAAATAACCCTCCAGTAGCTGAATTACAAATTTCTATTCTGATTTCTGGGCTAGGATTTAATCCCGCATATTACTTTTTATTTCAGATGTATTTCCACTTGTATAGCACACCTTTCGACAACTCAAACGTAGCATATGTAAAACTTTTACTCATCTCCCCCATTTCTTGGGGGAAAAATATAAAACAGCATTTGCTTTTTCTGCCTTCCTCATTTCTACTAATAGAAATCCTTCCAGACACAAAATTGAAATGTGGACATTTTTTTGGACTTAAAAGCAAGAACTCTGGATCCAAACTTCATGAGTTTGAATCCTGGCTTTGCTAGTTATCAGTTTTGTGACCTTGAGAAGTGTATTTATTCTTTTTGTACCTTAGTTTCTTCATCTCAAAAGTGTGAATAGTAACATCTCATGTGGCTGTTCTGTAGATTAAATGTATTAAAATACATAATACTTAAGAAAGTGGATAGCACACAGTAAGAATTATATATGAGTTTATTGTTATTATAATACCTTTTCTCCCTTAATTTCATCAGTCATAATTCTAATAATTTTATTAGTAGGATTTATGTTCTTACAGAAATAAAACTGAATTTAAATTCAGAAAATTTGAATCTATTCCCAATTCCAACTCTTTCTCAGTTTTTTGGCGAATCATTTAAATTTAAAGAAAGTTTTATTCTGTATGTTTCAAACAAAAGGTTTTATGTTATAATGCATAGACATTTCAACATTATAACTTGCATTTATCTCTTTTTAAAATAAATTGTTCTGAATCTATTTTTAAGGCTTATTACCTCATTACTTAGAACAAGAAACTGTGTAGTAATACTGCCTAGTTTGGGGCCTTAACCCCATCACTCAAGATTAAGTGACTGCAGGTGAATTACTTTATTAACCTGTGCTTCAGTTCTCCCTTCTACAAAATGGTGCCAGTAGTGGTATCTCTCTTGTAGGGCTGTCAGAAAGATTGATGAGTTAGTTAAACACAACAGTGTCAGGCACACAGTAAATGTGCAATGCAATTCTTATTATTAACACACTTCCATGTTCCTTCTTCTAATCCATTTTCAGTATATGCTAGAAATAGAGGTTCCTTAAATCAATAAATGTGCCTGACAGAAATGAAAACAGGTCAAGATGAAATTTCTACTTTAACTTTTTTCTTTATTCATCAATTGAAGATCACCTATATCATTTGATTTTATATTTTAATATGTACAACACTTTCAGTGACTTTTCCAGTAAAATCAGGGTTGACTTAAAAAAAAATAAAGCAACTGCATGCATTTAATTTTTAAAGGCAATTCCATTTTGATGACTGCCCTCAACATTTTCAATGTTTTTAAAGTCCTTCTTTTAAAAGAGAACGTGAACCTTCAAAATAATGTAGAAAACTCTCATAATAAATAATTATTTTTAATATAAATATAACATCAATTCCTTCAAGCCAACTGAAACTATTATAACATCATTTCACAGCAACCCAGTCATTTACTGCTGTAGCAGAATTTTTTATCTGTTTAAGAGGAATATTACATGAGTTTTGATAGTTCAGTATGTTAGAAATATATGATCGGTTTGACCTAAAAGATAAAAAAGGTCACATTTAAATTGCAAAATTATTTTAATAAATCTTTCAACTTTTAATTGATTTCTAAAGTTCCCTCTAAGTCATGCTGTTGTTTTCTTATTTTACAAGCCTGTTACATGTTGTGTGTTATTTAAATTTTATCTCATTCATCATGTATCAGTTAGAACACAAAATTCTATTGTTTAGGTCATCCTGCATCATTCTCACACAGAGTATTGAGATAATTAAATTAATCTAATTATTTTCTAATCTTTGTTTCATATAAAACTTCTAATTTTTATTTTATTAAATCCAAAAGTCTTCCCAGTATGACTACTAGCAATTCTTTTCTCTGCCTGGAGTAGTACAAAACTTTTACATATACTTTTACTTTTTCCTCTTCCCTTGAATTTGTTTTCTCCCACACTCAAAAATTAGAAAGAAAAAATATTTTTTTAATTGGATGAGAACTTGAAAAAGAAAATCAAAGCCTGCTTTTATTGATGCACTGATAGACTGACCCGAGATTTGGAAGGGGTGTTTTGTTCATACAATACTCATCATCAAAGCAAACTGAAAAGACAAAGGTGTCTGAAATGGCTTTACACTGACATGACGCCTTAATTCGTTAAGGAAACGGACTGCTCACTAACCACCTTCTCATTTCATGTTTTTTACAAACTCCTCTCGTTTCTTGATGGAGGCTTTCAGCTCAGAAATGGCCTTGGCAATCACCTTCTCTTCAAACGGGGGAGATTTTGCCGATGCCTAGATTCTTCTCGATGCCCTTTCCCCCCAGCATCGACGGTGTGGAGAAATACAGACGGTCTGTTTCCTGGAACTTGACAGGGAACTTTCGACAACTTTTCAGTTCATCGCATCCACGAGGGAGAAGACAAATCGGCGGGCTCCGGCGTACACCGTGGACAGGGTGGCAGGGTTTGTTGTGGCCTTAGTCTTGCCCACCTCCGTGCCAGCCTCCTGGGTCCACCCGGTGTGGGTAGTCAGCAGGTCCTGGGGAAAGTCCACTTTGGGGGTGCACTGAGATCAGGGGGATGATCCTCCCAGCATGGCCGCCAATGACAAGAACGTTGACTCGAGCCGGTCCACACCCTTCAGTTCGGCAGCAAAAGTGTTGGCTTGGACAATGTCCAGGGTTGTCACCCCAAAGATTTTACTGGGGTTGTAAACTCCATGTTTCTTGAAAACTTCTGCTGTGATTGGGATGGTGGAGTTAACTGGATTTGAAATGACGCAGATCCTGGTCTCGGGGCTGTGCGGGCACAGGCAGCAGTCAGGGTGGCCAGGATTGTGGCGTGGGTGTTGAGCAGGTCGTCCCGTGTCATGCCTGATTTTCTTGGGACTCCCGCGGTAATAGCCACATTGTCGCAGCCCTCCGGGCAGTCTGGCAGCTGCCCAGCTCTGAGTTGGCCTTTCACCATCGCTCTGGTCTCGATGTGGCTCCCATCGGCAGCCACTCCGTGTGTATGAGCAATACCGTGGAGGGTCGGGCAGCTCACCAAGGGGCCGCTCTTCAGGAGAAGCGAAAGCGGCTGCCGGATTCCTCCAAGCCCCCAGCACGGTTGCTTTAGCACTGTTCTGGGCTGAGGTGCCAAAGCTGCGGTGGAGAGCGGCGCCCGCAGGCCAGGTGGTGGGTGGCAGGCGGGGTGCGGACCAGCACGGGAAGGAGCCCGTGAGGGACAAAAGAAGAAAGAAAATTTGATATTTCTATTTTTATTTACTACTATATTGCAAAAGGAAAGTCTCTGTAAGGAAACATGTGACTGAACAAACTTTGTCCCTTGTAATTCTTACCTGTTTTGTTTTACCAATGTAGTCCAATAATACTCATGTGTATTTACAGATACAAAGGTAAGTACAAAGATCAACGTGGTTCAATAAACCCATGACTGCTTAGAAAATTATTAAGTAATTTGGAGGCATATGTTATATTGCTAATGATTATTTAGTTATTACAGAATTTTAATGTTAAGATTATTAATATTTTTAATATAACTTCTTAACAAATATCTTCAGCAAGGTAGAAAATATTATTCCAGTTTTTCTGCATTAAAAGTAAAGTCATAATGTGTTCCCAATAAAAGGCACCAATGTTCTTTGGAGAAATGGCTGATTCTATATTTGGGACAAAGTACAAGATAAGCATGTAATATGTTGTTCTAGGAAGCAAGTATGTGTTCAAATTCTGATGTGAAAGTGTGAAAAGGACAAGAAACTAGTGAAAAGGTGTTCCCATGGGCCAAACTTAATACAGATTGTGCATTTAAAAAAAAAGAAAAACACAGAAAGAAAAGGATTGAGGGTAATACATTATAAAAATTTGAATAACAAAAGTTTCCATGGATCCATAATGATTTTTTTTTTTGATTTTTTTTTTTTTGCGGTACGTGGGCCTCTCACTGTTGTGGCCTCTCCCGTTGTGGAGCACAGGCTCCGAGGCCATGGCTCACGGGCGTAGCCGCTCCGCGGCATGTGGAATCTTCCCGGACTGGGGCACGAACCCGTGTCCCCTGCATCGGCCGGCGGACTCTCAACCACTGTGCCACCAGGGAAGCCCCATCATGATGTTTTAACAAAGAAGGAAGGAGGGTAAAGAAAAAGCTCTTCTTTACTTGACAATGAAAGCTAATATGCAGTGAAAGAATGAGATAATTGGAAAGATCACTATCTTGCTACCCTTTGTGCCATAATCATCAATGAAGCTAAACGACTGGGTAAAATGTTGTTGGAGAACAGGATATTTATAAGATATTTACCACATCTTAAAGTATCACCTTACAAATTATTGATGGCAGAAAATGAAAGATTTTCTACAATGAAGAAATCTGGTGGACAATACCATATCCAAGTGATTCAACTTAGCACAAAAATAACGAGACACAATTACTTTATGTATTGATACCTACGTATGTGAAGCAATGAAAACACATGTCACCTCTGTAATGCTTTTTGCAATGAAGCTTCATCTAGTTATAATCATGAGGAAAAATCACACTTATCCAGATTGTGTGATATTCCATATTAGAGGCTGATTATACAAGTGAACAATGGTTGACCTGCAAACTGAAGAATGCCACTTGCCGTCTGTTTCTACAAGGATGAAGTCACTAGCCAATAGAGTCGCTGACCTTTAACACACCCTGAAAGGAGTTCAGGGCAGAGATCAGGAATGAGGCACTCGATGCTCTGGGAAAATCTGGCTGAACAGGGCTTCAGATAGATATTTTCAGAAGAAAATTTAAGGAACACAATTTCTTGCATCTTCTTATACCTAGGAAAGCAGTAAAATCACTAATGGAGACATTTGCTCTTCATGACTAGCATAAACCTTCTACTGAGATGTATAATTGATTGCAAGTACCCCCATCACGAAAATAATGTATATACTGACCTCCTTCCTCACCACCTCTTCAGAACAGTCCCTCAGAGCTATCTGAGAGGCTATATCCCGGGCTACAGTCCTCAGTAAGCCACAAAGAAAACTGAATTCACAGCTCTCACATTGTGCTTTTTTTTTTTTTTTCAGTTCACAGACCATCTATAAAAGTAGAACTTTCACCCACAATCTGCAGCAATGAGCCCAGGAAGTCAAATCATTAACAACAGTATGACTTCCAGTCCAGAAAGTCAACCTACTATCTTTCCACAAGACTTGCAGCATATCAGAATGTTTCTCTAGCAACCAGTCTAGGATAGTTTTTTTTTTTTTTTTTTTTTTTTTGCGGTACGCGGGCCTCTCACTGCCGTGGCCTCTCCCGTTGCGGAGCACAGGCTCCGGATGCGCAGGCTCAGCGGCCACGGCTCACGGGCCCAGCCGCTCCGCGGCATGTGGGATCTTCCCGGACCGGGGCACGAACCCGTGTCCCCTGCATCGGCAGGCGGACTCTCAACCACTGAGCCACCAGGGATAGCTTTTAAATGCCTTTTCGGTTGGTCTACAGAGAGAGTCTAATGCCTGGAAATTATTAAAGTGGTGAGATAGGGCTTGCCTGGTGGCGCAGTGGTTGAGAGTCCGCCTGCCGATGCAGGGGACACGGGTTCGTGCCCCGGTCCGGGAAGATCCCACATGCCGCGGAGCGGCTGGGCCCGTGAGCCGTGGCCGCTGAGCCTGCGCATCCGGAGCCTGTGCTCCGCAACGGGAGAGGCCACGGCAGTGAGAGGCCCGCGTACCGCAAAAAAAATGTGGTGAGATAAAAATCTAAATAGGGTGGTAGAAGCAGAAATTTAAAAGTATCATGGATGCTTTAGAAAAATATATTAATAGTTCATATGGAGCTATTGATATTTGTGTCAAAGGAAAGTGAATTTCTAAAAATAGCTTCTGGGATTAAACTACATGGAAGAATATGGTAATATGGAAAGAAACAGGATTCTCCATTTCTACTGTGAAAAATTGACTGATACCGCAGTACAGAGTTATGTTTATGTTGAAGGAAGAATTTACTAATGGTAATAGTGAGAACAGTATCAAGGAGTAGTTTTATGTATTTATCACTGAAGATTCTAAAAATTCTTTTTTTTCATTGCTTCTTTCTCTATTTCCTTTCCTCCCTCCTTTCCAGCTTTCCTTCCTGCCTTCCCCTCCCTCCTCTCCCTACCTTCATTTTTGTTGTTCCTTGTTTTCTCCCTTTATCCTTCCTCATTATTTTAAAATTTATTCATTAAAACATAAACATTCATTAAACATCTATACTGGGAAAGTTTCTGTTTTCTTTCTGGGTCAGTAACAGTCTTATGAGTTAGCTTAACACTGGAATTAGCTATTTGAGTTTCAGATCATGAAGTCAGCTTGTTCAATCTGATAAACTGCCACTTCATTTACATAAATGATGAAAATATCAACTTCATTATTAAGACAAATTTGAAATGAATGAATGAATTATTTGGTGCAATAAATAAGCCTACATAATTAAAACTATGACCTAAAGATTATTACAATCATCTGTCAAAAAATAAAGCATGTGTGCATGGTTGTGTGTATGTGTGGATATGTTTGGTGTGTGTGTAGGGTACCAAAGCCAATTATTGTATTATCAGCCAATTCTTCAGAACTAACAGCTGAGACTTGGACTTAATGACATTTTGAACTTATTTCTGCCATTTGGGATATGTTTGCAAATGTTAACTCACATTTTCTTTTTAAACCTGTTTCTTCCATGTAATTCTTCATGACTGTATGAACCATTATTGATATTATTTATTTCCATTTTGCAGGAATGTTTAATGTTTCTTTTCTTTGCTTCTTGAAATCTAATCACTAACCTTGTGAATACCATATGTTTCTCCTTGTCTTTCTCTGGGGTAAAATTCTAACGTCTGTTCTAGGGCATACAGATTTTTCCCATTGTTGCCAAACACATTACAGATATTAAAATTGTGTGTAGTTCATGTTCCAGTGAATTGAATTAGCTTATCAGCTGAATGGTTACCTATTCACTTGTTTTGTGAAGTAGAGCTAAAAGGCTTAGGTGCTCGAAGACTGAAGGTGAATTTAAGGACATGATTTAAGCCTTGCAATAGTACAGAAAATAAGCAGTGTGTAAAAATGTGGCTGAATTTCTTTTGCATGTGATAAATGTTGATTTTGTTGTTGTCCTTGTTCTCTCTGTAGTTCACTCTCTGTCATTTCAAAGCATTTAGGCTATTCTGTGTCCACCATAACTGGGAATGGAAGTTTTCAGCATTAAGGGCCACAAATAACCTTCCCAGGATTTCCATCCCCAGGGTGGCAAAGAAGCCACAGAATGTACCTGTGGCTTTAGGATTGGTATGAAAATAGCAGCAAGAACAATAGAATCTGAATAAAGTCAGCAGATAAGAAAGAGGAATATTTCAATGATAACGTAATGAATGAATGACTGAAGACTAGATGGGATGAAGAAAATCTCAAAATTCCCCTATTGAGATATTACATCAAGGATTAAGTGAACCCAGCAAAATCTCAGCACTGGGTAAAAACCCTAGATTGAGTGAGTTAAAATTTTCAACCTCAGTGCTATGGGCATTCAAAATAGAAATCAAGTTGAATCATCAGGAAAAAATATGTTATTTCTTTTATACAGTTGAATTTGTGTTGACATTCATACCTACAAATGTCAAAAGAGAAAACAAGCAATAGGCCTTTAAGGCTTGTATATTTCTTGCCATATTTTAACTGTGCTTCCACTTTGACATGCTGAGTTACTATTCTTTGAAAAGACACTAACCTGGCATTATTTAAGTTTTTATCAAATGACCAAACTCCCTTCTCACTTATGTACTAAACATTTCTTAAAATATTTCATTGTCACTTGAAATGCAAATTATTTAAGTAGTAACATTTACTATGAAAATTATGTTCTCTGGTTTCATCATACTGACTCATTGTTTAATCCTGGTTTCAATTCGTAATTGCTGTGTGATCTTATTAATCTACCTCTTCTAGTCTGTTTCCACCTCTCTGATATGACACTAAATATAACACTTCACAGCTATTTTTTTTAATTTAATTTAATTTATTTTTTTATACAGCAGGTTCTTATTAGTTATCTATTTTATACACATCAGTGTATATATGTCAATCCCAATCTCCCAATTCATCACACCACCAGCCCCCACGCTTCCCTCTCCACAACTGTTTTTTAAGAACTGTAAAACTAATCATAATAGTAGTAATGGTATTAAAAATAGTACTGTAGAAATAATAGTAATAGTGGAAATAGTAGCAATAGTATCAAAAGGGGAAAAAAGAAAACAGTTAAAATTTCTGAGCAAGCATTGTGCTAAGCATTTTCTCCATGAACCACGGTAGACATTTTCTAGGGTTTAACTCATTTAATATTCACAGCAACTCTAGAGGTAGGCAGTGTTTTACCCCATCATATAAATTAGAGAATTTAGCTTCAAAAGATTAAGCCACTTCCTTATACTACCCAGATGATGCATGTTGGCTATAATTCACATTTAGAGCTTGCTTTCCCAATCACCATACATGATATAAAGGGAAAAAAGTAGGTCAGGCAACAAACATGAGCTCTTTCCCTGACCTCTACAGTAGTTCTCAAACTTTGGGACATCAGAAATATCTGAAGGACTATATGATGCCAATGATGCTGCTGGTGCCGCGATCACACTTTTGAGAATAGCTGTTCTAGATCAGATATGTGAAGGAACCCATGAAGTTATAATGTGGCCTTGCTGAATGAAATGTAGGTGCTACTTATACATAGATAAGTACAGACTGTCACCTAATTTGAGGATATCATTGACAAAATATTTTCTGTTGTCTGAAATTTCATCATTAGAAAATCATTACTTTCCACTATTATATTTTCTCAAGTGGAATTAATATTTTGGAAGATATATAGTATCTATTCATCCAGTTATGATCACTTCAGTGGACAAAAGTGTAATACAAAGATGAATAATATATGACCCTTGGCTTTAAGAGTCTTAAAATCTAGAGAATGAAACTAAATCTATAAGCAAATAATGCAACAAAGCTTATAGACCTTATGCAAAAAGACAACAAGTATATATGGCATCAAAGCAGAGGATAATAATTCTACCTGAGTTGGAGTATGCAGTGGAAAGTTGAAACATTGAAAAGTAGAATAATTGGATAGAGGAGCTGATGTTTCAGCTAAATGTTGAAATCCAAGAATTTATACTAATCAGATAGAGCATAGGAATCAGGTTGGTAAAGCATGGGATGGAGGGCGCATGTTATAGTAGATGACTGAATAGCTAGGCAGGTACCAGATTAAGTATAGTTTTTTATTTATTTATTTTTGCGGTACGCGGGCCTCTCACTTCTGTGGCCTCTCCCGTTGCGGAGCACAGGCTCCGGACGCGCAGGCTCAGTGGCCATGGCTCACGGGCCCAGCTGCTCCGCGGCATGTGGGATCCTCCCGGACCGGGGCACGAACCCGCGTCCCCTGCATCGGCAGGCGGACTCCCAACCACTGCGCCACCAGGGAAGCCCAAGATTAAGTATAGTTTTATGTATCCAACCAAAACATTTGGACTTCATGCTGATCACAATAGTGAATTTCCAAATGTTTTTTGATCAGGTATGAAATATCTGCTTTGTGATTTACAAGGAATAGTCTGATAGTTTGCAGGGTTTACTGACCAGGAAGCAGATCAAGGTTAGTAATATTAATTTTATTAATAAACTAATCCTGAGAAATGAGGAGTTCCTCAAGTAAAGAGGTGGCAATATGCATATACAGAGGGAATAAATTTGACAGGTAGTCAACAAGAGAGAGTAACAGGACTTTTTTGTTTTTATTTTTTTTAATTCTATGTGACTAGTGTAGCTAGAGACTAAATAAAGGATGAATCAGATTTTGGCTAAGAAATTATACAAATCAGTGGTTCTCAAACTTTTGTTTACTAGAATCTTCTGGGAACAACTATTAAGACTTTCGGTACACAGTTCATACCCCTTGCAATTAATCCAGAATCTTTGGTAGCAGCTGTAATTCCCACATGAGCCCAAGGTCCAGCCCAGTTAGGTATTCGCCATTATTATAGATAATTGTGCCATTTCCTAGGTAGGAAACAGATATGTAATGTGGATAAGACTGTGCCAAAAAAGAATGTAGAGAGAAAAATAAATTGAAAATATAAGAAAATAAATAACAGTGGAATGAATGACCTGGAGATTTTAGGATGAAGAATGCAGGTGGAGACACTAAAGTTCAAATTTAAAAAAGATATAATTCTTGAAACTAAAGGAAAGGAGGTAATGAACAATTTAGATATAAATACAATCTCACTGAAATAGCAGGGAGCTGGAATGTTCATGCACAATTGCCTCAATTCTCTCTGCTAAGGAGTGGCTGTGCTGCCTGCAATGACAGAGGAGAAAGAGAAAATTGGAGTAAAGAACTTGAGGAAAACATTCTCAGCTATTGAACTGTATAACTGGGCATAATTGGTAGTGGGGTGCTGGTAGAAATTAGGAATTTCTAAGTGAGAGAAATCATTTAAAAAGGAGAGAAGATCACCAATGGAAAGTGCCTATTTGCTGTTATTTGCTCTAACCATGAATTCTTTTCTTACTTCTGGAAACCCCTCTGTTTTTTTAAGCATTACATTAAAAAATATAGTGTGCTCATGTTCTCATATGCCTTCTTCTTTTGGTTAAGTTGTATGTCCAGAATTAAGTACCTGACCCCACTGAAACTAGTTACAGCCCTTCCCCAAGGCTTTTGTAATTTGAAATAAGAATAACCAGGAGTCATTTTTTTCTCTGGTGTGAGGTTCTAGCAAATGTGAGACTTGGATTCTGTGAGACTGCTTTCTTCACCGTGTGGGATGGATGGTCTGAAGTCAAAGCTGAAGAAATGCCGAAAAAAGAAAAGCACTAAAAAGAAGACAAGGTCGGGAGGAAAGTTATTAAGATGTTCCAGCTCCATTCCTGAACTTCCTGTTTTGTGGTTATCTAATCTTAAATTGGAAGTATACTGTTGTATCCTGGTGTATGTCAAGAAATAATTCCTTTCATTTTGGATTTTCAAAAAGATAGTTATCAAAAATGTGTAAACCTTATAAAACTGTAATGTGGAAACTACACTTCCCAATCCCCTGCAGTAACTTGAGGCCACGTCCACTAGAATATAACTGGAAATGATGTGGGTTTTTTCCAGGCCAAATGAACCAGGAAGCATGGATGCCTTTTCTACCCTCTCTTTTTCTTTAAACTTAGATGAAGAATACTCTGAAGCCCTTTGAAAATGCAGAAATACAAAAAGAAAATAGCCTAAATTCCTGAACTTTCAAGTGGAAGAATACAGTTAAGTGAAAGCTACAGCTGCTACAGATATTTACAGGATAGAAAAATAGCCCTGATCGTGTTAAGTTACTGAAATTGTAGAATTTATTTATTATAGTGACTAGTGTTTCTCTATCTGCCTAAATGATGCACTAAGACAATTTGGACTTAACTACATCATAACAAAGAATTTCCAGCGTGGTAGTCATTGTTTTGTTTGCTAAATATTAACAGTCTTTAGGAAACATAACACTCTAAATTATCCCCTTGTAGGACTAAGTGATCAGTTCTGGCCAACAGTTATCAGCAGAATCGACTTATATCACTTCCCTGTAAGAACTTTAATCTGCATTGTGAAGCACAATTGAACTTTTTTTTTCCTATTTCTCCTTTCCTTTGGTAACTCTACCTACATACATATCTGATTCTTTGCAGTTGTAAAACATCACTTTTTCATATATTACTATTTATATTGTGTCTCAGAGCTTTATTTTAGAATGTTTCTTTTGCTATGTCTTTAAATTCATTAATATTTTCTTTTCCAGTGTCTAACCTGATGATAACCCCATCCACTATATTTTTCATCTTGAACATTGTGGTTTTCCATGCTTAAAGTTTTATTGGCACCTTTTCTAATACCTTCCATGTCTCTCTAAAAATTTTCATTCTTTCCTCTAGTTTCTCGAATATCTGAAATAAATTATAATAACTGTTGTTAATGTCCTTGTCTACTAATATAGCATATGTGTCAATTCTGTGTAGGTTTCGATTGATAGATCATTCTTTTCATTGTGGAGAGAATTTTCCTACCTCTTTGTATGCCTGGTCATTTTAAATTGAATACCAGACACTGTGAAGTTTACTTTCCTGGAAGCTGAATTTTTATTTCATACTCCTTTAAATAATATTGTGCTTTGTTCTAAGATGCATTGAAGTTACTTGAAAACAGTCTGATGTTTTTGGGTTTGCTTTTCAACATTGTTAGCTTGGACCAGAGCAGAATTTATCTGAGGTTTTGACTCAATGCCCATGAATTATGTTGGTTTCAACTCCGAGGGGTGGGAATTGTCACTATTCTCAGACAGGTGTGAGATCAAATCACTATTTCCTCTGATTCTTTCAGGTTTTTCTTCCTGAGCCTCCTGCAGTTTTTTCATATGTCTGCTGAATAGTCAAATGAGGTGATCTGCAATTTTCTGGAGTTCTCTATCTGTGCGTACCTCTCCTCTCTGGTGTCCTGTTTTGTCACTTCTAGTGCCCCTGCTTCCCTGCACTCTCAGCTCCATCTTCTCAAAATGGGAAATTCATTAAACTCCCACCTGGGATCCCCCATTCTGAGCTGTGATACAGAAAGGCTTAAGTCTTGAACCCGTTACATAATTTGCAGGTCCATTGCAAAAGGAAGGTGCAAGAACCCTTGTTCAAATATTATGAAGAATTTCAAGACAGTGACAGCAGGCGCTACACCAAGTATCAAACTGTGCAGCAGCACCCGTTTCATGGCTGTGAAGCCAGCCCTGCTCAAGGAAGTGATTTAGGACAACAGCAGTGCTCTTCTAGTTATTTCCATATGTCATGGTTTGTTATCCTTCATTGTCCAATGACCAGTGATTTTTTTTTTTTTTTTTGCGGTACGCGGGCCTCTCACTGTTGTGGCCTCTCCCATTGCAGAGCACAGGCTCCGGACGCACAGGCTCAGCGGCCATGGCTCACGGGTCCAGCTGCTCCACGGCATGTGGGATTTTCCCGGACCGGGGCACGAACCCGTGTTCTCTGCATCGGCAGGCGAACTCTCAACCACTGCACCACCAGGGAAGCCCTGGCCAGTGGTTTTAAAAACACATTTTCTTTTATTTTATTCTGATTTTTAGTTTTTTCAGATGAAAGGAAATCCTTTCTTTGTTACTCTCCCTTGGTCAAAAGTGAAAGTTCCCCTTACTAATCAATGTTTCAATTACATAGCAGCCTTTTTACCTTGAAATGACGTTGGTATAACAATTATTTTTCTTGGATCTTAGCAATTCAGTTTATCAAGTAATACCAGATAGTAAATAACATTGTTTTATTTAGTGTTAATTTAAAATCTGATACATATAGCTGGATTACTGTCTTTGGTACAGCTATCAGAATTATTTAAGAAGGGGATTTGTATTTGGTTGTGATAAAATTTGAGATTTCCTGACCAGATGTACTGTTTACTGTTGCTCAAGGACCTGAATAAAAACTAATTGCAGACTTTCTCTTTAGATGAACAGATATTCTGGTTGTCTGGTCTTGGAAGCTACCTCTAATTAAATTAATTAGAGCACAAATTAAAAATTTCATTTTCTGCAGGAACTTGATAGGTGACACAAATAAGTATTGAGGGCTAATATAAGGTATTAATGCAGAGGAGTGTATGGATGACTGAGGAGCGGGCATGCAAAAAATGTGTCATTTTTGTAAAAAAAGCTACAAATGTAGCTGTTGATGTGAAAAATAATCATAAAAATATTGTACAGGTCCAAAGTATATGATATCCATGTGTTTCTTTCTGAGTATGGCTTCTGTTTTATGATCACTGCCTAAAAGCATTGTTATTTGAGTTTTTTTTTTCTTTTAATCAAGGAAAGTTTGTTCAAAAAGAATGATATAGAAACATAAAATAACAAATTATAATAAACTGGAATGACTCTAGTTGAAGCTGTGCAGCTGTGAAGGAAGGTCAGTGCCCACAACTGCCCATACCTCCATCCCATATTGATGGTCCCTAGATGAGAGTATATCAAGTTGTTTTCTTAGAAATCAAATGGATAAACCTTTGCACTGGACGGCCAGCTTTTTTTTTTTTTTTTTTTTATCCGAGGATGGTTAAAGCATTGCATTTAGAACTATTCTTTCTAATATAGTAACCACTAACCACATGTGGTTATTAGGTACTTGAAATGTGGCTCGTTCAAAATACGATCTGCACACCATATTTTATAGAGATAGTAAAAAGAAAAGGTAAAATACATTGATAGTAATGTTAGTAGTGATTCCATGTTGAAATGATATTTTGGATATATTGGATTAACTGATACATATTATTTATATTAATTTTGCCTTTTTTAATGTTTCTAATGAAGATACTAGAAATTAAAAATTGAATATGTGTCTTCCATTTTGTTTTAATGGACAGTACTAGGTTCAAAACACTTGGTTATTAGACAACATCAGAGAATAACAATGCATAGAGCATGGTGGCAATGAATTGTTTTTGAACTCTCAATTTTTTGAGATTGAACCTTAAGTTTTTTTTTCTTTGTTTTTTTTTTTTGTTGTTGTTTTGTTTTTTTGCGGTACGCGGGTCTCTCACTGTTGTGGCCTCTCCCGTTGCGAAGCATAGGCTTCGGACGTGCAGGCTCAGCGGCCATGGCTCACAGGCCCAGCTGCTCCGCGGCATGTGGGATCTTCCTGGACCGGGGCACGAACCCGTGTCCCCTGCATCGGCAGGCGGACTCTCAACCACTGTGCCACCAGGGAAGCCCCAGAAGTTTTTTAAAGAAGAAAATGCATTAAACCTATTTTTATTATTGAATCTTTTTAAAATTTGTATAAATTAGCATTATGAAAAACATAAGATTTTTCTTTCATCTCTGCTTCTCTTCAGTAGCTTTGCTGTTTTTAATAAAGTCATATTTTTCCATATATATATTTTAAAAATTTTACCTTTATCTAATTTTATCCTTGTTACAACCCTGTGAAATAAAAGACATTATCTCCATTTTATCTTTACCTTTCCTTGACTCATTTGCCTCTATTTAGGGAACAGGGCAGCTTAGAACAACGGTTCATCAGTGAATAACTCATAGTTTATTAATTCAACACTTACAATTAAGAAATCTTTTTTACCTTATTTTCACAAAGCCTATACACTTGAAAAATTGGCTGTCTCCAGTATCATTCTTGGAGTTCCACAGGCTACTTATCCATCTAGATGAACTCACTGTGCCTCCTTAAGCTAGCATTTCACCTTGGATATTACATCTGTGGCCCTTTGGAGACAATGCCATTGCAAAGCTACTTCTTAGAAACATGAAAGGCAAGAATTTCAGCCCGTGGTAGGCTAGGAAGGAAGGCAGTATTATGAAGTCCAAATTTTCTATCTTTCCTCAAATAATGCCCCATAGCGCAAATAAATTGGCTACAGCTGAACTGAGGTCTATTTCATGGAAATAATATGGAAGTTGCAGCTGTGCACAGTCACCAACTAAACCATCTGAGGTGCGCTCACAATGGCCTGCTGGTGGTAAACCATCAGTGGTGTGACCAAACACTTTCTTAAGTGCTAGATGGCCTTATTTGAACTGTGGAGAGAAAGGGAAGTTCTAGACAGACTATCAGTGTAACAAATAGTTGCCCACTTTGGGCTATCAATGTTGCAGAATATGGAAAAAAATACTTTCAAAATTAACCTTGTGTTTCTTTCTTTCGTGTTTAAACTTTATGGATATGTCTCGATATCATAATTATTTTGAAAGCCTCTGTATAGTTTTCTAATGGTGCTGTGATAAATTACCACAAACTTGGTGGCTTAAAACAACACATATTTATTATCCTGCATTTCTGTAGAAATCTGACATGAGCCTCATTGTCCTAAAATTAAGGTGTCAGTGCCTACGTCATTTTGTTCTGGAGGCTCTGGACAGAATCTGTTTCCGCATCTTTTCCAGCTTCTAGAGGCCACCTACATTCCCTGGCTCCTAGCCAACTTCCTTCACCCTCAAAGCCAGTGCCTTTTATTTTTCTGACCATTTCTCCCCTAGTCATGTCTCCCTTTGATCACAGATGGGAAAAGTTCTCCATTTTTAAGGATTCATGTGACTAAATTGGGTCCAGGCTAATGTAAGCATCTTGAGGACCTTAATCACATTTGCAACATCTGTTTTCCCATAGAGAGTAACAAACAAATTCTTGTGATTAGAATGTAAACAATCTTTTTTGGAGAGGTGGGGGTAGGGGTGCAGTACTCTGCATGCCACAACCTCTATCGCTCTGAGCATTTCCACAAGACATATGTCTACTAAAGGGAATAATTCTCATCTTTTCATTTCATAAAGATATTCTGCCGAAGAACACATTGTAAAGGCATTAAAAAAATTCCTGCTCATCTATCAATCAAAAACCTTTTTAAAAGCAGTTTATCTCATTATGACATCTTTAAGTCATTTAACCCTCTATCGAAATCAAAGCTTAGATTTACACATTAACATGGACACATAAGGAAAGTTAAGAAGTAAGATTTACCTTGGGCTTTATACTTTTCCTCTTTTAACCATGGCAAATTTTATAGATCTGACATTTTTACTTTACTTTCACCGACAAGAGACATTTTTTAAAAATATTTCAAAAGACAAATCCTATTTATGATTCAAAATCTTATTTAAGATTCAAAATAAAGTGATTAGGAAGACTCCTTTACACTTCCTGCTGAGTTTACCATTTTTAAGACAGGGTAAATATTAAGCCATCATCAATAAAAATTTATTTACTGTTAGAGTTCTCCAGAGAAACGGAACCATTAAGAGATATATCTCTATCTCTATATCTATCTATCTATTTATCTCTCGTCTATATACCTATCTAAAGAAAGATTCATTTTAAGCAATTGGCTCAAGCAATTGTGGCGGCTGGTATATCTGAAATTTGCAGTATTAGCTAGCAGCTTAGAAATTCAGGTAACAGTTGATGTTTCAGTCTTAAATACAAAATCTGTGGGTACACCAGTGGTCTGTAAACTCAGACAAGGTTTGTATGTTGCAGTACTGAGGAAGAATTGCTTCCTCTATTATGGAGGGTAATCTGCTTTACTTTAAGTCAGCTGAGTGTAAATGTTAATAGCATCTGCAACTACTTTTATAAGAAAAGAAAATCTAGACTAGAGTATGATTAAAAAATTGGTTACTATGGCTTACCCAAATTGACAGATAAAGATAACCATCCCATTTATGGAAATTATTATGGAATAAAAGCTTCATCTGAAGGACTCATTATTTTTTTAAGGACATTTTAAAATTAAATCTGTTGATTCAATAATTATAGAGTGCTTACCACATAGATATTTACTATGTAACATTATATATATATATATATAAAAATATATATATACACATATATGCACATATATGTTTTTATGCATATATATTTATAGCATTGGCCATATAAACATGAATAAGACACTGACCCTGAGCTCAAAAAGTTGTTGTCTAATGAAAAAGGTAAATATATGTGCAAAGCATCACAGCGTAACATTCTTGGTGCTAAAAGAAGTATGAATTCTGCAGCACGATTGCAGCATGAAAGGAGTGTCCACTGACATAGGCCCAGGTAGCCATGCTTGAAGGAGTGGAAAAAACTGGCTAAGGGACAAAGTAGAAAGGGCATTGCAGGTAGATCATAGACCAAATAACATTAGATTTCACCACCTGTTTGGAGAACTGAACATTTTAGTGTATCTGGAACTCAGGGCAGGATGTTGTTAGGAAGGTAATTGGATTCCTACTGTGAACAGCCTTGATTGTCAGACCATATCTGTCTTGGAGGAACCAAAAGCCCATTAAAGTAGTGGCTGTTGTTTAAGGGTGTACAACAGATTTAACTTCACAGTCCTTAAAAAAGGCCACTTCCCTTTGAAGAAAGATACTAACTCTTACTTGATCCCTCGCCAGCGTGTCTAAAGATAGAAAACATGAAGATACTTATTCAGTCGGCCCAAATATTAAGGAGCTGAGAATTGGTTTTAATTATTCTTGTAGCCTTTTAATAAATTTCATAGATGATTCTGAGTTACAACACTGCTTTAGAACCAAAGCATTTAAGGACTGTAAGTCGGGGGAGAATTGCTTTTTTTCTCCTGTCTACTTTTATGCTCATTTTAATGGATACAGGGCACAAAATAGAAATGAAATCATTTCCTTGTTAAATATTTCTCCTTAAAATGTTAAATAATTACTAAATATGGAAGTTTTAAAAAATAAATCATGGCTGGTTTCATATGATGCAGACTACTGCATTCTACTGAAGCTGCAGGCACATGAATGCATGAGTGTATTCATCTCTACACTGCGTAAGAAATTACCACAAATTTAGTGTCTTAAAACAACATTTAGTATCTCACAGTTTCTGTAAATCAGAAATCCTGCTACAGAGAAACTGGATTTTCTGTATCAAAAATATATACACACACATATATATATGTGTGTGCATATTTATATATATATTTTCAATGCTTGAAAGCACTGAGATGGAAACCTTATTTGTATGTAAATAGGTATTTCTATGTTGAATTGTTGACTATCACAGATTTGCATTAAACATGTGAAAATTCAAAACAAGGTATATAATGATCCCACACATTGCATTTTTGCTACAGTAAATTTGATCATTCTCAAATTCTCTGTAGGAGGGTGTTTCCATCTCTCCAAGTCTTTCCAGGGATGACTTAAATTCGGTAGAACGTTCACATTCACAGGCACACCTGGCAGCAAACAGTTCATGTGCTGTGGTCCCTACAACACAATGTATCACTGCACAACGAGAAAAGCACTGCAGAAGATGATAAACACCCTTTCAAGACTTCAGGATGGAGAGTAGTTAAGACCAGAATTAGATGATTCTGAGACTTATGAGCGTTTTGCATCAGAGGAAATATTGTGTTGCTAAAGTGAACTTTCATTGGACCGTCAATATCTGCAAAACTATAACCGAAAATCTGAAACTGTTCATACCTTCTCCTAGAGGCACAGCTTCTATGTTGTTTCTACAGTTATAATGCTGTGGGTCAGGATTTCCATCTCATGTCCACTATCCAGTTCTGTAAATCCTAATTTGGGACAGAATTCCAATCTTTATATGAAACATTGATGCAAATTATTTCTCTGTTATAATTTGTATTTAGTGGTCCTTTTTTGTTCCACTAAGAGAACCCTATTTAATGAAAAATAACAGTGCTATTTTGTGCATCATGTTGTCAGAAAAAAAAAAAATTGTTTCTTTGTATTCTGATCTTCTTTATTTCCTCTTTCAGGTCCTAACAACACAAAACAAATGCTCCCAACTTATCCATATCATTTTATCTCCATCATCTTTTCCCACCATGGCTTTCTCACTCTTCTGTGCCCCCATCTTCATATATAACTAAGATAGCCACGTAATACGCATTAAAATGTTTAGAGTATCTGAGTTGAACAGAATATTTCTAAAATTTGTCACCAGTTTTTTGAGTTCCTACCTTAGTCTTTCAGTGTTTTACACAGGAGAATTCATGTTATCCATTCATAAGCAAGCACTTAAAAGTATTGTGTCTGGCTCATGATTAGGTATTAAGCTTGAAATATTTTCTTTAGTAGACAGGTTAGAGCACACATATCTCCTGATAACATATATAATAGGATAGATTTAAATAAATGATTAACTAAACAAATGAGCAAGTTGCTTCATAGATCATTTCTTTTCCACTGTACAGAAAAGTGCCTGACTCAGTGCTTGAAAATTATCTGACTTTTCACCATATACAGTATGGTTTCATATTATTTTCAATAAGAGTTGGCATAAACTCTATTTACAATATCCCAGTGTCATAGTGGCCATAATAAAGAATATAACCCCTTGGTTCCTTCATTCTGTCATTTATTAATGTATATAACATTAGTAGATTATTACTGTGTGTCAGCCATAGTGCACAGAGTATGAATCAGACATGTACCCTGAATGCAAAAAAGATGCAATATAATAAGAAAATTGATATTGCAATTGCAAGTTCCATTATGTCATTTTGGATATGTTAATCTTTATGCCTGCTCTCCATATGCTTTTGCAATGGAAGCTGCCTACTCCTGCCTCATCCCCACCTTGCATCCTTTCAGTTCCATATGCCTCATTGGTCAAGCTTCATGCTAAATGACCCAGACCTTCCACTTTAGGGTCATAGTGATTCCATCAGGATGTTGATGCATCACCAAAGCATGCAATTTACATCACCTACAGTCTACGCAAAATTGGCTTATAAAGATGATACTACCTTAGGACAATTTCTTGCAAAGAAATTTGAACTAAGACCATGTAAAGACTTTGAGTGGTGAAGTTCCTGAAAGGTAGTACGATTGAATTAAGCTAGACAAGGTATTATGGGCCATGTTTCCCTGCACTAGAAGAGAACAATACTTCCTATTAGTACCTGAGGTATGTTGGATATTTTGAGGACTGTGACAGGTGATCTGGGGTTAGTTGCCCTGGGAATCTGTTAAGGAAGAGGATCCTCAGTGGTGCCATTATTCAAGTAAACAAGGCTGGGAAGACTTTAACATCTTTTTTTTTTTAATTTGTTAATTTAATTTAATTTTTTTTTGACCGTGCCACACGGCTTGCAGGATCTTAGTTCCACGACCAGGGATTGAACCCAGGCCCTGGCAGTGACAGTGCTGAGTCCTAACCACAGGACCACTGGGGAATACCCTATAATCTTGGTGACTTACTTTGGGAAGAAGTTGAATACCAAAATAATCCAAGCTTGGTGATCATTATTCTGTGTGTGGTTCATACGAGGAGTAAACTGAGACTCTTCCCACCATGCCATTTCTAGGCATGAGTATAAAACACACCATCTATAAATGGGGAACCAAAGGAGGGAAAATATTATTTACCATGTGATTAAGTAGTTTATAAATCCACTATCACTCACAAATTTTTGGTTGCTTTAGAATGGGAGCCAGAAATTTCAGTGATGTATTTTGGTGTGTGAGGTATGTAGTCAAAACCATTGCTGGGGATTGAGTTTTCTAATGATGAACACAACAATATCTCCATTCCATAGGTTCTTTCTATAGTGACTTAGAATTTATTTTCTCCCCTTGAAACTGAATGGCTCTTTATGACTGTCTCAGTATATTGCATAATCATGCCATGCCCATCTACCATGGTCATTTGCAATGCTCGCTCTTGAAAAAGCAGAGACTCCACGGAAAAGGTCTGTGTATGGGTATTTGCTGACATTATAGATGAGGTCCCAGCTGATAGCTAGTGCTAAATCGACATCTATGTGAATTTACCTTTTGAAAGTAGATCCTCCAGCTCTAGTTGAATTGCTTCAGCTGAACCTCTTAAAATAAAGACAAGCTTCCCTCTGAATCTTTCCCAAACCCTGCCCAAACTACAGATACATGTACAAAATAAATGATTTTTGTTCTCTTAGTCCACAAAGTTTTGTGATGTTTTTATGCAGCAATGGATATAACTAGCAACTAATACATTGTGTTATCCTTGATCTTTTTTTATTCCTGTTATAAATGTGAATTGCTATTGCAGTTTTTCTGCCATTATCCCATTACTGTACTTAAGTTTTGTCAGTTGTGGTTGTATTTGCTATTTATTCCATTTGATTCACAGGAAATAACATTAGGATGGGGTTATGACTGAACCAGGAAATTAATGAACACAGCTTGGAAATCCTGGATTCTAAAACTGGAAAGTGCCTTTAAATAAGTTTTTTTTTTCCCTCACCTCTCGATTTAGTAACAGGTTATGTTTCTGATCAGACTTTTTGTGAGGTGGTTATAAGGATGATTACAGTGGTTATGTAAGATGGTTAGATCACATTTAGCAAACATCTTTATAACTGATGAGTGTCAAGTAAATAGAAACATGAATAATAATTAGAGAATGACACATTTTGGATTGGAGCTCATTTCATCCATACTTCCTTATCATGGAAATTTTTTGATTCATTTTATCTAGGCAGGCTTGGTTTATTCCATGTACTTATAGACCCAGAAGAAATAATGAAGAGAAAGAAATCCAGAAGCTTCTTTGGGACCCATAATATAGATTTTGTGACATGGTTCATACCAAAATTAGCTGGATTATTCAGATTAGCTTTCCAGATTTGAACTAAAAATATGATTTTCTGGTTGCACAAAAAAGCAATTGGAACTGGAGCAGGACATATTGAGTTTTATGCATATTAAATTTATGGGGGATTTACCAAGAAGAGAAAGAGAAATTTTGAGCAAATTGAAAGACAGTAAGAGAGTTTTAGAATGTGAATGCATCATACAGAGCAGGGAGAATAAATAGAAACAATTCATATTCTTTTTTTTTTTTTTTTTTGCAGTACGCGGGCCTCTCACTGTTGTGGCCTCTCCCATTGCGGAGCACAGGCTCCGGACGCACAGGCTCAGCGGCCATGGCTCACAGGCCTAGCCGCTCCGCGGCATGTGGGATATTCCCGAACCGGGGCACGAACCTGTGTGTCCTGCATCGGCAGGCAGACTCTCAACCACTGCACCACCAGGGAAGCCCCAAAACAATTCATATTCTTAAGTTTACCACAGTACCTTGAAGCCAGAACTTGCTATAGAGCTAACCTCCATGAAGGCTGGCTGTCTGTGAATCATGTATTTAAATCCCCATGAAAACTACCTCTTCCTTACTGCATCTGTATTCTTGTAATACTCATTTCTGTCACCATTAACCACAATTTCTTGCAATCAAAAAAGCTAAAGAGAAACAAGAGTATCCTATGGCGAATGGGTTCACAAAGGAGACTGTGATCTATAAATGAGGGGTGGGTGAATCTCATTATGATAATGCTCTCAAAATGAATCTTCAAAGGTGAATAAGTGTCCAATGATGGATGAGGATATTAAAGGAAAAAAAATAGCATAGAAAAGCATATGAAACATTCAGATTTAAAGGTCTACAACTAGTTTAGAATAGCTGAAGCAGGAGTCTTAGAAAGGACATAGTAAAAGATAGGTCAGAGGTAAGATCGGAAATCTTAAGATGGAGGTACATATATATCCCACTATGAAGTTTAGATTTGATATTGAAGGTGAGAAAAAAGTTATGAAAGACTTAATGCAGGACATGGCATGCCTGTACTTGCATTTTAGAATGTTTTAGAAATATAATTTCAAGGAGAGGAAGATTAAACGCTGGAAGTTCAATGTACATATAGCTAGCAATATTAACTTGGATAATGCCTGACTCTGGTAGGGAAAACAGACACAAAACATATTAAGACCTTATAATCAACTGAATATAATTATTGATCCAATATGAAGTATGTAGGTAATAGAGTCTGCAAAGACTCCATTACTCCTGGTAATGGACAAAAAGTTACAGATTGGGAGCCAATAATAGATTCAGTTTTGCCAGGTTACATTTTGTTACATTCAGCCTCTTATCTAGTTTCTTATCTTGGGCACATCCTTGATTTTTCTTTCTCTATTACAACAACTCTACAGAGTAGCAGATAAAATGATCCCAAATCTAACCATTTCTTGTCACCTTTATCAATACATCTTAGTGATTAAAAATATCTGCTTGCAAATCAGTACCTTGATGCATGTGTTAATGTTCTACCCTTTGCCATCAAGTCAATATTGTTGGAGCTTATTGCTGAGTGAGAAGACTGATGGAAGATGTCAGGCAGACAATCAGAATTCAGACTGACATGGCTATGCAGGCTAGGTAAGTCATTTGGAATGGAATTTATTTTTCATTTGAAAAGAAGTTACTGGAGTTCTTTAGACAAGTCGAGTATGTGATGAAATTTTTAAACAAACACTGATGTTTGGAGAATTGAATATAGGATGGCAAGGATAGAAATAGGAAATTATTCCTCTAATGTAAACAAAGATGGCTGAATTTCTTTTCCTTTACTGAATCAAACTTGTTTCTAGTCTCAAGGCATTATGCTTGCTGTTTCTTTGCCTGGATGGTCTTAGCCCCAGATTTTCATGTGGCTTATCGATAAGATTTCGGGACTGCCACCCCTCTGAGTCCTTGCTTCAACATCCTACCCAAGTAGCTTTTCCTCTTGTTGTTCACTGACTAATAATTCTGCTGTGGTTTTTCAAAACACATAGTAATCTCTGAAATTATATTATTTATATACTTGTTTATATTCTGTATTCTGCCATTAGAGTATCAGGCCCATGAAGACAGGAAATGTATTTTTCTTGTTGACACTGTGTTTTCCATATCCATCATAGTACTTAGAGTGATATGTGTATACAATATATGTTTGTGACTAGATTGGGAAGTGAAAGAAAAATAAGATATACTTTAAAATTTGTGAGTTATTTGCTTAGAGATGACAAGTGAAAGAGACTGTCCAAGAATAAGAGATTGCTTTAACTTTGAAGATAAGGGGGAGAATTTTGACCTGCACTGGTAATTTGTGGGTTGACAGTAAATAAAAGTATTATTTTTGAAGATTGTAGAAAGTAAATTATAAATTTAAAATTAATAAAAAAGGAAAGTTTTTTCTTCTTTAAATAAGTTTCTATTGAGTACCAGGCACTTGCTAGGTACTAATATGCTTAAACTTATTATGCCTCCAAGAGCCATGATATGTTTTCTTTATTAATTCAGAGTTATTTCAATAAAATACATATATATTTTTTCCTCTCTCTCTCTACATATATAGCATATATATATATATGTATATATATTTAAGCATGAAGAGTTAAATCTGTTAAAATCAATGTACTTACAGAATAGTGAAAAAACTACATGTAAAGCACATAGCATTCATTAAACTCAATATTGACAAATATTTATATCTCTTTGGGCACAACAAATACAGAAGCTATTTGTATTTGGTAAAAAAATGTTTTTTATATATTGGTCACTAAACTGTGAAGTAACATGTCTTTGTTGTTTTATATTTACCTGCCTTGGATAAGCCCAGATTTGACTAACAAAATTGTCCACTGTTAAAATGCCTGCAGAAATATTGTTCATGTTAAATTATAACAAGATACTCATGCTTACAGTGCCAGGCTATCAATAAAACAACTAAAAGTTTATAGCACAGTGGTACATTGTACCCAGTGTTGTTATTGTGACATATTATGATACCTTGTGCTATATTATACTGTAATTCAGACACTAGCTTATGTGACTACTATTCTTTATCCAGAAAAAGATAGTATTCTCATTTCCTGCAAAAAGATGTAATATGCATATTTCAGACTACAAAATATATCTATTTCCATAGTAGTAGTTTCAATTATTTATTGGGATTCTTCATAATATACTAGTAAACATATTTTAAATTAACTTGTGAAAATAAGCAAATACATAAATAAAATAAGCAAAGAGCTTCAAGCTAATGAGATCCTGGAACATGTGAATATATTATTTTAATAAAGCACTGACTGTACAATAGTGTCCTAGTTCTCTTTCATCTGTGTTCCTCAGGCTAGTGGGAGAAGGGATTTACAATAGTACAGGTGTGGAAAACCATTTTGCTTTCTCTTTTCCAAACTTTTAAAAAACTTATCCCTTAGAGGTAAATTATTAGGCAAAGTAAATGGGATAATAAGGAGTTGTGGGAACTAAAAATAATTTTTTAGAAGGAACCTATATTATCATTCCTGTATGCTAGGGCTGAAGATGGACACAGCACCACCACCTCTGACCACACACACACACACAAACACACAAGAACAAACACACTTTATATCTTTAAAATATTACAATATTGTAGAAAATAAACTCTATACTTAGGAAAATATAGAGAGTTCAAATATAGTCCTCCTATAAATAGGTATATCCCCAACAACTCTTTTTTAAAATAAATTCTCTAGAAGGTTATAGAAGTGGGGTGAGAAGGTAAAATGAGAGGATGAAACACTGAACTATCAACCTATGATTAAATGATAGCAGGTTTGACTTTATTTATTTTACCTTTTGGTCATCAAGGATTCCCTGTGAACCAGGAGTTTCACAGCTAAATAAGACTGATAAACACTGAAGTAGGTTATTTGTGCAGTTCAGCAGTAACATTGTAAAAACTCAGGGGAAAAGAAAATGTAGGATATATACAAATGATAAAATGAATCTAAACACCAGTGCTTTGCCTTCATTTAGTATAAATGAATAACCTTGAGTAAAGATGCTAATATATATTTCAAATGATACACTAAGTTTTAATGAGGAAGTACAGTTTTCAAGAGAGTTTCAGGAAATTTAAATCCAGTATATCTAATTCATTAATACATTTAGTTGTTTAAAAATCTTCAATCTCTG
The DNA here is from genome assembly GCF_937001465.1 of Orcinus orca. Taxonomy (NCBI): domain Eukaryota; kingdom Metazoa; phylum Chordata; class Mammalia; order Artiodactyla; family Delphinidae; genus Orcinus; species Orcinus orca. The sequence goes on from NC_064563.1 coordinate 126,760,150, forward strand.
TATTAATACCTTCATTTTAAGAGTAAGAATAATTTTAAGAATAATTTGTTGACTCATAAAACTAAAAAAAACATACTCGATGTTACACATTTAATTAATTGTTGGAAAGAGGCTTTCAAAGCAGTTTAAAAAACACTACATAGCCTATTTTCTTAAACTACACTGCACTGCTATGAAATTTCATAAAAATCTCAAAAACTTGTGTTAAAACATTTTGGAGTATTGCATTCAGTTATATGAATACTTGTATGATTTTTCAAACTTAGAGAGATCGAAGAAATTGCATAAGTGAAATATCTACAGAGGTAGAGAATAAATAATAGAAAATGCTTCATGAATTGAATATTTTACTAGAGTTTTTACCATATCTTCTATTTGTGATTATCCAACATAAAAATGCATGGAAAAGACTTGGAGAGTTTTCATAAGAGAGCAAATACAAGAATGATGGAAAATATGATATGTAAAGAAAGAGTAGAAAAATTGGGAATATCTTGCCTGAAAGGCCTAGACAGATTTAATAACTATACTCAAACATATAAAAGGTTATGCTTATTAGCATGGTTTCCAAGCATCTTTACAGTGGAAGCAACAGAAAATAACAGCTTAAAGAACTTACAGAACAGGATGCAGCATCCCCTGCCTCTCCCTATAACTATAATTCAATCATTAGAGTTGAAATTTTTTACAGTTTCTATAAATCTTCAGAGAATAGTAAAAATACTAAAAGTAATATATGGGAAAGAATAAAGGGCTATAGATGAGGAAACATTCTGGTTTTAATTTTATAACTAATTAACTCTGTGACTTTGTTTAAGACATTTCATTGGTCTGAATTTCATATGCCTTGTTTGAAAAAAGATACAGCTGGACTCTAATGCTTTTCAGTTATGCTTGGGTTTCTAGATTTATTGAAGGCCTTGGTAAAGGATCATTTGATACCTCTGCCAAAATCTTAAAAGAGAAATGTGCCTTGATTAAAAAAAAAAAACAACGTATCAAATGAAGAAAGCCTTACTTTTCTGGTAATTAGAGCTCAACAGCTGAGACTCTTTTAAAGTACAGAAGGGTCTACTTCCAAAATGTTCCAAAGTATCTAGAAATAACTTGAGATAATTTCATTCCTCAGTTCCCCATTGTAACAACAGCCTCCAGACCAAAATACCCTTCCCATTTCCCTTAGATTGACTAAACCTTAGAAGGCTTCTTCCTGACTTTAGGCCCTTGACCTCCTTTTGCTTAGAACATTTACTTTAGAAAACCTGTAATTGAAAATTCTTTCTCTGTCCTTTTGAAATGTAAATCTTTTAAAAATCATCTTTCCAGTTTTGCAACCAAGGACTGCCTTTCTTAAGGACCTGGGAGGCATCTTTTTGAAATGTAATCATCAAGGAAGAAAGAGCTACTGCCTTCCAGTCAAATTCCAAGTTGTAAAATTCCTTCCTGCCTTGAAGATAGGAGAAAGTTGACTTTTCCATAGGTAGCATCAATTAAAAAACAGAACAGTCTACTATCCCTCACCCCACATCTTAAAAACTCACCAATCTTTTTTTAGTTTTTTTCGAACGGAGGTAAGTTCAGACTGCTTTGTTTTCTCTTCCCTATTGCAATAGTATTTAATAGTCTTCATTATCCATTTAACTTTTATAGTTTCAATTTTTGCTTGACACTGCCTGGGAACTTACCTAGTTTTTGCCTCAAGTCTTGGTTCTACCCTTAGTTATTTGCTCTCAGGCTTTTGCTAGTTTTAATTATTCATATAATCTTATTCTTTACTTTTGATCAATTCTAATAAAGCTGATTATACCCACTAACCTTGCTGAATCTACCTTCGTGGTGCAACAAGGCTATCTTTTATGACCAAGCTGGCATTGTTGCAAACAGTCTTGTATTGTCTAAATTCCTATCTATCTCATGCCAGGTCATAACTGAGCCAGCCATGAAATCTTCCTCTTCATGAATCCAGACTTCCTGCTCCTCTGCTGAACTAGTCTATTCTTATTCCTTCTACATTTCCAGTCACAGATCAGTTCCTGAATTACCATATATACATAAGTTTTCCCACTGTTGCCAAAATCTTGGCTCTCTGTGCACCGATGCCAAACAGAAATATGGATACAGAGTTATGGAGGAGAAAGAAACAGTGGCTTTATTTCTTTGCCAGGCAAAGGGGGAACACAGTAAGCTAGTGCCTCAAGAGCTGTGCCTCTCTCACTGAGGAATAGGGAGAGGTTATATAGTCAGGTAGTGGTCAGAGGTATGTGATAAGGGTCAAGGCAGTAACTGTTTTACATTCTTCTTTCTTCTGCAAAGTTTCAAAAGGGTGGGGTTGCTGACAAGATTAGGGTGTGTGAAGGGTGTCAGGTGGTCTCCTAATCTTGATGAGCTTTTCCGGTCCCTTTAATTTTGCCTCAGGTGGTTTTGTGGCTGCTCCTCCCTTGATTAGGAACAGTTCAAACCTGCCTTTTGGAACTCAGGGAATTTCTTGGAGGTTGGAGTCTTGCCTACAAGAAATGGGGGACAAAAAAACCTCTATGCCCAGAAGCCCCACAGGGTCCTGCTTGGTATCACCACCTTGTTTTCATGCTTTCATATGGCCCTTGTCCTTGTGACACAACTAGTTATTTCATCAACATTAATTCCACATATTATCTATTTTGTGTTTGTTGTGGTGAACGATGCTTCCATGGTAATGGATGAAGTGCTTCACTTTCTTTTCCCAAATCCATAGCCTCATTTTTGCAAATGTTTTCCTATTTGTTGCAAACATTTTCCTAACTTTTTTTCTTTTTGGTCTACACTCTTCACATTAGTGAGGATTTTCTTAATGAACTAGAAATAGAAATGGAAGGCACAAATTAGCTGGAAGAGATCTTTATCTATAAAAAGTAATCAGTTGAGGCTAGTTATATCATTGGTGGGATATTACTACATTGAGTTGGATTCTATGCTTACTTCCATTGAATATTTCACTGAATCTCTGACCTGGTGAATAAACTAATTCATAATTTTCTTTATACATTACAACAAGAGCTCTCTCTATCTTTTACTTTTTGTGACCACCCTTACAGTACTTTTTCCACTTTCAGATCTGCTTATTATTCAAGGTGAAATTTCTGAATAGAGGGAGAATAAGGTACACTGATGAGAGAGAAAGAGAGAGAGAGAGACTGAGCAAAATATTGTATCTCCTGACAAAATAAATATCTCTGTATCTCTTTTCTGGAAAGGTAGCTACACAGTTTTGGTGTAGACCTCGGGTCTTTGAAGCAAGTACAAGGTAAAACATTTTTATTTTTACTCAGTCATACTGGAGGTCAGCTTTTCTTAGAAAATATAGTGACACAATGTGTCAATCCAAGTCCATATATCAAAATGAGCTCTTTCTTTGACTGTCTCTTATTATGAAGAATTCTGTTAATTTGACAGGTAGAGAGAATAGAATAATAAACCTCTAAATATATATCATTCAGGTTAAAAATGATTAACATTTTTCTAAACTTGTTTCATCTCTTTTCAATTTCTCCCTTCTTCCCTCCTTTTTTTTCCTCTTTTTCTATGATGAAGTATTTCTAAGCAAATCTCAGTCCTTCATAACTTTTCACTCATCATGTGACTATAAAAAGTAGACCATTTTCTTAATCTCAATGCCATTATCATATCTAACAAAATTCCTAAGTATCATTAGTATCTGATTTATACAATGAATTCTTCATAGATTTTATTTAAATTTTCCCAGAGGTTGGCACAAGGTTAGACTTAAAATGAGATTTTTGGAGGTCTAATGAAGGCATTGGCATGCCTGACTTATTTGACAGCCAGAGTGAATCATTTTTTAACGTCCACCTTATCTATATGACACAATTATTTTTAGGAATAATAATAAGATGAAGCAAGTGTCAATAATGGCCAGAAAAAAGATAGTTTTATTTTATCAAACTTCATATGTATGAAATTATTGCAGAAAAATAAAAACGTATATAAAATAAAGAGAAAAATAATGGATTTTTACCTTTCAATTGCATTATGTATAATTTTTGTAAAGAAGGAAAAACATATGTCTTTCTATTACTCTGTTGCATTAATAAATAACATTACAATTTTTTTTTGTTTTTGACATTTAACTTATACAAATTTGTCAGTGACTTCTTTAAAATTAATCTTCTTCATGTCCAATAGCTATTATAGGTAGATTTCTCTATTTTCTCTCTTTATTGGTCAGTGTGTTTCTTATTAATTTTAATTTTGAAAAAACATTTTAATTTTCAAATTATTCTTTCACATGAAGTAACATATACAAATCGTTAAGAAAAGTCTTAAATATAAGTTGTGTAAAGATTCATAAAACCCCTACTTGGGAATCTATTATAGTGTTTTCTTTTCCTGCTGTAACAAATTTTCCATTAAAATATCTTAAAATACAAAAATACATCATAAATTTCAATTATATTTATTTAAAAATTCTAAAGTTATTTTTCTCTACAAAATTAATAAAAATGGCTAAACGTTAACATTGTTGATTCATTAATTCATAATGAGCATCCAGTGTTTGATGAAAGTAATCAAGGAAATAAAATATTTCTCTTTTGAAGTCTTTGGCAGTATAAGACGAGCATCTTTTGTCAGTTCTCCAGGCATTCTTCTTTGAAATTTGAATCTACTTTTGTTTGGAAGGTTCCATTTCCTTACTTTTGTGGTTACATAATTAATGGCCAACTCTGCCATTTCCATGCCCAGATTTTCAAAGAATGATTTCAAAGCTTAGTGTTTCACTGTACATTTTTCAAGGCTGATTCTGGCTGTTTGTGAATATATTTTGCTTCTGATTAACCTCATTTAAAGCTTCACTTAGGGGGGGAAAGGTAACTGATAAAAGAAAAATTGCATACAGTTCTTGCAAAAAGAATTGCATAACACTTTTGAGGTTGGAGACAAAATGCACTGAAAGAAGGTAAAATAATTGTGAATTCTTACAAACTTACTCTCAAGATGAGCTTGTGTAGCGAAGTCTCGGAACATTGGGGGATGTCTGCGTAACTAGAAATTCTCCATATTAACTTACACATAGAAATTCTTTGTATTAATGTTTATTAAAGGACAAATAATAAAAATGTAATAAGATGAAGCTTACAGATATATTACTGAAACTAAACTAATTGTTTAGAACTTAGGCTAACAAAAGATAGTTTCTGATATTGTCTAGCATTGTTAAATCACGGTGAGAAAACAAAGCTGACAGACTTTCAGTTGGTGTTTTTATGTTTTCATTTTCTCTACAATGTACACACACCCACATTACCTTTACCCAAAGTAGACTCTTCTCATTACCCCACTCATTGCATACAACTGAATGGTGACACACAAGCCTTCTCTCATTTTTACTGTGGGAAATTGAAAGGTTGAATCAGGGCAGCCAGCATCTCTCTCATTAGCCCTTGCAAAATTTCCTGTTTTTTCCAGTCTCTTGTGTGCTGAGTCAACCACTGACACTGAACCCAGATTTGTAAAACAAATCTGTGCACAAATCCTCCAATTGTTTCCTCCTGCCTGTAGAATAATGCCTTAAATTCCTGGTGCAAAATCTTTCCTGTCTGTTCCCTCTCCCCCCACCCAAATCCCCATTCCCCCACCCTCACAATCTCTCCCTCTGTCAGCCATGTGTCCCAGGTTCTGTTACACCTATGAGCCCTTGCACACGTTGCTCTTTTTTTTTTTTTTAATTAGAAAAATAATTTTGTGTGGGGAAGTTAGGATAAAATATTTAAAATTTAAGGCCCAGAAAAAAAATACCCGTTCATCTGAGAATATTCCTGACATCCATCACACAGAATGCACTTTTCTGGGTCTACAGCTTTAGGGCCAGTCTTATTCCTCTTCAAATCTCTGGTGTGAAGAATATGAACACCATATGTTCAGTAAATGGTTTTGGTTAAAAAAAAAGTATGAACTGGGATTCTGTTGGAGCAAAACACATTTATGTTTGTTACAAAAAGTTTCAAATAGATAGTTTAAACATGAAAACAAGTAACTATGTTTAATTACATCTTCAGAGATGTTTTAAATCCATAAAACTCACCTATTGTGAAAAGTTTATTTGCTATATTCTGATTATAGCAACTAACTTGAGATCCCTTTCAACTTTCTATATCTTACTGTATTATTTATACATATTTTTTACTGGTTTCCTCATCACTTTCTATATGTCTATATTTATAATTATATAAATGAATAATGAGAGAGATTGGGGTGGGGAGAGAGAGAAAGAGAGCAAGTGTCTATTGTGCACAAAATTGTGCCTGTGACTGCAGAATTCATCATGGCTGGAACTGATTCAATGACCAATATCTTAGAAATCTTGAAAATATTGAGATGTGTACGTTTTCATTAATGTTATATTTCTGTCTTCAAAACATGCTTATGTGTAACCCAGCTTTTTAAAAAAACAAATTAGGCCTAATTACAGTGAAAAATGATAAAATGTGGGTTAGTATATTCCTTAGCTACATTCACTGTCAAGTATTCATAAAGAACCCAGTGCATACAATGTACATTGCCAAGTACTATATGCCATATGATATACACCATGTTATATATTTATCACGTGTTAAATTCAGTTATGGAAGACAATGTAACTGTGACCAAGGAGCTCACAGGACGGTGGTGCTGAAGGTCAGTATGCAACTGTTGACATTGTAGTGTTGCTATCAGTTTTCCTGGAAAATTTTTCTAGTATTCTGCTAGTCTTGTATGGAAAAGTATCACTTGATGTGCTCTCATACTGCCTAGGGAACCTCTCCATCACTGCAGTGAACTCATTGTGTTATAGTATCATTATATAACTCACCAGAGTGTGAGTTCCTTGAAGATAGACATAAAAGATAGCCTTATTATCTTCCCTCTCTGATGCCTAGAATCCAGTGCATTGTATATTCCTTATATGATTGTTGAATGCATTTATAACTATATTTATATATATATATATATATATATATATATATACTATTTCACATGCATTTTCTTCGAGAAGGTGCAGTGTGTGTATATTTAAATTTCTTTAATCACTGTTATTTTTAGCGTTTTCACAAATTCTGGAAAATTTACCATAGTGTAAAGGATTGTGTTTGCCAAAAGAAAGACTGAAAAAAAAAAGATTAGTTAAAACTTTACTCTTTGGTTCTCAGGGATTTGAGAAACAGCAATGAAGATGACCATGAGCAGAAAAGGTTTTGTTTTCCTTCTGACCAAACATTGCCATTTCTATTAAGTTAAAATAAATTGTTTATCTGTCTCTCCAGAGGCATTGATGTGGGAAAAAAACATGGAACAAAAATGGGAATAATTATTTTCAGTTAGCTGTAGTTTATTTTCTTACCTTACAATTAGAATAGTTGTTATAAAGAGTATGTTCAATTGCACACAGCTTCTATAATTTAAAAATTCAAAGTTTCGGGGAGACCTTCAAGATGGCAGAGGAGTAAGACATGGAGATCAACTTCCTCCCCACAAATACGTCAGAAATACATCTATATGTGGAGCAACTCCTACAGAACACCTACTGAATGCTGGCAGAAGACCTCAGACTCCCAAAAGGCAAGAAACTCCCCACATACCTGGGTAGGGCAAAAGATAAAAGAAAAAACAGAGACAAAATAATAGGGATGGGACCTGCATCCCTGGGAGGGAGCTGTGAACAAGGAAAAGTTTCCACACACTAGGAAGCCCCTTCACTGGCAGAGATGGGGGTAGAGGGTGGTGGGGGTCGGGAAGCTTTGGAACCACAGAGGAAAGCACAGCAACAGGGGTGCAGAGGGCAAAGCGGAGAGATTCCCATACAGAGGATCGGTTCCAACCAGCACTCACCAGACTGAGAGGCTTGTCTGCTCACCTACCGGGGTGGGTGAGGGCTGTGAGCTGAGGCTCGGGCTTCAGAGGTCAGATCCCAGGGAGAGGACTGAGGTTGGCTGCGTGAACACAGCCTGAAGGGAGCTAGTGCACCACAGCTAGCTGGAGGGACTCCGGGAAAAAGTCTGGAACTGCCTAAGAGGCAAGAGACCATTGTGTCAGGGTGTGCAAGGAGAGGGGATTCAGAGCACCACCTAAACGAGCTCTAGAGATGGGCGTGAGCCATGGCTATCAGCACGGACACCAGAGATGGGCATGAAACATTAAGACTGCTGCTGTAGACACTAAGAAGCCTGGGTGCAAGCACAGGTCACTACCCACACCTTCCCTCTCGGAAGGCTGTGCAGCCCATCAATGCCAGGGTCCCATGATCCAGGGACAATTTCCCTGGAGAAGACACAGCAAGCCTCAGGCTGTTGCAATGTCAAGCTGGCCTCTGTCACTGCCGGGTAGCCCTGCATTCTGTACGCCTCCTTCCCCCTGGCCTGAGTGAACCAGAGCCCCCAATCAGCAGCTACATTAACCCCATTCTCAGGCAACCTACACACAGAGGCGGGGCCAAATCCAAAGCTGAACCCCAGGAGCTGTGCGAACAAAGAAGAGAAAGGGAAATTTCTCCCAACAGCTTCAGAAGCAGTGGACTAAATCTCCACAATCAATTTGATGTACCCTGCATCTGTGGAATACCTGAATAGACAACAAATCATCCAAAAATTGAGGCAGTGGACATTGGGAGCAACTGTAAACTTTGGGGTTTGCTTTCTACATCTAATTTGTTTCTGGCTTTATGTTTATCTTAGTTTAGTATTTAGAGTTTATTATGATTGATAGATTTGCTTATTGATTTGGTTGTTCTCTTCCTCCTTTTTCTATATACAAAGATATATATATATATATATATATATTTCCTTTTTCTCTTTTTGTGAGTGTGTATGTTTATGCTTCTTTGTGTGATATTGTATGCATAGCTTTGCTTTTACCATTTGTCCTAGGGTTCTTTCTGTCCATTTTTTTTTTTTTGTTATTTTTATTTATTTATTTATTTTAGTATAGCTTTTAGTGCTTGTTTTCATTGGTGGATTTGTATTTTGGATTGGTTGCTTTCTTCTTTCTTTTTTTTTTAATTACTTTAACTTTTTTATTTTTAATAATTACTTTTTATTTTACTATTTTATTTAATTTTTTCTTTCTTTCCTACTTTTTTTCTCCCTTTTCTTCTGAGCCGTGTGGCTGACAGGGTCTTGGTGCTCTGGCCGTGTGTCAGGCCTGTGCCTCTGAGGTGGGACAGCTGAGTTCAGGACATTTGTTCACCTGGGACCTCCCAGCTCCACATAATATCAAATGGAGAAAGTTCTCCCAGAGATCTCCATCTCAACACAAACACCCAGCTCCACTCAATGACCAGGAAGTCTGGACATCCTGTGCCAAGCAACAAGAAAGACAGAAACACAACTCTACCCATCAGCAGAGAGGCTGCCTAAAATCATAATAAGGTCACAGACACCCCAAAACACACCACCAGATGTGGTCCTGCCCCCCAGAAAGACAAGGTCCAGCCTCATCCACCAGAACACAGGCAGTAGTCCCCTCCAGCAGGAAGCCTACATGACCCACTGAACTGACTATAGCCACTGGGGGTAGACACCAAAAACAATGGGAACTACAAACCTGTAGCTTGCAAAAAGGAAACCCCAAACACAGAAAGTTAAGCAAAAGGAGAAATACACAGTAGATGAAGGAGCAAGGTAAAAACCCACCGAACAAACAAATGAACCAGAAATAGGCAGTCTACCTGAAAAAGAATTCAGAGTAATGATAGTAAAGATGATCCAAAATCTTGGAAATAGAATGGAGAAAATGCAAGAGATGTTTAACAAAGATCTAGAAGAACTAAAGAGCAAACAAACAATGATGAACAACACAATAAATGAAAATAAAAATTCTCTAGAAGGAATCAACAGCAGAATAACTGAGGCAGAAGAACGGATAAGTGACATGGAAGATAAAATATGGAAATAACTACCACAAAGCAGAATAAAGAAAAAAGAATGAAAGGAATTGAGGACAGTCTCAGAGACTTCTGGGACAATATTAAACACACCAACATTAAAATTATAGGGGTCCCAGGGGACGAAGAAAAAAAATGAACTGATAAAATATTGGAAGAGATTATAGTTGGAAACTTCTATAATACAGGAAAGGAAGTATTTAATCAACTCTAGAAAGTGCAGAGAGACCCATACAGGATAAACCCAAGGAGAAACACACCAAGACACATATTAATCAAACTATCAAAAATTAAATACAAAGAAAATATATTAAAAGCAACAAGGGAAGGCTTCCCTGGTGGTGCAGTGGTTGAGAGTCCACCTGTCGATGCAGGAGACACGGGTTCGTACCTCAGTCTGGGAATATCCCACATGCCATGGAGTGGCTGGGCCCATGAGCCATGGCCGCTGAGCCTGCGCATCTGGAGCCTGTGCTCAGCAACAGGAGAGGCCACAACAGTGAGAGGCCCGCATACCGCAAAAAAAAAAAAAAAAAAAGGAACAGGGAAAAACAACAAATAACATACAAGGGAAGGCCCATAAGGTTAACAGCTGATCTTTCAGCAGAAACTCTGCAAGCCAGAAGGGAGTGGCAGGACATATTTAAAATGATGGAGGAGAAAAATCTGCAACCAAGATTACTTTACCCAGCAAGGATCTCATTCAGATTTGATGGAGAAATTAAAACCTTTACAGACAATCAAAAGCTAAGCGAATTCAGCACTACCAAATCAGCTTTACAACAAATGCTAAAGGAATTTCTCTAGGCAGGAAACACAAGAGAAGGAAAAGACGTACAAAAACAAACACAAAACAATTAAGAAAATGGTATTAGAAACATACATAATGATAATTACCTTAAATAAAAATGTATTAAATGCTCTAACCAAAAGTCATAAACTGGCAGAATGGATACAAACACAAGACCCATATATATGTTGTCTACAAGAGACCCACTTCAGACCTAGGGACACATACAGAGTGAAAATGAGGGGATGGAAAAGGAAAAGAAAAGAAAGCTGGAGTAGCAATTCTCATATCAGACAAAATAGACTTTAATATAAAGACTATTACAAGAGACAGAGAAGGACACTACATAATGATCAAGGGATCAAACTAAGAAGAAGATATAACAATTGTAAATATTTAGGCACCCAACATAGGAGCACCTCAATACATAAGGCAAATGCTAACAGCCTTAAAAGGGGAAATCAACAGTAATACAATCATAGTAGGGGACTTTAACACCCCACTTTTACCAATGGAGAGATGATCCAAAATGAAAATAAATAAGGAAACACAAGCTTTAAATGATACGTTAAACAATATGGACTTAATTGATATTTATAGGACACTCCATCCCAAAACAACAGAATACACTTTCTTCTCAAGTGCTCATGGAACATTCTCCAGCATAGATCATATCTTGGGTCACAAATCCATCCTTGGTAAATTTAAGAAAATCGAACTGATATCAAGTATCTTTTCCAACCACAACACTATGAGACTAGGTATCAATAACAGGAAAAAAAAACTGTAAAAAATAAAAGCACATGGAGGTTAAACAATACACTACTTGAAAAACAAGAGATCACTGAAGAAATGAAAGAGGAAATCAAAAAATACCTAGAAACAAATGACAATGAAAACACAACGACCCAAAACCTATGGGATGCAGCAAAAGCATTTCTAAGAGTGAAGTTTACAGCAACACAATCCTACTTCAAGAAACATGAAACATCTCAAATAAACAACCTAACCTTACACCTAAAGCAATTAGAGAAAGAAGAACAAAAAACCTCAAAGTGAACAGAAGGAAAGAAATTATAAATATCAGATCAGAAAAAAAATGAAGAAGAAAGGAAGGGAACAATAACAAAGATCAATAAACTAAAAGCTGGTTCTTTGAGAAGATAAACAAAATTGATAAACCATGAGCCAGACTCATCAAGAAAAAAAGGGAGAAAACTCAAATCAGTAGAATTAGAAATAAAAAAGGAGAAATAACAACTGACACTGCAGAAATACAAAGGATCATGAGAGAGTACTACAAGCAACTATATGACAATAACATGGACAACCTGGAAGAAATGGACAAATTCTTAGAAATGCACAACCTTCTAAGACTGAGCCAGGAAGAAATAGAAAATATAAACTGACCTATCACAAGCACTGAAATTGAAACTGTGATTAAAATCTTCCAGCAAACAAAAGCCCAGGACCGGATGGCTTCACAGGCGAATTCTATCACACATTTAGAGAAGAGCTAACACCTATCCTTCTCAAACTTTTCCAAAATATAGCAGAGGGTGGAACACTCCCAAACTCATTCTACAAGGCCACCATCACTGTGATACCTAATCCAGGCAAAGATGTCACAAAGAAAGAAAACTATAGACCAATATCACTGATGAAAATTGACACAAAAATCCTCAACAAAATACTAGCAAACAGAATCCAACAGCACATTAAAAGGATCATACACCATGATCAAATGGGGTTTATCTCAGGAATGCAAGGATTCTTCAATATATGCAAATCAATCAATGTAATACACCATATTAACAAATTGAAGTTGAAAAACCATATGATCATCTCAATTGATGTAGAAAAAGCTTTTGACAAAATTCAACACCCATTTACAATAAAAAGCTCCAGAAAGAAGGCATAGAGGGAACATACCTCAACATAATAAAGAACATATATGACAAATCCACAGCCAACATCATTCTCAATGGTGAAAAATTTAAAACATTTCCTCTAAGATCAGGAACAAGACAAGTGTGTCCACTCTCACCAGTATTTTCAGCATAGTTTTGGAAGTTTTAGCCACAGCAATCAGACAGAAAAAGAAATAAAAGGAATCCAAATAGAAAAAGAAGAAGTAAAGCTGTCACTGTTTGCAGATGACATGATACTATACATAGAGAATACTAAAAGTGCTACCAGAAAACTACTAGAATTAATCAGTGAATTTGGTAAAGTAGCAAGATACAAAATTAATGCACAGAAATCTCTTGCATACCTTTACACTGATGATGAAAAATCTGAAAGATAAATTAAGGAAACATTCCCATTTAGCATTGCAACAAAAAGAATAAAAAAACCTAGGAATAAAACTACCTAAGGAGACAAAAGACTTGTATGCAGAAAACTATATGACACTGATGAAAGAAATTAAAGGTGATACAAACAAATGGAGAGATATACCATGTTCTTGGACTGGAAGAATCAACATTTTGAAAATGACTATACTAACCAAAGCAATCTACAGATTCAATGCAATCTCTATCAAAGTACCAATGACATTTTTTCACAGAACTAGAACAAAAAAATTCACAATTTGTATGGAAACACATAAGACCTCCAATAACCAAAGCAATCTTGAGAAAAATGGAGCTGGAGGGTTCAGGCTTCCTGACTTCAGAGTATACTACAAAGCTACAGTAATCAAGACAGTATGGTACAGGAACAAAAACAGAAATATAGATCAATGGAACAGGGTAGAAAGCCCAGAGATAAACCCACCCACATACGGTCACCTTGTTTTTGATAAAGGAGGCAAGAATATACAGTGGAGAAAAGACAGCCTCTTCAATAAGTTGTCCTCGGAAAACTGGACAGCTACATGTAAAAGAATGAAATTAGAACACTCCCTAACACCGTACACAAAAATAAACTCTAAATGGATTAAAGACCTAAATGTAAGGCCAGACACTATAAAACTCTTAGAGGAAAACATAGGCAGAACTCTCTATGACATAAATCAGAGCAAGATCCTTTTTGAATCCCCTCCTAGAGAAAAGGGAATAAAACCAAAAATAAACAAATGGGACCTAATGAAACTTCAAAGCTTTTGCACAACAAAGGAATCCATAAACAAGGCAAAAGGCAACCCTCAGAATGGGAGAAAAGATTTGCAAACAAAGCAACTGACAAAGGATTAATCTCCAAAATTTACAAACAGCTCATGCAGCTCAATATCAAAAAACAAACAGCCCAGTCCAAAAATGGGCAGAAGACCTAAATAGACATTTCTCCTAAGAAGATATACAGATTGCCAACAAACACATGAAAGGATGCTCAATATCACTAATCATTAGAGAAATGCAAATCAAAACTTCAATGAGGTATCACCTCATACTGGGCAGAATGGCCATCATCAAAAAATCTACAAAGAATAAGTGCTGGAAAGGGTATGGAGAAAAGGGAAACCTCTTGCAATGTTGGTGAGAATATAAATTGATACAGCCACTATGGAGAACAGTATGGAGGTGCCTTAAAAACTAAAAATAGAACTATCATATGATCCAGCCATCCCACTACTGGGAATATACCCTGAGAAAACCATAATTCAAAAAGAGACATGTACCACAATCTTCATTGCAGCGCTATTTACATTAGCCAGGACATGGAAGCAACCTAAGTGTCCATCGACAGATTAATGGATAAAGAAGATGTGGCACATATACACAATGGAATATTAATTCAACCATAAATTGAAACGAAATCGAGTAATTTGTAAGGAGGTGGATGGACCTAGAGTCTGTCATACAGAGTGAAGTAAGTCAGAAAGAGAAAAATAAATACCATATGCTAACACATATATTTGGAATCTAAAAAAAAAAAAAATGATTCTGAAGAACCTAGGGGCAGGACAGGAATAAAGATGCAGAGATAGAGAATGGACTTGAGAACACAGGGAGGGGGAAGGGTAAGCTGGGATGATGTGAGAGAGTGGCATGTACTTATATATACTACCAAGTGTAAAATAGATAGCTAGTGGGAAGCAGCTGCATAGCACAGGGAGATCAGCTTGGTGCTTTGTTACCACGTAGAGTGGCTGGGTACAGAGTGTGGGAGGGAGACGCAAGAGGGAAGAGATATGGGGACATATGTATATGTATAGCTGATTCACTTTGCTATAAAGCAGAAACTAACACACCATTGTAAAGCAATTATACTCCAATAAAGATGTTAAAGAATTAAATAATAAATAAATAAAAATTAAAAGTTTCATCACCTATGAAATATAATTGACAAATGCACTGTATTGTAGTGGCAATATTTATACTTTTATAAGGATAAAAAGTAATTTATAATCATGGAATGGAGAAAATATAGGCAAAACCATAAAAAGTTACTCATAAGCCAAAGGTTATATATTATACTAACTTTTACATAGATGCGTAGATAGATAGATGGAAAGATAGATGATATAGAGATATAGATACATTTCTTTTTCTTTACTTGCAATATCTATTTGTTTTACTCTGAACACTTCTAACACATTTCACGCAGTGAGCTTTAGGCTACAGCTGTGCAGTGTTTTATGTTTCATTTTGATATTAAACCAATAGTCATTGCTTTCAATGTTTTTAGTGTAAACTAAGTAAAATATGCTACATTTTAATTTTCAGCAAATTGATTTTTATAATTATCCTTTAAATTAAAAATGGTTTTAGTTATCCTGTATCTCTTAATAATTTATAGATCATGATCTCTCCTGAGATATTGAAAACTATTGATTTTTTCCTCACCAATTAGCAGAGATACACATAGATAATATCTTTCGCATGCATTGTCGATATATCCATGCACACATTGAAATCCATTAATGAATCCCTGAAAGTCTTTGGAAATGAAGGAAGGGAAAAATCCTGATTTCATACTCCATGATATCTTATTTTAACTCCAGAAAAATGTGTTAACTACATAATTTATCTGTAATATCTTTCCTTTATTACTATTTAATGGTTTTGGAGAGATAGGTTACAGTGTTTAAATAGTATTCTCCAATTCTTAATTGATTCGATATATACGTAATATTTCCCATGTTCTAATAGGTTAAATTAGCATCACATTATACACTCATATATGTATATGTATAGACATGAAAATAAACATGCACACTATATATACCATGCTATGTTGTGTTAATGGTTATACTTACATTAAAAGTTATTATGACCTCCAATCTTGGTAACAGATAATAACAGGAAACAATGAAATTTTCCTGATGAGACAGTTTGGTCTTAGAAGTGTTTTAGAAAACAAGAAAAGTGTAAAGTTTCACTAGGCCCCTCAAATAAAAATGATGTAAACCCACAGATGGCAGTTTAATGGGTTTAGGCAGGAGGATGGGACTATATAATATCAAGATAGATGGTGCTGAATCCCATGGATAGATTCAGTTACTGGTTCTACAGATCAATAATGGCAATCATGATGATGATTTACTATTAGGGAAACATATTTTGGTGGTATCTAGGGCTTGCCTGACAATGCATATTCAGAAGACAGATTGACTGCCCTGAAATGTTAACCTTGTCATTGATGATTTTAGAGTTTTTTTGAAATGCACTAAAAAAGACTACTTTTTTCTTTTTAAAATTATTTGGCTGAATAAAAATATGTAGTTATATCAATTTTATCTGAAGATTTTAGTATGTTTCAAAATATGACACAAAGGTTAAACTGCATTTCAATCAGAAGGTCTAATATTAATCTTTATTCTTTTAAATGCAAACTCACTGTGGATTAGGAAACAAAATAGTTTCACCTCTATTTAGCACATTCCAAAAAGAAAAACTTACATTGAAGGATTCTTGTTATAGTAAAATTGAAAAATGATATATTGTGTTGTATTCAGAGAGGGTGTCAGGATTGCATGAAGTTGGACCACTGCATCTGTTAGGAAAACAATCATTGACATCTTTGCTATAAGAAAAATCGCACTTTTTGTTATGGAGATTGGCAAAAATGCAATTAATCAAAAGTCAATTTCAAGGTATTTGAGAGTTCCTCTTTGCTCATCTAAAATAACAATAGCGTATTCAGAATTTTATTCCCTCAAGGTGTTAATTTTTTTAACTATTATTTATTTTTGGTATGTCTTTAAATATTACATACAATTATAATGTTACATAAAACAATAACATGAATAATAGTTTAAGTCATCTGCATAGGAGAACTCCTATCATTAGGCACTACAATTAAGTTTTCTTATGTCTGTTGCTCTTCTCACACAGTGATACAAAGAGATGAGGTTGAACATATCTATCAGGGAGGACTTGTGTTTTTTTTTTCTCGAAAGCACTAGCAAGGGTCAATCTCTGAGTCTAAGTCCTGGAACCTCTATCAGCAAGCCATTTCTTTATCCATGCCTTTGTTTCCATATCTGCAAAATGCCAGCCAATATAAGTAAGAAAAACAAATGCAAACTTCCAATGTCATCTCAGTGACCAATGTCAAATTACAAATAAAATACTAAAATGTTTATTTCATGTATTGGGTTCAATTTGGCATGATTTTAATAATTTTATTTTTCCTAATGAAAATACTCAGTAGTGTACTATCTTATTTTATTATTGTTTTATTATTTTTATATTAATACAAACAATTTTACTTTTTAGACAAGAATCTTTATTATGTTATACATTACCAATATATGCAAACTTCATTTTATGTAAGGATTCAGGTTTAGAACAGTGTATTCCCTATTATTCCCTCATTTACGATATTCCTTGATCTACAAAACATATATTTCATGGATTCTACACAACACTTTTTTTCAACTGTTCTTTGCTGCTTTGATGATTTCTCTGTCTTGCTAACTAAGTTTAATCCTATGGTCAGTCTTGATAATCATCCTTTGCCTACATCCCCAGAGCACTTTCCCTTTCTGGTTTCACATACACATTTTGAAAAACCTAATTAAATTTACCTCCCTGACTATTCCATGCCTATATTGCATGCAGCTGATTGTGGTCAGAAAGTATATTTTCAATCCCCTTCATCTACCCATTCTCTCCCTGTCTCTCATTCCTCTCTCTCCTCTCTCCCTCTATTTTCCAAGTACTTATTTGCTTTCAACATTATATATAATTTGTATACTGTGATTACTATTTATTTCTTAGCTACCTCCTTTCCTAGAATGTACATCCTTACAAGAGCTGGGATCTTTGGTGTTTTGTTCACAGATATATGTCAAGTGTCTAATATATTAAACACTCAAAGATATCTGTTGAAAGAATCAATACTATGTGTCACTTAAAATTTAGGTTCTCGTCTTCAAATTATCCATATTATATGGGTTTTACAGAAAATTGTTTTATTTTTGACCTACTGAGATTACTAAAATCACATCTACTCTGTGTGTGTATGTGTATATTTGTATGTGTTTTGCAGATAAAATGTTGATTCACTTTTCTTTCTCATTCCCAGTCTCCATCCTGGCTGGATATATTGCTATTGAAAACTTTCACAGAATAATTATAATGGGCTCTGGACAGGTTGTCTTCCTTTTGACACCTCCTTGCTGCTGGGTCACGTGCTTTCCAAGAGATGCATAGTTTCTGCAGGAGACAAAAGCAGAGTTGCTCCAAGCATATGTGGGCAAAATATGTTTACTGAGTTGTGGTTTTTACCATTTTTCTATAAAACACTTTTTAATTAAATTGCAGCTTTCAAGGTCAATCAATTTAATATTGTAATTGCTTCAATCTCATTAAATTGAAAAATCTCACTGCATCTTTTCTTACTTAAAAAACTGATTGTTTTCTGGACTCATAAAACTTTTGATTAATAATATGGTGAGAGGACAGTGGCTTATAATTCTCACTTTGGAGATGAGGAAACTGAGGCCCTGAAAGATTACAGAACTTGTCCAAAGTCACGAATATGAAGTACTCTGTACTTTGAAATGGTTCCTGATACTTTTATTTTCAGAAGCTAATATAAAACATTTCATGCATGCAGGAAATTATACCTTCATGTCTCTTTTGGGAAGGGAAAAATTACAATTGAAAGTATTTCTCATTCAGATAGCCTTGATTCTATTTGACATTTTAACTGTACTATCTTTATCCCATATAATGAATGGATTAAGTAATTACATTACTCTATACATTCTGTTAGCACAGGCAGACATTCGAATTTGGGAAACCAATTTGGCTGGTAAATTAGAAGAAGCTAGTTGGAATAGCCTGAGGAAAATGAAAAATGTGATTTCTTTTACTCTAAGTCACAGGTTACGAAATTAGAAGTCTACATTGTTCTTTGTTTTATTTTGTTTAGCTTTTTTTTTAGAAATTTATTTATTTATTTATTTTTGGCTATGTTGGGTCTTTGCTGCTGCATGGGCTTTCTTCTAGTTGCGGTGAGTGGGGCCTGCTCTTTGTTGTGGTGCACAGGCTTCTCACTGCGCTGGCTTCTCTTGTTGTGGAGCATGGGCTATAGGCATGCAGTCTTCAGTAGTTGTGGCACACAGGCTCAGTAGTTGTGGCACACGGGCTTAGTTGCTCTGGCATGTGGGATATTCCCGGACCAGTGTTCGAACCCGTGTCCCCTGCATTGGCAGGTGGATTTTTAACCATTGCACCACGAGGGAAGCCCTGTTCTTTGTTTAAAAAAAAAAAAATCGTATCTCATTCACATGATAATACATACTACTACATTTTATACAAATTCACTGACAAATATCATATTTTTCCTCTTGTTACCTGATATTACAATTCTCTCCCTTTAATGTAGTTAATAAGATGGTTGAGGTTCTGTAGTTCTTTATCATGTTCTTCTTTATTATAACACACCATCACTTCAGAGTGGAAGCTAGATGAATTTCACCTTTTGGATTTTTTACACCTGAATATGCACATCACATGGTAATAGAGTAGCCTACTGTGTCTGTTGGCTCTGTGGCCACAGCTGTGATGATCAGAGTCTCTGCTTATAAAAGATACTGATTATTTGTTAAGGCATTCATTTGTAAAATGGAAACTGAAGCAAACAGAGGTTTTTTTTTTTTTTTGAGATGTTTTAAAGTACCTGAATAAATATAAATGATACTTATACTTCCAATAATAGTCATTGTGTCCTTAAAAAACTCGATGTCATGGGCTTATGTAAGATTCTCTTCTGTCCTTCGAAAAATCTTTACAGCTTCATCATTTTTGTTTCTTATTACATCAAATGAGGGGAACATAGTCAATGAAAGCTCAGATATGTGTGTGACAAACAATGGGAGAGCTAGAAGTGTCCATATTAAAAAAATATATTTATATTAGCTACTTTGGAATATATAAAGAATATAACTATAGGAAAACACCTCCAGGGCCTAGTAATAGCTATCATTGAGTGAGCATTAACTATGCGTTTCACTAATAACTCACTCTGTCCTCAAACCATCTGTATTAGGAATTGACAATTAGAGAAGTTTAACACTGTGACATGGCTGAAATCTGCAACAAGGAAGTGTGAATCCAAAACCCATTTCCTAACGGCTTGTGTTGACTGGCTTTAGACTATAAACTGTAATAGAGACTAAATAAATAATATTGCAAGCTCAACAAGTATTTCCATAATTACTCTGTCTACTTTATTCAAAGACTTTTGTCTGAATTTCACATGTGTTTAAGACAATTCCAGAAATAAAATGATGCTTAATGTCAATCATTCAGGGAGTTGAATGATTGCATGCACGTAATTGTTTTTAAGTATTACAAAAAGCATAAATAATTGTATTAGTAGTGTACTCTAACACATTTTTTTACTAGTCAAGCATAAAATATTACAGACGAATTAACCAAATTGAAAAAAAATCTTTAGTGTGTAATATGCTTTAAAAAGTCCATTCTTGTCCAAAATTTATGTAAAAATCCATTGGAAAATATTGAACATTTGGTAATCTCAACAGATCAATTAGCCAAATTACTTTAAGAATTAGTTGTTTAGCTATTTTAGGAGTTACTTCAAACACAGATTTGTTTAGAACAAGTTTATAAATTAAATCTGTTTCTAAAATATGAAGTCCAGGGAAGTAAGCCAAGGTCAGGATCTTGAAACTAATCAAGTCAAGTACACTAATAATAAGAACTCCCATATTAGCTAAACTGAATTATTCAGATGTAATTAGTAGTGTCTGAAATTACAAATTCCATAGAGCAGTAGCAATATGATATTATGTTCAAGTGGCTGGAAGGCTCCACTGCATCTCTGCACTCTGTGGTTATTGCATTCTTAATACTTGGATAACATTTTTGTTAGGGCAAGCCATTGCTCTACATTGAAGGAGAGAATAGAATTGAATTCTTTATACCACATGTAAACAACTTCAAGTACATGTGTAATTGTAAGTGGGCTAATTGCATCATCTAAACATTTTTAAAAGACTTATGTACATTGTACATTTTTTAATGCATTCATTTTTAAAGTGTATAAGAATCAGATCCCTCTTCCTTCATCCTTGTGATTCTCACTAAGTATTTCTGGGGTGTGAATCAGGAGTTTGCATTCTGAAATAGCATCCAGATGATTACAGGTGAAACAGGTATTGTACTCTGAGAAACATTGATAGTATCTGTGATTTCCAACACACATAAATGTAAATATAATTTTCTGGGATGCATTGGTATTGAGAATGACTTAGTTAGATTGGATAATTTGTTAAGATAAGGCTATCATGATATTTGGAGTGGCTGAATTGATTGAAGACTTAGTAGTCTGTTGAGGAAAGTTATTTAGCTTGATCTTGATTTTTATCTGTGATACATACATATATATTAAAAATAAGAATATTTGGTGATTTGGGTCTAATTAATGTGTATTCACAAAGATTGGAATGATAAAAGGAGAGAATCTGCCTTACCCCTGGACTAAGTGAGTAAGGGGAAAGTTATAAGAAAAATGGAAGAGTTGGCAAAGAAGCTTGTCCCTAAGCAGAACTTTATCCATTAGGCTAAGCCTGCAAGGGAATAACTGAAACTGGGAAACTCAGAGGACACTGAATCTCAAGACAGACTTATGCCCAAAATAATGGCATGGTCCTAGAGATTTTGCTTACATAAACATGGCTCAAGGGAAGAGGATAGACATTGTTACTGGGTTTCCATAAAGTGGGTTCTTAGATAACTTCACAGATTTTCTGCACATCCTAGCAGCATGACTACATAGGGTATAAAATAATTTTCTATGTAAAGCAAAGTAAAACTGGGGAGGGTATGGTCTTCCCTGGTGGTGTAGTGGTTGAGAGTCTGCCTGCCAATGCAGGGGACACAGGTTCGAGCACTGGGCCGGGAAGACCCCTCATGCCACAGAGCAACTAAGCCCGTGTGCCACAACTACTGAGCTTGTGCTCTAGAGCCCCTGAGCCACAACTACTGAGACCGTGTGCCACAACTACTGAAACCCGTGCACCTGGAGCCCATGTTCTGCAACAAGTCACTGCAATGAGAAGCCCACGCACTGCAACGAAGAGTAACCCCCACTCACCACAACTAGAGAAAGCCCATGAGCAGCAACGAAGACCCAACACAGCCCAAAATAAATAAATAATAAATAAATAAATAAATTATTTTTTAAAAATCCCAAAAAACTGGGGAGGGTAAAAAGACCAACACAACCCTGCTGAATTTTCGAATTTTCTGCAGTTCTAGAGTGCCTCACAACTAGAAGAGAAAGTAGAAAGGGAGAAAAAGAGAGAAAGAGAGGGAATTTAATGGTAGAAGTTGAGGGTGCTTCTGAGACTGACACTGATTTGTATCCGAAGATCAGATATAAAAAGGAACTTCTCAGATGATGCTTGGACAATGAAAGATAAAGAGGGGTAGTAAATATATCTTTTTAATACTTTGTACTGCCCAAATTCATTTAGTCTTCTTTAGTCTTATTCAAAATGCAGAGGCTCAAGAGCCACAAATTAAAAAATTTGTAGTGTTCACTACTTGGTAAAGTTGGGCTTCAAAACAAAAATTAATTCATCTATAGAAGAATAAGGTAATAATACTTATCAAACACCTTAATTATATCTGGAAAAGATTCAAAATTTTTTCTGGGAAAACTCATATAGAATGAGCAAATGTATTAAAGAATGGTATTGACAGTGTGTTATGATTACAAATACACTTTTCATTTCTTTATTATTTTAAAAAATATTCATTGACTTCTTAGTATTTGTCAAAAACTGCTATAGGTTCTGGGAGATATGAATGAAAAAGCCAGGTCAAATCATGCTCTCTGAGAGCTTACAATATAGTGGAGAAAATGCAGAGAAAAAAGAAACAAACAAAAAATCAGATGGTTACAAAAGCTATGAAGATAATTTAAAACAAGATGACATTTTAGAGAGTATCAGATATACTATTCTAGGATGGTAAGGGAAAGCCTCTCTGCTATAATTGTTAGCTTTTGCTTCATAAACCACCCCCAAATTTAGTGGATTAAAACCACAACCATATTTTTTTTTTTCCCTCAAATCTATGATATGTCTGTCTGCTGTTTTTTTGGTCTGCACTTTCCCATGTGTTTGCAGTCAGCTGGAGAGTTGGCTGGGGGATGGCTTATCTTGAATGGTCTTTCTCACATGTTTGGAGATTTGTGGGCTATTGCCCAAGGTAACAGAGGATACTGGTCACATGCTTCACATCATCCAATAAGCTAGTCTGATTTTGTTTACATGAATGTGATAGACTAGTCAAAATGATTTCAATTGTCACAAGAGAGAGTTGCCAAGTGCAATTAATTGGAAAGCTCTACTTGTATCACATTTGTTATTATCGCATTAGCAAGTCCCACAGCCAAATCTAGCATCAGAGTGGGAAGGCACTACCAAAGAAAATGTAAAAAAGAGAGGGGAAGCTTTGTGCTGTTTTGTTTTGTTCTGGGCATGTATCAAGGTAGCAGGATAGGAGGCTCTTAATTTTCCCTCTTCCTACAGACCTGCTGAATATACAACTACCCATTGATCAATCTTCTCTGAGAGAAATCCAGAAACTAACTGAAAGACTCCTACATGTCAGATGACTAGGAAACACCCACATGGAAGCAGGTAGGAAAGGCTGAGATAGTTTGGCCATAAATCCCACTCCTGGCACAGAGTCTTACAGTTAGGAGAGAACCCCAAACTCCCAGTTTCTCCCTGGAGAATAAAGAGTTTGGGCAACACACATAGAGCCCAAACTTTTAAGCCTCTCTCCTGAGGTATGGGTGCCCAAAACATCCAGCTCTGAAAGCCAAAGAGTTTCGCATCCATGAGTCCCACAGGACTGAAATGTTTAAGGCTGAAACGTTCCACATGATAATAAGAGTTAAGGAGTGAAATGGCTTTTCATCACTGACATACAATTAAAGTCCCAATATTGGACAGGCAGCCCACATGGAGTTTGGTATTCCAGAATAAGGACAATTGAAGTGAGAAAGTAAGTAAGCGTCTTAGTTCTCACCGAATGAAGATACAGGATCAAAAACTGATCAAAAGTGTTCTCTGGGTGTTTTTTGAGTAATCATGCTACTATTTCACCTCGTGGAATCAACATATAAGATATAAAAGGGTGCCTTGGCAGTTATAACTGCATTTGGTGAGAAATGTTTAAGGTACGATTCAGAATGCTGGAAATACTTATAATGATAATCCTTCTACATCTTAAAGTTAGATGGCAAGAACTTTTCTATTCCATTATGTGATGTGCAGTAAAATTTTGCACAGTGCTTTAATGGCAATTGATGTCATAAAGGAAACAATGGGAATATGTTAATTGGTTTGAGAATTTTTTTTCTAAATAACCACACTCATTTCCATTTTGGAGTGAAGCTCCAAAGCTAAATTCAAGTTTACTATATTCAGTTATATCCTAAGTGACCTTATTTAATGCATGGTTATAATTACACTGAATAATCAATGAAGAAACAGGAAACTTCAAAGGCTAATGCATAGAATACTTTATGGTATTTAAGATAAAATATGACTAACTTTTCATTTTTTTCTTTATGATTTTTGAAAAACTAATTCCCATCTTTCACCTTGTATGAACCATTACTGGGACACGTGTTATTCTCTTGACCATATAGATTAGTTCTATTAAAACTCTATTGCTCACAAAGATAGATTTGCACTTTTCATCCATCACTTATCACTATTGACTTTTAAAATAAATTTGCTCTGACACAGGGTGTTTGCACACTTCATCAAAATAGGAATCCGGGTCAAAATGATATCTCATAGTATTTTCTGTTAGAGCAATTCATGTTCTCTGATCATATCTCCTATCCTATTGTGGTAATCTAATATTAACAATAAAATTTTAAGTATTACCAGCTTTCATGTGTACTGAAAGTCTCCCTAGACAAACTATGGTATTTGGGTCATTTCTAAAAAAAATCTTTCTAAAAAATATAAGCCAAGAAAATTATAAATTTAAGAATTTACTCAAAATTCTCCAGAAAATATTTGTTCTTTGCTATTCAAGCAATAGATCTAAAGGACAGTTGTTTGCTTCATAATGTTTACTGAATAGAAGAAAGTTAATTTCTTGACTAATGCAAATATTTTATAAATCTGTGCAAATGAGTGATGTAGAAAACAGACAAGAATTTTTCAGTGCATATTTCAGAAAACACTAAATCCACAAAATATTTTGGAAACATTCCTGTTAACATAAAGATATAAAAGGAAGTTTAAAATGAACAAACAAAAAGACCATGTGAAAATGGTCTTTACAAGTACCATGTGAAAATCCAGGGTTTGATTCACTAGGCTTTTAGCTATGACTTCAAGATATTTGATTTTCAGCTATTCTTCTGGTTCCCCAGGACCATAAAGTTTCTGACACCATTTGCCTTGCTTTCATATCCATTATGACTGTTTCTTCTCCTTTCTCCACTTTCCCCAATCTAGTCATTCATTTAATTTGTACTAACTGAGTGCTTACTTTTTGCCACTGTGCTAAGTACCATGCTAGATATTACTAATTCTGGTTAGACATCATTTCTTTGTAAATGCATTTTCCTCAATTGCCTGGACATGGCAGCTTCTACTATACTTACACTCAAAAGTCATGGAAAGAAGTCTCTAATCATCTTCTGATCATAATTGCATAGCACAGAACTTGAGAACTCAGTTTGAAAATAGAAAACGCTGGTATAGAATCCTTATGTTGTCTTATGACGTGTCAACATGGCTATGTTGAAATACATTCACTATGATTTCCTTTCCTGTATGTTTCTGTTTAGGGTGGGTTATAGAAGAGACTTCTGTGAGAGATTCGAGGATGGCTGTGAAGCGGCAGCCATTTTGTAGCCCTCACACCTTGTTGCTGATGGCCTGACTCCTCTTTTTTATATAAGGCTGTAGCTGGGCCTGCAGTTGCTTCACCTTTCCTTTGTTCCTTTTTTGGCTTCACTAACTCCTAAGTTGGGTATGTGTTAGCTCTGTGACAAAGCCCAGCTTCTGTAGAACACCTAAGCCACTGAGGACAGAGGCAACGACAAGTGACACAGGTTTCAGCTTCTCCTCCTGGGCTATATAGCTTGTGCTTTGGGTTCTTGCTCTCACCCTGACATGACATCTATCCTCCCCTCCTTGCTACCTGTCGCTGTGTACCTCAAGATCCAGCATCAGACACAAGTAAACAGATTTATAAATACTGCTTAACCAGTTCTGAATAAGGTCAAACCACTGAAATTACTGCAAAAGTCAAATCTCTGAAACAAATCTCTCTGTCTCTGTCTTTCTCTCACAGAAATACAAGCATTCAAACATTGCTGCTAGGAATATAAGCTTTTATAACTCTTAAGAAAGATAATGTTTTAATATATGTTAAAACAATATATGGATTTAGGAATTTCAATTTTTATAATGAAAAAATATCTCAAACTATATGAAAATACACATGCACCAAATTATTTATTGCTGCATTATTTATAAGTGCAAGATACTGGAGGAAAATATAATCACAAACATAGGATATTGGGTGAAAAATCTATGGTATAATTGCACACTGGAGTCTATACAGTTATTAGAAAAACTGAAGAAGCTCTATATTAACTAATGTGAAATAATTTCACTTAATAATATTAGGTCAGAAAAAAAACAGCAACAGATTGTATATTGTATGCTACCATTTGCATAAGAAAGAAGGGGAAATAGGAAATTTATATGTTTTTACTTTTAAAAATCAAAACCTAAGAATGATGGCTCTAAAATATCTCAGATCTCCCTTCTTTTGGTATAGTTCTGACATTTGGATACAAATTAAGGTTTTATATAGTCAATAAAATAAAATAAATGATGCTGGGAAAAAAAAAAAACGTTAAAATGGAAAACAAATTAACCTAACTGTATTTCAAATGAATAGCACAACCAGAGTGATGAGTGGGACAAAGAAACAACCCAAGTAACTTGTAAACATATTACCATTGTATTTTGCCTATAATGCCTTCAGTATAAAGATAAAAATATTTTTTAAAAGGTTCTGAAATCTAGTTAGCAAGATTTCTGTATTGGTATGGATTAGTAAATTTGAAACCGTTTTCTACGTATTCTGGGATTGACAAATGAGATTATGCATTGTGGACAATTACAGCAAGGTATTTATTTCACTGTTGAAAAAGGGAGTAACAGTAATGGAAAGGGGTGGGGGATAGTAGAATAGATCTTCCAGTGTGGAATTGAAAGGGGAAGTATCAGCTTGTTATAGCTAATTACAGGACAATGATTCTCAGATTTCCACACGAAAAGAGTAACTCATACTCAATTTTGAATATTTTGCTAATAAAATTTATGGAACAATGTTAGGTCAGAAAAAAAAATTCTGAGAATGTTCTAACTACTGGGATTCATTTTTCTTTTTTAGCATTTCCATTTCTCAAAATAAAAATTGATTAAAAATTATATAAAAAATGAATTAAGCTTTCTCAGAGTATGTGGACATTGGAAAAAGAAACTTCAAGTTTGTGACTATTTTGTCTTTTTTTATGAAGAGAGCTCTTAGAGTGATGTTTCTTTCCAATTTATTACAACCATCCTTATAGACTGACAGCAAGGATGCTGCTGAAACCTTACTTTTGAGGGTTAATATTAAATCACCATTCTTATATTTCTCTTCCTCATTAGTTCAATAATGCAAAAGGTCTAATGTAATGTCAAAGGAATTGCATTTATAAAACTGGAAATATCTTGTGGCTGCTTGTCAGGATCGACTCCCCAACCCATTTTTTAAAAATACTACTGAAAAAAATTTGTATTGAATCAGTGAGTAACTATAGGAGATTTTATGAGTCAAGTTAGCAAGTAGTTTGGGGAAAAAAAATGTATGGAAAATTGGTTAATAGTATGAAATATAATAAATATAAGATTATGTAACACAAGTTCCTTCTTGTCCCAGATTTAAAAATCGAACATATATAAGATTGTTTAAAACACATATGTGATGGATTTGAAGCCTCTACTCTATCATAGCTTACTAGATATAACATTGGTGTTTAATACACACTGAAGAATTTGAAATTAACTTTGCAGTCATATTTTATTGATTTTAATTTTTAATTTTCATTTCTTAGTTGGGTGATGTTCAGTGTGGTGCCTCCAGTCTGAAGCTGTTGTCTGAAACCTGTTTTGGGACATTTAAAAGACATCCAGTGAACCTCACATCACCCTGCAGTTTCACCATTTATTTTTGGTAATATGCTTAATTTCCCACAAATGCCTTGCTTAGTACTATAACAATCAAAAATTACCCTATTGTTTCCTAAAAGCAGCTTTCTTTGATTAACAGTCTGCCACATTAACACCTATACAACTTTTAACTAATTAAACAAGATATTATAGGTTTACTGAGTTATTAAACCAGGAGGTGTTTATTGAAATAATAAGCTGAACAAAAGTTCATTTAATTATGACTGGAATGTTGTTTAATCAAGGAACAGAGAGACCTGGAGTCACTTAAAGTCATAAAATCTGTCTAATTTCTATAATTTGAAATGTTCAGTTTTAGGTAAATTGCAAATATACACATTAAAATATGCTCAACATCATTAGTTTTTAATGAAAGGAAAATTAAAATCACAATGCGATACCATGACATGCCCATTCAAATGGCTAATATTAAAAAAGGCTGTTCGTGTCAAGCACTGAAGAGGATGCAGAGCTATTTGAACTCTTTCAATCACTGCTGGTGTGAATAGAAAATTATACAACCACTTTGTGAAATGTTTGCCGGGTTGTTCTTTTTTAAAAGTCAAGCATATACCAACCGTATGACCCATCCATTCTGCTCCTAGGCATTTACCCAAGAGAAAAAAAGGAAATATATATCCCTACAAAAAAATGTACATTTATTCATAGCAGAAATATTTGTACTAGACAAAATTAATCTAAGTGTCTACTACCAGGTGAATAAATTGTGGTATACCTAAAAAATGAAATATTAGCAATAAAAATGAGTGAACCATTGATACGAACCATTGATACAAGAATACCATGGATGAACCTCTAAATAATTCTGTGGAATAAAAGAGGCTGGACCTCTCTTCCCCACAAAAGAATAGATGCTATATGATTTCATTCATATAAAATTCAAGAAAATGCAAACTAATCTCTAGTATAATAGGTTAGTGGTTATTTAGGGATGGCAAGGTGGGGTGAAGATAAGAAGGAGGAAAGGATTATAAAGTAGCATGAGGACATTTTGGGAGGTGATGATATGTTGACTATCTTGATTATGCTATGGTCTTACAGAAGCATGCATCTGTCAAGCTTATTAAATTTTACACTTTCAATTTGTGTAGTTTATTTTATGTCAATTACATCTCAAGAAAGCTCTTAAAAACAAGACAATTAGATTGTCTCCGTCACCTCCTGCTGAGGCTTGTTGCAGGTGAGAACCCACAGTTTTAGAAGTAGATTAGGGGTCTTTCTGCTCTCTTCTATCTGATATTTTCCTTTCAATAAAAGATTTTCATCCTTCTCAGAGCTGGTCTGAAAGAAGAGAGGAAGGGAAAGAAAAATCAAAAGACTTTACCAAATAGGTATCATCTTAAAGTGTTTTGGGGCTTTTGTGGTCTGTGATCACATGTCCCATATAGGGCCCCTTCAGCTTCAACTCTCTCAATGTAGACCTGGCCCAGCTTTCATCTGCACGCTCCCAAACCCCTTTCTACTTTGGCATCTGAAGATAGACTCCTAGGACATCTCACTCTCTGGCAGAGTTCATCAGAAACTGGAAAACTTTTAAAGAGGTCACTGGAATTCACACCCCTTTGACTGGCTTGAGAGAAAAGTACAGTTCATTCCCAGAGAGAGTTCTGCTCCAGCCAGGTCCTCACCCTCATCTTTGTCAGACATCAGCTCCCTCGATCTCAATGGCAGGAGACACATAGTAAGCTTTCAAGTGGTACTGCATCCTGAGGACTTGGGATAGTGGCCTGCATTCTACTCCTTGCTGGAGATTGAAATTTTAGTGCAGGTCTTTTCGATTATACTTTCTTCACAAAATTCTAGAGACAAATCTGACCCTTTTATATATTAGATATGGGTGAATCCTCTAACTAGTTCTCAATCATCTACCATAAAATGTCTGCTTAGAGTTATATCTTACAAGCTACTTTGGAATGTAACATCGAGAGGGGATATATGTATATGTATAGCTGATTCACTTTGCTGTACAGTAGAAACTAACACATTGTAAAGCAACTATATTCCAATAAAAATTTTAAAAAGTAAGTTAGGAAACTTTCCTTTAACAACCTGTTACAGATTTACTGAGTCAGGAGATATTATTGAATATGTCTTTTGTGTAAGAAACTGTACCAGATTCTATAAAAAATAAATTGTAATAAACATATTATATCCTCAAATACCTTTTTTATAGACTCTAATACAGAACATAGGTATATGGGCACATGAGTATAATTCAGACAGACAGTGGTGTGCCAGAAAAGAGATTAAAATGTACAATGAGAAATTAAAGTTACAAAATAATGCTTTATTCTGGTTTGTAGGATTTGGGACAGTGGAAAGTGTTGGGAAAATCTATATGAGTAAAAGATGATTAAAACTAGAGAGTATGATACTTTATAAGAAAAATAACCTTTCATCACTGGTGATTTCTATTTAATATAATAATTCAATTTTAAAATCTCAGACTTCATGACTTTGGTGTTATCCAAATATCTATTAGTATGTTTCTGAATATATTTGAAATGAGCAAATTGAAATATTTATGTGCACATTAAATTCTAAAAATATAATAAATCACAAAGTTTCATGTACAGTTTATTGGTGAATAGATTACCTCCTATGCTTCCTGGTTACTTTCATATTGATCAGAGACTTAATAGCCAGATAGAAATGATACTTACACTTTGTAATTGCCTTAAATAATGAGGGTTTTTTTTGGGGGGGTATTCTATGAACAACATAGCAATGTCTTATTTTGATTAAAAATATGTTATGAAAAGTAGACTTTCTAGAGATGATAAAAAACAAAAAGGAAAAGGCAACATAATATAATAAATCTTATATAATAAAAGTTTCTCTTGTTTAGATATGATTATCTGAGGATACTTATGAAATGGAAATATGTAAATCAAGCTTGAGATACCAGATATTTTAGGGTAAGAATTTTTTTGGTATCAGTTATAAGCTGGGATAGGGTGGTGGCAGAATAAATGATCTCCCAGAGCCCTCACTTTGAGGACAGTAGAATACATATCATTAATAGGGAAAAAAAAGAAACTATTAAATATGTACATGTGTGTGTACTTGTGCATGTTTTTGTATATCTGTGTATACACATTCTTTCATGCCCCAACCAGAGTCAGTGGTAGTTTTCTTGGATCCTCACTACTTCTTTTTGTACCATTCACTGTAACTTCCCTTGGAACACAGCAACATTGTTATGTAAATTATTTTTAAACATATTTATTGAAGTATACTTGCTTTACAATGTGTTAGTTTCTGCTGTATAGCAAAGTGAATCAGTTATATATATACTTATATCCCCATATCCCCTCCCTCTTGTGTCTCCCTCCCACTCTCCCTTTCCCACCCCTCTAGGTGGTCACAAAGCACCGAGCTGATCTCCCTGTGTGATGCAGCTGCTTCCCACTAGCTATCTATTTTACATTTGGTAGTGTATATACGTCAATGCTACTCTCTCGTTTCGTCCCAGCTTACCCTTTCCCCTTGATTTTGGTCTCAATGCCATTATCCAATGTCTAAATCTTTTACTTTTTTTTAAACCTAGTGCAGTCTTTTTATTTCAAAAGAAGACAGACAAGCAGCAAAATTAAATTCACAAATTTAGTGACAGTAAAGAGATGACCATGATGAATATTTAGACCTATGTAAGTACCATAAGCTGGTTATGGCCCATATAGCAAATTTACTTGAGAATAATTGTATCAAAACTATCAATATCATTGCCATGCTAATTTAGGCATTTAAAAGTTTAATTATATTTTAACCAAATAATAACATGATAAATGAATTTGATGACATTTGACATTTGCAATAGTATGCAAAATATGATGTAACATTTTGTTTTAAATTATTTATAAAGTATTCTCAATTAGTTGGAACTTAAATAATTTTAAAATTTCTGATATTTCCAAAGAATAGCATATTTTTATTGTTATTCATGGTTTAAAAACACTTTCATATTTTTAAAATTAATTTTTAACTGGAGTATAGTTGCATTCCAATGTTGTATTAGTTTCTACTGTACAGCAAAGTGAATCTGCTATATGTATACATATATGCCCTCTTTTTTGGATTTGCTTCCCACTTAGGTCACCACAGAGCACTGAGTAGAGTTCCTTGTGCTGTACAGTAGGTTCTCATTAGTTATCTATTTTATACATTGTAGCTTTTTTTTTTTTAGTTCTTCTTTATAATTAAATAGAGACTGGATTTTCCATATTTTTAAGAGAATGCTAAGAGGCTCAGAGGAAAAAAAGAGATCATTATTTAATGGTCTTCTGACTCCATGACTTTCGATTTTTCTACAATATTTTAGACATGTTATGACAATATTCAGATATAAAAGATATGGCTATTTTGAATAAGTGGTCACAGAATAAAAATTAAAGTCAAAAAACAAAAGAAAAAGCAAAAAATTAAACTCAAAACATAGATTAGTCTAAACAACTATACGTAGTACAAAATCAATAAGAAAATTACATTCATTAAAAGGAAATTAATTATTAGTATGGGATTAAAATGTATGGTAATAAAATAACCTCATGAAACTACAAATGAAATAAAATAGACCCGGAAGGTCCACATTGACCATAAGCTTGAAAGAATGTACTCAATAGTCAAACATACTGTATGATGTAGTAGGATTTTTTTTTTGAATTTTAAACATCTTTAATTTCTAGAGAAAAGGGTAAAAGATAATTGAGAAATGAGGGAAAATAAGATGTTCTTGTTATGGGATTTTTTTCTTTTATTCCTGGAATTTTCTCATTTAGAATAAAGTTCTCCAGTAGGATTTATTCAAGAAGTATAAATGTTGCCAACTTTCCCAAGAAATTCAAAGTCAAATTGCTGAATAAAGTCTAATAAATAAACATGAGCAATATAGATTCAATTAAGAGCTAAATTGTGTAGCTCTGAGATCCTAGCATAGAGAGAGAAAAATGAGTACTAGGACCTAGAAGGCAGAAACTGACTTAGTTATTAAAGATCAGTAGTAGCGGGAATAGAAGAAAAAAATAAAAAGTGAGGTGATTCATGAATAAATACACGAAAATGGGAAACTATGCAACACAGTGAAGAAATAGATATGACTACAGAAAATTTATTTAGAGTAGTATATTAGTCTGTTCAGGTTGCCGTAACAAAATACCACAGGCCGGGTGGCTTAAACAACAGAAACTAATTTTCTCACAGTTCTAGAGTCAAGAAG